>NW_027361749.1:10997500-12251666 GCF_039654945.1 Dendrobates tinctorius
CTAAACTAACACTTCTTTTACGTATAGGTGAAGCTAAAGTTTTTTTGTCCCTAATAAACTTAGAAGATTTATATGGTTGTAAGAATAATATCAAATTGCCAACTTGATTTTTTTCTTTTTTTCTTGACAACTTATCTAGCGATTAAAGACAGTCAATTTTTACAACCAAAATGAACAGTTAAAGGAAATGTGACATCAGAAAATAACTCATTTTTTAAATTTGTTTTTTATTTTAAATGTATATTTTTTTCACATCACAATCTATATTAGAAAAAATTTAATTAGAAACTTTGCAATTTTCACACTGACAATATGGGCTATTGTAAACTTATATTTCCTGTTCTTTAAGGAAATCCACATGTACATTAGCAGCTTTTGACTGACTCTGACCCTATTTTTTTTCATCTAAGGCCAGGGTCACACAAACAATGATTCTCTCTTCAGAGAGAATCGGCTTGACTATGCTAATCATACTCCAATCAAACTCTGATCCAAGTGTCAGCTTACTGTGATCCAATTCTTACGTAATTTCTCCATCTTTTCCTTTGTCTGAGTCAGCAGATTTTGCACTACACTCAGATGTCATTCGAGTGCAGTCCGATGTTTTACATGCACCCATAGACTTGAATGGGTGAATGTCATCTGATTTGCGGAGCAAAATCACAGCATGCTGCAATTTTTCATATTTGGTCTGTGGAAAAAAAAGCAGATCTGCACTGCCCCATTATACAACATTGGTTCAAGTGCTATTTGATAAAACATTGGATAGCACTCGTCCAAGTTATTCACTCATGTGAGCAGGCCCAAAAGAGAATTTTCAAAGGTCATTGAAAAGGGAGGGAGAGCAAAGTCGGCTGTGACAGCACCTGTTGTGAATGATCGATACTGTTCCATCAGCTGTCCGTAAAGGCGTTACTTGTTATTATAATTCTGCCTCTGATGATAATGAGACTTCTGTAAAATATTCAGTACAGGAAGTACACAGGTGCTTGTCACTAACATAGAATATCATCAAAAAGTTAATTTATTTCAGTTCTTCAATACAAAAAGTGAAACTCATATTATATAGTCATTACAGAGTGATCTATTTCAAGTGTTTATTTCTGTTAATGTTGATGATTATGGCTTACAGCCAATGAAAACCCAAAAGTCATTATCTTAGTAAATTAGAATACTTTATAACACCAGCTTGAAAAATGATTTTAAAATCCGTAATGTTGGCCTGCTGAAATGTATGTTCAGTAAATGCACTCAGTACTTGGTCGAGGCTTCTTCTGCTTCAATTACTGCATCAATGCGGCGTGGCATGGAGGCGATCAGCCTGTGGCACTTCTGAGGTGTTATGGAAGCCCAGGTTGCTTTGATAGCAGCCTTCAGCTTGTCTGTATTGTTGGGTCTGGTGTCTCTCATCTTCCTGTTCACAATAGCCCATAGATTCTCTATGGGATTAAGGTCAGGCCAATCAAGCACAGTGATGTTTTTAAGCCAGGTATTGGTACTTTTGGCAGTGTGGACAGGAGAATGGAGAATTAAATTTCCATCTCCAATAAGCTTGTCAGCAGAGAAGCATGAAGTGCTCTAAAATTTCCTGGTAGACGGCTGCGCTGACTTTGGTATTGATAAAACACCAGCAGATGACATGGCTCCCCAAACCATCACTGATTGTGGAAACCTCACAGTAGACCTCAAGCAGCTTGGATTGTGGCCTCTCCACTCTTCATCCTGACTCTGGGACCTTAATTTCCAAATTAAATGTAAATTTTACTTTCATCTGAAAACAACACCTTGGATCACTGAGCAACAGTCCAGTTCTCTTTCTCCTTGGCCCAGGTAAGACACTTCTGGCGTTTGTATTAGTCTTGAGTAGTTTTACTCAAGGAATGCGACACTTGTAGCTCATGTCCTGGATACGTCTGTGTGAGGTGGTTCTTGAAGCAATAACTTCAGCAGCAGTCCACTCCTTGTGAATCTCCTTCTCTTAACAATCCTTTCAAGGCTGCGGTTATCCTGGTTGTTTGTGCACCTTTTTCTACCACACTTTTTCCTTCCACTCAACTTTCTATTAAAATGCTTGGATACAGCACTCTGTGAACAGCCAGCTTCTGTAGCAATGACCTTTTGTGGCTTACCCTCCTTGTGGAGTGTGTCAATGACTGCCTTCTGGACAGCTGTCAAGTCAGCAGTCTTCCCCATGATTGTGGAGCCTACTGAAACAGACTAAGGGACCTTTCTAATTGCTTAGGAAGCCTTTACAGGTGTTTTTTGTTAATTATTCTAATTTCCTGAGATAATATCTTTTGGGTTTTCATTGGCTGTAAGCCATAATCATCAACATTAACAGAAATAAACACTTGAAATAGATCACTCTGTTTGTAATGAGTCTATATAATATATGAGTTTCACTTTTTGTATTGTAGAACTGAAATAAATTAACGTTTTGATGATATTCTAATTTAGTGAGAAGCACCTGTATGTCTAAAGTATATGTTGCAAGATTTCTATTTTTTTTTTCTTAATAAAGAATTTGATACGAAAAAAAAAAAACAAATAAAAAAAATAATACATTTACCGGAAAAACCTGATTAAAAAAATGGTCATTTTTTTAATGATACGTTCCCTTTAACGCAGCAAAAGATATAATAATAATCTTTATTTTTTATATACGGTATATGGCTATAGTTAAATAGACTCATCTGAAAACATCAGCAACATTTACTGTGAACTGTATAATGATGAGAATTACAATCGCAATAATATGTGCAATCGCCTTCAACTTTTTAAAAAATCACAAACGTAATTTTCTCTTTTTTAACAATTACTGAGGTTTCCAATTTTTACGGACTCTATCGAAGTTTATGGAAGGTTAGTCACTCTGGGTAATATATCTATGCACTTTCATTGATGGATTATATTAGTGATTAAGGCACACAAGCAACACTGCTACATACGCTACCAATTTATTCCATGCACTGTAAACCATCACAATTGGTTAGATTAGCAGTTCATCATCCCATCTGTTACGCATACCCATTGTTAATCAGAAGAATAAGGGGTATGCACTGTGGAGGTATAAAAAATGAAAATGGGGTATTATCCTGGTTTATACTCTGCAATAAAATCTACAAGCACAATCCCAGGGCAACAAAATTGTTGTAAATACTACCTGACAAGGCTGCCAACCGTCTAGAAATTCCAGGACAGTCCGGAAAAATAAAGCACTTTTTTGCCCTGTCAAAAAAAAAAAATTAAGGCTTCTGTGATTTTTTTTTTTGAAGCCCAAGGAACCATGGTTATTGTCATTTTAGGGTTTACAGTGAATGCAGTTAATGTCTTCTTATCAGAATTATGGGCTGTAGACATGGATCACTTATAATCATAATTATTTCTTATGGCTTTCCAATGTGTTTGTAAAAAATATTGTCTGTTGGTGATTTTTTGATATGCAGCCCAGAAAAAATTAACAATCAAGTTGGCGCCCCTGCAGCAGAGATGAGCTTTGTGTCATTATAAACACATTTGCAGCTGCAGTCTTCTAAGGGTACGTTCCCACGTTCAGGATCTGCTGCGGTTTTGACGCTGCAGAATGTCCACACCATTTCCGCATCTATTATGCAAATTAGGGGACACTCATTTAAATTTTTTTACACACGTGGATTTTCCTCATTAATGCAAATCTATGGGGAAAATCGGCATGCGTACCCGTAAGAGAAACTGACATGCTGTGGATCTGAAAGTCGCGCCGCATGTCAGTTTCTGCGGGTAATCTGCAGGTGCACATAGACGCATAGTGGCCATGGGATTTTTAGAAATCTCATTCGCTATGCTATAACATCGGCCTGCTGCGTTTTTGACACTGCATAAATACACAGCTTTAAAACTACAGCAAATCCTGAACGTGGGAACGCACCTTCATAGAGCTTCATCTTCCATCACACAGGCAGCCAGTGTAGGGCTAGGTAAGTACTGCAGAGGTGATAGTACTGAGAAATGCAGCTACAGATGTCCTATACTTTATAATCATAATGAGTTACTATAATTTTCCAAAGCGTCTGTAAAAAATATTCTCTGTCCGTCACTTGATGAGCTGTGTAGAAAAAATAAAAAGTCAAGTTGCAACGCTGCTACCTGACCATTCAGCACACCCTCATGCAAGAGCAAGCAAGTGAAATCACTTGGCACTGTCATTTCAGGGGTTAACTTTTCTCAGCCTCAGTCTGGCCTCAGGTTTGCTATTTAGCTCTGCTGCATCCTGCAGGCGGTGTCAGCTATAGTTCTGCCTTCAGCGTCTGTATCTGACTCTGGTATATCCTGATTAGTCCTGCTGTGATCCCTGACTTGCCCATATCTGTTTCCCTGTTTTGGCATGGCTTGCATTCGGACCTGCTTCTGTATTATCCGCTTATGACCGTTGCTGACCCCCTGGCATGTTTCTGACCATGTGCACTGCTGTGATTCTGGTACTTCTTCTCCCGACTGTCTCAGACTTGGCTTGTCTGACCTCTCTTTCGCCACCTGGTGGCGCTTGTGCTGCTGCTCAGTGTTGCTAGGCTGTGTGTGCAACCTCTCTTCCCTCACCAGCACCCCCTGGTGGAGGTTGCGCTATACTGCACTGCAGTAGCATGACAGGCACCACCTTTACCCTTCTACGTCAAACCCAGCAGCGCTCTTCTCACTAAAACTTTCCACTAAAATGGCATTCATGGTCTAATTACAGACCACAAGTTCTGGACCATCTGCGGGTCTCCTGCCCTGAACTCAACAGTCTCACAGGCACAAATGAAGCTGTTCAGGTCAGGAGACTCGCGCTGTGGTCCATACTTGGGTAGTAAATATTGGATATGGGAAATTGGCCTAAGAGAAGATATTCATATGTAGAGTTATTCATCCCATACAGGACAGAAGTCAAACTGCCGCCATGTAGATAGTGGAGTATCCTGAGCTGGCTCCTGAAATTGCACCCAACTCCGCAAAAAAGCCAGACAGAAAGATATAAGAAACACTGTTATAATTATTAGGTAGCTATATATGCTGTATTTAACCCACTTCCTCTGACAACTGGGCTCATTATAATCCTCCCAGATAAAATGTACATAAGAGTAACTTACCATGGCAGCTGTTTGCTCAGGCAAGCCTTACTTTGTAGTGATTAACCTTTTTATATCCATCTCCTCCATCATCTTCAGTTCCTATCTCGTCTTCAGACAATCACATAGACGCATCATTATTTCATGCTCTAGAGACATTAATGCTGTTTCCTGGGGGTGATGATCCATATGTTGTATAGGAGGGGGAGGTGTGAAGGTGCACATGTGGAGGTGAGGGTGCACTCTCACCATTAGTGTCCCAGTGTACAGCATGGAGCAGCATCATATAAAACTTGTCATAACCGTTCTCTCAGGAGCTTCGTCTACATGATCGTGTTATTAAATGAAGCAATTAATGCACTGTTAACATTGGTGTTTCATATATATGTATATACGGCATTAACCAGATAGCTACCTGAACCAAGCAATGACGAGCCCACACACTCCTGACCCGGACCACTCTGTCCTCATTTATCACATTAACCCTCCGTCAGGCGCAATATAGATTCTCCTCAGTTCATGCGCAATGTGCCTGACAAGCACAGGTCAGAAAACCACCTATAGTAGCTACATATTTCAATTTCAGGACTATAGAAGTAGTCAGTGACCTTCATAGGAATGTATTAAAAGAGATTACACCAAATCAGATGCAAAAAAAAACCATTTATTAACCATAAACTTATTAAAACTAAAAGTACCACTTTTTGGTAGTACCGCCAAATAGGCTCCAGTTATCTTTACTTAACTATTGCTTAAATATAAAATTATGGAAAAAAACTTAAAGGATATTGCACTTAGATGTTAATTATTTTCTACTCATCTTCAGTGGTTTCAATTGCAGCAGAAGCAGCACAGGTACACTTAGAAAAGCAAGGCTGGCAGACGAAAGTTGCATGGGAAAGGCAGATTGATTCTTTACATATTTTGCAGTCATATTTAGAAAGCCTTCTGAAACCAGATACAAATGAGCAGGTAGTACAACTGCGTCTTTTAGAAGGTGGTAGAGTCGGTGTTTGTTCTGGAACGTCCTTGGGACGATATCTCTTCAACCGGTGTTGCAGGGCAAGGGGCATTCCAACCGTCTTTGTACTTCTTAGGCTTAGCTCTCCACTCACCAGTTCATTAGCCAAATGTTTTAGGTACATTCTCCTGCGCATTTGTTTAAGTTCATTACCGAGGTAAATTACTTGTGAGTTGATGCCACCCACATTCAGCATTGTAAAGAAGCCGGTCATAACCTTTTCGTTCTGTCCGGGTACTTCGATCATCGAAACGGAGGCAACGGATCAGGACTTTGAATCGTTTCAGATTCATCACAAGGCTGAATTTTTCGATGCCATCACCGTCTGTCCCCCACAGCTCCTCCAAACTTTGCCTATTTGCTCTGAAAGCACCAGCTAGGTATAACAAGCCAATAAATGCCTTGAGTTCAATCACATCAGTGTTTTTGATGTCCCTCTCTCTGGAGAATTGCTCTTTGATTGTGTCAATATACTGGTTAGTGAACCGAACAATAGTTTCCAACATGCTATCTGTAATTAGATTACTCCATCATTCCACTGCAGTTTTAGCTTTTCTAGCACTTCCAATAACTCCAGGAAGGTGTGTAATAATATTGTGGGATTCTCTGCGCTGTTTGTTCTTGGGTGCCTTTTTGTTCCACTTTGTATTTTTATCTTTGCCCAAATAATAAGCTAGATCTGTGTCTGTTTCCTCTGTATCAGTGTCATCACCATCCTGCTCTGTTCCAGAATCAGTGTTACATTCTGCTACCTCATCTTCAGATGAAATGTCACTAGATTCCTCTAAATCCTCAGTTACTGCTGGTTCTTCCTCATCATCTTCTAACAAAAAAATCTTCATTTCTTCTAAATGAAGGGGTTTAGATGAATCATACTGTTTTCTGGCCATTGCAGCAGAAAATCTGAAGCAAGAGAGA
The DNA here is from genome assembly GCF_039654945.1 of Dendrobates tinctorius. NCBI lineage: Eukaryota > Metazoa > Chordata > Amphibia > Anura > Dendrobatidae > Dendrobates > Dendrobates tinctorius. The sequence goes on from NW_027361749.1 coordinate 11,004,524, forward strand.
AAGAGTATGTGTTAGGGCGCAATGTGCCTTAGAAGCCACCCTCCTTTTGTCTAAGAAAACAGTGCTTATGTACACTAACTTAGCATTAATCCTTCATAAAACAAGCTAAATACACAATCGTGATGAATAAAAAAAGAAAATACTAACCTTTCAATTTATGTTGAAATCAGGCGCAATGTGCCTGAGAAGCCAAAGTGTTGATATCTGCTCACTAGAAGGTCTGCTGAGTCACTGTGATATCAGGTTTCACAGAGCCTGTAGAGTCAGGAGATAACTAGGAGGGGTCGGGTTTTCTGATAAGTGGGCAAGGAGAGAGAAGTGAAACTAATTACTGTGTGCCTGTCAGATCTATTGCGCCTGACGGAGGGTTAAGAGAAGAGAGAAGCAGGAAATAATAGTGCAGTGGGATGTGGTTCACAGAGGACACGGGAAAAACAGCAGGGGTCAAGGTGCTAAAGCTGAGAAAGGAAATCAGGGATATGTGCTTCACAAAGAAATGTCACTTTCTCGGTATACTGTACACAGCTCAGCAGTCAGTATCACACAGGATAGGATTAGATACACAGATCAGCAGTCAGTATCACACAGGATAGGGTTAGATACACGGCTCAGCAGTCAGTATCACACAGGATAGGATTAGATACACAGCTCAGCAGTCAGTATCACACAGAATAGTATTAGATACACAGCTCAGCAGTCAGTATCACACAGCATAGGAATAGATACACAGCTCAGCAGTCAGTATCACACAGGAGAGGATTAGATACATGGCTCAGCAGACAGTATCACACAGAATAGTATTAGATACACGGCTCAGCAGTCAGTATCACACAGCATAGGAATAGATACACAGCTCAGCAGTCAGTATCACACAGGAGAGGATTAGATACACGGCTCTGCAGACAGTATCACACAGGATAGGATTAGATACACAGCTCAGCAGACAGTATCACACAGGATAGGATTAGATACACTGTTCAGCAGACAGTATCACACAGAATAGTATTAGATACACAGCTCAGCAGTCAGTATCACACAGCATAGGAATAGATACACAGCTCAGCAGTCAGTATCACACAGGAGAGGATTAGATACACAGCTCAGCAGACAGTATCACACAGGATAGGATGAGATACACTGTTCAGCAGACAGTATCACACAGAATAGTATTAGATACACAGCTCAGCAGTCAGTATCACACAGCATAGGAATAGATACACAGCTCAGCAGTCAGTATCACACAGGAGAGGATTAGATACACAGCTCAGCAGTCAGTATTACACAGCATAGGAATAGATACACAGCTCAGCAGTCAGTATCACACAGGAGAGGATTAGATACACGGCTCAGCAGACAGTATCACACAGGATAGGATTAGATACACTGTTCAGCAGACAGTATCACACAGAATAGGATTACATACACAGCTCAGCAGTCAGTATCACACAGGATAGGGTTAGATACACAGCTCAGCAGACAGTATCACACAGAATAGGATTACATACACAGCTCAGCAGTCAGTATCACACAGGATAGGGTTAGATGCATGGTTTTTATGTGCAATATAATCATTATAATTTGTTATAACTAACTACAGTTGGTTACTATACCCAGGCAATGCCGGGCTCGTCAGCTAGTATATTATATATGCATTATACAGTTATGGCCAAAAGTATTGACACCCCTGCAATTCTGTCAGATAATACTCAGTTTCTTCCTGAAAATGATTGCAAACACAAATTCTTTGGTATTATTATCTTCATTTAATTTGTCTTAAATGAAAAAAATGCAAAAGAGAATGAAGCAAAAAGCAAAACATTTATCATTTCACACAAAACTCCAAAAATGGGCCAGACAAAAGTATTGGCACCCTCAGCCTAATACTTGGTTGCACAACCTTTAGCCAAAATAACTGCGACCAACCGCTTCCGGTAACCATCAATGAGTTTCTTACAATGCTCTGCTGGAATTTTAGACCATTCTTCTTTGGCAAACTGCTCCAGGTCCCTGATATTTGAAGGGTGCCTTCGCCAAACTGCCATTTTTAGATCTCTCCACAGGTGTTCTATGGGATTCAGGTCTGGACTCATTGCTGACCACCTTAGAAGTCTCCAGTGCTTTCTCTCAAACCATTTTCTAGTGCTTTTTGAAGTGTGTTTTGGGTCATTGTCCTGGTGGAAGACCCATGACCTCTGAGGGAGACCCAGCTTTCTCACACTGGGCCCTACATTATGCTGCAAAATTTGTTGGTAGTCTTCTGACTTCATAATGCCATGCACACGGTCAAGCAGTCCAGTGCCAGAGGCACCAAAGCAACCCCAAAACATCAGGGAACCTCCGCCATGTTTGACTGTAGGGACTGTGTTCTTTTCTTTGAATGCCTCTTTTTTTCTCCTGTAATCTCTATGTTGATGCCTTTGCCCAAAAAGCTCTACCTTTGTCTCATCTGACCAGAGAACATTCTTCCAAAACGTTTTAGGCTTTTTCAGGTAAGTTTTGGCAAACTCCAGCCTGGCTTTATTATGTCTCGGGGTAAGAAGTGGGGTCTTCCTGGGTCTCCTACCATACAGTCCCTTTTCATTCAGACGCCGACGGATAGTACGGGTTGACACTGTTGTACCCTCGGACTGCAGGGCAGCTTGAACTTGTTTGGATGTTAGTCGAGGTTCTTTATCCAACATCCGCACAATCTTGCGTTGAAATCTCTTGTCAATTTTTCTTTTCCGTCCACATCTAGGGAGGTTAGCCACAGTGCCATGGGCTTTAAACTTCTTGATGACACTGCGCACGGTAGACACAAGAACATTCAGGTCTTTGGAGATGGACTTGTAGCCTTGAGATTGCTCATGCTTCCTCACAATTTGGTTTCTCAAGTCCTCAGACAGTTCTTTGGTCTTCTTTCTTTTCTCCATGCTCAATGTGGTACACACAAGGACACAGGACAGAGGTTGAGTCAACTTTAATCCATGTCAACTGGCTGCAAGTGTGATTTAGTTATTGCCAACACCTGTTAGGTGCCACGGGTAAGTTACAGGTGCTGTTAATTACACAAATTAGAGAAGCATCACATGATTTTTCGAACAGTGCCAATAATTTTGTTCACCTTCTTTTTTATGTTTGGTGTGGAATTATATCCAATTTGGCTTTAGGACAATTCTTTTTGTGTTTTTTCAATTCAAGACAAATTAAATGAAGATAATAATAACAAAGAATTTGTGCTTGCAATCATTTTCAGGAAGAAACTGAGTATTATCTGACAGAATTGCAGGGGTGTCAATACTTTTGGCTACAACTGTACACTGAAATAAAGTTTGCATATCATGTAGAATCTCTTAAATTTAAAGCAAAAAGGTAATACTGAAAAAAGAAAAAAAATTGGAAGTAAAAATGATTTTGTCCTTTTTATAACAATACACTTTCTAAGTAGGCCTTGAATAATACGAAAATAATGGCACAAAATCCCTGGTATTAATTTTTAACTAACCTCAGTGAAACTGAAACTGACATAAACTATAATAAATGTATGTATGCATTAAGAGTGAGGCTTTTCACTCCAGTATATAAAAATGTCATGAATGTATTCAGTATTGCTTGCAGTGTAAGTGTCTTAAGTCTTGCTGCTAAGGCCTGTTTCACACATACGTTTTTTCATCAGTTGCAATCCGCGAAAATGGCGGGACACGGATCCGCAACTGTTTTGAAAGCAACATGTGCTACCCGGCCGTTGCTTTGACGGAACGGGGGGGGGGGGAGATAGAGACCTGGCATGTAGGGTTAAATTTCTGCCAGAGGCAATTCTTCCAGGCATGCGCAGTGTACAAATGCGGATCCGGCCAGCAAAAAAATGCGGATCCGGCCAGCAAAAAAATGCGGATCCGGCCAGCAAAAAAAACGTTGCAGTGTCCGTCCTGTCATGTCTGCGGATGCCAAAATTTTGGCGGATCCGTAAAAAAACGGATCCAACGGATGACCATCCGTCAAGATCCGCCGATAATGCAAGTCAATGGGAAAAAAAAACGGATCCGCCAAGAAAAATGGCAGATCCATTTTTTTTTCCAAAACGGCGGATTTTGACTGATGGTGACAGACGGATGTGTGAAAGAGGCCTTAGTGAAATAGATTAATGCTGACAGTACTTATGAATTGAACACACCAGGGGGCGCTGTTCACACAATAAAATGACAGCCGTGCACATGATGGACTGTGCAGAATAGGTAACAAAGCCTCATATTCGGGACATCTCCTCTCCAGTATTAGTCTATCTATAAGCACTTACAATTTGCTGCTGCAGCTGAACCTCACTGTCAAAGTAATATATCTGGTGAAATGTGTAATATATGCAGAATAGTGAGCTCTGAATATTCAGTATGTGACTATTTCTCCATCATCCTGTACGCAGAGAGAAGTCTTAGTTACTGGTGGACTAAGCGTTAAGAAACCTTACAGCAAAGCAATGGCAAGCGGATGATTCCCCATTCTGCAGGGTCCTCTTTTCTACAATACTTTGGAATATTTTAATATAGAGGGAGATACCATGAACAGAGATTTTATGACATGTTGAGAACGCAATTTTTTTTTGCTTTTTTTTTCATAGAAATGAGACTACCCCTATATATACTTGTGATGTACAGATAAAAATCACAGGAAATGGGATCAAATTTGTGAAAATGATAGAAAAAGGCTATACTTACAGATGAAATGGCAGACTAAAGCACAGCAGCCAGCAGGACGCAGACTGGCCAGAGTGCACCCCATGGGGGGCTGTGTCAGCACAGGATAAGGATGTGGCGCACCATGCCGGTTTATGCTACTAGTGACACCCATACTGTTAGATCGGGTGGGCTGCCCCGCACCAGACAAACAACTAAAACCCAATTCTTCCCCCAGAATCATAGAAAAAGAATAAAGTGAGAGATTAGAAAAGGTGAGGGAGATATATACAATGGTGATGTGCGCTCCATGAAAATACACATTTTTATAAATGTACAATTAAAACCTTTCTAAAACAAGTGGAAAACCTGATAAGGTGCAAACATGGGCCATAAATATAGCCATTATTTAGTAGTAACAGGATGGAACATCATAAGCTTGTAACACCTCTCCTAGCAATAGTATATTCAGTGTACAGGGGGTAGGTACCCTGTACAATAATGATGTGCTGAAATATACTGATAGGAATAAATGTCACCTACTTATAAGACACAAACGTCCCCTGCAGAAAGGCTAGTATAACCAATATCTCATATATAATATTTGGTGCATAATCAAAGTGAAGATAATACAATCAATACTAAGAGGAGGCTATACCCACATAAATTATATAGTACATGACACCATATGGTACCGTCCCAGGAACACCATCAAATATATCTAATAGCCCATAAGGCTGGTATACCAATAGAAGCCAAATATTTATGATGTATAAGGTATGGTGCCCTAACCAAGTAATACATGGTAAGAAAACATGCTAGGAATAGGAACATAAAGTGTGGGATACATTATTTTATAATTGGAACCTATGGCCGACATATCCCAGGGTGTAAGAGTACTTTAAAGACTTCCATAGGGAACTTGACCAGGAATAAACCTCAGATGGAAGCAAAAATCTCAATGTAAACAACATTATTGTCCAACATCTCAAATAGGAACTTTATTACGATTCTTAGTGTAGTCTTCTATTATAGAAATTGGAAATGCACAGAAGTGTTATCATCGGCAACATGGCAAGTATCAGCACCAGGCCCATTAGGACAAATGCCGGGTCATAATGGACTTGGGTCAATGGGGATCTGGGTAAATGTGCCCTACATGTGTCAATAAAAGAGTAGGGTAGATCAAGGCTACAAACACACGTAGATGGTATTTAAAAATAAAGTACTTAATATATATTATATATGCATACATGTCTGAGCGTGTCCAGTTTTACTGTTTGCAAATGAAATACTGCCACCATGTGGATGGATCGCCACGGGAAACGCAATGGCATTTAGATATGCGGGTATAAAGAGGGACACCTAATTGTACCATAAAGGATACTGCAGGCCGCACTCACCAGCCAAGAGGAGGGGGTTTATTTATTTTACTCATTTATATAGCGCCATTAATTCCACAGCACTTTACAAACATTATCATCACTGTCCCCAATGCGGCTCACAATCTAGAATCCCTATCAGTATGTCTTTGGAGTGTGGGAGGAAACCAGAGAACCCGGAGGAAACCCACGCAAACACGGGGAGAACATACAAACTCCTTGTAGATGTTGTCCTTGGTGGGATTTGAACCCAAGACTCCACCACTGCAAGGCTGCAGTGCTAACCACTGAAGGGCGAACGATGCCATTCCACCCCCACTCACCTGTGTAGCAGAGAGCAGCTCCAACACTCCCAGCCAGCGCCCATATTGAGGTGCTGTCCAGTAATGTACAGCATGGTGTGAACAGTAAAAGTGAGTGGGGAGTAGGAAAGGAAGCTGTCTCATCCAAATTCACTCCACCTCTTCATGGAGGTGCCAGGTGATGGAACCCAACTGATCTGATGTTAATGATCTCTCTTAAAGATGAACTTCGATAACATTTTTTTATTAATTAAATGTGTGTATATGTGCATGTAGTGTAGTGTGTATGTGTTAATATACTCACCTACGGCTTCTCTCTCCGGGATCCGATGCCGTTCTGTTCCTCTTCTCAGTGACGTCACTGCAGATGTGACTACTCAGCTCACTCTATTCATGAACTGGAAGTATCTTTCACAATATAACTCTATGGAGTCTTAAGGCCCCGTCACACTAAGCGACATCGCTAGCAATATCGCTATAACGCCACTGGTTTTGTGACGCAACAGCGATATTGCTAGCGATATCGCTATGTCCGATACTTCTGACCGGCTCCCCCGCTGATTATCGCTGATTGCGCGAGAACGGCTTGGGCCGTTTCTCGTCGTCAGCTTCCTGCTGTGGAGACGAGCGACGCATGGACGCGTGCAGGAGGACGTCAGGATTGCCTCGTCTGACAGGTAAGTAGCGACCGCCGACCGCTGCTATGTCGCTGGTGAGATCTGCCTGTGTGGCAGCTCACTAGCGACCACTTAGCGATGCACCAGCGATCCTGAGCGGGTCATATCGTTGTCGGGATCGCTGGTGCATCGCTAAGAGTGACGGTACCTTTAGTCTGACGCTCTATATTAGGCTTACATTGTAAAAGTCACTTCCGGGTCCTGCAGAGTCTGCAGAGCGGTGACATTACTGAGAAGAGAAGAACGGCACTGGATCCTGGTGGAAAGCAGTGAGAAGTGAGTATGCTAATACACTCGCACCACATTACATGCATATAAACACATTTAATGAATAAAAAGATAATGAGAGTGCCTCTTTAATGATAGGGCATCAATTTTAAAATCCTGGACAACCCCTTTAAATCGTGTCATTTAAAGACCCAAGACAATCGCAACCAAGGCCAGATGACAACTAAGGCCAAATTCATCCATGTTTCTATAAAGTTAATAGCCATAGAATTGTTGGCCTTCACTACTTTTGTGTCAGGTAAGTTTCTGCAAACACCTAGTATATAGTAAAAATACTTCTAGGGCGATTTTACATTTTGAGGAAAAGACAGCTAATGAAATGATTTGTCGACGACATAATTACCACTTGTGCTTCTTTCTACCTTGGAGAACTATTATTTTTTCCATTACCCATCACATGCTGTGTTAAGCCTTTGCCACTTTACAGTCATCCCTGGCGTGTCCTGAAGAAGGGGTTATCTGGAGAGGTACAGGCTATTGGTTTAGGTTTCCTTCCCCTGGCTTAGCTTGTTTTAGTTGTGATCCTTTTCACCGCATGTTAAATGATTTAGTGATCCCATTTTATCCCCAGAGACAGGTTGCTTCTTTTTATCTTTAATTAATAAATTATCCAGCAAAACACAGGATCTTTAAGCAATAATTTTACCTATTAAAGTAAGGTTTGACGCCAGTAAGAATATGAATAATATTTCACCTTATGTTACCTATCATATACATAAATAGAAGACTATCCCAAAGTGAAAATAGCATTGCAATTTGTTTCCAAGAAACCAGCAGCATAAATAATTTGGAGCAAATAATATAGTTGATAAGGCTCCAGTGCGCCGTTTCTTTACAGCCACATTCCATTGTTCTCACACATACAGACAAGTCTTTGCTTAATTTATCGTAACTGCTTTTTCAGATTTGCGTCGGTCTGGAGCGCAGGCGACTCTATGTGCTGATGAGTTCTCTAAGGCTATGTGCACACGTTGCGGATTCCGCTGCGGATTTTTCCGCGCAGAAACGCAGGTAAAACCGCAGGTAAAGTGACTTGCGGTTTTGCTGCGGTTTGGCCTGCGGTTTCACACCTCTACTATGTTAAAGGTGTGAAACCGCAGCAGAATCCGCAGAAATAATTGACATGCTGCAGGAAAAAAAAACGCAGCAAAACCGCGCGGAAAAAACCGCAGCATGAGCACAGCGGTTTTGAAAACCCATAGGGTTACATGGTACTGTACCATGTCTGCGGAACTGCTGCGGTTCCGCAGGGCCAAAACCGCAGCGGAACCGCAGCAAAAACCGCAGCGTGTGCACATAGCCTTAAGAACTCACAGCAGTAAGTTATACAGAACTCAGATGTATATTACACTGCAGGTCTCCTCATAACGTTTATAGAACTCAGGCAGTGAGAAGTCCGCAGTATATACATCACATGGGATACACTGGGACTCTGCTGTATACACATCACACAGGAGACACCGAGACTGCTGTATACATCGCACAGGAAACACTGAGATTGCTTTATATACATCACAGAAGACATGGGGCTGCGCTATATACTGTACATCACAGGAGAAATGGGACTGTGGCAAATACATAACAGGAAACATGGGGCTGGAGCATAGGAACCCAAGGAGACACGGGGCTGTGGCGTAGACACGCAAGGGGATATGGGGCTGTGGCGTAGATGTAACAGGAGATATGAGGCTGTGGAGTAGACATCACAACAGACACTTTTTGACTACAATATAGACATTAAGGGGAGATGCTGCCACTACAGTCCCCAGGAATCTGCTGGATAAAAGTTCATCAAGGGGCATAAACGGCGCTCACGCCTGAGGTTACCAACTCCTGTGGTGATACGGTAGTAGATGGGTGTAGCTTAGTCTGCAATTTTCTACTTTACCAAGCCACCAGCAAAATTTTAATTTTGCCCAAACAACCCCTTTGCGCCAAGATACTGTTAATCTCCCAATATACTGTTAATCTCCCAATAGTGACCTGTGCAAAATTATGTCCATTTATATGCAGTACTGTTATTGAGTACTGGGCTGCAGTTACTGCAAGTTTATGTCTTTCGAGACGTGGTACCCTATTCAAGCAATAAGTCGATGAGTTCATCAGTGGTGTTTCAAGTACTGTGTCTTTAAGTGCAGTCTGCAACCATCAAGCGTACTATGTCTCTCTGTGTGTTTGTAACCATCAAGCATGTGTGCCTCATTGTAAAGTAATTAGTGCTGATCCTGATTTTGGGGAGGCCTATAAGCACCTCCTATGAGTCCATCATCCACAAGGAAAGGATCATTTTTTATCAACTGCTATACTGTAGATGCGGACCTTCTGTGCCTATTGGTAAATGCAAGTATGGTGACAAATCTATAGGCTCTGAACATGAAATTTCACTTTTACATCATGTTGAATGATGATTAAACAGACATGATCTCATGAAACATAGTTACCATATGTTTTGGTAAGCATATGTTGTCTGCAGACATAACTGTGGGAATAGAAATGTAATGGCATGGAGAATAGCTTTGTAGCCACATCTATGGTGGAATTTAGACACTATCAAAATTTATATTGAGTCACTATATATGTTTGCATTGTAAACCAACTTTAAATGGTTAAATATGTTACTATACCTGCCCACTTTTCCAATAATACTACTTTAATGGGTGGTCTCGCTGGAGATTACAATGCATTGCAGGGTCAGGGTCCATACACATAATTATGAGCTCTCCTGAATAGCCTTTTGCAATAAACAGGCATACAATACCATAAATAAATAACATAACGTATGGGGTAATTATAATACGTACAGACACAATGATACAATATGAAGTTTTCAAAGAGAGAGGAAGGCGGCACTCTCTGTGTTTGGACCCGTTGAAACGCCACTGTGCGCGAAACGGCCGTCGGACGTCTTTTGTACCTGCACCCTCCTGCATCCATGTGTCAAAAGATTGCTAAATAAAAAAGTGATTTAAGGGACAGACAGTGCCGCCTTCCCCTCTCTTTGAAAACTTAATGAAAGTCTTATGCACGGTGAAGAACCTGGAGTTCCAGAAAAAAATCGCAAGGTGTGTGCAGGTATCCTCTCATGGTGTGAGCTACGAATGGTGCCGGTTCATCTCTCTTGTTTTGCAATACCATATGAAGCTCTTCATATGAAATGGTAACCATTTGTCTTTTTCCCTATGCATATTATATAATGTACCGCAACCTCCAAATTACACCACAAGTAGCAGACTCACACCTGCTGATGTACGGCATGTTTTATTAATGCAGAATGAGATTTCAGTACAGTTCGGAAACACTTCATGCAGCTATTTCATCAGACAACTGCTCCCCTTACTGACCAAATAAGTAACTAAAAGTGCGATGCAGCTGGAATCGTAAGCCAAGGAACGTCAGAACCAGTGGTATAGTAATGCAATGGATTGTCTTACAGCTGAATTTCCCACGTCCTCCATTTCCACATGACACCTGACGTGTATTCTCCCCGAGGGTCCTGTACATTTTAATAGAGACCGTGACTAAATCCATAACAATTTAATAATCGGGCTTAATACATTCAAGTATGGGATTCATCAATCAGGGCATACGAGGACAAAAGTAACCAGCTTGGCTGGTGGTTAGCTCAGCGTACAGTACTATGGGGTCCTCTGCCATGTCTTTTCTAACATCCTGTTTTCCTCCATTCACTAATTCTTCGGTGACATAACAAGCTCCTAATAACACAGAAAAAAGCAGTGCTGAACAGGGCAGCAGATGTCGGAGCACAAAGGGCTTCAGCTAGATTGTGTGCAGGGGGGTGCAGTGCACCTGCCACAAATCCTTCTCTGAAATATGAATGTGGAATGTGTCCTTGTTAACCCGTTAACCTCCAGTACGGCCCGCAATGAATTGCAAGTGTCAATATGTTCTCATTGGACCTCATTTACAATTTTTAATGAGTGGTACAAAAAAAAAATACTTACCTAGCTTTCATAATGCCGTAAAATATCACAAAATTTCATATGAGATGAATATCTGAAATAAAGGGAAATTGAATCCAAAGGAATGGACACCTATTTCTCCATAGTGGTGAAGAGGTAAGATCGTTACCCATGGTGAGGTGTGGCAGTGCCTACCTACTCAAGACTGGCATCACCTACCTACTCTAGACAGGCAATGCCTACCTACTCTAGAACGGCAGCACCTACCTACCGTAGATTGGCAGCACCTACCAACTCCAGACCAGGCAGAGCCTACCTACTCTAGACCGGCAGCGCCTACCTACTCTAGACTGGCAGAGCCTACCTACTCTAGACCGGAAGCGCCTACCTACTCTAGACCTGCAGGGCCTACCTACTCTAGACTGGCAGCGCCTACCTACTCTAGAACGGCAGCGACTGCCTACTCTAGAATGGCAGCGCCTACCTACTCTAGACTGGCAGAGCCTACCTACTCTAGACCGGCAGTGCCTACCTACTCTAGACCGGCAGCGCCTACCTACTCTAGACCGGCAGCGCCTACCTACTCTAGACCGGCAGCGCCTACCTACTCTAGACTGGCAGCACCTACCTACTCTAGACCGGCAGCGCCTACCTACTCTAGACTGGCAGCACCTACCTACTCTAGACCGGCAGCGCCTACCTACTCTAGACCGGCAGCGCCTACCTACTCTAGACCGGCAGCACCTACCTACTCTAGACCGGCAACGCCTACCTACTCTAGACCGGCAGCGCCTACCTACTCTAGACCGGCAGTGCCTACCTACTCTAGACCGGCAGCGCCTACCTACTCTAGACCGGCAGCACCTACCTACTCTAGCCCGGCAACGCCTACCTACTCTAGACCGGCAGCGCCTACCTACTCTAGACTGGCAACGGCTACCTACTCTAGACCGGCAGCACCTACCTACTCTAGACCGGCAACGCCTACCTACTCTAGACCGGCAGCGCCTACCTACTCTAGACCGGCAGTGCCTACCTACTCTAGACCGGCAGCGCCTACCTACTCTAGACCGGCAGCACCTACCTACTCTAGCCCGGCAACGCCTACCTACTCTAGACCGGCAGCGCCTACCTACTCTAGACCGGCAGTGCCTACCTACTCTAGACCGGCAGCGCCTACCTACTCTAGACCGGCAGTGCCTACCTACTCTAGACTGGCAGCCTTGGCATATGGAACTAGAATTCCATAACGCAAATACCCAAAATACAAAGTCGCCCCAATTAACTCAGTCTAAAACTTAGAGATCCTTCCTCATCCCAACATAGGATAGGATTTCCATTCCCTTTTGATTTCTTTTGTTCTAAGCCCCTATCCTATTCTTGCCCTGGAGACAGTCACGAACGAAACAGGAGTTGCCCCCATGTTCCGTCTGTGGCTGCACTGATAACACCCCCCCCATAATCAGTGCCCTCGCCTTCGCTGCCTACATAATGTGGATCTAGCACGAGAGGACGCTAGAGCAGCTTTCGTTCAGACGTTTTCTGAGAGCGGACAGCCTGCACAACACAAATGAAATAAACTTTTCTCTGTAATTGAAATGATTTATCATGCGGGATGATGCGGCAGCTGCTGTGGGCTAGGTCGTGTCAATTATTTCAGTCACCGAGTGAATAGCGAGCTGTTCTCAGGTTGCCCGTACAGGTGCCGCACAGACAGGCCGTCTCCATGGGAACGCATGGGGCCTGAATGCACCAAGGACGGGAGTGTAGGAGGAGGACCTTGTATAGCCTCCCTCATCCCTCTCCCCCTCTTCACTCCTTCACTGTGAGCAACCAACCCTAGAATCCGCCAATCGATAGCGGCTCCTGGGGTGGGCCTGGGACACTCAGATTAAGCTGGCTTTTTTTTTTCCTTCAAAGCCAACAGCTGGGATACAGTGATAAAAGAAAACCGAGCCACATAAGTAGTGAGCTACTTCCTTTCCGTTAATGTCACTGTCCCCTTTTCAGATCCGAGGCTATATATAATGTCTGCGGCCTAACGAGCGGGTGTCACTATGGATGCGGCAGGAAGCAGACATGGGGAGTGTCTTGTGCACTTGCTGTGGTCGGTGTTGGTGCTGGGTTAGGAGTCTTTTTTTTCCACTCCTCTCATCTCCCTGCTGCCGCCTTCTCCTGTCCTGGAGGTATTTCAGTGTTGCCATAGAAACCTGGGCAGGCAGCGCTCCCTCCTTCTGCTCCCTCTCTAGTGCCCTGCGTGCCAGGCCGGGCCCAGAATCATTGAATGCAAAAGATGGAATGAAACTGTGACAGGCCTGCTGTCCTGAGAGCTTGTGTCGACAGGTCACATGGAAGAAGAAGAAGCGCCTACCCTGTGCCATTAGATGGGATATTTACAACTATACTAAGACTTTTCCACATGAAGCCTCCTCCACCATGGAGAAAATAAGCCATTTAGTAGTCCCGAATCATATACTGAATGTATGTAATTTATAGAAGCACGGAGGGAGTCCGAGCACACAAGGTTTCATCGCACTCGCCGCCCTTTCTTGCTTATTTGCTCCCAATTGACAAATTTGACAAGCTTGCAGGATTCAATCATCTGTGACAGAAGTTTGCTTTCATTATTAAATCCTCCTGCCAGACACTTCTGCTCTCCGAGGGGTAATTAATTGCGAGATCTCAAATTCCTAAATGAATGAAAAGAACAAAAAAAAAAAAAAGAATATTTCCATTTATTAATAACATGAAACCCGATAATAATCATGCCCACTGTGAAAATGACCAGAGCCGCTAACCTACAAAAAAAACTGGTTAGACGTATGCAAATCCACATCTTTTTGTAGACAGGACCACTGAGAGAGAGCGCCCCAGCCGGCTAAAAATAACCCCGAGAGCAACGCTCCAGTATGGGCAGCAGAGGGAAGCAGCCCTGTAGCTGTGCGGCGGGGAGTCCAGAGGCCACAGCTCAGGCGCACATCTCAGAGGAGTAGTCCTGACACACAGTTGCGCGGTCATGTAACAAAAAGAAGAGCACAGCAGTGTGGTTTACCTCTCATTGCTCGAGATAAAAAAGACCGAGAGCTGATACAAAGGAGAGCGCTATGCTGATACTAAATTGTATATACACAGTGGAGGAAGGGAAAGTGTAATATTCTCAGTACTAATGGATAACAGGTAGACCTCTAAAGGGGTCTTCAAGCCAATACATCAATGCGGCAGAGCCTCTTTTATGCCCTATGAAAACTCTCATTTAAGCTGGTACACAAATTCTGATTTTTTTTACGGGATTCGCCAACAATCTACTCTGTACTTACCAAAATGGGGTCATACAGGTTCGATTGTAATTCTACAAAATCTTTGTTTCTATTTGGGTCATCTAGGAACAGAAAATACTGTATAAGGAAAGTAAGAAAGAAATATTATTGTAAATAGACTTTAATAAGCAAATCGCCCTTATGTTCTCTGGGCAGGTAGCCAATATAGTAGGTTAAAATGGTCACCACTTGTGAGTATATACAGAAAGAAGCTCCATTGCTGTGACCTGGAGAAAACTTATATGAAGTAATGTCAAGCAGTTTCCAGGTCAATATGCGGTAGCAATAGCGACTGCTCATCATTCAGAAATTAGGGTAGTGTGTGTAGTCTCTTCTTACTTCGGCATACTTGGTGTCCCTCAGTATTAGACCAGAAAGACAGGATAGACAACAGTGTGAGCAGACTCTTCTAACCTCAGCTATCTGGGTCTGGGTATCTTCAGTTTTAGATCAGCTAGACAGGGAGGAAAGCTGGGTGAGGGCCTCTTCTTACATTAGCACCACAGTATCTCCAGTATTAGATCAGAAAAACAAGGTAGACAGCAGTGTTAGCAGCCTCTACATATATCAGCAACCCTGGTATCTCCAGCATTAGATCAGTTAGATAGGGCAGACAGGAGTGTGAGTAGCCTGTTCTTATCTCACCATCCTTGGTATCTTCAGTATTACATCAGAAAGACAGGGTGCACAACAGCGTGAATAGCCTCTTCTTACTTCAGTACCCCTTGTATCTTTAGTATTAGATCAGAAAGGTAGACAGCTCTGTGAGTATCTTCTTGTTACTTCAGCACCCCTAGTATCTCCAGTATTAGATCAGAAAGACAAGGTGGACAGCAGTGTATCTTCTTCTTACTTCAGTGCCCCTAGCAGCTCCAGTATTAAATCAGTAAGGCATGGTGCAATGCAGTATGAGCAGCCTCTACTTATCTCAGCACTCTTAGTATCTTCAGAATTAGATCAGATAGACAGAATGAATAACAGTGTTAGCAGCCTCTTCTTACCTCAGCACCTACGGTATCCCTAGTATTAGATCAGAAAGACAGGGTGGACAGCAGTGTGAGCAGTCTCTTCTAAACTCATCACTTCTGGTATCTTCAGCCTCAGATCAGGATATCCACTGTGAGCACATTTTCATATACATGAAAAGGAAGACTACTGCTCACAAGCATCTGTCCTGTTAACATTTTAGGATAGGCTTCTGTCAGTATAACAAGACAGTGGCCACTTTGATGTTCCATAGTGATTACTTTCCTGGACAAAACAAATGTGACTACCTAATTAAATGTATTTCGGAATTTAGTTATAATCACATTTTCTTTCTTTATTCTTTTCTATAACCCGGATATAGAAAAGGTTCATATTCACA
Organism: Dendrobates tinctorius; assembly: GCF_039654945.1. Classification (NCBI taxonomy): domain Eukaryota; kingdom Metazoa; phylum Chordata; class Amphibia; order Anura; family Dendrobatidae; genus Dendrobates; species Dendrobates tinctorius. The sequence continues at coordinate 11,020,425 of NW_027361749.1, forward strand.
ATAGATATATCCTAAGTCTCACCAATGACAGATGTTGCTGAATAGATAGATCAGGCACATTGGATGTTAACATGCTCAATCTTTTGTTCTTACAGGTGATAAATCTTCGCATTAGGTGCCCGGAAGCTGCTTATTTCTCCCTTCTCATTGAAAACACATGCACTCTTAGTTGAGCATGGTGTTCATAAATATGGGGGTGTTAGGAAGAATAGCTGACTACCATCTAAGGTGCATTGTCAGCTTTAGAAATAAAGATGTCTGATAGCTGCCTATTCCTTAGCTATTACATGCACACATACCTGAGCCGACAATACAGAACAGCGGGGAACTTGGCTCTTGGCCAATTGACTATTTAGTGCATTATGCATATTTCCATAAATCTGGACAAAAAAAACCTTGCATTTATAACAAAGGAGCAACAACTATCTTGCTTTAGTTTTCCTGGCTAGACAATAGTGCTAAGCTGCTCCATTGACTTCTGTGACTAGGCAGTAACTTGCTGCTAAAGATGTCATCAATGGACTACAATGCCCAGCATGCTTAGCTACCATGAAATTCACAGGGGAGTAATCAGTGGGTGTTATATATTATTCAGTGAGTGCTTCCATTGTTCATATTCATTATTTATGTGATTTATGTATATATTTAACTGTTTATATGTTTATGGACAGCTGGAGAGTCATAATTGCAGGCCACTGATATAAATCTATACAGAACAGACATCCTTAGTTATGGTGTCTAAGGCCGGGATCACACACAGCGAGATACGGCCGAGTCTCGCAGGTTAAAACCAAGCTCTGGCGCCGGCACTCCGGAGCGGAGCGTGCAGCCGCACAGCAATACATGGAGCTGCACGCTGCGCGTGCCGATGCCAGAGCTTGGTTTTAACCTGCGAGACTCGGCCGTATCTCGCTGTAGTGTGACTCCGGCCTTACAAAGACACTTTGAATGGGATCCCATAGTCAGGCGCTGAGGGTTCCCTTACAATGACTGGTTACCAGTGAGTTCCCTTACAATGACTGGTTACCAGTGAGGGGTTCAGGAATGATTAAAGACAGACACAGCCCTGTAGACTGCGGGATCAGCTGTGAGATACAAAGCAGAAAATATTTTTTTTTATTTGAGAAAAACTTAAAAAAGTTGACCAGGACATTTATTTTGATGGCCAAGCCACCTAGCCATAGGATAAGTCATCAACTGCTGCTCCCATGGTGGCAACAGTGAACAGATCCAGAACAGCACAACTCCGTTCTTGGGTGCTGCAGCTCCGCTCCCACTGTTTGCTTTCTACCACTATGAGATCTGCAAACACTTGGACAGTGGACTTGCAGGATGTTGGACCCCCACTGATCCAGTATTGATGACCCATCCTATGAAGTCATGGAAAACTCTGTGAAGGCATAAGATGTCTCAAATCCAAAAATCTAAGCTTACAAGACAAACATGGTATAGTCACTACAATAGTCATATTTTCATTCTTACGTCTGGAAATAAGCTCTATCATAGAATCCTGATTTAATAATTGAATGTCCCCCATTTTGGACTCTATGCTATAGGTGTAGCCAGTGGAGAACAGCTATAAAGAGTTCTCTTGCGCAGGAAGACGTGGCACATCAGTGTGCTAAATGCACAAACCATTAATTTCAATGAGAACTGTGTAAAGTGGATTTGAGTATGTGCTGCTATTTTTTCCCCACAGTTTAGGGCTCATACTTTGGGGTCTCAGCAGTGGGACACCCTGTGATTACCTAATTGTTTTGGATCCCTTAAAACAAACAGGAATTGTTCAAAGATGGCAAACATAATGCAGACAATAATTAATATTAAACCAGCCACTCATGGACCAAATCTTACATAGACTGGGTTCAGACGATGAAGAATTGTCCAATTTTTTTCTGTAAAAAACAGTCATCCACGTTATTATTATTATTATTATTTATTGTTATAGCGCCATTTATTCCATGGCGCTTTACATGTGAGGGGGGTATACATAAAAACAAGTACAATAATCTTAAACAATACAAGTCATAACTGGTACAGGAGGAGAGAGGACCCTGCCCGCGAGGGCTCACAATCTTCAAGGGATGGGTGATAATACAGTAGGCGAGGGTAGAGCTGGTCGTGCAGCGGTTTGGTCGATCGGTGGTTACTGCAGGTTATAGGCTTGTCGGAAGAGGTGGGTCTTCAGGCTCTTTTTGAAGGTTTCGATGGTAGGTGAGAGTCTGATATGTTGTGGTAGAGAGTTCCAGAGTAGGGGTGATGCGCGAGAGAAATCTTGTATGCGATTGTGGGAAGAGGAGATAAGAGGGGAGTAGAGAAGGAGATCTTGTGAGGATCGGAGGTTGCGTGCAGGAAAGTACCGGGAGACGAGGTCACAGATGTATGGAGGAGACAAGTTGTGGATGGCTTTGTATGTCATGGTTAGGGTTTTGTAATGGAGTCTCTGGGCAATTGGGAGCCAGTGAAGGGATTGACAGAGGGGAGAAGCTGGGGAATAGCGGGGGGACAGGTGGATTAGTCGGGCAGCAGAGTTTAGAATAGATTGGAGGGGTGCGAGAGTGTTTGAGGGGAGGCCGCAGAGCATGAGGTTGCAGTAGTCAAGGCGAGAGATGATGAGGGCATGGACTAGGGTTTTTGCAGATTCTTGGGTGAGGAATGAACGGATGCGTGAAATATTTTTGAGTTGAAGCCGGCAGGAAGTGGAAAGGGTTTGGATATGTGGTTTGAAGGAGAGATCAGCATCAAGGATTACTCCGAGGCAGCGAGCTTGTGGGACGTTCCATCTGTTTGCCATCTGTGTGTTATCCGTATGTCGTTTTTTGTGCATCTGTATGACATCTGTATTTACTCATGAACAGTTTAACCCCATCACTACCAAGGGTGGTTTGCACGTTAACTCCCGGGCCAATTTTTACAATTCTGACCACTGCCCCTTTATGAGGTAATAACTCTGAAACGCTTCCATGGATCTCAGTGATTCTGACATTGTTTTCTCGTGACATATTGTACTTCATGTTAGTTGTAAAATTTGACACCATTCTCAAAACTGCACCCCTTAAGGTGCTCAAAACCACATTCAAGAAGTTTATTAACCCTTCAGGTGCTTCACAGGAATTTTTTGAATATTTAAAAAAAATTAACATTTAACTTTTTTTCACAAAAAAAATACTTCAGGTTCAATTTTTTTTATTTTACCAAGGGTAACAGGAGAAATTGGACTGCAAAAGTTATTGTGCAATTTGTCCTGAGTACGCTGATACCTGATATGTGGGGGGGAACCACTGTTTCGGTGCATGGCAGAGCTCAGAAGGGAAGGAGTGCCGTTTGACTTTTTCAATGCAAAATGGGCTGGAATGCAGATCGGACGCCATGTCACGTTTGGAGAGCCCCTGATTTACCTAAACAGTGGAACCCCCCCAAAAGTGACCCCATTTTGGAAACTAGACCCCCCAAGGAACTTATCTAGATATGTGGTGAGAACTTTGAACCCACAAGGGCTTCACAGAAGTTTATAACGTACAGCGGTACAATTAAAAAATCATATTTTTTCCACAAAAATTATCTTTTTACCCCCAATTTTTATTTTCCCAAAGGTTACAGGACCTTAAAAGTTATTGTGCAATTTGTCCGGAGTACGGTGATACCCCATATGTGGGTGTAAATGACTATTTGGGCGCATGAAAATATGGGAAGCAAGGTGTGCCACAGTCCACGCTGCTGAGTCCACAAAATCACCTGGGATGCAAGATGTTGTAACAAAGTACTTCTTTATTCCTTCCTACGCGTTTCGGCGCCCTTCCTGGCACCTTCATGAGGAAGGTGCCAGGAAGGGCGCCGAAACGCGTAGGAAGGAATAAAGAAGTACTTTGTTACAACATCTTGCATCCCAGGTGATTTTGTGGACTCAGCAGCGCGGACTGTGGCACACCTTGCTTCCCATATTTTCTGGCAGTTTTTCCACGTTGGAGTGGTCGGTGGAAGTCCTGCAGCAGCTGATACTGTGTTATGTCTTCAAGCCAGTTGTGGGTCACACAACTGGAATAGGTGAGTGGAACTGCATTATACCACTCACATTGTAGTGCCACTAGTGATAGGGCACTATTGCGCCTCTTGTTCCCCCACCCTTTTTGTATTGATATTTGGGCGCATGGCAGAGCTCGGAAGGGAAGCAGTGCCATTTGACTTTTTTGGCTGGAATTGAGATCGGACACCATGTCGCGTTTGGAAAGCCCCTGATGTACCAAAACAGTTGAAACCCCCCACAAATGACACCATTTTGGAAACTAGACCCCCAAGGAACTTATCTAGATGTGTGGTGAGAACTTTGAACCCCAAAGGGCTTCACAGAAGTTTATAAAGTACAGCCGTACAATTAAAAAATCATATTTTTTCCACAATAATGATCTTTTCACCCTCAATTCTTATTTTTCCAAGGGTAATAGGACCCTAAAAGTTATTGTGCAATTTGTCCTGAGTACGCTGATACCCCATATGTAGGTGTAAACGACTATTTGGGCGCATGGCAGAGCTCGGAAGGGAAGCAGCGCCATTTGACTTTTTTGGCTGGAATTGAGATCGGACACCATGTCGCGTTTGGAAAGTCCCTGATGTACCAAAGCAGTGGAAACCCCCCACAAATGACACCATGTTGGAAACTAGACCCCCCCAAGTAACATATCTAGATGTGTGGTGAGCACTTTGAACCCCCCAGTGCTTCACAGAAGTTTATAATGCCCGAGCGTGAAAATAAAAAAATCGTATTTTTTCCACAAACATGATCTTTTAGTCCCCAATTTTTTTTATTTTCCCAAGGGTACCAGGAGAAAATGGACCCCAAAAGTTGTTGTCCAATTTGTCCTGAGTACGCTGATACCCCATATGGGAGAAAACTACTGTATGGGCACACGTCGGGGCTCGGAAGGGAAGTAGTGACGTTTTGGAATGCAGACTTTGATGGAATGGTCTGCGGGTGTCATGTGCGTTTGGAGAGCCTCTGATGTGCCTAAACTATTCAAACATCCCATAAGTGACCCCATTTTGGAAACTAAACCCCCACGGAACTTATCTAGATGTGTGTTGAGCACTTTGAACGCCCAAGTGCTTCACAGAAGTTTGTAACGCCCGGGCGTGAAAATAAAAAAATCATATTTTTTTCCACAAAAATGATATTTTTGCCCCCAATTTTTTATTTTCCTAAGGGTAAAAGGAGAAATTGGACCCCAAAAGTTGTTTTGCAATTTGTCCTGAGTAGGCTGATACCTCATATGTGGGGGTAAAACACTGTTTGGGCGCATGGCAGAGCTTGGACGGGAAGGAGCACCATTTGACTTTTTCAACGCAGAATTGGCTGGAATTGAGATCAGACGCCATGTTGCATTTGGAGAGCCCCTGATGTGCCCAAACAGTGGAAACCCCCCAATTCTAACTCCAACCCGAACCCCAACACACCCCTTACCCAAATCTCACCCCTAACCCTAGCCCTAACCCTAACGGGAAAATGGAAATAAATACATTTTTTTAATTTTATTATTTTTCCCTAACTAAGGGGGTGATAACGGGGGGTTTGATTTACTATTTATGGCGGTTTTCATTTTTGGCAGCTGTCACACGCTAAAAGACGCTTTTTATTGTAAAAATAGTTTTTGCATCACCACATTTTGAGAGCTATAATTTTTCCATATTTTGACCCACCGAGTCATGTGAGGTCTTATTTTTTGCGGGACGAGTTGACGTTTTTATTGGTACCATTTTCGGGCACGTGACAACTTTTGATCGCTTTTTACTCCGATTTTTGGGACGCAGAATGAACAAAAACCAGCGTTTCATGAATTTTTTGGGGGGGTGCGCTTACACCTTTCCGCGTGCGGTAAAATTGATAAAGCGGTTTTATTCTTCGGGTCAGTACGGTTACGGCGATACCTCATTTAGGTCGTTTTTTATGTTTTGGCGCTTTTATGCAATGAAAACAATTTTATATAAAAAATAATTTTTGCATAGCTTTATTCTGTGAGCTATAACTTTATTTTTCGCTGATGATGCTGTATGGCGGCTCGTTTTTTGCGGGACAAGATGACGTTTTCAGCGGTACCATGCATATTTATATGCGTCTTTTTGTTCGCGCGTTATTGCACTTTTTGTTCAGTGGTATGATAATAAATCATTATTTTTTGCTTCGTTTTTTATTTTTATTTTTTAAGGGGTTCGCTAAAGGGGTTAACTAATGGGACAGTTTTATAGGGCGGGTCGTTACAGACGCGGCGATACCAAATATGTGTACTTTTATTGTTTTGTTTTTTTTATTTCCAAAAAATGAATTTATTAGGGAATATTTTTTTTTAATTTATTTAGCGATTTTTAAAAAATTATTTTTACACTTTTTTTTTTACTTTATTACATTGTCCTGGGGGGACATAACTGTCATGTGACAGATCGCTGATCTGCCACATCACAGATTGCTGTGACAGATCAGCAATCTGTCACAGGCATAGACGCAGACTTCCTCATGCCTGCCGGCTCCCTACAGGCCCCCGAAGGTCCCCGCCACCATATTGGATCCGGGGACCTGCAGGGAATGAGACCCCCGCAGCAGCGCTGCACATTGCGCTGCTGTGGGGGACTCAGGGAAGCACAGAGGGAGCCTCCTCCCTGCCGATGCTTCCTTTAACCCCCGGTACACCGCGATCGTGTTTGATCGCGGTGTGCCAGGGGTTAACGTGTTGGGGGCAGTCCGTGACTGCCCCTGACGCATTGTGCCGGGTGTAAGCTGTGATAATCAGCTGACACCCGGCCGCGATCAGCGGCGCTCACCACGTGAGCGCCGCTGATCGCACTAGACGTACTATTCCATCCTTGGGACTTAGGTCCCAGGTCACATGGACGGAATAGTACATCCAATGTAGGAAAGGGGTTAAAGCCACATTCACACGTTCAGTATTTGGTGAGTTACCTCAGTATCTGTAAGCCAAAACCAAGAGTGGGTGATAAATACAGAAGTGGTGATATGTTTCTATTCTACTTTTCCTCTGATTGTCCCACTCCTGGTTTTGGCTTACAAATGCTGAGGTAAAATACTGAGGCAAAATACAAACCAAATACTCAGCATGTGGACATAGCTTTAACCCCTTAGCGACAGAGCCAGTTTGCAGCTTAATGACCAGGCCAATTTTTACAATTCTGACCACTGTCCCTTTATGAGGTTATAACTCTGGAATGCTTTAATGGATCCCGCTGATTCTAAGACTGTTTTTTCGTAACATATTGTACTTCATATTAGTGGTAAAATTTCTTCGATAAGTCTTGTGTTTATTTATGAAAAAAATGGAAATATGGCGAAAATTTTGAAAATTTTGCAATTTTAAAACTTTAAATTTTTATGCCCTCAAATCAGAGAGATGTGTCACACAAATTTCTTAATAAATAACATTTCCCACATGTCTACTTTACATCAGCACAATTTTGGAAGCAAAATTTTTTTTTGTTAGGAAGTTAAAAGTTGACCAGCGATTTCTCATTTTTACAACAAAATTTACAAAACCATTTTTTTTTAGGGCACATCATATTTAAAGTCATTTTGAGGGGTGTACATGACAGAAAATACCCAAAAGTGGCACCATTCTAAACACTAGACCCCTCAAGGTGCTCAAAACCACATTCAAGAAGTTTATTAACCCTTTAAGTGCTTCACAGGAACTAAAGCAATGTGGAAGGAAAAAATTAATATTTAACTTTTTTTTGCAAAAAATTTACTTCAGAACCAATTTTTTTTATTTTCACAAGTGTTAAAAGAGAAAATCAACCACAAAATTTGTTGTACAATTTCTCCTGAATACGCCGATACCCTATATGTGGGGGTAAACCACTATTTCAGCACACGGCAGAGCTCGCAAGGGATGGAGCGCCATTTGACTTTTTCAACGCAGAATTGGCTGGAATTGAGATCGGATGCCATGTTGCGTTCGGAGAGCCCTTAATGTGCCTAAACAGTGGAAACCTCCAACAAGTGACCCCATTTTGGAAACTAGACCCATTAAGGAACTTATCTAGATGTGTGGTGAGCACTTTGAACCCCCAAGGGCTTCACAGAAGTTTATAACGTAGAGCCGTGAAAATAAGAAATCTATTTTTTTCCACAAAGATGATCTTTTCACCCCCAAATTTTTATTTTTTACAAGGGTAACAGGAGAAATCATACCCGCACAGTTGTTATGCGATTTGTCCTGAGTACGCCGATACCCCATATGTGGGGGGGAACCACTGTTTGGGCGCATGGGAGAGCTCGGAAGGGAAGGAGTGCCATTTTGGAATGCAGACTTTGATGGAATGGTCTGCGGGCATCATGTTGCGCTTGCGGAGCCCCTGATGGGCCTAAACAGTGTAAACCCCCCACAAGAGACCCCATTTTGGAAATTAGACCCCCTAATGAACTTAACTAGATGTGTGGTGAGCACTTTGAACCCCCAAGCGCTTCACAAAAGTTTATAAACGCAGAGCCGTGAAAATAAAAAGTCTTTTTTTATTTCCACAAAAGTGATTTTTTTTAGACCCCAATTTTTAGACCCCCAAAGTTGGCAAATAGTGGAAACCCCTCAATTCTTGCTCCAACCCTAACCCCAACACACCCCTAACCCTAATCCCAACCCTAACCCTAATCCCAACCCGAATCCCTAATCCTAATTCTAACCCTAATTCTAGTTCGCCCTAACCCTAATTCTAACCCTAGTCGTGACCCGAGCCCTAACCCTAGCCCTAGCACAACCCTAACCCTAACCCTAGCCCAACCCTAGCCCTAACCCTAGCCCAACCCTAACCCTAACCCTAGCCCTAACCCTACCCTAACCCTAACCCTAGCCCTAACCCTACCCTAACCCTAACCCTAGCCCAACCCTAACCCTAACCCTAATGGAAAACTGAAAAAAAAAATATTTTCTTTATTTCATTATATTGGCCTATATAAGGGAGTGATAAACGGGGGGGTTATGTACTATTTTTTTTATTTTGTTCACTATGATCGTTTATCATAGTGATCAAAATAATGAATGGAATCTGCCAGCCGGAGCCGGCAGATTCCCGGCGGGTGCACTGCGCATGCGCCCGCTATTTTCAAGATGGCGGCGCCCATCGGAGGATGCCGGCGGGACGTGGGACCACCGGGAGGGGACGGAGGGCCACGGAGAGGTACCGGGGGTAAAATCGCGGCTTTTTTTTTTGCGGTCGCCGTTATAGGGTTAATAACGGCGATCGCAAAAGCGGGGGTCGGTAAAAACTGACCGATTTATGTTCTCTGGGGTCTCGGCTACCCCTGGCAGCCGAGACCCCGGAGAAAATCCGATACTGGGGGGCGCTATTCACTTAAATCACAGCGCCGTGAATTAACGGCGCTGTGGTTTTAGTACCCTTAATTACCGCCGTTAAAAGGCGTATCGGCGGTCGTTAAGGGGTTAATGTTCACAAGAAAATACAATTTCCTATGTCAATAGTGGCAATATTTTGGGAAAAATTAAATGCAATGCGAATGATCTGTTTGGGATTTGATTTTTTTTTTTTGCGCACCCATAGACTTGAATGGGCGAGTCTCATCCGAAAGATATAAGTGAATAGAACATGCTGTGATTATTTTTCACAAAGACACTCGGCCTGTCTGAAAAAACTCTCATCATTACATAACATTTGTCAGTGCGAAGTCTGAGTGCTATCCGATTTTAATATGTGCATATTATTTGAAAGAGCCCTCATGCTTGCTCTGGTATAATGGATTCACAGTGTTAATTCTCTGTGCTGAGCATTCTGTCTGGGGGTTAAGGTTTATACTCAAGAAGGGTCAGGCCATGTGCTCATGTTTAGTATTTGGTCAGTTTTTACCTCAGTATTTGTAACCCAAAACCAAGAGTGGGTGATAAATACAGAAGTGGTGACGTGCTTCTATTAGGCTGTGTGCACACGTTGCGGATTCTGCTGCCTTTCCGCAGCGGTTTTGACCCTGAGGAAACGCAGCAGTTCCGCTGACAAGGTACAGTACAATGAAAACCTATGGGTTTTCAAAAACGCTGTGCTCACACTGCGGTTTCTTTCCGCGCGGTTTTGCTGCGGTTTACAAACCGCAGCATGTCAATTGTTTGGGCGGTTTCCGCAGCGGTTTCACACGTTTACCATAGTAAAGGTGTGAAACCGCAGGGCAAAACCGCAGGATAATCCCCAGATAAACCGCAGGTCACTTGACCTGCGGTTTTACCTGCGGATCAGCGCGGAAAAAAACGCAGGTGAATCTGCAGTGTGTGCACATAGCCTTATAGTTTTCCTCCGATTGTCCCACTCCTGGTTTTGTCTTACAAATACTGAGGTAAAGTACTGACCAAATACTCAAAGTGTGCACATGGCCTTATGCAGATCTGGCCCTTGGCATATCCATTCACTTTAGTGCTACTGTCCTCCACAAAAAAGGTAGACACTACCAAAAAACAGGTGAAATGTCATTTTCGGGAAAAAAAAAAAAAAATAACCCGCAATCAAATGCTCAGCTTAGTGCATTAAATGGTCACCAATTTCTCCTGCCAGCAATTCAGCTGCTCCTTGTCAACAGAGCAGATCTCTTTCTTCTGGGCTGTTCTGTCAACGGGGCATAACTGCCGGCATCATGCTGATTGACACACTGGCTCCCCGCAATTAGGCAGCGGGAAGCCTGCCGTCAATCAGCATGATGTCAGCAGTCATGCCCCATCAACAAAGCAGAGAGGAAGAGCAGCCATTGCTCTGTTTATGTGACATCAACAGAAGCTGCTGATTCGGAGACAGGAGCGGTCACATGCCTGCACAGTTCTGCACTTGGCACAACATACAAATAAAATGAGGCATTACAGTGTGAGACATGTAACCAACACAGAACTGAACTTTGTCTCATGACAAACATTTTTGCTGCAGCTCTCACAGCTCTGCTGTATTGCCACAGTTTTATAACCCTGTCAGCCTGTGAGATGGAAGATGAAGCACTGAGAGGAACCTGCAGGTGTCAGTCATAACCACGCACAGATCTGCAGTGAGATCAAGGAGCAGCCATTACTAGTGATGGGTCATTTTCCCACGAACTGAGATAAAGAGTTGGCTCCAGCTATGAACAACGGGAATTGGCACCCCAGTGAGAGCCACTAAATAATCTTAACGGCGCTGAGCACAAAATTAAGATGTTCAGGGAACGAAATCCCGTCTATCCGAACCAAATATCACCCATTCATCAATTGGTTGGCTCCAAGTAGGAATGGTTTTGGCTATGGGTGGACGTGGTTTCAGCTATGGATGGCCATGGTTTCGGCTATGGGTGGGCATGGTTTCGACCACATGAGCATCATATTAAATGTGTTTATCTGGGTTACACATATGTTTAATATGGATCTATTTAGGATCCAAAAGAGTCGGCATTTTTTCTTAAGTGGAGCCAAGTGAGCGAGATCACCAAAACGAACCGCATTGCCCATCACACTGATAATGTCCCTTTTCATGTACAATAATCTCTGGAGGCAGATTCTCATGCATATCAGTGTCTGATCCATTGCCTAAAACAGATCATTTCCATATCAGAAAAGGAAGGATTTCTCTGTAATAAGTCATGTGATTGTAGATATCAAGGCATCATTTTATTCAGTTTCCTATGACCTACATGCCCATATAGACGACGTGGGAGGGCTGATCCTACTTGTAGGTTCTCTTTAATGTACACCGAACCCTAATGTGTTAAAAATAAAGTTTATGTTTAAAATCTGTAAATTATCACAGCAGCTAGATGTTAGGCAGCTTTCTAACCTCAGTATTTTGCAAAATATACCTTTTTTGGGCTTTCAATCCACATTTCTCTTTGGCTTAAAAAATACTGATGCAAGATGGAGCGCTGCTGTTTAAAACCTGGGACTTATACAGCAGGTCACAGTTTTATCTTTTCTCTGTTCCTGTAGTGTTCCCCACTGACTTCTAAGGGGAAAACTGCAGCGCTGAAAACTGCACATAATAAAATGTTCCTAGAGCTGTTTCTTTTGTAAACCAGTGATTGAAGTCTTGGGGGGACAAACAAAACTACATATATGTACAATGAGCAATGCCAAAGGATTTGGTGTGAATGTACTGTCACCTCTATGCAACATTGTAATAATGCGGTAATGCAGTTTTTATCGCAATCGCATTAGGCTAGTTTCACACTAGCGTTTTGGAGCGCAGCGACGGCCTGCGCACGGCCGCCGCTGAGCCCCGCCCCTGCCGCGCCCCCGCCGGTAGCTCCACCCACCGGCGCATGACGCTGCATGCGCCCTGCGTCCCCTATCTTTATCACAGGGGGCGCAGGCCGTGCGCAGTATGCGTTTGGCGGCGCATGCGTCCTTTTGACAGTGCGCCGACCTGCTGCAGTTTGGTTGCGTCGGCGCACCGTCAAAAAGGCGCATGCGCCGCCAAACGCATACTGCGCACGGCCTGCGCCCCCTGTGATAAAGATAGGGGACGCAGGGCGCATGCAGCGTCATGCGCCGGTGGGCGGAGCTACCGGCTGGGCGCAGCAGGGGGCGGGGCTTAGCGGCGGCCGTGCGCAGGCCGTCGCTGCGCTCCAAAACGCTAGTGTGATACTAGCCTAAGTTTGCTGGTTGTTTTTTTCCCTGATTTTAGCTAAAGAAATAAAAAGAAAATTTGCACTGTGTAATAAAGTATGAGAAAAGTTCAAAGAAGAACATTGGACTGTTTAATGCCACAAAATGGCAAAAAATAAAGAAAAACCAATGTACTTTTAATGCCACACTATCAATATCTGCTGTACAGTTTTTGGAATTCTGCATAGATGTGGTGAAGCAGTGAGACATCATCCTGCGTTATCGATGGGCCTATCCCAGTGACCACAGCTTCCTAGCACCAGATGTCAGTTGCAAGGAGGGGGGGGTAGTATTAGAGTAGAGCAAAAGAGAGACTACAGAAGGCAAATAGCCCAGCGACAGAATTTAACCCATTTATTACCAGATGTATGGCAAAGTATAACATGCTTTAGGAAGAGATGATACGATGTATGCTCCCAAATCAGTAGCATAGGTGATTCTGTGTATTGCTGACCAAAGGGTATGTGCACAGATTAAGTATTTGGTGCAGAAATTTCTGCACTATTTCTGCATATCTTGGCAGGAAAAATGCTGTGTTTTTGCAGCATTCTTTATATGCTTTTTTGGTGCAGATTTTTCCCCACTCATTCGGATATGTTCACATGTTGCATTTTTGCTGAGCTTAATTATGCAAATTAAAACCTGTTTTTACAGTACCAGCAAAAGCTCTGAGATTTCAGGAATATTATGTACATGCTTGTTTTTCTTTTCCTGACTGAATTGGAAAACTGCTGCTTTTTTTTTTTTTTTAAACTGCAGCATGTCACTTCTTTCAGTGTTTTTGCAGCCTTCTTTGCACCCATACAACGCAATGAGTAAGTGCAACAAAACAGCAAAAATGCAGCAAAACACGTATAGCAGGATATGAAACCCATTTATTTTTGTGATTTTCCCAAATTTAAACCCAAATGTCCTGGCCTCCTCACCTGAGAATGGAAGTTAGGATTAGTACAGTTTAATTAAATTATTAATTTGTGTAAATGTAAAAAATGCCCTAGCAAAGTATTACAGCAAACAATGTCTGACCATCTCAATGCCATCCAATGTGTACAAAGTAAACAAAGCCTGACCAATGTGGTAAACTGAACACTAATGAAGATTGCTACTCAATGCACTGTCAATGTCAACGATCCGACATGGATGGGATTGCTGGGACATCGTTAGGCTGATCGCTGGTGAGCTGTCACATAGACAGCCCCTCCAGCGATCAGGGCCAGCGAGCAAGCTGGTTTCCAAGGTAAACAGCGGGTAACTAAGAGCCGCGCGGCTCCTAGATACCCGCTGTTTACATTGGAAACCAGCATGCAGCGTCGCTGAACGCTGGTCTCTCGCTGCCACACGCAGCGATGCGCACTGGCCAGCAGGAGACCAACGATCAAAAAACGGCCCAGGACGATGGCGCGCGATCAGCGATACTTGGCGGGGAGGCCGGTCGCTGATCCATGTCACACACAGCGATATCGCTGTGACGGGACCTTTAGGTAAACTACAGTATGCCAGACTAAGTCAACTCCCTCCGCTGTTTTCACATTTGCAATTGTGTATTTCTTTCATGAAATCATATGAACTTTTTTTATTCAGAATAGTCACCATTTTTTTCCAGACATAAAAAACATTTACCACTAAATAATTTTATGAAATTGCCCTTTTTTCCAAAAATGTTTTATGGTTTCACATATATCTTGTATTGGTGTCTTACAGCTTGCATTGTTCATGCTTCTATGGTGGAAGCAAAGCTGAACTTTGGGATCTGGAAAACGCAAAACATGCTTCTTGTCTGCAGCTTTTTTACTGCCAAGAGATCAGGTTTAGGCTGAAGAAAACAAAGAAGAACATAGCCTTAGTGAGATCTGCTGCAACAGCGCTGGAAGAATTGACATGCTGTAGATTAAAATCTGCACCAAATCTCCAAGCAAAAATAAGTAATGTGTGCATGAGACCTCAGGATTCTCATTCAATTTGATGACATCAGGAAACCCGTCAGTTTTTGTGACAAATCTACGCAGAAAAAAATTAGACAAATCAGCAACATGTACACATGCCCAAATACTGATATTGGAAACTAATGCCAAATTTTAGATCTGGGAAATGGGGTTTATACAGTAGGTAGCTTAATGTGACTGTCTGATCAAATCTTTAGTTATACCTCTATCTGGGACAGCTGGATGAAAACCTTTGTGGTTGATTGCCATTACAGCTCCCTCAATGGCCGTCAGGCAAATTTCACATACTCATAAACATATATCCTATTCCCTTTTACTGGATAAGTAGCATTTAATTTTAGGACACAATAAGACACTAGCTTTTAAAAACCTTAAATGTCAGATGCAAAGAAACAAGTGAACGTAGCAGTCTCATGACACCATATAGCATCACGAGAAAACTGACAACTGTGCCATGTTTGCCGGTAGAGACCTGCAGCCCATTGGTATTCAGTGTGCATCAAGCCCTGAGACCATAGGGTGATTCGTGACACTTAGATAATACTAGTTCTTATTTCTGGGAGTGAGTGTGACCTAGTAATGACTTGAAAAGGAAAACAGTACAGTATAAACAGCAATAACAAAGAAAGAGAAAACCACTTCCCAACACAAGCTATATGCATTCACATCATGGACGGGACAAATGCTACAACTGTAAGAATACGCCGGATTTATAAATTGTGACATTGCAAACATTACATAAGATTTCTGGGAGTAGGAATACACAGCATAATACTGCCACTGCCAAAAAACTAAAGCCATTCATAGGTGAAGTGAATAACATTAAGTATTACATTACGATGGCACTTGTCAAGGGGAGGGATATGTTATGTAGGACGTGGACTGCCAGTTTCTGAAATATTAAAAAAATGGGAAAGCTAAGGATCATGGTGACTTTGACAAGGGCCAAATTGTGATGACAGGATGACCGTGTCCTTAAAAAGTGGTCTTTTGAGGGGGCTCCCATTTTCCAGTAGTTAACACCCAATAAAAGTGGTGTAAGGAAAGTCTATCAGTGATCTCGCAATAGGGCTTTGGCAACCCCACGTTCAACGATAAAGTGAGTGAAATAAGTACTGAACACGCCACCAATTTTCTAAACATATTTCTAAATATGTTACTGACATGAAATTCTCACCAGATGTCAGTAACAGCCCATCCAATCCACACAGGCAAAGAAATCAAATCATAGATGTTTATGAATGAAATTATGTGTATTAATGAGAAATGACATAGGAAAACAGTATTGAACACGCTTATTGAAATGTACAAGTAAAACTTCGTACAAAAGGCTTTGTTGGTGATAACAGCTTCAAGATACCTCCTGTATGGAGAAACTAGTCGCATGCATTGCTCAGTTGTGATTTTGGCCCATTTTTCCACACAAACACTCTTCAAATCCTGAAGGTTCCATGGGCTCCTTCTATGAAATCTGAGCGTTAGGTCCCTCCAAAATTTTCTATTGGATTCAGGTCAGGTTATTTTCTTTCTCTGAAACCAATTGGGAGCTTCTTTGTCTGTTTTGTTTGGGATCAATGTCCTGATGAAATGCCCATTCTCATTTCATCTTCATCATCCTGATAGTTGGCAGCAGATTTTTATCAAGAATGTCTCAGTGCATTTGTCCATTCATCCTTCCTTCAATTACATGAAGTTTACCAGTGCCATATGCTGAAAAACAGCCCCCCTCAAACTTCACTGTTGTTACGGTGTTTTGGGGTTGATATGCAATGCTCTTTGGCCTCAAAACATGGGGTATATTATGGCATCCAAAGAGTTCCATCTGACCAGACAATATTCTCCAAGTATTTCCCAGCTTTGTCTAAATGTTGTTGAGCAAACTTTGAACGTGACTGAACATTCTTTTTGTTCAGCAAAGGAGTCTTGTGTAGTGAGCGTGCATAGAAGCCATGGAAGCTGAGTGCATTACTTATAGTTTTCTTTGAAACAATGTAACTTGTGATTCCAGGTCTTTCTGTAGCTCTCTGCAGGTGGTCCTTGACTGTTGAACAACTCTTCTGTTAAATATTTTCACTCCTCTGTCTGAAAACTTACGAGGACCACCTGGTTGTGGCTGGGTATGGTGAAAATGATGTTCTTTCCACTTCCAGATTATGGTCCCAACAGTGCTTACTGGAACTTTCAATAGCTTAGAAATTCTTTTGTAACCAATGCCATCAGTATGTTTTACAACAATAAGGTTGCAAAGGTCTTGAGATAGCTTACTGGTTTTACCCATCATGGGATATTTCTTGTGTGGCAACTCAGTAATGAGACACCTTTTTATAGGCCATCAGTTGAACCAGTTGATATCATTTTTCACTAAGTGGCAAGATTGTTTTCTAATTGCTGATAGATTTCAGCTGGTGTTATAACTTTCCATGAGTTTTTGCTCCTCTCTTTCATGTCTTCAATACTTTTTCCCTGTTTCCGTTCTCATTATTACGCATAACTTAATTTATGGACATCTATGGTTTGATTTCCCTGTATGGAATGGATGGGTTGTTATCACATATAGTGAGACTTTCATGTCAATAGCACCTTCAGAAATATATTTACTTAGAAAATTGGTGGCGTGTTCAATACTTATTTCACCCGCTGTATGTGTGAGGAATAAATGCTAGCCCGCCGGGTCTAATCACACAGTTGAACTACTGTAGCACAAATTGCTAAAAATGATGAAGGGGTATTCCGATAACAAGAAGTTATTACCTACCTTCTGAATAGTTGATAACTTCTAAATCGGTGAGGGTTTCAGCTGCCACTAAAGTAAATGATGCAGCGCTAAGCATACTCGAATGCAGCTCTAGTCACTCTCCATGAGTTTGTCAGAGAAAGAGGAGGGATGTACTGTTGTCTGCAGCAGTTGCATTGAGAATGACTAGTATGGGCAGTTAAAGGGGTTGTCACACGAACAAAGTTCATTTAAAATATAGATCTTGGAATAATAATAACTTCCACAACTAGATGTGTTAAAAACATTCTTGTGCTGAGATAATCTTATAACTGTGCCCATGCTGTGCACTGTGTAATGGCCGTGTCTGACCGTACAGAACATGGTGTGATCATACCACATCTCCTGGGCAGAGGAGGAAGCAAAAGAGAGGATACAGACAGGACAGCACGGGATCCCAAATGATTCTGTGAGGTAAAACATTTTTTTCATATTAAGGAAACACTGTCTCTAAGCAGCCAGGGAAATGTTTTACCTCACAAAAAACAATAGCGTACATTGAAATCATGGGGTCCCATAGCAAAAGTCTGAATTGGCCCCAGCCTCCCCCCCCCAAAAAAAAATAAAATAATAATAGTAATAATAATAATAATAATAATAAAAACACTTGTATTAAGAGAGGCTTCACCCATCTAGATGGCTTGTGACGGCATGTATGCAAATCACATACTTGCAGTCACGTGCCAGCCTACTCCCAGAGATAAATATTCTGGATGCACATTACAAGGGGATGGGGATAATGTGCACAAATTGCATAAAGATATTTATCCCCTTCCCCCTATAATGTGCAAATTGTGCTTCCCAAATATCTATCCCCTTCCCTCTTGTAATGTGCAAATTGTGCATCCATAATATTTTTCCCCTCTCTCCCAAGTAACTGGATCAGCATTTTTTTGGAACACAAGTTGGCAAGGGGACACATTAAAAAATCAAGTTGATTTTAGTACCACCGCCGGGCCTGGCTCACCATCTTGCATCTCCGCAGGCAGTGCTCCCCGTTCATCACATGTGCAAATTGCAACTAATGGCTTCCGGCTTCGGAGCCCTGCATACAGCGCTGTAAAGCTACATCAGCCAGGAGACATGGCGTGCTTATACAAATTTAGCCAGTGGGTGCAGCCGACGGCAGAGCAGAAGGAGTTTAGCGGACTAGGAGGAGCAAGGAGGTACATGGTAGCAGTGCTGACATTTAATCAAAGACCCCTTATCTGCTGGGTCTCATAGCTGTTGCATGGACTGCTTCCATTGATGGTACACCAATGGCCACTGGCAGACACAAACTGAAAAGGGCCCTAGTGCAAGAACAGTATATGGGCCTTTTCTAGTCTAATAGCTCATCATAATGAAAAGTTCCTCCTACTTTGGAGGTGGAAACAGGCCCCCTTACCTTTTGGGCCCTTGTGCAGCTGCACAGATTGCACCAATGATATCTCGGCCCTACCACTGGCTATAATCCCATGCTGTCCTGTCTGTATTTTCTCTTTTGCTTCCTCCCCTGCCCAGAGATGTGGCATGATCAGACCAGCATTTACACAATACTGTGGATGCTGCTGTTAGAGGGAGCACACTCATACCATTCTACATTGAGTTCAATATTGAGCCAGTATGCAGGTACCTCTCAGGCTCCCTGTAGGGGCAACCACAGCCATCTGAAAGGGCTCTAGCTAATCAATTAAGTGACTTTGTCACCCAAATCAAAGAGCTTAAACCTCAAATAATATTTTTGGCGGTTATAGCAACAATTTTAAATGTCATCTAGAGCTCTGATCTACAACCTAAGCGCGCTATTAGGCTGTGTAACAGTGCTTAGGAAAGAAGGAAGGGAAAAAGAAGGTCTAGCACCCGAGGATTATCAATAGCACAAATCTCAAGGTTTCCACGTAGTATATATATCCAGCCAGAGAAAAACCTATTTAGTGTATATGCATATATTTAGTATGTAGTATGATCTTTTCTACTTTACTTTGCATTTGAAACCTTGCAGAAATTATAGGGATCTTATTTTATTATAAGACGTCAGTTACATGTATTATTGTAAAGTGATTGAAGACTTTTTTTCATTGCAGTCACAGAATTTCCATTAGAATAATCACCTTCAAGGTCATATAATGCATACATTACAAAGAATGAATGTCCCCAGTTAAGGCTGTTGTACCAATACATTAGTACACCCTGCAGCAGTTAAAAGGTTAAACATAGCCATGTGAATAATACCAATAGTTTAGCGCTCTGTGCACTTGTGGCAAGCTGATAAATCGCAGATGGAGAGAGAAAACATCACGTAATCTGTTAAATGGGCCTTAGAGACTGGATTATTTAAATGAACCCAACACCTACACTTGCCACCTAGCCATGAGTAACTTGCGTTACTGGAGTAACATTTCATTGCCGCCTATGATTGCTATATTATGAGCGGACTACGGCTAATATACTCATGTCAGTTTAAGGGGCCTGGATACCAATCATTTACATAAAAAATACAATTACAAAGGTAATGGTTGTGATCCGCATTACCATCAATGCAGGAAGATAATTCTACTAGACAAGTCACTCGCTTTAGGTTTAGACTCATTTCTGTAAAAAAGGGAATGCTAGTGTGGGGCCATCACAAAAACCACCCCTCTGTCTCCAGTAACAGATTGTAGACACCAAAACCATTGCCTGTATTCTGCTGGAGACACAGAGAGAGCCACTGCAGAAAATTCCGATTTCTTGCAGATGCTTTCCACTATTACTCATATTTAGGCTACGTTCACACTATAAGCCAAAATCAAGAGTGGGTGATAAATGCGGAAGTGGTGACATGTTTCTATTATATTTTTACTCTGATTGTTCCACTCCTGGTTGTAGTTTACAAACACTGATGTGAAGTACTGACCAAGTACTGACAGTGTGAGCATAGCCTAATGCACTCAGACAACTGTGCAAATCTATGCAGCTGTCATAGAATCGTAGACTGTTAGGAGTTGGAAGGAATCTCAAGGGTCAGCTCGTCCAACCCCCCTGCACAATGCAGGATTCACTAAACCAGCCTATGTTTGAAGACTTCCATTGAATGAGAACTCACAACCTCTCATGGCAGCCTGCTCCACTCACTTTTCACCCTCACTGTCAAAAGTATTTTTTTAATATCTATGGTCAGGTCACATTTGACATCTATGAGTCTTTGGAAATCTGAAGTAGTTAAAAGAAGCACAAAAGACTGCACATATGCACAGAAAATCGCTTTTATATTACAATGCATATGTTTGGACTTTATAGCGTTTATTATGCGCTTTTTCAGGTGGTTACGGAGCAAACCCACATGAAAAAGACGTCATGTGTATATGCCCTCACAAATAACAAATAGGGACGAAACACTTATATGACAAAGGAACGTCTGAATGAGTCCTTCCTCTTTTTCATAAAATAAGTGGCCTGGATTTTAGATGATTGTTGATACAGTCATATGTTAAAGTTTGGGCACCCCTATTAATATTAACCTTTTTTCTTTATAACAATTTTGTTTTTTGCAACAGCTATTTCAGTTTCATATATCTAATAACTGATGGACTCAGTTATATTTCTGGATTCAAGTGAGATTTATTGTACTAACAGAAAATGTGCAATCTGCATTTAAACAAAATTTGACCGGTGCAAAAGTATGGGCACCTCAACATAAAAGTGACATTAATATTTCGTAGATCCTCCTTTTGCAAAAATAACAGCCTCTAGTCACTTCCTGTAGCTATTAATGAGTTCCTGGATGAAGGTATTTGTGACCAATCCTGTTTACAAAACAATTCCAGTTCAGTTAAGTTTGATGGTCGCCGAGCATGGACAGCCCGCTTCAAATCATCCCACAGATGTTCAATGATATTCAGGTCTGGGGACTGGGATGGCCATTCCAGAACATTATAATTGTTCCTCTGCACGAATGCCTGAGTAGATTTGGAGCGGTGTTTTGGATCATTGTCTTGCGGAAATACCCATCCCCTGCGTAACTTCAACTTCGTCACTGATTCTTGCACATTATTGTCAAGAATCTGCTGATACTGAGTTGAATCCATGCGACCCTCAACTTTATCAAGATTCCCGGTGCCGGCATTGGCCACACAGCCCCAAAGCATGATGGAACCTCCACCAAATTTTACTATCGGTAGCAAGTGTTTTTCTTGGAATGCTGTGTTTTTTAGCCTCCATGCATAACGCCTTTTTGTATGACCAAACAACTCAATCTTTGTTTCATCAGTCCACAGGACCTTCTTCCAAAATGTAACTGGCTTGTCCAAATGTGCTTTTGCATACCTCAGGCGACTCTGTTTGTGGCGTGCTTGCAGAAACGGCTTCTTTCGCATCACTCTCCCATACAGCTTCTCCTTGTGCAAAGTGCGCTGTATTGTTGACCGATGCACAGTGACACCATCTGCAGCAAGATGATGCTGCAGGTCTTTGGAGGTGGTCTGTGGATTGTCCTTGACTGTTCTCACCATTCTTCTTGTCTGCCTTTCTGATATTTTTCTTGGCCTGCCACTTCTGGGCTTAACAAGAACTGTACCTGTGTTCTTCCATTTCCTTACTATGTTCCTCACAGTGGAAACTGACAGGTTAAATCTCTGAGACAACTTTTTGCATCCTTCCCTTGAAAAGCTATGTTGAATAATCTTTGTTTTCAGATCATTTGAGAGTTGTTTTGAGGAGCCCATGATGCCACTCTTCATAGGAGAATCAAATAGGAGAACTACTTGCAAGTGGCCACCTTAAATACCTTTTCTCATTATTTGATACACCTGGCTATGAAGTTCAAAGCTCAATGAGGTTACAAAACCAATTTAGTGCTTCAGGAAGTCAGTAAAGCGTAGTTAGGAGTGTTCAAATCAAGAAAATGATAAGGGTGCCCATACTTTTGCACCGGTCAAATTTTGTTAAAATGCAGATTGCACATTTTCTGTTAGTACAATAAACCTCATTTGAATCCAGAAATATAACTGAGACCATCAGTTATTAGATATATGAAACTGAAATAGCTGTTGCAAAAACCAAAATTGTTATAAAGAAAAAAGGTTAACATTAATAGGGGTGCCCAAACTTTAACATATGACTGTATATTAATGGAAATGTAATATACTAAGGCTTCATTCAGATGTGTGCCTCACACATATGTGTTCTACACATGTTTTGCACATAAACATTTGATTTTTTTTTTTTTAATTATAAGACTAAATTGTACATGGGGTAATTTTAAATTTGGTAAGGTAAGGTAATGGGTAAGGTAAAAGTAATCTTTACTTACGTACTTATTTTACAGCATGCTAACTACTTTACATAATAAAAAATGTCCAGGAGTGCAAAACCCCTTTCACATAATAAATAGTATACTTCAGCTATTATCAATTTTCTTGCTAAGTTTCCTAACATGTTATTCTCATCATAATGGCCTTTATAAACAGGAGAACATTATTTTGTCAGATTACTGTTATTCCGCCTCTATGTCTAGGTTGTATGCCAATTTTTACTTGTGCATCTATGCAAATATTTGGGTCTAACATTAATTTAAGACATTGGGGTTTCACAAATCTTTTGCTTTCTGTAGCTTCTGTGTTGCAGTGTCTATTGCTGGCTGCTGTATGAGTTAACCAAGAATCCATATCAGTGAGCTTGTTCTGGCGGCCTGACGGGAGAGGCTGTAATTCTTTTACATTGTGTTCACAATTATTAGACAACTGAGTACTTTGATTTTATCATTTTTAGGCCTTTTTTCACGCTCCAAGCTGTATAAACTTGAGTGCTGATTGGATGAAATAGATCATGTGATGCGTACTTTGTAATGATGGAGGTGTGGCCTAAAGGATACAGCTGAAATAGATCATGTGATGCGTACTTTGTAATGATGGAGGTGTGGCCTAAAGGATACAACACCCTTAATCAAGGTGTGCAGAATTATTAGGCAGCTGGTTTTCCTCAGGCAAAATGGGTCAAAAGAGATTTAACTGACTCTGAAAAGTCAAAAATTGCTACAAGTCTTACAGAGGATGCAGCACTCTTGAAATTGCTAAGATATCATGATCACAAAACCATCAAAAGTTTTGTTGCAAATAGTCAACAGGGTCGCAAAAAAACGTGTTCAGAAAAAAAGATGCACAAGAACTGCCAAAGATTTGAGAAGAATCAAACTTAAAGTGACCAGGAAGCCATTTTCCTCTAATGCTGTCATATTCCAGAATTGCAATCTCCCTGGAGTGGCCAGAAGTACAAGGTGTTCAGTCTTCAGAGACATGGCCGACGTAGGCTCAAACTGGCCACTACTGAGCAAGACACAGAAGGGGAAACATCAAGATTAGGCCAAGGAATATCTGAAGACAGATTTATCAATGGTTTTATGGGCTGGTGAGATGAGCGTGACTCTTGGACCAGATGGATGGACCCACAACTGGATCAGTAACGGGCATAGACCTCAACTTCCACTCAGACGCCAGCAAGGTGGAGGTGGGGTCCTGCTATTGGCTGGTATTATTACAGATGAGCTAGTTGCATCTTATCAGGTTGAACATCGACTCTAAATCTGCTTCTAAACCTACTGACAGATTTTAGAAGACACTTTTTTCAAGCAGTGGCAGAGGGAAAAGTCTGCATCTTACAAAAAAAAAAAAAATCACAGTCTCCACTGCTCGGCTGCCAATAAAGGCCTTAAAGATGAAAAAATAATAACATGGCCACTTAATCACCTAACAGAAACCCTATTGAGAACTTGTGGACCCTTGTTATATTTGAGATTTACAATGAATGAAAACAGTACACCCCTCTGAACTGTGACTGGGCGGCTGTGGTTCCTGCTGCCAAAAATTGATTGTCAACAGACTCAGAAACTGACAGACTCAGTGGATGGAAGGCTTATGACTGTACTTGAAAAGAAGAGCGGAAATGTTGGTCAATTATACTTTTTTAACCTTTACAATCAGCTGTCATGTGCCTTTAACAGCCACGGGTGGATCAGAGAGCTACCCGCAGCTGTTAACCAGTCTCAATCTCTGACAGTGGGATTTTACACACATCAACCAGAAGCATGTCATATCCAGCCCATCGGCGCCCTTGTCACGTGATCAGGGGAGATAATGGGTTGTCATGACAGCTGGTGGTCTGCTAAAGACCCCGTGACTGTCATTATGATACTCCTATAGAAGATTGTGTTTTCAGCCATACATAGAAGAGCTTAAGTACTGCTGTGTAGAGCACAGACGATCGGACGATCGCAGCTTCAAGTCTACCAAGAGACTATTAAATAAAATAAAGTGAAAAAAAAGTGTTTGTTTAAAAAAAAAAAAAACAAATATCAAATCACCCCCTTTTTGCCTCATTGAAAATAAGACATAAGACAATTAAAAAAATGCACATATTTGGTGTCACTGAGTTCAGAAATGTCCGATCTATCAAAATATAAATTAAATTAATCCGATTGGCAAACGGAGTATTGAGAAAAAAAATCAAATCAGAATTACATTTTTTTGTTCATCGCAACATTGCAATAAAATACAATAAAAAGCAATCAAAATATTGTATCTATCCCAAAATGGTATCAATATAAAAAGTCAGCTAAAGGCGCAAAAAATAAGCCCTTGCCCAGTCCCAGATCGTGAAAAATGAAAACACTACAGGTCTCAGAAAATCGCGACAAACGCAAAAACTTTTTTTCATAGAAATTTCAGAATTTTTTTTCACCACTTAAAATAAAAAAAAGAATTTACAGGTTTAGTATCTGCGTACTCGTACTGACCTGGTGAAACATAATGATAGTTAAGTTTTACTATAAAGTTAACCTGGTAAAAAATAAATTAAAAAAAACTATTGTGGAATTGCACTTTTTTTGCAATTTCATTGTATTTGGATTTTTTTTCCTGCTTTCCAGTACACTATATAGTAAAATCAATGGTGCCATTCAAAAGTACAACTTGTCCCGCAAAAAAACAAGTCCTTATACGGTCATATTGACAGAAGAAAAAAAAGTTATGGCTCTTGGAAGAAGGGGAGGAAAAAACAAAAAAAAATGGAAAATTGCCATGGCGTGAAGTGGTTCAAAGTCACAAATATATTTTTGCACATTTTGAGTTGTTTTTCCATTTAGTTGCAGAATAAGGGCTCATACTCACTGGTGCAAAAATCAGATGAGTGCAATCCGATTAAAAATCGGATTGCACTCTGACCAATGTTAGGCAATGTGTGACATCTCATTTGCGATTTTTTTCTCAGCCGAAATCGGACTGAGAAAAAAATCACAGCATGCTGCGATTTGCTGCGATTTTCAGGTGAAAATCACCAATGCAAGTCAATGGGTGCGATAAAATATCTGACAGCACTCGCACCATGCGAGTGCTGTCCGAATTATACGCACCGGTGTCCTTTGAAAAAAGCCGGCAATTCAACTCCGGCTACTGTACAATCACACTGACAGGTTAGAATAGAATAGATAGTATAGATATATACACATAGAATACACAGATATATAAGTGTCTGTCACTGACATGTATATATCTATGTATTCTATGTGTATACATCTATTCTTTTTGGAGCTGTCAGTGTGATTATAGCCGCATATGAATTGCCGGCTTATCTATCTATCTATCTATCTATCTATCTATCTATCTATCTATCTATCTATCTATCGATCTATCTAATATAAATACATATATGTGTGTGTGTGTGTCACTGACATGTATATATGTATTATATTAGAAAGATAGATACAGTTGTGGCCAAAAGTATTGACACCCCTGCAATTCTGTCAGATAATACTCAGTTTCTTCCTGAAAATGATTGCAAACACAAATTCTTTGGTATTATTATCTTCATTTAATTTGTCTTAAAACACAAAAGAGAATGAAGCAAAAAGCAAAACATTGATCATTTCACACAAAACTCCAAAAATGGGCCAGACAAAAGTCTTGGCACCCTCAGCCTAATACTTGGTTGCACAACCTTTAGCCAAAATAACTGCGACCAACCGCTTCCGGTAACCATCAATGAGTTTCTTACAATGCTCTGCTGGAATTTTAGACCATTCTTCTTTGGCAAACTGCTCCAGGTCCCTGATATTTGAAGGGTGCCTTCTCCAAACTGCCATTTTTAGATCTCTCCACAGGTGTTCTATGGGATTCAGGTCTGGACTCATTGCTGGCCACCTTAGAGGTCTCCAGTGCTTTCTCTCAAACCATTTTCTAGTGCTTTTTGAAGTGTGTTTTGGGTCATTGTCCTGCTGGAAGACCCATGACCTCTGAGGGAGACCCAGCTTTCTCACACTGGGCCCTACATTATGCTGAAAATTTGTTGGTAGTCTTCAGACCTCATAATGCCATGCACACGGTCAAGCAGTCCAGTGCCAGAGGCAGCAAAGCAACCCAAAAACATCAGGAAACCTCTGCCATGTTTGACTGTAGGGACCGTGTTCTTTTCTTTGAATGCCTCATTTTTCTCTTGTAAACTCTATGTTGATGCCTTTGCCCAAAAAGCTCTACTTTTGCTTCATCTGACCAGAGAACATTCTTCCAAAACGTTTTAGGCTTTTTCAGGTAAGTTTTGGCAAACTCCAGCCTGGCTTTTTTATGTCTCGGGGTAAGAAGTGGGGTCTTCCTGGGTCTCCTACCATACAGTCCCTTTTCATTCAGATGCCGACGGATAGTACGGGTTGACACTGTTGTACCCTTGGACTGCAGGGCAGCTTGAACTTGTTTGGATGTTAGTCGAGGTTCTTTATCCAACATCCGCACAATCTTGCGTTGAAATCTCTTGTCAATTTTTCTTTTCCGTCCACATCTAGGGAGGTTAGCCACAGTGCCATGGGCTTTAAACTTCTTGATGACACTGCGCACGGTAGACACAGGAACATTCTGGTCTTTGGAGATGGACTTGTAGCCTTGAGATTGCTCATGTTTCCTCACAATTTGGTTTCTCAAGTCCTCAGACAGTTCTTTGGTCTTCTTTCTTTTCTCCATGCTCAATGTGGTACACACAAGGACACAGGACAGAGGTTGAGTCAACTTTAATCCATGTCAACTGGCTGCAAGTGTGATTTAGTTATTGCCAACACCTGTTAGGTGCCACAGGTAAGTTACAGGTGCTGTTAATTACACAAATTAGAGAAGCATCACATGATTTTTCGAACAGTGCTAATACTTTTGTCCACCCTCTTTTTTATGTTTGGTGTGGAATTATATCCAATTTGGCTTTAAGACAATTCTTTTTGTGTGGTTTTTCATTTAAGACAAATTAAATGAAGATAATAATACCAAAGAATTTGTGTTTGCAATCATTTTCAGGAAGAAACTGAGTATTATCTGACAGAATTTCAGGGGTGTCAATACTTTTGGCCACAACTGTAGATAGATAGATGATAGGAGAAAAGCCGACAATTCATATGCGATGTACAGTAACATCACACTGACAGCTCAGAAAAGAACAGATAGAATAGATATATACTCATAGAATACACAGATATATACCGTACTTGTCAGTGACACCAACACATATATACTGTACATGTATTTTTTTATTTATATTAGATAGGTAGATAGATAGATAGATAGATAGATAGATAGATAGGAGAAAAGCCGGCAATTCATATGCAGCTGTACATTAAAATCACACTGACATGTTCTAATACAAAAGAATAGTACACATAGAATAGTTGTATTTATATATACATATATATTTGGAAAATCACAATGACAGCTCACAAAACACTAGATATAAACACATAGAATACATACATATATAAATACACGTCAGTGACACACACATATCTATATATATATTTGTCTTATCATGTCTGTCTGTAACTGAAATCCTGCGTCGCTGATTGGTCACGGCAGTTAGGCCGTGACCAATCAGCGACAGTCGCTTAGTCGTCGCGGCAACACGGACGCATCGCTTATTGTACAGGCACATTACAGCCGTTAAAGGCATCACTGCTGCGTCGCTCATTACACAGGCACAGTCCTGTACATATACAATACATTAGGTAACAGCAGAACAGTGACTGCAGCTCTGGGTGTAACAGGAGTACATTAGGTAACAGCAGAACAGTGACTGCAGATCTGGGTGTAACTGGAGTACAATACAGTAGGTAACAGTAGAACAGTGACTGCAGCTCTGGGAGTAACTGGAGTACAATACATTAGGTAACAGCAGAACAGTGACTGCAGATCTGGGTGTAACTGGAGTACAATACATTAGGTAACAGCAAAACAGTGACTGCAGCTCTGGGTGTAACTGGAGTACACTACATTAGGTAACAGCAGAACAGAGACTGCAGCTCTGGGTGTAACAGGAGTACATTAGATAATATCAGAACAGTGACTGCAGATCTGGGTGTAACTGGAGTACAATACATTAGGTAACAGCAGAACAGTGACTGCAGATCTGGGTGTAACTGGAGTACACTACATTAGGTAACAGTGACTGCAGCTCTGGGTGTAACAGGAGTACATTAGGTAACAGGAGAACAGTGACTGCAGATCTAGGTGTAACTTGAGTACAATACATTTGGTAAGACCTGAACAGTGATTGCAGCTCTGGCTGTAACAGGAGTATAATACATTAGGTAAGAGCAGAATGGTGACTGCAGCTCTGGGTGTAACTGGACTACAATACATTAGGTAAAAGCAGAACAGCGACTGCAGCTCTGGGAGTAACTGGAGTACAATACATTAGTTAACAGCAGAACAGTGACTGCAGCTCTGGCTGTAACTGGAGTACAATACATTAGGTAACAGCAGAACAGTGACAGCAGCTCCGGGTGTAACAGTAGTATAATACACTAGATGGTGGCCCGATTCTATCGCATCGGGTATTTTAGAGTCTCTGTTAAAATAAAAAATAGTTATATACTCACCTTCCAACGGCCCCCCGGACTCTGTCCCTCCTCTCACCACGTGCCCGGCATCTTCCGGTTCCAGTAATGCTTAGCGAGAAGGGCTGAAGATGACGTCACTCTCGCGAGAGCGTGACGTCATAAGCGGTGTTTCGCACACAGCATTACTGGAACCGGAAGATGCCGGGAGCGTGGAGAGGAGAGAAAGAGTCCGGGGGCCGTCGGAAGGTGAGTATATAACTATTTTTTATTTTAACAGAGACTCTAGAAAACCCGATGCGATAGAATCGGGCCACCATCTAGTATATACAGTATATACTGTAAATATAATTTATATGTAATATATATAATATATATACAGTATATATAATATATTATATTAAAGATATAGGGAATATATATGCATATAATATATATATATATATATATATATATAACATATTTAATATATTAATATTTTATATATACATATCATATATAATATAAATGTACTAAAAATATTATATATATATATATATATGTATATCTAATATATAAAGCTCAAGTGTGTGTATGTATGTATGTGTGTATGTCCGGGATTGGCATCCGCATCGTCGAAGCTACAGCCACAAAATTTGGCACAGTCACACGTCTGGACCCTGAGAGCGTCCTAGGCTATGTTGTGAGGCGAAATTTTAACCCTGCGCGTTCCAATTCCAAACAATTTTGCCCCTATCTACATAATGGGGAAAAAGTGTGGGTGTATCAAGCCCCGCCCCTCATTATGATGTCATAATGGTTGCCATGGCGACGCTGATGTCATCATAGGTTGCAAGCCCCGCCGCTCACTAAGATGTCATAATGGTTGACTATGGGATGGAGGATGTGTGATGGGTATATGGGCACTGGACTATGGGATGGAGGATATGTATGACGGGCATATGGGCACGGGACTATGGGATGGAGGATATGTATGATGGGTATATGGGCATTGGACTATGGGATGGAGGATGTGTGATGGGTATATGGGCACTGGACTATGGGATGGAGGATATGTATGACGGGCATATGGGCACGGGACTATGGGATGAAGGATGTGTGATGGGTATATGGGCACTGGACTATGGGATGGAGGATATGTATGACGGGTATATGGGCACGGGACTATGGGATGGCGGATATGTATGATGGGTATATGGGCACGGGACTATGGGATGGAGGATATGTATGATGGGTATATGGGCATGGGACTATGAGATGAAGGATGTGTGATGGGTATATGGGCATTCGACTATGGGATGGCGAATATGTATGATGGGTATATGGGCATGGGACTATGAGATGGAGGATGTGTGATGGGTATATGGGCATGGGACTATGGGATGGAGGATGTGTGATGGGTATATCGGCACTCGACTATGGGATGGAGGATATGTATGATGGGTATATGGGTACGGGCCTATGGGATCGTGGATATGTATGATAGGTATATGGGCACGGGACTATGGGATGGAGGATAATTATAATTTGCTATAACTAACCACAGTTAGTTACTATGCCCGGGCAGCGCCGGGCTCTTGAGCTAGTATATATATACAGTACAGACCAAAGTTTGGACACACCTTCTCATTCAAAGAGTTTTCTTTATTTTCATGACTATGAAAATTGTAGATTCACTCTGAAGGCATCAAAACTATGAATTAACACATGTGGAATTATATAATTAACAAAAAAGTGTGAAATAACTGAAAATATGTCTTATATTCTAGGTTCTTCAAAGTAGCCACCTTTTGCTTTGATTACTGCTTTGCACACTCTTGGCATTCTCTTGATGAGCTTCTTGAGAGAACTGCTCTATGTAAAACCTCATGTTAAAATCGCATTACATACGGATGTCATATTGAAAAATCACACTGAAATCGCATGACACTCGCATGACAATTGCATAGAATCGGTCCGTTTTTTTCATCCAGAAAACAGACCGTTTTTTTCTCGCAAATGGGGATGAGCCCTAAGTATCTGTCCTTTTCTCTTTCTCTGAGCTCCTCTCAGCTGATTTATGACCACAGAACACATCAAAGTTGAATGTGAAGGGAAACAAAGAACCTGTAGAAATCAATCAGTGCCACATTATTAATGAAACCCAATCACAAAAACGATTTTTAGTCCCAGGTAGATGCATCTAAATGAAAAAAAAAATGTCCTCAAAGGTGGTCATTTAAGATAAATTTCCTCACCTAAAGTAATATTCACTACACAGACAGAGTTGTCACCTCTGTGAATTAGGTTGGAAAGAAATGTGGTAATTTTATTTAATGTTCAATTTTGATGCTTGATCGTAGAGAAGAAAATGTCAAATGTCATTTGAATATTATGACATTTGGTCCTTAAAGGGACTCTATGTGACTGCAGACTTGTGAATCCACACAGTAGGTCTCTGGCGTGCGATGCGAGGATTCTCTGATGCCGACAGTTAGACCACCCGGTCATGTGACCACAAGTGTATGATATGCATACTTCACTTGTGTTGTGTGAGGCCACGCACGTCTAATCAGAATGTGGCTGGGAGTACACATATCGCATACGTGTGGTCACATGACCATGCGTGCTGTGAGGATCCACAAGTCTGCAGTCACAAAGAATAACTGCAGACTTTCATGCCAAACCTGGACAACCTCTTTAAGTTTGGTCCTTGAAGATGCCAGAGTACTCTTGCACATATACATGACAGCCTATATGGATGGGAGGTGGTACATGCAATAAGAAGAGATCTAGAACATAAAGACAGGCAGAGTACAGTATATGTAATGGTGCTTGAACGTCAGTTTTTCCCCAGCCTTGTATCTGCCTTTCCAGAGGGAATAACGACAGGTCATGACTTGATTACTGTGACGCTGCTGATCTGATTACTATGCACTTTTTATAGGAGACACAGCACATGAGAGCATTTCACACAGCTAAAAACAGACAAGGTACAGTGGCCTGGATTTTATATAACGGCACAGACAATGCAAGTATTTGTGGTGGCCGACAGAGGAAGACGACGGTTATTTTTTATTTGGATGGCTAGGAGGTTAGGGGGTTAGTTGACAAATTCCTATTACTACATATCTATAAAACTATCGAAAAAAAATATTAAGAAACGTCTCCCAAAGACCACCTCTTTGTGAAGACGAGATTTTCAGTGCCACCATTCTACACATTAGCCACCTTGTCTAAGAAGGTTGACTCATTAGAAGACCACCATTAGGACAATTTTGGGAGTTGAACAGAGGATTCACTATATTTATCCCACTCTTTACCTGCATAAACAGAATGTAAAATATCAGAGCTCACTGACTGTTTCCAGGATTCTTAAATAAAGAAGAAGTCTTGTTTAGTAACAATTAATGTACCAGATGGTGATGAGTGACCTGGACCTGGCGGATCCGTTGTGTTCATTATAAATGTCTGGTAGGCTGACGCCTGTGACCATTTGTAAGTTCTGGAATCATAGTCGGAGACCGGTTCTTGTTGTCTCTTACCCTCCATCTGGTCAGTCATTAAAATAACACTCTGCACATTAAACATAAAATAAATGGCTCCTAACAAGGCTGATGTAAGAATGCTCACCTCTTTTTATCAAGAGTTCTGGAACAGAGGTCATGACAGTTCATTACAGTATGTCCGACTTTCTGAAAATAGGAACAGTCAGATTATGTATCAGCCAATTAAAATTCAGCGTATTTTGAGAGCCATATTCAGATATAATATGGTGGTACTGTTGAAGGAGTTGTCCGCCATGAAAAGGTTGTTGTTATGAGACACTAATAACATGGTGTCCTGGGACCAGATCGACAGTAATCTGAAGGATTATTACACAGTTCCGGAAGTTATCAGTGGGTTTTCCAATGTAATGTCTAAAGGCTAAGTTCTGATGCTTCATAGAAAAGATGTTCTTTTGGAGCTGGCTAATGTAATACAATAGCGTCCGGAATATGAATGATCACTCTATTAACTCAGAATTCTCTAAAGTAATTTTAAAGTAGGTTTTGATACCTATCTAGACAACCTGAGGCAACAACTAAAGAGGCAGAAAGTTATAGGTTTTGTATACAGGTGCTAAAATGTGGTTTATGTCCAAGTGAAATCAGCAGCCTTGGGCTAAGCTTATAACACCTGTGATGTACGGTCCTTGCTTAGATCACAGCACTTCAGCTTGGTGGCAAAGCTTGGTTTGCCAGTGAATGGGCAATGTAAGTAACCCAATAATAATGCCCCCTAAGTGCCCCCTTAATAAAAACACGCATGCTTGAAAGTATTAGGTCCCTCAAATTTCTCTTTCAAAAGTAATGATTACCATTCCAAAAGTAACAGTCACCATCAAAAAAATGCTGACGGTCATCCAGGTTTTTGTACACGTCTGAAAATGAAAAACACTGTCAGGACACAGGCCATACAGTGTCCAACATGACTCCTTTCTCTTCATAAGAGTGACAAGCTCTGCCGAGGCTCTGTCAGGGTTGCTGTCGGAATCCTGCTTGTAGGGGATTCCGATAGAAACCCTAATGTTTGGCTCAATGGAGAGCATTGTATGCATGTGAACCTAGTCTTTCACAGAAATAACTATGCATATTCTTTTTGTTACTTTCCATGATTGAGACCAAACTGCAACAATACAGCAATATTGGATAACTACAGGAAAAACCACACAACAGCCACAATTTTACATTGCCCAAGGTTACATGCACCCAGCCGAATTGCCGGTCCAGATATTTTTACTAAAAAATAGAAACAATTTGATCATCAAAATAGAAAAAAAATCCTGATGTCACAGTCTGTCATATTTGAAGGCATAAAATGTGAATTTTCCAAGTACGTGTGCTAGCCAGTCAAAGGATACCTATATACTGTACATAATATCCAAATTTAACAAGTCCATAATTTGCTCTTAGGGTATGTTCACACAAGGTGGATAAAATGAGTTCCCTTCTAGATTTGTTGGTGAAAAACTTGTATATTATTACAAGAAAATCCGTCTGTTCCACTACAACTCCACATTAATAGGGAGTGGACAGAATAAACCCAAAATCCCAAAAATTGTCTTAGAATTAATTGAACAAAATTTATTGACAATAAAAAATCACATAATTTTAATACAAATCTATAGTAACATCAAGAATTGAGGGACACAAAATGCTACTGGCTCCTTTAAACACACTATGGAGTAGGTAGAGTAAAACTTGCTAACACAGGGCAATTTATACAAAATTAATTAAAGTGCCAAGTGCAAAAGCGAACAATAATATGACACTACACAAATAGTGTCTATAAGCAAAGTGAAGCCTGTGCAATAGACCAGTCAATTGAGTAGCTCTATGGTTCCACAATGTTCTGTATAAAATGCCACAACTTAAATTATAAAGAAAACTCCATGCAATGTTACTCACTTTATTGTGTGAAGTTCGTGCCGTGTCCCTACACCCCGACGCGCGTTTCATCCACACTTCTTCAGGGGGCGTCTTTATTATTACAGCAGCAGGAAAAAAAATTCATCTATGAACAGGGCAAAAAAATCTGCAGCAGAAATTGATTTAGTTTTTCCTGCAAATTTTGCCCTTTGCAATACTGAAAGTCAAAGCCACAGCAAAAGGGCATCAAAATCTGCATTGAAAATTTGTACATATGAACATACATTTAGGATGGACTTGACAAATGCAAGAATTTGACATGTGTCAGATTGAAAGGTAAAATACAAATATTTGAGGAGACTACAAGTCAGTGAAGATGGATAGTCACTGGCATGGATTTTTAAAAAAATAAAAACTTGGGATCTCCTATCAAACTGTTAAAATAAAAGACTGAGCAAATGCTGCATATAAAAATTAGACAATATTTAATGGAATACAAACTGTATATTACACTTTAATATTCTCCTCAGCTTACTATTGTCTAGTTGCAAATAAAGACTCACAAGCCCCACATCCACCAGAAGTCGGGGGATCCTTCATCGGATCAAACTGTGAAGAACATGTCTAAGACAATGCAGCGTTCTCGTCTGTGGATTCTGTCTCCGTAGCAACTAACTGTGACAGGGGATCAGTTAATTGCATGCTTCTTTTACAGCATGTGTCAGCATAAACTCATACTCAAAGACTGGACTCGGCTCAAAGTTTCTTACAGAGAACTATTTCACTGTGGCACCACTGTAATGCTACAGATAGAACGCAAAACATAAAAAAGTCTGCAAAAATTAATTCCATTGAATTACAAGACAGTGTCTAGACATGATCTGCCAAGTTATTAAAAGTCCCATCCAGCTTGTCTTAAAGGGGCTTTCCCATGAACAAAGTACATTTTAGTCAATAGACCTTGGAATAATAACAAGTTCCACAACTGAATGTGATTAAATAAAATGTTCCTGTGCTGAGATAATCTTACAAATGTGCCCCTGCTGTGTACTGTGTAATGGCTGTGAAAAATGACAAGAGTAAAGACAGGTGATCGGCACAGTTGCAATTTCTTAGGGATTCTATGGTGTACCTTCCTATGGATCTTGGGTGCCAACCAATACAGAGCAAACAGAGACAATGTCCAGTAGAAAAAGGAAAGGGTGGCACTCACCGTTCCAATAAAATGACCTTTATTCACATTCTACATTAAAAAAACAGAGGCAGCGTCTCCACTCAGAACTCTCCTGCCTCTGTTTTTTAATGTAGAATCAGAATAAAGGACATTTTATTGGAACGGTGAGTGCCACCCTTTCCTTTTTCTACTGGACATTGTAATGACTGTGTCTGACCGTGCAGGGACATGGTCTGATCATACCACAGCTCCTGACCAGGGAAGAAAGCAAAAGAGAGTATACAGACACGACAGCATGGGATTGCAGATGCTGTTTCCTGTAAGGTAAAAAATTTTCCTTCCTTTTTAAAATCTTATTTTACCTAACAGAAAAAATCAGCTGTGACCTCATGCTATCCTGTTTGTATACTCTCGTATGCTACCTCCCCTGACCATGAGCTGTGGTAAGTGCAGACCATGAACTGGAGTAGCTCTGCGAGAGTAGACACAGCCATTACACAGCGTGACGCTAGTCACTACTCACGGACAGACCATTAGGCAGAGAAGTCAGACTTTCCGGGGTCAGTACCAAGAGAGCACATAGTAAACTAAGGTAAAAGCTGAAGGCGTAGGTCAGGCCACAGTCCAGGGTCACAACACCAGAGAAATAGCGAATCTAAGCAAAAGGGCAAAAACAAATGGGTAGTCAGAACACAGTCCAAAGGTCAGGCAGCAGAAGATCAGAACTCACAGCAAAGGAATAAGGCAAACACACACCAGAGAGTGGAAGATTTGACTGGCAGTGATCTGGGCCAGACAGCTCACCTAAATAGCAGGGCAATTTTTTTTATATTTTAGGAATAAATGTTTTTATTCTGAAAGAATCCGTATATTTTTTCATCTGAAACAGTTGAAAAATCTTCTATCCATGTTGCTGAGATTACACTAAGTAACAACATCTTATGGTCCCGTTACACTAAGTGATATCGCTAGCAATATCCCTATAACGTCACCGGTTTTGTGATGCAGCAGCGATATTGCTAGCGATATCGCTATGTGTGATACTTACCTCCGACCGGCTCTCCCGCTGGTTATCGCTGATCTCGTGAGAACATCCTGGGCCGTTTCTCGTCAGCTTCCTGCTGTGGCGAAGAGCGACGCGTGGACGCGGGCGGGAAGACGTCTTCATTGCCTCGTCTGACAGGTAAGTAGCGATCGCCGACCGCTGCTATGTCGCTGGTGAGATCTGCCTGTTTGGCGGCTCACTAGCGACCACTTAGCGATGCACCAGCGATCCTGACCGGGTCAGATCGTTGTCGAGATCGCTGGTGCATCGCTAAGTGTAACGGTACCCTTATTCTCCTGACTCTAGGTTTGTTTGCTGAAGTCTTGAAAATTAGGATAGCATCCTGAAGATATACATGAAGTTCTTCAGGAGGGCCTGAGGCCAGCTGCCATATTAGTTTAGGTTAGACAAAAAACAGCAATTAAACTTTAGTTATGAAGAAATCCTGCTGCTGTCTTCATTACCGCTTGTCTTCTTATTCCCATGGGCTTCTATGAAAGAACGTGTGCAGAAGATTACTAGTGGGATATCAGGTACCTGACACTCGATTTAGGCACTGTGAGTACACTGTCTGGGAGGATGGTCACAATTAACGCACTGCGCACTATCAATCATTGCAATATATGAGCCTTCCTTGGTACGGG
This sequence comes from Dendrobates tinctorius, assembly GCF_039654945.1. Classification (NCBI taxonomy): domain Eukaryota; kingdom Metazoa; phylum Chordata; class Amphibia; order Anura; family Dendrobatidae; genus Dendrobates; species Dendrobates tinctorius. The sequence goes on from NW_027361749.1 coordinate 11,057,829, forward strand.
AGTAAAAAATCAAGAACAAGAAACGAGATATTCAGTATTACAGAACATGATACTTTTCATCAAAGATTACTAATTTTAGTGCGACAATTTGACAATCTCTTCTTAATTCCATGATGACAAGTATCAGATGAGAAAGGTGGAGTATGCCATTTTACATTTTGTGTTTTGCTCTCTGTCACCTACTGGGTGCTCTGTAGACTATGTGATCTTGTTTCTTCATTATTTTCAACAATGATAGGTGGCTATACACAATATAAGTACCTATATAATATACCGAGCTTAAGGCTCCAGGTTAAACTTACACAGTGATGGTGAAGGGGATATCTGGGACTTTATAAAAATACAAAAAAATATACCTAAGCACTAAAAGGCAGGTAATTGCAACTTACCTGCCTGTTGTGCATGGTGCTGTTCCGATTCGGAAACCTCTGCTGACGTCACATCTACAGAGCGGAGGCTTTTCTGCATGGCACGTCATTCTGATTGACAGACGTATCCTCGCTGCCTAACTGGGGGAGCCAGCTATCAGCCAGAATGATGTCGGAAGTCACGCCCCATCCTGTCAGCAAAAGCAGTGGGATCACTGGCAGGAGCGGTCTGCGACTGCTCTGTGCCAGGGAAGAGCAATACCATGCACAACAGGCAGGTAAGTTGCAATTACCTGCCTCTTAGTGCTTAGGTACATTATTTGTTTTTTTATAAAGTAAGTCCTGAATATACCCTTTATCCAGGGTGTTAAGTGCCTGGATTTGGGGGTATGTAAAATAGGGCATAAATTGCACCAAATTCATCAAAATGATGCCTGCATCCCATCTCAGTAGGAATAGTGGAAACTTTCTCTTCCACTACCTAGCTGACATACCGTACATTTACACCAATTTTGTGGCAAAAAATTATGTATGCCTTTTTTAAATTTTGTACAATTTATGATTATGTAAGGAGCAAACAGTTCGTGGGATGCAGTGAGTAACGGAGACAGAGAAGGGGTTAACAAGGATTTTGTCACGTCACCGTCAGACGCGAGGCCTGCTGTTCCGCCCTCAGCCACTAGGAGGCGACGGACAGTCACGCCTCCCTCGGGCTCGGGGCATGCTGTCCAGGCCTCGGCCACCAGGAGGCGCCGGACTGACACATCACCGTTGAAATCAGGGCCTGCTGTTCCTGCCTCGGTCACTGGGAGGAGCCATGGTTCACGCCCGAGTGATGGCGGCAACAGTGAAAGGGCTTCTGCGCAGACGTCTAGTGGACGCAGACTCCGCTCCAATGTCAGTCATGAAGGGGTTGGTGCATTATCATCGGGTCTGGTCCTGGGGGCGGTCCTGATGACATCAGCAAGCCGGGAGCCTGTGAGAGATGACCTGATCCCTCACATACTTTGGGACTGGGCTTGCAAGTGGCCGGATATATTCTTGGTTCCCCTGCGTGCTACTTTGTGATTCTATAATTAACTCTGACCTCAGCCTGGATTCTGACTATTCTATTGCCTGCCGTTTTCATACCTTTGCCTTACTCCCGGCTACTGACGCTGACCTTGGCTTGGATTCCCTGATCTCTCTTCTGCCTGCTGATTCTGTACCTCTGCTATTCTCTCGGTTTGTGACCTTGGCCTGGATATTCGACTCTGCTACCGCCTGCCGTTTTTGCACCTCTACCGCTCGCCTGGTTTCTGACTACGTTTTTGGCTCCCTTCCGGCTTTTCTATTGGCGACCGTCCTGCTCTGGCGGACTGCTCCTATTCCGACAGCGCCTCCTGGGCTCTGCTGTAAATCCAGATCCCTGTATAGGGGTAAAGGGTATTGGGGTTACTCGGGGCGCTGTCTTTTCGCTGCCCAGACTTGCAGACGGACGTTACAGATTTACTGAACACTCAATAACAAGCGGCACCCCACGCAGGGAGGTAAAGACAATCAGCAAAAGAATATACAAAGAAACGAGACAACTTATCGGTGCAATTCTGGCAAGGGGAAGTCTGGAAAATCTCCCAGCGGCGTCTCAAATGATGCGCAAAGTCTCTGGCTCTGCTACGGACAAACTAATAACACTGCCGCCCGACACTGCTGAAGGATTCAGTCCTGCTTGACTTGACGTGGAAACAGTCCTCTATGTGGATTCCTCAGAGGTAGCGCCGGGCACAGGTCATGAGCACGTGTACAAGCGGCAACAACCCGCAGTCTTCCAGAGTAGTATCTAAATAGTTTATCCGGTATCTCGGGTAAAACAGGGGTATCCAACGGTGCGGGAACAGATGGTAACTTAATAGTGTCATGAGAAGTCTTAAGGTCAGCACACGGGGGTCTGTGGTAAGTGGCATTGTTAGAGTCAGCAGCGGAGGGAGTCAACCGTCTCCTGTCACCTTCCCGCCAAGTCTGCCCCATTCACGCGCTCAGATCTTCTTATGTACCCCACGCCCCTGCTGTCTGACAGAAAGGTCCCTCCCTGTCCGAGGAAACCTCCCCCGCCAACACCCCCTATAGTTCCGGCCTTAAAGGGCACCGGACACCGCTGACTCCATTTCTTCTTACAATTACTCTTAGTCATACCCTTTTTTTCCAAACTGTGTAGTTAAATGTAGCAGACTTTCCTTTTATTCTGACACATTCTACTTTGAAGATCCCCACCTTTAAGTTAATCTATAGTATAGTCCTAGTATTTTGTTTGGACTATGAGTTATCACAGCAAAAAAAGGGCAACAGTATTTACCTGTCAGGTCACAGAACAGGATGCAGCAAACCCATATACCGTAATATTTTCTTTTTGCAGAGCATTTTTATTTAGGGGCAAGCCAAGCCCATCAATGTTGCCCTTGTAAACTAGGGTGTCTTCTTCATAGGGGTACATTTGGATAGTGCTGGACAGCTTACCTAATCTAATAGTATGGGTGTCACTAATAGGCTGCGACTACCTGTGTGTGACCAACGCCCTATACAAGCCTTTTTTTGTGTGCAATTTTAATACTAAGAAATCACCCCCTCCGTGAATTGGTAGGTTGTGAGTGGTTGTCTCATCAGTGTTTTGCACCTGTGTTGCCATCTTTATTATATGGGTTGGCTGCATCCTGATTAGCGCATTAGTTCTGAGACCTGGACAGGTAAATACTGTTGCCCTTTTTGCTGTGATTACACTGGCATACAGTGATTTTGGTGCCAACGATGTCTAAACGGTTTCATATTACATTTATGGTGCTGATTAGGAATATGATTTCAGTTTTGCCAGATTGGTGCTAGTTTCTGAGATGTTTAATAGTTAAATAATTAATTACAGGAGAATTCTGGCTTCAAAAAATCTATTTTCAAGCATTGTAAGCCTACAAATTGAAATACAAAATAATTATATGGGATATTTCATTACCTAAAACATTGCTAAAGGGTCCAAAGACCAAAAGCTACTGCATGTGTTATCACACACATGTCACAGTGAAGGAACGCATTATTTTCATTGATGAATTATCTAAAAAAAACTTTAACAAATGCAGCAAAAGTATTGGGATTTTTTAATTCAGCACCCTCAAAATACCCTAAATCCATTAAAAAAAATTGACATCTGAAAAAAAAATTCTGTACACCAGTGTATAATTCTTGAATGGGGGGGAAGGGGTAATCACTCTTTTATTGCCTTTGCTTTTAATTTTTTTGTCTATATGAAGTGTACCTTTAAAATCCACCCGCACCTTAGGAACATTTCTAACCACTCATTAATTCAAGTGTCTCTTTGCTGAGAATGATCTCTCAGATTTGAAGTTTCCAAATCTGAAACTAATGCAAAATAGGTTTGTTCACTCTATAGCGCTTCTAGGCTTATTATGTTTAACAATCATCAGCAATATATGCCACTTAATGGGGTTGTGCACCCATGTTTTTTAATCACGAACATTGTAAAATAATCAAGTACATTCACCTTACTTTAAACTCCTCTTGTAACCAATAAATTATGTCTCCGGCCAGCACCATTGGAAGAGGAATGGCGGGGATCAGTAATGCGAGTATACCTTATTTGATTATTTTACAACATCCTTAATGTTTTTGTTTTATGTTTTTTTTGTTCTTTTTTTTATTTTGGCTTGCACAACTCTTTAAAGCAAAGCAGGAGTTCTATCGGAAGGGAAAAATATTTCTTCTTGTAAAAAATATGTGGCTTATAGATACAAGTAGATACTTCCATTGTGTCATATTTGCCTCTTTCCTGGTCAAATCTTGTTTGCTAGCACACTGATTAGTATGTAATAACTGGAAGCAAAATGACGACAGATACACTATATGGAAAACGTTTTCGGAGACACCTGTTAATCAATGAATTACCTGATCTCATAAATGCTCTTCTAGATGAATGGGCAAAAAGTTCCTCAAAATCTTGCAGAAAAAATGCGCATACCGTACGTGCTCTGAACTTCCAGCACAGCGAGCGTCTGTCACCGGCCGGGACAGCGCTCTCTAAGTGCCGCATCGAACACCATGGACTATGTATCACTGGATTTGAGATAAGTGACTTTAGCTTTGAAGTGTGAACCTCTCTGAGGTACTGTGAAGTATGAACCATCATTTGCATCATAAAGCGCTACAGAATCTTATTAACGCATTACCCTGCTGGATTTACTTACCGCTGGTACTTGAAGTACCAGCATCATCTTGCCTTTTTCTATTGACACCTAAGGTGATATGCGCATCACCCTACTGGATTTACTTACTGCCGTTACCGGAGATATTATGTACTGTGAACTATCACCATTACTATAAATCATTGCAAAATTTCGTTCAAACATTCATTTTAATTTAATTTTTTTGAGCAGCATATTAAGAGGTTTTTGAGTCTAAAGACTTATGTGTGTTGTGTGTTCTCTGAGAAAAGGCATTGGCCTCCGCCCATGTGCTACTTAGCACAAGTTATTTTAAAGGTACAGTTACTCATTATCTGCACACTTACCCTTTAAACCAGCAATTACCTTTATTTCAGGCATCCACTAAAATAGGGGGCTCGGTATCCAACTTCTCTTCATAAACCGTATTAAGACTTCTTTATAGAGGGGCGTACACTGTAACTGTCTTATGCATATGTTCCCTCTAAATATAGCACTTGTCACTTTATAAGAGTATTAACATTGCTTTTATTTTGCCTTAATACTAATTATTACCCTCTCCTTTTTAGTGTATCCTTCTGCACCTTAGAAACATAGAGGAGATGCATTTACAGTGTATCCCCTTGCACCTTATATCCAGTTTTATCCACGACCCAAACATACATGAGACTCATCTACAGGTAATCATTAATAGAACTTTGTATCCTTAGCGCAGGTATATCTTTTATATATATATATATATATATATATATATATATATATATATATATAATTATACAGTGGGGAAAAAAAGTACTTAGTCAGTCAATAATTGTGCAAGTTCTCCCACTTAGAAAGATGAGAGAGGCCTGTAATTGACATCATAGACCACAACTATGAAAGTCAAAATGAGAAAACAAATCCAGAAAATCACCTTGTCTGATTTGGCAAGATTTTTTTGGCAAATTATGGTGGAAAATAAGTATTTGGTCATTAACAAGAGTTCATCTCAATATTTTGTAATATATCCTTTGTTGGCAATGACAGAGGTCAAACGTTTTCTGTAATTCTTCACAAGGTTGCCACACACTGTTGTTGGTATGTTGGCCCATTCCTCCATGCAGATCTCCTCTAGAGCAGAGAAGTTTTGGGCATGTCGCTGGGCAACACATACTTTCAAATCCCTCCAAAGATTTTCTATGGGGTTGAGATCTGGAGACTGGCTAGGCCACTCCAGGACCTTCATATGCTTCTTAGAAAGCCACTCCTTTGTTGTCTTGGCAGTGTGCTTGGGATCATTATCATGCTGACTCATCCATGTTTCATCTTCAATGCCCTTGCTGATGGAAGGTTTGCACTCAAAATCTCACAATACATGGCCCCATTCATTCTTTCATGTACACACATCAGTCGTCCTGGTCCCTTTGCAGAGAAACAAAAAGCATGATGTTGCCACCCCCATGCTTCACAGTAGGTATGGTGTTCTTTGGCTGCAACTCAGCATTCTGTCTCCTCCAAACACGAGTTTTGTTTCAATCAAACAGTTCTACTTTGGATCATCAGACCATATGACATTCTCCCAATACTCTTCTGGATAATCCAAATGCGCTCTAGCAAACTTCAGAAGGGGCAGGATATGTACTGGCTTAAGCAGGGGGATATGTCTGGCACTGCAGGATTTGAGTCCCTGGCGGCGTAGTGTGTTATTGATGGTAGCCTTTATTACGGTGGTCCCAGCTTTATGCAGGTCATTCACTAGGTCCCCCCATGTGGTTCTGGGATTTTTGCTCACAGTTCTTGTGATCATTTTGACCCTACGGGGTGAGATCTTGCGTGGAGCCCCAGATTGAGGGAGATCATCAGTGGTCTTGTATGTCTTCCATTTTCTTATTATTGCTAGCACAGTTATTTCATCACACCAAGCATTTTGCCTATTTGCAGATTCAGTCTTCCCAGCTTGGTGCAGGGCTGCAATTTTGCTTCTGATGTCCTTTGATAGCTCTTTGGTCTTCACAATAGTGGAGTTTGGAGTGTGCCTGTTTGAGGTTATGGATAGGTGTCTTTTACACTGCTAACAAGTTCAAACAGGTGCCATTACTACAGATGAGTGGAGGACAGAGAAGCATCTTAAAGACCGAAGTTAAAGGTCTGTGAGAGCCAGAAATCTTGCATGATTTTAGGTGACCAAATACTTATTTTCCACCATAATTTGCAAAATAAGTCTTGCCAAATCAGACAAGGTGATTTTCTGTATTTGTTTTCTCAGTTTGACTCTCATAGTTGTGGGTCTACCTATGTTGTCAATATATACAGTACAGACCAAAAGTTTGCACACACCTTCTCAATCAAACAGTTTTCTTTATTTTCATGACTATGAAAATTGTAGATTCACTCTGAAGGCATCAAAACTATGAATTAACACATGTGGAATTATATAATTAGCAACAGAGTGTGAAACAACTGAAAATACTGCATGTCTTATATTCTAGGTTCTTCAAAGTAGTCACCTTTTGCTTTTCTGCTTCGCACATTCTTGGCATTCTCTTGATGAGCTTCAAGAGGTAGTCACCGGAAATGGTTTTCACTTCACAGGTGTGCCCTGTCAGGTTTAATAAGTAACATAGTAACATAGTTATTAAGGTTGAAGGGAGACTTTAAGTCCATCTAGTTCAACCCATATCCTATCCTAACTTGCCCTAACATGTTGATCCAGAGGAAGGCAAAAAAAACCCCATGTGGCAACAGTAAGCTTCACATTGGGGAAAAAAATTCCTTCCCGACTCCACATACGGCAATCAGACTAGCTCCCTGGATCAACGCAATATTAAGGAGACTAGTGTATATACCCTGTAATATTGGGAATAGTGGGATTTCTTGCCTTATAAATGGGGTTGGGACCATCAGTTGTGTTGTGGAGAAGTCTTGTGGATACACAGCTGATAGTCCTACTGAATAGACTGTTAGAATTTGTATTATGGCTAGAAAAAAGCAGCTAAGTAAAGAAAAACGAGTGGCCATCATTACTTTAAGAAATGAAGGTCAGTCAGTCCAAAAATTTGGGAAAACTTTGAAAGTGTCCCCAAGTGCAGTGGCAAAAACCATCAAGCGCTACAAAGAAACTGGCTCACATGAGGACCGCCCCAGGAATGGAAGACCAAGAGTCACCTCTGCTGCGGATGATAAGTTCATCCGAGTCACCAGCCTCAGAAATCGCAGGTTAACAGCAGCTCAGATTAGAGACCAGGTAAATGCCACACAGAGTTCTAGCAGCAGACACATCTCTACAACTGTTAAGAGGAGACTTTGTGCAGCAGGCCTTCATGGTAAAATAGCTGCTAGGAAACCACTGCTAAGGACAGGCAACAAGCAGAAGAGACTTGTTTGGGCTAAAGAACACAAGGAATTGACATTAGACCAGTGGAAATCTGTGCTTTGGTCTGATGAGTCCAAATTTGAAATCTTTGGTTCCAACCAACGTGTCTTTGTGCGACGCAGAAAAGGTGAACAGATGCACTCTACATGCCTAGTTCCCACCATGAAGCATAGAGGAGGAGGAGGTGTGATGGTGTGGGGGTGCTTTGCTGGAGACACTGTTGGGGATTTATTCAGAATTGAAGGCATACTGAACCTGCATGGCTACCACAGCGTCTTGCAGCGGCATGCTATTCCATCCGGTTTGTGTTTAGTTGGACCATCATTTATTTTTCAACAGGACAATGACCCCAAACACACCTCCAGGCTGTGTAAGGGCTATGTGACCACGAAGGAGAGTAATGGGGTGCTACGCCAGACGACCTGGTCTCCACAGTCACCAGACCTGAATCCAATCGAGATGGTTTGGGGTGAGCTGGACCGCAGAGTGAAGGAAAAAGGGCCAACAAGTGCTAAGCATCTCTGGGAACTCCTTCAAGACTGTTGGAAGACCATTTCTGGTGACTACCTCTTGAAGCTCATCAAGAGAATGCCAAGAGTGGGCAAAGCAGTAATCAAAGCAAAAGGTGGCTACTTTGAAGAACCTAGAACGTAAGACATATTTTCAGTTGTTTCACACTTTGTTAATTACGGTATATAATTCCACATGTGTTAATTCACAGTTTTGATGCCTTCAGAGTGAATCTACAATTTTCATAGTCATGAAAATAAAGAAAACTCTTTGAATGAGAAGGTATGTCCAAACTTTTGGTCTGTACTGTGTATATATATATAATATGGTATATATATTAATGTTTTAAGTCATATTAAAAAATATAAAAAAAGGAAACTGGGCTGATGCAAAAGTTTGGGCATCCTTGGAGATTTGCGTGCTCAGATAACATTGAAAAAGGTTTCAGATCTTAATTAGCCTGTTAGGGTTATGGCTTCTTCACCATCATCGTTAGGAAAGGACAGGTGATGCAAATTTTCTAACTTTATAAAAATCCAACCTCCTCTAACCTTGTGCCAAAAAAACAACAGCCATGGGCTCTTCTGATCAGCTGCCTACTACTCTGAAAATGAAAATGGTGGAGGCCCACAAAGCAGGAGAAGGCTATAAGAAGATAGCAAAGCGTTTTCAGGTTGCCCTTTCCTCAGTTCAAAATGTGATTACGAACTGCCAGTTAACAAAAATAGTGGAGGTCAAGGTAGCGTCTGGAAGACCTAGGATAATTTTAGTGAGAGCTGCTCGTAGGATTGCTAGAGAGGCAAATCAGAACCCCCACTTGACTACAAGAAACCTTCAGAAAGATTTAGCAGACTCTGGAGTTGTGGTGCTTGTTCTACTGTTCTGAGACACCTACACAAGTATGGCATTCATGGAAGAGTCATCAGAAGAACATCTCTGCTGCATCCTCACCATAAAATTCAGCATCAAAAGTATGCAAAAGAACATCTAAACAAGCCTGATGCATTTTGGAAACAAGTCCGGTGGACTGATGAGGTTAAAATAGAACACTTTGGCCACAATGATCATAGGTATGTATGGAGAAAAAAGGGCACAGAATTTCAAGAAAAGAACATCTCGCCAACCATTAAGCATGGGGGTGGATCAATCATGTTTCGGGGTTGTGTTGCAGCCAATAGCACTGGGAACATTTCATGGGCAGAGGGAAGAATGGATTCAATGAAATTTCAACAAATTCTTGATGCAAACAAAATACGATATATAAAAAAGCTGAAATTAAAAAGAGGATGGCTTCTACAAATGGATAATGATCCCGAACACACATCAAAATCCACAATAGACTACCTCAAAAGGTGCAAGTTGAAGGTTTTACAATGGCCTTCACAGCCCCCTGATCTGAACATCTTTGAAAATCTGTTGGTAGACCTCAAAATAGCAGTGCATGCAAGATAGCCCAGGAATCTCACAGAACTGTAAGAAATCTCCAAGGAAGAATGGATGAAAATGCCTTAAAAAAGAATTGAATGACTCTTGGCTGGCTATAAAAAGTGTTTGCAAGCTGTGATACATTTAAAAGGGAGTGCTACCAGGTACTAACCATGCAGAGTTCCCAAACTGCATCAGACCATTTTCCTTTTGGTAATTTTTGAAATGTAAAAGATGAAAATATATATGCTTTTTATCCTTAAATACAAAGGAAATGTGTCATCTTTAACTTTAGCTCTTTTAAAGATTACTTCATCTTCTTGCTTAACTGTTCACAATAACAGTAATTTTGACCAGGGGTGCCCAAACTTTTACATGTTATTGTAGGTGTTACAGACAGTGCATTGTATTAAGTAGTAAGTGAAACTGTTCTCATTACACGCAGCATGATGCACTATCCTATGTACAGGCCTGTACCTGCCTGCATGTAAAAAGGAACAAAGGTTAGTCCTGTAAATTGATGCTACCGGTGCGATAACCTGGTTTAGCCTCTAAAATGTTATATTAGTCAGAGCTTAAGCTTATCACTAATGGCTTTACGTAGTAAAGTAGAGAGAGTGTCTCCACCCATGTGGTATGAATGTACAGATAATTTGGACAAGTGATGTGGAATGAATGACAATTTGAATATCATCATGGGTAAATGTTGAAGGCCATGAGAATTAAAGGGTACTGTATGACCCTATTTAGCCTGTTGTTAGCAGAAGACCTGGAAGGGAAACTGGAAAGGGCAACAGAGCTAAGGTCACATGGAAGCTTATAGTGTTGATAATGCCCTGTGGTTTCAAGTGTAATGAAGGGAGAAAGCAGGCCAAATCTAGTCTGATACAATATGCTATGGCTCTCTAATGTAGTATGTATGTCCAAAAAATGTTCTGTACTTGTAAAAACTAAAAAGATCATTCATTATTTCTAGTCCTTATTACTAGTGATGAGCGAATTTGTTCGGCTCCCTCCTTATTCGGCAAGCTATAGTGCTTATCGAATAAGGTGCAGAAGGAACCGAGATACATGGAGTGCGCTGGCTGATCAGCTGTCTGGCTCCGCAACTGAATGTGTAGCGGTTGTTTCACTGTCGCAACATATGCATGGAGAGCCCAACAAACAGGCTCTCCATGCATGTGTTGTGACAGTGAAACAGCCGCGACACATGCAGCTGCAGTGCCGGACAGCTGATCAGCACGAGTGATCCATGTATCTCGGTTCCCTCTGCAGCTTGTTCGGTAAGCGCTATAGCTTGCCGAATAAGGAGGGAGCCGAACAAAATCGCTCATCTCTACTTATAACCAATTTGCATCTACAAATACAAACCAGAGCACCCCATTAGCTTAAGGTAATTTACAGTTAGCAGCTATTGTTGAATGTTCATCAGCAATTGAAATATTATAACATTATTATCTATATAAAAATCTTATTTCTCGTCACCGAAGCTTTGAAAATTGTGCCATCTAATCTTTACCCTATGTATTTTGCATATAGCAGAGGGAGCCCAATAGTACAAGTCGAACTGGACCTACCTGTTGGTCTTCCATCTAGCACAAATTTTCTAGCTTTTTAAGCCAGGTGTCAAATTTTTCAAAACCACATTTCCTTTCAGGATAGTTTCCTTCTCCACCCCTATCACATTGCATCTTTGCCCAGTCAAACAACCCCTGAAAGTACATTTGGATGCAGAGCTCTATTCAACGATAGAGCATCCTAGCGTCAAGTATAAGAAAGCTTCCAGAAGCGCTTTTTTTCCTTTAGATTTTGGCAAGAACTGGAAGATTTGACAAGTCTTTTGGAATTGCCTTGTTCTTTTGTGAACACATAAACTCAGGTTATGGCAGCCAGCACAGGAAAGTAAGCAGAGGTATAACTTGAAGATTTTAGATTCCAATTTTAAATCTAAGAGAAGGACTCTACTTCCCATGTGCCATATAGAATACCAATGTCTTTTTATGTGACCAAAGACTATTGGGCTCCTGCAGGCACCAGTTCTTGGGCAGACCTGCTACCTTTCCATCCAGTGTTATTTGTATATGACTTATTTTACATTAATGTCTTTACCATGTTATTCATGGTAATATATTACAGTTTGCCTTTCAGAGGTTATTGCAACAACCATGGAGGCAGAGCCATTACATTCATGAGTTTGCACACTACAGTATGTCATCAGCACTTGGGAAAAATACTGTAAGCAAAGTTTCCTTCCAACCAGCAGACATGGATATATGCTGCTGTTGTAGGAGTGGTGGAGCTGATGGTCTACTCCCTGAAAGTCTAAGGGGTTAAATGTGTTTTATATTGATGCATGATGTTAAGGGTAACAACCACTGGAGTTGCAGTCTAACCTAGGCAGGATTAACTGTGATGGCAGGCCCAGTTTGGGGAGGAGGACCTGAGAGTTAGTGCCAAGTTCAGGAAGTGATAGTTCAGAGCAGGACAGTAGTGTGAAGTGACAGCAGCAGTCTCACTCATTGGGCTGCTAGGGACAACGTGAGCCTAATACTCTGGGCAGTGAATTGCCAAAAAACACTTCCTCGTGATTCCTTCTACCAGCCTGGAGAAACCTTGAGATGAACGTTGGGGACCTTAGGCGCACTCCGCCTGTGACGTTATAGGGAAAGATGGACTCACACGCTAAGAGGCAGGAGGTGTTGAAATCCAGGTGCACTGCTAGTGGAAAAGAAGACTTCTTAGTGCTAGTGAAGATAGCCAGAGGGACATTCTACCTATACCGAGAACCAGGGCTGAAGTTGTGGGAAAGACGACAACCCATTGGACCTTATTCTATATGCCTCTTTGTAAAGACTGCTAATTGTCCAGTAAAAGATTGACTGCTTTTACAAAACCTGTGGCACCTGGATTGATTGCTGCCTAGATTCCAGAAGAGGAAGGCCTGGAGGCAAGACGTAAGAGCGAGCGGGATCAGCAACTTGCCCACGACTACCTTGATCGGGCACGTTACACTATCTTATTAGAATTATTTAAAGACCACAATGTGTAGTTGTAAAGACTGATTTACTGAATTCAGAGTTGAGGTATCGCCTTCCTATAACATAATATGTATAGAACGGCAGATTACAGTCCAGGGGGGATTTTACAGCAAATTGTTGCCCGCAGCGTCTTAGAGTGTGTTGCAGCGTCTTAGAGAGGTGAAGATTGTTCTGATTACTTTACTATCCACAGTGGAAGGTTTTGCAAAGTTGTTGAAGCTAGCTATCAAGCCATCAATTTGCCATCACAATGCAAGTCATATACATTGTACGATTAATATGTAAGAAAAGTATTGTGCCGTATAGAATAGCCGAAAATGCTTTCCAAAATATCTATCATCAAAGCCAGTGTATCTTGTATTCATCTACTGGAAACACATCCCAAAACTCAATCTCTATTTCTATGTATGGATTTATACAAGGGCCAGATTCATGAAGTCATAAACGTTGGGAGCACAAAGAAGAAAACGGAAGAAAAAGATGAGAAAACTATGAAGTGACAAAGAAGAAAACAACATTATAGATGTTAAACTTTGGACTTGAAGCAATATTTCCATTCCCAGTAGGGCAGAGCCATGTGTGGAAGCCTGTATGGGAGCACAAGGAATCTCCGTGGCTCAGAATCGTGGGGCCATGGACACTCTGGATGTCTATAAATTATGACGCTATACAACGCAGATATGGTAAGGCCATGTTTGTATGTGCAAAAATCTGGTTTTGTATCCTGCTGCTTTTTTACCTGCAGGTGTCTTCTCCAATAAATGCAGTAGCAATTTGCTTTGACTATTGTGTTTAACTTGTGTTCCTTTTTGGTCCACATTTGATGTATCATTCCAGCGCAGAGACACATTTTATATGCATTTTTTCAGGCATCCCATGGAAACCTATAGGGGAAAAAATGCACCTAAAACCCACAGTTCAACAGAGTCTTTAAACATACATAGTGCCGGAGGTTTCATGAAATCATATCCATTTTGCCTGAACTTTTAAAATGCAGCAGATTTTCTGCACACACTAAAAACTCAGTGTTTACACTACATGGGAACGTGGCCTAGGGGTAAGTTCATACCTTGGCATAAAAGTCAATTTGTACTTCCACAGAGAAATCTAACACAGATTTCTTCTGCAATTTTGCTGCAGATGTGATGCTGAATATGCAGCATAATGGCTCCATTGTCAGTCAATGGGTTAATTATCAGCTTTCTTATGCGTAATTGCAAAAATAAGTAATTTGCTAATTATTTACACAGCCGAGTTTCTTTTACAGTTGCCACAAATATCCCCCAGAATATTTTTATTCTGCATGTGTTGGAGGTTGCATAAACTCTATTCACCTGCATGAGGAGGTGAATTGTCCTTGGATTTGATGCTACCTCACCTGAGAGCAGCATAATGTAGAGAAAGAGTCCCTGATTCTAGCAATTTATCATTTCATTTGCTGAATCAAAGTTTTTAGATGCAGATGTAGCAGAGCTTTTTGCGATTAGAATCTTTCTGTGTACATTATGTGTAGACAGTAAGCTGATAATCAGCGGTGGGAGGAGCGGTTGGATCAGGATGCACCGGAGATGTAGTCCTGTCATTTTAATCACCTGTTGATAAAGCACTCATTGTATTGAACTAACAGCACACAGCCTAATAAGTGACACATTGCTAAAATCAGTGTCTCAGCCCCTACCTCACTGTCCTCATATTACATAGCAAAAAAAAAAAACTCCTGATAGAGTTATAAATAGGGTTATAATGCTGTACCTTGCATGGCTGCTATTAAGGCTATGTGCCTACGTATGCAGAAAAAAAACGCACTTCTTCCCAGGAAAAACGTGCAGGTTTTTTTGCGTCTTTTTCCACGTTTTTGCGCGATTTTTGCACCTTTGAAGCATCGCTTGAAATGTGATTGACAGGTTGGTCACACTGGTCAAACATAGTGTTTGACCAGTGTGACCAACTTTTTACTATTGAGGCCGCCTATGCGGCATCAATAGTAAAAGATAGAATGTTAAAAATAAAAAAAAATAAAAAATCGTGATATTCTCACCTTCTGATGTACCGCGCAGCTTTCCCAGGCCTCAGCGATGCTTCCGTTCCCAGTAGTGCCTTGCAAGACCTTTGATGACGTAAAGTCCGGCGACACTGTAGCGGTCTCGCGAGATCGCTACGTCATCAACGGTCCTTGCCGCAAGGCATTACTGGGAATGGGAGCATTGCTGAGGCCTGGAAGGCCGCGCTGGACGCCGGAAGGTGAATATAACCTGATTTTTTATTCTTTTTTTTACAGGGGTATGGTACCCAGGGCCTGGAGGACAGTCTCCTCTCCTCCACACCGTGGGTACCATCCACACATGAGACGCTCACTTTGTGCATGGTCGGCATAGCCACATGCGGGAAGTAAGCGGATCTCATGCATTCCTATGAGTGCGGAATCGCGGCAATTCTTTTGTGATTCCGCAAAAAGAATGATCATGCTGCGTTTTTTTCCACAATGCAATTCCGCCGCGGAAAAAAATCGCAGCATTAGCACAGCATGTGCGGAATGCCATAGGAATGCATGGAGTGCATTCTGTATGTGTTTTTTTAGGCGTTTTCGCAGCGAAAATTGCGGCAAAAACGCTTAAAAATTGCAACGTGGGTACACAGCCTAAAGGTGAAAGACAAGCAAGTTCAAATCACCAACAGTGTAAACACCAACGAAGCTGCAGTGCTCATTCCTTCAGACAGATGATTGGTAATGGTCTAATATTAGTCGGATAAACCACTCATTCCAAAATCCCTATAATAGTGCCTTTGGCATTGTAACATTCTAATATATATTTTTTCAGAAAATACCATTGGAATCATTATAACTTGTGTTTAAAATCCTTTTAGAATGGTCTGGGTTTTATCTTAGCAGCCTATTTATAAGCACCTGTGGTTTAAGTAAATGGACATTTGTGTGAAGGTCTTCTTAAATGAATGATTAAATGTGTATCCTGCTCTTATAAATCATTTATACATAACAATACGATGATCTGTCAGAGCACACGTCTTCTAGATCTGGCAACATTTTAACTAATTAATATTGAAGAAATCTTTACAATTTGCTTATTGGTACAACACAGTGAACAAAGTATATCTAAATAATAATCTGAAATATATTATCCATTTTATTCTGCAGTTTGTGTAAAACAATGGCAGGTACACTATACGCTCATCGACACTGATGCCTAGTTTTTAAAGTTGTATTATACAACCCCAATTTAGAAAAAGTTGGGACGCTGTATTACATGTAAAGAAAACAAAAATGCAATGATTAGAAAATCTCTTATAGCCACGTTTTATTCTCCAATAAATTTAGAGTACACATCAGAAGGAGAAAGTTCGACATTTTACATTTCATTAGAAAATATTAGCTCATTAGAAACTAAAGGCAGCAACCCGTTTCAAACAATTTGGGACAACAATACAGTGTGTAGTATTCAGACCCCTTTAAATTTTTCACTCTTTGTTTCATTGCAGCCATTTGGTAAATCCAAAAAAGTTCTTTTTTTTTCTCAATAATGTGCACTCTGCACCCGATCTTGACTGAAAAAAAAAGAAATGTAGAAATTTTTGCAAATTTATTAAAAAAGAAAAACTGAAATGTCACATGGTCATTAATGGTCATACATTAATGAGAAAAAAAAAATGAACTTTTTTGAATTTACCAAATGGCTGCAATGTAACAAAGAGTGAAAAATTTAAAGGGGTCTGAAATCTGAATACTTTCCGTAGCCAATGTGATGGAAAAGTGTGTGGTGCTAATGAGAAACAGACACATGACTGTGTATGTAAAGTGCATGTTAGAGAGGCAGAGTCACTCAGAAGCAAAGATGGTCAGAGGTTCACCAATCTGTGAAAAACTGCATCTAAAAAATTGTGAAATAATTTAATAAAAACGTTCCTCAATGTAATATTGTAAAGATTTTGAATATTCCACCATCTACAGTACATAATATCAAAAGATTCCGAGATTATGGAGCACAAAAGACAAGGCTGATGGTCAGTATTGGATGCTTATGATCTATGGTCGCTCAGGAGGCACTGCTTAAAAAAAAAGCATGATTAGGTCATGCAAATCACTGCATGGGCTCAGGAAATATTCCAGAAATTACTGTCTGTGAAAACAGTTTGACATGCCTTCTACAAATGTAAACTAAAACCCTATCGTGCAAAGAAGAAACCATATATTAACAGAATCTGGGCCAGAGATCATTTAAAAATGAATGAGACAACATGGAAACCTGTTCTGCGATCATAAGAATCAAAATATGAAATTCTTTATGGAAACCACGGATGCCTTATCCTGCAGACAATTCAGAGGAGAGGGACCATCCAGTTTGATTTCAAAGCAGAGTTCAAAAGTCTGCATCTCTTATGGCATGGAGTTGCATTAGTGCGTATAGCATGGGAGCCAAATACTGCATCCATCACATCGGCATGGCTTCACAGAAGAAGAGCTCAGGTGATGAACTGCCCACCTGAAGTCCATACCTTTAACCAATAGAAAACATTAGGCACATTATGAAATATGGCAAAGAAGAACCAGGACTGCTGAGCAGTCAGAATCCTACATCAGACAGAAAGGGACAACATTAATCTCTGAAAACTCCAGCAATTGGCCTCCTCGCCCATTTCCAGACTGTGGTAGACTTGGTCCTGTTCCAAGATTATTGGGGTTTGGTTTTGCCAATTTCTAAATTAGTTATTTTTTTCAAATGAGATGGAAAAATGTCTAACTTTCTCTTTCTGAACTGTGATCTATGTGCTGCTGTTAATAAAATATGGCTATAGAGATTTCCAAGTCATTGCATTTTTTTTTTTTTTTTACAGTTTACACAACGTCCTCACTTTTTGGAATCATGGTCCATACACACATTGTTACTAAACATGCACTATCTAGACATGTGAATGTACTTTACAATTTTCACCTAAATATAATTTAATGAAATGTTATCTGACTCTGATCATTAGAATTAGATCATTAGTTTACATCCAGGTCTGAATTCACAGTTTGCACAATGCGGTGCAGTATTATGGGATTTCACCAAGCTGTTAATAGCGCGTCTATTGTCAAACTGTCTAATGGTTTCACTAGCAAATAACAGAAATGCAGAACTGCCTGCAATACATGGGGTAATTCAGCATCAGTTGTCTGTGAAAACACTTACTTTTTTATTTATAGTATATCTATATATAAACTGTAATTATACATAGCAATTAAAGGGGCTGTCCTGACAAAAATACATAAAATACATAGAAGGGGTAACCCAAACCTAGGCCATTTGTCCTAAATTCTGACAAAAAATGAAAAATCTTGGACCAATATCACCATGCAAACCTTTATTATCAGTGAACACTGGCTTCCAATACACTTGAATATTATGCCTTTTGCTGTCGTACATTTACTGACGCAATCAGAATGATCACTAAGACCCCTGCCCTTTCTCTGTCACAGCAAATGCACAGACAGAGAAGGGGTCTGTCCTAGAGAATGAAATAATGAAATAAGAAATCAGCCAGCCCCCTTCACATGCAGTACAGGGCTCGTGAAGAGACACTAAACTCCCGCCTGTGTGGAGCACAGGACTAGACGAGGAAGTGTAGCTACCGGACACAGGACCAGACTAGGTACCTGAGCTTCAGGGCACCAGGATTGACTGAACTACATTATTAAATTATGTAAATTATTTATTACAATTTATTGTTTTTTTAGGGCTTGATAATCCCTTTAATGTCTCTGTGGCACTAAATATTTGTCACAATAAATGGAACAGTATATATTGCTTGACTATACCATACAGTGTTTCTGAAGGCAATCCCTTTCATTATTTGATGCAATTTCCAATGAATGATGCATCAGCTGACATTGCCAATCTTTACTAAGTTGTCGCACTACAACTGTCAAAATTGATTTCAATTGCACCGTCATATGTGCTACAGACTAAAACTTTACAAAGGGGCTTCTGAATATACTCCTGAAGCATGGACGACTATCCTAGGCGCTTATTAGTGTGATAACGTGCAGTTGTAACCTATAGGACATGTGCATGATGAAGATGTTTTATTGGCAACAGATACTGATACAATGCTTTCCATAGGGGCACATGGATTATGCTCTAGTTTAGGTTTCTAAGTTCTTCAAAATGTCATTCTGACCTGATCAAATATTGTTCATTAGTAGTGATGAGCGAACGTGCTGGTATAAAGTGTTATCCGAGTACTCTCGTGTGCTAATAGAGTGTCTTCGGCGTGCTCGAATACTGTGTTCGAGTCACAGCAGCTACAAGTCTCGTGACTGTTAGACCACCGCAACGCATGCAGGGATTGCCTGTTTGTTACAGAATCCCTGCATGTGTTGTGGCTGTCGAACAGCCAGGAGACATGCAGCCACGGGGTCTTGAACATATTATTCGACACTCTATTAACACCTGAGAATGCTCGGATAACACCTTATACCAGCACGTTTGCTCATCACTATTCATTAATTAGTCCAATTCCAGAGAATATAATCCATGGCACTCACCAAATGTAAATTCAGGCCTTGACAAAATGAATTTACAAGAAAGATGCCTGTAGGTAACTTATGGGTACTATACTACCATGCCCTACCCCAGCCACAAGTAAGAACCCCTACCTGTACATTTAATAGGGTGTTTCCCTCCATGAGATCAATTTCTGTGGATAGTGTGGGTGAGCGTTTTGTTTCCTTGACACTAAATATTCTTCATTAATGTCAATAAATGCAAGTAAGACCAGCTTTAGATGAGAAAGAATAACAGGCACATGTTATGTCCACTTATTACAACACAAAATCCTGGCTGCCCCAAATGGTGTTATGGGCCATTTTATGCCCCCTTATTAAAACACCAAGTCATGGCTGCCCCAATTGGTGTTATGACCTAAACAAAACGTATTTTAGGGATCTATGAAGAGAAGACTTTTTTGAGCCTCAGTTAAGCAGCACTTCTGTGCTGAAGACCAGAGTAACTGCTAGTGAGACATCATGCAAACCACACGGCTCGACTATTCAAGAAAAAGTGCTGCTCCTTCAGGTATAGCAAACAAGATCTACAATTTAAAGGCACTTCTACCAGAATTGCTACACTTTAGGCACTTTAGGAGCACAGTCTCTTGTGGGATTATGATGAAAATTTAAATTCACCTTGGATGTAGTAAATCCATAAATGCTTCTAGAAGATCAAAGTTCCTCAGTATCACTGGCTGCAGAAATTACAAGAGCCAATTAAAGTTGACTTTGCCAACTACATGTTATCATAGACCCAATTACCTTGACATTACAAGGACCACTCTTTACTGACTTACATGTTTAAGTATAACTTGCTTCAATAGTGATCAAAAACCTCAGTTTTCACACACAGATTTCAGCCCCAATTGTTGTAAGAACAATGTAGCCTACCAGGCATAGTATTTCTTGTGTAACTTTACAGAAAGTCTACTGAAGATGTAAGCCACAACAAAATAGCAGGCATAAATAAGCCCAGGCTTCAGAGTACATTAAACCAAAATTAATCTTTACTAAACATTAAAAAAATAGTAAAATTAATCAGAGTACTGCTGATAAAGTGCGGGGATGTACAGCATACCACTACCAGCCTGCCCAGATCACTTACCAACAGTAACAAACTTTATATAGGATATGTAATATAGTCGAACTAATCCCACCTATGTCAAATCATTAGTAACATAGTACTACCATACATGTTTATGTAGGTACCGTCTAAAAAAAGTTATGCAGGAAGGTAAAGTTAAATAGTGATGGAGCATATAAGTATTGATGGCTAAATGCTGGTAAGGTGACTTCCCCAGCACCCCAAGGCGCGTTTTGCCTTTTCTTTCAGGGGGTGTGACAATGTTATTCAATGAGTTTTGATCTCATTATTTATAAGATTTTATATGGAAATTTTTGCATCTCAGGCTAGTTTCACGTCCGGTCATCTCCTCCTACTATTGCACACGGCCGCATGCGATCTGCGCACCCTATCTAAAGATACCTATGATAAAGATACCTACCTATGCTAAAGCATAGGGTGCGCAGACCGTGCGCTGACCGTGCGCTAGTAGGATTTTTGCGTGCGCTGTGCACTTTTGAAGGTGCACCGGTGTGCGCCCAACGCACCATGTTGCATTTTGGCACGCTCGGCGCACCTTCAAAAGTGCGCAGCGCACGCAAAAATCCTACTAGCGCACGGTCTGCGCACCCTATGCTAAAGATAGGGTGCGCAGATCGCATGAGGCCGTGTGCGATAGTAGATGACCAGATGGGGCGGGCATGGAGCGGACAGGGGGCGGGGCTTAGCGGCGCCGTGCGCTACATGTAAAATATGCTAGTGTGAAACTAGCCTCATATTTGAAGATGTAAGCGCAGCTTTTTAGAGACGCTGAAACTTTTTCCTTTCAAGTATGTCGTTAAGCTGACAATACTACAATGGTTACGTTTTAAATATTTACTCAAATATTATATCATTGTCACTAAATACAGGATGCAATACTGACGTGCTCATAAGTATGTTGCTGAATTTAGCTGCAAAATATTTGCTTTTTGTTCCTTGAAATTGATTCACTTAACAAAATATTCAAGCCTTTATTCTTCAAATTGTAGGGATCAAAGAACCAAGGTTAAACCAAACCTAGTACTTTTATGTTTTCAAATCAACTGTTCAGAAAAGGCAGAAATTGCTAGAAATTGTGGATTCATCTTGTTTTAAACTGGACGTTTCAAGAAGAAAACTCCTACCTATATGCGCTTTTAAGGCATATGGATATCATATATCAACCACTACAGGGGAAATGACCGGTTAGCATCGTTTTTTTATGTCAAATCACTTCTTCTTCAGGTGCTCGGCATGATGAGACAACCTCTATATCCATAACATACGGCAACTTCAAACTATTTTGGCTTTCTTTCGATTTTCTACATACAGGTATGCTTGTACTTATTATTGTGAAACTAAAGTGTTTTTTCATGTTTTTACTTCCTTCTATTATTATTAGCTGTACCTGGTATTACACCTCAATTCTATACGCCCAAAATGGACAGAATTGTAGAGAGCTGATACTACAGTGCGGAGCTGGGTCTGGTAAACGGTGAGGCAGACTCACTAAGGATCAATTTTAAAGTCCTGGATAATTCAAATAAAAGATTCTATCATTACATTTTAGTATTATCAGCTCCTTTGATGTAATATGACCTATGTCAACGTAAAATGTAGAAAAACATAGCCAACATCGTGAATTATCTTAACATCGATTCAACCACAGAGATAATGGACATTTCAGCTCCACTGTATCTGTTCTTCAACATTCTGTATACCCTACCAGTAAGGATGTCACAACCGCATACTACAATTTAGTTTTTTGTGTCAACACAAAGAATAACCACACTTACAAAGTGAATGATGAGAAGAATTAGATATCCTCCCAAGGGAATGCAAGCAAGTGGAAATCTCAAATACAGGGGTCATGTAAATTGCATCTTGAGAACAAAACTTACATGTTAATACTGAAAAGATAAGGAGAACAGATACGGTCTTCTGACATTCTGATATTATAACAGTGATCAATTTATGCCAAATTAATTTATTTATCAGATCACATGCCAAGGAAATAAAATAATGCATATATACAGTATTTTTCATATTATAAGACGCACTTTTTTGCCCCAAAAATTGAGGGGGAAATGGGGGTGCGTCCTATAATGCAGATATACCTTACCAGCCACAGTGGAGCAGGGTCCCAGGGTTGTTGCTAGAGGAGACAGTAGTGGCGCGTTGCTGCAGGCTGGGATGAGGGGATGTTCCGATGTGCGCCGCTGCAGGTGAAAATGGCTGCGGTCTCTGTGGTGCGGGGGATCGCCGCTGGCATTTTGTGAAAGCCCAGAGCCACCCCGCACATCCATTACTGCAATGCGGGGGCCTCCAGGAAAATGGCCGTCGGGGGGTGGTACATACTCAGACTGAGAACTCGGCAACAAGATCTCGGCACCCGTGCAGAGCCGGACACCCCGGCAGAACCGGACACCTGCAGCATCACCGGACACTCGCAGCGGCACGCTGCACATTGGAACACCCCCTCATCCAAGCCTGCGGCCTGCAGCATCACTCCACTCCTGCCTCCTCCAGCAGCAACTCTAGGACCCCGTTTCACCGCAGTCACCACCCCCGGTAAGCAATAAGACGCATGGACTATAAGAAGCACCATTTTATTATAAAAAATGTTTTCCTATGTTTCTCCTCAAAATTTGGGGTGCGTCTTATAATCAAGAGTGTGTTATAATCCGAAAAATATGGTATATTTAATAAATTGTTAGTTTTTATGAGACCTTTGTGTGCACTTGTTTTCATATGTTGGTTGGTGGTTTTATACTTTGCTGGATAACAAACTTACATCCTAAGTAAATGAGTTTCTATAAATATATGAAAATCCTACAGTTTAATACAGACACAAGAATAAATAAAATATTTATTGTTTAAAATTAAAACATGACAAAAACATATATTAAAAATCCGGGAAATGTCAAAACATATACGTAAATTTGTAAGGAGAGTGGTATATTGGATTGTAATAAATAGCTTTTCAAAAATCAGTAAATCCAGACATAATTCATATAAACATAAAGTATTTTATATAGTATTGTTTTGATATTTCAATTATATTTAATATATGTTTTTATCATGTTTTAATTTGAAACAATAAAATTGTATAATTTATTTATTCTTATTTTGTGTGTATTAAGCTGTAGGAGTTTCTACTTCTGCAGTGAACTTGCATGTCGTTTTTCTTCAACACACCCTTATCAGAAGCTGCTCCTGATTAAGTGTTAAGTTCCGTGGTCGGCTTGGATGTCTCTGTAAGATGGCTGCTGTTCTATTTTTGTTAACTTTTAGCATCACTTTTGCTACAGTATTCTGACTTATAAGAAAAGCTTTGTTGATCTTCTTGTTGTCTTAACCTTTCTCGTTTTAAAGAAATTATTTTTTTTCCTCAGGTTTTATGACATTTCTCTTCCATGTTGTGCCATTTCTGATAGCATGAAATGGGAAGGTGTTTTCTTTCTTAAGTAACGCTGTTTTGTAGTCAACTGTCTGCTGGACATGTGTTTAGTGACTAGACTTACCTGTGGTTGAATTGTTGTTAATTAGAATAAACATTAGCTTTGCTTCCAAAACTTTCACTGAGGTTTACTAAATTTTGCCACGTGGTCTTGAATGAATGTGTTCAGAAAATTAGTTGTTTAGGTGTGCAAAATAACATATTTTGTTTGCAATCAATGGCACAAATTTGTGGGAGTACTTTTTGGTATGGTGTCACATGTCAAATGTTGATTCTGAAAAAAACACTAAGTTTTCTGAAAAATTTGTTCTGGTGTACTCATTTATGCTGAGTGCTATATATATATATATATATATATATATATATATATATATATATATATATATATATTTATGTATATATACACACACCACTGTTCCCGGCACTGACACTGGCGAATCCTTACAGCACAAAGTGCGTGAGTTGGGAGGATTCACAGGTCTGCAGTCAGATAGAGTGACTACAGACTTCTCATTCTAGACTGGACAACCCCTTTAACATAATCAAATCTGTCTGAGATTACATGACGAGATAGAAGGATTTGCACAATCTTAAATGCAGAAGATCAGTGGTTAGTTCTCCAATTTATCTGGCCAAACTCCGTGCTACGTTCCTTCAAAAATTGAGTGCAAATGTACCTAGAAGAACTGATGCTGTTTCAAAGCTAAATGGTGGTCACACCAAATATTGATTTGATTTAGATTTCAGTTTTGTTCATTCACTTTGCATTCTGTTAATAAACATAATCTATTAACACTTCAAACACTACACACACACACACACTTGATTGCATCATCTTTTCCAACTCTTTCATTCATTCAATCCCCCACTCTCATTAGACTTATCAATCACAGTTAAGAGCTCCACACTTTCCTGTTTCACAGCCCACTGCCTTAAGATAATCTTACATTTCGTCATGATCTTCAAACTCCACATCACTACCATGTTCTGTCACTTCATCCTCCAAAACCATTCTCAAATCCGCACTTTCCTCACAACCAAGGCATAGTACATGCTACTAGATGCCCTCATCATCTCCTATTGAGAATTATGCAACACCCTTCTCTGTTACCTTCTTATTTAATGGGTTGTGCGGTCCAAATACATGTCTCCAGTCATTCTGTGTGACTGCAGACTTATGAATCTCCACAGCGCACGCAGTTAAACATACTCCTGCCCAGTGAGCATGGCCTCGCTTCCATACACTTGTATAGAGTGAGGCTGTACCACGTCTAGTGATGCGGCCGTTCAGTAGTACAGTATGAAGCAAGGCCGTGCCCACTGGCCGGGAGTATGTATAACTCATACATACACTCCAGTCCTGGCTCAGAAGTCAGCAAATCCCCGCAGCGTGAGTCAGTCCCCATTACAACTAAAGACAGAGAGGATGGACAAATGAGGGGATACACTTAGCTGAGAAGTACTTCCAACCAGACTAAGGGAAATTGAGCTAACACCAGCACCTTGCTTAAAAGGCTGAAGGTATTTTAATCTTCAGCAAGGGTGTGTTATTAACAGCAGAAGGCAAAGGTAACTGTTAGGTCTTAGAGTGAGAAGGATATCACTCCATAACAGAGATGCAAAAATCAAGAAGGTGCTTGCAGAGCTAATCGCAATCACCTTCTACAGACGGATCCAGGATGACTATAACACCTGACACACCCGTAACGGGATTTATAAGTCAACCCTTTCTTGTAGCGTGAGTACAGTAGGAGACACTTCAGAAATGGATATCATAGGGCTAAAAAAACTACACGTAATTCCCTCCTATTGCACAATCAGCCTCATCATTCCGCCATACATTCCAACAAAAACTCTAGCGAGCCAGTTATGAGATTTATCTCCACACATAACCACCAATGGGACAATATGCAAGCAATCCTGTTGAAACATTGGCCTGTACTCAGAACTGATCCCATATTATCCAAACACCTCCCCAAAGTACCCATGCTGACAGCCAGGAGAAGCATAAGTCTTAAGGGGGTTTTACACATAGCTATATCGCTAGCAATATTGCTAAAGCGTCACCGATTTTGTGACGTAGCAGCGATATTGCTAGCGATATCGCTATGTGTGATACTTACCTCCGACCGGCTCCCCCGCTGTCTGTCGCTGATCGCGCGAGATTGGCAGGGTCCATTTCTTGTCGGGCGCTTCCTGCTGGCGCCGACGAGCGAGCCATGGACGTGGGCGGGAGGACATCAGCATCGCTGCATGTGAAGGGTAAGTAACGACCGCTGCTGCGCCGCTACATCGCTGTAAGATCTGCCTGTGTGGCAGCTCACTAGCGACCATTTAGCGATGCACCAGCGATCCTGACCGGGTCGTATCGCTGGTGCATGGCTAAATGTAAAGGGGCCTTTAGGGAACTCCTGGTAAAAAGCCACTCCTGATAGTTTTGGGGAAGGGAAATCAAGACTAGGATTCTATCCTTGTGGTAGTTGCCTGGCCTGTAAAAACTTGACAAGGGCCACATCGTTCACTTCAGCGGACGGCTCCGGTGAGTTCAAGATCAGAGAATACATTACCTGCAGTACGACTATTGTTATATACTATGCTAAGTGCACTTGTACAAAACACCATAGAGGCAGTTATATAAACTGACACCCAGAAAAGAGAAGCGAACCATAAATATTGACAATGTTGTTTATTAACCCCTTAGCGACAGAGCCAGTTTGCAGCTTAATGACCAGGCCAATTTTTACAATTCTGACCACTGTCCCTTTATGAGGTTATAACTCTGGAACGCTTTAATGGATCCTGCTGATTCTGAGAATGTTTTTTCGTGACATATTGTACTTCATGTTAGTGGTAAAATTTCTTCGATAAGTCTTGTGTTTATTTATGAAAAAAACAGAAATATGGCAAAAAAATTTAAAATTTTGCAATTTTAAAACTTTAAATGTTTATGCCCTTAAATCAGAGAGATGTGTCACATAAATTTCTTAATAAATAACATTTCCCACATGTCTACTTTACATCAGCACAATTTTGGAAGCAAAATTTTTTTTTGTTAGGAAGTTATAAGGGTTAAAAGTTGACCAGCGATTTCTCATTTTTACAACAAAATTTACAAAGCCATTTTTTTTAGGGACCACATCATATTTAAAGTCATTTTGAGGGGTGTACATGACAGAAAATACCCAAAAGTGGCACCATTCTAAAAACTAGACCCCTCAAGGTGCTCAAAACCACATTCAAGAAGTTTATTAACCCTTTAAGTGCTTCACAGGAACGAAAGCAATGTGGATGGAAAAAATTAACATTTAACTTTTTTTTGGAAAAAAATTACTTCAGAACCAATTTTTTTTATTTTCACAAGTGTTAAAAGAGAAAATCAACCACAAAATTTGTTGTACAATTTCTCCTGAATACGCTGATACCCCATATGTGGGGGTAAACCCCTTTTTCAGCACACGGCAGAGCTCGCAAGGGATGGAGCACCGTTTGACTTTTTCAACGCAGAATTGGCTGGAATTAAGATCGGATGCCATGTTGCGTTCGGAGAGCCCTTAATGTGCCTAAACAGTGGAAAATTCCAACAAGTGACCCCATTTTGGAAACTAGACCCATTAAGGAACTTATCTAGATGTGTGGTGAGCACTTTGAACCTTCAAGTGCTTCACAGAAGTTTATAACGTAGAGCCGTGAAAATAAGAAATCCATTTTTTTTTCCACAAAAATGATCTTTTCACCCCCAAATTTTTATTTTTACAAGGGTAACAGGAGAAATCATACCCCCACAGTTATTATGCGATTTGTCCTGAGTACGCTGATACCCCATATGTGGGGAGGAACCACTGTTTGGGCGCATGGGAGAGCTCGGAAGGGAAGGAGTGCCATTTTGGAATGCAGACTTTGATGGAATGGTCTGCGGGCATCATGTTGCGTTTGCAGAGCCCCTGATAGGCCTAAACAGTGGAAACCCCCAACAAGTGACTCCATTTTGGAAACTAGACCCATGAAGGAACTTATCTAGATGTGTGGTGAGCACTTTGAACCTTCAAGTGCTTCACAGAAGTTTATAACGTAGAGCCGTGAAAATAAGAAATCCATTTTTTTTCCACAAAAATGATCTTTTCGCACCCAAATTTTTATTTTTACAACGGTAACAGGAGAAATCATTCCCCCACAGTTATTATGCGATTTGTCCTGAGTACACTGATACCCCATATGTGGGGGGGAACCACTGTTTGGGCGCATGGGAGAGCTCGGAAGGGAAGGAGTGCCATTTTGGAATGCAGACTTTGATGGAATGGTCTGCGGGCATCATGTTGCGTTTGCAGAGCCCCTGATGGGCCTAAACAGTGGAAACCCCCCACAAGTGACCCCATTTTGGAAACTAGACCCATGAAGGAACTTATCTAGATGTGTGGTGAGCACTTTGAACCTTCAAGTGCTTCACAGAAGTTTATAACGTAGAGCCGTGAAAATAAGAAATCCATTTTTTTTCCACAAAAATGATCTTTTCACCCCCAAATTTTTATTTTTACAAGGGTAACAGGAGAAATCATACCCCCACAGTTATTATGCGATTTGTCCTGAGTACGCTGATACCCCATATGTGGGGGGGAACCACTGTTTGGGCGCATGGGAGAGCTCGGAAGGGAAGGAGTGCCATTTTGGAATGCAGACTTTGATGGAATGGTCTGCGGGCATCATGAACATATTATTATAAGCACACAAAAAGTGGCAAAAAGATTGTATGGTAAAATAAGTGCATTATAAGAGGATGACATACAGAAATCCCATTAAACCGAGCTACAAACTGCATACTCACAATATGTCCCAATGTCATGTGCCTCTAGTTATCCTAATCCATACACAATATAAAAGCGCTAGTCGCGTAAATATCCCCTAATGCAACTGTGTACTTACTTAGATTTAAGCAGAAATAAGTGCCGCTAGTGATGCTGTCCCCGCGCGGGAAGGGAAGGCGCACCGTTTCACTTTTTCAATGCAGAATTGGCTGAAATTGAGATCAGACGCCATGTCGCGTTTGGAGAGCCCCTGATGTACCTGAACAATGGAAAACCCAAATTCTAACTCCAACCCTAACCCCAGCATACCCCTAACCCTAATCCCAACCCTAGCCCTAACCCTAGCCCTAACCCTAATGGGAAAATGGAAATAAATACTTTTTTTTAATTTTATTTTTCCCTAACTAAGGGGGTGATAATGGGGGGTTTGATTTACTATTTATGGCGGGTTTTTATGTTTGGCAGCTGTCACACACTAAAAGACGCTTTGTGTTGCAAAAATAGTTTTTGCATTACCACATTTTGAGAGCTATAATTTTTTCATATTTTGACCCATAGAGTCATGTGAGGGCTTATTTTTTGCGGAACCAGTTGACGTTTTTATTGGTACCATTTTCGGTCACATGATATTTTTTGACCACTCTTTATTCCGATATTTGGGACGCAGAATGAACAAAAACCAGCAATTCATGAATTTCTTTTGGGAGGTGCGTTTACACCGTTCCGCATGTGGAAAAATTAATAAAGCAGTTTTATTCTTCGGGTCAGTACGGTTACAGCGATACCTCATTTATGTCATTTTTTTATGCTTTGGCGCTTTTATACAATAAAAACAATTTTATATAAAAAATAATTATTTTTGCATCGCTTTATTCTGCGAGCTATAACTTTTTAATTTTTTTGCTGATGACGCTGTATGGTGGCTCGTTTTTTGCGGGACAAGATGACGTTTTCAGTGGTACCATGTCTAGTTATATCCGTCTTTTTGATCACGTGTTATTGCACTTTTTGTTTGGCGGTATGATGATAAAGCATTGGTTTTTGCCTTTTTTTTTTTAAGGGGTTCGCTAAAGGGGTTAACTAGTGGGACAGTTTTATAGGGGGGTCGTTACGGACGCGGCGATACTAAATATGTGTACTTTTATTGCTTTTTTATTTACAAAAAAAAGAATTTATTATACAGAAAAAAGAATTTATTAGGGAATTTTTTATTTATTTATTTAGGCATTTTTTAAACATTATTTTTACACACGTAATTTTTTTTTTATTTACTTTTTTACATTGTCCCGGGGAGAGAAGGACATTACTATATAAAGTCAGATCGCTGATCTGACACGTTGCAGAGCACTGAGTCAGATCAGCGATCTGACAGGCACTGCAGGCAGTTTCTCAGCATCTGCTCTCAGCAGGCACTGAGAAGCCACCTCCCTGCAGGACCCAGAAGGCCCCCGCAGCTATCTTGGATCCGGTGGCCTGCAAGGAGGAGGCCCTCGGAACAACGCGAGCACATCGCTTTGTTCCGTGGGTCTCTGGGAAGCACGCAGGGAGTCCCCTCCCTGCGTGATTCTTCCCTATGCCCCGGTACACTGCGATCATGTTTGATCGCAGTGTGCCAGGGGTTAATGTGCCGGGAGCAGTCTGTGACCGCTCCTGGCACATACTGCAGTGCCGGGTGTCAGCTCTGTCTTCCCATGAGTGTGGCTGATTGCTATGAAGTACTATCCCATCCATGGGCATTAAGGCCCAGGGCACATGGATGGGATACTACGTCATATCTCAGAAAGGGGATAAAGCATATAAATGTCTGCTAATAAATAGTAAAAATTCTACTCTTTCTGTTTCATTAGCTCATTTATTAAAGCAAATTTGTTATCAGGCACACCGTGCCCGATTGCTTAATAACAATACGACACTGTAGACGCATGCATTTGCACCTACCGTATATACTCATGTATAAGCCGAGATTTTCAGCCCATTTTTTGGGGGCTGAAAGTTCCCCTCTCGGCTTATATGCGAGTCATATACTGGGGGTGGGTGTGGGAGGGGGAGTGGGGGTGTCAGAGACCATACTCACCTCTCCTGGCACTTCTCTGCAGCCCCTGCATCTCCCTCTGCCGTCTGCTTCCTGCATTCAGCGGTCACGTGGTACCGCTCATTAAACTCATGAATATGCGCATATTTATGAGTTTAATGAGCGGTACCACGTGACCAGCTGAATGCAGGAAGCAGACGACAGAGGGAGAAGCGGGGCTGCCGCCGCAGAGAAGACCTTGCGCTAGGAGGGGTGAGTATGACGGGGGCAGAGTAATATTCACCTGTCCCCATTCCAAGCCATGCACCGCTGTGTCTCCGGGTCCTCCTGCTGTGACGGCAGAGGGCGCAGTGACGTAGTCAGTGCGCGCCCTCTGCTGTCAATGCAGAGATCCGGGAGACACAGCAGTGCACGGCTTGGAACGGGGACAGGTGAATGCCGCCACTGCCAGGGGCTCAGGACACCGGCACCTGGCCCTCAGCAACGGAGAGGTGAGGATGTCATTTTTTTTGTATTGCAGCAGCAAATAAGGAGTATTTATGGGGCAGCATTAACCCTTGTGGAGCAGCATATGGGGGGTATTTATGGGGCAACATTAACCCTTGTGCAGCAGCATATTATGGGGGGTATTTATGGAGCATCTTATGGGGCAGCATTAACCCTTGTGCAGCAGCATATGGGGGGTATTTATGGGGCATCTTCTTGGGCCAGCATTAACCCTTGTGCAGCAGCATATGGGGGGGTTTTATCTATGGAGCATCTTCTTGGACCACCATTTAACCCTAGGCTTATACGCGAGTCAATAAGTTTTCCCAGTTTTTTGTGGCAAAATTAGGGGGTCGGCTTATACACGAGTATATACGGTACTTAAGAGTCCTGTATGGGCTTTGGCTAGGCAGAAGCTTTGGGCTTAATAACAAAAATACTAGATCCATTAGCTGCCACAGGGCCCATCTTCCACCAAATAAGGCGCAATTAGTGATTAATATTGATGCAGTTGGGAGCAATAAAAGTTAGAATTAAATCTCTGAGACAAATGAAAACAGAGTTTTAGATACAAGAACAAATAGCTGAAACCAATATAATCATGCCATGAATTCACCTACTGCTTAAAGAGAATGTCACGTCAGAAAATGCCATATTGTTTAGATGATATTTTTATATTAATTTTATTTTTTAATTGTGACTTTCTTCAGATCTTGATCAATATAAAACAAAAAATCTGAAGTCTTGCGACACTAGCTACTAAGCCTGAGATTAAGCTAATATTTGGATCTTTTTTCTTACTTAAAGGGAATCTGTCAATAAGATGAACCCTCTGAAGGCATCTATATGGGCATGTAGATCATAGGAAGCTGAATAAAATGATAACTTTGATATCTGCAATCTGGTGTCTTATTTCAAAGAAATTCACATTTTTCTTTAAATGTAAATGTGCTGTTAACATATATCGGTTATAAGAGGGGGCGTTACCAGAGTGAGACATGTCATGATTGACACTTTGCTTTCCTGATCTCACTGCAGAGCTGTGAGTGATTACAACTAACACAGTACAGCAGAACTGAGCTTTGTCTTATTACAAGGACATCTGCAGCTGCATTTCTCTTTTCACAGTGCTGTCACCTATTCACTACTTATCTACCCGTGCACTAGCTGCCTGTGTAAATAAAGCTCAAGCTCTATGAGAGGACTGCAACATTTTTTATGAAAAACAATTGGAAAAATGATTTTTAGTTCCAATTGCATGCATTTAAGTACGAAAAAAATTTCCTTAAATTTTGACAACCACTTAAAGGGAAACCTGTCATCGGGTTTTTGCTATGTAAACTTAGAGCAGTATGATGTAGGGGCAGATACCCTGATTCTAGTGATGTGCCACTTACTGGGTTGTGTTTTGCTGTTTCAATAAAATCAGTGTTTTATCAGGAAGAGATTATCACTGGAAGACTAAATGTCTCATGCCACTGGGTCCAACAGCGACCCCACTAATGATTAGTTAGAAGCAATACACATCATACACAGAAAGCTACCAATTTGTGGTGTGGGAGGAGTTATACAGAGCTCAGCATTCTGTGCTCTGCTACATCTGCAGAAGAGAAAACTGTGATTCTTTCACAACTGCTGCACCCAGTAAACTGGAAACAGGGCCTCTGTCTCTACCTCATGCTGCTGTCGGATTACACAGCAAAAACCTGCTGACATATTCCCTTTACATGCTGCTTTCTTTTCTGCAGTCATTATCATCACAGGCAGGATACCTTGATATACTGCACATAGTATAATACAAGATCACACGATTCACATACGTAATGGTCACCTGCTTCCCTTTCCGTTTACAATGACCTCCGTACACATAACAGACCCCAACTATATATATACTAATAAACCACTCTCATATAACTCTCATATAAGTCTAGAAATACTCATATAACACTGTCATATAACTCAATGAAGTCACCTCCAGACTATTGCTGCCTATGGCTCAGCTTTGAAGTATATATCTATATACTGTTGACAGCAGATCAGGAAAGATGGAGGCCCTCATAATCATGAGTACAAAAAATAAGAAGGAAAAAAATCTGCAATCGGAAAATAAAATAAGGTTAAAAAAAAAAAGAATAAAAAAAGAATGTGTTGCAATATGTGAATGTGCATCTAGCTCACAGTCATCGCACATTCTATGGAAATGTCATAAATTGATATTTTAGGAATACCGCTTTAATCCTACATCCCTATTGGATTATGCTTAGTATATAGCTATAAGGACTCTTCTTATTAATAAGATATTTCCTACAGATCCGTATGGGACTGTTAGTATGTGATGTACATTAGACCAGACCAGGCATCTATAATCTTCCTTAATTTCTTGTCTCCAGCATGGTTTCTGCTGAGCATCCTCTCCTGTTCCAGCGCAGTCTCCCGGTTGCTATCAGCCAGCCCTTCTTTCGTTAGAATCAAGTAATTAGACCCAGCCTGTCCTCTTCCCCTCTCCCATGAACATAGCAGTAATGAGGTCTAATTACTAGAAGCCTCGGATTGCACAACCATCAGGAGCAAATCTCAAGGAACAAGCTCTGAATCCTTCCGCTCACAAAGTTTACTGAATAAAATGCATAAATAACCGATCCACATCTACAAACAAATCAGGTTTACCTAAAATATTTACAGCAGCCATACTGCTTCATGTAATGTTAGCGCAGACAGACCCTACCCGGCTTCTGTTCCACCTACACACAGCATGGCCAATGCAGGACAGCAGTGATGGCAAGCGAGAGACGGCTATAGCATTCTTTTCAAGAACGGAGATGTTCATTAATCCTTCAGGAGTGGACTGTGAGCTTTGATCAACAAGGAAACGCGCGCAGTGCAACCACATGAATTTCAGGACAATTTTAATGCAATCGCTGCAGCCTTGACAGATGCATTTTTAAAGCGCTCTCTGAGTGGATTTCGCCAGGCTTGCAGTATTATGGCAGGCCTCTTCACTAACATCTGTCAAACGGCTGAAAAGATGGCAGCTGTCCCCAGATTAGTAGAGAGGAATATGAGAATGCAGAATACATTGTTCTTAGAAAATTATAAACATGCAAGGAAGCAGAATACGGTGTAAATCAAGGCACGTGACCTACAAGTAAGAGGCTAAGGGTGACATTGTTACAATAGCATGCTTCTGTGTTCGCAAATTTAAGGGCTATTCGCATGTCGTAAGCGGGAAAAATTGCAAACTGCTGGTAGAAAAAAGTAACTTTGCAAGTGACTTGCCACAGCTCTCGATCCGATCAGTGCAACTATGTGCCGCCGATGGCGCAAAGGCAAAGAAGTCTCTGTTTCGAACACTGGAGAGCGCAGTTTTGGGACAGCAGCACGTTGATGCCACTGTTTCGAACTTTCAATCATGTGCATACACATCTGGTTTACATTATAGCAAAGGCAATGCTATTCTAAACTATAAGCAATTAAGGTACAAGTAATATCTATGTCAGGTATCATGAGCACATGAGCTTAATCACTGAGGATAAAATGGAATGTTCACCTTGAAACACCATGTTGGTTTGAGGTTCAACATTCTGTGAGCATATGATAAGTTTAATAATCCCTCGCTTAATGTAGTTAAATGATAACATTATAACTTTATGCAGTCACCAAATAAAATAAATGACTTCCAATGCATAAGCAAATGAGGAGGCTTCAGAGCACCATTGGCATGGCCAATAATTTGGTGCATCGGTCGCATGCGCACACAGTGGCTGGGCGCATTTTACACCGTCGCCTTTATTCTGACACTGATCGCTACACTAATCCACCTGGAGATGCAACAAGTGGCGCCAGAAGAACGGAGACGGAGAAGAACACGCACAGTCACACATTGTGCTCACTCTGGTAAGAAAAACTCTCACGCTGCTAGCGGGGATGTCACTGAGGTCACCGTAGTTCAGCTTGGCTAGGAAAGGAGGCTTAGTGACCGGACGTAACCTCAATGATGTCACCACCGCTCTCTGAGGCTGTGCTTGCAGCAGCTCATTCACCAGTGATTCTCAGCCTGGATGGTTGCATCTTGGCACCGTCCAGGTTAAAAACTGTTTATCCCCCAGACATGGATTTCGGCGTGGGACAGAATAATGGACAGGTATGATATATTGTTGTTTTTTCATTTTAGTTTTATTACAGGAGATTGAGGGCTTCAGTGAAATTAGACGAGGTTGCAAGTATGGTTTAATTAAGATTATTAAAGGAGTCTGTGTCATTCTCT
This sequence comes from Dendrobates tinctorius, assembly GCF_039654945.1. Classification (NCBI taxonomy): domain Eukaryota; kingdom Metazoa; phylum Chordata; class Amphibia; order Anura; family Dendrobatidae; genus Dendrobates; species Dendrobates tinctorius. The sequence goes on from NW_027361749.1 coordinate 11,093,393, forward strand.
CAATTAACCCCTTAGTGACAGAGCACGTTTGCAGCTTAATGACAGGCCAATTTTTACAATTCTGACCACTGTCACTTTATGAGGTTATAACTCTGGAACGCTTTAATGGATCCCGCTGATTCTGAGAATGTTTTTTCATGACAAATATTGTACTTCATGTTAGTGGTAAAATTTCTTCAATAAGTCTTATGTTTATTTATGAAAAAACGGAAATATGGCGAAAATGTTGCAATTTTAAAACTTTAAATTTTTATGCCCTTAAATCAGAGATTTGTGTCACACAAATTTCTTAATAAATAACATTTACCACATGTCTACTTTACATCAGCACAATTTTGGAAGCAAAATTTTTTTTTGTTAGGAAGTTATAAGGGTTAAAAGTTGACCAGCGATTTCTCATTTTTACAACAAAATTTACAAATCCATTTTTTTAGGGACCACATCATATTTAAAGTCATTTTGAGGGGTGTACATGACAGAAAATACTCAAAAGTGACACCATTCTAAAAACTAGACCCCTCAAGGTGCTCAAAACCACATTCAAGAAGTTTATTAACGCTTTATGTGCTTCACAAAGACTAAAGCAATATGGAAGGAAAAAATTAACATTTAACTTTTTTTGCAAAAAATTTACTTCAGAACCAATTTTTTTATTTTCACAAGTGTTAAAAGAGAAAATTAACCACAAAATGTGTTGTACAATTTCTCCTGAATACGCCGATACCCCATATGTGGGGGTAAACCACTTTTTCAGCACACGGCAGAGCTCGCAAGGGATGGAGCGCCGTTTGACTTTTTCAACGCAGAATTGACTGGAATTGAGATCGGATGCCATGTTGCGTTCGGAGAGTCCTTAATGTGCCTAAACAGTGGAAACCTCCAACAAGTGACCCCATTTTGGAAACTAGACCCCTTAAGGAACTTATCTAGATGTGTGGTGAGCACTTTGAACCTTCAAGTGCTTCACAGAAGTTTATAACGTAGAGCCGTGAAAATAAAAAATCATTTTTTTTCCACAAAAATGATCTTTTCGTCCTCAAATTTTTATTTTTACAAGGGTAACAGGAGAAATCATACCCCCACAGTTGTTGTGCGATTTGTCCTGAGTATGCTGATACCCCATATGTGGGGGGGAACCACTGTTTGGGCGCATGGGAGAGCTTGAAAGGGAAGGAGTGCCATTTTGGAATGCAGACTTTGATGGAATGGTCTGCGGGCTCCATGTTGCGTTTGCAGAGCCCCTGATGGACCTAAACAGTGGAAACCCCCCACAAGTGACCCCATTTTGGAAACTAGACCCATTAAGGAACTTATGTAGATGTGTGGTGAGCACTTTGAACCTTCAAGTGCTTCACAGAAGTTTATAACGTAGAGCCGTGAAAATAAAAAATCCATTTTTTTCCACAAAAATGATCTTTTCGACCACAAATTTTTATTTTTGCAAGGGTAACAGGAGAAATCATAGCCCCATAGTTGTTGTGCGATTTGTCCTGATTACGATGATACCCCATATGTGGGGGGAACCACTGTTTGGGCGCATGGGAGAGCTTGGAAGGGAAGGAGTGCCATTTTGGAATGCAGATTTTGATGGAATGGTCTGCGGGCGTCATGTTGCGTTTGCAGTGCCCCTGATGGGCCTAAACAGTGGAAACCCCCCACAAGTGACCCCATTTTGGAAATTAGACCCCCATGGAGCTTATCTAGATGTGTGGTGAGCACTTTAAACCCCCAAGCGCTTCACAGAAGTTTATAAACGCAGAGCCGTGAAAATAAAAAGTCTTTTTTATTTCCACAAAAGTGATTTTTAGACTCCCAAAGTTGGTAAATAGTGGAAACCCCTCAATTCTTGCTCCAACCCTAACCCCAACACACCCTTAACCCTAATCCCAACCCTAACCCTAATCCCAACCCTAATCATAATTCTGACCCTAATCCTAGCTCGCCCTAACCCTAATTCTAACCCTAGCCCTAACCCTAGCCCTAACCCTAACCCTAGCCCTAGCCCTAACCCTAGCCCTAAGCCTAGCCCTAAGCCTAACCTGTTATGATGAGTCACCGAAGGAGGAAAAAACAGCTAAGTCCAGAAAAACCAGAGAGGTTGGCAGCTATCGGATTGCAGACCCCTGAACCTATCCACAACAACTAGCAGGAGCCGTGGGGGGTTCCTACGGTGCCCTAGACCCCTCGATCACAGACGGAGAACTATATAGCCTAAAGACAGAAAGGGGAAAAACTAAACTGCCCCAGAGCAGACCCCAAAGCAATAGGCAGCCCCCAACATATAATGACGGTGAAGCAAGATGAAAACACTAACACAGATAGAAAGATAGGTTGAGCAAATGATGGGGCCCAAGCTAACTACATAGGACAGGATAGGAAAGCTGCTGTCTGCCATCCGCAAAAACCCTATCAAAATGAGCCAACCGACTGATAGGAAAAACAGGCCCTGAAGACGCTAGGCTTCAAAAGACTATATCAGCACTCAGGTATATTCTGAAGACAGAGCAAAAGATCAACAGATCAGAGACAAAAATGGAATTCAGCTCACCCCCGGCCGGGGATGGCAGAACTCCCAAAAAACAAGGCAAAACAAAAACCAAACTGAAGTGTACAAAGCAGAGCAGAAAAACTTAGCTTTGAAATGCAGGAATCAGACTGGTCTCCAAGAACCCAGCAGGAAAATCACCAGCCAGGAAGAAGCGTCGGCAGCCTTATATCCAGTCCTCAATTCCAGCCACCCAGTCATCATCTAGCTGCCCATGTGTTTGGTAATCAGCCTCACTACCTTCCTTCACCAGAGGAGGGAGTTCATCAGACCTCAATGGTGAAGGGAAAAATGAACTCACAACACTAACCCTAATGGAAAACTGAAAAAAAAAAAATTTCTTTATTTCATTATGTTGGCCTAACTTAGGGGGTGATAAACGGGGGGTTATGCACTAATTTTTTTTTTATCACTATGATAGTTTATCATAGTGATCAAAATGAATGAATGGAATCTGCCAGCCGGAGCCGGCAGATTCCCAGCGGGCGCACTGCGCATGCGCCCGCCATTTTCTTCCGGATCCAAGATGGCGGCGCCCACCGGAGGATGCCGGAGGGACGCGGGACCACCGGGAGGGGACCCTGGACCACGGAGAGGTACCGGGGGGGATCGGGGATCCTAGTACTCTCTTCTCTGATGTGCGATCACATCAGAGGAAAGAGAAATTTTATGCAAAATCACGCCTTTTTTTTTGCGGCCGCCGTTATAGGGATAATAACGGTGATCGCAAAAGCGGGGTTGGTAAAAACCGACCGATTCATGTTCTCTGGGGCCTCGGCTACCCCCGGCTGCCAAGACCCCGGAGAAAATCCGACACTGGTTAAAGTCGCCCAGTGTGTACTGAGGCAAACTCTGTTACTTCACAGAGAGTGCCCTAAACGTCGTAGGGACGGTAGCCTGTTCAGCCTCACAGACTACGGTTAGGAGAGCGCTAGTGTGACATCACAGGACGCTGCCCCAAGACACAGGGTCAGTGCCCCTCTAGACCAACTCGCGCACGGAACCGCTACTGCTGTGCCAGGGGTAGACCCTTAATGTAAGCTGTGCCCTGTTAACCGTCACAGGGTGCAGCAGACAGTTGCTTTCCGCACAGAGTGTGTACAGCATTGCACTGGCAGACGCCACTAACCAGCCTAAGCTTAGAGCTGGAAAGCGCACTATCTGCACACGGCGCCGCTCTGACGGACACTGCGGTGCCGAGTGCTGAATGGCGCCCTCAGGAGCTAATATGAAAAAAGGAGCTGAGAGCACTGCGGCGCTAGGCAGTGCCAGTACTCGGTGATGACTCAAAAACCCTAAACCCTACAAACATGCGTATCAAAGGGAGGGGAAATATAATAAGTCATTCACCAGTCTCAGACATCCATCATAAAACACACCACTTTAGGCCTGTTTCACACTTCAGTTTTTTGACGTCAGTCAAAATCCTCCAATTTTCGAAAAAAATGGATCCGCCAAAAAAGGGGCAGATCCGTTTTTTTCCCCCATAGACTTACATTAGCAGCGGATCTTGACTGACGGTCATCCGTTCCACCCGTTTTTTGATGGATCCGTCAAAATTTTAGTGTCTCCCGGGCAGATGGGACGGACTCTGAAACGTTTTTTACGAGCGACGGTCCGCTAATTTATATTGCGCATGCCCGGCAGGTTCGCTGGGGCAGGGCTTTTAACCCCTGAGTAGCGATCCAGAGAAAAAAAGCCCCTGAGTAGCGTTACGGAGAAATGTCTCTCTCTCTCCTTTTTTCCCCAGACTCGTTTTCCTTTAAATTTCGGTCACTACCTGCTAAAGCGGATCCATCCAAAAACGGATCCGGTGGCGTCCGTTTGTGTCACAACGCTAACGGATCCGTTTTTTGCACAACTTGGTGGATTTGGACTGACGTCAAATAACTGAAATGTGAAACAGGCCTTTAGCAACAAGTCTCTATATTAGCACATGGCCAGGTGGCCATGCAAAGTTTTTATAGCTGAACCTTATGGGATCTTCCTGATGGTCCAATCGGAGCAGCAACAGGACCTGCACATGTGACCTCCGACCTCCAATGAGAGGTCGTCCCACAGACATGCTCAGTAGGGGAAAAGCAGGACTTAGTCCCAGGAGCGTCTGCTTGCTGCTGACTCACGCATGATACAATAGCAGAGCCAGGAGGAGTAGCCAGAAGCCTAGCATTATCCTGGGCAAGGCGCTGGGACTGATGTCTCTGCTCAGCAGCCTCCTCTCTGGCTGGAGAGGAATGGGAGGCCGTGGAAGGCAAGGCTTGAGTTTCCTCCTGTGCAGAGGCAGGAGCCAAATGCCTAACATAGGGACCCCTCTATTCTTGATCACTTTCCTTGCTGAAGCTGGTAGCTTAGGGTTGCAGGCCCCAGCTGTGTGTTTTGTCTGGCTGGTTAGCAAAAATACAGGGGAACACACGCCATTTTTTTTCTTTTTTAATTATTTATTTACAGCACAGGAGCTGCTGATGAATATTCCCATCTGCCACTCCTGCTCTCACTGTACTTAGCAGCAGCAGGTGTAAGATGATGGGATCAGTTGTCCCATCAGCTGACACCAGTGATCGGAGGTAAACTTTATAACTCCGATCACAGCTGAGCGCTCAATGCTGTGTTTTGACAGTGTGGGAACCGAGGCTCTCTGACCGGCGGGAATGATTTCACCGCCAATCAGAAGTGGTGTTTGCCGCGCTGCCATGCACATGACATTGCGACAAACATCCGGTGTTTGGGGGGCCGAATCCGAACAGTAACACGGATTTCCTGGTGAAGTCCATGTTCGGTGTCAGTGCCCAAACAGTAGGTGTTCGGTACGGACACCGAACTTTACTGTTCGGGTTCACCCATCTTTACTCCTGAGTACACAGATACCCCATATGTGGTCAAAAACTACTTTTGATTCACGGTGCAAAGCTCAGAAGTGAAGAAGTGACATGTTGGAGTTCAGATTTTGCTGGAATGATTTGAGGGTGCCATGTCACATTGGCAGAGCCCCTCAGGTGCCAGAACTGCAGAACCCCCAATAAGATATGTCATTTTACAAACTACACTCCCCCCAATGAATTACTCTAGGGGTGCAGTGATCATGTTGACACATGTGCCTCACAGAATTTTATACCATTAGGAGGTGAAGAAATAATAATTTAATTTTTACCACTAAAATGTTATTTTAGCCCCAAGTTTTTAATTTAATAGGAAAAAATGGACCTTGCTTTGTTGTAAAAAATTGTCCTGAGTGTGCCAATACCCTACATGTAATCGGGAAATACATTTCAGGCACAGTGCAAAGCTCAGAAGGGAAGGATCACCATAATATAGTGCAGATTTTACTGTTACCGCATATTTTGTGGGTGACATGACCCACTAGGAGAGACACTGAGATGCCAGATCAGCAGAACCCCCCAATAAGTTACCCCATTTTTCAAACTAAACCTCTCAATTAATTCATTTAGGGGTGTAATGATCATATTTGTGTCACAGAATTTTACACCTTTGGGCAGTGAAGAAAAAATAATTAAATTTTTATCACCAAAATTTTAGTTTAGCCACAAATTTTTCATTTTCACACAAGAAGTGGTAAAAATAGCAATAAAGTTTGTCCAACAAATTCTGCTGAATGTGGAAATACCTCATATGTGGCTGTACAGTACTGCTTAGCCACACAGCAAGACTCTGGAGGGAGCGCTATTTGCCTCCTGGAGCGCAGATTTTCCTAGAATAGTTTCCAATGTCCATATACAGAGCCCCTAAGTGCTAGAAGAGCAAAATTCCCCCTCAATTGACCCCATTTTGGAAATTACAACTCTTTGGTAGTTTATCTACAAGTGTAGTGATGATTTTGACTCCATGTTTTTTTTTCCTGAAATAAGCAGCAGTTGATGTTCCTGAGTAAAACTTGACAACTGCCACTGTAGTCCCCAGTACGATGTAGTGACCAGTACATTATAGTGCCCAGCTCAAGCTTCCAGAGAAACGCACTTGTGAATTAGGTGGGCTTTCATAGCTACAGAAATGCCAAACATCATGCACACTGGGTTCAGAAGAGAGGGGGGGCGTTTGGATTTGGAAGCGCAGATTTTGCTGAATTTCTTTGGGGGCGCGGAGCAATTTTGCTTTTACAGAGCCTTTGTGCTAACAGTAATGTGGAAGTCCCCTTTATTTCCATTGACAGATGACGGACCTAACTGGGGTTTTTTTGTGGATTGATTTGAAGTTTTTGTTATGAACATTTTCCTTAACTTTTACGATCACATTTATCCTGCGCTCTATGCTTAGCACTGCCTTTGGGGTTTCCATCTAAATCTCTGAGTAACATGATTCAGATGAATCCCCCAATGGATCCATTCACTATAGTGAGGCAGCAGAGTTACTCTGGACTTCATCAGGCCTCTGTCCAGCAGAGTCCATCTTTTCAGAAGCGCACAGCACTTTTATACAATCCTAAAAAGATGGACACCACCAGATTACAGGTCAGATGGGGTAGACAGTGCCTCCATCTGCCTCATTATAGGGAATCAGAATGAACAAATCAGCAGCAGGTGAAGAATTGGTTTTATTTTTAACACCGTTCCTCTCACAGTATAAGTTATTAGATGACTTTATTTTTCAGGTCTGTATGATTACAGCAATACCAGTGTGCGATTACATCGATACCAGATTTATATCGTGTTCTTAGATTTGACTGCTGTCATATACCAAAAGACGCTTTTTTTGTTGCACATTGCTATAGTTTAATAGCTATAATTTTTACATACTCCATAAGCATTACAGAGTCATGTGATAACTTGTTTTTTGCGGCACGAGTTGACTTTTTTATTGGGATCATTGTTAGCAACATGCTGTTTTTTGATCGCTTTCTATTCCGATTTTTGTGAGGCCGAATGAACAAAAACCAGCAATTTAGTAATTGTTTTTTTTTGAATGCCATTCCGCGTGTGATATTATTAACAAGGCAGATTTATTCTTCGGGTCAGTATGATGACAGCGATACCTCATTTATATTGTTTTTTTATGTTTTGACGCTCTAAGGCTGAGTTCACACGTGGCGTTTTTTTCGCGTTTGCGCGGTGGTTTTAACCGCGCGATTTTGCCGCGAAAACGCGAAAAATAAGCATCCCATGCATTCCTATGGGATTCCGCAATGCTGTGCTAATGCTGCGGTTTTTACCGCGGCGGAATCGCTTCGCGGTAAAAAACGCAGCATGCTCATTATTTTGCGGAATCGCGGCGATCCCGCACCCATAGGAATGTATTGTTCCGCTTACTTCCCGCATGTGGCTGTGCACAACATGCGGAAAGTAAGCAGAACAATTGCGGATGGTACCCACGGCCCGGAGGAGAGGAGACTCTCCTCCAGGCTCTGGGTACCATATCCCTGTAAAAAATAGAATTTAAAATAAAAAATATTGTTATTCTCACCTTCCGGCGTCCCGCGCAGCCTTCCCGCCTCTCTCCACTCTCCCGGTCCCAGTAAGCCTTTGCGAAAATGCCCGCGATGACGTCCGTTCTCGCGGGATCGCAAAGTCTCGCGGTCATTCGCACGACGTCATCGCGAATGACCGCGAGACGTCGCGATCCCGCGAGAACGGACGCCATCGCGGGCATTTTCGCAAAGGATTGCTGGGAACGGATGCGCGGGACGTCGGAAGGTAAGAATAACAGTATTTTTTATTTTTTTTTTTACATTCTATCTTTTACTACTGATGCTGCATAGGCGGCCTCAGTAGTAAAAAGTTGGTCACACTCATCAAACACTGTGTTTGACGAGTGTGACCAACCTGTCAATCAGTTCTCCAAGCGATGCTACAGATCGCTTGGAAAACGCTAGCATTCTGCAAGCTAATTGCGCTTGCAAAATGCTAGTTTTTCCGCGGGAAAATCGCGGGAATTTAAAATGCGATTTTCCCGCGGAATGGAATTAACTTTTTAATTCCAAGTAATCCACTTCCTACATAACTCCAAAACATTTCTGTATCCCTGATCACAGCAACGTGGATATGAAATTACTGGTATTGAAAGGTAACTTCAATTCTCAGAGAGAGAGACGAGTTTGGGAGTACAAATTCATGACGAACTTTGACACTCTCAGTGCTGGAATTAATGTGTTGCATGGATTTATGTCTTTTTACATCAACTAAGGAATTTCCTTTTAAAACCTCGTGGGGGCATCACAACACAGAACTAGACCCCAATCAGAGGACCATAAAACATCCGGACTCCTTATCTATGAACTGGTCCAATGTTTATATTTATGTTTCTCCCTCTCCCATATTGATAGTTCTGCTTCACGACACTTGTCTTATCTATTGCATTTTTTCTAGGCTGTATTGTGCATAAATATGTGACTCGTCAGATTTTGTATTAGTCTAGCCTGATGAAGAGACCTGAGTAGTCTCGAAAGCTTGCAATGTGTTACCATCTTTTCAGTTAGCCATTAAAAGGTATAAACTACTGAGGAGTCGGACTCTCAGTCCTGAATATTTTTCTACATAACTCATAACTTTTTTATTTTATTTAGATCTATCGCATTCTATTTGCCAACACTAAGAGATAGATGTGAATTAACATGGCCACACAAGACCGGTTCAAGTGGAATAAACAAAGACACCACACATTTTTAGTGGAAAAAAAGTGGCCGTGAGTTTTATTTTGGGTTACTTAATTTAAATAAAACCAAATAAAACCAAATCCAATAAATAATCCATGTAAATATTCAATAATACCGAAGCAAATGACCAATCTGCCCATCGAATGGGCGATTTTCCCTCAAATAAAACATCACGACAAAAACAAAATAATTATTCGGGGGGGGGGGGAATCTTCTTTTCTTGACAGAAACCCGTTAATAGAGAAATAAGCTTAAAGCAGGGCTTTATCTATTCTTAGAAAAGCCCGCCAAACAAGCAAACAACCAATGACAGCCCGTTAAAAGGGCGCCAATAGAACAGGTCATAACCAGTTCAAACCGCTCGTGGTGACCACAGCCAGAATCAGTTGACCTTTCAATGACCTTTCTGTGAGGAAAAACAGCTGAGGCAGTGTATAAGACAAAATGGAGGTTAAATTGCAGCCCGTGTGGCCATGAGACCCCACTTTATGTCTTTATTTTAATTACGGGGGGGCTACCATGGGATCACAGGCCCTATCCATTTCTTATGACTAAGCAGACAATAAAAAAAAGCACTAGACACCTTAGCTGGCATGAAATGGCCGAGAGGCTTTAATAGGGTTACTTTTTAAAATAAACGAATAAATATAAAATGTATTAATACTAAAATAACCAAAGTTATCGAAGTCCATATAAGAACCAATGAACGCAGGACCATTTTAGAATTAAAACTTTCCCCTCAAAAAAGCCTCACGACGACTTTCCTTCGATGAATGTAGCAAACTCCGGGGGTCGGGTGGGTGGGTGACAGATAACTCGTCTCTTCAGAGACACTGAGGAGAAAACCTGAGGGCGAGGTATCAATAGCTCACCTTCCCGCACTTTTTCCACCAATCAGAGTGACATCTGACAGACGACCAGGCCAGCTAATCAGGGCGATTGCCCGTCTCCGTTAGGCCTGTTTCACACTTCAGTTTTTTGTGTCAGTTAAAATCCGTCAAAAAGGCAGAAAGCGGATCCGTTCCTAACTGATGTGAACGGATGCCACCGGATCCGGTTTTTTGACGGATCCGCCGAATGAAGAATTTTAAAGGAACCGCTGCCCGGGGGAAGAGGAGGAGGAGAAGAGAGAGAGAGAGAATTTTTTTTTCTCTGTCCGCCAGAAATGATTTCAGGGTTAATTTCCTCCTGACTTCATTCCTCCGGACATGCGTTCTATAAAAATGCGGATCCTGCAGTGGAAAAAACGTTACATGGTCCGTCCGTCAAAAAAATTGACGGATCCGCAAAAAAACGGATCCATCAGATGGCCATCCGTCAAGATCCGCCGGTAATGCAAGTCAATGGGGAAAAAAACGGATCCGCCCAAAAAAATGGCGGATCCGTTTTTTGCAAAAACGGCGGATTTTGACTGATGGTCAAAAACGGAAGTGTGAAACAGGCCTTACTTGACAACAGGGACTGTTAACCCTTTACCGTTTTGCTCATGAGGATCCTCATGAGAGCTTAAGGCATCTATAAAAACAAACACTGGAAAACAGCATAACAGTACTAACCCTCGTTTAACGTCCTTTAAACTTTAAGTGGCACGAACCCATGCAGCCCTCGCTCTAATTGCTATGGGGGCTGTCCATTACAAGTATTATATTATAATCTCGTAAGGTTGGATAGCTTAAAAATAACTTAAAGAAGAATATAGTATAAAAATACAGCAAACAAAAAAAGAGTTGCGACCCTAAGTTTTCCGTGGGATCATTTGTCTGTGATAAATACAGCAGGGTATTCCAGACACAGAGAAGCTTTCTAGCGGTGCAATGACTTGTTCTTTATCCACAGCACTTTCTCCCATGCTGGCTAGCTTCACTACACTGAAATTGACACACGCTTTGAGGCAGATCAGCTCAAAGACAGCAATCTGTGTGATCACTTTCCTTTTCTGACAGTTTCATAACTGCCATCAATAACTAAAACTCCTCAGAAGAGAACTTCTGCTCTACACAAAAATGATTTTGTTAATGTCTATTTGTTGGTGACGTTTGAAATAATGACAGCTGATGGGAGGCATTGATGACTGCAAGCCATGATGTTTCCCCGGCAGTATTCTAATGAGATCGTAACATAGGAAGTCGAACGTTCCTTGACTTCTTGGATTCTCACTAACCTATTCTCACTTTACTCCGTTTGCCATAATGAGGCAGAGACACCATCACTCTAAGCGAATAGTTTTATGTTACCTGTATAACTACAAATTTTATTTTAACTCAGTCTAAAGATATGATGCTCCGGGGACTCCTGAGATATTGGCTTGTAGCACCTTGTGAAAAGCCATTAGGTTTATTTATTATGTATGTGAATGTTGACTTCAGCCAAGTCATGAGAATTAATGTCATAACTCATTAATTCCAGCAAGCTTTGCTAAGGGAATTCTGAAAAGTGCTTCAATTGCATCTCTATATTACTACTGACTGCGCAGACACAAGTCGTTGGAGTCACTCGCTAACCCATGGGGTAACATAGAGAAGTGCAGCTACAGCTACAGAATGTGAGCAGAGAACATAGAGAAGTGCAGCTACAGAATGTGAGCAGAGAACATAGAGAAGTGCAGCTACAGAATGTGAGCAGAGAACATAGAGAAGTGCAGCTACAGAATGTGAGCAGAGAACATAGAGAAGTGCAGCTACAGAATGTGAGCAGAGAACATAGAGAAGAGCAGCTACAGAATGTGAGCAGAGAACATAGAGAAGAGCAGCTACAGAATGTGAGCAGAGAACATAGAGAAGTGCAGCTACAGAATGTGAGCTGAGAACATAGAGAAGTGCAGCTACAGAATGTGAGCAGAGAACATAGAGAAGTGCAGCTACAGAATGTGAGCAGAGAACATAGAGAAGTGCAGCTACAGAATGTGAGCAGAGAACATAGAGAAGAGCAGCTACAGAATGTGAGCAGAGAACATAGAGAAGAGCAGCTACAGAATGTGAGCAGAGAACATAGAGAAGTGCAGCTACAGAATGTGAGCTGAGAACATAGAGAAGTGCAGCTACAGAATGTGAGCAGAGAACATAGAGAAGTGCAGCTACAGATTGTGAGCAGAGAACATAGATAAGTGCAGCTACAGAATGTGAGCAGAGAACATAGAGAAGAGCAGCTACAGAATTTGAGCAGAGAACATAGAGAAGTGCAGCTACAGAATGTGAGCAGAGAACATAGATAAGTGCAGCTACAGAATGTGAGCAGAGAACATAGAGAAGAGCAGCTACAGAATTTGAGCAGAGAACATAGAGAAGTGCAGCTACAGAATGTGAGCAGAGAACATAGATAAGTGCAGCTACAGAATGTGAGCAGAGAACATAGAGAAGAGCAGCTACAGAATTTGAGCAGAGAACATAGAGAAGTGCAGCTACAGATTGTGAGCAGAGAACATAGATAAGTGCAGCTACAGAATGTGAGCAGAGAACATAGAGAAGAGCAGCTACAGAATGTGAGCAGAGAACATAGAGAAGTGCAGCTACAGAATGTGAGCAGAGAACATAGAGAAGTGCAGCTACAGATTGTGAGCAGAGAACATAGATAAGTGCAGCTACAGAATGTGAGCAGAGAACATAGAGAAGAGCAGCTACAGAATTTGAGCAGAGAACATAGAGAAGTGCAGCTACAGAATGTGAGCAGAGAACATAGATAAGTGCAGCTACAGAATGTGAGCAGAGAAGATAGAGAAGAGCAGCTACAGAATTTGAGCAGAGAACATAGAGAAGTGCAGCTACAGACTGTGAGCAGAGAACATAGATATGTGCAGCTACAGAATGTGAGCAGAGAACATAGAGAAGTGCAGCTACAGAATGTGAGCAGAGAACATAGAGAAGTGCAGCTACAGAATGTGAGCAGAGAACATAGAGAAGAGCAGCTACAGAATGTGAGCAGAGAACATAGAGAAGAGCAGCTACCGAATGTGAGCAGAGAATATAGATAAGTGCAGCTATAGACAGTGAGCAGAGAACATAGATAAGTGCAGCTACCGAATGTGAGCAGAGAACATAGAGAAGAGCAGCTACCGAATGTGAGCAGAGAATATAGATAAGTGCAGCTACAGACTGTGAGCAGAGAACATAGAGAAGAGCAGCTACAGAATGTGAGCAGAGAACATAGATAAGTGCAGCTACAGACTGTGAGCAGAGAACATAGAGAAGTGCAGCTACAGACTGTGAGCAGAGAACATAGAGAAGTGCAGCTACAGAATGTGAGCAGAGAACATAGAGAAGAGCAGCTACAGAATGTGAGCAGAGAATATAGATAAGTGCAGCTATAGACAGTGAGCAGAGAATATAGATAAGTGCAGCTATAGACAGTGAGCAGAGACCATAGAGAAGAGCAGCTACCGAATGTGAGCAGAGAACATAGAGAAGAGCAGCTACCGAATGTGAGCAGAGAATATAGATAAGTGCAGCTACAGACTGTGAGCAGAGAACATAGAGAAGAGCAGCTACAGAATGTGAGCAGAGAACATAGATAAGTGCAGCTACAGACTGTGAGCAGAGAACATAGAGAAGTGCAGCTACAGACTGAGCAGAGAACATAGAGAAGTGCAGCTACAGAATGTGAGCAGAGAACATAGAGAAGAGCAGCTACCGAATGTGAGCAGAGAATATAGATAAGTGCAACTACAGACTGTGAGCAGAGAACATAGAGAAGAGCAGCTACAGAATGTGAGCAGAGAACATAGACAAGTGCAGCTACAGAATGTGAGCAGAGAACATAGAGAAGTGCAGCTACAGAATGTGAGCAGAGAACATAGAGAAGAGCAGCTACAGAATGTGAGCAGAGAACATAGAGAAGAGCAGCTACAGAATGTGAGCAGAGAACTTAGAGAAGTGCAGCTACAGAATGTGAGCTGAGAACATAGAGAAGTGCAGCTACAGAATGTGAGCAGAGAACATAGAGAAGTGCAGCTACAGATTGTGAGCAGAGAACATAGATAAGTGCAGCTACAGAATGTGAGCAGAGAACATAGAGAAGAGCAGCTACAGAATTTGAGCAGAGAACATAGAGAAGTGCAGCTACAGAATGTGAGCAGAGAACATAGAGAAGTGCAGCTACAGAATGTGAGCAGAGAACATAGATAAGTGCAGCTACAGAATGTGAGCAGAGAACATAGAGAAGTGCAGCTACAGATTGTGAGCAGAGAACATAGAGAAGTGCAGCTACAGATTGTGAGCAGAGAACATAGATAAGTGCAGCTACAGAATGTGAGCAGAGAACATAGAGAAGAGCAGCTACAGAATGTGAGCAGAGAACATAGAGAAGTGCAGCTACAGAATGTGAGCAGAGAACATAGAGAAGTGCAGCTACAGAATGTGAGCAGAGAACATAGAGAAGTGCAGCTACAGAATGTGAGCAGAGAACATAGAGAAGAGCAGCTACAGAATGTGAGCAGAGAACATAGAGAAGAGCAGCTACCGAATGTGAGCAGAGAATATAGATAAGTGCAGCTATAGACAGTGAGCAGAGAACATAGATAAGTGCAGCTACCGAATGTGAGCAGAAAACATAGAGAAGTGCAGCTACAGATTGTGAGCAGAGAACATAGAGAAGTGCAGCTACAGATTGTGAGCAGAGAACATAGATAAGTGCAGCTACAGAATGTGAGCAGAGAACATAGAGAAGAGCAGCTACAGAATGTGAGCAGAGAACATAGAGAAGTGCAGCTACAGAATGTGAGCAGAGAACATAGAGAAGTGCAGCTACAGAATGTGAGCAGAGAACATAGAGAAGTGCAGCTACAGAATGTGAGCAGAGAACATAGAGAAGAGCAGCTACAGAATGTGAGCAGAGAACATAGAGAAGAGCAGCTACCGAATGTGAGCAGAGAATATAGATAAGTGCAGCTATAGACAGTGAGCAGAGAACATAGATAAGTGCAGCTACAGAATGTGAGCAGAGAACATAGAGAAGTGCAGCTACAGATTGTGAGCAGAGAACATAGAGAAGTGCAGCTACAGATTGTGAGCAGAGAACATAGATAAGTGCAGCTACAGAATGTGAGCAGAGAACATAGAGAAGAGCAGCTACAGAATGTGAGCAGAGAACATAGAGAAGTGCAGCTACAGAATGTGAGCAGAGAACATAGAGAAGTGCAGCTACAGAATGTGAGCAGAGAACATAGAGAAGTGCAGCTACAGAATGTGAGCAGAGAACATAGAGAAGAGCAGCTACAGAATGTGAGCAGAGAACATAGAGAAGAGCAGCTACCGAATGTGAGCAGAGAATATAGATAAGTGCAGCTATAGACAGTGAGCAGAGAACATAGATAAGTGCAGCTACCGAATGTGAGCAGAGAACATAGAGAAGAGCAGCTACCGAATGTGAGCAGAGAATATAGATAAGTGCAGCTACAGACTGTGAGCAGAGAACATAGAGAAGAGCAGCTACAGAATGTGAGCAGAGAACATAGATAAGTGCAGCTACAGACTGTGAGCAGAGAACATAGAGAAGTGCAGCTACAGACTGTGAGCAGAGAACATAGAGAAGTGCAGCTACAGAATGTGAGCAGAGAACATAGAGAAGAGCAGCTACAGAATGTGAGCAGAGAATATAGATAAGTGCAGCTATAGACAGTGAGCAGAGAATATAGATAAGTGCAGCTATAGACAGTGAGCAGAGACCATAGAGAAGAGCAGCTACCGAATGTGAGCAGAGAACATAGAGAAGAGCAGCTACCGAATGTGAGCAGAGAATATAGATAAGTGCAGCTACAGACTGTGAGCAGAGAACATAGAGAAGAGCAGCTACAGAATGTGAGCAGAGAACATAGATAAGTGCAGCTACAGACTGTGAGCAGAGAACATAGAGAAGTGCAGCTACAGACTGAGCAGAGAACATAGAGAAGTGCAGCTACAGAATGTGAGCAGAGAACATAGAGAAGAGCAGCTACCGAATGTGAGCAGAGAATATAGATAAGTGCAACTACAGACTGTGAGCAGAGAACATAAAGAGCAGCTACAGAATGTGAGCAGAGAACATAGACAAGTGCAGCTACAGAATGTGAGCAGAGAACATAGAGAAGTGCAGCTACAGAATGTGAGCAGAGAACATAGAGAAGAGCAGCTACAGAATGTGAGCAGAGAACATAGAGAAGAGCAGCTACAGAATGTGAGCAGAGAACATAGAGAAGTGCAGCTACAGAATGTGAGCTGAGAACATAGAGAAGTGCAGCTACAGAATGTGAGCAGAGAACATAGAGAAGTGCAGCTACAGATTGTGAGCAGAGAACATAGATAAGTGCAGCTACAGAATGTGAGCAGAGAACATAGAGAAGAGCAGCTACAGAATGTGAGCAGAGAACATAGAGAAGTGCAGCTACAGAATGTGAGCAGAGAACATAGAGAAGTGCAGCTACAGAATGTGAGCAGAGAACATAGATAAGTGCAGCTACAGAATGTGAGCAGAGAACATAGAGAAGTGCAGCTACAGATTGTGAGCAGAGAACATAGAGAAGTGCAGCTACAGATTGTGAGCAGAGAACATAGATAAGTGCAGCTACAGAATGTGAGCAGAGAACATAGAGAAGAGCAGCTACAGAATGTGAGCAGAGAACATAGAGAAGTGCAGCTACAGAATGTGAGCAGAGAACATAGAGAAGTGCAGCTACAGAATGTGAGCAGAGAACATAGAGAAGTGCAGCTACAGAATGTGAGCAGAGAACAAAGAGAAGAGCAGCTACAGAATGTGAGCAGAGAACATAGAGAAGAGCAGCTACAGACTGTGAGCAGAGAACATAGATATGTGCAGCTACAGAATGTGAGCAGAGAACATAGAGAAGTGCAGCTACAGAATGTGAGCAGAGAACATAGAGAAGTGCAGCTACAGAATGTGAGCAGAGAACATAGAGAAGAGCAGCTACAGAATGTGAGCAGAGAACATAGAGAAGAGCAGCTACCGAATGTGAGCAGAGAATATAGATAAGTGCAGCTATAGACAGTGAGCAGAGAATATAGATAAGTGCAGCTATAGACAGTGAGCAGAGAACATAGATAAGTGCAGCTACCGAATGTGAGCAGAGAACATAGAGAAGAGCAGCTACCGAATGTGAGCAGAGAATATAGATAAGTGCAGCTACAGACTGTGAGCAGAGAACATAGAGAAGAGCAGCTACAGAATGTGAGCAGAGAACATAGATAAGTGCAGCTACAGACTGTGAGCAGAGAACATAGAGAAGTGCAGCTACAGACTGTGAGCAGAGAACATAGAGAAGTGCAGCTACAGAATGTGAGCAGAGAACATAGAGAAGAGCAGCTACAGAATGTGAGCAGAGAATATAGATAAGTGCAGCTATAGACAGTGAGCAGAGAATATAGATAAGTGCAGCTATAGACAGTGAGCAGAGACCATAGAGAAGAGCAGCTACCGAATGTGAGCAGAGAACATAGAGAAGAGCAGCTACCGAATGTGAGCAGAGAATATAGATAAGTGCAGCTACAGACTGTGAGCAGAGAACATAGAGAAGAGCAGCTACAGAATGTGAGCAGAGAACATAGATAAGTGCAGCTACAGACTGTGAGCAGAGAACATAGAGAAGTGCAGCTACAGACTGAGCAGAGAACATATAGAAGTGCAGCTACAGAATGTGAGCAGAGAACATAGAGAAGAGCAGCTACCGAATGTGAGCAGAGAATATAGATAAGTGCAGCTATAGACAGTGAGCAGAGAATATAGATAAGTGCAGCTATAGACAGTGAGCAGAGAACATAGAGAAGTGCAGCTACCGAATGTGAGCAGAGAATATAGATAAGTGCAACTACAGACTGTGAGCAGAGAACATAGAGAAGAGCAGCTACAGAATGTGAGCAGAGAACATAGATAAGTGCAGCTACAGACTGTGAGCAGAGAACATAGATAAGTGCAGCTACAGACTGTGAGCAGAGAACATAGAGAAGTGCAGCTACAGACTGTGAGCAGAGAACATAGAGAAGAGCAGCTACAGACTGTGAGCAGAGAATATAGATAAGTGCAGCTACAGACTGAGCAGAGAACATAGAGAAGAGCAGCTACAGAATGTGAGCAGAGAACATAGACAAGTGCAGCTACAGAATGTGAGCAGAGAACATAGAGAATTGCAGCTACAGAATGTGAGCAGAGAACATAGAGAAGTGCAGCTACAGATTGTGAGCAGAGAACATAGAGAAGTGCAGCTACAGACTGTGAGCAGAGAACATAGAGAAGAGCAGCTACAGAATGTGAGCAGAGAACATAGAGAAGTGCAGCTACAGAATGTGAGCAGAGAACATAGAGAAGTGCAGCTACAAAATGTGAGCAGAGAACATAGAGAAGTGCAGCTACAGACTGTGAGCAGAGAACATAGAGAAGTGCAGCTACAGACTGTGAGCAGAGAACATAGAGAAGAGCAGCTACAGAATGTGAGCAGAGAACATAGAGAAGAGCAGCTACAGAATGTGAGCAGAGA
This sequence comes from Dendrobates tinctorius, assembly GCF_039654945.1. Taxonomy (NCBI): domain Eukaryota; kingdom Metazoa; phylum Chordata; class Amphibia; order Anura; family Dendrobatidae; genus Dendrobates; species Dendrobates tinctorius. The sequence goes on from NW_027361749.1 coordinate 11,111,993, forward strand.
ACATAGAGAAGTGCAGCTACAGACTGTGAGCAGAGAACATAGAGAAGAGCAGCTACAGACTGTGAGCAGAGAACATAGAGAAGTGCAGCTACAGACTGTGAGCAGAGAACATAGAGAAGAGCAGCTACAGACTGTGAGCAGAGAACATAGATATGTGCAGCTACAGAATGTGAGCAGAGAACATAGAGAAGTGCAGCTACAGAATGTGAGCAGAGAACATAGAGAAGTGCAGCTACAGAATGTGAGCAGAGAACATAGAGAAGAGCAGCTACAGAATGTGAGCAGAGAATATAGATAAGTGCAGCTACAGACTGTGAGCAGAGAACATAGAGAAGAGCAGCTACAGAATGTGAGCAGAGAACATAGATAAGTGCAGCTACAGACTGTGAGCAGAGAACATAGAGAAGTGCAGCTACAGACTGAGCAGAGAACATAGAGAAGTGCAGCTACAGAATGTGAGCAGAGAACATAGAGAAGAGCAGCTACCGAATGTGAGCAGAGAATATAGATAAGTGCAGCTATAGACAGTGAGCAGAGAATATAGATAAGTGCAGCTATAGACAGTGAGCAGAGAACATAGATAAGTGCAGCAACAGAATGTGAGCAGAGAACATAGAGAAGAGCAGCTACCGAATGTGAGCAGAGAATATAGATAAGTGCAACTACAGACTGTGAGCAGAGAACATAGAGAAGAGCAGCTACAGAATGTGAGCAGAGAACATAGATAAGTGCAGCTACAGACTGTGAGCAGAGAACATAGAGAAGTGCAGCTACAGACTGTGAGCAGAGAACATAGAGAAGAGCAGCTACAGACTGTGAGCAGAGAATATAGATAAGTGCAGCTACAGACTGAGCAGAGAACATAGAGAAGAGCAGCTACAGAATGTGAGCAGAGAACATAGACAAGTGCAGCTACAGAATGTGAGCAGAGAACATAGAGAATTGCAGCTACAGAATGTGAGCAGAGAACATAGAGAAGTGCAGCTACAGATTGTGAGCAGAGAACATAGAGAAGTGCAGCTACAGACTGTGAGCAGAGAACATAGAGAAGAGCAGCTACAGAATGTGAGCAGAGAACATAGAGAAGTGCAGCTACAGAATGTGAGCAGAGAACATAGAGAAGTGCAGCTACAAAATGTGAGCAGAGAACATAGAGAAGTGCAGCTACAGACTGTGAGCAGAGAACATAGAGAAGTGCAGCTACAGACTGTGAGCAGAGAACATAGAGAAGAGCAGCTACAGAATGTGAGCAGAGAACATAGAGAAGTGCAGCTACAGACTGTGAGCAGAATGTGAGCAGAGAACATAGAGAAGTGCAGCTACAGAATGTGAGCAGAGAACATAGAGAAGTGCAGCTACAGAATGTGAGCAGAGAACATAGAGAAGAGAAGCTACAGAATGTGAGCAGAGAACATAGAGAAGTGCAGCTACAGAATGTGAGCAGAGAACATAGAGAAGAGCAGCTACAGAATGTGAGCAGAGAACATAGAGAAGTGCAGCTACAGACTGTGAGCAGAGAACATAGAGAAGTGCAGCTACAGACTGTAAGCAGAGAACATAGAGAAGAGCAGCTACAGAATGTGAGCAGAGAACATAGAGAAGTGCAGCTACAGAATGTGAGCAGAGAACATAGAGAAGTGCAGCTACAGAATGTGAGCAGAGAACATAGAGAAGTGCAGCTACAGACTGTGAGCAGAGAACATAGAGAAGTGCAGCTACAGACTGTGAGCAGAGAACATAGAGAAGAGCAGCTACAGAATGTGAGCAGAGAACATAGATAAGTGCAGCTACAGAATGTGAGCAGAGAACATAGAGAAGTGCAGCTACAGAATGTGAGCAGAGAACATAGAGAAGTGCAACTACAGAATGTGAGCAGAGAACATAGAGAAGTGCAGCTACAGACTGTGAGCAGAGAACATAGAGAAGTGCAGGTACAGACTGTGAGCAGAGAACATAGAGAAGTGCAGCTACAGAATGTGAGCAGAGAACATAGAGAAGTGCAGCTACAGACTGTGAGCAGAATGTGAGCAGAGAACATAGAGAAGTGCAGCTACAGAATGTGAGCAGAGAACATAGAGAAGAGCAGCTACAGAATGTGAGCAGAGAACATAGAGAAGTGCAGCTACAGAATGTGAGCAGAAAACATAGAGAAGAGCAGCTACAGAATGTGAGCAGAGAACATAGAGAAGTGCAGCTACAGAATGTGAGCAGAGAACATAGAGAAGTGCAGCTACAGACTGTGAGCAGAGAACACAGAGAAGTGCAGCTACAGAATGTGAGCAGAGAACATAGAGAAGTGCAGCTACAGACTGTGAGCAGAATGTGAGCAGAGAACATAGAGAAGTGCAGCTACAGAATGTGAGCAGAGAACATAGAGAAGAGCAGCTACAGAATGTGAGCAGAGAACATAGAGAAGTGCAGCTACAGACTGTGAGCAGAGAACATAGAGAAGTGCAGCTACAGACTGTGAGCAGAGAACATAGAGAAGTGCAGCTACAGAATGTGAGCAGAGAACATAGAGAAGAGCAGCTACAGAATGTGAGCAGAGAACATAGAGAAGTGCAGCTACAGAATGTGAGCAGAGAACATAGAGAAGTGCAGCTACAGAATGTGAGCAGAGAACATAGAGAAGTGCAGCTACAGACTGTGAGCAGAGAACATAGAGAAGTGCAGCTACAGACTGTGAGCAGAGAACATAGAGAAGTGCAGGTACAGACTGTGAGCAGAGAACATAGAGAAGTGCAGCTACAGAATGTGAGCAGAGAACATAGAGAAGTGCAGCTACAGACTGTGAGCAGAATGTGAGCAGAGAACATAGAGAAGTGCAGCTACAGACTGTGAGCAGAGAACATAGAGAAGAGCAGCTACAGAATGTGAGCAGAGGTGGTTTATCCAACATAAGGATCACAATGGCATCAATGCATAAATAGCTGAAAATAATAGAGATGTGCCACAAACGAAACATATAAACCAACAAAGTGTAGGAGGAAAAAAAATATCTAAAAAAAAAGTACAAATATATTTTATTGTAGATAAACTTTATTTTAAAAAAAATAGCATATAAGACATGGTCTCTACAAAAAAAGAGATGAAGTCAAACAAATGTTAGAAATAAAGAATCTATCATGAGCCAAATCCATATAGACTAGTAACAATATATTCATATATACATCCATAGTAAATTTAAATAGAAAAGTATCTTATAAGAAATCAAGTGGAGTATGTAAAGCAGAAAAAAGTTGGAATTCGTGCAAAAATATATGCATACATCCACAGCATGTTAGATCTACATGTGTTATTATGGAACTTATAACTATGATCCTATTCAGCGTAGATTCTTTTTTACACTATTCCTATAGATGTAATTTATGCAACTAATTTATATCTACTAATTACAGCCAACAGACTAATTACATTATTGTTAAATACACTCTGTTGTATTTTTTCTGGATACTTTATCTAAAATACTGTTTATATACAGTTAGCTTTACAAATATTTGAACAGTGACAAGTTTTGGCATTTTAACTGTTTACCAAAACATGTTCAAGATCCAGTTACATAATCAATATGAGCTGAGAGTACAAACTCTCAGATTTAATTAGAGGGTATTCACATCTTATTTGGAGTAAGGGTTAGGAATTACAGCTTTTAATATGTAGCTGCCTCTCTTTAAAGGGACCAAAAGTAATTAGACAATCATCTCAAAAGTTATTTAAAGGGCTGCATGAGCTTTTCCCTTGTTAACCCATCATCAATTAAGCAGATAAAAGGTCTGGAGCTGACTCCAGGTGTGGCATTTGCATGTGGAAGCTATTGCTGTGAACTCACAACATGTTGTTAAAGAAGTTCTCAATGGAAGAGAAACAGACCATCACTAGGCTAAAAAAGAAGAAATCCATCAGCGTCATAGCAGAAATCTTAAGAGTGGCCAAATTAACCGTTTGGTACATTTTGCAAAAAATGAGTGCACTGATGAACTTGGGAACTCAAAAAGGCCTGGATGTCCACAAAAGACGACAGTGATGGCTGATTGCAGAATCTTTTCCGTGGTGAAGAAAAACCCTTCACAACATCCACCCAAGTGAAGAACACTTCTCAGGAAGTGGGTGTTTTAATATCTAAAGGGGGCTTCACATATAGCGATATCGCTAGCAATATCGCTAAAGCGTCACCGATTTTGTGACGCAGCAGCAATATTGCTAGCGATATCGCTAAATGTGATACTTACCTCTGACCGGATCCCCCACTGGTTATCGCTGATCGCGCGAGAACGTCCTGGGCCATTTCTCGTCGGCGGCTTCCTGCTGGCGCCGACGAGCGTCGCGTGGACGCGGGCGGAGGACTTCATCATCGCCGCCACTGACAGGTAATTAACGACCGCTACTGCGTTGCTGCATCGCTGGTGAGATCTGCCTGTTTGGCAGCTCACTAGCGACCATTTAGCGATGCACCAACGATCCTGACCGGGTCATATTATTCTCGAGATCGCTGGCACATCACTAAATGTAACGGGACCCTAAGTCTACCATAAAGAGAGAGTTCATGAGAGCAAACACAAAGGACTTTAGACTTTGCCAAAAAAAATCTAAAGATGCCAGGCCAGGTCTAGAAAAGCATTTGGACACATGAAACATGAAACCAAAATCAATCTGTACCAGAATGATGCAAAGAAGATATTATGGATAAAGCTCATGATCCAAAGTACACCATATCCTCTGGAAAACATGGTGGAGGTAGTGTGATGGCATGTACATGCATGGCTTCCAATGGCATTGGGTCACTAGTGTTTATTGGTGAAGTGACAGAAGACAGAAGCAGCTGGATGAATTCTAGAGTGTACAGGCCAATACTTTCTGTTCAAATTCAACCAATTGTAGCAAGGTAGATTGGACGGCGCCTTACAGAACAATGGAGAATGACCCAAAACATACTGCAAAAACAGCCCAGATGTTTTTTAAGGCACAGAAGTGGAATATTCTGCGATGGCCGAGTCAGTGACCAGCTCTCAACCCCATCTAGCATTAATTTAATATGATTAAGACCAAATTTAAGGCTGAAAGACCCACAAACAAGCAGCAACTAAAGTCAGCTGAAGTAAAGACCAAGCATCACAAAGGAGGAAACCCAGCGTCTGGTGACGTCCATGGCTTCCAGACTTCAGTCAGTCATTGCCCGCAAAGGATTCTCTACAAAGTATTAACAATTAACATTTTATTTATGTTAATTTTTTTTTGTCCAGTTACTTCTGCGCCCCTGAAATTAAGAGGCTTTGTAGAAAAGTGATTCCAATTCCTAAATCTTTCACAGCATATTTCTGCTCAACCCCTTTTAATTAAACCTGAAAGTCTACACTTCAATTGCTTCTAAGTTGTTTCACTTTAAATAAAATAGTGTCATGGAGAGCAGAAATCACGAAGATTCGGTCACTGTCCAAAAATTTCTGGACCTAACTGTATGTATGTGTATACTTTTGCAAAAATCACAACTTTTTTCTTTATTTCTATTAAGAAACTTTATCTATATTTACTGTGGATGTATATATATACATTAATTACTTACTAGTCCATATGGATTTGGCTCATGGTAGATTCTCTAGTTTTTAAGTTTGCTTGTCCCTGTCTATTTTTTTGTAGAGACCTTGTCCTATATGCTAATTTTTAAATTTTAATACTTACTTTCCAGAAAATATATTTATACTTTTTGAAATATGTGGTCTTGTTTCATTCTCTTTGTTTATTTATTTCTTTTACAGTATGTAACATAATGAAAATGGATAAAGTACACACTATGGCCTGATTTATCATTGCCTTCGAGTGTTTTGCATCTTTTTTTTGATTTACCTAATTCCTTATTCTATTTGGCCTTTTTTTTTTAAGTCTATTTTATATGTACTCTACAGATTTTTATTTTTTTTGCCAGGTGAGCGGAGTTTAGCGATTCCAGCAGGGCCGGACTGGGACTAAAATTCAGCCCTGGCATGTGAAGGTACACAGGCCCACTTGTCACATGGTGACTGTATAACATATAGTCACAGCTGTATCCAATATTACAGCTCAGTCCTATTTATTGCTCTTGATTTGAACCCAGGACCTTAGCCCTGCATCCTGCTGATACCCCAACACTGAGACGCTGCCCTGTCCCCATTACTGCACCTGCTGTGTGGTACAATAACCCTCTTACTGCCCCACATAATAATGCCTCCTTTGTGCCCTATAGATGGTAATATTGCCCCCCTAGAAAAAATTAATGCACTGTGCAAATGCCCTACAAAACATTATCTGCATTTTCCCCTAAGAAAGTAATAATGTGCTATGTACACATATGATGGCCATTGTATTCTGAGTGTTCCTATAACAATTATGCCTCTTAAGTGCCCACTTAACATCTACTAATGTCCCAGTAGTCCCCAATGTACAACTCCTCTATATACATTATGATGGGGAAACTGCTCCCCTATATACAGTATAATACACCCACAGTTCCTCTATACACAATATGATGTTCCCACAACTGCCCTCTACACAGTATGATGGGCCCACAGCTCCTCTGTACACAGTACGGTGGTTCCACAGCTCTACTATACACAGTATGGTGGTCCCACAGCTCCCCAATCACAGTACGGTGGTTCCACATCTCCACTATACACAGAACGGTGGTTTCACAGCTCCATTATACATAGTACGGTGGTCCCAGAGCTCCACTATACACAGTATGATGAGACCACAGCTCCACTATATACAGTACAGTGGTTGGTTCCACAGCTCCACTATACACAGAATGGTAGTCCCACACCTCCTCTATATACAGTATCGTGGTCCAAGAGCTCCACTATACACAGTATGGTGGTTCCACAGCTCCACTATATAGAGTACGGTGTGGTCTCAGAGCTCCACTATACACTATATGATGGACCCACAGCTCCACTATACACAGTACGGTGGATCCACAGCTCCACTATACACAGTATGGTGGTCCCACAGCTCCACTATACACAGTACGATGGTCCCACAGCTCCTCTATACATAGTATTGTGGTTCAAGAGCTCCAATATATACAATATGGTGGTTCCACAGCTCCACTATACACAGTATGACACCCCCACAGCTCCTCTGTACACAGTATGTGGTTCCACAGCTACACTATACACAGTATGATGGTCCCACAGCTCCATTATACTCAGTATGGTGGTTCGACAGCTCCCCAATCACAGTATGGTGGTCCGACAGCTCCTCAATACACAGTATGATGGTCCGACAGCTCCCCAATACACAGTATGGTGGGCCTACAGCTCTCCAATACACAGTATGGTGGTCCAACAGCTCCGCTATACAAAGTATGAAGGGCCCACAGCTTCCCTACACATAGCATGATGTCCCCACTGCTCCCCCAAAATAATAATGAATCCCACAGTAACCCTCAGACTGTATAATGGCCCCCGCATTAGTCCCCAAACTGTATAATGGTCCCTGAATTAGTCCCCAAACTGAATAATGGCCCCCACATTAGCTCCCAAACTGTACAGTATAATGCTCCCCCACATTAGTTCCCAAATTGTATAATGGTCCCAGCATTTGTCCTGAAACTGTGCAATGCCCCCCACATGAGCTCCCAATCTGTATAGTGACACCTGCACATTAGCTCCCAAACTGTATAATGGCCCCTGCATTAGTCCACAAGCTATATAATGGCTGCTGAAATAGTTCTTAAAATTTATGACGGCTCCCACACAGTTTTGGGGTCCCTCACACTATGTATAAGGTTCCCCTATTATTTATGATGCCCCCACATGGCACCACAAGTTTTAATTAAAAAAAAATATCATATACTCTGTAACCCAGGATCCAGTGGAAACGCAATGTGCTGTAACAGCACCGACTCCCACACCAAACATCGGAGTCCAGGCGCAGCATGGTGACAACACTGCACCAGAACTCTGACATCCTCAGGGTGCGTCATTCTGTAGACCTGAGGCATAAAGCAATCTGACATCTACAGAACAGAGAGCGATAGTGCTGGAAGATCGTGTCTCCCTGCTCTACTGCAGGGCTTAAAGGGAACCTGTCACCTCATTCTTCGCATATAAGCTGCAGCCACCGCCATTCGGGGCTTATCTACAGCATTCTGTAATGCTGTAGATAAGCCCGTGATGTAACCTGAAAGATAAGAAAAACAAGTTAGATTATACTTACCCAGGGGCGGTCCGATGCGGTTCGGGTCCGATGCCTCCCATTTTCATGCGATGACGTCCTCTTCCTTGCTTCTGTTGTGGCTCCTGCGCAGGTGTAAATCTCTGCCCTGTTGAGGGCAGAGCAAAGTACTGCAGTGCGCAGGCGCTGGGAAAGGTCAGAGAGGCCCAGCGCCTGCGCACTGCAGTACTTTATTCTGCCCTCAACAGGGCAAATCAGTATGCCTACGCTGGAGCGCGGCACGAAGCAAGGAAGAGGACATTATCGCAAGGACCCGGACCTGCGACACTCATCAGACCCGGACCGCACCGGACCGCCTCTGGGTGAGTATAATCTAACTTGTTTTTCTTATCTTTCAGGTTACATCAGGGGCTTATCTACAGCATTATAGAATGCTGTCGATAAGCCCATAATGGCGGTGGCCGCAGCTTATATGCGAAAAATGACGTGACAGATTCCCTTTAACTGTGTATGTGCATTGTACATGCTGATTAATTACAGTAAGGGCAGTGTAGCTCTGGATGGGCCCCCTGAGCGCGGGGGCCCGGGACAACCGTACAAGCTGCACCATGGTAGCTACGCTACTGTATACTGTGGCTACAGACATCAGATATTAGAGCAGTCACATATTATTCTGTATATAACATTTGATGTCTGTGCACACAGTATATTATATCCCTAATATATGTTATACTATGTGTACAGACATCGGATGTTATATACAGTGTAATATGTCATGCTATATATTACACTATTACTGCAGACATCATTGACAGTGCGACCCGATCTGTGTCAAGCTTTAAGCTGGGCAATATTATCAACTCACCGTGCCTCAGAGCGACTGCAGACACGACAACAAGGCAAGATCCTACCCTGCCAGAGACCTCCTGCCCCCGCCCCCTGCTCTGCTGACCTCATCTCAGAAGCTCCTCTCAGCCCAGCCAGCTCGCAGGTGACGTCCGCCCTCTCACATTGTGCAGTGTGTGAAATTCTGGGATGGCTGGCACAGTGGAGGCTCGCCGGCGCTGCTCGCCTCGCCTGAGTCACTCACATCATGGGTCGCCCACGCCGCGCGCTCAAATTAAAAATGGCCGCGGCCGCCAGAGACAGAGCAGGTTTCCTCCTGCTCCTGCTGCGGTCCGGGGGCGGGGCCTTGTCGACCGACGACGTGCAGCGGTCACCACGTTGCGGCACGTTTTTAACCACCGCTGCCTGCTGCCTTGCCAGAAAATTTAAAGGGCCGGCAGCAGGAAAAAAGAAGGCAACCGGCCGCCGCGGCAAGCGGCCCATAACTTCATGAAAATGGCGGCCCAGCGGGAAAATGCCCGGTTGGGTAAGTGGCCAATTCGGGCCTGGATTCCAGATGTCTTTGGCTGATCCATTAACTGCAACTTATTAAAATGTCGCAAAATTTGGTGCTCTACTCTACGTCTGGTATGGTTTTATGCACTTTTCCACATTGCATGCTTAACGACAATTCAAAAAAAAAAAAATTTGATTTTTTTTATCACAAAGTTATAAAAATGAATAAAGCGTATATCTGGGACTTTCTGAAAAACAAAAAATGTGCCTAAGCAATGTGTCTAAGTAGGTAGTTGCTACTTACCTGCCTGTTGTACTCGGCGCCGTTCTTCATTCATCTGTCATTCTGATTGACAGATGAATTCCCATTGCCTAACTGGGCGAGCCGGTTGTCAATCAGAATGATGTCAGAAGTCCCGCCCCGTAGACAGCAGGACGGAAAAGAAGCCTCCGGAGTGTCGATGTGACATCAGCAGAGGCAGCTGAATCACCGGCAAGAACGGTCTGTGACCGCTCTGTGGTGACAAAGAACGGCGCTGAGCGCAACAAAAGATGCCAAGAGATGCAGAAACCTGCATAAATTTCTGCTAGCAAATACTCACTGTGTGCACATAGCCTTAAACCAGTTTGATAAACCCAGTTGTGCAGTTGTGGTGCCCTACGTTTTTACCACCACAAAAGGGTTAAATATGTACTGTTTTGCATGTGTTTTGTAAGCAATGGGAGTTATACTTTCTCTGCTAGAGACCACAACACACACACACAATTTACCTCACTCCCTTACTTGGCTGAAGCTTAGAGCTTTGCAGACATACCCTAACTGGGAGGGGGAGGAGTCGAGAGTTGTTGTTTTCCGTGAAGAAGGAGGAGAACGCTCCTGGAAGCCATGATGACATGTGCTCCCTCTATGTTATGATTGAGTCACCGTAGGAGGCAGACACAAAAATAGAAGCTACATCCAGAAAACAAGAGAAGTTGGCAACTATCAGATTGCAGACCCCTGAACCTATCAACACAACTAGCAGTAGCCGTGGGGGGTTCCTACGATGCCCTAGACCCCTCGATCACAGACGGAGAGATAAATAGCCTAAAGACAGAAAAGGAAATCTAAACTGCCCCAGAGCAGACCCCAAAGTAAAAGGCAGCCCCCAACATATAATGACGGTGAAGCAAGATGAAAAAACACTCACACAGATAGAAAGATAGGCTGAGCAAATGATGGGGCCCAAGCTAACTACACAGAACAGGAAAGGAAGGTTGCTGTCTGCAATCTGCCAAAACCCTATCAAAGACATAAGCCAACAAGCTGATATGAAAAAAGACCCTGAAGCAGCTAGGCTTCAAAAACTAAATCAGCACTCAGGTATTTTCAGAAGACAGAGCTAAAGGAATTCAGCACACCCCAGCAGGGAATGGCAGAAATCCAGAAAAACAAGGAAAAACAGAGTCAAAGCACAAATGCAAAAAGCCGAGCAGAAAACTTAGCTTTAGAGGAGCAGGAATTCAGACTGGTCTCCAAGGATCCCACAAAGAAATCACCCGCAGGGCAGAAGGGGGTCGGCAGCCTTATATCCAGTCAGTAACTCCACTCAGCCAGTCATCATCATCAGGCCCAGGTGTTTGATAATCAGGCTCACTACCTTTCTTTACCAGAAGAGGGAGTTCCTCGGGCCTCAGTAGTGAAGGGGAAAATGAACTCACAACAGTACCTCCCCCTTGAGGAGGGGTCACCGAACCCTCAACCACGCCACCAGGGCGATCAGGGTGAGCCCGATGAAAGGCACGCACCAATCTTTTGGCATAAATATCAGAGGCAGAGACCCAGGAATTATCCTCCTGACCATAACCCTTCCACTTAACCAAATACTGGAGTCTCCGTCTAGCCAGACGGGAATCCAGTACTTTCTCTACCTCATATTCCATGTTACCTTCAACCAATACAGGGTCTGGAGGTGCCACCCCCGGAACAACAGGTTCAACAAACCTCTTCAACAAAGATTTATGGAACACATTATGGATTTTAAATGTGACAGGAAGAGCCAAACGAAAAGAGACCAGATTAATAATCTCCAAAATCTTGTAAGGTCCAATAAATCTAGGTTTAAACTTAGGAGAAGCCACCTTCATAGCAATATTTTTTGATGATAACCACATCATATCACCAACCTTAAACTGGAGACCAATGGTCCTATGTCGGTTGGAAAACCGCTGAGCCTTTTCCTGGGAGAGAGATAACTTATCCACCACTTGGTCCCAGATCTGGCGCATTCTCTCCACCACAGTGTCAACACCTGGGCAGGCAGAGGGCTCCACCTGCCCTGAAGAAAATCGAGGATGAAACCCAAAGTTACAAAAAAAAGGTGACATCAAAGTGGCAGAACTAGCTCTATTATTTAGAGCAAATTCGGCCAAGGGCAAAAATGAAATCCAATCATCCTGATCAGCAGAAATAAAACATCTCAAATATGACTCCAAGGTCTGGTTTGTTCTCTCTGTCTGCCCATTGGTCTGAGGGTGAAAAGCAGAGGAGAAGGACAACTGAATTCCCAGCTTGGAACAGAAAGTTCTCCAAAATCTAGACACAAACTGGACTCCTCTGTCAGATACAATGTTCTCAGGAATCCCGTGCAAGCGAACCACCTGTTGTAAAAACAGGGGCACCAACTCAGAGGAAGACGGCAACTTAGGGAGTGGTACAAGATGAACCATCTTAGAGAACCTATCACAAATCACCCAAATAACAGTCATCCTTTGAGAGACAGGCATATCAGAGATGAAATCCATTGAAATATGGGTCCATGGCCTCTTGGGGACAGGCAAAGGCATCAACAACCCACTAGAGCGAGAACACGATTTAGACCGGGAGCACGTCCCACAGGACTGCACAAAATTCCTGACATCACGAGACAAGGAGGGCCACCAAAAAGACCGACTCACCAGATCTCTAGTACCAAAAATACCTGGATGACCAGCCAAAGCAGAGCAATGAACTTCAGACATCACTCTCTTCTTCCACTGGTCAGGAACATACAACTTTCCACTGGGACAACGCTCAGGTTTGTCCTCCTGGAACTCTTCCAGAGCACGTCTCAAATCGGGCGAGATGGCAGAAAGAACTACCCCTTCGCCTAAGATGGTAGCAGGCTTGGTCACCACAGGAGAATCAGCAAAGAAGCTCCTAGAGAGGGCATCTGCCTTGACATTCTTAGTTCCAGGAAGAAAAGAAACCACAAAATCAAAACGTGTAAAAAACAAGGCCCACCTAGCCTGTCTAGGGTTCAAGCGCTTAGCCGACTCTAGGTAAATCAAATTCTTGTGGTCAGTGAGGACCACGACTTGATGCTTAGCTCCCTCCAACCAATCTCTCCACTCCTCAAATGCCCATTTCATGGCCAACAGTTCCCGATTCCCCACATCATAGTTACGTTCAGATGGAGAGAACTTTCGGGAAAAGAAAGCACAGGGATTCACTTTAGATGTTACAGGATCCTTTTGGGACAAAACAGCTCCTGCACCAATCTCAGAAGCATCCACCTCTACCTGGAACGGAAGTGAGACATCAGGTTGCCGTAAAACCGGGGCGGAGGTGAATCTTCGCTTCAGCTCCAGAAAGGAAGAAGCAGCCTCCGGAGACCAATTTAACACATCAGCACCCTTCTTAGTCAAATCAGTCAATGGCTTGGCAATATTAGAAAATTTTGCTATAAATTTCCGATAAAAATTAGCAAAACCCAAAAACTTCTGGAGGGCCTTCAAAGAAGTGGGCTGAACCCAGTCGTAAATGACCTGCACCTTGGCCGGGTCCATTTCAATAGTTGACGGTGTGAGGTAGCGCTGTTATTCAAGGTTGGGGGACACTCGCTTGGCAGCCACACAATCAGATCCAGCTCGGGTTTTCATAAGTCATAACAGTCCATGAGGTTTATTTGCCATCATAAACCACAGCAGCAATATACAACAGCGCAACTTCCATTATATAGCTTCACATGACAGCATAGCGTCCATTATACAGGCTATTTAGCCCCAGGGTTATCTCACCCACGTCAGGGTTCCCATATGGCTGTTTCTCCAGGCTGCAGACATCCACTCACTCCTCAGGGACTCTCAGACACTGGCCGCCATTACCCACACAGCCGCTCCACAGGCTGTTAGTGAGGAGATCCTTCTCCTCATGGGACCTTCCAAACTGGACCAATCAGTTCCCAGCATTCACTCTTGTGACCTACCCTGGCTACGTTATATGGTCCGTAGCCACGCCCCCTGGGTCACATGGCTATGACCTCATCACAGGTCCTTCACCTACTCACACAGCCTTTTACTATGGGTGTTATCAGACACACCCCTGGGTGGGTTTGTGGGCAGCTAGAACCCACCCATCTCTCCAGCTGCCTGAAGGCTTCTCCCTAACACATAGGCACGACAGATCAGCTCTGTTGATCAGCACATAACCAAGCCTTCATCTCAAAGCCACCCACTTTGAGACACACCACGGCCACTCCGTATTCTGCCACTCATCTTCTCTCTTGGGACATCCACACAGCACCCCCTAGTGGACACAGTGGTCATTACACCACATACCCCGCACCACAACGGGGACAAAATAAATCCCAAAAAAGAAATCCTCTGTACTCCAAAAAGGCATTTAGATCCTTTGACATACAGGGAATTCTCCCTCAAGATCCGGAACACAGTCCGAATATGTTCCACATGAGAATCCCATTCCTTGGAGAAGATCAAAATATCATCCAGTTAGATAATCGAAAATTTATCGACAAAATCTCGGAAAATATCGTTCATGAAGCACTGGAAGACAGAAGGGGCATTAGTGAGCCCAAAAGGCATCACCAGGTACTCAAAATGTCCCTCCGGAGTATTAAACGCCGTCTTCCATTCATCCCCATGCTTAATGCGAACAAGATTATACGCCCCCCTGAGGTCAAGCTTGGTAAACCAGCAAGCACCTTTAACTCTGGAGAATAGATCCGAAATCAGGGGTAACGGATACTGATATTTAATAGTAATTTTGTTGAGGGCACGATAATCAATACAAGGCCTTAATGAACCATCCTTTTTGGCCACGAAAAAAAAACCGGCACCCAAGGGTGAAGAGGATGGTCTAATATGACCCTTCTCCAACGCCTCCTTAATATAGGATAGCATAGCCTCGTGCTCGGGTACAGATAAATTGAAGAGCCGACCCTTGGGAAATTTACACCCCGGGCTCAGTTCAATTGCACAGTCATAACTCCTATGAGGAGGCAGAGACGCAGACTCATTCTCACTAAACACATCATAAAAGTCCGCCAAATAATCAGGAACATCAAGCGACTGAGGAGAGGTGGAAAACACCAGAGCCTCACTAAAGGCACACCGACAACCCCAACTCACCACAGACACAGATTTCCAATCCAAAACTGGATTATGAATTTGTAACCAGGGAAACCCCAGAACAATAGTATCATGCAGATTATGCAACACCAAAAATCTGCAATTTTCTTGATGGTCTGGGGCGACCCGCATTACCACCTGGGTCCAAAACTGAGGTTTATTTTTAGCCAAAGGAGTAGCATCAATCCCCCTCAAAGGGATAGGCGTCTGCAGAGGTGTCATCGGAAATCCACAACGTTTAGCAAAATCCAAGTCCATTAGGTTTAGGGCTGCTCCCGAATCCACAAAAGCCTTGGCGGAAAATGTGGACAGGGAGCAGATCAGAGTAATAGCCAGAAGAAACTTAGGTTGAACACCACCAACAGAAAACGTGTGTGCAAAGCGTTTCTCTCATTTAGGACAGACAGAAATAATATGCGAGGCATCTCCACAGAAAAAACACAACTTATTACGCCTTCTGAACTCCTGACGCTGCTCTCTGGAGAAAACGCTATCACATTGCATAGGTTCAGACATTTGTTCAACAGGTGGCAACACCTCTCGTGCAGCTTTGCATTCGCGCAAACGCCGATCAACCTGAATGGCTAATGACATAGAATCGTCAAGACCAGAGGGAACAGGAAATCCCACCATAGTATCTTTTACGGCTTCTGACAACCCCTTCTGAAAGAGAGCAGCCAAGGCATTATCATTCTAGGTAGTAAGTACTGCCCACTTTCGGAATTTTTGACAGTACAATTCTGCAGAATCTCGACCCTGGTTCAATGCCAACAGGGTCTTTTCAGCCTGATCAATGGCATTAGGTTCGTCATACAACAACCCCAAGGCCTGAAAAAATGCGTTCACATTAGTTAGAATAGGATCATCTGGTTTCAAAGAAAACGCCCAATCCTGGGGATCGCCACGCAGCAAAGAGATGACAATTTTAACCTGCTGCGCAGAGCTCCCTGACGAGTTAGGCTTCAAGGCAAAAAATAATTTACAATTATTTTTGAAATTCAAAAATTTAGACCCATCCCCAAAAAATACATCAGGTGTAGGAATCTTTGGTTCAGCAGCATGTGAATGAGCAAGGTAGGCGGAAATTCCCCGCACTTCCGCAGCGAGCTGCTCCACACGATCAGACAATTGCTTTATCTCCATTGAGAGAAAAAAAAATTCCCCCTACGGCCTCAGAGATATAGAGGAAAAAATATACACACTTTTTTTTTTTTTTACAATTCTTTCCTGCTATTGAGTACCCTAGGATCTGCGGTATGGCAGGTGATTCTGTTATGATTGAGTCACCGTAGGAGGCAGACACAAAAATAGAAGCTACGTCCA
This sequence comes from Dendrobates tinctorius, assembly GCF_039654945.1. Classification (NCBI taxonomy): domain Eukaryota; kingdom Metazoa; phylum Chordata; class Amphibia; order Anura; family Dendrobatidae; genus Dendrobates; species Dendrobates tinctorius. The sequence goes on from NW_027361749.1 coordinate 11,128,193, forward strand.
GAAAACCAGAGAAGTTGGCAACTATCAGATTGCAGACCCCTGAACCTATCAACACAACTAGCAGTAGCCGTGGGGGGTTCCTACGATGCCCTAGACCCCTCGATCACAGCCGGAGAGATAAATAGCCTAAAGACAGAAAAGGAAATCTAAACTGCCCCAGAGCAGACCCCAAAGTAAAAGGCAGCCCCCAACATATAATGACGGTGAAGCAAGATGAAAAAACACTCACACAGATAGAAAGATAGGCTGAGCAAATGATGGGGCCCAAGCTAACTACACAGAACAGGAAAGGAAGGTTGCTGTCTGCAATCTGCCAAAACCCTATCAAAGACATAAGCCAACAAGCTGATATGAAAAAAGACCCTGAAGCAGCTAGGCTTCAAAAACTAAATCAGCACTCAGGTATTTTCAGAAGACAGAGCTAAAGGAATTCAGCACACCCCAGCAGGGAATGGCAGAAATCCAGAAAAACAAGACAAAACAGAGTCAAAGCACAAATGCAAAAAGCCGAGCAGAAAACTTAGCTTTAGAGGAGCAGGAATTCAGACTGGTCTCCAAGGATCCCACAGAGAAATCACCCGCAGGGCAGAAGGGGGTCGGCAGCCTTATATCCAGTCAGTAACTCCATTCAGCCAGTCATCATCATCAGGCCCAGGTGTTTGATAATCAGGCTCACTACCTTTCTTTACCAGAAGAGGGAGTTCCTCGGGCCTCAGTAGTGAAGGGGAAAATGAACTCACAACACCTCTAGGAGTAAAGCTAAGAAGCATCAGGGAGTCAGCCCCTAGGCCATCAATGCTTTCAGAGCAGGGTGGTAAGCTGAGAGACTGTGTGAGTTTATACAACCAACAGTGGAGTGTTTTCCCCGGAAAGACAGCAGCAAACTAGGATCAGTGAGGATTGTGCAAGAAGGAATGTGAGCTTTACACAGGATTCAAGCTGCAAGTTGCCTGAGGAGGAAAACACGGTGAGTAGTGGAAAGTTCTAGACTCTGGGAAGCCTTGGTCCCAGAAGGGATTAGAATAGCAGGAAGCTTACACCAAGTCACAGCAGAGTGAAGCATAACTCCCATTCTGCAGAGCAGACTGTAACCTGGTGAGAGTTGTAATATCTCCTCTGAACTGCACCTGAACTACAGTAAATGATAAAGTGACTTTCCTTGTCTCCTGCCTCATTACTCTGTGCCTTCTACTTCCATCACAATCTCTGGGGGTCAGCCCTGGTTGGAGAGGGTTAAACATCTGCACTGCCATCACCATCTACTCCCCCAGGGATCATCTGCAGTGCCGGCTATACTACAGTCGAACACTCCAACTGGCGTGTCACGAATCACTACGTAAACTTTATCCCTAATCAACACTTCCCTTTTACATGACCGCCTGGGGCCATGGACCAGGTCACTACCACTGTGACACCTCCCTTTAAGACGACCAGCCAGATATTCTCCCATTAGTTTCTGTTCTTTCCAGCAAAACTTTGTATTGGCAGCACAATGGCTCAGCATTTAGGTTTGTAGTCTTGTGGCCCTGGGTTCAACTCAACATCTGCAAGGCATTTGGATTTTCTCCCCATTTTTGTGTGGGTTTCCTCTGGGTTTTCTGGTTTCCTCCCACACTCCAAAGACATTCTGAAAGGGAATGTAGATTGTGAGTCCCAATGGGGACAGTGATGATGGCTGTAAAGTGCTGTGGAATTAATGGCGCTATATAAGTAAGTAGAATACATATACAGTGCCATAACCACAACCATGCCAAGAATCTGAAATATGAGGAACTTTGACAAGAATAACATAAAAAGCCTAATCTATACCAAAGCCTGAGTTCACAATATGCTGGACTGTTCCTAGTATTCTTATTACTATATCACTCACCTTTAAATGGATTGTCCACCTCTGGGGATATTTTTTTTTTACTTAAAGGGGTTTTCCGAGAATGAGATAAAATAGCATCCCTTATATAACTGCAGCCCATCCTAGTTACAAGTCAATACAAGCTACAAATGGGAAGGCATACAGCTCCCGAGGCCTCCGTCTCAACTGAAAAGAGCTGTATCACACATACCTCAGTCGGTGGCCAGGAGAGGGGCTGTGATATGTGAAGAAATTTATCTCTTACTTCCTGAGCACAAAGAGGGTTATCTCCAGCTTCATCCTCCTCAATGTTTCTTTGTTTATCAGTTAGGTGCAGTCAGTCGTTGTGCACTGCTATAAAGCTGTCAGAAAGCAGGTGAAGCTGGAGATCTCCTTGCCGAGCACAATGAGAGCGAAAATATTTTTCTTCACATATTATAGCCGTGCTCCTGGATGCTTACTGAGTTTTGTGTGATACAGCTCTTGTCAGTGAAACACAGTTCTCGGGAGCTGTATGTTTTCAGTCTGCAGATCATATTGACACGTGACTAAGACGGACTGCAGTCTGGAATTATATCATGGTCACCATTTCATCTCAGTCTTGGAGACCACCTTTAAGTGCATGTAATTGCAGCTAAAAATTATTATTTGCAATTGGCTTTCATTAAAACTGTTGCACCATATGCCTTCTTAAGCCTCTGCGCCGCTCAGTTTATTGCTGTCTGCAGAATGAGCCGAGAATCCGCTAGCGAGCCTGTTATGACGGCCTTACTGGATAGACTGCAACACTTTTATCTGTCGATTTTCTGAGCTCCTCTCAAATGATTTATTACCACAGACCACATAAAAAAATGAACATGCAGAGAAACAAGGAGCCTGTAAAAGCTAAACGGTTGCAAAAATTGTTTAACATGCAATTAAGTAAAAAATTCCCAAAGGCAGACAACCCTCTTAAGAAAAGACACGATTCTGACTTAGCGTACATCCACTTTTCAGCTTTTTTTCTACATTTAGATAGCACATAAAATACAAGAACTTTTCGTAAACTCATCTCCTTTTACTATATGCTGCAGATCTCTCTATTGTATAAGGTGAAATTTATAATTGAAGAGTGTATCACACGTAAGATAAACTCAATTGTCAAGTGGACCCTATCGGACTACGTGTGCACGCCTCTTAACCCCTTCACTACCAAGGGTGGTTTGCACGTTAACTCCTGGGCCAATTTTTACAATTCTGACCACTGTCCCTTTATGAGGTAATAACTCTGAAACGCTTCCATGGATCTCGGTGATTCTGACACTGTTTTCTCGTGACATATTGTACTTCATGTTAGTGGTAAAATTTCATTCAAATAACTTGTGTTTATTTGTGTAAAAAATTGAAATTTGGCAAAAATTTTGAAAATTTCGCAATTTTCCAACTTTGAATTTTTATGCTCTTAAATCACAGAGATACGGCACACAAAAAACTTAATAAGTAACATTTTCCACATGTTTACTTTACATCAGCACAATTTTGTAACCAAAAATTTTTTTTGTTAGGAAGTTATAAGGGTTAAAAATTGACCAGCGATTTCTCATTTTTGCAACACCATTTTATTTTTACGGATCACATCACATTTGAAGCCACTTTGAGGGATCTATATGATAGAAAATACCCAAAAGTGACACCATTCTAAAAACTGCACCCCTTAAGGTGCTCAAAACCACATTCAAGAAGTTTATTAACTCTTCAGGTGCTTTACAGGAATTTTTTGAATATTAAAAAAAAATGAACAATTAACTTTTTTTCACAAAAAAAAATACTTCAGGTTCAATTTTTTTTATTTTACCAAGGGTAACAGGAGAAATTGGACTGCAAAAGTTATTGTGCAATTTGTCCTGAGTACGCTGATACCTGATATGTGGGGGGGAACCACTGTTTCGGTGCATGGCAGAGCTCAGAAGGGAAGGAGTGCCGTTTCACTTTTTCAATGCAAAATTGGCTGGAATTCAGATCGGACGCCATGTCACGTTTGGAGAGCCCCTGATGTACCTAAACAATGGAAACCCCCCACAAGTGACCCCATTTTGGAAACTAGACCCCCCAAGGAACTTATCTAGAGGTGTGGTGAGAACTTTGAACCAGCAAAAGCTTCACAGAAGTTTATAACGTACAGCCGTACAATTAAAAAATCATATTTTTTCCACAAAAATGATCTTTTCACCCTCAATTCTTATTTTACCAAGGGTAACAGGACCCTAAAAGTTATTGTGCAATTTGTCCTGAGTACGCTGATACCCCATATGTAGGTGTAAACGACTATTTGGGCGCATGGCAGAGCTCGGAAGGGAAGTAGCGCCATTTGATGTTTTTGGCTGGAATTGAGATCAGACACCATGTCGCGTTTGGAGAGCCCCTGATGTACCAAAACAGTGGAAACCCCCCACAAATGACACCATTTTGGAAACTAGACCCCCAAGGAACTTATCTAGATGTGTGGTGAGAACTTTGAACCCCCCAGTGCTTCACAGAAGTTTATAATACCCGGGCGTGAAAATAAAAAAATCGTATTTTTTCCACAAACATGATCATTTTGTCCCCAATTTTTTTATTTTCCCACGGGTACCAGGAGAAATTCGACCCCAAAAGTTGTTGTCCAATTTGTCCTGAGTACACCAATACCCCAAATGTGGGAGAAAATACTGTATGGGCACACGTCGGGGCTCGGAAGGGAAGTAGTGACGTTTTGGAATGCAGACTTTGATGGAATGCTCTGCGGGTGTCATGTTGCCTTTGGAGAGCCTCTGATGTATCTAAACAGTGGAAACCCCCCACAAATGACACCATTTTGTAAACTACACCCCCTAAGGAACTTATCTAGATGTGTGGTGAGCACTTTGAACCCCCAAGGGCTTCACAGAAGTTTATAATGCCAGGGCATGAAAATAAAAAAAATCGTATTTTTTCCACAAACATGATCATTTAGTCCCCAATTTTTTTTATTTTTCCACGGGTACCAGGAGAAATTGGACCCCAAAAGTTGTTGTCCAATTTGTCCTGAGTACGCTGATACCTCAAATGTGGGAGAAAACTACTGTATGGGCACACGTCGGGGCTCGGAAGGGAAGGAGTGACGTTTTGGAATGCAGACTTTGATGGAATGGTCTGCGGGTGTCATGTGCGTTTGGAGAGCCTCTGATGTGCCTAAACTATTCAAACTCCCCACAAGTGACCCCATTTTGGAAACTAGTCCCCCCCACGGAACTTATCTAGATGTGTGGTGAGCACTTTGAACCCCCAAGTGCTTCACAGAAGTTTATAACGCCAGTGCGTGAAAATAAAAAAATCATATTTTTTTCCACAAAAATGATATTTTTGCCCCCCAATTTTTAATTTTGCTAAGGGCAACAGGAGAAATTGGACCCCAAAAGTTGTTTTGCAATTTGTCCTAAATAGGCTGATACCCTACATGTGGGGGTAAAACACTGTTTGGGCACATGGCAGAGCTTGGAAGGGAAGGAGTACCATTTGACTTTTTCAACGCAGAATTGGCTGGAATTGAGATCAGATGCCATGTTGCATTTGGAGAGCACCTGATGTGCCCAAACAGTGGAAACCCCCCAATTATAACTCCAACCCTAACCCCAACACACCCCTAATCCTAATCTCAGCACTAACCCTAGCCCTAACCCTAGCCCTAACCCTAATGGGAAAATGGAAATAAATACATTCTTTTAATTTTATTTTTTTTCCCTAAAATTATATACAGAGTAGCTATTATCTCAGCTCCAGGCTTTTCATCTCTCCCCGTCAGTTGGTCTGCTTCTTCCTCAACATCACCTACTGACCTGAACAAGGTGCCTATTGCAATAGGACCTGTGACTAGATACAAGACCAGTGGTGGTAGTTTAAGGCTGAAGCCCATGATGAGGACTAAAAGTTTCTTTTTTAGAGGCTTTGGCAGAGGGTCTCTACAGTAACGCAGGAAACAAGTGCTCAAAATAAAGATACAATGAAGTGGTTACATATAGAATGTGCTATTCTCCTTCCCATGTGGCCATTAATAATTCTTGGCCCATCTATATCACAGATAAAAATGAGGAAATGATGAGTCACAAGTAATTACCCCAGCCGCACACATAACCGTCAGGAAACAGTGTGGTTTGGCTCGCTGGTTGAAGGAAATCAAAGTGGTACACAAGTTTTATTCTCCAGAGCACAACTGCCAACTTCATGTTGGAGAGTAACATCCACATTTAGTTGCACTTTTGCCTCAAACTGTGTTATTTTAAAAAATCTATTCCATAATGAGGAGACAATAACCAACTCAAAGAGCATATAAATGTATTTGTGAGAAGTTTGTACAAAAATGAATACAATATATGAATATAGCGTGTCAATTCTTTTACACTTGTCGTTAGGGAAAATTCTACACCACAATAATGCAAGAAAAACACGTGGCAAAATGGCTTAATAATCAAGCATATTTTACACAGCGTTTTCCTTCCAAGAGATGCAGAAATGGTGTAGAAATGTCTGCACCAAATACCATCAACGTGCGCACATCCAAAGGCCACATGCACACATTGAGTATTTCATGAGCTTTTTTTACCTCAGTATTTGTAAACCAAAACCAGGAGAGGAACAATCAGAGGAAAAGTCTAATAGAAGCACGTCACCACTTCTGGATTTATCACCCACTCCTGGTTTTGGCTTAAAAATACTGAGGTAAAAAACTTACCAGATACTGAATGTGTGAACGTGGCCTTAACCCCTTTCTGTCATGAGACATACTATCCCGTCCCTGGGACTTAATTCCCAGGGACGGGATAGTACGTCACAGCGATCAGCGGCGCCCACGTGGTGAGCACCGCTGATCGCGGGCGGGCGTCAGCTGATTATCACAGCTGACACCCGGCACAATGTGTCAGGGCCGTCACGGACCGCCCCCGACACATTAACCCCTTGCACACCGCGATCAAACACGATCACGGTGTACCAGGGGTTAAAGGGAAGCATCGGCAGGGAGGGGGCTCCCTCCGTGCTTCCCTGAGCCCCCCACAGCAGCGCAATGTGCAGCGCTGCTGCGGGGGGCTCCATCCCTGCAGGTCCCCAAATCCAAAATGGCGACGGGGACCTTCGGGGGCCTGCAGGGAGCTGACTTCCTCAATGCCTGCAAAGCGCAGGCATGAGGAAGTCTGCGTCTATGCCTGTGACAGATTGCTGATCTGTCACAGTGATCTGTGATGTGACAGATCAGCGATCTGTCACAGGACAGTGATGTCCCCCATGGGACAACCTAATAAAGTTAAAAAAAAAGTGTAAAAATAATTTTAAAAAAATCGCTAAATAAATTAAAAAAAAAAAAATTCCCTATTAAATTCATTTCTTGGAAATAAAAAAGAAAACAATAAAAGTACACATATTTGGTATCGCCGCGTCCGTAACGACCCGCCCTATAAAACTGTCCCATTAGTTAACCCCTTTAGCGAACCCGTTAAAAAATAAAAATAAAAAACGAAGCAAAAAATAATGATTTATTATCATACCGCCGAACAAAAAGTGCAATAACACGCGATCAAAAAGATGCATATAAATATCCATGCTACCGCTGAAAACGTCATTTTGTCCCGCAAAAAACGAGCTGCCATACAGCACCATCAGCAAAAAAATAAAAAAGTTATAGCTCGCAGAATAAAGCATGCAAAAATAATTATTTTTTATATAAAATTGTTTTCATTGCATAAAAGCGCCAAAACATAAAAAACGACCTAAATGAGGTATCACTGTAACCGTACTGACCCGAAGAAAAAAGCGCTTTATCAATTTTACCCCAGGCGGAACGGTGTAAACGCACCCCCCCAAAAGAAATTCATGAAACGCTAGTTTTTGTTCATTCTGCGTCCCAAAAATCGGAATAAAAAGCGATCGAAAGATGTCACGTGCCCGAAAATGATACTAATAAAAAAGTCAACTCGTCCCGCAAAAAATAAGACCTCACATGACTCTGTGCATCAAAATATGGAAAAATTATGGCTCTCAATATGTGGTGATGCAAAAACTATTTTTACAATAAAAAGCGTCTTTTAGCGTGCGACAGCCGCCAAAAATAAAAACCCGCTATAAATAGTAAATCAAACCCCCCTTTATCACCCCCTTAGTAAGGGAAAAATAATAAAATTAAAAGAAAATATTTATTTCCATTTTCCCATTAGGGTTAGGGTTAGAGCTAGGGTAAAGGCTTGGGTTAGGGTTAGGGCTAGAGTTAGGGCTGAGATTAGGGTTAGGGGTGTGTTGGTGTTAGGGATGGAGTTATAATTGGGGGGTTTCCACTGTTTGGGCACATCAGGTGCTCTCCAAATGCAACATGGCGTCTGATCTAAATTCCAGCCAATTCTGTGTTGAAAAAGTGAAATGGTGCTCCTTCCCTTCCAAGCTCTGCCATGCGCCCAAACAGTGTTTTACCCCCACATATAGGGTATCAGCATACTCAGGACAAATTGCAAAACAACTTTTGGGGTCCAATTTTGCCCTCAATTTTTTATTTTCCTAAGGGTAACAGGAGAACTGTTACCCTTAGGAAAATAAAAAATTGAGGAAAAAATTTGTGGGTAGTTTGTGGAAAAAATACGATTTTTTTATTTTCACGCCCGGGCATTATAAACTTCTGTGAAGCACTGGGGGGTTCGAAGTGCTCACCACACATCTAGATAAGTTCCTTAGAGGGTCTAGTTTCCAAAATTGGGTCACTTGTGTGGGGTTTCCACTGTTTAGGTACATTAGGGGCTCTCCAAAGGCAACATGACACCCGCAGAGCATTCCATCAAAGTCTGCATTCCAAAACGTCACTACTTCCCTTCCGAGCCCTGACATGTGCCCATACAGTAGTTTTCTTCCACATATGGGGTATCAGCGTACTCAGGACAAATTGGATAACAACTTTTGGGGTCCAATTTCTCCTGGTACCCTTGGGAATATAAAAAAATTGGTGACTAAAAGATCATGTTTGTGGAAAAAATACGATTTTTTTATTTTCACGCCCGGGCATTATAAACTTCTGTGAAGCACTGGGGGGTTCGAAGTGCTCACCACACATCTAGATAAGTTCCTTAGAGGGTCTAGTTTCCAAAATTGGGTCACTTGTGTGGGGTTTCCACTGTTTAGGTACATTAGGGGCTCTCCAAAGGCAACATGACACCCGCAGAGCATTCCATCAAAGTCTGCATTCCAAAACGTCACTACTTCCCTTCCGAGCCCTGACGTGTGCCCATACAGTAGTTTTCTTCCACATATGGGGTATCAGCGTACTCAGGACAAATTGGATAACAACTTTTGGGGTCCAATTTCTCCTGGTACCCTTGGGAATATAAAAAAATTGGTGACTAAAAGATCATGTTTGTGGAAAAAATACGATTTTTTTACTTTCATGCCCGGGCATTATAAACTTCTGTGAAGCACTGGGGGGTTCGAAGTGCTCACCACACATCTAGATAAGTTCCTTGGGGGGTCTAGTTTCCAAAATGTTGTAATTTGTGGGGGGTTTTCACTGTTTTGGTACATCAGGGGCTTTCCAAACGCGACATGGTGTCCAATCTCAATTCCAGCCAAAAACGTCAAATGGCGCTGCTTCCCTTCCGAGCTCTGCCATGCGCCCAAATAGTGGTTTACCCCCACATGTGGGGTATCAGCGTACTCAGGACAAATTGCACAATAACTTTTAGGGTCCTGTTACCCTTGGAAAAATAAGAATTGAGGGTGAAAAGTTCATTTTTGTGGAAAAAATATGAGTTTTCAAAATGGTGTCATTTGTGGGGGGTTTCCACTGTTTTGGTACATCAGGGGCTCTCCAAACGTGACATGGCATCCAATCTGAATTTTTTATTTTCATGCCCTGGCATTATAAACTTCTGTGAAGCCCTTGGGGGTTCAAAGTGCTCACCACACATCTAGATAAGTTCCTTAGGGGGTGTAGTTTACAAAATGGTGTCATTTGTGGGGGGTTTCCACTGTTTAGATACATCAGAGGCTCTCCAAAGGCAACATGACACCCGCAGAGCATTCCATCAAAGTCTGCATTCCAAAACGTCACTACTTCCCTTCCGAGCCCCGACGTGTGCCCATACAGTATTTTCTCCCACATTTGGGGTATTGGTGTACTCAGGACAAATTGGACAACAACTTTTGGGGTCGAATTTCTCCTGGTACCCGTGGGAAAATAAAAAAATTGGGAACAAAATGATCATGTTTGTGGAAAAAATACGATTTTTTTATTTTCACGCCCGGGTATTATAAACTTCTGTGAAGCACTGGGGGGTTCAAAGTTCTCACCACACATCTAGATAAGTTCCTTGGGGGGTCTAGTTTCCAGAATGGTGTCATTTGTGGGGGGTTTCCACTGTTTTGGTACATCAGGGGCTCTCCAAACGCGACATGGTGTCTGATCTCAATTCCAGCCAAAAACGTCAAATGGCGCTACTTCCCTTCCGAGCTCTGCCATGCGCCCAAATAGTCATTTACACCTACATATGGGTTATCAGCGTACTCAGGACAAATTGCACAATAACTTTTAGGGTCCTGTTACCCTTGGAAAAATAAGAATTGAGGGTGAAAAGCTCATTTTTTTGGAAAAAATATGATTTTTTAATTGTACGGCTGTAAGTTAATAACTTCTGTGAAGCCCTTGGGGGTTCAAAGTTCTCACCACACATCTAGATAAGTTCCTTGGGGGGTCTAGTTTCCAAAATGGTGTCATTTGTGGGGGGTTTCCACTGTTTTGGTACATCAGGGGTTTTCCAATCGCGACATGGTGTCCGATCTCAATTCCAGCCAAAAAAGTCAAATGGCGCTGCTTCCCTTCTGAGCTCTGCCATGCGCCCAAATAGTGGTTTACCCCCACATGTGGGGTATCAGCGTACTCAGCACAAATTGCACAATAACTTTTAGGGTCCTGTTACCCTTGGGAAAATAAAAATTGGGGGTGAAAAGATCATTTTTGTGGAAAAAATATGATTTTTTAATTGTACGGCTGTACGTTATAAACTTCTGTGAAGCCCTTGTGGGTTCAAAGTTCTCACCACATATCTAGATAAGTTCCTTGGAGGGTCTAGTTTCCAAAATGGGGTCACTTGTAGGGGGTTTCCACTGTTTAGGTACATCAGGGACTCTCCAAACGTGACATGGCGTCCGATCTGAATTCCAGCCAATTTTGCATTGAAAAAGTCAAACGGCGCTCCTTCCATTCTGAGCTCTGCCATGCGCCGAAACAGTGGTTCCCCCCCACATATCAGGTATCAGCGTACTCAGGACAAACTGCACAATAACTTTTGCAGTCCAATTTCTCCTGTTACTCTTGGTAAAATAAAAAAATTGAACCTGAAGTATTTTTTTTTGTGAAAAAAAGTTAAATGTTCATTTTTTTTTAAATATTCAAAAAATTCCTGTGAAGCACCTGAATAGTTAATAAACTTCTTGAATGTGGTTTTGAGCACCTTAAGGGGTGCAGTTTTTAGAATGGTGTCACTTTTGGGTATTTTCTAACATATAGACCCCTCAAAATGGCTTCAAATGTGAAGTGGTCCGTAAAAATAAAATGGTGTTGTGAAAATGAGAAATCGCTGGTCAACTTTTAATCCTTATAACTTCCTAACAAAAAATAATTTTGGTTCCAAAATTGTGCTGATGTAAAGTAAACATGTGGGAAATGTTATTAAGTTTTATGTGTGCCACATCTCTGTGATTTAAGGGCATAAAAATTTAAAGTTGAAAAATTGCGAAATTTTCAAAATTTTTGCCAAATTTCCGTTTTTTTCACAATTAAACGCAAGTTATATGAATGAAATTTTACCACTAGCATGAAGTACAATATGTCACGAGAAAACAATGTCAGAATCACCGGGATCCATGGAAGCGTTTCAGAGTTATTACCTCATAAAGGGACAGTGGTCAGAATTGTAAAAATTGGCCCGGTCATGAACGTGCAAACCACCCTTGGGGGTTAAGGGGTTAAGGAGGTCCTCTCACCAGGTCAAAAGTGGGCAGTTTTTAGCTCTATGTTATTTCTGCTGCACCTCTGAGTTTTCCGGGTTTTTTTGTTGTTTTTTTTTTTTAATTTATTGTACGGTTCCAGAAATATGGGTCTTTCAATTTGGTTCTGCTTTTTCTAGTCTATTGGGGTGCTCTGCATTATTATTCTGTGAGCACCGCCATCTTGGTAAAGACCGTAAGAAGTAGCAGTAAATAAAAAAGTCCATATCTCTAGAACCATATGGCAGATTTAAAAAGCAAACATACAATAAAACGTAATGCTCATGGGAGCACCGGGAATAAAGAGCAAAATCCAGCCACTTTTGTCCTGGTGACAGGTCCTTTTTCAAACCAATGCACAAGGTCATATTAGAGTTCTGTATTTTCTGGAATTGTCACATAAAACCAATACACTGCTATTGGTGTATATTATACCTCAGATTTTATAGATTTTATAAGGAGGCAGACAGGGTTTTCTTCCTTATGGACTCACTCAGAATCCAACGATTGTTATATTACAAAGGATTTCGGCCCTGGAAGCAAAGCAATGCTCACACAAGGCAGCTCCACAATACAGACCACTGGGACCCTATTCATGAGCACTTTATTAACAAAGGAAGTAGCTGTTCCCTTGTATTGTATATCATAAAGTGCATTTTAGAGTGTCCCCACCTGCATTTTTACCGCCAGCTCTCACCGAACCAACTGGTTCTCTACTCTGCAATGACATGGGGAAGGAACCCTGAAAAGCTGGCTGCTGATGGATGTCTTGACCATGTGGCCAAAACTCATGTTTGGCCAAATGTCCAATATCCAAAGACAAGTGGTAAACCTTGTTAAAGGGTGAACATTGACTTACATAACTAACTCCAATAAGTGTCACAACAGTCAGCTTTCTTCCTCTTGGATGAGAGCTAATTTGCTGTTCCCAGGGACCATTGCCTGATCCATAAATGTCTTTACAACAGCTTGACAGTCTCCACAAGTTGAAACATTACCCCTAGACCACATGGCTTCACATGATATTTATCAATTGCGTTGTAAAAATGACATTTTATGAAGGAAGAATATATTTATTTTTTGCAAATTTATCAAAATGGTGCAAGACGAATAATATTTATTTGGTACTATTTCCAACATAGTAGACATGTCATAGTTGTTGTATGTAAGGGCTCACCAGCTGAGTTGGACCTCTAAGCCTCTGGTTCAGGTGGGTGCATGGGTGTGGACCTCAGGCGTTGGTGCAATTTGGAATAATGGGGACTAGGACTAACTGGAAACTCAGGAGCAGACGGACAAATGGAGTTGGATGGATGCAAGTTGAAACACAGTAGTACAGATAATGGGGCAGACCAAACAAGGAACACTAGAGTCTCTAGCCCAAAACACGGGTGTGTGGTGTGTCAATGGGCCTTAAATGGGTCTAGGGAGATGATGTAATTGATCCACGCCAGGCAACCTGCAAATCCTTATGTGTAGCACAACAAGGGGCAGCGGACGCGGGGGAAGGTCGCAGAGCCCAGGATAACCAGGACAGGTGTGTTATACCGTACATGTAGCCAAAGCCACAAAATAGCAATAGCACAGTTAGACAGGACATGTAATTTAATAAACAATTACACAGACCATTAGTGAACTATATATTATATGGAAACAACTGCATTTAACTCATCGTGCCCTATCCCAGCCTTTATTTGTGTCATTCCTCCCAATGCCTACAACAGAGAGAACAGCACACTTGCCTTTTACATTTTTCTGTGCTTTTCACTGCTGCATACTGTTGTTAGTCAGAAGGGTATTTTTTGCCCTGGGACAAGACAGAAATATTTTCTCTGGATACAACACAAAGAGAACAGAAGAGTCTTATCAATTGACAGGACAAGGAATGGTGTCTAAACACAGAGACGGCACAGAAGGAAGGCTCCGAGAAAAACAAATGTATTCAGTACTGGCTGCAGAGTACTATGGCTGCTCTCTGTACATCAAGGCTAATAATACCCTAGCACACACAAGCACGGGTCAGTGTCAACCACATTCAGAGGGTTTCTGTGGTACTCATCTGGGGCAGTGCTAGATAACAGATCGCCCAGATGTTACATGGAAAGGGCTGGACATTTCTGCTCACATCATACTACCATGCTTTTAGACACTTTGCAATTTTAAGTCTTTAATAACAATACGCGGAGCAATAGTTCATCTTGTCAGCAGCTAACACTTAGAGACATTTACTAGTAGTGATGTACCATGTTCTCCAAGATGGCACAGATGTTGAACTACATGACGTTCTACCAGGCGTAGTTCATTGGCACTTTTCTGGAAGGCTGAACACCTTTGCAACAAAGGGGTCCCTTGGTTTCCTAAACATATGTTTTCTTTGTTTTTTTATACATGTTTTGTTGTTTATAATAAATTAGGGACCCCAGAAACACCCCAAAAAAAACTCTACCGGGAACACCCACGTTTACACAAGGTTTGCATAAATATTTCCCTTTTTGGGCCAGGATATCCACACATTTACTGATATCGTTTCCAAAAATTTGGGACGCCCCTGCATTTGGTACCCTTCGAATTGTCAGTTGGAACCCATTGTTTTCAAAACCCTACTGTCTTACAAAATGATACTGATTTTTATGAAATCAGCACCCAGCATGCAAAGATTGGGGCTGCTTCCTCAAATGAATTTCACATTAAATCACTTTTGTCCCAAATCAACATTTTTTTGTGTTTTTAGTTGTCAGTATAAAAAAATAGTAGGTCCAATAGAGACAATTAGGATAACCAAATAATTGAATAAATGTTGTTATCAAGGATGATAAAAAGAAAGGTAATATGCAAATAGTGCCTAGATACAGTACAATAAATACAGGAGAGTAGTAGCTATGGTATAGTGAATTCATGGTAAAGGGGTTATGATGAAACAAACAAGTTTATCTCTCCCTATATTCAGGACCTTCACCAGTGCTATATGTCACGTTATCAGAGGTCATACTGGGCACCGTCCCACCAGTTTGCGCCACACTGTTTATTGAACTGCTTTTATTCTTGCTGTATTTTTGCCTCTGGTCTTATCTCCCATCCAATATCTCATCCCATTCTCCACATTCTGCAACCCCAAGGCTGATTTTTCTTCCTCTGCCCCTCCCCCTCCAGCCTCAGGTTTGGTCCCGCTCCTGCCTCCCTCCAGCCTGTAAAGCAGGTGGTGGGGGAGCTCTGTCATGCCTCTCAGGCTGGTACGATTTTAATGAGCTGGGTCACCATGGGATGCCACTTCTGCACAAATAGGAAGTCACTGCCTGCTCAGAACCTCCTGCTTGTCATTCTGGGGTCTAGAACACAGTCATAACTGACAGATGGTCTTTAGAAGATGTTCTGCAGCAGATGATTTTAATTAGCCCTACATTTAGAGCAAAGTTATAATAATATAACATTTTGTCAAATCATTCAGTATTTCGGTTCTATTTACAGCTTAGAGAGACTGCATTCAGCTAGAATAAGTAGTGTGGATCCCTGCATATATCAGGGTTGGCCAGACACAGAGGAGGGCTCTGTGCAAGAATATGATGTAGGCCTTTTACAGCTGCATCACTTTTTGAGATGTTTTAGAGTGGAAGTGGCCCCCTTCCCTCTTGGGCCCCACTGCGGTTGCACCAATTGGTTTGTATGTCCAACCTTGTTAGATAGATAGATAGATAGATAGATAGATAGATAGATAGATACTGTATGTGATGGATGATAGATAGATGTAAAAAATAGGAACAGCACAAAATACCTAAGGGCAGTGCACACTTCTCCAGACACCTTAATGTCCTTAGATAATATATATATAAAAAAAACAGCACCAAAATAGTAGTGGTGTGAACTGTGTGGCGTGGCCACGTTTCGGATATGGCAATCCTTTCTCAAGCAATGAGTCTGTTACAAACACACAGTCTTATAGGGTGCACATACTATGAACATTAATCAATCAATTTCACATAAAATTATACATTATTCATATACAGGATTCATAAAGTGCTAAGTGCTGCACCATGCATGAAACTTTCCTTATACATACATGGTTTTCAAGTATCTATATAACAAGTATAAAGTGAAATACATTGCCATAAAGTGCTAATTGCATTTTAAATTAAAAATTCTCACAGGTGTGTAATCTTATTTCAGGAACATGTGCACTCACATTATAAAGCTCCTCCACGGCCACCGCTGCTTGTCAGCAAGCCCAATGCTTCACTACACATGTCTGTGTCAAAAAGACTACATATCCCACAATCTTTTGTGTGCCCACACATGTGCAGTAGCGCAATAAGGCTAGCGGTGCCATTTTACTCATGGTATATACAGGAAGTGGTATAGGTAGATAGATAGATATGTGATGGATGATAGATATGAGACAGATAGATAGATAGATAGATAGATAGATAGATAGATAGATAGATAGATAGGTGATGGATGATAGATAGATAGATAGATAGATAGACAAAATCCGTTGTTTTCCGTAAAAAAACGGATCCGCCATTTTTTGCAGGATCCGTTTTTTTTGTCCCATAGACTTCCATTACGGTTACCGCGGATCCGTCAAAAAAACGGATCCGTTTTTAAAAAACGGATCCGTTTGCATCAGTTTCCGTCAAAAAAACGGAAACGGATCCGTTTGGCGGACACAAAAACGGAAGTGTGAAACAGGCCTAAGCTGAAAGTGGCCTAGATGCCATCACTACAGAACAGCTATTAAACCGACAGGACCATCAGAAGTTGGCGAGGTATGGTATCTTGTTATTTAATGCATAAGGCTAAGTGCACACGTACCGGAACTCTCGCGGAAATTACCGCGAGAATTCCGGAATTCCATTCCGCGGGAAAATCGCATTTTAAATTCCCGCAATTTTCCCGCGGAAAAACTAGCATTTTGCAAGCGTATTTAGCTTGCAAAATGCTAGCGTTTTCCAAGCGATCTGTAGCATCGCTTGGAGAACTGATTGACAGGTTGGTCACACTCGTCAAACACAGTGTTTGACGAGTGTGACCAACTTTTTACTACTGAGGCTGCCTATGCAGCCTCAGTAGTAAAAGATAGAATGTAAAAAAAAAATAAAAAATGGTGTTATTCTTACCTTCCGACGTCCCCCACATCCGTTCCCAGTAATCCTTTGCGAAAATGCCCGCGATGACGTCCGTTCTCGCGGAATCGCGATGTCTCGCGGTTATTCGTGATGACGTCGCGCGAATGACCGCGAGACTTCGCGATCCCGTGAGAACGGACGCCATCGCGGGCATTTTCGCAAAGGATTACTGGGAACGGAAGCGTGGAAAGAGGCGGGAATGCTGCGCGGGACGCCGGAAGGTGAGAATAACAATATTTTTTATTTTAAATTCTATTTTTTACAGGGATATGGTACCCAAAGCCCGGAGGACAGTCTCCTCTCCTCCGGACCATGGGTACCATCCGCAATTGTTCTGCTTACTTTCCGCATGTTGTGCACAGCCACATGCGGCAAGTAAGCGGAACAATGCTTTCCTATGGGTGCGGGATCGCCGCGATTCCGCAAATTAATGAGCATGCTGCGTTTTTTACCGCAAAGCGATTCCGCCGCGGTAAAAACCGCAGCATTAGCACAGCATTGCGGAATCCCATAGGAATGCATGGGATGCTTATTTTTCGCGTTTTCGCGGCAAAATCGCGCGGTTAAAACTGCCGCGGAAACGCGAAAAAAACGCCACGTGTGAACTCAGCCTAACAGTTAAAACAACAATTTGTACAACCCCTTTAAATATTGCTTCCCTATCCTTTGGCAATAGTTTTAAACAGTGGATGTCTAATCCCCAAGGTGCCAAATTCAGAACAATGAAGAAACCATTTTTACTATTTTATCGGCAGGGGTAGCTGTGCCTCGCACTGTACATCGTCTTATTCATTGGAATAGATGGCTCTATCATTGAGATGAAAGCCGGGAGTGGTCAGATAAGCCTTTAATATTAAAGAGACAGAAAATGTTTTTAAGAGAAGTCTTTGTTACAACAATACCCCATCATTTTTCCGAGATTATTCTTGTGAATAGATCTATTACATGTCAAAATATGAATTGGAGCGAATTATTATTTTTCTACCTATTCAAGGGGTATTCCGACCACCCAATCGGGGACAGCACAGTGGTCCAGGGGTTACCACTGTTACCTTACAGTATTGACACTGCATTACAACCTGACCAAGGGCAACATCTGCAGAGTCTATGGCTCCATTCACACTTGCATGTGTTTTCTCCGGGTACTTCACTTTACTCTCACACCAAAAAATATACTGTTAATACTAACTTTATATAACACTGACCATAGTACACATGTGTGCGTCTAAGACAGGGAAATATAACTTGATTCTTAAAAATAACCAAGAGTGATACAAAATAGAGAAGAAAATCATAATAAAACAAAATAATGTTTCTAATTAAATATTGTTCCTAAGCAAAACACTGACATTTAATGACATATGGTTACAAAGTGGCAATCTGTACTCATGCTTGTGCAGTAAATCTCTTAGGCTGAGTGCACACGTACTTTTTGGCCCTGCGGATTTTTCCACGCAGAATTGAAGAAATCCGCAGGTCAAATGTCCTGCAATTTTCCTGCGGATTTCTTCCATTTTTAATGCGGTTTTCTTGCAGTTTTTGTGCGGTTTTCCACTGCGGTTTTCCCCCTGCGGATTTGGAGACAGGGGAGGTGGAAAACCACATAAAAGAAGTAACATGCTGCGGATTTTGAACCGCAGGAAAACCGCGCGGAAAAATCCGCAGCGTCTGCACAGCGTTTTTTTTTTATTTTTATTGCTTTTAATGCTACTGTACATCACAATGCGGATATGCGACGTTTCTGAGTGGTAAAATCCGCTGCGGATCCGCTGGATATCTGCATCGTGTGCACACAGCCTTAAACATTACACTGCATCTGACTATATCACATACATATACCAGCAATGGCCAGGAATTTGTTTTCCTAAAAGCATAATAGACAGTATATTATACCTGTTGGATGGACAATCATTTTTTTTTAATATTTTGTAGGGCCACCTACTTCTCCTACCCATGGTCGCCCATGGTCTACAAGATTTTATAAGAGATACAGTTGTATTTTTTAGAAATGGGTGAAGGAAAAGAGGTCACAACAAAACAGGTCACAGGTGAGGATGTTACCTTTAGTAGCCATTCAAACCCATTTGTGTCAACTTCTGTGCATGTTATCAGGCCAAAATCACCAGGGTATGTAAACTTTTGATCAGGGTCATTTGGATGTTTTGGGTTGTCATTATGATTTAAAAAGAGAAAAAACAGTAGTTTGACAATAAATGGCCTCACCCAACCACTAACCATGAGTGGAGAAAAAGTTTTGGTGTTATCATTCATATTCCCTGGAAAAAAGCCAAGAAAGCAAAAATTCTGCCGGGCTATGTAAACTTTTGAGCACAACTGTAAATGTATTATAACATACCTGTCACTATGATTGCCCTTTACATTTCAGGTGCCAAGAAGGCTCTCATGAAATAAGGACTTACAGTTATGGGCAATTAGGGAGCATTAGGGAGAATTTAGTGGGAATAATTACATTTAATTAATTGCCATTAGGACAAATTACAGATGCCTTAATTTGAAGTGGTTTGAGCAGATGAGAGGACACTGTGGGCTCAATTCATCATTTGCTATTTTTTGAAGTCCCTTTTCATTTATTTTGTCTTAAGGTATTCGCTGGTATTGTCTTTAACCTGTTTTGTGACTTTTTAGCGCGAAAAGTTGTCATGCTCTGCTAAAAAGGTTGCAACATTTACACCAAAATTGAACGTGCATGGGAGGGACTAGAGTACATCTGTGACAAAATTGGAGACTTTTTTTGAAAAGCTGCAGATGATGAATCAAGAATAAAATAAGAATAAAACATCTGACAACTCTAAACTCTGCCCAAAGTGGCAAACCAGATAAAAATTAACCAAAGGAACACATGAAAAAGTGACTATAAAACGACACAAATGGAAAGATGAATATAGTGCAAAGATGAAAAAGGCACACAATGAAAAACAGGTGCAAATGTAATAATGAATGATGACCTAAATGAAATAGCATTCTATTAAGATTATGATTATAACTAAAATTCATAATGTCACAAATTAATAACACAAAACACAGAGCTATAGTAAAACCTAACCAACCCATGTCCCCCCATATAATCCATCAACATTAGTCTCACGAGCCGAGCCATAAACCCATTCAGAATCACTAAGGTGCACCATGACTATACCGGATCTGAGGCAACAGTGATAGAAAAATACAATATTGTCAGATGAAGAAGACCACGTGATTGTCTGCCTTATATAATTAATGTGTTCTGTACGCTAATGCCACGTGCTTCACGCTCCTTTTCTTCTACAGTGTAAGCCTTCTTGGTCAACTGCAATTCGTGCCTGCCTCAAGAAGGTGGACACCGCCGCCGAAACAACGGACAGAGCACAGAGTGGCTCCATCAGCCTCATTAAAGTCAATGGCCCCTTCAGAGATTCAGCCCAAATCCAGTTTTAGAGCTTCAGATGGAAGCCCCAATAGAGAAACTGAGGAGCTCAAAAAAGCAATATGAACCTGACTTTTGGTTTCCCATATCTAGGTCCAATCATAAAACTCGGTGGTATGGGAATTTAATCTATTTATTTTTTTAAATGATGTGGTGCTATATTTTCCTTTTCCAGAAAAAAAAAATAAAATTACTGTATCAGCACTGAAAGAAAAGTCCTGCTAGTCTTGCTAGCTTTCCTATGTCTTTCTTTTTCACACTTTTGGGAGGGCATACCGTCTTCGCTGATATATGACGTTCTTCACAGATCAATGAAATACATGTGACGGCAATAAATAATAATGGCATTGTTTGCTTATTGGTGGCATTTTACACTAAAATCTCTTTATCAATGACATGAATTCCGCCCCCTTGGGTCACAATGTCCTCAGGTTATAAAAATTTTCATCACACAGTCTTACAGTCCTATTTCTCTGTAACTTGGAACCACATTTGACATAGATCATGACGTACAGCCCAAATCTGCGGCATGTATGATTGCCAAGAAGATCAACCAATCTGCAAGGATATGTCACTAGTAAAACACCGGTATTACTGAGGGGTATCACTAATTATCTGTAGGATGCTGCGGTACTACATGTCCTGCACCGCTCTTCACCTGTGCCAAGAGGAGATGCTCTTTTGGACACCAGGTGAAGGCACAGCTCCCATTTATTTTTCGGGTACACTGTGTGTTCTGTTTGGATCCTGATCCTAAAGGAGCTTCTTTCCTCTACTTAAAAAGTGATTTGCAGATTTAAGATGTTCAGATTTCCGTTATGTTTATTAGTTATTGGAATATTTAACTTTCATTTTATTTATTTTTTTCTATTTTGAAGCTTTGCAACCAATTACTAGTTTTACATAAAGTTATTATTTCATGTTATATAGAGTTTTATGTTATATAAGTTTTTCACCCTGCAATGGGTTAATATTGCAGATTGAGGGACCATTTCTATACCTATTGCATGGAGAACAGAAAAAGTTGTATCAGTCTTCACCTCCCAGCAGCTATTGAGGCACTTAAGCAAACAAGGTGAAATAAAAAGGTATCAGTAGAAGGAAGCCCCTCAATAACAGCCTATAATACCAAAAATCCCCTTCTACAGGCAGAACTTCTAGTACAATATAATTGAAAACAATGAGGGAGATACTGTAATGAACAAAGTTGACATTTTTTACAGGGTCCTAACATGATTTAATATATATCGCACAAATCTTTAAAATATATCAGACAGATCTCTCTACCATGTGCCAGACATGAGATCTCCAGTCAAAATAACCTCCTGATGTCATACATACATGTGACAAGGTCGCATTGGTGGAGTCTGTGATCTTGGATGCAAAAGGAGACTACAGAGCACTTCTACCTCTTTGGTACTGCTCAGAGATTCATAACACTGGAAATAAGACAGAAGAATCTACGTCATTACAGTCCAACGGGGCTAAATTGCTGAATAAAGCCACTTTCCTAGCGTGTTCTTCTCCATTGTATTTAGACTGAGTTAGAGCATCTGTAACAAGAGATGGTAATTTGGGGTTAAAAAAGGAAGGGCACCTAAATCTGAGGCCAGGGGAAGCCCTCCAGGGAATCTCTTCAGACAGTAGGGTTAGCCACTATAAAATTTAGACTGATGTTGGTTCAGCAGACAGTTATCTCTCCCAACATTCCCAATATACCTGGACACTCCGCTTGGCCAAGCAAGCACATGTTCTCAATATACAGAGAGGTTCAGAGGACATTAGTCTTATGTGTATGGGGGCCTTAAGAGTCTGTGGGAAGAGAGCAGTGGTACCCCCAGAAATTGTTATCGGACACCCCTCCGTTATGAAGAAACATACAGGGCATAATATAATCCAACCATCCATTCATTTTATCCATCAACATCTGCTGACATTAGTCTAACGGGTATGGCCACCCTACAGTGTACTGCAAGCTCTCACTTGCAAGTATTTGCACACATCATCGGTAATCTAACAAATCCCTGATTGACCATTCAGTGGGTACAGGCAGGGGCGCAACAACAATGCCTAAGGGGCCCAAAAAGTCCCTTTGGCAAAATGAAAAGAATAATACTATTAAATACTTGCAATAATTGGGGGCCCCATTGGAACTTTTCCATTGGGGCCCATGAGCTTCATGTTTCGCCACTAGGTACAGGTAAATCTTATCTCCTTTATAGATGCACCATGGTTGATTGCGGCTAGACTTACCTTTGCTGCTAAATGGAAAGGGATATCTCTTCCCACCATGAGAGAAGTGGTGGACAAAATTAATATACATTGTCAATATGAACAAACTCTGGCGAACTCGTCAGTTACCAAGAAAAAGGTTGATCGAATATGGGAACCGTGGTTACTTAGTCAGAGGTCTCCCCTTTGCATTGAAGATATATGTCTTTTCATATGATTTTTTTTTACGCAAGTGTCGATACGTTTTCTGTTTTATACATTATGTCAATCTATGAGTATGCGCATTTATGCTTATGTTTCCCTTGTTTAAACCCCTACATTGGGGGTGTTGTTACTAATATGTTTTCTTTTTTCGAAAATATGCAATAAAAATTTATTGAAGTAAAAAAAATAGATGCACCATGGTTTATGTTAGTGGGATATGCCCTTTAAACATATACTTTATAATGCTTCTTACTTTTTTCTTCTTTTTACTATATGAATGAAGAATTAATTATAACAGAATGTCTTTAAAATATCCTTAATGTTGAGTGGGTAAAACTTAAAAATCATGTGTTTATAAATTTCTACTATATCTTCCCACGTCTGCTGTCATCTGCCCCATGTTGGCCGTCATCTGCCCCATGTTGGCGGTCATCTGCCCAATGTTGGCCGTCATCTGTCCCATATTGGCCGTCATCTGTCCCATGTTGGTCGTCATCTGCCCCATGTTGGCCGTAATCTGCCCCATGTTGGCTGTCATCTGCCCAATATTGGCCATCATCTGCCTCATGTTAGCCGTCATCTGCCCCATGTTGGTTGTCATCTGCCCCATGTTGGCCGTCATCTGCCCAATGTTGGCCGTCATGTGTCCCATGTTGGCAGTCATCTGCCCCATGTTGGCTGTTATCTGCCCAATGTTGGCTGTCATCTGTCCCATATTGGCCGTCATCAGCCCCATGCTGGCTGTCATCTGCCCAATGTTGGCTGTTATCTGTCCCATATTGGCCGTCATCAGCCTCATGTTGGTCGTCATCTGCCCCATGTTGGCTGTGATCTGCCCCATGTTGGCCATCATCTGGCTTTCTTGAACTCCTGAATGGTAAATCTGCTTAGCTATTCAGTGATAATGGCACAGTGGATTTCCTATTCAGAGGTCCGAGAAACATGGATGACACTTCTTTTGGGATCTGTAATGACAGCCATTAGCAGTTGTCATATTTGAAAAACCAATGAGAGGAAAATAGATGTAACTAAGTAATAGATGGAAAATGCTTTTTACCATCACTCTTTTGCTATCTGTTCTAAGGTCCCAAACATTTTTAATAAAAGGTCAAATCAAGAGCAGAAGATAATTATTCCAGCCAATATTTCTATCTTACCCCTCACTAGACTACATTTACTTTGCCAATCCATCCCATAGGAACCTAATTTAATTTTCTACATTGGGCTGTTATGGCGGTACTAAATAATTAGTAACAATTTATCTGAGATGCAGCCTGTGGGTATATGTTCTGTCCTGTGCCATCATACAATGGCGGGTCTAGGCCTATGTGGCCTTTCTACAGATGCAGGCCTCCAACAGGAAGATGGGATAGTTCTGCCCTTTATCTAAGCTTCCTCTCTCAGCTGTGAGGCAAAAATATATATATATATATTGTGTTAGAATATAATATATAAATAGCTACAGAACTCTTAGGCTGTGTGCACACGCTGCGGATTTTGCTGCGGTTCCGCAGCGGTTTTGGCCGCTGCGGACCCGCAGCAGTTTCTGCTGCGGTGTACAGTACAATGATTCCCTATGGGAATCAAAAACCGCAGTGCAGACGGTGCGGAATTTTCCGCGCGGATTATCTGCGGTTTTCAATCCGCAGAAAGAATTGACATGTCAATTCTTTCTGCGGATTCTCCTGCGGTTTGCCATCTCCTCCATTGAGGAGATGAAAAACCGCAGGGCAAAACCGCAGAGCAATCCGCAGGTAAAACCGCAGGTCTTTTGACCTGCGGTTTCACCTGCGGATTGTACAAAATCCGCGAGGATGAATCCGCACCTTTTCCGCAGCGTGTGCACACAGCCTAAGAGATAAAACTCTGCTCTTATTGTCAGGTTCATCTTCCATTCAGGTCCAAGGTTGCCTTTACTGGAGCTGTATAGTAGATAGATCCTTCTTAGTCGGCTGCTAGAAGGGGTGTATTTGCAGCATGCAGAAGTGAAGGGGAGGTAGAACCTAACAGAGGCTTTCCAATAATGTCGGATATCTCCACAAGGAAGTTGTTACTGAGAAAGAGAGGCAGTAGAACAAAAGGTCATGCACTGATGCCAGAAGGTGGCAGGCAATGGGGAAATCACAAGAAGATCTGCTCCACGGAAGAGAGCGGGATTTAAGGCAGAAGAGACGCAGCAGAGCCAGCATAAGGCCTGTTTCACGCCACGTTGTTGTGGTCTACCTAACGTATTCATTTGCACTATAAAAAAATGAATTTCTTATGGTTTTGCTTATATTTACCGTACATGGACAATAATGTGAAACGCGTCACCTTGGAATCCGTTTGACATGTTTGTGCAGGTATCTGTTTCGAGCTTTTTTTTTTTTTTTTTTTTTACAGGATAGAAAAAAATGTAGCCTATTTCACTTTTTTATCCTCTAAACAAAAAGGAAAACATCTATTCTTTACAACATTGCAGCCTATCGTTTTTTCATTTTTTTTCTCCCAAAAACCAAGTCCCATGATGTCCTGACACTCCTTCCTATGTCAGAAAAAAATTTTAAAAAATGGATCCAAGCAGATGCGTCGTGTATGTTAAAAAACCCCCAGATATAATCGTTGTAAAATCAGTTTTATAACAGAACATTTCCTTTTCTTACAATATGAAAATATGAGAATGTTAAAAATGACAAAAAGGAGCTGAGGTCCCTGTGGAGCTAATAAATGTAGATAGTATACATATAACATATTACACAGAACCTCACTGCAAAATGTAAAAGAAATATACAAAGAAAACCAATCCTCACCATGCCCTGCAGACACTTGTCTTACTTGGGTGACAACTATTCTGGCTGTCATTAGTTGTCATGAAACCTTCCCGTTATCCCTATCCAGGGCTGAGTTCCTGCCACCAGATTTCAGTTCCACCATATATTATGCATGCTGGTCTTTCAGGACCCTCCTCCCCCCAGACCACTTTTCAATGCAATTTTTACAGCTCTATTCACACACGTGTTTCCTGCAGTAAGTAGGATCTATTCACCCTTTGATGATGTGCCAACCTCTTATTGGTCGGGCACTGAGGTCTTGATGACAGCTACTTACTGTATAACATTAAAAACGCAACATAAAGAACGTTCACGTCACAGCAGACTTAAAGAAATCTATTGCATCACACACGGACAAATCCGTATATGAGCGAGTGCGGTCTACAAATAGGTGGATGGCAATCATTAGTAACGGGCACCAGTAGGGTCTCCCAGTAACTGATCACACACAAATCCTGATGAACCCATCATGCTGCCTAACAAACAGCTCACATACATCCAGAAAAACCAAAGAAATGAGCCGGACTATAAGGTGGTATACCTGCAAAGTGTAAGAGCGTATGCACACTCTGGCCATTTCACAGACAAAAAAACTAAATGAGCATATACCCTACCTACAGCAAGTAAATACGTAATAGTAATAGTACATGTAAGTAAAATAGGGGACTTAGTTAATGCTGTTTTGATTTAAAAAAAAAAAGCGATCCCACCGCGACAAGGTGAACCCATCGGGACGTCCTATCCGGTCTCTAGTATTAAACCCTCGCCATGTGTCAAATGATGTGAATGTGAATAGGGGCAGAGCAGGACAGGGCCAGACTGAGACACCCATCCATGGGAAGCCATACAGATGAAACACCTAGCTCGGAGCTATGGGTGCACCTTGTCGTGGTGGGATGGCTATTAGTTATCACAATAGCGTTATCTGAGTCGCCCATGTCATTCACATGTCCCGGTGGTAGAGTACTTGCTCATATTCATAGTATACATACATAGTAGCCTGCTTTGATCCCGTGTATATACTAGAGCTGTCATGGCAGGGTATAACATGCAGGAACCATAGATCTTATGGACGGGGAAAATTAAAGGTGATAATTGGATGACAAACTCTTCTGAACATTTCATTGACACTTTTTTTTATTCATTTTCTACTTCCTATGATCGTAAAGACGGAGCCTCGGTCTATAGACTTAGTGGCCGGAAATATTGATATGTACAATTCGAATATTACACAGGCTGACACTGTATATAGAGAGCAGGTACACGACATCTGAGACCCCCGCCTATAATACACAGGCTGACACTGTATATAGAGAGCAGGTACATGACACCTGAGACCCCCGACTATAATACACAGGCTGACACTGTATATAGAGAGCAAGTACACGAAATCTAAGACCCCCGCCTATAATACACAGGCTGACACTGCATATAGAGAGCAGGTACATGACATCTGAGACCCCCACCTATAATACACAGGCTGACACTGTACATAGAGAGCAGGTACAGGACATCTGAGACCCCCGCCTATAATACACAGGCTGACACTGTATATAGAGAGCAGGTACATGACACCTGAGACCCCCGACTATAGTACACAGGCTGACACTGTATATAGAGAGCAAGTACACGACATCTGAGACCCCCGCCTATAATACACAGGCTGACACTGTATATAGAGAGCAGGTACATGACATCTGAGACCCCCACCTATAATACACAGGCTGACACTGTATATAGAGAGCAGTTACAGGACATCTGAGACCCCCGCCTATAATACACAGGCTGACACTGTATATAGAGAGCAGGTACACGACATCTGAGACCCCCGACTATAATACACAGGCTGACACTGTATATAGAGAGCAGGTACATGACACCTGAGACCCCCGCCTATAATACACAGGCTGACACTGTATATAGAGAGCAGGTACACGACATCTGAGACCCCCGCCTATAATACACAGGCTGACACTGTATATAGAGAGCAGGTACAGGACATCTGAGACCCCCGCCTATAATACACAGGCTGACACTGTATATAGAGAGCAGGTACACGACATCTGAGACCCCGGCCTATAATACACAGGCTGACACTGTATATAGAGAGCAGGTACATGACACCTGAGACCCCCGCCTATAATACGCAGGCTGACACTGTATATAGAGAGCAGGTACATGACACCTGAGACCCCCGCCTATAATACACAGGCTGACACTGCATATAGAGAGCAGGTACATGACATCTGAGACCCCCGCCTATAATACACAGGCTGACACTGTATATAGAGAGCAGGTACATGACACCTGAGACCCCCGCCTATAATAGACAGGCTGACACTGTATATAGAGAGCAGGTACAGGACATCTGAGACCCCCGCCTATAATACACAGGCTGACACTGCATATAGAGAGCAGGTACAGGACATCTGAGACCCCCGCCTATAATACACAGGCTGACACTGTATATAGAGAGCAGGTACAGGACATCTGAGACCTCCACCTATAATACACAGGCTAACACTGTATATAGAGAGCAGGTACAGGACATTTGAGACCCCCGCCTATAATACACAGGCTGACACTGTATATAGAGAGCAGGTACAGGACATCTGAGACCCCCGCCTATAATACACAGGCTGACACTGTATATAGAGAGCAGGTACACGACATCTGAGACCCGCGCCTATAATACACAGGCTGACACTGTATATAGAGAGCAGGTACATGACACCTGAGACCCCCGACTATAATATGCAGGCTGACACTGTATATAGAGAGCAGGTACATGACACCTGAGACCCCCGCCTATAATACACAGGCTGACACTGCATATAGAGAGCAGGTACATGACATCTGAGACCCCCGCCTATAATACACAGGCTGACACTGTATATAGAGAGCAGGTACATGACACCTGAGACCCCCGCCTATAATACACAGGCTGACAATTTATATAGAGAGCAGGTACAGGACATCTGAGACCCCCGCCTATAATACACAGGCTGACACTGCATATAGAGAGCAGGTACAGGACATCTGAGACCCCCGCCTATAATACACAGGCTGACACTGTATATAGAGAGCAGGTACAGGACATCTGAGACCTCCACCTATAATACACAGGCTAACACTGTATATAGAGAGCAGGTACAGGACATTTGAGACCCCCGCCTATAATACACAGGCTGACACTGCATATAGAGAGCAGGTACATGACATCTGAGACCCCCACCTAAAATACACAGGCTGACACTGTATATAGAGAGCAGGTACAGGACATCTGAGACCCCGCCTATAATACACAGGCTGACACTGTATATAGAGAGCAGGTACATGACACCTGAGACCCCCGACTATAATACACAGGTTGACACTGTATATAGAGAGCAAGTACACGACATCTAAGACCCCCGCCTATAATACACAGGCTGACACTGCATACAGAGAGCAGGTACATGACATCTGAGACTCCCACCTATAATACACAGGCTGACACTGTATACAGAGAGCAGGTACAGGACATCTGAGACCCCCGCCTATAATACACAGGCTGACACTGTATATAGAGAGCAGGTACATGACACCTGAGACCCCCACCTATATTACACAGGCTGACACTGTATATAGAAAGCAGGTACATGACATCTGAGACCCCCCGCCTATAATACACAGGCTGACACTGTATATAGAGAGCAGGTACACGACATCTGAGACCCCCGCCTATAATACACAGGCTGACACTGTATATAGAGAGCAGGTACACGACATCTGAGACCCCCGCCTATAATACACAGGCTGACACTGTATATAGAGAGCAGGTACATGACACCTGAGACCCCCGCCTATAATATGCAGGCTGACACTGTATATAGAGAGCAGGTACATGACACCTGAGACCCCCGCCTATAATACACAGGCTGACACTGCATATAGAGAGCAGATACATGACATCTGAGACCCCCGCCTATAATACACAGGCTGACACTGTATATAGAGAGCAGGTACATGACACCTGAGACCCCCGCCTATAATACACAGGCTGACACTGTATATAGAGAGCAGGTACAGGACATCTGAGACCCCCGCCTATAATACACAGGCTGACACTGCATATAGAGAGCAGGTACAGGACATCTGAGACCCCCGCCTATAATACACAGGCTGACACTGTATATAGAGAGCAGGTACAGGACATCTGAGACCTCCACCTATAATACACAGGCTAACACTGTATATAGAGAGCAGGTACAGGACATTTGAGACCCCCGCCTATAATACACAGGCTGACACTGTATATAGAGAGCAGGTACAGGACATCTGAGACCCCCGCCTATAATACACAGGCTGACACTGTATATAGAGAGCAGGTACACGACATCTGAGACCACCGCCTATAATACACAGGCTGACACTGTATATAGAGAGCAGGTACATGACACCTGAGACCCCCGACTATAATATGCAGGCTGACACTGTATATAGAGAGCAGGTACATGACACCTGAGACCCCCGCCTATAATACACAGGCTGACACTGCATATAGAGAGCAGGTACATGACATCTGAGACCCCCGCCTATAATACACAGGCTGACACTGTATATAGAGAGCAGGTACATGACACCTGAGACCCCCGCCTATAATACACAGGCTGACAATTTATATAGAGAGCAGGTACAGGACATCTGAGACCCCCGCCTATAATACACAGGCTGACACTGCATATAGAGAGCAGGTACAGGACATCTGAGACCCCCGCCTATAATACACAGGCTGACACTGTATATAGAGAGCAGGTACAGGACATCTGAGACCTCCACCTATAATACACAGGCTAACACTGTATATAGAGAGCAGGTACAGGACATTTGAGACCCCCGCCTATAATACACAGGCTGACACTGCATATAGAGAGCAGGTACATGACATCTGAGACCCCCACCTATAATACACAGGCTGACACTATATATAGAGAGCAGGTACAGGACATCTGAGACCCCGCCTATAATACACAGGCTGACACTGTATATAGAGAGCAGGTACATGACACCTGAGACCCCCGACTATAATACACAGGTTGACACTGTATATAGAGAGCAAGTACACGACATCTAAGACCCCCGCCTATAATACACAGGCTGACACTGCATATAGAGAGCAGGTACATGACATCTGAGACTCCCACCTATAATACACAGGCTGACACTGTATATAGAGAGCAGGTACAGGACATCTGAGACCCCCGCCTATAATACACAGGCTGACACTGTATATAGAGAGCAGGTACATGACACCTGAGACCCCCACCTATATTACACAGGCTGACACTGTATATAGAAAGCAGGTACATGACATCTGAGACCCCCGCCTATAATACACAGGCTGACACTGTATATAGAGAGCAGGTACACGACATCTGAGACACCCGCCTATAATACACAGGCTGACACTGTATATAGAGAGCAGGTACACGACATCTGAGACCCCCGCCTATAATACACAGGCTGACACTGTATATAGAGAGCAGGTACACAACATCTGAGACCCCCGACTATAATACACAGGCTGACACTGTATATAGAGAGCAGGTACATGACACCTGAGACCCCGCCTATAATACACAGGCTGACACTGTAAATAGAGAGCAGGTAAATGACACCTAAGACCCCCGCCTATAATACACAGGCTGACACTGTATATAGAGAGCAGGTACACGACATCTGAGACCCCCGACTATAATACACAGGCTGACACTGTATATAGAGAGCAGGTACATGACACCTGAGACCCCCGCCTATAATACACAGGCTGACACTGTATATAGAGAGCAGGTACACGACATCTGAGACCCCCGCCTATAATACACAGGCTGACACTGTATATAGAGAGCAGGTACAGGACATCTGAGACCACCGCCTATAATACACAGGCTGACACTGTATATAGAGAGCAGGTACACGACATCTGAGACCCCCGCCTATAATACACAGGCTGACACTGTATATAGAGAGCAGGTACATGACACCTGAGACCCCCGCCTATAATATGCAGGCTGACACTGTATATAGAGAGCAGGTACATGACACCTGAGACCCCCGCCTATAATACACAGGCTGACACTGCATATAGAGAGCAGGTACATGACATCTGAGACCCCCGCCTATAATACACAGGCTGACACTGTATATAGAGAGCAGGTACATGACACCTGAGACCCCCGCCTATAATACACAGGCTGACACTGTATATAGAGAGCAGGTACAGGACATCTGAGACCCCCGCCTATAATACACAGGCTGACACTGCATATAGAGAGCAGGTACAGGACATCTGAGACCCCCGCCTATAATACACAGGCTGACACTGTATATAGAGAGCAGGTACATGACATCTGAGACCCCCGCCTATAATACACAGGCTGACACTGTATATAGAGAGCAGGTACACGACATCTGAGACCCCCGCCTATAATACACAGGCTGACACTGTATATAGAGAGCAGGTACACGACATCTGAGACCCCCGCCTATAATACACAGGCTGACACTGTATATAGAGAGCAGGTACACGACATCTGAGACCCCCGACTATAATACACAGGCTGACACTGTATATAGAGAGCAGGTACATGACACCTGAGACTCCGCCTATAATACACAGGCTGACACTGTAAATAGAGAGCAGGTACACGACATCTGAGACCCCCGCCTATAATACACAGGCTGACACTGTATATAGAGAGCAGGTACAGGACATCTAAGACCCCCGCCTATAATACACAGGCTGACACTGTATATAGAGAGCAGGTACACGACATCTGAGACCCCCGCCTATAATACACAGGCTGACACTGTATAAAGAGAGCAGGTACATGACACCTGAGACCCCCGCCTATAATACACAGGCTGACAGTGTATATAGAGAGCAGGTACAGGACATCAGAGACCCCCGCCTATAATACACAGGCTGACACTGTATATAGAGAGCAGGTACAGGACATCTGAGACCCCCGCCTATAATACACAGGCTGACATGGTATATAGAGAGCAGGTACACGACATCTGAGACCCCCGCCTATAATACACAGGCTGACACTGTATATAGAGAGCAGGTACATGACACCTGAGAACCCCGCCTATAATATGCAGGCTGACACTGTATATAGAGAGCAGGTACATGACACCTGAGACCCCCGCCTATAATACACAGGCTGACACTGCATATAGAGAGCAGGTACACGACATCTGAGACCCCCGCCTATAATACACAGGCTGACACTGTATATAGAGAGCAGGTACATGACACCTGAGACCCCCGCCTATAATACACAGACTGACACTGTATATAGAGAGCAGGTACATGACACCTGAGACCCCGCCTATAATACACAGGCTGACACTGTATATAGAGAGCAGGTACATGACACCTGAGACCCCCGCCTATAATACACAAGCTGACACTGTATATAGAGAGCAGGTACATGACACCTGAGACCCTCGCCTATAGTACACAGGCTGACACTATATATAGAGAGCAGGTACATGACACCTGAGACCCCCGCCTATAATACACAGGCTGACACTGTATATAGAGAGCAGGTAAATGACACCTGAGACCCCCGCCTATAATACACAGGCTGACACTGTATATAGAGAGCAGGTACATGACACCTGAGACCCCCGCCTATAATACACAGGCTGACACTGTATATAGAGAGCAGGTACTTGACACCTGAGACCCCCACCTATAATACACAGGCTGACACTGTATATAGAGAGCAGGTACATGACACCTGAGACCCCCGCCTATAATACACAGGCTGACACTGTATATAGAGAGCAGGTACTTGACACCTGAGACCCCCACCTATAATACACAGGCTGACACTGTATATAGAGAGCAGGTAAATGACACCTGAGACCCCCGCCTATAGTACACAGGCTGACACTGCATATAGAGAGCAGGTACAGGACATCTGAGACCCCCGCCTATAATACACAGGCTGACACTGTATATAGAGAGCAGGTACAGGACATCTGAGACCTCCACCTATAATACACAGGCTAACACTGTATATAGAGAGCAGGTACAGGACATTTGAGACCCCCGCCTATAATACACAGGCTGACACTGCATATAGAGAGCAGGTACATGACATCTGAGACCCCCACCTATAATACACAGGCTGACACTGTATATAGAGAGCAGGTACAGGACATCTGAGACCCCGCCTATAATACACAGGCTGACACTGTATATAGAGAGCAGGTACATGACACTTGAGACCCCCGACTATAATACACAGGTTGACACTGTATATAGAGAGCAAGTACACGACATCTAAGACCCCCGCCTATAATACACAGGCTGACACTGCATATAGAGAGCAGGTACATGACATCTGAGACCCCGCCTATAATACACAGGCTGACACTGTATATAGAGAGCAGGTACATGACACCTGAGACCCCCGCCTATAATACACAGACTGACACTGTATATAGAGAGCAGGTACATGACACCTGAGACCCCGCCTATAATACACAGGCTGACACTGTATATAGAGAGCAGGTAAATGACACCTGAGACCCCCGCCTATAGTACACAGGCTGACACTGTATATAGAGAGCAGGTACATGACACCTGAGACCCCCGCCTATAATACACAGGCTGACACTGTATATAGAGAGCAGGTACAGGACATCTGAGACCTCCACCTATAATACACAGGCTAACACTGTATATAGAGAGCAGGTACAGGACATTTGAGACCCCGGCCTATAATACACAGGCTGACACTGCATATAGAGAGCAGGTACATGACATCTGAGACCCCCACCTATAATACACAGGCTGACACTATATATAGAGAGCAGGTACAGGACATCTGAGACCCCGCCTATAATACACAGGCTGACACTGTATATAGAGAGCAGGTACATGACACCTGAGACCCCCGACTATAATACACAGGTTGACACTGTATATAGAGAGCAAGTACACGACATCTAAGACCCCCGCCTATAATACACAGGCTGACACTGCATATAGAGAGCAGGTACATGACATCTGAGACTCCCACCTATAATACACAGGCTGACACTGTATATAGAGAGCAGGTACAGGACATCTGAGACCCCCGCCTATAATACACAGGCTGACACTGTATATAGAGAGCAGGTACATGACACCTGAGACCCCCACCTATATTACACAGGCTGACACTGTATATAGAAAGCAGGTACATGACATCTGAGACCCCCGCCTATAATACACAGGCTGACACTGTATATAGAGAGCAGGTACACGACATCTGAGACCCCCGCCTATAATACACAGGCTGACACTGTATATAGAGAGCAGGTACACGACATCTGAGACCCCCGCCTATAATACACAGGCTGACACTGTATATAGAGAGCAGGTACACAACATCTGAGACCCCCGACTATAATACACAGGCTGACACTGTATATAGAGAGCAGGTACACGACATCTGAGACCCCCGCCTATAATACACAGGCTGACACTGTATATAGAGAGCAGGTACATGACACCTGAGACCCCCGCCTATAATATGCAGGCTGACACTGTATATAGAGAGCAGGTACATGACACCTGAGACCCCCGCCTATAATACACAGGCTGACACTGCATATAGAGAGCAGGTACATGACATCTGAGACCCCCGCCTATAATACACAGGCTGACACTGTATATAGAGAGCAGGTACATGACACCTGAGACCCCCGCCTATAATACACAGGCTGACACTGTATATAGAGAGCAGGTACAGGACATCTGAGACCCCCGCCTATAATACACAG
The DNA here is from genome assembly GCF_039654945.1 of Dendrobates tinctorius. Taxonomy (NCBI): domain Eukaryota; kingdom Metazoa; phylum Chordata; class Amphibia; order Anura; family Dendrobatidae; genus Dendrobates; species Dendrobates tinctorius. The sequence goes on from NW_027361749.1 coordinate 11,163,668, forward strand.
GCTGACACTGCATATAGAGAGCAGGTACAGGACATCTGAGACCCCCGCCTATAATACACAGGCTGACACTGTATATAGAGAGCAGGTACATGACATCTGAGACCCCCGCCTATAATACACAGGCTGACACTGTATATAGAGAGCAGGTACACGACATCTGAGACCCCCGCCTATAATACACAGGCTGACACTGTATATAGAGAGCAGGTACACGACATCTGAGACCCCCGCCTATAATACACAGGCTGACACTGTATATAGAGAGCAGGTACACGACATCTGAGACCCCCGACTATAATACACAGGCTGACACTGTATATAGAGAGCAGGTACATGACACCTGAGACTCCGCCTATAATACACAGGCTGACACTGTAAATAGAGAGCAGGTACACGACATCTGAGACCCCCGCCTATAATACACAGGCTGACACTGTATATAGAGAGCAGGTACAGGACATCTAAGACCCCCGCCTATAATACACAGGCTGACACTGTATATAGAGAGCAGGTACACGACATCTGAGACCCCCGCCTATAATACACAGGCTGACACTGTATAAAGAGAGCAGGTACATGACACCTGAGACCCCCGCCTATAATACACAGGCTGACAGTGTATATAGAGAGCAGGTACAGGACATCAGAGACCCCCGCCTATAATACACAGGCTGACACTGTATATAGAGAGCAGGTACAGGACATCTGAGACCCCCGCCTATAATACACAGGCTGACATGGTATATAGAGAGCAGGTACACGACATCTGAGACCCCCGCCTATAATACACAGGCTGACACTGTATATAGAGAGCAGGTACATGACACCTGAGACCCCCGCCTATAATATGCAGGCTGACACTGTATATAGAGAGCAGGTACATGACACCTGAGACCCCCGCCTATAATACACAGGCTGACACTGCATATAGAGAGCAGGTACACGACATCTGAGACCCCCGCCTATAATACACAGGCTGACACTGTATATAGAGAGCAGGTACATGACACCTGAGACCCCCGCCTATAATACACAGACTGACACTGTATATAGAGAGCAGGTACATGACACCTGAGACCCCGCCTATAATACACAGGCTGACACTGTATATAGAGAGCAGGTACATGACACCTGAGACCCCCGCCTATAATACACAAGCTGACACTGTATATAGAGAGCAGGTACATGACACCTGAGACCCCCGCCTATAGTACACAGGCTGACACTATATATAGAGAGCAGGTACATGACACCTGAGACCCCCGCCTATAATACACAGGCTGACACTGTATATAGAGAGCAGGTAAATGACACCTGAGACCCCCGCCTATAATACACAGGCTGACACTGTATATAGAGAGCAGGTACATGACACCTGAGACCCCCGCCTATAATACACAGGCTGACACTGTATATAGAGAGCAGGTACTTGACACCTGAGACCCCCACCTATAATACACAGGCTGACACTGTATATAGAGAGCAGGTAAATGACACCTGAGACCCCCGCCTATAGTACACAGGCTGACACTGTATATAGAGAGCAGGTACATGACACCTGAGACCCCCGCCTATAATACACAGGCTGACACTGTATATAGAGAGCAGGTACTTGACACCTGAGACCCCCACCTATAATACACAGGCTGACACTGTATATAGAGAGCAGGTAAATGACACCTGAGACCCCCGCCTATAGTACACAGGCTGACACTGCATATAGAGAGCAGGTACAGGACATCTGAGACCCCCGCCTATAATACACAGGCTGACACTGTATATAGAGAGCAGGTACAGGACATCTGAGACCTCCACCTATAATACACAGGCTAACACTGTATATAGAGAGCAGGTACAGGACATTTGAGACCCCCGCCTATAATACACAGGCTGACACTGCATATAGAGAGCAGGTACATGACATCTGAGACCCCCACCTATAATACACAGGCTGACACTGTATATAGAGAGCAGGTACAGGACATCTGAGACCCCGCCTATAATACACAGGCTGACACTGTATATAGAGAGCAGGTACATGACACTTGAGACCCCCGACTATAATACACAGGTTGACACTGTATATAGAGAGCAAGTACACGACATCTAAGACCCCCGCCTATAATACACAGGCTGACACTGCATATAGAGAGCAGGTACATGACATCTGAGACTCCCACCTATAATACACAGGCTGACACTGTATATAGAGAGCAGGTACAGGACATCTGAGACCCCCGCCTATAATACACAGGCTGACACTGTATATAGAGAGCAGGTACATGACACCTGAGACCCCCACCTATATTACACAGGCTGACACTGTATATAGAAAGCAGGTACATGACATCTGAGACCCCCGCCTATAATACACAGGCTGACACTGTATATAGAGAGCAGGTACACGACATCTGAGACCCCCGCCTATAATACACAGGCTGACACTGTATATAGAGAGCAGGTACACGACATCTGAGACCCCCGCCTATAATACACAGGCTGACACTGTATATAGAGAGCAGGTACACGACATCTGAGACCCCCGACTATAATACACAGGCTGACACTGTATATAGAGAGCAGGTACATGACACCTGAGACCCCGCCTATAATACACAGGCTGACACTGTAAATAGAGAGCAGGTACACGACATCTGAGACCCCCGCCTATAATACACAGGCTGACACTGTATATAGAGAGCAGGTACAGGACATCTAAGACCCCCGCCTATAATACACAGGCTGACACTGTATATAGAGAGCAGGTACACGACATCTGAGACCCCCGCCTATAATACACAGGCTGACACTGTATAAAGAGAGCAGGTACATGACACCTGAGACCCCCGCCTATAATACACAGGCTGACAGTGTATATAGAGAGCAGGTACAGGACATCAGAGACCCCCGCCTATAATACACAGGCTGACACTGTATATAGAGAGCAGGTACAGGACATCTGAGACCCCCGCCTATAATACACAGGCTGACATGGTATATAGAGAGCAGGTACACGACATCTGAGACCCCCGCCTATAATACACAGGCTGACACTGTATATAGAGAGCAGGTACATGACACCTGAGACCCCCGCCTATAATATGCAGGCTGACACTGTATATAGAGAGCAGGTACATGACACCTGAGACCCCCGCCTATAATACACAGGCTGACACTGCATATAGAGAGCAGGTACACGACATCTGAGACCCCCGCCTATAATACACAGGCTGACACTGTATATAGAGAGCAGGTACATGACACCTGAGACCCCCGCCTATAATACACAGACTGACACTGTATATAGAGAGCAGGTACATGACACCTGAGACCCCGCCTATAATACACAGGCTGACACTGTATATAGAGAGCAGGTACATGACACCTGAGACCCCCGCCTATAATACACAAGCTGACACTGTATATAGAGAGCAGGTACATGACACCTGAGACCCCCGCCTATAGTACACAGGCTGACACTGTATATAGAGAGCAGGTACATGACACCTGAGACCCCCGCCTATAATACACAGGCTGACACTGTATATAGAGAGCAGGTACTTGACACCTGAGACCCCCACCTATAATACACAGGCTGACACTGTATATAGAGAGCAGGTAAATGACACCTGAGACCCCCGCCTATAGTACACAGGCTGACACTGTATATAGAGAGCAGGTACATGACACCTGAGACCCCCGCCTATAATACACAGGCTGACACTGTATATAGAGAGCAGGTAAATGACACCTGAGACCCCCGCCTATAATACACAGGCTGACACTGTATATAGAGAGCAGGTAAATGACACCTGAGACCCCGCCTATAATACACAGGCTGACACTGTATATAGAGAGCAGGTAAATGACACCTGAGACCCCGCCTATAATACACAGGCTGACACTGTATATAGAGAGCAGGTACATGACACCTGAGACCCCCGCCTATAATACACAGGCTGACACTGTATATAGAGAGCAGGTACTTGACACCTGAGACCCCCACCTATAATACACAGGCTGACACTGTATATAGAGAGCAGGTAAATGACACCTGAGACCCCCGCCTATAGTACACAGGCTGACACTGTATATAGAGAGCAGGTACATGACACCTGAGACCCCCGCCTATAATACACAGGCTGACACTGTATATAGAGAGCAGGTACTTGACACCTGAGACCCCCACCTATAATACACAGGCTGACACTGTATATAGAGAGCAGGTAAATGACACCTGAGACCCCCGCCTATAGTACACAGGCTGACACTGCATATAGAGAGCAGGTAAATGACACCTGAGACCCCCGACTATAATACACAGGCTGACACTGTATATAGAGAGCAGGTACAGGACATCTGAGACCCCCGCCTATAATACACAGGCTGACACTGTATATAGAGAGCAGGTACAGGACATCTAAGACCCCCGCCTATAATACACAGGCTGACACTGTATATAGAGAGCAGGTACAGGACATCTGAGACCCCCGCCTATAATACACAGGCTGACACTGTATATAGAGAGCAGGTACAGGACATCTGAGACCCCCGCCTATAATACACAGGCTGACACTGCATATAGAGAGCAGGTACAGGACATCTGAGACCCCCGCCTATAATACACAGGCTGACACTGTATATAGAGAGCAGGTACAGGACATCTGAGACCTCCACCTATAATACACAGGCTGACACTGTATATAGAGAGCAGGTACAGGACATCTAAGACCCCCGCCTATAATACACAGGCTGACACTGTATATAGAGAGCAGGTACAGGACATCTGAGACCCCCGCCTATAATACACAGGCTGACACTGTATATAGAGAGCAGGTACAGGACATCTGAGACCCCCGCCTATAATACACAGGCTGACACTGTATATAGAGAGCAGGTACATGACACCTGAGACCCCCGCCTATAATACACAGGCTGACACTGTATATAGAGAGCAGGTACTTGACACCTGAGACCCCCACCTATAATACACAGGCTGACACTGTATATAGAGAGCAGGTAAATGACACCTGAGACCCCCGCCTATAGTACACAGGCTGACACTGTATATAGAGAGCAGGTACATGACACCTGAGACCCCCGCCTATAATACACAGGCTGACACTGTATATAGAGAGCAGGTACTTGACACCTGAGACCCCCACCTATAATACACAGGCTGACACTGTATATAGAGAGCAGGTAAATGACACCTGAGACCCCCGCCTATAATACACAGGCTGACACTGTATATAGAGAGCAGGTAAATGACACCTGAGACCCCGCCTATAATACACAGGCTGACACTGTATATAGAGAGCAGGTACATGACACCTGAGACCCCCGCCTATAATACACAGGCTGACACTGTATATAGAGAGCAGGTACTTGACACCTGAGACCCCCGCCTATAATACACAGGCTGACGCTGTATATAGAGAGCAGGTACTTGACACCTGAGACCCCCACCTATAATACACAGGCTGACACTGTATATAGAGAGCAGGTAAATGACACCTGAGACCCCCGCCTATAGTACACAGGCTGACACTGTATATAGAGAGCAGGTACATGACACCTGAGACCCCCGCCTATAATACACAGGCTGACACTGTATATAGAGAGCAGGTACTTGACACCTGAGACCCCCACCTATAATACACAGGCTGACACTGTATATAGAGAGCAGGTAAATGACACCTGAGACCCCCACCTATAATACACAGGCTGACACTGTATATAGAGAGCAGGTAAATGACACCTGAGACCCCCGACTATAATACACAGGCTGACACTGTATATAGAGAGCAGGTACAGGACATCTGAGACCCCCGCCTATAATACACAGGCTGACACTGTATATAGAGAGCAGGTACAGGACATCTGAGACCCCCGCCTATAATACACAGGCTGACACTGCATATAGAGAGCAGGTACAGGACATCTGAGACCCCCGCCTATAATACACAGTCTGACACTGTATATAGAGAGCAGGTACAGGACATCTGAGACCCCCGCCTATAATACACAGGCTGACACTGTATATAGAGAGCAGGTACAGGACATCTAAGACCCCCGCCTATAATACACAGGCTGACACTGTATATAGAGAGCAGGTACAGGACATCTAAGACCCCCGCCTATAATACACAGGCTGACACTGTATATAGAGAGCAGGTACAGGACATCTGAGACCCCCGCCTATAATACACAGGCTGACACTGTATATAGAGAGCAGGTACAGGACATCTGAGACCCCCGCCTATAATACACAGGCTGACACTGTATATAGAGAGCAGGTACAGGACATCTGAGACCCCCGCCTATAATACACAGGCTGACACTGTATATAGAGAGCAGGTACAGGACATCTGAGACCCCCGCCTATAATACACAGGCTGACACTGCATATAGAGAGCAGGTACAGGACATCTGAGACCCCCGCCTATAATACACAGTCTGACACTGTATATAGAGAGCAGGTACAGGACATCTGAGACCCCCGCCTATAATACACAGGCTGACACTGTATATAGAGAGCAGGTACAGGACATCTAAGACCCCCGCCTATAATACACAGGCTGACACTGTATATAGAGAGCAGGTACAGGACATCTAAGACCCCCGCCTATAATACACAGGCTGACACTGTATATAGAGAGCAGGTACAGGACATCTGAGACCCCCGCCTATAATACACAGGCTGACACTGTATATAGAGAGCAGGTACAGGACATCTGAGACCCCCGCCTATAATACACAGGCTGACACTGTATATAGAGAGCAGGTACAGGACATCTAAGACCCCCGCCTATAATACACAGGCTGACACTGTATATAGAGAGCAGGTACAGGACATCTGAGACCCCCGCCTATAATACACAGGCTGACACTGTATATAGAGAGCAGGTACAGGACATCTGAGACCCCCGCCTATGTAGAGCTCAGCCATCTCCTATTTATCCACTTCGGACCTTACTTGGATGCCACTTTCCCTAATTGTCTGCAGCTTCCTCACCCCGTAACCAGTGACATGCTCCAGAAGTGAAGGTGACACCTACTTGTGGCTCCCAGCTGTGCTCCTGTGCCGCCAGGTGCTGGCAGAGCTTTGTCCAGGGCATCAGTGGCACACAGACATGCCTCATCACCAGTGTGTGCCAGTGTGTGCCTGGCTGCTGTCTGACAATGAGCTGCTGGGAAAGCCCCCAAATAAAAGGGCCAGCGCCACTCCTGGCACGGCGCCAGGCTCCTGCTGAGGGGGTCGGGGATGCTCACGTCAGATGATGATGCCAGGTTCCTCTGTGCTGCTGCTGGGGGGCTGGGGAGCAGCAGAGAGGTCCGTGCACAGGGGGGGCAGCCAGTGCCCGGTATTAGGTCATGTCGTGACATATTGTGACTGCAATCAGCCGGGGTGACACATTGCAGTATGCCACAATGGCCAATGACACAGGGCACGGGGAAAACAAAGAGAGGTGCAGTACAAAGCCCCCCTCCCTCTGCACCCACGGGGTGGCATCTCTGCCAGGGCCACCGGCACTTACCGTGGTCTTCACCGGCACGTACAGCACCTGCTTGTCCCCCGGGCTGCCCTCCTCCGCTGCGCCCAGCTGGAAGCCCTTAGATTTCACCCAGAATTTGAATTTGGCGTTATCCGTGGAGCTGGACTCGGAGCCATTGAGCAGCTGCACGATCCGCTCGTATTTCTTGCGGGTGACGGTCTTGGTCTTCCCGGAGTCCCCGTAAGTCCTGAGGCACCAGTCCTGGAAGTGGCGGTACATGTCCCGGTCGCTGTCCATGGTGCTGGCACAATGACGGGGTCCCGGAGCGGCAGTGACGGCCGTGCAGGCAGGGTGTGTGGGGGGAGGGGGCACAGACGAGGCTCCGATGTTTTTGTTGTGCTCCTACGTGCTCAGCAGGCTGGGCTATCCCAGAGCTACCCCCAGAGGGCAGGACCAGCCGCTACCTGCTCCGGGGTGCCAGCCTCTCCGCGGAGGCTGCGGGCACCTAGGAAACTTCCTGCCTGCCCCGAGCCTGCCGACACCGTGCCATCCCCGCCCGGATAGGACAGCCCCGCACCCGGCTCTATAAGCCTCGCACCCGGCTCTCTGTACGCTCCGCACCCGGCTCTATGAGCTCCGCACCCGACTCTGCACGCCCCGCACCCGGCTCTGCACGCCCCGCACCCGGCTCTCTCTACTCTCCGCACCCGGCTCTCTCTACGCTCCGCACCCGGCTCTGCACGCCCCGCACCCTCTGTGCACGCAGGAGCAGACACCTATCCCGTCACAGCCCGCACTATTGTCTGCTGCAGGCTGGAGCCGCGCTGTGTGAGTGGGATGCTGCTCCGCTGATGAATGGGATGCGGGGCAGGCAGGACCCCAGTGCCGCCGCCGCTGCCTCCGTCTTCTCGGTGCCTGCAGGCTAGTGATGAGAGCCCTCGGCAGGAGCTCGTCCCAGCATTGGCAGAATGGCTCGTGCCTCCCGCTCCCAGCTCGGTGCTCTGTAGCAGCTGTAGCGGCGGCTGGAGCCGGCCCGGGACTGACAGCTCACACTTCTCCTTGTGTTCTTTAAATGGCTGCTGGCTGGTTTACAGGTGTGCTGCTGCCACCTACTGGACACTGAGAGCTCTGCCGACGCATCCAGCGCCCCACTCGCGGATGTTACAGACAGAGGCAGGACCATCTATGGGACTGTGGCATCTGTGAGAGTGGAGCAAAGTGGCCTCCACACCGACTGCAAATGTATCACATTGATCTAAAGGGAATCTGTCACCTCATTTTTGGCCTATGAGCTGCGGCCACCGCCATCAGGGGCTTATCTACAGCATTCTGTAATGCTGTAGATAAGCCCGATGTAACCTGAAAGATAAGAAAAACGAGTTATATTATACTCACCCCAGGGTCCGGTGCCTCCCATCTTCTAGCGATGACATCCTCCTTCTTACTTCTCCCTCGGCTCCTGTTGAGGGCAGAGTAAAGTACTGCAGTGCACAGGTGCCGGACCTTTGTGACCTTTCCTGGCGCCTGCGCACTGCAGTACTTTACTCTGCCCTCAACCCTCACCGGACCCGACACCCATCGGACCCAGGGGTGGATTAAGGGTAGCCAGGGCCCGGGGCAGTTCAGACTCTGTGGGCCCCCCTCGTCACGTGACGGGGGTCACGAATCGTAGAGCCACACTCTACATAGAGGATAATGGAGCCTCCAGCACCGACCTCCACCCGCAGAGCCACATTCTACATAGAGAATAATGGGGCCTCCAGCACCAACCTCCACCCGCAGAGCCGCACTCCACATAGAGAATAATGGAGCCTCCAGCACCGACCTCCACCCGCAGAGCCCCACTCCACATAGAGAATAATGGGGCCTCCAGCACCGACCTCCACCCACAGAGCCGCACTCCACATAGAGAATAATGGAGCCTCCAGCACCGACCTCCACCCGCAGAGCCCCACTCCACATAGAGAATAATGGAGCCTCCAGCACCGACCTCCACCCGCAGAGCCGCACTCCACATAGAGAATAATGGAGCCTCCAGCACCGACCTCCACCCGCAGAGCCGCACTCCACATAGAGAATAATGGGGCCTCCAGCACCGACCTCCACCCGCAGAGCCACACTCCACATAGAGAATAATGGAGCCTCCAGCACCGACCTCCACCCGCAGAGCCGCACTCCACATAGAGAATAATGGAGCCTCCAGCACCGACCTCCACCCGCAGAGCCACACTCCACATAGAGAATAATGGGGCCTCCAGCACCGACCTCCACCCGCAGAGCCGCACTCCACATAGAGAATAATGGGGCCTCCAGCACCGACCTCCACCCGCAGAGCCGCACTCCACATAGAGAATAATGGAGCCTCCAGCACCGACCTCCACCCGCAGAGCCGCACTCCACATAGAGAATAATGGGGACTCCAGCACCGACCTCCACCCGCAGAGCCGCACTCCACATAGAGAATAATGGGGCCTCCAGCACTGACCTCCACCCGCAGAGCCGCACTCCACATAGAGAATAATGGAGCCTCCAGCACCGACCTCCACCCGCAGAGCCGCACTCCACATAGAGAATAATGGGGCCTCCAGCACCGACCTCCACCCGCAGAGCCGCACTCCACATAGAGAATAATGGGGCCTCCAGCACGGACCTCCACCCGCAGAGCCGCACTCCACATAGAGAATAATGGAGCCTCCAGCACCGACCTCCACCCGCAGAGCCGCACTCCACATAGAGAATAATGGAGCCTCCAGCACCGACCTCCACCCGCAGAGCCACACTCCACATAGAGAATAATGGGGCCTCCAGCACCGACCTCCACCCGCAGAGCCGCACTCCACATACATGGCTGCTCTTAGTGCTCTGTGCTGTGCGCACAGGACCTGTGATGAGGTCACAGGAGGGGAGGAGACAGGGGTCACATGATCGGGGCCCTGACACCTTACCTCCTGTGATCTCATCACAAGCCTTTGCACGCTACCAGCAGCATCAGCGTTCACGCTACTTGTAGATGCTGCTGGTAGCAGAGCACATAATGCCGCCCCCACGGTCACTCACTTTTAGGTGGGGAGAAGATGGAGTGCCATTGCAGCAGCCAGCAGGAATGTGGTGGGGGCCCCCTTAGAAGCTCTTGTGGTGGGGGCCCCGGGGCTGAAGCCCCGCCTGCCCTGCCTATAATCCGGCCCTGCGCGGTGGCGGATTATAATGGGGCAATTTACTGGCCTGGGCTGTGGGCCCCTTAACCCCACTGGGCCCGGGGCAACTGCCCAAATTGACCTCATTATAATCCGCCACTGATCGGACCGAATCCCTGGTGAGAATAATATAACTTGTTTTCTTCTCTTTCAGGTTACATCGGGGGCTTATCTACAGCATTACAGAATGGTGTAGATAAGCCCGAGGGCTGTGGCCGCAGCTCATAGGCCAAAAATGGGGTGATAGATTCCCTTTAAGAGGCTTAAAGGGACATTCTCATCATTCTAAAATGCAAAATTGCAAAGTGCTTCAAAAAACAAGCACGTTTGTACTTAACCTCTTATCCTATCCATGATGAAAAACAGAAGAATTTTAATTTAGTGTGTTTCTTGTTGTCTAGGCCACCATTGCAATCTATCAATGGTGGACAATTTCCTGGTTAAGGAGTGCAGTGCTTACAAGCTCTTTTCTATTAGCTTGAAGCTGGTTGGATCTCCGGCTTCTGTGCTGCTCCACTCCCCATACTGCAGAGGTAACATTACCTCTGCCTGCAGCATTACAGAAGGCTCAGTTCTGGATGCAGAAGAGGGCTCATGTGTAGGAACAATATACAATTCCACCCGCTTTGGAAGTGGAAATGGGTCCCCTGACCTCTGGTGCCCCTGTTGGGCGCAGGTTGAACCTATGACATGTCCGCCCCTGGTTCACAGTCATGCCACTGGTACAAACTCAGTCACTTAGAAGTGCATATCTTCTTGCAAGCAGGAGGCAGGGGGGCTTTGTGCTCAAGTGGAGGAAGTTGAAAACTCTCTTTAGGACACAGAGTCCTATTTAACAGGGTTTTCCAGGACTTTTATTATTTTCGTGTATAGGGCTGAGAACAATCAGGCATTTGCTAACTACCTGCCTGTTCTGCATGGGGACGATCTCAGCTGGAGATTCCCCTGCTTCATTTCACCTCTCACCAACAGAGCAGCTTTTCCTCTTCCGTTCTGCTCTGTCGATGAAGTGTCACTGGCAATGTCATGCTGATTGGCTGCCAGCTCCTCTCATGTTAGAGAAGTCTGTCAGTCAGCATGACATCGGCAGGGACGCCCGTCAACAGAGCAGAGCGGAAGAGAAGAAGGTGGTCTGCCGACGTGACGTCACCGGGAGCAGGAGAATCACAGTCAGCAGCGGTCTGTGACCACTTTGACCCTGAAGAGATCAGTATTGAGCAGAACAGCCAGGTAAATAGCAACTACCTGTAACTTGTATGTAAGTTCTTAGCCTCACATGCAAAAATAATAAAGGTCCCGGATAACCCCTTTACATTGTATCCTACAAGCATCGCGGTAACTTCAAACTCCAGGGTCCTAGTGCTTAATCTATAGGCCGTACCCATTCAAGTCTTATGGGTGCACAAAAAAATCAGATTCCATACAGATCATAAAGATAAATGGTCGTTATTCGCATAGGAAACTGTATTTGGTCTAATAAACATTAATAACTGCTATAAAACAGATGCATACAGATGACAGTCAAGGTGAAAATCTCTCTCTGGATGAGCTAGGACACCTAGGGGGGTTTTCACATTGCGTTTTTTTACTTGATGGGGCTTATGTCCGAACATCCCCCTCCCACAAAATGGGATTTGGGCTTATGCGGATGGTCTACTACGTCTGAGTGTTCGCCTGTAGAAGGCGTGTATGCCCGAAAATGCCGCACAGCAGGACACACGTTCACTCTGTCAGCACCATTATAGTCTATGGCCATGTCCTCATATCCCATTTTGTGAGGGATTCGGACATATGTCGCAATGGGACCAACGAACATGGGCAAAACTCAATGTGAAAGCAGCCTAACAGAGTCCGACAGCGGTGCCCTGCAGACGAAGGGGGCAATGTACACGCTGGGTCACTGTTATATGATTATTATCTGTGTCTAATAACAGCATTTTGTCTTGAAAAATTGGTTTTGTAAAGGAAACTGTTGCTATTTGTCTTAAGTTAAAAAATATCCCATTAAATGTAATAAATTCCACACCTGTCTGATGTCATGGGTTCTTAAGAATAGGATAAAAGTTACATTTTTTTCACAAAAGAAGATTAATTTGATGCCTCGGTTCCTTTATACAGTTCTCTAGTTGCCTGGCTTGGTGGGAAGCCATACCGAGGAAGCACGGAGACCCAATACCAGTGCATGAGAATTTTCTCTTTTTTTTAAAGTAGATTTCCATTGTCTTTCTGGGTTTAAAGGAGAACAGGTTGTGTGCATTATACTACGGGGATTGAACAGGAATATGAAAAAAGGGCTAATCGGAATGTGTGATAAAAGAAAGAAAAAAACAACAATAATCCTGTAGCTTCTACGTCACCGTTCAGAGTCACCGCTCTTTGTTTACCTCACTGCAGTGATGATGTGTCGCATATGCATTGACCGCTGCAGCCAATCAGAAGCCATTAGCAGTGATTGTACTGCACAGGACCGCTGAGGCCAGTGATTGGCTGCAGCAGTCATATGGATGTTTGTCATGTCAGGAAAATGGACTAGCAGGGGTCTCTGGTGCTGGAGCGGTACGGGAATTACACACCCTAATATTGATCATTTTATTTTTAGAAAATTCACCATTAACCAATTTTTTAAAAAATTCCAGACTGACCCCTTTAATACTAATTTTTAGACGATATGCATAATGCAATGCCACTTGGGGAAAGATGCACCCCTATCAAGCTCAACAAATGTTTTTCCATAAGAGTTCAGTTTTTTTTCTCTAAAGGGACCCGCATTCATCTTGTGCAAATAATGCGCCATAGGATATAGGACTAGTGCGGCAAACTGAATCTTTGCCTCAGGTGAAGAAAGACCCAGCTACAACCCTGGATAATGCTCCCAAAACCCTAAGTGAACTTCTTTTAATGTGTATATGTCAGCTTAAAAACCTGCTGCAATTCCAAAATGTCACTCAGAAAAAGAGAAGTCAATGGAAACTGACACTGGGTGACAGTGGTGCAAGATTTCTATTGATCAGGATGAAGAAGTCACAAGAAAGATGTGCAACATGAAATCTAAAGTATATTTGCTGTGCAGATAAACTCCATCAATTATTCTCTGTATGCATCCGTCTCAGGCAGGGGGGAGAACAGCCGGAGAGATCTTTAATAAGACTATTGACAAGAGTCCAGAAAAATGTCTGCTCCTGTGTTGATGATATGGGGTCTCCATAGAAAAACTTGGATTGGGGTCTTCTCCATTGGGATATTGGAAACAATTTGCCCCTTGTGATCTTTCCTTGGTTGCGCAGTGGTCTGCATTCATTTTTACACTTTCATATTTCATAAAGATATTCTCCATTTATTGCTGAGCCCAGCCTGACATCTGCTGAGCCTGCTCCGTCCCACATCTAGCTAGGTCTCAGAGCCTCCACTTACCTGTGACTAGAGTTGAACAAACTTGTTTGGATTCGGTTGCTGAATCGGAATGTGCCATATTCGTGCCATATTGGTACCCTATTTGTGCCGAATGTATGTTTGATGATTGGTTCCGAACATATTCAGTAAATTCTACTCCCATTGATGCTGATCGTATTTGGAACCGAATCCGAATCAATTTCCTCAACTCTAGTTGTGACTGATACGTTTCAGTTGTCATCTTCTAGCTGTGCAGATGGGTCGCCCTCCCAGGGCTGTGGGGTACTCGGTACCGGGCCGGTCCTTCAGAGGGGAATGTCACAGCAGCGGTGACCCGGTCCGTGGCCCTGGGCACCCATGTAAAAAGGGGTTTGAGTGGTGAAATAAAGTTTATGAATGATTCGTGACGCCACCTGTGGTGTTCGGCAATGAAGGTGTTAAGCCGACGCTGCGGACAGATCCTCTGGGACAGATGGTGTAGTGCAACAAAGATGTTGTAGCCCTCCACAGGCAGGGCTGTTGGTCCCAGGGCAGTGTAGATAGGTGTTGGGGAAGAGGGTGCAGTGTCTGGCACAGAGATGTAGCAGTGCTGGAGAAGTTGCAGGAAGAAGGCAAGGACACAGAGGAATGTAGTTTCTTTACCTTTACTTGTAAGTGCAGTCCAGGGTCCAGATTACAGATGGCACAGGAGCTGATTAGCCTGGAAGCAACTTAGGAATCTCTCTGTCAGATGGGTTGTGTAGTCTCCTCTCTAGCGCTTACTTGAGGTACATGCAGTACAGTGTTACACTGAAGTTCCTCCTTCTTCCCTTTTTGATCTACCTCGTATGGCAGACAGCTGTAGCCTTCTATCTCTCTTGGCTCACCCTTCGCTGTTGTGCCTCCGAGTCTTAGTTGGGAATAGAGCATTTACAGCTTCCTATTCCTCTGGTTTCTGTTGCAGGACCTTCAGTATCCTTACAACCGTGGAGACCAGACTCCAGATCATGCGCTATCACTGGGAGGGAGCTCTCTATCCTCAGCTCAACCTCCAGCTTCTCTCCGCACATCTACACTCGTTGTCCTCCTCACACTAACTGACTAATTTCCCCTCCTGGCCCTCAGAGAGCACTCCTCCCCCAATTCTGGTTCAGAGCTCCCTCTGCTGGCCCGGAGTGGGAACTGTGTTGCATGAAAATGATTAACTGCTAGAGAGACCCTTCATTGCTTCCAAGCATGACATCACCCTCCCTGGAGGAAGGCAATGCCAGTGTGGCGACCATACTCCTGGGGGCACCACATTCCCCCCTAGTACAATTCAGCACTCCTGGGCTGATGAAAAACATACACAACATATAAACAAATAAATATAATTGTACAAGATTTAGAAAAATGAAAAATTACAAAAACCAAAGGCTCCAAAAATAGTCCTGTGATAAGTCCATGCATCAACGTCCATGGTCTATTCCTGGGCAAATGGTGAACTATGTACAAAAGTAGTGACCACACCTAGTCCAGTGGCCAAAATGTCCATAACACGAATGGGAAAACACAAAAAGGAAATTTCTTACAGAATATCTGTAGGCACAAAATTTGAACAATTACATATATACATGTTAACACTTACATTGCTTTAACTTATTCATATGCGGAATCTAATGGGTGGTATACCTTGAGTAGTACAGGTAGATCTACGTAACACTGGCGTGGTTGAGGATCTTACTGGTTGCCTGATGCTAACTACTGGTGTAGTGGGTGATGTACTGGATACACTACTGGTGGTTCTGCGTAGCACAGGGATACTAGATTTCCTAGGACCACTTCTACTCACTGTGGGCATGACAGATTCACCACTGGCAGGGTGAGGGTTCTCTGGCTCCATTGCTGGTGTGGCATCTGCTGCCTGATTTTCTTGAGTCACTTCTTCTTGTACTACCAGGAAATGTCAACACTGGCACCACTATGGCTTCATTTACTTTAGTCCAATTTGCAGGGAATTCTCCAAGTATAGTGCTGACCTTTTCTTCTTCCTCTATGGGTTGATTGTTATTTTGTTCTTCCATTCTTTCCTTTAGCTGGTTAGGGCATAATTTCAAATGATCCCTTGATATTGCTGCTGAGGTTTCTCCTCCATCCTTACTAATAAAGCATACCTTGGTGTTGTCAAAGTTTGAGGGTAGAATGGTGTAGGGTTCAGCTTCCCATTGGTCATCCAACTTATGCATCCTTCTTTTCCTCTTTAGGACTTGTTCTCCTGGTGACAAGGGAACTGCAGGTGCATGCTGATTATAGTTCCTCTCTTGTTTTTGTCTTGCCTGAGCTAGACTCTTTTCCACACACTCTTGTACTCTTCTGTACTGTTGCTGTCTCTGTGTCCCAGTCAGCATCTGGTGACGTCACCTCAGGTGTAAGGACTCCCATATCCAAATCAATAGGCAGCTTACCAGGCCTCGCTCTCATTAGGTAGGCTGGAGTGCAGTTGGTGGAATTCACAGGAATGTGGTTGTAGAGGTCTACCAGATCTGGCAACTTTTCTGGCCACAGATTCCTCTCTTCCAAGGGCAAGGTCTTCAGTAGGTCGATCACTACCTGGTTCATCTTTTCACACATGCCATTGGTCTGTGGATGGTACGGG
Source organism: Dendrobates tinctorius (assembly GCF_039654945.1). Taxonomy (NCBI): domain Eukaryota; kingdom Metazoa; phylum Chordata; class Amphibia; order Anura; family Dendrobatidae; genus Dendrobates; species Dendrobates tinctorius. Next base: position 11,180,365 of record NW_027361749.1, read on the forward strand.
GTTGTCCTGATCTTCTTGCAACCGTACAAGTTACAGAGTTCCTGGAACACTTCTGCCTCGAAAGCTGGACCTTGATCTGTAAGCACTCTCTCAGGGTATCCATGTGGTCTACAAAAGTGCTGTTGGAATGCTCTGGCTGCTGTCCTGGCTGTTTGATCCTTGACAGGAACAACTGCCAAGAATCTTGAGTAGTGGTCAATGATGGTAAGAGCATAAATGTAGCCTGAACGGCTTGGGACCAGCTTCACATGGTCCAGGGCGACCAACTCAAGTGGATGTTTGGTTATTATTGGCTGCAAAGGAGCTCGCTGGCTGTTACGGTCCTTTCTGCGCAGGTTATATTGTCCACACTCTCGGCACCAATTTTCAATGGCTTTCCTCATACCAGCCCAGTAGAATCTCTCTCAGAGCAAGGCCTCCAACTTCTTCCATCCGAAGTGTCCAGCTCCATTGTGGTATGCTTCCAGGACCAGTGATGCCTCTCTCTTTGGGACTACCACCTGCCAGACCAACTCATGAGTGCGGGCATTGATACTCCTCCGACACAGCTTTCCTTCATAGATGAACAGTCTGCCTCTTTCCTTCCACAACTGCTGGGTTTCTTCAGGAGCATCTGAATCCGGGTGTGAGTCAGCTTGTGACAGTAGCTCCTTCACCAGGCGGACTGCAGGGTCGCTATCCTGGGTTTCTGCCCAGTCATGGTGAGGCAATGGATTAAGGGTAGCCTCTTTCAGGATAGACCGTCTGTTTCTCACTCCCTGGGCACGTTGGGCCACAATTAGCCAGTGGAAGGCAGGTAACTCAATTTCTTCAAGTGCCTCAGGGTCTTCTCCTGCATCTGGCAGATTAGGCATCCTGGACAACACATCAGCATTGGCATTCTTGTGCCCTGCTCAGTACTTGATGGTAAATTCATAGTTAGACAGCCGAGCCATCCATCGCTGCTCCAGTGCACCTAGCTTTGCAGTTTCCAAGTGAGTCAACGGGTTGTTATCCGTGAAGATGGTAAACTTTGCTGAAGCTAGGTAATGCTTGAATCGTTCTGTCACAGCCCAGACTATGGCAAGGAACTCCAGCTTGAAGGAACTGTAGTTGTCAGGGTTCCTTTCAGTGGGACGAAGCTTCCTGCTGGCGTAGGAGATCACTCTTTCTTTGCCATTCTGTACCTGTGACAGTACTGCTCCAAGTCCCACATTGCTGGCATCAGTATACAACACAAGGGGTTGGTCATAATCTGGGTAGGCCAGAACTTCATCTCCTGTGAGAGCCATCTTCAGTCGGTTGAAGGACCTCTCCAACTCCTCAGTCCATTCAAATGTGGAACTTTTCTGTTTGGCTTTCTTGGACTGCCCCACCAGAAGATTTTGCATAGGAGTGGCTATTTCAGTGAAGCCCTTGATGAACCTTCGGTAGTAGCCTACCAACCCGAGGAATTGGCGTACCTCATGGAGGTTGCTGGGCTTCGGACAGTCCCGGATGACCGTGACTTTGTCAGGATCTTTTGCCACACCTTCTGCGCTCACTACATCACCGAGGTACTGAACCTTGGGCTTCAGGAGGTGGCATTTGGAAGGCTTCACCTTCAGGCCAAAGTTGGACAAGGCTTCAAACACCCCAGCCAGGTGCTTCAGATGGTCTTCATAAGTCTTGGAGAAAACAATGACATCATCAAGGTACAACAGGACCGTCTTGAAGTTCTTGTGTCCCAGGCAGCACTCCATCAGCCGTTGAAATGTTCCTGGGGCGGTGCAGAGCCCGAATGGCATATAGTTGAACTCACAGAGACCCATTGGGGTGGTAAATGCTGTTTTCTCCTTGTCTGCCTCTGCCACGGAAACCTGCCAATACCCACTAGTGAGATCTAAGGTGGAAAAATAGTTAGCAGTTTTAAGTGCAGCCAATGATTCCTCAATTCTGGGTAAAGGGTAGGCATCCTTTTGTGTAATGCTGTTAATTTTCCTGTAATTAACACACATTGTCATGGTGCCATCCTTTTTCTTTACAAAAACTATTGGAGCTGCCCAGGGGCTACAACTGTCTCTGATAACCCCTGCTTCCTTTATCTCTCTCACATACCTTTGGCACATTGGTATTGTGTTGGGGGTATAGGCCGGTACCTTTCTTTTATGGGTGGATGATCTCCAGTGGGGATATGATGTTGAACCCCTTTTGCCTTCCCAAAATCTAGAGGGTGTTTGCTGAATAGCCACTCATATTCCTGGGTCACTCTGTAAACCCCATTCTTTTGGTATGAAGGGGTGGAGTCAGTTCCCACCTGCAGTTGCTGACACCACTCCTCCCGCTGCTTTACAGAGCCATTGTCCTCCACCTGGTTGGATGAGACCAAGGGCTCTGCTGCCTGCATTGCATTATTACTGACAGTGAGCAGCTTTTCAACTGTGGCATACCGAGGTATTGTGGCCTCCTCCTCCCCGCAATTCAAAAGGCGTACAGGTCCTCTCCCTTTACGTACATCAACTACCCCTCTGGCTGTCAGGACAGTGGGCCTGCTATCAGAGTATACTGACTCTACCAATGCCTGGTAATCTTTTCCCCTGAGGCCCATGACTGCCCGATACCAAATCAACATTTCACATCTGGGGGGTATTTCAATGGGGAAAGCATCACTCACTCTGACGCTGCCAATTTCTCCGCTAGAGAGTTCTACCTGCTGTCTTTGCATCAGGGCCTTGATCTCCTTCTGCAGGACTCGTTGTTCACTGGAACCAGCAGTCTCAGCCACCTGTTGCAACAAGACAACCTCGGAAAGACAATTTTCAATTATATTTGAACCAAGAGTCATCATGGGATTACATTCTCGTCGATCAATATCCACAACTATCAGACCTTGAGATTTTAACTCTGCTCTACCCACTTTAACAGCAATTTCTTTACATCCCACTTGCGGTAAAGACTGATCATTACTGGCAAATACTGTCAGTTCATCACTTGGGCCACGGGTAAGTTCAGAGTCAGCCCAATACCGCTTGTAGAGGATATAGGGCATAGTGGTCACCTGGGAGCCAGTGTCCAGCAAAGCGTTCATGGGGATACCGTCAATCACCACTGGAAGGATCGGTCTCCCTCCAACATACTTGGCTCGCCAGTTCCTTGGGCCTTGTGGTCCTACTCCTGGGGGTTGGCCCTCTGCCCCAGGGGTTGCTCGTTTAAATAACGGAATCTTGCAAGGTGACCTGCCTTGTGGCAGTGACGACAGATGGGACGTCCGTCCTGGTCATAGCGATCGTTGTTCCTCCCTCGGAGTGGCGGGGCTCTCCTCTTCCGGAGCCACGGGACATCCTCTGGACTGGAAACAAGCTGGATCTTCTCCCTGGAGGACACCTGCAAGTACTGCACGGTTTTAGTAAGTGCAGCCACCCCTTTGGTCAACTCCTGGACCTGAAGACGCAGCTCTTCTGTCGGATGTTTATCCAGAGTCTGTGCATCAGCCTCCACAGGGATGGAAGGGAAAGATGTTGCTTCCTGGTGGTAGGTGATCGCTTGGCGCCTAGGGGGCGCTGGATGGCTGACAGTTGGTTCCTGCAGCACCTGGATAGTCCTGTCCTTGAAATCAGCAAAGTCCAGGGTTCTGTAGGGCTATGATGCGCAGCTGTACTCTCTGGGTGCTGGATAAGAGTCCTTCAATAAATTGCTCCTTTAGCAGTCCGTCTCCATCTTTCACACTGTCAGGGTCAATCTGCTTGATGGCTCGCAGCGCCTCCTGCAGGTTAAGAGCATAGTCCCTTATATTGTCCGGCGCTTTCTGTTTACATCCAAAGAACCTCATCTTGATTTCAGCTGCAGTGAGGGTGTCTAAGGTGCTTCTTAGCGTGGCCAAAATCTTTTTAACAGTCTCTTTGTCAGTGTCTTGCCAGGCTTTTACTTCTCTCTGTGCTGCACCTGTTAGCTGTCCAATCAGGATGTTCACCTTCTGGCTTTCAGATAGAGGATACACCTCAAACAAACTGCACAGTCTCTCTTTAAATTCACTCAGGGTATGTGACTCCCCTGAATTCTGTGGTAGCCATGCTGCTCCCGGTATGTAAGGCATAGACAGCGGCATTATGGGGACCGCTGCGGTGGGTGCTATTGGAGCCGCAGCCGCGTTGGGCACTGCATCTTGCGGCACTGAGGGGCTGGCGGGGGCGTCCGCCGCTGCATCGGCGTGTGCCTCGGACATTCTCCTTCCCCCCTAGTTAACGGTTGCCAGGCCCCGGGGTTGAGCGGCTTACTGGCTGTAGGCCTCAGCTTCTCCCCTTCTCGCACGCTGTCCTCTCTTCCCGAGCGGCACTTCACTTCCTTGCGCTCTTTGGCAGGCTCCGCCCATGATGGCCCGCCTCTCTGGTTTCCTGCGCGCGCCAAGCAGCGGGATAATGGCGGCAATGGCGCCAACAGTCCACAGTGCACAAAACAGTCTCTGGCACACAGGACCCGGGGATACTGGGCTCCGTAACCCTGATCGTGATGCCAAAAATGGGTCACCCTCCCAGGGCTGTGGGGTACTCGGTACCAGGCCGGTCCTTCAGAGGGGAATGTCACAGCAGCGGTGACCCGGTCCGTGGCCCTGGGCACCCATGTAAAAAGGGGTTTGAGTGGTGAAATAAAGTTTATGAGTGATTTGTGACGTCACCTGTGGTGTTCGGCAATGAATGTGTTAAGCCGATGCTGCGGACAGATCCTCTGGGACAGATTGTGGAGGGCTACAACATCTTTGCTGCACTACACCGGCAGGGCTGTTGGTCCCAGGGCAGTTTAGATAGGTGTTGGGGAAGAGGGTGCAGTGTCTGGCACAGAGATGTAGCAGTGCTGAAGAAGTTGCAGGAAGAAGGCAAGGACACAGCGGAATGTAGTTTCTTTACCTTTACTTGTAAGTGCAGTCCAGGGTCCAGATTACAGATGGCACAGGAGCTGATTAGCCTGGAAGCAACTTAGGAATCTCGCTGTCAGATGAGTTGTGTAGTTTCCTCTCTAGCGCTTACTTGAGGTACATGCAGTACAGTGTTACACTGAAGTTCCTCCTTCTTCTTCCCTTTTGGATCTACCTCGTATGGCAGACAGCTGTAGCCTTCTATCTCTCTTGGCTCACCCTTCGCTGTTGTGCCTCCGAGTCTTAGTTGGGAATAGAGCATTTACAGCTTCCTATTCCTCTGGTTTCTGTTGCAGGACCTTCAGTATCCTTACAACCGTGGAGACCAGACTCCAGATCATGCGCTATCACTGGGAGGGAGCTCTCTATCCTCAGCTCAACCTCCAGCTTCTCTCTGCACGTCTACACTCGTTGTCCTCCTCACACTAACTGACTAATTTCCCCTCCTGGCCCTCAGAGAGCACTCATCCCCCAATTCTGGTTCAGAGCTCCCTCTGCTGGCCCGGAGTGGGAACTGTGTTGTATGAAAATGATTAACTGCTAGAGAGACCCTTCATTGCTTCCAAGCATGACATCACCCTCCCTGGAGGAAGGCAATGCCAGTGTGGCGACCATACTCCTGGGGGCGCTACACAGACGATACAGACTTCACAGCTTTGTGTTATCACAGGGACATAACCTGTTAGACACAGTGCAGACAATAGCCCGTTAGGATCATCTCATTTTTTTTTTAAGCCAAAATTATACATAAAAAGGGAGCCCTCATTTTCCTTGCCTCTCCATTCTTATAAGTGATGGTCTAAGCTGGTGCCAAAGAAGACGATGGGCTGCGGGCAGAATAGATGTCAAGAGACCACAGAATTTTACTGATGCTCCAGTCCCTTCTCTTGATTTTGGGATTTCTGCTGGGATGGACAGTTTTGACAGTTTAAAGCAAATCTGTTACCAGGTTTTTACTACCTCATCTGAGTGCAGCATACTGTAGGAAAAGAGTCTCTGATTCCAGTGATGTGTCACTTAGTTTACCGGGTGCAGTAGTTGTGAAAGAATCACAGTTTTCGTTGCTACAGATCTAGCAGAGCTCAGATTGCTGAGCTGTGATTTAACCCAGCCTCCAATTACTGATTATCAGCTTTCTGTGTACAATGTATATTGACAGAAAGCTGCTAATCATTGTTGGGGGCATTTTTGGACCAGGAGACACGAGACATTTAGTGCCGAATGCGGCCAAACTAATGCATCTTCTGTAAATAGGGAAGGAGCTCTAACGTCCTTTCCATCCAGAATCACTCTATGGACCAATCAAACGCCGAGTCACAGTTGTTAAAACACACCCTAGCCAATCCCCATAGTCTATGAGAAGACTTGGCCCTCAGGCCATACATAAACCAATTATTGATGCAACTCAAAGGGAGGTCCAACTGACCGGCCCACAAAACAAATTTGTTTTTGAATTTCTGCAATTTATCTTAATGAAAAACGTTTTCACATTTGGGGTAATTTTTACCATCAGTAACTTGGCACCGCCATGGGCAGTCCTTGTGAGCCAAGTTTGCTAAACCTCTATCTCGGCTGGCGGGAAGACCAAATAGTGTTCTCTGAGCTCATGGAACAATATACCTATTTAATATGGGCAAGGTACGTTGACGATTTGTTCATCTTCCGGACGGATTCAGAAACCAAATTTACTGGATTTGTAAATCAGCTAAATGACAATCAAATTGGCTTTTATTTCACAAGACAAAATTTAAAAGGAAAGACTGCATTTTCTAAATAATACCATCATGAAGCCATCCCCATGGCCATGCAGAAACGACGCTATGCCAGGAGCAAACGGCTACAAATAGCCTTTTTTCCAGGGAAAGTCATCACGCTAAGGCACTTCACAAAGGTATTCCTAAAAGCCAGTATCTGAGATTGAGTAGAAATTGTTCCAATATTGAAGATTACAAAAGACCACATGAGAAAATCTAAGGCGTTACAACATCCCTTTTGACAAAAAAGATTCCCCAATAAAATCTTGGGTGATGCATATAGACATGCCCTTATTTAAGGTGGAAAAACTACATATATCAACAACACTAAGATTGGGCATTGAATATGACTCAAAACACTCCAAGCTGATTTAAAAGTACCGTAGTTTAAAAACTAGGAGGCCAAACTAAACATGTAGCACTTTAAATAAAGATAATATAGCAATTACCTATATACATACCAAATAATCTGCATGCTGAGAGAATTAAGGCTGTGTTCACACACAGCGTTTTTTTTAGCGGTTTTCACCGCGGTTTTCACTATAAAACCGCTAAAAATAAGCTGCACAGTCATTTCTATGCATTTTGCACTTTTTGTGCACATTGATGCGTTTTTTACCGCGAAAAAACCACATCGCGGTAAAAACCGCAGCATGCACATTAATTTTGCGTTTTTTTCCGCGGTTTAGGCTTCTCCCATGCTTTTAGAAACCGCTGCGGTAAAAAACGCATCAAAACCGCGCAAAAAACGCACAAAAACCGCCGCGGAAAAATAGGTGCGGTTTCTGGGAAGGGATTCAGGTTTTTGTGCAGAAATTTTCTGCAACGTGTGCACATACCCTAAAGGGGTATTCCACTACTAGGACAACCCCTTCTTGGTCAACATGCTTGGCCCTTATAAAATAAAAAAGCCTATACTTACCTCCCATCCCGGCGCCATTCCAGCGATGTTGGCACTCGCGTTCCTGGGGCTCTCGTGCGGTTGTTGACACGTGAGCCCGGCGCCCAATCAGCGGTACTGTCCCTGTCTTCATACTAATTGAAAATGAAGAGGAAGTGAGAGAGCAACTGCAGACCTAACTTCCTCTTCATGTTCAATTCGTACAAAGGTGGGGACAGTACCGCTGATTCGGCGCCGGGCTCACGCGTCACAACACCGCGTCACAACACCGCATCACAGCCACGGGGAGAGTGCTGAAACTGCTGGACTGGCGCCGGACAGGAGGAGAGTATAAGCTATTTTATTTTATCAGGGCCAAACATTTAGATCAAGAAGGGGTTGTCCACTGCTAGGAATAGAATAAAATAACTCTTCAAGTGTACTTTGTTACTTATAAGTTTACTAATAAAAGTTATATTTTATATTACTCTGATTGGATTAGTCAGTGAATTAAGTAATAATTTTATTTGTTGACACATATGGAACTATATATTCAGGGAACTTACAAATTACATACATTATTAAAATTATCACTTAAACCTGATGAGGCTGTTGTACTTGTGTAGGGCATATAATCCTATAGTTTAAGATGAGCACTTTATAAGATGAAAAGAGGGTAAAAGCTGAAATCAACCTTCACCACCCCATTCTAACCAACAAGCTATAACATTGTGAGATCTCAGCAGTAGGAGGGACACTGAGGAGTGTGTCGTTTAGGCTAAATGGGTGGAGATTGAGTTTAACTCATGAAAACACGTGGAGGCTAGCTCACTCTCTAACAGCATTCATAAAATACTCATTTTTATATAGGGGCCAAGCGTAATAAATCATGTTGGGAAAAAAAATGCTTGTTTATCCACTCATCAGTCGTCTCTTTATCCTTCTGAATTTATCATTCACTATGGAAAACTGCATATAACTGTCCTGTTCAAAGCAATTGGGACTGTCAGCTCACTTAGGAATCAGACTACAACTCACATTTGATATCTAAGGAGAGGAGAAATGAGGAGGGACACACACACAAGGAAAGTACTTCTTTTTGTTTTGTCTTATCCCAGTGCTGGATTCACAGCCGCAATGCTCAGCTCTACAGTGTAATGTCCTACTTACAACTACCACTTCTGCACAAGTGCAATGCAGGAGAGCAGGGATTGTTCATGTCTCACTGTGCAGTTCTTGGGTAGACATCATTGCAGCTAGTCACCAAATTCCAGCTAATGAGCAACTGAAAATTAGAGATGGTGCATAATCTTTAATAAAATAATCTTTATTTTTATATAGCGCTAACATATTCCGCAGCGCTTTACACACATTTTCATCACTGTCCCCAATAGGGCTCACAATCTAAATTCCCTATCAGTATGTCTTTGGAGTGTGGGTGGAAACCGGAGTACCCGGAGGAAACCCACGCAAACACGGGGAGAGCATACAAACTCCTTGCAGATGTTGTCCTTGGTCGGATTCGAACCCAGGACCCCAGCGCTGCAGCGCTAACCACTGAGCCACCGTGCTGCCCGTGCTGCATAAGAGACGAATGGGAAATCTAGTGAAAAAAATGCAGCCTATAAGTCACATAATGGGCAGAAATATTGTTATTTCTTAGGCTACTTTCACACTTGCGTTTTTTTGCGCTGCGTGCGCAGTGCAAACGCGCATAAAAGTGTATCATGTACAGTATTTTTAATGCGTTTTCTTGTTTTTTGTGCATTTTTTTGCAAAAAAGCATGCGTTTTTGCGCTGACGTGCACGTGACCATGCGCACGTCAGCGCTCTCATAGACTTTAATGGGTTTTGGGTGAATTTTTTGTGCATTGCGTGCGCATGCGTTTTTTTGAGACAGGTCGGATGCACAAAAAATGCAACAGGATGCATTTTGTGCGCCCGGGCGCACACTACAAAAAAACGCATGCGCATACAAACGCGTACAAACGCATGACTATGCGCACCCATGTTAAGTATAGGAAAAAAACGCATGTGTGCGCAAAAACTCAGCGCAAAAAAACACAAGTGTGAAACCAGCCTTATATGCAAACATGACTGATGAAAATTCACCTGCAATATCAGGTTAACTTCAGCCTTTGCTCTCATAATAAAGGAGCTTATTTAATGCATCAATATATGGAATCGTTGTACCTTACTTTAATGAGATACAACAATTCTAAAATGGTGAAATGAAGCAGAAAAAGGTTAGGTGGTGAGGTCAATGAAGGGAGTTGTGACTGGTAAAGCAAACACTACTTTGACCACTGACGGCTCTTTTGATTTTCAGTAAAAGTCTATATTGATTTCAACAGGCAGCTGTGTAGAGGCAACAAAATTACTAGTTGTAAGGGAACATTATTTATTAAAAACATACAAAATGTGCTGGGCTATATATCATGTTCAGTAATGTGAGTACTGAATTGTTCATTTTTTAAATATATAAATATATTAATATTTTGTATCATGCTGCACCAGTAACGTTTGTAAATTGTCAAATATAATTAATATATAATCAGACAAACAAAAAAAAAAGTGAAGGCACCTTTTCTTAGCCACAGAATCATTTTTGTAACTTTACGACCAGATAAGTGTTTTTTTGTATGGTTTCAGCCATTATTCCAATATTGATAGTATATGCCAGGGAGAAAGAAACAAACCGGATCAATCTCATATATTGGACCACCCCTGATCCTGAGATTGTAGCCGCAGTATCACCAGTTCAATTGCACAGCAGGAAGGTCAGGAGGCCTACTTGAACATAACCACTGTAGGTTCCTTCATAAAGCTGGTGGGTGTGGACCTACTGCGCCACGGGCCGGGCTTTCCCTGGAGAGGTATAACTAAATGACTACTTGGTGTTCACTAGAGCCTCTGAGGGTGAGGGCAGGTTTGGTAGTCACCAGGATCCACTTCAGAGCGTTCCCCGGGTCTGCAGCAGCTGACTGGTGTCTCAGAAGCACTGGTACGACCTACAGGTGGACGAAGGCAAAGATGAGGTCAGACAATTCGACGTCAGGGTAGGCAGCACAGGTTCAATATCCATAGCCCAGGTCAGAAGGGGAGAAATCATGATAAACCGTAAACAAACCAATAACAGGTGAGACAGAATAAAAAGGCACAATCAAGAACTAGAGAGAAGCTACTAGGAACCTACGTTCAGGCAAGGAGTGGCGGGAAGAGCTGCCTAATTAGCTCCCTGCTGCCTAAGGATTGGCTAGGAGAACCAAACTCTACACAGCACAAGTGATTAAGTTCCTGCAAAGTCTTGCCGCTCCTCCCTGTAGCCAGATGGAGACTCACCAGAAACAATAGGATGAGGCAGAGGTGAAAATGCCACAGGAGGCAGCTTAGAGAGATGACCCTAGACTGGGAGGAACAGAGCAGTGACCGCAGTGAGTAGGGCGGTGCTTACTGCTCGTGCTAGTCATCTGTACCCAGCACTCAGGTAAAATTGAGGTAGATATCCTAGCACTATGACATCACTCCATAACATTACACCCATTACAGATGTCGATACATAAGATACTTTTACGGCATTATCTGACAGGATGCTGTCATATTCTTACATCACCAACCAGATAATTAGACTTAGATTGTACATTCTTGCAGCCAATTGAGAGCTATAAAAAACTACAGAAATGATATTGAAGAAGAATTGAACGTAGTGGGCCAGCACTTTGGCAAGTGCTACAATACTTAGTAATAATTTCATGCTATTATTCTATTTCATGATTAGATCGGTGCTACACATGAGGAATACTCTTCCACCTAGGCAATATGTTACCCTCCCCAGATGGGTAGCAGTAAAAGTTTACTTTCTGGCCACCCTACATAACTTTGTTTCCCCTTTTTTGGATTTTTATCTGTTGCTAATCACTAGTTGTTGCATTATCTACCTTATCTTATTATTGGCCTCTGCATGTCTTTACCATCTATATTCTGTGTTTTTTATATTTATATTTTTACTTCATCTGTGTTCATAGATCATACCTTATTTACCCATCTAATGGGGGTATTGTACCCCACAATAAATAAAGCTAATTTCCTCCCAGCTGCGGGGATCTAAGTGCCGGCACCTGGCGGGTTCATAACTCTATTAATCTGCAGATTAACCCCATATCTGCAGGTTAATAGCATTTTTTTTTCAGGTGACAGGTTCAGTTTAATGCCTGTTTTATTTTTTTGTTTAACCATTTGAATCTTGGAAAATGTTTAGTCTAGGGTTAGTTATTGTTTCCTTAAACAAAAAGGCAGTGACACAGTAGTGGTACTGTAGGTAGATATTAAATAACTTATTAGCAAATTGTGTTAATAGAGGAGTTCCCCCATTCAAAAACCTCATCTATTTGCCAGGGTGGAAAACAGCTACAAGGAGAATCAGCACTTCTGTGTATCATAACGCCATCCCATTGATTTAGGCAAGAACTGTTTCCTGCCGTATTTCCCATGTAGGGTTGTTAAAGGGAACCTGCTATTAGATTCCTGCTGCCCAAACCACAAGCAGCGTGAATCAGACCCCGGCTTCGCGATTCCATTCAAGTATGTATTACCCTGAAATGCTACAGTCTTTTAGAGTAAACATGACTTGCAAAGTTGGCCAAGAACTATGTGTTCTATTTCTGACTAGTCCGATGTGGTACCCGACTGGCTTCTCCCCATCCCAATCCATTTTACTGGCAGATCTAAATAGCATTTCAGAGTAAAACATACCTGGCAGCAATCGTGCAGCCAGTGTCTAATCCATACTGCTTGTGCTTTGGGCAGCATGCAATTACTAACAGATTCCCTTTAAACATTGATTCCCACAAATAACTTATCAATGGATGCTTTAGCAGTACAACAGTCTATTACTTTATCATAAAGAAACCCCATCTAAAGGCCTCATCTCACATAGCGAGATCGCTGAAGCGTCACCGATTTTGTGACGCAACAGCGACCTCTCCAGCGATCTCATTACGTGTGACACTTAGCAGCGACCAGGCCCCCGCTGCGATGTCGCTAATCGTGCTCGAATGTCCTGGGCCATTTTTTGATCGCTGATGACCAGCACGCATCACTGTGTTTGACACCGACGAGCGACCTCGTTAACGACTCAGAAATCATGGATGCAGGCGGGAGTCGTCAGAATCACTGCTGTGTGACAAGATCCTAACGACCGCCAAAGTCGTTATACGGATCGCTGGGATCTTTGCTGCATCATTGGGTAAATCTGCCTGTTTGACAGCTTACTAGCGACCATTTAGCGACGCACCAGCGATCTTTACCAGGTTGTATCGTTGTCGGGATCGCTGGTGCGTCGCTAAGTGTAACGTTACCCTAACAGAGAGGGATTGTCCAAAGCAGTCAACCCCGTTAAAGGGAATGTGTCACCAGGTTTTTGCTACCTCATCTGAGAGCAGCATAATGTAGGAAACGAAACCCTGATTCCAGCAATGTATCACTCACTGGACTGCTTGCTGCAGTTTTTATAAAATCAATATTATCTGCTGCAAATCTAACAGTTTTCTGAATGCTGAACCCACAACACAGATTGACAACATTCTGTGTACACTGTGCATAGGCAGAAAGCTACCAATCCGACTAAGTAGTTCTTTAGTGATCTCATTAAGATTACCGTATATACTCGCGTATAAGCCGAGATTTTCAGCCCATTTTTTTGGGTTGAAAGTCCCCCTCTCGGCTTATACGCGAGTCATATACCGGGGGTCGGCCGGGGAGGGGGAGCGGGGGTTGTCGGAGATCATACTCACTTCTCCTGGCATGTCTCTGCAGCCCCCCGTGCTTATTCCATCTTCTCGGCGCTGTTGTTCCTGCTTTCAGCGGTCACGTGGTACCGCTCATTACCCTCATGAATATGCGCATATACATGAGAGTAATGAGCGGTACCACGTGACCGCAGAAAGCAGGAAGAACAGCGCCGAGAAGATATAACAAGCACGGGGGGGCTGCAGAGACATGCCAGGAGAGGTGAGTATAACGGGGGAAGACATATTCACCTGTCCCCTGTTCCACCGCTGCGCGTCGCTCTGCTGTCCTGCTTCCTCTGGCAGTGACGTTCAGTTCAGAGGGCGCCATGACGTAGTTAGCAGGCGCCCTCTGCCTGAACAGTCACTGCAGAGCCGGCAACACTGATGAGCAGCAGCTGAAGCAGCGAAGACGTGAGTATATAAGTTTTTTGTTTTTTTTTAATTGAGGCAGCGGCAGCAGCATTGTAACGGGCCACTAATCACCGTGCAGCATTGTAAGGGGCCACTAATCACTGTGCAGCATTACAAGTGGCAAATAATCACTGTGCAGCATTATAAGGGGCCACTAATCACTGTGCAGCATTACAAGTGGCAAATAATCACTGTGCAGGATTATAAGTGGCCACTAATCACTGTGCAGCATTATAAGGGGCCACTAATTACTGTGCAGCTTTATAAGGGGCCACTAATCACTGTGCAGCATTATAAGGGGCCACTAATCACTGTGCAGCATTATAAGGGGCCACTAATCACTGTGCAGCTTTATAAGGGGCCACTAATCACTGTGCAGCATTATAAGGGGCCACTAATCACTGTGCAGCATTACAAGGGGCAAATAATCACTGTGCAGCATTATAAGGGGCCACTAATCACTGTGCAGCATTACAAGTGGCAAATAATCACTGTGCAGGATTATAAGGGGCCACTAATCACTGTGCAGCATTATAAGGGGCCACTAATCACTGTGCAGCATTATAAGGGGCCACTAATCACTGTGCAGCATTATAAGGGGCCACTAATCACTGTGCAGCTTTATAAGGGGCCACTAATCACTGTGCAGCATTATAAGGGGCCACTAATCACTGTGCAGCTTTATAAGGAGCCACTCACCGTGCAGCATTATAAGGGGCCACTCACCGTGCAGCATTATAAGGGGCCACTCACCGTGCAGCATTATAAGGGGCCACTAATCACTGTGCAGCATTATAAGGGGCCACTAATCACTGTGCAGCATTATAAGGGGCCACTAATCACTGTGCAGCATTATAAGTGGCCACTAATCACTGTGCAGCATTATAAGGGGCCACTAATCACTGTGCAGCATTATAAGGGGCCACTAATCACTGTGCAGCATTATAAGGGGCCACTCACCGTGCAGCATTATAAGGGGCCACTCACCGTGCAGCATTATAAGGGGCCACTAATCACTGTGCAGCATTATAAGGGGCCTGTTATGATTGAGTCACCGTAGGAGGCAAAAACAGAAATGCTAGCTAAGTCCTGAAAACCAGAGAAGTTGGCAACTATCAGATTGCAGACCCCTGAACCTATCAACACAACTAGCAGTAGCCGTGGGGGGTTCCTACGATGACCTAGACCCCTCGATCACAGCCGGAGAGATACATAGGCCTAAAGAAGGAAAGGGGAAATCTAACTGCCCCAGAGCAGACCCCAAAGCAATAGGCAGCCCCTCACATATAATGACGGTGAAGCAAGATGAAAATACTTACACAGACAGAAAGACAGGCTGAGCAAAGACGGGGCCCAAAAACTACCTAGATAGGAACGGATAGGAAGGCTGCTGTCTGCAATCTGCCAAAACCCTATCAGAGACAAAAGCCAACAAGCTGATATAAAAATGGCCCTGAAGCAACTAAGCTTCAAAAACTAAATCAGCACTCAGGTACTTTCAGAAGACAGAGCTCAAGGAACACTGCACACTCCAGCAGGGAGTGGCAGAATCCAAAAAGCAAGAAAAACAAAAACAAATCTTAGATGCAAAAGGCAAAACAGAAAACTTAGCTTTAGGAGAGCAGGAATCAGACTGGTGTCCAAGAGTCCACAGAGAAATCACCCGCAGGGCAGAAAGGGCGTAGGCTGCCTTAAATCCAGTCAGTGACTCCACTCAGCCAATCGTCTTCATTAGTCCCAGGTGCCTGATAATCAGGCTCACTACCTTCCTTCACTAGAATAGGGAGTTCACCAGGCCTCAGTGAGGGAGGGGAAAATGAACTCACAACAGTACCCCCCCCTTGAGGAGGGGTCACCGAACCCTCAACAACGCTACCAGGGCGATCAGGGTGAGCCCGATGAAAGGCACGCACCAATCTTTTGGCATGAATATCAGAGGCAGAGACCCAGGAATTATCCTCCTGACCATAACCCTTCCACTTAACCAAATACTGGAGTCTCCGTCTAGCCAGACGGGAATCCAGAATTTTCTCTACCTCATATTCCAAGTTACCTTCAACCAATACAGGGTCCGGAGGTGCCACCTCAGGCACAACTGGCTCAACAAACCTCTTCAACAAGGACTTATGGAACACATTATGGATCTTAAATGTGACAGGAAGAGCCAATCGAAAAGAGACTGGATTAATAATCTCCAAAATCTTGTAAGGTCCAATAAATCTAGGCTTAAACTTAGGAGAAGCCACCTTCATAGCAATATTTTTTGATGATAACCACACCATATCACCAATCTTAAACTGGGGACCAATGGTCCTATGTCGATTGGAAAACCGCTGGGCCTTTTCCTGGGAGAGAGATAACTTATCCACCACTTGGTCCCAGATCTGGTGCATTCTCTCCACCACAGTGTCAACACCTGGGCAGGCAGAAGGCTCCACCTGCCCTGAAGAAAATCGAGGGTGAAAACCAAAGTTACAAAAAAAAGGTGACATCAAAGTGGCAGAACTAGCTCTATTATTTAAAGCAAATTCGGCCAAGGGCAAAAATGAAACCCAATCATCCTGATCAGCGGAAATAAAACATCTCAAATACGACTCCAAGGTCTGGTTTGTTCTCTCTGTCTGCCCATTGGTCTGAGGGTGAAAAGCAGAGGAGAAGGACAACTAAATTCCCAACTTGGAACAGAACGTCCTCCAAAATTTAGACACAAATTGAACTCCTCTGTCAGATACAATGTTCTCAGGAATCCCGTGCAAGAGAACCACCTGTTGCAAAAACAGAGGCACCAACTCAGAGGAAGATGGCAACTTAGGGAGTGGTACAAGATGAACCATCTTAGAGAACCTATCACAAATCACCCAAATAAGTCATTCTTTGAGAGACCGGCATATCAGAGATGAAATCCATTGAAATATGGGTCCATGGCCTCCTGGGGACCGGCAAAGGCATCAACAACCCACTAGAGCGAGAAAAAGATTTAGACCGGGAGCAAGTCCCACAGGACTGCACAAAATTCCTGACATCATGAGACAAGGTGGACCACCAAAAAGAGCGACTCACCAGATCTCTAGTACCAAAAATACCTGGATGACCAGCCAATGCAGAGCAATGAACTTCAGACATCACTCTCTTCTTCCACTGGTCAGGAACATACAACTTTCCACTGGGGCAACGCTCAGGTTTGTCCTCCTGGAACTCTTGCAGAGCAAGTCTCAAATCGGGCGAGATGGCAGAAAGAACTACCCCTTCGCCTAAGATGGTGGCAGGCTTGGTCACCACAGGAGAATCAGCAAAGAAACTCCTAGAGAGGGCGTCTGCCTTGACATTCTTAGTTCCAGGAAGGAAAGAGACCACAAAATCAAAACGTGTAAAAAACAATGCCCACCTAGCCTGTCTAGGGTTCAAGCGTTTAGCCGACTCTAGGTAAATCAAATTTTTGTGGTCAGTGAGGACCATAACTTGATGTTTGGCTCCCTCCAACCAATGTCTCCACTCCTCAAAGGCCCATTTCATGGCCAACAGTTCCCGATTCCCCACATCATAGTTACGTTCAGATGAAGAGAACTTACGGGAAAAGAAAGCACAGGGATTCATTTTAGATGTTACCGGATCCTTTTGGGACAACACCGCTCCTGCACCAATCTCAGAAGCATCCACCTCTACCTGGAACGGGAGTGAGACATCAGGTTGCCACAGAACCGGGGCGGAGGTAAATCTACGCTTCAGCTCCTGAAAGGAAGCAACCGCCTCCGGAGACCAATTCAACACATCCGCACCCTTCCTGGTCAGGTCAGTCAATGGTTTGGCAATACTAGAAAATTTTGCTATAAATTTCCGACAAAAATTAGCAAAACCCAAAAACTTCTGGAGGGCCTTCAAAGAAGTGGGCTGAACCCAATCATAAATGGCCTGTACCTTGGCCGGGTCCATTTCAATAGTTGACGGAGACAAAATAAATCCCAAAAAAGAAATTCTCTGTACTCCAAAAAGGCATTTTGATCCTTTGACATACAGAGAATTCTCTCTCAAGATCCGGAACACAGTCCGAATATGTTCCACATGAGAATCCCAATCCTTGGAGAAGATCAAAATATCATCCAGATAGATAATCAAAAATTTATCGACAAAGTCTCGGAAAATATCGTTCATGAAGCACTGGAAGACAGAAGGGGCATTAGTGAGCCCAAAAGGAATCACCAGGTACTCAAAATGTCCCTCTGGAGTATTAAACGCCGTCTTCCCTTCATCCCCCTGCTTAATGCGGATAAGATTATACGCCCCCCTGAGGTCAAGCTTGGTAAACCAGCAAGCACCTCTGACTCTAGAGAATAGATCCGAAATCAGGGGTAATGGATACTGATATTTAATAGCAATTTTATTGAGGGCACGATAATCAATACAAGGCCTTAAAGAACCATCCTTCTTGGCCACAAAAAAAAAAACCGGCACCTAAGGGTGAAGAGGATGGTCTAATATGACCCTTCACCAACGCCTCCTTAATATAGGACCGCATAGCCTCGTGCTCGGGTACAGATAAATTGAAGAGCCGACCCTTAGGAAATTTACACCCCGGGTTTAGTTCAATTGCACAGTCATAACTCCTATGAGGAGGCAAGGACGCAGACTCATTCTCACTAAATACATCATAGTAGTCCGCCAAATAGTCAGGAACCTCATGCGACTGAGGAGAGGTGGAAAAAACCGGAGCCTCACTAAAGGTACACCGGCAACCCCAACTCACCACAGACACAGACTTCCAATCCAAAACTGGATTATGAATCTGCAACCAGGGAAACCCCAGAACAACGGCATCATGCAGACCGTGCAACACCAAAAATCTGCAATTTTCTTGGTGGTCTGGGGCGACCCGCATGACCAACTGGGTCCAAAACTGAGGTTTATTTTTAGCCAGAGGGGTAGCATCAATCCCCCTCAAAGGGATAGGCGTCTGCAGAGGTGTCAACGGAAATCCACAACGTTTAGCAAAATCCAAGTCCATTAGGTTTAGCGCTGCTCCAGAATCCACAAAAGCCTTGGCGGAAAATGTGGACAGGGAACAGATCAGAGTAATCGCCAAAAGAAACTTAGGCTGAACCCCACCAACAGAAAACGTGTGTGCAAAGCGTTTCTCACGTTTAGGACAAACAGAAATAACATGTGAGGCATCTCCACAGAAAAAACACAGCTTATTACGCCTTCTGAATTCCTGACGTTGCGCTTTAGACAAAACTCTATCACATTGCATAGGTTCAGACGTCTGTTCAACCGCTGGCAACACCTCTCGTGTAATTCTGCGTTCACGTAAACGCCGATCAACCTGAATGGCTAAAGACATAGAATCGTCCAGACCAGAGGGAACAGGAAATCCCACCATAGTATCTTTTACGGCTTCTGACAAACCCTTCCGAAAGAGAGCAGCCAAGGCACTATCATTCCAGGTAGTAAGGACCGCCCACTTTCGGAACTTTTGACAGTACAACTCTGCAGATTCTCGACCCTGGTTCAATGCTAACAGGGTCTTTTCAGCCTGATCAATAGCATTAGGTTCGTCGTACAGCAACCCCAAGGCTTGAAAAAATGCGTTCACATTAGTCAGAATAGGGTCATCTGGTTTCAAAGAAAACGCCCAATCTTGGGGATCGCCGCGCAGCAAAGAGATGACAATTTTAACCTGCTGCGCGGGGCTCCCTGACGAGTTAGGCTTCAAAGCAAAAAATAATTTACAATTATTTTTGAAACTCAAAAATTTAGATCGATCCCCAAAAAATACATCAGGTGTAGGGATCTTTGGTTCAACAGCATGTGAACGAGCAAGATAGGTGGAAATTCCTTGCACTTCAGCAGCGAGCTGCTCCACAAGATCAGACACTTGCTTTATCTCCATTGAGAGAAAAGAAAACTCCCCCTACGGCCTCAGAGATATAGAGGAAAGAATATACACACACCTTTTTTTTTTTTTTTTTAAACACAATTCTTTCCTGCTATTGAGTACCCCAGGATCTGCGGTTTGGCGGGTGATTCTGTTATGATTGAGTCACCGTAGGAGGCAAAAACAGAAATGCTAGCTAAGTCCTGAAAACCAGAGAAGTTGGCAACTATCAGATTGCAGACCCCTGAACCTATCAACTCAACTAGCAGTAGCCGTGGGGGGTTCCTACGATGACCTAGACCCCTCGATCACAGCCGGAGAGATACATAGACCTAAAGAAGGAAAGGGGAAATCTAACTGCCCCAGAGCAGACCCCAAAGCAATAGGCAGCCCCCCACATATAATGACGGTGAAGCAAGATGAAAATACTTACACAGACAGAAAGACAGGCTGAGCAAAGACGGGGCCCAAAAACTACCTAGATAGGAACGGATAGGAAGGCTGCTGTCTGCAATCTGCCAAAACCCTATCAGAGACAAAAGCCAACAAGCTGATATAAAAATGGCCCTGAAGCAACTAAGCTTCAAAAACTAAATCAGCACTCAGGTACTTTCAGAAGACAGAGCTCAAGGAACACTGCACACTCCAGCAGGGAGTGGCAGAATCCAAAAAGCAAGAAAAACAAAAACAAATCTTAGATGCAAAAGGCAAAACAGAAAACTTAGCTTTAGGAGATCAGGAATCAGACTGGTGTCCAAGAGTCCACAGAGAAATCACCCGCAGGGCAGAAAGGGCGTAGGCTGCCTTAAATCCAGTCAGTGACTCCACTCAGCCAATCGTTTTCATTAGTCCCAGGTGCCTGATAATCAGGCTCACTACCTTCCTTCACTAGAATAGGGAGTTCACCAGGCCTCAGTGACGGAGGGGAAAATGAACTCACAACAGGGGCCACTCGTATCTATTTTTATTTTTGAAATTTACCAGTAGCTTCGGCATTTTCCACCCTAGGCTTATATGCGAGTCAATAAGTTTTCAAAGTTTTTTGTGACAAAAGTAGGGGGGTCGTCTCATACATGGGTCGGCTTATACACGAGTATATATGGTACATTGAGATTACATTGCGCAGCACAGTAAATGACACATCCCTGAAATTAGGATCATTGCCACTACAGCACACCTGGGCAAACTGTAGCCCACAGGCCACATTCGGCTGGTCCAGTCCAGCTTGCAGACTGAGACAGCCGAAGTGGCTCACGCTATATATATAATGAGGCTATGTGGTGGTTCACACTGTATGTAGGGAGTCTATGTGGGGGCTCAAATAATATGTAGAGAGGCTATTTGGGGACTCACGCTGTATATAGTGACGCTATATAGGGTTCATGCGGTATATAGCAGGCTATGTGGGGCTCACACTGTATATAGGCGGCTACGTGGGGCTCATACAATATATAGGAAGCTATGCTGGGCTCACACTATACATGGAGGCTATGTGGGTCTCACACTGCATATAGGAGTCTATGTGGGGGCTCACATTGTATATAGGGGTTTATGTGGAGGCTCATACTGTGTATGGAGGCTATGTGGGAGCTCATACTGTATATAGGAGGCTATGTGGGAGTTTATGCTCGATATAGGAAGCTATGTAGCGTCTCATACTGTATATAGAAGGCTATGTTGGGGCTCATATTGTATATAGGAAGCTATGGGTGCTTATACTGTAATATGGGGCTGTGTGTTGGCTGATACTGTATATAGGGTGCTATGTGGGGCTCATACTGTGTATAGGAGGCTATGTGGAGACCCATACTTTATATAGGAGATTATGTGGGGGCTCATACTGTATAAAGAAGGCTAAGTGGGGGCTCATACTGAATGTAGGGGGTTATGTGGGGGCTCATTGTATATATAAGATTATGTGGGAGTTCACACTGTATATAGGAGGCTATGTGTGGGGCTTATACTATATATATAGGTGGCTATTTTGGTGCTCGTATTGTATGTAGGGAGGCTATTTGGGGGCTCATACTGTATATAAGGGCTATGTTGTGGCTCATAGGAAGCTATGGGGCTTATACTGTATATATGTGGCGGTGTGTGGGCTCATACGCTATAGGGACTATGTGTGGGTTCATACGGTATATAGGTGGCTATCAGCATTATTAATTGTGCTCATTATTAATAACTACAATTAGTATTAATATAGTTATATAAATATAATTAATATGCTAAGATTAATATTGAGCAGAAATAATTTCAGCCTATTGGTTTCGCCTCAACCACAGTGACGGTCTCTCATGTGGCCACCTTGAGAAAATTAATTTCCCACCCCTCCACAATGTAATACTGCAGTGCTGTAGTAAAAACTTAGTTATAGATTCCCTCTAAAATGTTTGTCTCATTACAACTCATCCTATTACATGATACAGATGTAATAGCGGGATGCCCAATTGGTTCTGGAGGATAACAGAAAGAATTAATTCTATCTGTATTGGTACAAGCATCTATTATTTATGTAGGAGCATTTTTTCAAATGTTTTTAATTAAAATTTATTATGTGAAAGGAGGAAAAGAACATATTTTATATAGTACAAGTAGTCAATTAAGAAGCAACTATATATTTTCATGAGCATTTTAGGAGATTTACCAATTATCTATTTATTAAAATGAACCTGTCATGTCCCCCTTGCCCCCAGAACCACCTGCAGTTGTCTACATATATAAATGCACTGCCTAACATTCCCTTCTTTACATTACATACATTAACAGATCTTTAAAAAAATATTTCTAAAGTCCGTCTATGATATGTAAATGAAGAATCATTAGTGTTCCTAGACTAGTCTGCCCTAGTGGGAGGGATAACATGACTTACAAGTGTCGATGTCATTGCCAGCACTACAGATACCTCGCGAATGCGCGCAACTTCTTTCCCTCATTGCATTGATCCTCTGAAGCCGGGTGTATGCATGCTCACTTCAGAGAGGCGCACTGCGCATTATTAGAAGTCTTCTTCACTTCCAATCTTGTGTAATGCTCCTCTTTGAAGCTCGGACGTGTCCTAGCTTCAGAGGATTGATACAGTGAAGGAAAGAAGTCGAGCGCATGCGTGAGACATCTGTAGCGCTGGCTATGACTTCAGCATTTGTAAGTCATGTTATCATACCTACAGGGGCATCATAACATGTGTGGCGCCCCTGAGGGTTCAGTCGCCACAGAGGTACTGCATCTCCTTCTGAGGTGTAGTATCCCACTCTCCAGGTATGATGGAACACCTGACCAGATTCCACCACTCACATCCCACACAAACACAGTAGAGTAGCAGAGCAACCTTTATGGCTTCCTGCTTGGAACACGAAGAGTGCACCACGCCCGGGTTAGCCCCCCCCATAGTGAGAATTTGGGTAAAAAAATTATTACATTCGTTAGATCTTTGTTAGATCCGGTTTGATCAACCAAAGCTAACGTTAGATCACCCCTACAAAATGAGATATTTACGATCTTTTCCAGGGGGGGCTAGTTAGCCCCCAACTTTGAAATTTGCCATTTTTTGGATGGATTCTGATAGATATTCATTAGATCCGGTTTGATCAGCAAAAATTAACGTTAGATCTCCTTTCGTTCCCGAGATATTGGGGGTGTCAGCTGGGGCTTTAGCTACGGGTTAGCCCCCACTACTTTGAAATTTGCCGTTTTTTGGATGGATTCTGATAGATATTCGTTAGATCCGGTTTGATCAGCAAAAATAAACATTAGATCTCCTTTCGTTCTCGAGATATTGGGGGTGTCAGCTGGGGGGTTAGCTATGGGTTAGCCCCCCCTATTTTGAAATTTGCCGGTTTTTGGATGGATCCTGATAGATATTCGTTAGAACCGGTTTGATCAGCAAAAATTAACGTTAGATCTCCTTTCATTCCCGAGATATTGGGGGTTTCAGGTGGGGGGTTAGCTATGGGTTAACCCCACCAATTTTGAAATTTGCCGTTTTTAGGATGGATTTTGATAGATATTCGTTAGATCCGGTTTGATCAGCATAAATTAACGTTAGATCTCATTTTACTCCCGAGATATTGGGGGTGTCAGGTGGGGGTTAGCTACGGGTTAGCCCCCCAACTTTGAAATTTGCCGTTTTTTGGACCTGGTGAGCGGAAACCTTCAATGACCTGGTGATGAGCCAGGTCATTAGGCATTACGCCCACCGCCGCTGAGGCCCGCCCACCCACAGCCATTAGACGGGCCAAGAGCCGACGTCACGTGATGCAGCAGTCTGCTGCATAATGTGATGTTGCAGGGGGCGTGACCTTCATTCCAGGAAGCGGCCGCATCGCAGGCGCTCCTGGCCTGCCCCTGGCACGAGGACTTTGACTCATTTAGCATTTTGCCAGATCAGTCAAGCGATTCCTTGCTCTGGCGGTGGGAGGAGGGGGGACGTTACATTTGCAGCAGCACTGCGGGCTGCAGGAGGCCTGGAACACAGCTGCAGCTGCACACAGTTTTTTGTCATGCTGTGGCCATCAGCCAAAGCATGACAGAATACAGAGTAATGGTGCAGGTACTCTTTAAGGCTGTGTCCATGCTCACAATTTTTCCCCATCAATGTCTGCCATCACGGAAGGAAGAAAAAAAGGCGAGGTGACGGTCCCATTCACTTTTTTTAACTAGAGGTGGAAGACCTGTGAAGACTCAGACGTCAAGGTTAGATTTCAGAAAGGTAGATTTTAAGGGATTCAGAAAGAGAATTGGAGGGATCCAATGGCTGGATATCCTTAAAGACAAAAATGTCCAGGAAGGATGGGAAATCTTGAAAAATGAAATTCTCAATGCACAGTTGTTAACAATTCCGAAAAGAGGGAAGAATAGGAAGCATTTAAGGAAACCAGGATGGATGAACACAGAACTTAAGCACATGCTAAAAAGGAAGAAAAAAATGTTTATAAAATGGAAAGAGGGAGGCATATCTAAAGAAGAATATAATGCTGTCTGCAGAACCTGCAGGGCACAAATCAGATTATCTAAAGCTGAAAATGAACTGAGGCTTGCAAGAGATGTCAAAAGCAATAATAAAGGATTTTGGGGATATGTCAAAAGTAAAAGAAAAGTCAAAGATGCTATAGTATTTTTACAGGATGAAAATGATGAAATGGTAAGACAGGATGTTGAGAAGGCTGAACTTTTAAATTCCTATTTTGCATCTGTTTTCTCTCAGAAAGGAAATGCAACATCAACTGTTATTCACTGTCCTATTAAGGGAATAGAAGAATCCAGGATATCTATAAACAGAAAGATAGTGAGGAAACACTTAGCTAACCTAAATGAATTCAAGTCTCCAGGTCCAGATGAATTACACCCCAGAGTACTGAAGGAGATAGCAGAAGAAATTTTTGAACCCCTCTCCATAATCTTTGAAAATTCTTGGAGAACAGGAGAAGTGCCAGAAGACTGGAGAAGAGCAAATGTTGTTCCTATCTTCAAAAAGGGGAAGAAGGTGGACCCAGGCAACTATAGGCCGGTGAGTCTGACTTCTATACCAGGAAAGATCTTTGAACAAATTATTAAACAACATGTATGTCAATAACTGGATAAGAATGAAGTGATTAAACAGAGTCAGCATGGGTTTGTAACTGATAAGTCATGTCAGACTAACTTAATTTCCTTCTATGACGGTATCACTGATTGGGTGGATCAAGGAAATGCTGTAGATATAGTATATCTTGACTTCAGCAAAGCATTTGACAAAGTCTCTCATACAATCCTTATTGAAAAAATGACTAAGTATGGAATGGACAAGGCAACTGTTAGGTGGATTCATAACTGGCTTAGTGATCGGACCCAAAGAGTGGTCGTAAATGGCTGCACATCCAGTTGGAAGAATGTCTCAAGTGGGGTACCACAGGGCTCTGTCCTGGGCCCTGTATTGTTCAACATCTTTATCAACGATTTAGATGAAGGAATTGAGGGTAAACTGATTAAATTTGCTGATGACACAAAGCTAGGAGGGATAGCTAATACTAGAGAGGAGAGAGAGAGGATTCAAAAAGATTTAAATAAACTGGAGAAGTGGGCAGCAACTAACAGAATGGTTTTTAACAGGGAGAAATGCAAAGTACTACATCTGGGCAATAAAAATGAAAAAAGCATATATAGAATGGGAGGAATAGGGCTAAGTGACAGCACATGTGAAAAAGACTTGGGTATACTAATAGATCACAGACTGAATATGAGTCAACAGTGTGATGCAGCAGCAAAAAAGGCAAATGCAATTCTAGGATGTATTAACAGAAGCATACAGTCTAGATCACGTGAAGTCATTATTTCCCTCTACTCCTCTTTGGTCAGACCTCATCTGGAATATTGTGTCCAGTTTTGGGCACCACATTTTAAAAAGACATCAACAAACTGGAGCAAGTTCAGAAAAGAGCGACCAGAATGGTGACCGGTCTGCAAACCCTGTCTTATGAGGAAAGGTTGCAGGATTTGGGAATGTTTAGTTTGCAAAAGAGAAGACTGAGAGGAGACTTAATAGCTGTCTACAAATATCTAAAGGGCTGTCACATTGTAGAAGGATCAACTTTATTCTCATTTGCACAAGGAAAGACTAGAAGCAATGGGATGAAACTGAATGGGAAGAGACACAGATTAGATATTAGAAAAAACTTTTTGACAGTTAGAGTGATCATAGAGTGGAACAGGCTGCCACGAGAAGTGGTGAGTTCTCCTTCAATGGAAGTCTTCAAACAGAGGCTGGACAGACATCTGACTGGGATGATTTAGCGAATCCTGCTTTGAGCAGGGGGTTGGACCAGATGGCCCAGGAGGTCCCTTCCAACTCTACGATTCTATGATTCTATGAATAGGACTATCATTACAATTTTTTGTTTCCCCACTGCTTCACCGTCCCGTCATGTCATCGTAAGACTGGGTGGGAAAGTAGTGGGGAGAAAATGCTGCTAGCAGCATTATTCTTGCCGTCATTCACTAATGGTCAGAGCACTGCCTGTCATCTGCCCCTCAGAGAATTAATAATTTTCAATGCAGTTTCAGGCCGCCGACTCTCATTTCTCTGGCACCTCCTTTGGTGCATGAGCTGGATGTGGTTGGATAGCTGACATCTGGCACACTCTTGTGCACTTGCAATCTGCACATGAGCCTGCATGGAAGTAAAAAGTGCCAGCAGGGGAGTTCCTCAAGTATACTGGATGATGTCCGCCATCTAAACACATAAGCTGGAGGAGGAGGTAGATAAGATAATTAGCTGCCTCAGACTTCATGCCTCTGCACACCCATCAGTCTGGGAATGCCTCTTTAATGGGCTGGGAATGCCTCTTTAATGGGCATCATGCTTCTTTTTCTTTTGGATTTATACATGTTGGTGTGCTTAAAGGGAATCTTCCACCTAATGCTACCCTAAGCAGCTGTCAGCAAGCCTGTATTGTCACAGAATAATGACACCAGTGGCGCTCCACTCCGAGGTGCCGTCTGGGTGCTGCAGCGCCCGGGAACTCGGCGCATACCAGCTATCTAATAGCACAATTAGGCTGGTCATGTGGTCTGTGGTCACTAGACCCAGTTCTGCTGCCAGTTCTGAGCATTTCAGTGAAGCGTTCAACACTCGTGTGAATGACTAATATATGAATAAATTGGCCAACACAAATAACGTAATGGGGAAGCTTGAAGTAAAGCACTGGTTTGCAGCTACTTAGCACATTTTCCTATTGTGCACTTATGTGCTTAAAGTGGGATTTAATTTCCTAACACACATCCATTCTCCTGCTGCCATCCATATCTGCATACATTGATCAGCAGATCCATACACACACTCATACACAGATAAAGATAGGACAATTACACACAGTGGATCAGACCTTCCTGCATAGAAATATGCCATACATAGGAAATCAATACCTACCTTCACATTTAGTTAGTGAACACACTTGTACGAGGATGTGTTTCTCTGCCTGCTCTTATGACTGAAGTGAAAATGAACATCCAAATAAAAGGTCACACACAGGGTCAAACAGAGGGTGGGATCAAAATCACTCAAAAGTTGATACATTGTGTTGATAAAACTACATGCAAATGTAAAAGGAGCTAACTGGGTTTTCAAGCCATTGCCCCACCTGGTTTTTCCACATGTGGCTTTCAATGGCATCATGCAGTGCTTAGGGAGCTGATGAGCATGTGATTGGCTCCATCATGCTGCGTTCCTCTGTTCCGCCGCCATCCCACCTGTTGCTTTTTCTGCCCTGTATTTAACTTTCAGGTAACTTTTGATATGTCATAGAGGCATATCAAAGTTTATCTGCTGACGTAGGCTAAGTTCACACAGCTTAAATATGACACCTGTTTTGTCTGAGCCGGAATTAAACTCTGAATGTGGTACTGCAGGGGTTCCTTGGTGTCTCCTGCTGGCGGGGTGACGTCGCC
The DNA here is from genome assembly GCF_039654945.1 of Dendrobates tinctorius. NCBI lineage: Eukaryota > Metazoa > Chordata > Amphibia > Anura > Dendrobatidae > Dendrobates > Dendrobates tinctorius. The sequence continues at coordinate 11,208,356 of NW_027361749.1, forward strand.
CCTCCAGTGTCCTATGCCGGGGAAACACCAGGGAACCACAGACAAGCCCTGCAGTACAAGACCCACAGGTAGCCGACAGTAAGGGAGTAAGGGAGGCCATGAGTACCCGTGCCGCTGCAGCGAAGCGGGAGGACGATGTGCAGGGGAGCACTGCTCACCGGCAACCCTCTGTTGTGGCACTGTAAGGATTCCCTGAGCTTTCCCGCTGGCAGGGTGACGTCACACCACCAGCGTTCTGCAGCCTGGGAAAATCCCAGGGAACCCCTTCAGCACCATAGATCACATGCTCACATTGGATTACAGATCAGGTACTACCAGGGGTCAAGTTTTGGGAAAAAAATGTGTGAACTCACCCAAGATTTCCTACTTGCCCCGACTCTGATGAGAGTTACACCAACGTAGTAATTAAATAATACTGCCATACTGTGACTGAATAAAACACAAAGGCCAATATTACTCCTATACAGTGACCATAGATAGGCAGAAACTATCTACACAGGCGCACTGCAGACCGCACTAGTGATTATGTTACCTTTAGGCCTCTTTCATACGATCATATGCGTATTGCGCGCGTTAAAAATGCAGCGTTGTCACTGTGTATTTCCCGTCGTATTTCACATAGCCCAGTGATTTGTATTAATGGGCTAATTGTGTAATATGCTACAAAATAGAACATGCTGTAATTTTTTTTTTTTTTACACGCATTTGCGTATGCATGAAAATAACGCATATGAGAATAAACGCATCGGTTTCAATGGGTACATTTCATCGTGAAATACACATGCGTGAAAAACACAGTGTATTACACGACAAAATTAAGATCATGTGAAAGAGGCCTTATATCCAATGGTCACATGTGACGTTTGCTGTTACTGGGGTCATTTGCTTTTCCTATTTCTAGTCCAGACCGCCACAATGAATTTTCCCAGCCGCTACTTGTCCCTGTAGGATTTTGCATTCAGACAGCTACGGGTTAGCCCCCCCCCCAGAAAAAGATCGTAAATATCTCGGGAACGAAAGGAGGTCTAACGATAATTTTTGCTGATCAAACCGGATCTAACAAATATCTATCAGAATCCATCCAAAACCCGGCAAATTTCAAAGTAGGGGGTGCTAACCCGTAGCTAAGCCCCCAGCTGACACCCCCAATATCTCGGGAACAAAAGGAGATCTAACATTAATTTTTGCTGATCAAACCGGATCTAACGAATATCTATCAGAATCCATCCAAAAACCGGCAAGTTTCAAAGTAGGGGGGGCTAACCCGTAGCTAACCCCCCAGCTGACACGTCCATTATCTCAGGAACGAAAGGAGATAGAATGTTAATTTTTGCTGATCAAACTGGATCTAACAAATATCTATCAGAATCCATCCAAAAACGGCAAATTTCAAAGTTGAGGGGGCTAGCTACGGGTTAGCCCCCCTGGAAAAGATCGTAAATATCTCATTTTGTACGGGTGATGTAACGTTAGCCTTGGTTGATCAAACCGGATCTAACAAAGATCTAACCAATGTAATCATTTTTTACCCAAATTCTCACTAAGGGGGGGCTAACCCGGGGGTAGTGAAGAGTGCTGGGAGGTGGGTGGAGCTGAGACTGCACAATAGAGCTGGAGAATATTAGGAAAAGGTCAGTCTGTGAGAGAAGATCCCCTGAGAGGGATGGAGTGAAGGAAGTGCTGCAGCAGACTCCTGTGACCTGGAGCTGCTGGCACGGGAAAGAGAAATAGAAAGCCTGATTCTTCAGAAGGAAGATAGTTTAGTACGGAACGTAAGGAGAAGAGAACTAAGGACTAGGGTCAGAGCAGAACCCTTCCTGAAGTTTGAAGCGCATGGCCGGGGTCCGGTCCCCGAGGCCGTTTGTGAAACTAATGTTCCAGCAGCAGACACCGGAGGAATAGGAGCTGTGACCACTCTATTCCCACAAAAGACTCGAAGACACGGTGGCAACCTATGTGTGAGCCAGGACATGACGGATGGAGTCCCTGAAGCAGGCTACAGTCACTTGTCATGCGAGTAGAGTTCCAAAGAACATCTGAGAGGAGGAACTTGGGTTTAACACACAACTACAAGTACTTCAGTATAAGCGCTAGAAAGGAGACGTTCAGAACAGGCACACGAAAGGGAGAGCTGGGAAGGTTAATTCCTTCTGCCTGGGAGTTGGCTGAGCCCCTGATCTGGAGACCGCAGCATTGAAGCGGGCACCTGTCTGTGCCAAGAACGTGAGTAAAAGAACTGGAACTGCATTCATCTGTCTCATTGCCTTCTTCCTGCGCCAACCCCCTCAGCACTGCTACCTCTCTGTGCCTAACACTGCACCATCTCCTTCTCCTCACCATCTCCTCATCTACACCAACCTCATCTACTCTGCCCTGGGACTACAGCCCTACCTGTGGAGGGCTACAACATCATTGCTGCACCACACCATCTGTCCCAGAGAAGCAACTCTGCAGCACTGGTCAAACTGACCAGAAACCACAGGTGGCGTCATGAATCATCTCAATTACTTTATCCCCATCACTCTACCCCTTTTACATTGACTGCCTGAAGCCACGGACCGAGTCATTGCCACTGTGACATCTCCCATTGTAATCAACGGGCCCGGCACCGAGTACCCCACGGCCTCTGGGGGCGAGTCAATTTTGGCTTCACAAACAGGATGATGAAGCCCGGTACCACCGGGTCCTGTGTGCTGAAGATTTTTTGGACTTAAAATTGCTGAAAATGTGCAAAACAACCAAAATGATAGACTGTAAAATGGACTCTCAAAATGGCCGCCAGCACGGTGAAGAAGGGCGTGACAACATGGGTGGCCCTAAGAAAAGAGCGCGAACTGTCCTGGGCCTCCCCTGCCTGAACTTCTATGCAACAGCAACATGGCCCACCCCCAGAGGGGTTCTTATACTGGCTTGGTATGAAGGCAGAGAAAGAAGGCGCCACCCCAGGAAGGAGGAGCAAAGCCCTGTGGCGGGAAAGGAGCCCAGAGATAAGCGAGAACACCAGGACGCCATGATGGAAGAAGGACGGAGGTCTGAGGAGCACGCGGAAGCTGAGCTTGTCTTCCCCGGCGCACTAGTCGAAGGCTCCAACCCTGCTTCCACGATGGACCGCCAGCAGCTGGAGGAAGAAATCGCCCTGCTGAACCGCAGTCTGCGGCTGAAGCAGGAGGTTCTGCAGGCCTTGGATCAGCAGCGCACCCAGGAGGGGCCTGCAGAAACGGTACCTCCACCACCAGTACCCGCCGCCGCTGCACCAGTTCCACACCAGGTAGCACCTGTGAAACTCTCGGCCGCTGCTATGCCATCGGCAGTGCCTGTCACCCCTTCCACGCTGCCACCGCCGCCGGGCGCTGCCTGCCAGGAGGAGTTACCCGAGGACCCGGGAGCTGAATGTGAGGCAGAGACTGTGATCTTGCCTGGACCTGTCGCAGTCACGCAGGTCCCACCGGAGGCCTCAGCAGATTCTGAACCAGCTCCTGCAACCACCGCTGCCACCGGCTTCCGTCCAGTGCCTGCACCGGAGCCGAAACAACACCACCAGGAAGCATCAGGTATGGCCGCCGCCCCTGCAACCAGGTTGACCCCTGAGTTCCCATCCACCACGTGCAACAGGCTGGTACTTCGCATGGAACAAATGGAGGAGTTGTGTTCTCAATTCCAAGTTGCTAAGCTGACTGCGATGGAGAAGTGGAAAACATCCCTGCTGAAAAGAGCAAAGCTGGAGCAGACGCGTCCCATCCGGCGTCTTATGATCTCAGCGGAGGGACATGAACTGCTAGTAGGTGTTACCATGCATCACGGATTTCCCTTGCGAGAGATTTGTCATCCCCGCATTTCACCATGCAAGCGACAACAAGCTACTGCACCCACCAAGGCCAAGCAGGCCAACTCCATGGAAGTACAACATCCCCTGGTACAAGTTGCTACCCCTGCTGTACCACAGGCAGCAGTACCACCAGCTGTCAGGCCAAAAACCAGAACAGCTACCGCACCATCAACAGCTGCTGAGCTACCACCACAGGCAGCCATCCCCAAAGCCCAACAGGAGGACTATGGACAATATATTAAGCCAGCAGGATGCGGACATCCTGAAAGTCTTCCCTGGAAGCAAAATAATTCTGCTTCTACCACCCCAGGAGGAGACCATCACTAGAACATTTACCAGTAACTGAACTGTTACCCAGGAGGGTATTGGCACCATTGTGCCTCAAAGTTTGCTTTTGTTTTCTTGCTGTTTTCCTCAGTTTGCCATTTGTTGCACTGAAAGCAAAACTGCAGTGATCATGAACTGGGAGTGATTCACAAACTTTCCTGTAAATAGTTTTCACCTCTTAAGGTGCTCTCTCTTGGTTTTACACAAACCTTATTCAAACAAGGACTACCTCAGACCTGGAGTTCTGCTCCAACCCCAAGGACACTGCATGAAATCCCGGCTGGGAGCGGTGTCCAGCACTTGCAAGAGTTATTGACGTTTTAATGTGAAGTCTTTTATAATGTGCTTTGAAAATGTTGGTAGCAATGTTTAGCTGCAGTATTAGAAGTAGATGTTTTGCAGAAAGTAGTCTAGAAGTAATCTTTAATAAAAATGTGAAATTTTGAATAAAAATTGTATCCAGGTGACGAACCAGGGGGCAGCGGTTGTCACCTATAGTTCTAAAAGAATAGGAGTAATAGTAGAATGTGAAAAATGTGTTAAAGCAAGGATGGTAATACTTGAACTTCTTAGTAACGGTTACTGCCAATAGCACTTTATTCTGTAAGCTTGTTATGCAACATTCAAGCTTTAGTCCTCACCTTAAGAGAAGCTGTTTTTACATTGTTAATCTAAAAAGAAAATTTTGTATGTTCTGATAACATAATTCTCATTTGTTTACAGCCCGCGGACGTGCTGCGGTTAACGGAGGGGGTATGTGGCGCCCCTGAGGTTTCAGTCACCACAGAGGTACTGAACCTCCTCCTGAGGTTTAGTATCCCACACTCCAGGTATGATGGAACACCTGACCAGACTCCACCACTCACATCCCACACAAACAGTAGTATAGCAGAGAAACCTTCATGGCTCCCTGCTTGGAACACGAAGAGTGCTGGGAGATGGGTGGAGCTGAGACTGCACAAGAGAGCGGGAGAATATTAGGAAAAGGTCAGTCTGTGAGAGAAGATCCCCTGAGAGGGATGGAGTGAAGGAAGTGCTGCAGCAGACTCCTGTGACCTGGAGCTGCTGGCACGGGAAAGAGAAATAGAAAGCCTGATTCTTCAGAAGGAAGATAGTTTAGTATGGAACGTAAGGAGAAGAGAACTAAGGACCAGGGCAGAACCCTTCCTGAAGTTTGAAGCGCATGGCCGGGGTCCAGTCCCCGAGGCTGTTTGTGAAACTAATGTTCCAGCAGCAGACACCGGAGGAATAGGAGCTGTGACCACTTTATTCCCACAAAAGACTCATAGACACGGTGGCAACCTATGTGTGAGCCGGGACATGACGGATGGAGTCCCCGAAGCAGGCTACAGTCACTTGTCATGCGAGTAGAGTTCCAAAGAACATCTGAGAAGAGGAACTTGGGTTTAACACACAACTACAAGTACTTCAGTATAAGCGCTAGAAAGGAGATGTTCAGAACAGGCACACGAAAGGGAGAGCTGGGAAGGTTAATTCCATCTGCCTGGGAGTTGGCTGAGCCCCTGATCTGGAGACCACAGCATTGAAGCGGGCACCTGTCTGTACCAAGAACATGAGTAAAAGAACTGGAACTGCATTCATCTGTCTCATTGCCTTCTTCCTGCACCAACCCCCTCAGCACTGCTACCTCTCTGTGCCTAACACTGCACCATCTCCTTCTCCTCACTATCGCCTCATCTACACCAACCTCATCTACTCTGCTCTGGGACTACAGCCCAGAAACCACAGGTGGCGTCCCGAATCATCTCAATGACTTTATCCCCATCACTCTACCCCTTTTACATTGACCGCCTGAGGCCACGGACCGGGTCATTGCCACTGTGACATCTCCCATTGTAATCAACGGGCTCAGCACCGAGTACCCCAAGGCCTCTGGGGGCGAGTCACATGCTAAATGGACTGACTAGTCTAGGGACAATAACGTCGCACCAACAAGTCAAAGACCTCATTTACATATCATAGACGGACTTTAGAAATACTTTTTCTAAAGATTTTTTTATGTGCGTAATGCAATAACTGTGCTGTTAGACAGTGAATTTATATACAGAGGGTACAGAAAGTATTCAGACCCCTTTTTCCAGATGTGAAAAACTTGTTGCATCATTCCCAAGAAGACTCATGGCTGTACTAGCTCAAAAGGGTGCACCTACTCAATACTGAGCAAAGGGTCTGAATAGTTATGACCATGTGATATTTCAGCTTTTCTTTTCTAATAAATTTGCAAAAATTTCTACATTTCTGTTTTTTTCAGTCAACATGGGGTGCAGAGTGTACATTAATGAGAAAAAGAATTAACTTTTTTGAATTTACCAAATGGCTGCAATGAAACAAAGAGTGAAAAATTTAAAGGGTTTGAATACTTTCCATACCCACTGTATCTGCTGCTTGTACTGGTGGGAACGGAGCGACAAGGCAGGTTCATTTTAAATATTTAAAATAGAAAGAACTGAATAAAGTGAAGAAAATAATAAGCTGCACTTCTCTGGTAACTTATTCAGAGGGAGATTCCTTATTACATAGAAAGCTATTTCTCTGTTCAGTCACACCAGGGACATCCTCTCCACTCCTTTACACAGTAACTCTATGATGCTTTTTGAATTTCAAATGCAACACTATCACTTTTATCTTTTCCTGTGTCTGGTTTGTGCTGGAGATGGTTGCAGAATTGCAATTACTTCATAAAAAATAGCAGACCAAGATATATGGGAATGCGAACTCCAAACAGCACCTCAATGTAACTATGGAGTTTATTATTTTGCAGCTTTTTAATTGCCAGATTTAACCTTAGAACAAAGGCAGATAGTGCCAGTCTGGCAGTTCACTTTCCATAGCAGGCTGGAAATAGTTTTGCAGGCCCATGCTCCACAGCAGGCATAGTAAATTCAGAAGAAACCATATAATATGCTACTTTTAGTATGTTAGTTGAATAGCTTATTTGCCTGGTTTATTCTTTTTCCGTGAAAATGCAAAAGACGCAGCCTGGAAAAGGAGAGATAGAGAGAGAATTTTTCCTGCCGCCAGAACGGGATTTGGGGTTAAATTTCTGGACAGGAAATGCTTCCGGGCATGCTCAGTGTGAAAAAGCGGATCCGTGCAGACAAAAAAATGTTTAATTGTCCGTCCACTCAAGTAAGCGGACGCCAAAATTTTGGCGGATCCGTCAAAAAATGGATCCAACAGATGTCCATCCGTCAAAATCCGCCGCTAATGCAAGTCAATGGGAAAAAACGGATCCGCCAAAAAAATGGCAGATCTGTTTTTTTAGCAAAACGGCGGATTTTGACTGATGGAAACAAACGGAAGTGTGAAACAGGTCTAAGCCTGTTCCCAATGTTAGGCGTCAGGTTTCTGCGTCTGCTCTGCAGGAATCCAGAGCCTCACATTCTGCGGTCTCCTGCTGTCTATCTACTGCAGACCGCTCCAGAGACTAAGTTCCTCTGTGCTCATACTGGGCATGCTCATGAGACGATCTCCCATTGGAGATCGGGAGTCATGTGCCCAGGTCCTGCTCCAGATCTCATTGGTCCATCTCGGAGATCTGGAAGGTCCCGTACGGCTATAAAAAGCGTGCATGACCGATCGGCCATGCGCTAGTATAGACTATCCTTGCTATGTGTGAATGGTGACGGATGTATGATTCTGGTGACTTATTAAGAAACCCCTTCCCTCTGATATTACGCATGTGGATAGGGAATTAGTTCAGCAGTCAGCGCCAGTCAGTGGCAAGCCTTAGGCCACTGTGCACACTGCACCTCTGCGCTAGCGTCCGACATTGAGCCTGCTTTGAAGCTGTGTCACCCTGCGGCAGTGTCCTACGCTGCGCTGCAGTTGCAGCCCATCTTGGCGCTCGCAGTAGCGATGCCGCACACACGGTAGGTCTAGACGGACGCAGCTCCTCTGTCTTAGGTCCTGCTTCTGTGACCTGATACCGTGTGTGCATTTACCTGAGGCCTGTGATACTAACAGGCTCAATGTTTTTGTATGTTTATGTTGCGGCGCCTCTGTGTGTGAACAGAGCCCGCTTTGTGCACTTCGGGTGTTGTCTAACCCGTGCGCATTATACCGCCATATTGCTTGTCTGTCATTACCTAGCAGCGGTGTAACATCTACTGCACGGTGGACCCCGAGCGGCGAACGCACTTTATTATTTATTTTTATTTAGTGCGTTCCGCCGTTCCTAACACCCTAACCTTGCCCAGTCGTTAACAGGTTTGTGTGGTCAGACAGAAATATTGCTCCTAGTGATGCCCGTTTGTGTTCCCACATATGTACCCGGTAGTGTAACTAGAGTCGGATGAACCCTGGTGGAAGATTTGGACCGGGGCACTGCATCCTGATATATATGTCCCTTATCCTGGGCCACATCCTGGTATACATATCGCCCACCCTGGTGCACACTGACGAGCAAAAGGGTAACAAAGTTTTGAACTTTTGACTTTCAGGCTCTATATCTCACCATCCACTACAGCTTCGTATAAGAGACTACCATCATTTTATAAACAATCATCTTGGATATCTCATGCATAGATTTGACTTGCAACTATTTTGCATATGATTAGTTATGCAGATTCTTGTCATGTTACAGCTTTGTTACTGCTTTGCTCCTAAAAATCTAAAAATTTTGTTAGTATTTTGAAAATCCGCCTTTGGCCTCAACACTGCCAGAATCCTTCTGGGCATGCTCGAGATCAGATTCAATCATGTCTCGACCGAAATCTGATCCCAGGTCTCTTCATTTGTCCAAAGTTGGTGCATACTGCTCGTCTCACTTAGGTATGTATACGGCTTTTTCTTCAACTCTACCCACAAGTGTTTATTTGGGATGAGGTCTGGGGACTGTTGGGGCCAATCCAGCACCTCTACTTAATTGTCATTGAACCATCTCTTTGCCAATCTCGACCTATGCTTCGAGTTATTGTCCTGCTGGAACACTATGTTGTCCTTGTCACACCCATAGTACTGGAGTGTACAAAGTAATTTATCTTGTAAGATACTCACATATAGCTCAGCACTGATACCACCATTGATCCTGGTCAAGTATTCAATGCCTTTGGGTGTGAAACAGCCCCATATCATCAGGCTTCCACCACCGAACTTGACAGTCCATTTGGTAAGGCGTCGGGTTCCTGCAACTGCACAGCAGGAATCCAGAGCCTTGCATTCAGCGGTCTCCCATTCTCCTCCGACCGCTCAGGAGCCTGCACATCAATCCCGGCATTCCAGACACTCTGCTCAGACAAGCTCTGTGGGTCTGGTTGTTGCTGCCACCTCTGGGCCAGCAATAGTAGTGCAGTTTGCTCTGCAGCAAGCCACTCCAGAGGCTAAGTCCTCCCGTTGCGCTACTGGGCATGCTCACGAGACGATCTCCCATTGGAGATAATAATAATAATAATGATAAATTTTATTTTTATAGCGCCGACATATTCCGCAGCACTTTACATTTCAGAGGGGATTTGTACAGACAATAGACATTACAGCATAACAATAATCACATACAGTAGATTATAACACATACCAAGAGGAAAGAGGGCCCTGCTCGCAAGCTTACAGTCTATGCGGAAAGAGGGAGACACGAAAGGTGGGTGGTAACAGTTACCCTGATTGTATGGACCAGTCATAATGTTAAGTGTGTAACAGTACAGACACAGAGGGCTAATGGAGGCATAAAGCATGTGGGAACATGATGCGGGGAACCTGGTTATGGTAAAACTTTTGGCTCTGCCACACAGGGATAGATTAGGTTAATGTGTTGGGGTGGTAGGCCAGTCTGAATAAATGCGTTTTCAGGACACGCTTAAAATTGTGGGGATTGGGGACTAATCGTATTGACCTGGGAAGTGCATTCCAAAGAATTGGTGCGGCACGTGTAAAGTCTTGGAGACGGGAGTGGGAGGTTCTGACTATTGAGGATGCTAATGCTAATTGGAGATCAGGAGTCACGTGCTCAGGTCCTTCTCCAGATCTCATTGGTCCATCTCAGATCTGAAAGCTTCCGGAAGGTCCCGGCTATAAAAGGGCTGCATGGCCACTCGGCCATGCGCTAGTATAGACTCTAATTGCTACTGTGTGAATGTTGATGGATGCATGGACTGCAAGTGACTCATTAAGATTCCCCTCCCTCTGATATTACGAGTGTGTATAGGGATTTAGTAATAAAGTCAGCGCCAGTCAGTGGCAAGCTATAGGCCACAGTACTCATCCACCACAGTGCTAGCGTCCGACAGTGTGCCTGCTTCCGGTCATTGTTGTATAGCGGCAGTGTCTGTCACCGCGCTGCAGTCAGCAGCTTCTCTTGGCATCCGCGGTTGCGACGCCACACGCACGGTAGGTCTAGACGGACGCTGACCCTGAGTCTGGGCCTAGTCCTGTGACCATATACAGTGCGTGCACACCGCTGAGACCTGTGAGGTCAACAGGCTCGGCATTTATGTTTATGCCTTAGGCGCCTCTGTGATTATAACAGAGCTCGCCAGCACTCGCGGGTGACGTTCAACCCGCGTGTACCATACCGCCATATTGTGCGTCTGCCATTATATAGCAGCAGTTTAATACCTCTGTGGACCCCGGGCGGCGAACGTACTTTCTGTTATTTAATATTTAGTGCGTTACGCCATCCCTAGCATGATTCAATATCTCGATCCGTTAGCCCCTTTCCCCCATGTTTTTTCTAGACCTATTTTCACCAACCAGAGCCTAGTCTATTCACTTTTGTCTCATTACTCCAAATCACCGTTTCCAATCTTGCAAAATCAAGAGGTTGTTTCTTATGAAAATATTGAAGTTGAGGCTTCTTCACTTTTTTTCGAGCCACCTTTCCAGACTTCTGTAACATGCGTCACATGGTGCTTACATGGACGTTTGTTATCTCACTATTACGAAGCATACGAGGCACCTCCACTGCCACGTTTGTTGTGTCAGAATTGACCTTGTGATGAGTCGACTTGTTTACTCCAATATTTTGCCTGGATGTCCACCTCTTGGTTTTTGAATGGATGGACGGACTTCATTTCTTATTCTTACAACTATCATGGCACTCACATGCAGTTTGGCAATTTTGTTGACCGAGAGACCACTATAAATGATCTAGATAATGCTGTTTTCTCTTTTCCTTATTACGGTACTTTTTTTCATGGCTGCTCCTTGATTTGAACCAGTGACCTTTTGCTTCACTGAACTATTAGGGAATGTGAGAGCAGGTTGTTATTTGTAGTATACAGGAAGAAAAAATGTTTTCCACCACCAGAAGAATAGTAATAATAGAGTGACATGAATAACATGACAAGAATCTGCACAGCTAATCGTATGCTAAATAACGTATTTTTTGGATTATAAGACGCACTTTTGTTCCCCCAAATTTTGGGGGAAAGTGAGGGGTGCGTCTTATAAACTGAATCTGTATGCTGCTGTGCTAAAGAGTAGGGTGGGGCGGCTCTGGCATGGTGTCAGGGGGCTGGGGTGGGCTGGCTGCGGGCTGCAGAGACAGCGGGTGGACACATGCTTCCACTCATTAGGCTCATGTAATATTCACTACACCCGCTGTCCATCACTTCGGTGCTGAAGCCGCGCCAAGTTGGTAGACAGGGAAGCGGCACATATTGCATGTGCCTGCACTCTCCCCCCCACTGCCCCGTCACTATATTCACCTTCTGATGCTGGATGCCGTGCTCCCAGCTCCCCAGTGGCTCTTCCTGTGTCTGTGCTGACATCCTCCTCCTGCAAGGGCGCGCAGCAGCTGCTCATTCAGGCACTTCATGGTAGCTTCTGTCATGATCCATGCTGGATTATGACAGGTTTTGAATAAGTAACCTTTTTTTCCTTTGAGCTGGTTGCGTGGAGTTGGTTTTGCCCCCGGTGGCCATTGGGGTTATTGCACGGTGGTGTCTTTTGTTCTAGTTTGCCCCCGGTGGTGGTTAGTGTTATTGTACATGATAATGAAGCAGGTGTGATTCCTTGGGTCCTGCCTATAAAGGTGTAGCAGGTGGTTTCACTCACTGTTGGTGATATTGCTCACTTCCAACCAAGACTGGTGAAGGAAGGAACTACAGAGAGCAGCTCAGGGGAGCTCTGGTGTAAAGTCTGGTGAAGGAAGGAATTACAGCGGTGTTCCTTGCAGCTCTGACAAAGCTTGGAGAAGTAGCAGCTATTCTGGAGGAAAGCTGCATTCTGGTGGTGGACTCTGTTGCTGGGAGCAATAGCAACAGAGCAAAGCTAAGTGGTGTTTCCCTGTTTGTATTTTTCCCTGGTGTGTATTAGTACAGCGGTGGGGCCAGTGCCTACACCACCCAGCTCCCTGGCAAGGGATAGGTGTAGGGTGTGCTAGGGTGACAGGTTCCGGCTCGTCGACAGGTGAGGAGCCTGTATAGGGAACGTTAGGAGTGTGAGGGACACTGACTCAGGGGAGTGCAGGAGGTCTCCACGTCCCAGTTCCCTATCGCAGGGCCCACCGTTGTAACGGTTTCCCCTTCCCCCATGTCTTGTTGTTTTAGTTACCAGCCTGCGGGTCGTGTCACACAGGACAGTTGCACATGTCATGTCTTGTTGTTTTAGTTTCCGACCTGCAGGTCGTGTCACACAGGACGGGTCCACGTGACAGCTTCAGGACCTTCCATGATGTGACCAATAGGACCTGCGGTCACGTGACTCCCAGTGTGCACTGCGAGTCACGTGACCGCAGGTCCTATTGGTCACGTGACAGAAGGTCCTGAAGCTACAATGAACTGCCTGAATGAGCAGCTGCTGCCGCACACCCTCGCAGGAGGAGGATGTCAGCACAGACCCTGGGGATATAGGGGAGAATATAGGGACGGGGGGCCCGTGTACATGCCAGCAGGGGGGAATATAGGGACGGGGGGCCCATGTGCATGCCAGCAAAGGGGAATATAGGGACGGGGGCTGTGTGCATACCAGCAGGGGGGCATATAGAGAAAGGGGGGCCATGTGAGTGCCAGCAGGGGGGCATATAGTGACCGGGGGGACCATATCCAGGATGTTATGGGGAGGCTATGTGCCAGTGTAGGGAGGGGGACCCCCACAGAGTGTCCGGGCCAGAACCAAGGGGACCGCCATCTGGGTTCCTAAGGGAACAGTACCCGGAGAGCAAAGGAGGAGAGTGGACTGCTGAGAATGACAGGACAGCAAGGGGAGGGGCGAGTATAAAAGGGACAGGGAGCACGCTGGGGAGTCAGTTGGCGGAACGGCAGACAGGAGGCAAGAGACTGTGGGAGTCTGAGAGAGCCAGAGTGACAGACTGTGACGAGAAAGGAGACCATCGGCAGAGGAGAGACTTACTGCGGTCTGCAGAGAGTGGGCGCCGTACCTACCAACAAGAGACTGTCGCTTCACTCCGATCCGGGGTCTCTTCCTGCCCACGGTGGACCGCAGCTCTTACCGCTGTACTTCAGCCTGTCGCGGCTGGTCCGCCACCCCTCGCAGCAGCTGCCGCTCCACTCCAGCCCGCAGCTGCGGCCTGCCCGCTGCCGCCCCACTTTATCATCGGCCGCAGTGGACGTCACCCCGCTGCAGTCGGCGGTTGGGGCCTACTCCTTCACCTAGGCCCAAGCCATCTGACGTCTCTTGCAAGCCTCAATTAATTGTCAGCTTTAATAATCTGACTCGTGCCCTGCAGGTTCTGCAGACAGCATTATATTCTTCTTTAGATATGCCTCCCTCTTTCCATTTTATAAACATTTCTTTCTTCCTTTTTATCATGTGCTTAAGTTCTATGTTCATCCATCCTGGTTTCCTTAAATGCTTCCTATTCTTCCCTCTTTTTGGAATTGTTAACGATTGTGCTTTGAGAATTTCATTTTTCAAGATTTCCCATCCTTCCTGGACATTTTTGTCCTTAAGGATATCCAGCCATTGGATCCCTCCAATTCTCTTTCTGAATCCCTTAAAATCTGCCTTTCTGAAATCTAACCTTGACGTCTGAGTCTTCAAAGGTCTTCCTCCTCTAGTTATTCAAAATTGTAAAATAGCATGGTCGCTACCTCCTAGGGTCCCAGCCACTTTTACCTCCTCAACCATTTCCTCCCTATTTATAAGGATTAGATCCAAGGTAGCAGTTCCCCTTGCTTTCTCCCCTATCTTTTGGAAGATAAAGTTGTCAGCAAGAGAGGAAAAGAATTTCCTTGACCTGTTAGTTTTGCCTGAGAGAGATTCCCAACAAATGTCTGGATAGTTGAAATCTCCCATGACAACTATGTCATATTTTTTTGGAGAACTCGGCCATTTGATGCATAAAGAGTTCATCCATATCTTCAGCTTGCACAGGCAGCCTGTGGTAAATGCCTATAATGGTGTCCTTTCCATTGTTCTGTCCTTGTATTCTTACCCAAACAGTTTCCACAGAACTCCCAGTCTCTGAAGCTTCAATCTCTGTGCAGATATACATGTTTCTAACATACAATGCGACACCTCCTCCTCGTTTATCAAGTCTGTTTCTAGCAAATAAGTTGTATCCTTCTAGCCTTGTATTCCAATCATGTGTATTGTCCCACCAAGTTTCAGTGATTCCAATGACATCATATTTCTTTTCCTGCGTTAGTAGTTCCAATTCTCCTTGTTTGTTGCCCATGCTTTGTCCATTAGTATTGAAACATTTTAGTTTGTTATTGGTTTCTCTTTTTCCAATATTTTTATTATTTAGATTCTTTCGTCTTTGTTCTTCCATTCCACTTCTAATAGCAGAGTTCTCAATAGCATTCGTCAGGTGTATGGCTTTTTCTGGCCTTTTGCTTCCCTTCCCGCATTGTTCGAGTTTAAAGCTCTCCTGATGAGTGTAGCAAGGCGACTTCCAAATACATGTTTTCCTGTCTTCGCAAGGTGCACCCCATCTCTAGCAAGTAGTCCATCGTATAGGTAATTCACTCCGTGATCCAGAAATCCAAATCCTTGCTGACGGCACCATCGACGTAGCCAGTTGTTCACTTGCAGAATCTTATTCCACCTCCTTGTTCCATGGCCATCCACTGGGAGGATGGAAGAGAAGACCACCTGCGCTCCCAATTTTTTCACTTTCTTACCTAAGTTTTCAAAGTCTCTGCAGATGATTTCCAGGTCGTTTCTTGCTGTGTCATTTGTCCCCACATGTATTAGCAGGAATGGATAGTCATCTGTAGGTCTGAAGAGTCCTGATATCCTGTCAGACACATCTTTAATTTTTGCACCTGGAAGACAGCACATTTCTCTTGAAGTTATATCCGGTCTGCAGATAGCGGCCTCTGTTCCTCTCAACAGGGAATCCCCCATGACCACCACTCTCCGTTTCTTCTTCACAACATTTTTCTCTCTCCATCCAGGATGACTTTGAGGGCGTACAAGGTTGCTGTTTGTGGGCAAAGTCTGATCCTGATGTATTTCTTCATCGTTCTCCTGTGTAAGAGCCTGGTACTGGTTCCTGAGCAGTATGGGTGCCGACTGCTTCCCGATACTCTTGCTTCTCTGGGTCACATTTTTCCATTCCTCTGTTTCTTCAGGTGCACTTCGAATTTCTTCTCTTTCTGTAACATGAAGAGATAATTCTGCTCTTTCTAAGAACTCTTCACCTTCCTTAATGATTTTCAATGTAGATAACCTCTCTTTGAGATTTTGCAACTTTTCCTCCAACAGGGACACAAGCTTGCATTTGTGGCATGTGAAGTTTGGCTTTTCCACTGGTAAGTCTGAACATGTAGCAAGAAATGCAGCTCACCAAATGGCTCCTGGCTTCTTCCATATTGTTATTATTAAAGAGATTTCAAAGCAATGAAAAATGAGACAAAGTTCGGCGCGCGGTTTACCGATTTCCTCTTTTCAGCTGCAACGGCCAAAATCCAGTGATCGTTGAGCTCGCGAAGACTCTTCACTTATCGCAGAAGGCACTGGAAATATGCAAATTATCTCCTCAGGGCTCTTCCCCCTATAGTAACCGGCCCTTGCCGGATTAGTCGTGTTCACTTTTAAAATGTTTGTTTGTGCAGAGTCCCTGCGAGGACAATAGCTGTTATTAATTTTTGGCTGCTTAGTATAGCCCTAGCGGCTTAAGTTCATAAAAGTTCTATAGCCAAAGTTCAATTCAGTCTCGCGTCTCGTCACTGCATCCTGCATACCTGCTGTTTACCTACATTTGGCGTAGTCGGCAGGATGCAGTCTCCGAGCGCGGACAACGACGCCCCAGACCAGGGCAGGGCCGTGAACTTGACAGACAGCGAGGGCCCCCACTCCAGCATTTCGTTGGGGGCTATGCTGAGCAACCTGCCTAGGTTTTCCGGTTCCAATACCATGCTATGGAGCTGGACAGAACGGATGCGGGAGCTCTTTCGGTTGCACCCGATGACTCCTGACCTGGAAGCCGAAGTAACTTTCATGGCCTTAGATGGGGAGGCTCAGAATTCAGTAATGTTGAGGCAACACCTTTGATAAAGTTTTACAGATTGTAAAACAGACCCATGGGGATCCAACTAATGTGGGAGAGTTAAGGACCCGGTTGTTCAGTCGGATGCAGGGAGAGGGGAAGACCATCACCCAATATATGAATGTCCTCCAAGAGTTGCATATGCCCATCGAAAGAAAGGACGGTGTAGGGGTAGGACCTATTGACATTACCCTACGTGACCTATTGGTGACTGGACTGCGGGACCCGTTAATAAAGCAGGCATTACGGGAGCAGGTCAGAATGAATCCCCGTTTAGACTTTTCAGAGGTGGGAAGTCAAGCACGCGCTCGAGAGCAAGAGCAGGGGATGGCGGTCCCCGTGGGAAAGGTCCGGAGTGTAGAGGCCTCCGTGAACGCTATTGAGGAGCCTCAATGGGTGGAGGAGATGAAACAAGAAGCCATGGAGCCATGCTACTCTGAGCGCTTGCCTCCTGGCATACTGGTGGCCCGTTCCCTGACCACAATGCAAAAAGGGACCGTCCTGGTGCGCTGCGTCAACCTTGAAGACCAAGACATCGTCCTGAAAGCTCGGACCGAACTGGCCAAGCTAGTAAGGCCTTTGGAAGAAGTGCTGCCAGCCCATGCGGTTCAAATGAGAGTGCAATCTGAGGACCCTTGGGAAGTAACTATCCGGACTCTACAGGCTACCGAAATCTCGACTCAAGAGAAGGGTCGAAACATCCTGGAACAGATGCAGGCCGAGCTCTCCGGACTAACTTCAGCTCAGCTTTCCCAGATAGTAACACTGCTCGGACAGTACCACGAGGTATTTGCTAGTCATGAGGAAGATTTTGGGTGTACCACCGCCATCACCCATAGAATTCCCACGGCAGGGGCGGCCCCCATCCGAGAATGATATCGACAGATTTTTCCACAACTCTACCAAGAGGTGAAAACTTTGCTGGCCCAAATGCTACGAAAGGGAGTTATTCGAGAAAGTCAAAGCCCCTGGGCGACCCCCATTGTGTTGGTTCGCAAAAAGATGGCACCGTACGATTCTGCCTGGACTATCGAAAGCTGAATGCTTGCACCATTAAAGACTCATACCCACTACCCTGAATAGAAGAATCCTTGTCCGCCTTGGGGAAGGAGATGTATTTTTCGACTTTGGACCTGGCCAGTCGGTACAGGCAGGTGCCCATGTCAGAAGAAAACAGGGCTAAGATGGCGTTCATACTGCCTATGGGACTATTTGAGTTCAATCGTATGCCGTTCGGACTGGCCAACACCCCGGGGACCTTTCAGCGGTTGATGGAGCTGTGTCTGGGAGATCTCAATTTGGAGGCCACATTGATATACTTAGGCGATATCATCATCTATGCTGCCACATTTGAGGACCACCTGAAGCGGTTGGGGCAGGTACTCGGCCGGCTACAAAAGTACGGGTTGAAGGTAAAACCCCAAAAATGCCACCTATTTCGCACCCAGATCGAATATCTGGGCCATGTCGTCTCGGCAGAGGGCGTAAGGCCGTCCCAGGAAAAGGTTGCTGTCATTCAGGGATGGCCTACCCCTGAGATGATATAAGACATGCGGGCCTTCCTGGGGTTGGCCGGATACTACCGTCGTTTCGTAAAGAATTTTGCATGTCGAGCTCGAGCCCTACACGACCTGCTGAAGGGGGCTCCCGCTGGGGCAAATGGACGAAAAATCCAGTGGCAACAACTTCAAGAAGAGGCCTTCCAAGACCTTAAGTCTGTGCTCTCGGATGCTCCGGTGTTAGCTTATGCGGATTTCTCGCAACCGTTCATCCTACACACTGACTGGAGTCTTCACGGGCTGGGGGCTGTGTTGTCACAAGTTCAAGGCGGCCGGGAGAGAGTGATCGCTTATGGAAGCCGCTCACTCCATGATTCTGAGCGCAACCCTGACAATTACAGCTCCTTTAAGCTCGAGCTCCTCGCAGTAGTGTGGGCCATGACGGAGCGCTTCGCAGAGTACCTGGCGGGTTCCGAAGTAGTGGTGCGGACCGACAACAACCCGCTGGCTCATTTGGAAAATGCCAAATTGGGGGCTCTGGAACAAAGATGGGTGGCCCATTTGACGAAATTCAACTATAAAATTATCTATAAAAGAGGGGCCGAGAATGTACACGCTGACGCCCTCTCCAGGATTCAACATACAACCCCAGGGAAGAGTCGAGACGATGAACTAGAAGGGGAAGAGATACCGATCTCCCTCACCACTGCCATGCTCACAGCTGCCACCCAAAAAGTACCTCCCTTGCTGGAGCAATCCCAGGATAAGTGGATCCAACAGCAGCAAGAAGACAAAGAAATTGGGCTTCTCCGGAAATGGGTAGCCGCTGGTAAACTGCCCACTGACTCCCAAAGACAGACTTTGACTCAGGACATGTCGCTGATGTTACGACAAGGGGAGAGGCTGGTTTTCCGAAAGGGATTATTGCATCGTAAAATGACATCACGAACAACATCTATGACTATTTGGCAGGTAGTTGCGCCCGGAGCCCAACTTAACGAACTGGCTCGAGAAGCCCAAGAAAAAAGGGCTCATTTCGGAGCTCAAAAGACCTTGCAATGGTTACCACAGATAATTTATCATCCACGCTTGCATGCTGTTGTGGACGAGACTTGCCGGACCTGTTGCCTATGCGAATTAGCTAAACCGCCCGCACAGCGAGCCTCAGTACAAACAACCGTGACCTCAGCGCCCCTCAAGCTTCTGACGGTGGATTACCTGACCATTGGTCCCGCATTCCAGGGGTATGAACACTGCCTCGTCATGGTAGACCATTTCACTAAGTTCGCTGTGGTCACCCCCACTTGAGACCAGACCGCGGAGTCGGCCTCCTCCGCAATTTGTAGAAACTTCGTGCATTGTAATATGCTACGCCCATGTATTTCCACCGACCCAAAACAACCTGAACCTGCTCCTCAGGTCTATGAACCATTGCCTGTGTTCTGGGACCCGGACGACGAAGAAGACTTCCCCACAATAACCAGGGGCTCTCTACTCAATGACAAACCAATTGACATAATTAGCCTGCCCGAACCAGCTAGCCCACCACTGGCCACCACCCCAGAAGACTCCACCCTAGTCAAACTAAGACGCTCCGAGCGGTCAACAGACGGCAAACCCCCTGACTGATACGAACAAAAACAACAAAACTGGCAACAAAAACTGACACCTCTGCAGACCAACCCAAGTATACTGAGGCCTTCACCCGAGGACTGGCGAGCATACAGGATGGGGGAGTGTAGGGAGGAGGACCCCCGCAGAGTGTCTGGGTCGGAACCAAGGGGACCGCCATCTGGGTTCGTAAGGAAACAGTACTTGGGGAGCAAAGGAGGAGAGTGGACTGCTGAGAGTGACAGGACAGCAAGGGGAGGGGCGAGTATAAAAGGGACAGGGGCCGCGCAGGGGAGTCAGTTGGCGGAACAGCAGACAGTAGGCAAGAGACTGTGGGAGTCTGAGAGAGCCAGAGTGACAGACTGTGATGAGAAAGGAGACCATCGGCAGAGGAGAGACTTACTGCGGCCTGCAGAGAGTGGGTGCCGTACCTACCAACAAGAGACTGTTGCTTCACGCCGATCCAGGGTCTCTTCTTGCCCACGGTGGTCCGCAGCTGTTACCGCTGTACTTCAGCCTGTCGTGGCTGGTCCGCCGCCCCTCACAGCTGCTGCCGCTCCACTCCAACCCGCGGCTGCGGCCTGCCCGCTGCCGCCCCACTTCAGCCCGCAGCTGCGGCTTCTTCATCATCGGCCGCAGTGGACATCACCCCGCTGCAGTCGGCGGTTGGGGCCTACTCCTTCGCCTAGTCCCAGGCCGTGCACGTGGCCTGCCAACCGTCACTCCTGGGAACTGCGACACAACCCTGCTTGGAGACTGGAGTCTCATTGAACTCGCTTACGATCAGAACCCTGCTGTTTCTACAGGGGGTCACCTCATCAAAGGACTTCCTCAGGGCCTGTTGTGCCCCATCTCCTCCTGGGCGCTGGGCACCCGAAGACTATGACAGATCCTCAGCAGCTGGGCCCAGCGGCTGCGACGCCAACGCAGCCTCATCAGAGATGCCGAGGGACGTCAGGACGGATAAGTGACACTATAAGAAATAAGGACCCGTAGTCGGCCATATCGCGGCCCTATAGTAACTGGTCCTTGCCAGATTAGTCGTGTTCACTTTTAAAATGTTTGTTTGTGCAGAGTCCCTGCGAGGACAATAGCTGTTATTAATTTTTGGCTGCTTAGTATAGCCCTAGTGGCTTAAATTCATAAAAGTTCTATAGCCAAAGTTCTTTTCAGTCTCGCCACTGCATCCTGCATACCTGCTGTTTACCTACACCAGCACAAGGGGGCAATGTGCCAGGATGGGGGTTATATAGATAACAGGGTGAGGGACATATATATGATTTGAAAGACGGTCACTGGCATTATAAGACACACCTTCATTTAACATGAAAAAAAAAATTCTAATTTTCTTCACCAAATTTGGGGGTGCGTCTTATAATCAGGTGCGTCTTATAAAGTGAAAAATACGGTAGTTGCAAGTCAAATTTATGTATGCGATAGCCAAGAAGATTGTCTATAAACTGATGGTAGTCTCAGATTATTGGATGGTGAGACATGGAGCCTGAAAGTCAAAAGTTCAAAACATTGTTACCCTTTTGCTTGTCAGTGTATAATGCACCCAGTGTCCATGTGCTTTTGTTACTTTCGTATAGTACTCAATTACCTACATCTTTATATACTTTATAGTGCACCTGTGCAAACAGGTAGTCATTCACTTCTTTGTTATATCAGCTTCTTATTGTAGCCCACAACAAACATAATAATATCCCACTGGCGAAAATTAATAAATTCATTTCTTGCACTAGTGCACTTTCTATAAACACCCGTGTTGTGTGGATGCCACTTAGGAACCACTATATTATGGAGTTTTATTCTTCGTTTTTGTATTAAGATGTGATATATCTGCTGCTTGCACTGCTGCACTTTATAAGTGGTCATAGACATTCTGTACCTTGGGCACACTGTGTACTTACTTTATATGCTGGATTCTTTGTTCCTGCGTCCCTCACACTAGAGGCATCTGTTTTCACCATTTGTTTGTTGTTAATGTTTTTTCTTAATAAAAGTATAATTTATTGAACCATGTTCATAGAGTTCACTGTATCCACCTAGTTTTCTACGATTGGGAATTATAATATGTGGCACTTTTTTTATTTACATTTAGCGTTCTAACGCTCTTATTTGGTTTGGAACTACTTTTCCATTTGATTTCGTAGTGCCTTAGTATGTAAGATCTTGTATCCTGATCCTGAGCTGAGCTAGGGAAAAATTTTAAAAAACGTTCTCTTTAGGGAATGTGCACATGACATCTGTTTCAGATTGTATTTGACCTGAAATCTGCAAGAAAAACACTTAAACTAATCCTAAAGAGAATGAACAAATGCTCTGCAATGTCATGATGCGTTGCTGTTCATATGATCAGTCTTTTAGAGCTTCATGTAACCACTTCAGGCCTTGAAAGCTGTGAAGCTGCTAAGGCTGGTTTCACACTTGCATTTTTTTGCGCTGTATTTTAGCGCTAAAAAACGCATGCGCTTTTTCCTCCTATATTTTGCATGGGATGCGCTTATGTGCGCATACACATGCGTTTGTATGCGTTTTTATGCGCATACTTTTTTTGTGGTGTGCGCTCGGGCGCACAAAATGCATCCTATTGCATTTTTTGGGCGCCCGACTTGCCTCGAAAAAACGCATGCGTGCGCAATGCATTTTTTTACAGCAAGACACCCATTGTAAGTCTATGGGTGCACATACGTGCGCATTGGCATGCTCATGTATGAGTTTTTTTGCGCATGCGTTTTTTTGTTGACCATTGGTTAGACAATGGAAATTAGGGGTTTGGGTTAGAGTTAGGGTTAGTTAAGGGGGTTTAGGGTTAGGGTTTGGGTTAGGGATAGTATGGTTTGGTTAAGGGTTAGGGTTAGTATGGTTTGGTTAAGGGTTAGGGTTAGTATGGTTTGGTTAAGGGTTAGGGTTAGGGTTAGTAAAGTCATGGTTTGGGTTAGTGTTAATCCTAACCCTATCTTGATTTTTTTGGTGAGGCCAAGTAATGTTGGAAAAAAACGCAAACGCGGTAAAAACACACTAAAAACGCATACAAACGCATAAAAACGCTGCGTTTTTTTCATGCATGCTCATAAAAATGCTTGAAAAAAACACAGCATTTGTATGCGTTTGTATGCGTTTTTTCCATGCGTTTTTTTGCTGGAAAAACGCGCTGCAAAAAAAGCAAGTGTGAAAGTAGCCTTAGTGAGGCTTAGGCCCATTTACTTGAGCATCAGCTGATGCTCATTCTCTGCATCAGAACAGACCACCCCCTAAACCGTACAGGTTTGCTTTGGTATTAGTTTCTATAAGTAAATCAAAAGTTGCTGAGAACAATGGTTGATAAAAGCTTAATCTTAGAGAACACCTTTAGTGTGTGTGCACATCTTTTAGCGTGGGTGTACCCACTGAGTTTTGGTAAGAGGAAAATGCCCAAGACACTCTGGCATATTTTGTCCTAAAGCGTCTTTTTCTGGCATTGTTTCAATACTATTTTTTGGTTGTTTTCAACAATGTTTTTTTTTTTTTTGGAACATTTTTATATAAACTATCGAGCAGCGGAAGCCGGCTAAAGAATAGACAGGTCACTTCCCTTACACTGTCAGCACACTTGTACTGGGGTCGCAGCAGTCTAAGGCACAATTATAATTAGCCTATGTTTCATATTTCTATGTTCACACCCTGTAAGGTCATTAAAGCATATAGTGAAGTTAAGGAGTACCAAGAGGGCGGACAGTGAGGTGCTCAGAGACCAAGCAGGATCCTTGACCAAACCATGACAGACACTGAATGTATTAAAAACAGTTTAATGTATTAACAGGTCTTCCAATATGGTGGTAATAAATGTGAAATGTTGCAATACATGAATAGGCAACAACAAACCCCAACCAGCACAACTTCCTCCACATTATAGTGAAATGTGGTGCACCAAGTCCTGTGTCGGCGCCTGCCCCCCACCTCCTCCCTATTTGTTGCAGTGTGGCACAATTCTCTCACACTCAGTATCTTCAGTGCTCACTACTGCGTTTTATCACACAGGCCCACTATACTTTTGCTTCCACCAAAGCAGCCCGGACAGGCATCTGCCCACTTATCCTGGTCACTGTCTCCTAACTGATTGTGGCATGATTTCAACGGCTCCTTAAAGGGGTTTTCCAAGAAACAAAAGTTGATTTTAATCAATACATCTTGGAATAATAATAATAACTTCCACAATTGGATGAGTTTAAATAAAATGTTCGTTTGCCAAGATAATCTTGTACTGTGTACTGTGTAATGGCTGTAAAACACAAAATTTGAGCTTGGTTTGAGTTGATACACATGCAGCATATAAATGCATGTTGACATTGGCCATAAAACCTAAAACCTGCAAAAGACAAAGTGAGCAAAAACCCTTCTGTAACTAAATAAGTAAAAGCAAAAGTGCATCTAAATAATACAGAGTTTTTAGTGATACTGTTTTTGATCAAAAGTAGCATGAAAGCTATCCCACCACGACACAGTAACTCTGTTCGGGATAGTCCTACACTGTCTAATATCAAAAACAGTATCACTAAAAACTCTATTATTTAGATGCGCTTTTGCTTTTACTTATTTAGTTACAGCAGGGTTTTTGCTCACTTTGTCTTTTGCAGGTTTTAGGTTTTATGGCCAATGTCAACATGCATTTATATGCTGCATGTGTATCAACTCAAACCAAGCTCAAATTTTGTGTTTTTCTTTGTATTTTTGCATTCTGTGCAAGCTGGGGTGTGGCCTCCCTCTCCTGAGCTGGAAATTGTATATAAAGCTTCCCCAGACTGGTGTCTACTGTTTGGGACCCAGTCCTTTTGTCTGCCCTTGTTCACACATTGAGGTCAACTTTGACACAAGGCAAGGTTTTTAATATTAGACAGTGTAGGTGTGGCGCCCCTGAGGCTTCAGTCTCCACAGAGGTACTGCACCTTCTCCTAAGGTGTAGTGCCCCACCATCCAGGTAGGCTGGGAACTCCTTTCCGCATTCCAACACCTGCACCCCACACCCAGGATAGTTCAGCAGGGACCCATCCATGCTTTATGCTGGAAAGGTCAGAGGGTGCCTTTTGTGGTCCCTGGCTTCGTAACATGAGAGGTGCTGGGGAGGCGGGTGGAGTTAGATATAAAAGAGTGGGAAGAGTGAAAGTTAGTGGTTAGTCGGTTAGAGGAGAGAGAAGAGAGAAGATGGGTGTCTGAGGGATGTGCTGCAGCAGGTCCCAGTGATCTGGGCTGCTGGCACGAGAAAGACCAGAGAAAGAGACTGATAAGATTGATAACCTAACCTTCCATAAATGAGATCGAACAGATCGGAACGAAGGAGAACAGAAGGACGGTGGGAAGCAGATTGAGAAAGAGAGAGAACCCTTCCAGTCCAGAGAGCGCAAAGGCCGGGGCCCGGTCCCCGAGGTTCATTGGATCTTTATGTCCGGCAACAGACACCGGAGGAGTAGTGAGCCGTTAACGCCTTGCTCCCATCATAGACTTGGGACACAACAGCAACTGAATAGAGAGCTGGGACACAGCGAGGAGTCCCCGAAGCAGGCTACAGCTGTCTGTCATACAAGTAAAGACTAGGAACAGCTAGAGAGAGGCATTCCAGGGTAACTAAGTACTGGAGTGCTTCGTACCTAAAGGCTAAAGGCGCTTTGGAGGAGTCGTTCAGTAAGGTACATGTTGGCGGAGTGTGGAAGAGAGAATCCTATCCTGCCTGGAGGTTGGCTGGAGCCCTGACCTGGAGAACACAGTACGGAGGCAGGCAGTTGTGTGAACTGCAAACAGTGAGTAAAGCTTTGGAACCGCATACTCTGGTGTTCTCCAGCTATTCCAGCACCACTACACCTGGGTACCAGCCTCCATACATTCTGCACCTCTCCTCATCCATTGCACCTACACTGCCCTGGGACTACAGCTCCACCTGTGGGGAGCTATACCATCTCTGCTGCACCACACCATCAGTCCCAGCGGATCTGTATGCAGCGTTGGCTCAACATCTTTCTTGCCAAACACCATGGGTGGCGTCACGAACTATCCATATAAACTTTAACACCATTAACATCACCGCCATTGATATTGGGCCCCCAGGGCCACGGACCGTGTCACCGCTGCTGTGACACATTCCCGCCTTGACAGCGGCCCGGTACCGAGTACCCCGCTGCCCTGGGTGTGTGAGGGCGACCCATAGGACTATCCCAAACAGAGTTACCGTGTAGTGGTGGGATAGCTTTCATGCTACTTTTGATCAAAAACAGTATCACTAAAAACTCTGTATTATTTAGATGCGCTTTTGCTTTTACTTATTTAGTTACAGCAAGGTTTTTGCTCACTTTGTCTTTTGCAGTTTTTATTTGTAATGGCTGTGTCTGACCATGCAGGAACATGGTCTGATCATACCACAGCTCCTGGGAAAAGGAGGAAGAATTACAGCGCTGGATCACAGCGGATTCTTTTTGTGAGGTAAAACATTTCCCCGCCTGTTTTTAAACAATGTTTTACTTTGGAAAGACTCATTTGTGATCCCATGCTGTAATGTCTGTATACTATTGTTTCCTTCTTTGCCTGGGAGATGTGGCATGATCAGAGCATGTTCCTGTACAGTCTGACACAGCCATTACACAGCACACAGCAGGGGCACATTTATAAGATTATCTCAGCACAGGAACATTTTATTTAATCACATTCAGTTGTGGAACTGATCATTATTCCAAGATTTATTGATTAAAATTAACTTTTTTTTCATGTGAAAACTCCTGTAAGTCCTGCCCCACTTTTTCCTTGCTGTTGGCTCTGTGCAGTAATCACCGTGTAGTCACTATTGTCATTCTCCAGGGAACAATGGAGTCTCTGGTTCTCACTAAGGCTGGTTTTACATTTGCGGATGGAGGGCTGTGGACTTCCTCCCTGAAGCCTCGCCCCCACCATGCCTCCTCTGGTTAGCTCCGCCTATTTCTGCATGTGGCTGCCTGCGGACTGCATACCCTATCTTTAACATTGGGTACGCAGGCCGTGCCGCAGTATGCGGATGCCGCCGCATGCGTCGTTTTGACGGTGCGGCGACCCACGTAGAACGCATCATGTTGGAATTTTATGCGGGCGCCGCATCGTCAATGTTAAAGATTGGGTACGCAGGCCGCCAGATGCAGAAATAGGTGGAGCTAACCAGAGGAGGCACGGCGGGGGAGGGGCTTCACGGAGGAAGTCCGCAGTCCTACGTCCGCAAATGTGAAACTAGCCTAACATTTGTCAGCTCTCCACTACGCAAAAAATCAAGGGGAACCTGATCCGGCCCCACAGAATATAACTTCCCTTAATGTGCAGTCTACCACCATTATACCTGCACATGTATCTATCCAAGGTGGTTTGTGTAAGATTTTACTTCCATACTGTGCTCTCAGTTGGACAGTATTTAACACATAAAAGCGTACTTTTGTATGTGCAGAATCCATAGCTCTCCATAACCCGACCCAAAGAGACAAATTCTATTAGCTTGCTCATATACTGAGTGAGCAGAATGATGTGAGGCTCATTGCTTATACAGACAGCTCAGGCTAAGTTATCTTGGTATCATGGCAACTCCATTGACTTTTGCCACATGACATCAGCCTCTAATAACGACACAGGAGACGGTCGAGCTACTGTTCGCAGTGCGAGTCACATAGTATCCCAGAGGCTGCAGAGCCACATGAAGCGTCACTGTACTGGGATGACACAAACACGTACACTCATGGGATTTCCACTCACTGTCCCGGGGTTAGAAAAAACCTCCTCACTGGCAGCTGTCCCTTATTTGTTGCTCCAATAAACAATAATTACGTCCCGAGCTAATGATGTCATTTTTTTTCTTTTTTAAGGCTCGACCCAGAGGGGTCTCCATGGAAACCCTGATTGAAATGAACCACCTGGATATGTCGCTCTCTGGATCACACATATAGTAATTCTGTTTCTCGCCTGCATGCAGCATGAGCGGCTCACAAGTGCTGTCCTACATCTCTTAATGGGACAATTGTGATATGTGTGATATAGGCGCCCAGTTGTCTCCACAGGAAAGTACAAAAATGTATAGTACATGGGGGTCTCACCAATGGACCTATCTTTCAGGGGAGAGGTATTCTGAATTCTTATTCATTTACATTGGAATTCTGAACTCCTCTTCACTCACAGAAATGTGTGTCAGGGCCCCTTATGCAAGAAAGGTGAAGGGCCCATTGGTGGGACTCATATCTACCATACATATATGACCTAGCCAGTGTAAGGGGGTGAGATAGAATTACCTCTTTGCATCCCATCTTCTATTTGTCTTTTATCTGTTGATGTTTACATTTGCTAATGTTAATAATGTCTATGATAAATGCCTGCGGTATTGCTACATAGTAATATGTATTATCGCTCACATTCATGGTACTGTCACATTTATACATGTGTTACCATTCTTTGGAGAACTGTATTATGTTGTATTGTGTTTCTTAGTGTCATATTGTATGTGATGTAATATGATGATGTGTACTGATGTTCATGTACAATTTAGGGTAAGTAAAGTGCATTCTTTTGGGACATTAGAGGAGAGCACTTTAATATATAGTTCTTATATATAGGGTAGGTGTAGTTCTTTTGTGGGCCACTAGATGGGGGCATACTAGTGTGCACTGTAGGTATAGCTTGTAGGATGTTTATAGGGGGTTAAGTCAGATGGGGCCAGGGTGCCCAAGTGTCCACATGGGCTATAGGCACGGATAGCTTGGCAGCCACGTAATGTTAAACCGCTGTAGCCCACGTTACCCACGGCCATTGTGTATCATAGCAGTGGGCCGGTACAGGAAAGGAAAGATGTGGTGACTTATCGCCTGGGGAGATGCCTTTAGGGCAGGAGTCAGGTGGACTGAGGAGATGAAGGAAGTTGGAGCTTCGACGAGAACGGTACAGACGGGCCGGATGCTTTACAAGAGGCAACCAAACCAGGTGACTGATAATTTTGAGTCCGAGGTGAAACAGGCAGAAGGAATTATCATCATGGCACGGTCAGGCCAGGAAGGAACTGTGGAGCAGTCTAGAATGGTCCGGTCCAGGGTGTACTGCACAGAAGCGACAGGCAAGCAGGGAAAGATGAGGAAACAAGTGAATGTCATGATATGCCAACCATGGATATAACGTGTGAAGTATTAAGTAAAGAGAATGTTCAAGTTATCCTGGACTGTGTCTCCATTACTGGGGGTCGCCTGAAAGAGGGGCCGTCATCTCCTGGGAAGTGCCCAGGGAAGTCTGAATTTGTAGATGCAGGTATGCTGAAGAGAAGAATACAGTTTTCTGTAGGTGAAGGACTGGACATAGATGTTACAGTATCTCAGGTCACGACTACAGTTCTGTCCTCCCCTTACACCTGCACGGTCCTGCTGAATCCTACTTTATATGGCAATAACAAATATGGCAGAGATATGATCTTAGGTGATCAAAGATGGAGCTTTAATTAAAATGGATGCATTGTGAATCTGGAGTAAATTGAATTTAACTATGTATTTTCCATATTTTCCCATAGTAATACATCTCAGCCTTGTAAAATATGAAGGAGTGAAATTCACCACAACATGGGCAGTCCGTGGCACTGTGAATCTCACATGATACCATAATTTAAAAGAGAAATGGGGGGATGGACATGGCCGTGGATCTCTCACAATGCGGAATTGTGAATCTGGTGGAAGCTGCATTTCACTACAGATCCTTCTCACAAAATGAGAATATCATCAAGAATCTAATTTATTTCAGTTCTTCAATACAAAAAGTGAAACACATATATTTACAAAAAGTGGAACTCATTATATAGAGTCATTACAAACAGAGTCATCTATTTCATGTGTTTATTTCTGTTAATGTTGATGATTATGGCTTACAGCCAATGAAAACCCAAAAGTCATTATCTCAGTAAACTAGAATACTTTATAACATCAGCTTGAAAAATTATTTTAAACCCTTTACTCCCAAGGGTGGTTTGCACGTTAATGACCGGGCCAATTTTTACAATTCTGACCACTGTCCCTTTATGAGGTAAAAACTCTGGAATGCTTACATGGATCCTGGTGATTCTGACATTGTTTTCTCGTGACAGATTGTACTTCATGTTAGTGGTAAAATTTAATTCATATAACTTGTGTTTATTTGTGAAAAAAAACGGAAATTTGGTGAAAATTTTGAAAATTTTGCAATTTTCCAAATTTGAATTTTATGCCCTTAAATCACAGATATGGCACACAAAATACTTAATAATTAACATTTCCCACATGTTTACTTTACATCAGTATAATTTTGGAACCAAAATTTTTTTTCGTTAGGAAGTTATAAGGGTTAAAAGTTGACCAGCGATTTCTCATTTTTACAACACCATTTTTTTTTTTTTGAGGGACCACATCACATTTGAAGTCACTTTGAGGGGTCTATATGATAGAAAATAAACAAAAGTGCTACCATTCTAAAAATTGCACCCCTGTGGTACTAAAAACCACATTTAAGAAATTTATTAACGATTCAGGTGCTTCACAGGAATTTTTTAAATGTTTAAAAAAAATGAACATTTAACTTTTTTTCACAAAAATATTAATTCAGGTCCAATTTTTTTTATTTTACCAAGGGTAACAGGAGAAATTGGACTGCAAAAGTTATGGTGCAATTTGTCCTGAGTATGCTAATACCCCATATGTGGGGGTAAACCACTGTTTGGGTGCATGGCAGAGCTCGGAAGGGAAGGATCGCTGTTTGACGCAAAATTGGCTGGAATTGTGATCGGGCGCCATGTCGCATTTGGAGAGCCCCTGATGTGCCTAAGCAGTGGAATCCCCCATAAGTGACCCCATTTTGAAAGCTAGACCTCCTAAGGAACGTATCTAGATGTGTGGTGAGCACTTTGAACCCCCAAGAGCTTCACAGAAGTTTATAAAGCCTGGGCACGAAAATAAAAAATCATATTTTTTCCACAAACATGATCTTTTAGTCCCCAATTTTTTTATTTTCCCAAGGGTAACAGGAGAAATTGGACCCCAAAAGTTGTTGTCCAATTTGTCCTGAGTACACTGGTACCCCATATGTGGGAGAAAACTATTGTATGGGCACACGTCGGGGTTCGGAAGGGAAGTAGTGATGTTTTGAAATGTAGACTTTGATGGAATGGTCTGCGGGTGTCATGTCATGTTTGGAGAACCCCTGATGTGCCTAAACTCTGGAAACCCCCCACAAGTGACCTCATTTTGGAAACTAGACTCCCAAGGAACTTATCTAGATGTGCGGTGAGAACTTGGAACCCCCAAGTGCTTCACAGAAGTTTATAACGTAGAGCCATAAAAATAAAAAAAATCATATTTTTTTCCAAAAAAATGATATTTTTGCCCCCAAATTTTTATTTTCTCAAGGGTAACAGGAGAAATTGGACCCCAAAAGTTGTTGTGAAATTTATTCTGAGTAGGCTGATACCCCATATGTGGGGGTCAACCACTGTTTGGGCGCATGGCAGAGCTTGGAAGGGAAGGAGCACCGTTTGACTTTTTCAACGGAGAATTGGCTGAAATTGAGATCAGACGCCATGTTGCATTTGGAGAGCCCCTGATGTGCCCAAACAGTGGAAAGCTCCCAATTCTAACTCCAACCCTAACCCCAACACACCCCTAACCCTAATCTCAGCCCTAACCCTAGACCTAACCCTAACCATAACGGGAAAATGGAAATAAATACATTTTTCAATTTTATTATTTTTCCCTAACTAAGGGTGATAAAAGGGGGTTTGATTTACTATTTCTGGCTGGTTTTTATGTTTGGCAGCTGTCACACGCTAAAAGACACTTTTTATTGTAAAAAAAAGTTTTTGCATCACCACATTTTAAGAACTATAATTTTTCCATATTTTGACCCACAGAGTCATGTGAGGTCTTATTTTTTGCAGGACGAGTTGACATTTTTATCGGTACCATTTTCGGGCACGTGACATTTTTTGATCGCATTTTATTCCGATTTTTGGGACACAGAATGAACAAAAACCAGCATTTCATGAATTTCTTTTGGGGGAGGCATTTATACCATTCCGTGTGTGGTAAAATTATAAAGCGGTTTTATTCTTCGGGTCAGTATGATTACAGCGATACCTCATTTATATTTCTTTATGCTTTGGCGCTTTTATACAATAAAAACAATTTTATATAAAAAATAATTATTTTTGCATCGCTTTGTTCTGCGAGCTATAACTTTTTAATTTTTTCGCTGATGACACTGTATTGTGGCTCGTTTTTTGCAGGACAAGATGAAGTTTTCAGCGGTAC
Organism: Dendrobates tinctorius; assembly: GCF_039654945.1. Classification (NCBI taxonomy): domain Eukaryota; kingdom Metazoa; phylum Chordata; class Amphibia; order Anura; family Dendrobatidae; genus Dendrobates; species Dendrobates tinctorius. The sequence continues at coordinate 11,240,321 of NW_027361749.1, forward strand.
CATGTTTATTGATATTCGTCTTATTGATCGCGTGTTATTGCACTTTTTGGTCGGCAATATGATAAAGCATTGTTTCTTGCCCTGTTTCTTTTTTGAAGGGGTTCACTAAAAGGGTTAACTAGTGGGACAGTTTTATAGGGCGGGTCGTTACGGATGCGGCGATACTAAATATGTATACTTTTATTGTTTTTTTTATTTACAAATAAAAGAATTTGTTAGGTAATTTTTATTTATTTATTTAAGAATTTTTAAGAAATTATTTTTATACTTTTTTTTTTACTTTACAGTGATGTCCCCACCTGGGACAATATAATAAAGTGTCAGGCTTTGCAGTGCACTGTGTCAGATCAGCGATCTGACAGGCACTGCTGGAGGCACTGGGAAAGCCGCCTCCCTACAGGACCCCAAAGGCCCTTGTGGCCATATTGGATCCGGGGGCCTGCAGGGAGAAGGCTCTCGGAACAGCGCGATCACATCGCGCTGTTCCGAGGGTCTCAGGGAAGCATACAGGAACCCCCTCCCTGTGTGATTCTTCCCTATACCCTCGGTACACTGCGATCATGTTTGATCGCAGTGTGCCAGGGGTTAATGTGCCAGGGGCGGTCCGTAACCGCCCCTGGCACATAGTGCTGGGTGTCAGCTGTGATAATCAGCTGACACCCGGCCGCGATCAGTTGCGCTCCCTCCATGAGCGCAGCTGATCGCGTGTGATGTACTATTCCGTCCATGGGACTTAAGTCCCAGGTCACATGGACGGAATAGTATGTCCAATGTAAGGAAAGGGTTAAAATCCAAAATGTTGGCCTACTGAGTTCATTAAATGCGCTAAATACTTGGTCGGGCTCTTTTTGCATCAATTACTGCATCAATGCAGCGTGGCATGGAGGCGTTCAGCCAGTGGCACTGCTGAGGTGTTATGCAAGCCCAGGATGCTTTGATAGCAGCCTTCCGCTCATCTGCATTGTTGGGTCTGGTGTCTCTTCCTCTTGACAATATCCCATAGATTCTCTATGGGGTTAAGTTCAGGCCAATTTGCTGGCCAATCAAGCACAGTGATACTGTTCTTTTTAAACCAGGTATTGGCACTTTTGGCAGTGTGGCAACGTGCCAAGTCCTGCTGGAGAATGAGATTTCCATCTCCAGAAAGCTTGTTGATAGAGGGAAGCATGAATTGCTCTAAAATTTCCTGGTAGACAGCTGCGCTGACTTTGGTCTTGATAAAACACAGTGGGCCTACACCAGCAGATGACATGGCTCCCCAAACCATCACTGATTGTGGAAACTTCACACTAGACCACAAGTAGCTTGGATTTTGTGCCTCTCCACTCTACATCCAGAGTCTGGGACCTTGATTTCCAAATGAAATGTGTAGTGACCCAGTCCAGAGTATGTCTGTCCCTTTAAGTAATACTGAATTGTGAGTAGCTTCTGTACACTACTACTCACTCTCTAACTGGCTCTCTATTTGTAATTCTCCATTTCTAGTCACCTCCATTTTAGATGCAATGCATTTCTCGTTTGCTGTGTTCTATCACCATCAAATGGTGAAAGTGTACAATGACTGAATTATTGTTTTGTAAGGATCTGAGATGTGAATTCGGTCTCCCATTGGCCAGCTCCTAGTCACATGGTCAATAGGAGGAGCTGTTTTTCCAGACAAGTCTAGAATGTTCTTTAGTCTGAGGGATGCCTTCAGGGAGAGTAGAACACACGTGGAGGAGTTTTTTTACCTCAAGATCTCCTGCAGGCGTAAATGCCTAAGTTCCCTCTAACCTGTACAGACATCATTTTATTTCTGACAGGATTCACCACATCTAAAGTCTTTATGACAGGATTCACCACAGTTTCTACATTCACCTATAAGTACTTGTGCATGTGACGTGACACACTGTGGAGATAACCCCAAGTACAGGTCTGTAACCTCTAATTGCTGTGTCTACCTCGCTCTGTAAAATACCAAAAGACACTGACCAGTGCTCTTAAAGCTCCAGACCCCAATCAAATTTCAGCATCTAAGTGTAAACTGTAATTGCCGTGGACTACCCATGAGAGACTGTTCCTTATTTGTTCCAAGTTATAATTCCCGTTCCTGCTGAAGTAAAAGCAAAAAAGCCACTGTTATTCCCGAGACCAGTGTGTGTCATAATTCCTTCGGCTGCGGCCACCATGTAGGGGTGGATAGCAGGGAACGTTCATCCTGGTCATTACAAATGCAAAATTTACTTTCATCTGAAAACAACACCTTGGACCACTGAGCAACAGTCCAGTTCTTATTTTGCCTCGGCCCAGGTAAGGCCTGTTTCACACATCAGTTTTTTCCCATCAGTCAAGATCCGCCAATTTCTGTAAAAAACGGATCCGCCAAAAAAGGGCGGATCCGTTTTTTACACCCATAGACTTACATTATTGGCGGATCCTGACTGATGGTCGTCCGTCACACCCGTTATTGTACGGATCCGCCAAGATTTTAGCGGCTCCCAGGCGGATGAGACGGACCCTGCAACTTTTTTTGCAGTGACGGTCCGCTATTTTCACTCCGGGAGGCAATTTAACCCTTGACTACCATCCCGGGAGCCGCTAAAATCTCTCTCTCTCTCATCACGTCCATGCGAGATCCCGCCGTTTTCTTCTCGCGGCCATCTCTGCAATTCCGCGAAATCGCGCCGTTATCTTCTCACGGCCATCTCTGCAATGCCGCGAGATCACGCCGATCTCTTCTCGCGGCCATCTCTGCAATGCCGCGAAATCGCGCCCATCTCTTCTCGCGCCCATCTCTGCAATCGGGAGCGGGTTCCTTTAACTTCTAACCTTCCCCGGATCCATCCATCCGCCACTCCGGTGACACCTGTTGCTGTCAGTCCGCCTGCGGATCCGTTTTCCGCTATTTTGGCGGATTTCAACTGACCTTAAAAACTGATGTGTGAAACAGGCCTAAGACGTTTCTGGCATTGTCTATTGGTCATGAGTGGCTTGACACAGTGATTGAAATGGAAATTTCATTCTCCAGCAGGACTTGGCACCTGTCCACACTGCCAAAAGTACCAATACCTGGTTTAGAAACAACAGTATCACTGTGCTTAATTGGCCAGCAAACTCGCCTGACCTTAACCCCATAGAGAATCTATGGGGAATTGTCAAGAGGAAGAGGAAGAGACACCAGACCCAACAATGCAGATGAGCTGAAGGCTGCTATCAAAGCAACCTGGGCTTCCATAACACCTCAGCAGTGCCACAGACTGATTGCCTCCATGCCACACCGCATTGATACAGTAATTGATGCCAAAGGAGCCCCGACCAAGTATTGAGAGCATTTACTGAACATACATTTCAGTAGCCCAACATTTTGGATTTTAAAATATTTTTTCAAGCTCATGTTATGTAGTATTCTAATTTACTGAGATAATGACTTTTGGGTTTTCATTGGCTGTAAGCCATAATAATCAGCATTAACAGAAATAAACACTTGAAATAGATCACTCTGTCTGTAATGAGAATAAAACCTGTATAATCATGTTTAATGTTAAAAACACAAAAAAGGGGTATTAGGGTCCCTTGTCATGATTATTTACCCATTGTTCTTTGCATGAAAGTGGCACCATTTACCTTCCATTGTGTCACTTACTTTGGCCTTTTATTTTAAATCGCCAGTCTGTTCTGTTTCAGTTTCAGGCTAAAACTAACCATCTGACCGACTGGAATTTTTGTATATATTTGTCCTGTTCTCACTTATGTGTCTTTTGTATAAATAAATTTATATATACGAATTGGTTTGGACTCCATTGTTCTCCTCTAGAGATACTAATAGTTAGGTACTCTGGCTAGCTGGGACTAGAGCCAAGCCGAGTATTCATTTTGTTGGCAGTCAGCTGGGGAAGCTGAGCAGAGTGGATTGTGTTAGAGATGCAAGAGGAGACTGCACAGGTTGTGTTCACCAAACTGCAAGTATCATTGATTGCTATGGACAATAGCCGTTTTGTGTGACCAAACTGGGACTAGCTCAGCCATGTCTGAGACACTAATTAATGTGAGCCCACTGACCCTAAAGCAGGACCTGAATTGTCATCTGGTTGAGACCCCAATACTGCTTTGTCTTCATTGGAAAATGACTGTGATTTTTGTTATGTATGTGCCAGGAAAAAGCTGTTTTCATTTAATAAGCTGTGCAAAATTATGGAGTTCAATAGACCTCACACTGCTTTGGCATTGGAATCTGGTGCCAGTGTGAAATCTAGTGCCTACCTGAGGGCGTAAATCCCTACTATATATATATATATATATATATATATATATATATATACACACACACACACAGTATATGTGTGTATATGTACATTCTATCTTTACATCCTTGCATTCTTTGTTAACCCCCTTCCAACGTTGGGCATAATAATACGCCCATGTCAGACTCCTTCCCTTTGATGTGGGCTCCGGCGCTGAAAACCAAAAAAGAACCTAGACATGTTTGGTGTCTATGAAGTCGTAATGCCCTGGAGAATCATAATGGTAAGCCAGTTTTAGCATTTAGAGAACATGGTTAAAAAAAACTACTGTGGAATTGCACTTTTTTTTGCAATTTCACTGCACTTGGAATTTTTTTCTTGTTTTCCAGTACACAATATGTTAAAACCAATGGAGTCGTTCAAAAGTAAAGCTTGTGCCGCAAAAAACAAGCACTCTCATGGCTTAAAAAAGTTTTGGGTCTGGGAAGAAGGGGAGGAAAAAACAAAAATGCAAAAAATGGAAAATGGCCCAGAGGTTAAGGGGTTAAAGGGAACCTGTCAAGTCCCCCATGCCCTCCAACTCAGCAGCATTCACTTATTTATGAGTAAACTCTCCGCCTAACCATCCCTGTATAACGTTTTTCTGTAAAAATGAGGTTTAAAAAAGCATTTATATTGTCCCTGTTTTCTATGCTAATAGGGGCTTTGAGTAGTTGCTGGGGCGTTAGTTGCTCCAGAGTACTCGGCCCTCTTTCCATGTGATCACTCCCCTGTGGGCCTGATAACAATTTGTAGGAGCTATCGTCATCTCCAGCGTCTGCAAATCTCACGCACAAGCACCACTCATTTCGACAGCATCACTGCACCACCTCTACAGCTGGGTGTACGTTTCAGGGCTTTAGAGGCGCACTATGCAGTTCAGAAGATGGCTTCCGGTCATGCACAGTACACCTCTGAAGGCGGGAAGAATACACCTGGGTTTAGAGATGCAGTGAAGCTGATATGTGCAGTGCATGTGTGCAGATTTGCAGGAGCTTGCGAGGGCGACAGCTCCTATAAATTATGTTATCACGCCCACAGAGGCGTGATAACATGGAAAGAGGGCTGACTTAGTCTGGGGCAACTAACAATCCATGGACTCTAATAAGCATAAGAAACATTGCCAACATAAATCCTTTTTTTTAAACCTCATTTTTACAGAAATACCTTATAGAGGGACGGTTAAGCAGGGAATTTAATGAATGAATGCTGCTGGGTTGGAGGGCATGGTGGACCTGACAGGGTCCCTTTAAAGTGTTTGCATTTTTTATCTTCCTCGTAATGCTACACAGTGATGATCTGGCAGTAATTTGGTTAAAGGAGAAACAATGAAGCAAGAGCATTTTGGTTAGAGCATCATGCTAGAGAGGAGATTATTGCGTGGTTGACTATTACGAGCAGTTATTTAATACAATTAAAAAAACATTCTTTTGATGCATGCCATGATCTGTGAGGACCGCCACCATCTGATTACTGCATAAATAAACAAGGAGCTTTTATAAAGACTGAAAATTGGGATCAATGATCTCTATAAAATATGTATGGAAGTATTCACAGAGACCCGTGATGAGGAAGGATTCTAAGAGAACAACAGCGAACTAAAGTATGTGGTCATTAGATCCCTACCTGTCTTCGTTCTACACTTTCATCCATTCATTCATTTATTTTTACTAATATTTCTGTAGGTAATATTGATTAACTCCCAGTTGGTGTATTTTCCCGTAAGTGAATGAATTAATGATTTAAACTTTCTACTAAGATTTCATATTTGCGGAAACATTTTTTCACTTATACGCATTACTGTCAGACATATTGCAGTGTTTTATGCTTTACATCAGTTACTGATTGTGATAACAAGCATTTATCTGAATATAACATTAAATTCCAAAACATCTAGTCACTATGGATCACCCCCAGGGCTGTGGGATACTCGGTACCAGGCCGGTGTCTTAAAGGGATAGGTGGCGGTGACCCGGTCCATGACCCTGTGTGTCCATGTAAAATGGGTGAAATGTAGCTGAGTAGCTGAATAAAGGTTATAGGTAGATGATTTGTGACGCCACCTGTGGTGCTCGGCAAGGAAGGTGTTAAGCTGACGCTGCGGTGCTGATCCTCTGGGACAGAGGAGCAAAGATGTAGTAGCTCTCCACAGGCAGAGCTGTAGTCCCAGGGCAGTAGTAATAGGTTTTGAGGTAAATGGTGTAGTGTTAAGCACATAGATGTAGCAGTGCTGAGTGGGTTGCGCAGGAAGAAGGCGGTGACACAGCTGAGTGCAGTTCCAATTCTTTTACTCACGTTTCTGGCACAGACAGGTGCCCGCTTCAGTGCTGCTGCCTCCAGGTCAGGGACTCAGCCAATTCCCAGGCAGAAGGAATTAACCCTTCCAGCAATCCCTTTCATGTGCCTGTTCTGAATGTCTCCTTTCTAGCGTTAATATGAAGTACTTGTAGTTCTGAATTACACTCAAGTGCCTCCTTCTTGATGCTACTTAAGCTCCACTCGTATGACAGGTGGCTGTAGCCTGCTTCGGGGACTTCATCAATCATGTCCCGGCTCACGCACAAGTTGCCACTGTGTCTTCAAGTCTTTGGTGGAAATAGAGCGGTCTCAACTCCTATTCCTCCGGTTTCTGCTGCAAGATCATTAGTATGACAAACAGCCTTGGTGTCACGGTCTGTACTGTATTGGAGTCTATATTATTGCAACCACTAGGGGGCACAAAGGCAGATATCGTAGTCAGATGACAGCCGGTGTCGGTACACTGGAGAGGCAGTTCGGTAGCAGAGGATCAGCAGAAGGAAGCACTTGACTAGAGGCTGGAAGCACAATAATCTCACACTGCAGCAATCACAAGGCCAGGTTTATATAGGGCGTGTAATTAGCAATCAGAGGGCCAATTAGAGAACACAGGGTGGAGCCGATCAGGAACAACAGTCACTGGTATTTGGGTTTTAGCAAGGAGCTGTCCAGCTGGCTTGAATAGCTCAGGAGGTAGAGCTGCTGGGTCGTGAACAGGAGGTGTCATGATCCTAGGTGGATCTGACAGTTTAAATGCACAAAGTGAACTTTTTTTCCTTTGGCTTGGTGCCAAAGTGGGTTGATTGCCCCCGGTGGCCATTAGAATTATTACACGTGGTGTTTCATTCTAAGTTGCCCGGTGGTGGTGAGTGGTATCGCACCTTAGTTTTAGGGTTAATGTGCACGCAATTACAAATCAGGTGTTAGGCTCTATAAAAGGGAGCCAGGTGGGTTCAATCACTGTTGGTGATATTGTGTGTTAGTCATTCACAAGGAAGCCTGGGTGAAAGAAGGAGCTGAACATGAGTCCTGCACAGCCCAGCCAGAGGGGACGAGTGGCAGCTAGGTGGTCTGCAAGAAGGGCTGGCATGGCGTGGTGGAGTCACAGTTCATGGTGTTTGCAGGAAGTGCTTGCATGGCTTGGTGGAGTGACAACTATGGAGAGAGTTGCACTCAGCATGCGGGACTTGGTTGCTGAGAGCTGGACTCAAGCATGCTGGACTTTTTGGGCAGGACCTGAACTCATCTTTGGGACTCTGTTACTGGACAGCTGCAACTGGTGGTGGACTCTGCTCCAAGGCTACACTATGGTGAAGGATCCAGTTATGGTGATGGATCCGGGTGGAGGATAAGATGCACACAGGTGGTGGGCGCTGTTGCTAGGAGCGTACGCAACAGAGCAAAGCTAAGTGGTGTTTCCCCTGTTTTGTCATCTTTCCTCATGTGTGTTTTAGTGCAGTGGTGGGATTAGTTTCCGCACCGACCAATTCCCTAGTGAGGGTTTAGGTCAGGACAAGCTAGGGTTTTTAGGTTCCTGTTGCGCGCCCGGCATAGGGAACGTTAGGAGTGCAGGGACACTGGCTCAGGGGAGCTTAGGAGGTCTCCACTTCCCTATTCCCTATCGCAGGGCCCACCATTGTTAATGTTTCCCAGCTTTCCCTTATTGTTTAAATTCGCCTTACTGGAGGCGGGGTTTCCAGACTTGTATATACGTGTAATGTTTAAATTCGCCAGTTGGAGGCGGTGTATCCAGCTGCACGTGTTTATTCTTTAAATTCGCCCCACTGGAGGCGGTGTATCCAGGGTCACGTGTGTCATATGGGTTCGCCTAGCAGTACTCGCTGCGTCCAGACACACGTGACCGTGACAGGAGGTACTAGGTTCAATTCCTGACAGTACTCCCCTCCTTCCAGGATGATCTCAGGGCCTGTTTTATCTGGATATCTCCGGTGAAAGGCTTTTGTAAGTCTAGAAGCATGAACTTTGTCCTCTGGTTCCCAAGAATTTTCTTCCTGTCCGTAACCTTTCCATTGCACCAGATAATGTAAATTACCTCTAATTCTCCTAGAGTCCAGAATCCTCTCCACAATATGTTCTTCTTCATCAAGAACCTTTTCTGATGGAGGAGGTGGCTGAGTTCTTCCCGGAAATGGATTCTCACAGAATGGTTTGAGTAAGGATACATGGAATACTGGGTGAATTCTCAGATTACTAGGAAGTTTCAAACGGAAAGCAACTTGGTTAATTTGTGCCGAGATTTGAAAGGGTCCAATGAATCATTGACCCAATTTAGCAGATGGTACGTGAGTTTTTAAATTTTTAGTGGACAGCCAAACCTTGTCACCCACCTGAAAAGTAGGCGGGGCTCTCCGATGTCTATTTGCTGCTTTTTTATAGTCCTCCTGGGCCTTCTGCAACATCTCAATTAATTTCTTCTGAATCTCCTGCAAGTTTGCAAGTCTGTCGGTAACAGCAGGGATGGAAGTGTTAACTGGAAGGTTAGGAATCATCACTGGATGTAAGCCATAGTTAGCATAAAATGGACTTTGGGATGTAGAACTGGGTTTCGAATTGTTATAAGCAAATTCAGCTGTCGCTAAATAGTCCACCCAGTCATCTTGAAGGTATGAAATAAAGCAGCGGAGGTATTGTTCGAGAGTCTGGTTAGTCCTTTCCGTCTGACCGTTGGATTTAGGGTGGAATGCAGTAGACAAATTAACAGTCACTCCCAGAACTGTACAGAAGCTCTTCCAAAACCTCGATGTGAATTGCACCCCTCTGTCAGAGACTACATTGTCAGGAATTCCGTGCAGCCTAAATACTTCTGTAATCATTAATTCTACGGTTTGTTCTGCTGTAGGAATCCCTTTAGTTGGGATGAAGTGGGCCATTTTTGTGAGTTGATCCACCACAACAAGGATCACAGTCATCTCTTTAGAAGGAGGTAGATCCACGATAAAATCCATTGAGATTGATCCCCAAGGCCTGGATGGAATTGGAAGGGGTTGAAGAAGTCCTAACGGAGAAGATCATGGTGTCTTGCTTCGTGCGCATGTTAAGCAGGAGGAAACATACTTCTTCACATCGTTCGTACAACTAGGCCACCAAAATGATCGAAGCAGTAGTTCTTGGGTCTTCTTAACTCCAGGGTGTCCTGCGAGTTTAGAATCATGGACTAGTTTGAGAACTTACAGTCGCACAGCTCCAGGAACATATATTCTGTGGTTCAGCATCCAAAACCCATCCTTAAAAGAGAGATTGACATCCTTCTGGGGATGGTCAAGAAAAGGGTCATCTTGGTATCCATCTTTAATCTTGGTATAAAAAACTTTAGAGTCCAGTATTCCCCCAAAATTTTTAGGGTATAGAATGGTACCGTCAGAGTTTGACCCCTCCTGAGGTTCAGAAAAAATCCTGGACAGTGCATCAGCCTTGCCATTTTTTGATCCAGGCCGATAGGAAATTATAAAATTAAATCTGGAGAACAAGGCCCATCGTGCTTGTCTTGCAGACAATCTTTTAGCTGTATGGATGAACTCCAGATTCTTGTGGTCAGTGAGGACAGTCACTGGATGATTGGCACCTTCCAAAAGGTGTCTCCATTCGGAGAAGGCAGCTTTAATGGCTAACAGTTCTTTATTTCCGATATCATAGTTCCTTTCTGCAGATGACATGGTGTAAGAAAGAAAAGCACATGGGTGAAGCTGCATCTTGTCTCCAACTCTTTGAGATAACACGGCTCCTACCGCAGCGTCTGAGGCATCCACTTCCACAACAATAAAAAGGTATTAAAAAATAAACAAATTCTGTATAACTTGTCCATAAAAGTTCGATCTGTCAAAATGTAAAATTATTTAACCTCTACAATAAACATCATGAGGCAAAAAAATTTGAAACACCAGAATTGCCGGCTATTGCAAGAAGGGGAGGAATAAAAGCGCAAGAGCAAAAATTGACTGTGGCGGAAAGGGTTAAAGAAAACAATTCTATATGAAAGGTGGATTATAATCACCTATTCACATGAACACAGTCAGTGAGCTATTAATAACAGTTTTCAAGTTTAGTATTATTTTCAAATGCAATGACAACTTCAGAAGGCGGGAATGTTCCAGTGTGTTAATGTCATTCAATTTGGATCCTGCATGGTTATACTTAACTGAACAAACCTATCTACTATAACAATCTAGGTGACAAAATGTGTCGGTATTTTGTTGTACGTTACAGGAGTGCAAAATGTGCTGAAAAGTTAAAGATTTATCCAAAACATCATAACATTTTTAAAAGAGCAACCAATGTAATAAAAGCAATGATCAAACCGCCGATTGGATATGAAGCCAAGTACACAAAGACTAGTAGCAATGCAGGAGGGTACAGACAAGTGAACCAATTCACAGAACTCTGGTCCAGCGGCCACGTCTATAGTCCATGACTGCCAGACAGGAGCGTGTGAACATCCTCCTACTCGCCGGCATTCCAGAGCCTCTACTGACTAATAGACCTGGATCGACATCATGTGTTTGTTAATTATATGTTGATGGGCCTACAAATCTGTCCAGTAACCATGAACTTCTAAGCTGGCTGCTGGACCAGGGTACTGAGAATTGATTCACTCCACTCTACTGGTGAGTTATGTGTCTTCTAGTATTTTTTTTATTATGTTGATATGTTTGATAACCCTTTAATTAAAAAGGTTGGCCACTACTTTTTTTTTATTAATGACTTATTCTTTTTGTCAGTCTAAAGGCGTAGCTAAGGGTTCAGCTCACGATGGGGGCGAAACATCTGAGTGGGCCCCTAACTGGTAACTCTGATCACAACTATGGTGGCGCAGCCTAATTGTGGGTATAGGGGAAACTCAGCAGATTGGTAGCTAAGCTACTGGATAGACCATCAATAGCTGATCAGTGGAGGCGTGACTACTAGAGTTGAGCGAAACGGGTCGAAAAATTTCAAAAGTCGCTGACTTTTGACCCTAGGATGAGGTTGGCCACGAGGTCGGCGACTTACGCGCCAAAGTCGCGTTTCAAAAGTTTGTTTTGCGCTCTTTTTCAGCCAATCAGGATCCACGGACACTGTGGGCAACGTTATGACATAGGCAGGGGTCACCACCATCTTTCAGAAGGGCATGCAAGTGGTTGGCTTGCTTTGGTGGGCGTCACAGGGGTTATAAAAGGGCGTGCACGCCGACCGCCATCTTACTTCTGCCGATCTTAGCATAGGGAGAGGTTGCTGATTCTGTAGGGAGAGCGTTAGGCAGGGAAGAAGAAAAAAAAACTGCTTCTGCTGCTAGCGATTTTGCCTGTGCAACACACCAGTCACTGTGTGTGCAGTGCAAGGGGAGGCTATATTGTGGTGGATCAGCGGTGTTGGTTGTTAGGCTGCCTTCTAAGGCTTCCTGACAGCTGCATTGCTGTTTCCCCACTGCTCTGCAAACTGCTTTTTTAAAAGCAATCCCAATTTTTTTTTTTGTCCTGCTGAGGTACTGAGCGTGCATTTATTCACACCATACAGCGGTGTACGCTCCTCACACAGTACCGTGTAACGGCTGTTATCACAGCCACAGTGAAGTTATCTGTGTGTCACTGTGGAATGATAAGTGGAGGACTTGTTCCGTTCTTACAGACCTACACTCTAGGGAGATTCCTATTCTGCCCAATTCTACAATTCACTTTTTTTACACCTGTGCCATCGAGCCTGTGACGTAGCGCTCTGATATTCAGTGGGCCTCACACAATCCAAAAGTGTCCAGTGTCCACAAGTGTCTGCAGAAATTCAAAATCTCCCTTATCCTGTAGTCACTTTTTTCACACCTGCTGCATCGAGCCTGTGACATAGCGCTCTGATATTCAGTGGGCCTCACACAATCCAAGTGTCCAGTGTCTACAAGTGTCTGCAGAAATTCAAAATCTCCCTTATCCTGTAGTCACTTTTTTCACACCTGCTGCATCGAGCCTGTGACATAGCGCTCTGATATTCAGTGGGCCTCACACAATCCAAGTGTCCAGTGTCCACAAGTGTCTGCAGAAATTCAAAATCTCCCTTATCCTGTAGTCACTTTTTTCACACCTGTGCCATCGAGCCTGTGACATAGCGCTCTGATATTCAGTGGGCCTCACACAATCCAAGTGTCCAGTGTCCACAAGTGTCTGCAGAAATTCAAAATCTCCCTTATCCTGTAGTCACTTTTTTCACACCTGTGCCATCGAGCCTGTGACATAGCGCTCTGATATTCAGAGGGCCTCACACAATCCAAGTGTCCAGTGTCCACAAGTGTCTGCAGAAATTCAAAATCTCCCTTATCCTATAGTCACTTTTTTCACACCTGTGCCATCGAGCCTGTGACATAGTGCTCTGATATTCAGTGGGCCTCACACAATCCAAGTGTCCAGTGTCCACAAGTGTCTGCAGAAATTCAAAATCTCCCTTATCCTGTAGTCACTTTTTTCACACCTGTTGCATCGAGCCTGTGACATAGCGCTCTGATATTCAGTGGGCCTCACACAATCCAAGTGTCCAGTGTCCACAAGTGTCTGCAGAAAATCTAAATCTCCACTGTCCTATAGACACCTTGTACCTTGTTTTACATTACTATATAGTTTGTTGGATTTTGTCTACATTTCTACCAAAAATGAGGAAGGCTGGTGGAAGAGGCCGTGGAATTGGGCGTGGGTTGGCAGCTGGTAATGATGGTGTTGGTGGTGGATCTGATGGTAGTGGCAAAAGCAAAATAGGACCGAATGCAGGAGGTGTTGAGTCTGCGTCATCGTCTGGCTCCATAAGGCTTCAAAGGCTTAGTTTTCTAGGAGTTGGCAAACCGCTTTTAACGCCAGAGCATCAGGAAAAAGTTTTGTCTTACATTGCTGACTCAGCCTCCAGCTCTATCGCCTCCTCTTCTGAAGTTGTAAAAAGTAAAAGCAAAGAGTCGTCATTGGAGGCTCATGTTCATGAACCACACCTTTCCTTGTGTCCTTCACCCCAACCAAGATTGAAGGATGACGCAGGCCATACTACTGATTACTCCATGGAGCTGTTTTCACATACCATGCCTGGATTATCAAGTGAAATGGTGAATTACCCAGGCCAAGATGAATCTGACATGGAGTGCACTGATGCACAGCCGCTGATAGATGATTCTGCTGGTACATTCACTCAGAGCACTACATTGTCCTCGCAGTGTACAGAGCCAGATTCTGACCCTGATGAGACTCAGGTGCCCCTTCCCGCACACTATACCACCATACACGGTGACACAGAGGAAGGTGCACATGACATTGAAGAGGAGGTGATGGATGACCCAGTTGTTGACCCAGATTGGCATCCATTGGGGGAAGAGGGTGCTGCTTCCAATAGCTCAGATGAGGAGCATCCACAGCAGACATCGACATCGCAACAGCTGTTATCTGGCAGGCCCGGAGCACTCCAAAGACAGGTTCCAAAAATCAAAAGAGTTGCTGGACAGCTTGTCCAGAGGGTCAAAACATCACAGCGTGCTAGGCCGCAAAATGTCTGCTAAAGTAGGAAGAGTGCAGTGTGGCACTTTTTTGAACAAAATCCTCATGATCAGGCCAAGGTTATCTGTAAGAAGTGCGCAAAGACCTTTAGCCGAGGGAAAAATCTGAAAAATTTGAATACCAGTTGCATGCTTAGACATTTAACCAGCATGCACTTGCAAGCGTGGACACAACCCCAAACCTCAAGTGCCACATGTGCAACTGATCACAAAGAAGGTAGTCAGCAACGCTACATTGTTTCCCCCACTGTAAGCCCACCGGTTAGCACAGCAGCAAATGTTGAGGTGTCGTTGCAAGGCCACAGCAGTCAGGGAATCCCACTGTTATATCAACGAAATACTGAATCTAGGCCATCAGAAAGAACACCAACTCCATCACCATCATCAACCCTCTCTCAGTCCGCCCTGTCCACCGCTACTTCCACCATATGCAGCTCTCAAGTCCAGCTCACCCTCCCAGACACTATGAGTAGGTCAAGAAAGTACTCAGTCTCTCATCCGCGTACACTGGGTTTGAATGCCCACATTGCCAAACTAATCTCGTTTGAGATGATGCATTATCGGTTGGTGGAAAGCGCAGCTTTCCGCGAACTCATGGCCTATGCAGTACCACGCTATGACCTACCCAGTCGCCACTTCTTCTCTCGCAAAGCCATCCCAGCCCTCCACCATCATGTGAAAGACCGCATTGTCCATGCACTCAAGCAGTCAGTGAGTGGAAAGGTGCACCTCACAACTGATGCATGGTCCAGTCGGCATGGCCAGGGCCGTTACGTGTCCATCACTGCGCACTGGGTTAATGTGGTGGATGCAGGGTCCACAGGGGACAGCGGTGGTGGGACAGTGCTGCCTAGCCCACGGTATAGGAAACAGTTGGCTGTAGGCGTTCCACCCTCCTCCTCCTCCTCCAGAAGCGAAAGCTCGTCCACAGAGTGCAGTCGTACGAGCACTCCATCTGCAGCTGCCACTGTTGCACACGAGGTGTCCCCCTATCGAGCAGCTAGTGGAAAGCGTCAGCAGGCTGTGTTGCAGATGATGTGTTTGGGCAACAGACACACCGCCGAGGTGCTGGCCGAGTACTTGAAGCGACAAACTGAGTCATGGCTGGGCAGTGTACATCTTGAGGCAGGTAAGGTAGTTAGTGATAACGGCCGTAATTTTGTGGCAGCCATAGCCCTTTCAAAACTCAGCCACATACCTTGCTTGGCTCACACCTTGAACCTGGTGGTGTAGTGCTTCCTCAAAAATTATCCGGAGTTAACAGCCCTGCTCCATAAGGTGCGAAGACTGTGCGCGCACATCCGCCGGTCGCCTGTACACTCCGTTCGTATGCAGAAGCTGCAGCGATTGCTCCACCTTCCCAACCACCGCCTCATTATCGACATTGCAACAAGGTGGAACTCCACCCTGCACATGGTGGAGCGGCTGTGCGAGCAGAGGCAGGCCATAATGCATTTGTGGGAGGATACACGGCCAGGCACTTTGAGAGCAGACATGGAGTTGACAGGTGTGCAGTGGTCGAAGCTGAAAGACCTCTGTAAAGTCCTTCAGTGTTTTGAGGAATGCACACGGCTGGTAAGCGCAGACGACGCCATCCTAAGCATGGGCATCCCACTTATGCGTCTGCTCATGCAAACTTTGACGCACCTTAAGGAGCAGGCGTCTGCAGCCAATGTTGACGAGGAGGAAGAGGTGGAGGGAATCCTTGATGACATTCAGCCATTGTCTGCTCAGGGACCTCTCCTGGTCAAGTTGGAGGAAGAAGAGGAGGAGGAGGATGATGATGGGGATGATTACTTAGGGGAGGAGGATGCATCTCGTGGGGCAAGTGAAAATGTTGGCGTGGCAAGGTCTGGTACAGGGTTTGTGTGTGACTGGAGGGATTTGAATTTGCCAGAAAGTGCTCCTCCAACCAGCACTCGCAGTGCATCATTGACACCGGGAACATTGACCCACATGTCAGATTATGCCTTGCGGATCCTAAAAAGGGACCCCCGCATTGCCAAAATGATGAACGATGATGACTACTGGTTGGCCAGCATCCTGGATCCACGCTATAAAGGCAAATTACAAAACATCATGCCACAGGAGAACCTTGACCTAATATTGGCTAATAAACAAACAACTCTGGTAAATCGGTTGCTTGAGGCATTCCCAGCACACAGCAGCGGTGATGGTTCTCACATGAGCCGTACGGGCCGGGGGCAGCTTGGCAGAGGTGTTCATGGTGCACACAGCAGAAGTGGCGTTGGAGACAGGGGTTTCATGACAATGTTTTGGACTGATTTTTCAAGTACCGCTCACACAACTGGTAATACAGCATCGATGGAAAGTGACAGGAGACAGCAGTTGTCAACTATGGTTACAAACTACTTTTCCTCCCATATCGATGTTCTCCCACACAGGTCATTCCCCTTTGACTATTGGGCCGCTAAACTGGACACCTGGCCTGAATTGGCACAATATGCCTTACAGGAGCTCGCTTTCCCAGCTGCAAGTGTGCTATCGGAAAGAGTCTTCAGTGCAGCTGGATCAATCCTGACAGAAAAAAGGACCC
The DNA here is from genome assembly GCF_039654945.1 of Dendrobates tinctorius. Taxonomy (NCBI): domain Eukaryota; kingdom Metazoa; phylum Chordata; class Amphibia; order Anura; family Dendrobatidae; genus Dendrobates; species Dendrobates tinctorius. The sequence goes on from NW_027361749.1 coordinate 11,256,945, forward strand.
GTCTGTCAACCCAAAATGTGGATGATCTAACCTTCATTAAAATGAACCATGCATGGGTTTCCAAGGATTTTGTCCCACCTTCCCCTGATGACACATAGGGTGACAGAAAAATGGCTTGCTTTGGTCCACCTCTTCCTGGGACTTGACCTATTTCGCCTTTTGCATCAGCTGAATGTCCAACATCAACATATGCCACTTTCTAAAACTCCCTAACTGTGCTGCCTCCCCCCCATGGCCGGGGTCACCACCTAGCGCACGACACCATGCGAGTGCCGTTGCCCTGGACAGGTGGGTAGGCCAACTCTTGGGCGCGGGCACTGGCACAGGGTCCCTCATAGTGCAATCAAGTGTCTCTGACGGTGGTGGTGCACACCCGCCATCAGACACACCGCCGTAATATGAGGGGCCCAGTGCCAGTACCGACGCCCACGAGTGGGCCCCCCTTGCTTGGGCAGGGCCCCAGCATTTGCAATCTTTACCTCTCCCTGCTCCTCCGCTGTGTAGTCTGGGCCGTCAAATCCATACTGTGCCTGATACCGTCTGAGCCTGCCTCCTGATGTATAGACATATATTTTGAATGTGTACGCTATCCATACATGTTATCCTGTGATACGGTACCCTTTCTCACCTTTGTGCAATCACGTGCAAGCCATACTGGGCCTAACACCATCTGAGCCTGCCTCCTGATGTATAGACATATCTTTTGAATGTGTATGCTATCCATACATGTTATCCGGGGATACGGTACCCTTTCTCACCTTTGTGCAATCACGTGCAAGCCATACTGGGCCTAACACCATCTGAGCCTGCCTCCTGATGTATAGGCATATCTTTTGAATGTGTACGCTATCCATACATGTTATCCGGGGATACGGTACCCTTTCTCACCTTTGTGCAATCACGTGCAAGCCATACTGGGCCTAACACCGTCTGAGCCTGCCTCCTGATGTATAGACATATATTTTGAATGTGTATGCTATCATACATGTTATCCGGGGATACGGTACCCTTTCTCACCTTTGTGCAATCACGTGCAAGCCATACTGGGCCTAACACCGTCTGAGCCTGCCTCCTGATGTATAGACATATATTTTGAATGTGTACGCTATCCATACATGTTATCCTGGGATACGGTACCCTTTCTCACCTTTGTGCAATCACGTGCAAGCCATACTGGGCCGAACACCATCTGAGCCTGCCTCCTGATGTATAGACATATCTTTTGAATGTGTACGCTATCCATACATGTTATCCGGGGATACGGTACTCTTTCTCACCTTTGTGCAATCACGTGCAAGCCATACTGGGCCTAACACCGTCTGAGCCTGCCTCCTGATGTATAGGCATATCTTTTGAATGTGTACGCTATCCATACATGTTATCCGGGGATACGGTACCCTTTCTCACCTTTGTGCAATCACGTGCAAGCCATACTGGGCCTAACACCGTCTGAGCCTGCCTCCTGATGTATAGACATATATTTTGAATGTGTACGCTATCCATACATGTTATCCGGGGATACGGTACCCTTTCTCACCTTTGTGCAATCACGTGCAAGCCATACTGGGCCTAACACCGTCTGAGCCTGCCTCCTGATGTATAGACATATATTTTGAATGTGTACGCTATCCTTACATGTTATCCTGGGATACGGTACCCTTTCTCACCTTTGTGCAATCACGTGCAAGCCATACTGGGCCGAACACCGTCTGAGCCTGCCTCCTGATGTATAGACATATCTTTTGAATGTGTATGCTATCCATACATGTTATCCGGGGATACGGTACCCTTTCTCACCTTTGTGCAATCACGTGCAAGCCATACTGGGCCTAACACCGTCTGAGCCGGCCTCCTGATGTATAGACATATCTTTTGAATGTGTACGCTATCCATACATGTTATCCGGGGATACGGTACCCTTTCTCACCTTTGTGCAATCACGTGTAATCCATACTGGGCATGAGAACGGCTGGCGAGCTGTTAAGCAAGCTACAGCACCTGTGGTTTGCACACGTAAGTTTTTCATTTTTTCAGGAATGACGGTTAGGCCTAATTCCGGAACTGCGGTTGACCTGCACTTACTGGGAAATCATCGTTCGCGGGTAATAATTGTAATCAGTGATCCCCATCACTAACGTTGTTCAGCGGGTTATCTGCACCTGTAAGCGACAAACGCTGGCCTTTTCAGTGTAGCGCACATGCAGCCACGGACATGTAAGGGCATGACACACCAGTTATTGGCCAATCTCATGTGCCAGAGCCTCACGTGTCCCTCTAGTAAGCCGGACTCTGACCGCGGGGCATGACCGAGTCTCGTTCGTTAACGGAATTAAGCTTGCAATGTGTGCATCTGTTCTGTAGCTGGCATGGTTGAGGTTTCCCAGGTGGAGTCGAATTTAACCGTAGGCTCCACTCCTGGTGGTGCCCTTCTGGACATTCCTTTAAGGTTCAGCTTTGCAACCATACTGCCCACGTAAAACAAACACTTTGCCTTCATGAACGCTGTTTGGAGGGTCATGACTCGTGGGAATAACGCCGCCCAATCAGTTAACCTGCTAGAGAGATCCTTCGTTGCTTCCAAGCATGACATCACACTCCCTAGGAGGAAGGTAATGCCACTGTGGCGACCGTACTCCTGGGGGCGACACAAGTGCACTGATGCCCAGCCACTGCTCGATGAATCTGCTGGTACATTGACCCAGACCACTATATTCCCCTCGCACGCTACACGGCCTGAATCTGACCCTGATGAAACTCAGGTTACCCTTCCCATATACAGTTCCATCTTACACGGTGACAAAGAGGAAGCTGCAGATGAAAGTGCAGGTTCGGCCCACCCGCCATCAGACACCACCGTACTATCAGGGGCCCTGTGCCAGTGCCGTCGCCAACGAGTGGGCCCCCCCTGCTTGCTCAGGATCACAGCACTTGCAAGGTTGAAATACTGTGCAGTGAGATGGAAGATGGGGATGACGAGGAGTCCAGACTAGTACAGGGATTCCCTAGCGAGGAGACTTATTTGATTGTTTTCAATGTTGGGACAGCAATTTTTGGGGAGCACTATACTCTGGAGAATGATAGATGGGGCCCACCATACACTGGAACATTCCAAAGGTGGACATCAGACACTGGAGCAGCATTTACAGGGCCCATTATACACTAGAGCATTAGAAATGGGGCCCATTATGTTTGGAGCATTATTTGGGCCCATAAGACAGTGGAGCTTCATCCATGGGGACCAACATATACTGTAGCATTATGTGGAGCTCATCATATACTGTTTCAAACATTATATGGGACCAATGATTCTGTATGGAGAAATAGATGGGCCTCGTCATGAGATGTAAAAAGTGAAGTATTTTTCATTGTACTATACCGCTATTTCTCTGCCGTATCGGAGCATGATGAGTTGTGGTATGTGTTAAAGGGGCGCTCTTTCGCCCAGGGCACATGAAAACCTGGAGCCAGCCCTACCCCCCCACAACTTTAGCCAAATAACCCCCATTTTTCAGTGCGTAACTTGTATTATGAAGTTAATTAAGGTTGACAAGCTTAAGTAAGAAGAATTGATGCTTTTGGCATTCAAATGGGCACTGTAGGTGTGTTTCCTGTCCTCCTCTCACTGCCGACTTTTATTCCCCATTGACTTACATTGGGTTTCGTGTTTCGGGACGACCCCGACTTTTCCCTATAATCGGCCGATCTTGCTCGACCCGACTTTTGGAAAAGTCGGGTTTCACGAAACGAAACTCGACCCTAAAAAACCAAAAGTCGCTCAACTCTAGTGACTACTATATTTCGGCAGCATCTGAGAACTCTCGGCAGCTGCCCCCGGTAACTGCTGATCAGTTGGCGTACCCGGTGTCGCCCCCCCAAGATCAGATATTGATGGCCTATCCTAAGGATTGGCCATCAATTAAAAAGAAGTGCCCAAACTTTTTAAGTGTTTTTAAAATCTTATTCATCTTTCGATAATTTCTTATAAATTAATCTATTATTTTGGGACAAAATATAGGTTTATATGTGCAGGTTGAGCCAAATTTATTACGACACTTAACCGCTTTGATTCATTTGCTACAGTGATCACTTTCACCAACTTCTATACGCCAATATCTCCTTTAGTATTTTCAAAGTAAATGTGTTGTTAACTTTGCAAAGAAAGTTTGAGAATATTGCTACAAATTTGATTTATATACAGTAATTTGTTCCGTTTTGATGTTTCATTATCTAGTGCTCTGTAACCCGGTCATGTCGGTGCAGTACATGCCGGCTGAGGTCTGTCTGTAAAGTTTCAGTGCTGCGCACATGTAAGCGGCAGTCTGCGGGTTAAATTAGTAGGCTGCCTTCACTCTTCAGGTACATGGGATGAGTAATGTTACCATGGAAACTAACTAACTGGCTGGAGGTACCGTGAACCACAAACTCTTCCCCACAATCTCTTTTTACTGTTCTAGTATATGCATAATAAATAATGGACCAAATGGAGTCCAATTAATCAGGCGCAGGAAGCACCTTCCACCACATCTGCTCATATATTCTCACATACATGAGCACATTCCAGTCTGCACCCCTGCTGTGGAACATTTTACTTTAAGACTCATTTGGGTGGCAAAAATGTTGTATTGGGTCGGCATAAATTATTGGCACTGACTAATCCTTGGTACTAATCACAATGCAATCAGAGACTAGTAAGGACAAATTTATGATCTGCATCCAAAACAGGTGTTGTCCAAGATCACAAGGATCTGAAGCAAGGTCGGGGGTAAACCTAATTTTCATGAAATATGATCAACAGCGGCACTGAATTTATTAAAGCTTTCGCCTCAATAAAATTTGAACCTCATCATGTCAAGTGCTAACTAGTGAAGATGTGCAGATACATTAGTATTTAGAAGACTCATCTGCTAGAGAGAGTCTTGATGTGAGTTTATTTTCCCCTTCACCATTGAGGTCTGATGAACTCCCTCTTCTGGTGAAGGAAGGTAGTGAGGCTGATTACCAAGCACCTGAGCATGATGATGACTGGGTGACTGGAATTGATGACTTGATATAAGGCAGCCGACGCCCTTCTGCCTTGCTGGTGATCTCTCTGAGGGATTCTAGGTGACCAGTCTGATTCCTGCTCCTCAAAAGCTAAGTTTTTTGCTCTGCTTTTTGCATTTGTGTTTTGGTTTTGTTTTGCCTTGTTTTTCTGGATTTCTGCCATTCCCTGCTGGGGTGAGCTGAATTCCTTTTTGCTCTGTCTTCAGAAAATACCTGAGTACTGATATAGTCTTTTGAAGCCTAGCGTCTTCAGGGCTTTTTTCCCTATCAGTCTGTTGGCTCTTGTGTTGATAGGGTTTTGGCGGATTGCAGACAGCAGCTTTTCTATCCTTTTCTATTTAGTTAGCTTGGGCCCCATCATTTGCTCAGCCTATCTTTCTATCTGTGTGAGTGTTTTTTCATCTTGCTTCACCGTCATTATATGTTGGGGGCTGCCTATTGCTTTGGGGTCTGCTCTGGGGCAGTTTAGATTTCCCTTTCTGTCTTTAGGCTATTTAGTTCTCCGGCTGTGATCGAGGGGTCTAGGGCACCATAGGAACACCCCACCGGCTACTGCTAGTTGTTGTTGATAGGTTCAGGGGTCTGCAATCCGATAGCTGCCAGCTTCTCTGGTTTTCTGGACTTAGCTAGTATTTCTGTTTTTGCCTCCTACGGTGACTCATTCATAACAGAGTCTCCTGGTAAATCATGGTCTCTGAAAATGAATGCAAAAAGCAACAACTCTACGGCTGCCTTATGGAAGAGTCAAGGATGCAAGAAAACTTTACGACAATACTGAGTGGGGCACCATGTAAGGAACCACGGACAATGCTGATACAGTGTAGGAGAGATTATACATGTACTATTTCCAATGCGCTTCAGTAAGTGCAGCTTTATGGGAAAGTGCTAATAATAATATTAATAATAATAATAAAAATAAATGTTATTTCTATAGCGCCGACATATTCCGCAGCACTTTACATTTCAGAGGGGACTTGTACAGACAATAGACATTACAGCATAACAATAATCACATAGATCTTAACAGATACCAAGAGGAATGAAGGCCCTGCTCGCAAGCTTACAATCTATGAGGAAAAATGGGAGACACGAAAGGTGGGTGGTAACAATTGCCCTGATTGTATTGACCAGCCATAATGTTAAGTGTGTAACAGTACGGACACAGAGGGCTAATGGATGCATAAAGCATGTGGGAACATGATACGTGGAACCTGGTTATGGTAAAACTTTTGGCTGTGCCTCACAGGGATAGTTAGGTTAATGTGTTGAGGCGGTAGGCCAGTCTGAATAAATGCATTTTCAGGGCACGCTTAAAATTGCGGGGTTTGGGGACTAATTGTATTGACCTGGGTAGTGCATTCCAAAGAATTGGCGCAGCACGTGTATAGTCTTGGAGACGGGAGTGGGAGGTTCTGATTATTGAGGATGCTAACCTCATATCATCAGCAGAACGGAGGGCGTGGGTAGGGTGGTATACTGAAACAAGGGAGGAGATGTAGGGTGGTGCTGAGCCATGGAGAGCTTTGTGGGTGAGGGTAATAAGTTTGTACTGGATTCTGGAGTGGATGGGTAGCCAGTGTAATGACTTGCACAAGGTAGAGGCGTCGGTGTAACGGTTGGCGAGTAATATGATCCTGGCTGCAGCATTCAAGACAGATTTGAGGGGGGAGAGTTTGGTAAGGGAGGGAGGGAGACCGATTAGAAGAGAGTTACAATAGTCCAGACGAGAATGAATAAGAGAAACAGTAAGAGTTTCTGCGGAGTCAAAAGTAAGAAAAGGTCGAATTCTAGAAATGTTTTTGAGGTGCAGGTGATGTGGATTTTTTGGTTGGGTGAAATTACCCCTGTGTGCACTGTGGCCTGTCCTGATTAGACAGAGTCTTATTGAGCGCTCAAGGAAGGAAAGACGCCACACATTGTTAGCAGCAATACCTTCTAGCAGAACTCTGGAAACTTTATTCATATTCATGGTCATGATCAGTTCGTATAAAGGAGTGGTTACTCATTAACATAAAGGCTTTACATCTTAGCTAATTGGTCAGTTTAAATGCATGAACATATATGGGTGTCCGACCTGGGGTTATTTAGACACCACATGATTTACTGTCCAGAGTCTTGCACTCGTCAGCAAGTCTCCAATATCGGCCGGACCATCTGGCCTTGCTTCCTCATTCCCTATGTCTGCTAGATATTTCTCAAGTCACAAGACAATGAGATGACTGGGTAGCAGGTTATTTCCACCAACTAGTTATAAGGTTCAAACTGTAATTATGTATCTGTGTGCATATAAGAATATATGAGAACATAAGTATATAGCAGTATAAGGAGTATATAGCCTATAGCAGGCAAGTGAGATCTATATGAAATACATATACATATATATTTCTATAACAATCCCCCCCTTAGATATCACTTGCCCTAAAATCCTGCTCCTGGCCCAAAGCGCTGCAACTCTTTTATGCTGCCAGTGGACTGACATATGCCTAGTGCATACATCCTCCTCTGTACAGACTTTCGCAAATAGGCGGTCAGGAGATCTGTCCCTAAAGGGGGTGTGGTGCAATGTAATCAAAGTCTCTTAGTTAGCAGTCTATGCAGTCAGTGCATGTGTATTCTCCATCAGGTAGGTAATTTATTCTGTCAGGTAGGTCATCCACAGCATCATTCCAGCTCAGGTGTGTCCTCTGGTATGAAGGCTTTTTTCTGCAATGCGGTGCGTGGATCCAGGTGGGGGTTCTCCCTCCAGGTTGGTGGCGTCAGCACTTGGTGAAGGGCCATCGGATCTGGGATCGAGTGCTTCTTTTTATGGACTTTTTTCACCAACACTCAGCAGTCTCCTTACTTCAGGGTGTGCATACCAGGCACCGAATCTGGACTTGGCAATGAAGGAGAGAAACTCAAGAATGGACATTAGCAAAATTCTTGATAAATTCAATTACACATGCAGACAAAGTATTATATTGCATAGTCAACTGCTAAGTGAAGAATACCCCTAAACTGGGTTTTTTACCCAAATAAAGTTTCACATTGGTGACAGCTTTTTTCTGAGCCTACGGGAGTGTCTAATGCCAGGGTTTGTCTGTCTCTTGGGCAAATTTTTTAGCATGCTGCTCTTAAGTGTCCCACCTAGTCTATGGTGTGGGATGGTGAGTAGTGTGTAGGCCTAAGTCTGACCCTACTGCTGATCAGGTCTCTTGTGTTAGGTTTGCTGTGTATGCGGGTCCCTGATCACTTGCTATTGCTTCTGGAAACCCCATATCTGCACACTATTTTTGAGAGTAGCTTCTTTGCAGTAGTCTTCGCCAACTGGTTCCTTACTGGGAAGTCTTCAGGCCAGATGATGTGGGGGAACTTTTCCCGCTTGTCCGATGTTAAATTTGTCGGTGGCTGAACAGCTGCTGGGAATCTTCGCTGTTGAGGTGTGAGTTGAGTCCAGTTAGGTCATTCATCTGTGTCTTCAATTCTGTGTGGGGGCCATGTGCCCATTGAACCACCGTAGGGTACACACTTTGAGATAGACTGGGTCTGTCTTGAGGTAGACATTTTGAGGTAGACGGTTTGAGGTAGACTAGGCCTGTCTTGAGGTAGACGTTTTGATGTAGACACTTTCTTGGAGCCCAGTGCTTTTGGCCTTCAGCATCCAGCTTTCCTTCTCCTCCTTCCGAGTCTGATCCTGTTACTTCTTGTACAGGTTTCAGGAAGTCATTTTGTCAGGTTTAGTGACTGGGTTGTGGTAATTGACATTCTCTGAGCTGATTGTGGGATTTTAGCTGAGGTTTCGTCTCTGTCCGCGCCTCCCTCTGTATGAAGACTCGGGTTAGACTGTGTCAGAGGAGGGCTTGGGACTCTTTGCATTGGTACCGATCCAGCCGACATTCTCCGGGGATGAGGGGGAAGGTCAAACTGTTGTAGCCTTGGGATGCCTTCGTACTCATGCAGCTCGTCTCAGGGAGTGTTGCCGTGGACTGCCAATCGTAGGACTGTGCTGGAGAAGAAGCTTCCCCACGAGAGGGTGGTGGAGGACAATCTTCTGGAATGTTCTCCATCAAATACGTCCTTTCTGGTAAAGGTGGGCACCATTCTTCTGCCTCAGAATTTATATCCACGTCAGAGTCTTCATCCTGGAAGTAATTCAGCTTGTTGGCTGGTGGAGAGGAGGCAGCACTTCTGTCCAATTCAGAGATGGCATCATCAACGGTTTTCCCATTGACTTCTGTTTGCCAGGTTTTCTCGTCTTCAGTCGTCATGTAGTAGCCGTCCGGCTCTACGACCTCTCCCATTTTCCATATTGTCTTCCTCCGGCTGCTTTTTTGGCTGCCACGTCTGCCATGTTGATGCCCCGTGTCTCTACTGTGTTCAGTTTTCCGTGTGCCTTGACCTTCAACACTGCCACCACTTTTAGTAGTTGAAAGGCGTTCAGCAGGTCTCTGATGGCTCCATGGTGCTTCACGGTCGATCCGCTTGCTGTGATGAAGTTTCTTGCAGCCCAGATGGGTCCGAAGTCGGGTGCCATGTCATGCGAGTACCTGGAAGTTTTTGTTCTTCGCAATCTGGCAGGTCTTTCGTCAGCTCTATTAGCTCCGCTTCTTGGGCTCTTGGGCTGACAACCTTCTGGACCATAGAATGTCTTGATTGCTGGTCGCTGCACATCCCATGTGGAACCTTCCTTCATCATCTGCAAAACTGGAGCCATCTACGGTATCTTGCAGATTTTTCATCTGAGGGTCCGTATCCGCATCCCCCTTGGGAGTGGGAGTAGAGACAGGTAATGGCTGAGAGCACTGAAGAGTGGTGCAGAGCAGCCTTGTCAGGAGGGCGTGTGCTGCGGGTATTGTTTTCATGCAGGAGGGCCCCCCCCTTGCAACTGGATCCAGGCCGGCTGAGAGGTAGTCTAGAGGCCTCTGGTTTTCCTCCTTGGTCAGGACGGGATGGCTTCTCGTACTTAGTGAGGCCTAGAGTTGGCGCAGAGACTATGAAGTCTTTCAGTTTCCTGTACGAGATGACGGTTGCAATGCGTTGATGCAATTGTACAGAGGCTGCATTAAGCCTGGAGCACCAGGGATCCAAGTTCTGTAGTACGAGACTAGACTAAGGAAGGCCTGCATCTTCGGAGTTGTTGAGGGAGCCAACTTCTCCTCCGCGGCCCTCCGGTCATCTGTCAAGTGTTTCGTCTAGTGGGCGATACGGTGTCTTCAGGAACTAGCTTTTGACACCACTGGACTCTGTTTTGCAGAACTTACGTTGCTGCTCCGTCAGGCAGAGTAGAGGAGGCATGGAAAGCGCTGTGCGGGTAGCGGTGTCGATGACTTCTGCATACTCCGCAATCCAGTTGATGGGGACGGAGGGCAATGCTCTGGCGAGCTGTGAAAGGCTGTTTCGGGCCCTCTTGGGCCTCACTGTCCATTTGTTCCGCAGCCCCCTTGTGCGTTTTCAGGAACTGGTCATCCAGGTGAGGGGGAACATTGAGGGGAGCTTTGGGCAGATCCATCACCGTGAGCACCGTTGCTGTGGCTGGCACGTTTGTCAGCAGAGTGTGCAGATCTGGCACAACTGGGGTTTCAAACACGGTTGCTTCGCTCACAGCCCTCAGGTTATGCACCATTCAATCTGGTCTGGTTCTCCTTTCACAGTCTTCCTCTTGATCGAGAGAAGCTGGGACCGCATGATGATTCCCATGGGTGAGGTGGCTCAATCTGGCCTTGCTCTTCACAGTGCCGTGAGTGACTCCCATCTTCTGGCACAGGGCTGGCAGGAAACCAAACCGTTTGCTGGGGTCCTTTTTTTTTCGTCAGAGGTGACGTTCAGCTGAGCTTTCTTGCTCTCACAGGGGGTCTTTTGCTGGGGCGTCTTCTTTACCAGCCAGCACAAGTTCCTTTCACCCAGCTTGATCTCAGGTCAGTATCTTGTTAATCAATTTGAGGAGCTGAGTGGCTGTCTTCTGGTCCAGGGCCTGGATTAACTTCAGGGAACACCTTCAGCAGTGCAGCCATTTCACGAAGCAGGTGTGGTCCCTCTGGGTTGAGAGTTTTCCTGGCCCATGTCAAAGTTCTTATGCCATTTCTTGAACAGCAGTTCCACTTAGACCTCCAGTTGGTCAGAGGCAGTTTAGCTCTGGGTGATGAGCTGCGGATGCTGGGCCTTCGGAGCGTCCGGGGTTGCAGACTTGAGTGACACCCGCACTGGCGCAACTTGAAGTCTCCCTTGGGCCATAGGCTTCTGGGTGCTATGTCCAGCACCTCCTTGGGTAGGCTTGCACCGGTTATTCGAGCGAGGCTCTTGTAGGGCCACCAGCATGACTGATTCTTCTTGGGTCTGAGGTGGAGAAGAGGTCAAGGTCACATCTTCATGGGACACTTTGGTCACCTTCAGTTCCTGCAGTAGGTCTGCGCTCATCAGGTGGGGTGGGCAGGTCTCCACCGTAAACTGGAACAGGATGGAGTGTCCTGGCAGTGTCCTCATGCTCAGGGGCTTGCAAGCTGGGGAACGTCTGTCTTGACCTTTAATCCCCATACAAGACACAGAGTGTTCTGATAGACTGGTGGGGTCGGGGATTTTCACTTCTGACTGCACCAGTGTCCACAAGGAAAGATATGACAGCCCCCAGTGATTTGAGGTATTGGGTCCACTGACAGGGTTTCACATGTCAGGGGCGTGACGTCTGGCGGACCTGGTTTTGCATCTGTCCTATGGACAGGGTTCTTCATTGTCTTCTGTGTTTCTTTCTTGGCCTATTCCTCTGCGTGATGACCTGGGCTGCCGGGGTGCTGTGCACTGGTTCTGGAAATGGCCAAGGTTGCCACAGTTGAAACACCTGACAGGTCTTCTGTCTCTGCAGGGTGGTTGCTCCTTCATGTCAGTGGCCATCACGGGAGGGCCTGTCCTCCATACTCCTAGGAGGGACTCAATTCTTCTGGCTACTGTAAGCAGGACATCTACTGCTATTGTCCTGTACTCAGGCCTGGCCACTATCAGTAGTTTCTTGATTAGTTCTCTTAGTCCATGCACAAAGGCCTGTGCCAACATTTGTCCGTGTACCTGATCATGAATAGTGAAGCCTAATATTTGGAATACTTGCCTCACTCTGCCATGAAACTCGTCTACAGACTCTGTCTCGGCTTGGCTCATGTTATGCAGGCTGAGTGCTTGTCTGGCGTTGGTTCACTCTCTAAGCTGTTCAATTAGCTTTGATCCTGATTCCCAGGAATGCACATCTAATTCTGATGGAAGCTTGAAGTGTTCCTTCATGATTGGCCAGAGTGTTTCACCTGCTTTAATCTCCATTATGGACCAGAGATCACTCCAGGTTGCAGCATATGTCTGCTGGCTCTGCTGCATTCTTCGGTAAAATGGCATGGGGTCCATATCTGGGTCTGGCGGGTTTTTTAGAATACTGAACACCTGACTAGGGGTGAAGGGCACATAGTGTAAGAGTTCTGGCTCTATCTGCCCCTGCCTTCTTGGTGTCTATGAGTTTCCCCTAGTACTATGCAGCATAATCTCCTCTTCATGTTCATCAGAGGAGGAACCGTGCCACTGTGTGATTGTCTTTCTGTGTGTGTATACTTCCCCCCCCTGAGACTGGAGCTCCGTGTGGCACATAGGATCTTCAGTCTCAGCAAGTGCAGTGTCTGATGGCCCACACCTCCCTTCTCCTATCTGTTGTATTGGGAGGGCACCTGTGTTGTCATGTGTGGGGGGTGATTCACTTTTATTCTCCCGGTGTCATAACTGTCTCCTTAGAGAGAGTGCCCTGTGGAACTAGGGACACCTCATTGTCTAGATCTGGCACTGGGCCAGCGGGTGACGATGAACTGAGAGGTGGGAGAGGAAAAGAAAGAGAGGGAAGATGTCCAGGTGTATTTGTGAGGACCTATCTGAGTGGGTCAAACTCCCCCGTTATAGGTCTACCATCAACCATAAACACAAATCTGTCACAATTTCCCACCAACTCTCCCACCCGGATGTTAGACACACAGGACCACAGTAGACACTTAGCTTATCCCAGGGTTTGGATTTGAGCGTGGACTTTTTAACACTACCTGGGTTTGGTGACCACACTGACCGGCTAGAGTTGCTGACCCGGACTGGGCACAGGGAACATTCAGGTAAGATAACTAGATTTTCTTACCTTACTTATGGAGTTGCGCAAATCTCCGTTCCCATGAGCCAAGACCTTGGCCGGCACCTCTGTCCTCTCTGGTCAGCAGGATCCCCGTGCGTTTTCGTCCACGGCCTTGAGTTGGGCGGCAATTGATGTGGATTTTTTGGTTGGGTGAATTTACCCCTGTGTGTTCTGTGGCCTGCCCTGATTAGACAGAGTCTTATTGAGTGCTCAAGGAAGGAAAGACGCCACACATTGTTAGCAGCAATACCTTCCAGCAGAACTCTGTAAACTTTATTCATATTCATGGTCATGATCAGTTCGTATAAAGGAGTGGTTACTCATTAACATAAAGGCTTTACATCTTAGCTAATTGGTCAGTTTAAATGCATGAACATATATGGGTGTCCGACCTGGGGTTATTTAGACACCACATGATTTACTGTCCGGAGTCTTGCACTCGTCAGCAAGTCTCCAATATTGGCCGGACCATCTGGCCTTGCTTCCTCATTCCCTATGTCTGCTAGGTATTTCTCAAGTCACAAGACAATGAGATGACTGGGTAGCAGGTTATTTCCACCAACTAGTTATAAGGTTCAAACTGTAAATATGTATCTGTGTGCATATAAGAATATATAAGAGTACATAAGTATATAGCAGTATATGGAGTATATAGCCTATAGCAGGCAAGTGAGATCTATATGAAATACATATACATATATATTTCCATAGCACAGGTAACAAGAGCGAGCCAGTGATCGTATGTGGGGGGCAAAGGAAAGCTCGGAATCAAGTATGACCCCAAGACAGGGGGCATGTTGCTGGGGACTAATAGTGGAACTACACACGGAAATGGCAATTTCGGGTATAGGTACATTAGTAGCTGGAGGAAACACAAATAGTTCAGTCATGTATTATATCTACATTTCGGCAAAATGCCATGTTTTACAACTCTGAAACAAGTAGAAAAAAATGTGATGGTCTGATATCTTTAAAGGGGTTTATCAAGAATGCAATTTTTTATTATTTTACGTTACTTATATTGCTTCATCACACTCCATAGCGCTTTACACACATTATCATTGCTGTCCCCATTGGGGCTCACCATCTAGATTCCCCATTAGTATGCCAAAGGAGTGCGGGAGGAAACCAGAGAAAACTCACGCAAACATGAGAACATACAAACTCCTTGCAGATGTGGTCCTTCCTGGAAATTGAACCCAGGACCCCAGCACTGCAAAGCAACAGTGCTAACCAGTGAGCCACCATGCTGCCCTAATTTTTGCATCTGTTTAAAAATTACAAACAAACAGATATTATTTACCTTCCGCACCATTAGCGCCGTTTCTCCCTCACTGCAGCGGTCTTTGAAGAGTAGCTGCAGTGGTGAGATTAAGACTACATCACTCTTGACAGTTGCAGTCAATCAATTGGCTTAACAGTCTCGTGTTGTATACCTCAGCATCACTGTGATTGGCTGCAGCGGCCACATGCACTGTAGCCATTATTAAAATACTGTAGCCTGTAGACAGAGATCATGACAGTGGTGGAGAGCCGGAACTGAATGCATCTATGTTATTTTTATACAGTTGCAGTTTATGGGGTCAAAAATGTAATCCTTGGAAAACCCATTGAAAGGGTTCTTCCTGTCCTAGCCTGGATTAATGATGCCATGCGGGCATGGGCAAAGGACATGGGGTATGGAAATGGTTCTATGGGATTTACAGAAACAGTGTAGGCTGGTTCTCTAGCCTCCCTCCAGCAACGGCCATTCCTTTGACAGAATTATTCCCATCTCAGCCATGTTTTTGGCCACCAGTAGGTGTGCCACCAATTTTACACCATTATCATCACAAGGCATTGGGTATATTAAAATCATTCACCGCTCTCTAAGACTTTATAAGGCAGAAGATAAAAATGAATGTTGAAAAATACATCAAAATACTGGATGGAAAATAACTACAGTCTGTAAGATAACTGTGATTTGTGAAGTTTATTTTCGTAGTGATCTAGACCTGAAGCCAAACATGCACAGAAATGGCTTAAACACAAAGTTAATATTCTGGAGTGGACAAGTCACAGTGTAGACTTTAATTCAATTGAGATTGTGCAGTTGAAACCTGCGGTTTAAGTTATGTTCTTTTTCATTTGGAACATGAATAATTTAGCAGTGCTGCTATGTAAGATGGCGATAGAGACCTATCCTCACAAACCTAAAGATCAACCTCACTTTTAGGGTATGTGCAGACGATCAGTAAATGCTGTGGGTTGGACGCTGTGTACTTGTGCAGCGTCCAACCGCAGTGGCCAGATGTTACAGTGTAGTGGATGGGATTTCAAGAAATCCACAGATGCACGCGGATCACCCGCAGAGACCGACATGTGATGCATCTCTCCAGACCACAGCATGTCAATTTCTGTTGCAGAGACGCTAGTCTCCGCAAGAGAATTTTCACCATTAGAATCTATTGGACGCGGTGAATCCACATGGTTCAGTGAACACATGCGGATTCACCTGCGTTCAATAGATGCGCTTTGGTCGAAGTGAACACGCGCTGCATCCAAAGCGCTGCCACTTCCGGATCGTGTGCACCCAGCCTATTGCTTGGTTTTTTGTTTTTTAGAAATTAACAGTAGAAATTAAGTTAGAAAATGCTATAGCATATCCTATTAGAGAAATATGGCTGTTTCCTTACTTTTCTATCATTTCATCTCTCTCTCCACTGATCATGTACTCTCAAAAACTTCTCTAGGCTCAGTATTTATAAGCTCAAACCAGGAGCGGAACAGTAAGGCCGGAGTCACACTAAACGTATTGAAAATCGGTCCAAGTCTCCCTGCCGAGAGTCGCAGGAGTGTAATGTGAGTGTCAAGAGAGTACAATCCGATTTCTCACACCTAGCATCCGATTTAAATCCGAATGCAGTGCGATTGCTATCCGACCGCAATTCGATTTGAACATGAGCCTTTACATACAGCAATTCTCTGCCATTTACACATCATCTTCAAAGGAAATATTCTTCAAAACACACACACACACATATATATATATTATATAGATAGATAGATATACCGCGTACAGTATAATCACAGAGTGACAGGTTAGGATAGAATAGATATAAACACATAGACTAGATATATATATATATATATGTCAGTGACACACACACACACATATATATATATATATATACACTGTGTTCCAAATTATTATGCAAAAAATATTTCCTATTTTCTCTAAATTACCTATATGAATTGCAGTCATTGTTATTTTACAGTCATCTAATATTCTAGTATAATTGCAATGTTTTTGTACAAACTGCCTATGAAAACAGGAGAGGGAGGACTGGGAGCTTGCATCGCATCCAAATGAAAACCACTTTGATCGAGGTTACAATAATCAAATTGTCAGCAATGCTTTCCATAAAGTGATGAACAAACCAAGGTTTACCAGTTTAAAGGAAAAATCCTCAGCTTGTGCTGATCATATGGTGACTTTTTCAACGCCATTCAGCCCCCAATTCAATCAAATTAAAGAAATTGTGAAAAAATATCTGCCCGTCACAAACCAAGACACTAAATTAAGACAAATCATACAATCTGGCTGCCGTTATGTTGCCCGAAGGGGAACTAGTTTGGCAAATTATCTTTCTCCCAGTCTTTTAAAATCACCAGAAAAAATTTGGACTTGGATTACTTCCACTGGATTTTACAAATGTGCTGGTTCCAGGTGCAATGTTTGCATACATGCAATAGACAAATCTAAATTTATTTTTTCATACCAAGGTTTTTCTCAACAAATCACATCTTTCATCAATTGTGACAGTCAGTTTGTCGTTTATTGCATTTGTTGCACAGAGTGTAAGATTCAGTATATCGGCTGTACTATACGCAAACTAAAAAAAAGAATAGCTGAACATATCAGAAATATAGAACAAAGAAACGCTTCCTATTCAGGAGCAGTAAAACACTTCGTTCATGCTCATCATAGCAATATGGATTCATTTGCCTTCTATGGTCTAGAAAAGGTTAAAACTCCTGCACGAGGTGGTGATAGACACAAGCTATTAAATATACGTGAAGCTTTTTGGATATTAAAATTAGACACTAAATCTCCAAACGGTATGAATTTCAGGAACGATTTGTTCTATATTTATTAATGAAATTTATGCACTTATTAGTTTTTTCTGTCAAAAATAATTTTACAGTGATCCGTATTTAGTTTATTTTGCGTATTTATTTTGTTATACTAGGAAAGCATAGAATTTATCTCATAGCTCCTATTTTATTCATATGTTTATCAAGCATTCTGCAATAGTTCCACCATTGATTGCTATGTGTTTACAACTCATTTTTTTTTTATTTATGTGCTAAAAATTCCATTTGATTGTCATCAAGTTTATATATTGCTTGTAGGCACTTATTCACACCTCTTGCATGGAACATTTTATTCCTGCGTATCTATAACTTATTTTTCAAGTCCAAAAAAACTTTTTCCCCTTTTTTTTTTTTTGTTTTTTTTGTTGACTAATTCTTTATATTGTTTGCAAGCACTCATTCATACTCTCTGCATGAAATATTTTATTATACGTGCAAAAAACTCCATTTGATTGTTATTAATTCCATATATTGTTTGTAGGTACCTATTTATACCTTTTGCATGGAACCACTCATTCCTGCGCATCTATAAATTATTTTTGAGGTGTAAAAAAAAAAAAAAAAAAATTCTTTTTGATTCTGACTAACTTTATATTGTCCATAGGCACTCATTCACACCTTTCGCATGGAATCATTCATTTCTGCGCAGAAAATCCATTTTCCATTGGAAGATTACCTTGGAGTTATTTAATTACTTTTAGATATATCCATTTATATTATTGTACCTTTTTTTTTTTCCTTGGGAATTTCAATCCTGGAGTGATCTGTATCATTGCAAGGAACCGTTCACTTTTCCTTTCATGTGTTGCCACTTTTTGTAATTAATTGCAAGCTTTGTGATTGGTTTGTAACCTGTATAAATTTTTCTATGCATATTGTTTTTATTTACCTATGACTAAGGGTGCCTTTGTGCACCGGAAACGCGTCAGGTGTTTTTTGCATTTTAATATGGCATATTAGCCTAATAAAGTTTTTTTTCCTTTATGCCGGTGTGCTGAACGAACTTTTTCTTCTTGTGTCTATGAAAACAGTATATTTTTAAAAAAAAGAAACACTCAAAATGCATGTTCCAAATTATTATGCACAGCAGAGTTTTCAACCTTTTTATTTTTATTTTGAACAAAAAAATGGTCAATTGTGAAATTATAAGCATTATCAGCTTATTACAAAATTAAATCAAACAGTTTTCAAGTCAAAACTTTATTCTAGGTGATGTTACATTTGCACATAGGACCCCTTGTTCGAAAGAAGCTTCTGAACTCTCTCGTCCATTGAATTTGTCAGTTTTTGGATGGTTTGTGCTTCAATTTCTTTGCATGTGGACAGAATACCCTCCCAGAGCTGTTGCTTAGATGTGAACTGCCTCCCGCCATCATAGACACTCCTTTTGATGATGCTCCAGAGGTTCTCAATGGGGTTGAGGTCAGGGGAAGTTGGTGGCCACACCATAAGTTTGTCCTCTTTTATGCCCATAGCACTCAGAGATACAGATGTGATTTGCAGCATGAGTCGGTGCATTATCATGCATGAAAATGATCTTGCTGCGGAAAGCACAGTTCTTCCTCTTGAACCATGGCAGGAAGTGCTGTTTTAGAAACGCCACATAGATTATGGAGTTCATCTTTACCCCTTCAGGGATCCTAAAGGGGCCGACAATCTCTCTCCCCATGATTCCAGCCCAAAACATTACTCCACCTCCTCTTTGTTGGAGCCTTAGCCGTGTTTTCATGGGGTGTCCATCAACCAGCCATCCTCCACTCCATCCATCTGGACCATCGAGCGTTGCACGGCACTCATCGGTGAACAAATCAGTTTGGAAGTCAGTCTTCATGTATCGTTTGGCCCACTGGAGCCGTTTCTGCTTGTGTGAAGTGGATAGAGGTGGTCGACAGGATGGCTTACGCACAGCTGCTAACCTCTGATGGACCCTGCATCTTGTTGTTCGGGGGATGCTGGAGGCACCAGCAGCTTCAAAAACTTGTCTGCTGCTATGACAAGGCATTTTTGCAGCTGCTCTTTTAACCTGACAAAATTGCCTGTTGGAAAGAGTCCTCAATTTTTCCTTATCAGCACGCACACGTGTGTGCTGGGAATCAGCTACATACTTCTTGATTGTGCGATGATCACGATGAAGTGTCTTGGCAATGTTGATTGTAGTCATGCCTTGACCTAAATACTCCACAATTTGTTGCTTCTCAGCAGCTGACACATCCTTTTTCTTTCCCTTTTTGGCAAAAAATGTAGGCTGCTTAATAATGTGGAACAGCCTTCTTAAGTAGTCTTGCCTTTATTTGGACACACCTTCCAAACTAATTTGCACAGGTATCTGCAATTGCTTTCAGTGATATCAAGAGCCCTGACACACATCACCATCAATGAGTTTAAATGACAAACAAAAAAATTCTAACCTTATCACTCCTAAACTCTTTTTGCATAATAATTTGGAACACAGTTTATATGTATTTATATTGCATAGATAGATAGAATAAAAGCCGGTGATTTTTCTGACATGTTCTATAAAATCACTGCAGGAGCCGACAGGAGAGAAGAGATGGATTACATACAGTAAATACAAATAGAATAGGTAGATATATATATGTCTGTGACAAATACAATTAGTAAAGTGTCTGTGCGAATTACTGTACATGTATTTAATTAATAAAAGATTATTTATCGGAAAAGAATGGTGTGGGCTCCCGCGCAATTTTCGTAACCAGCAATGGGAAAGCCGATGGCTGGGGGCAGATGTTTATAGCCTGGGAAAGGGGTAATACCCATGGAGCTTCCCAGTCTATTTATATCAGCCCACAACTGTATACTTAGCCTTTGCTGGCTATTAAAATGGTGGACTCCCCCCAAAAAATGACTTGGGGTCCCCCTATAACTAATAACCAGCAGAGACTATTCAGACAGCTACGGGCTGATATTAATAGCCTAGGAAGGGGCCATGGATGCTTGCCCCTCAGCTAAAAACATCAGCTCTCAGCCACCCCAGAAAAGGCGCATGTCTAAGATGCGCCAATTCTGGTACTTAGTTTCGCTCTGTAGCGGTGGCAAGTGGGGTGATAGTTGGGGGGTTGATGTCATCTTTCTATTGTCATGTGACACCAAGCCCCGAGGTTAGTAATGGAGACGCATCAATAAGACACCCCCAATACTAACTCCATAGTCACATTGTAAGAAAACACAAACACCAAGAAAAAAGTCCTTTAACCTCTTACTTACCGCTGACAGAATAGTACATCAGCGTTAGTATCCCATGCTTTGAGGTGGGCAACAGCGGTGAGCCCACCTCAAAGCCGCGACATGTCAGCTGTTATGAACAGCTGACATGTGCCCACAATAGGCGCGGACGGAATCGCGATCCGCCCGTGCCTACTAACTAGTGATCGGGGGTCAGCAACACATTGCCATGACAACCAGAGGTCTCATAGAGACCTCTATGGTTGTTGATGGCAGATTGCTATGAGCACCACCCTGTGGTCGGCGCTCATAGCAATGCAGTAAATCTGCTACATATAGATGATCTGAGCATCACCTATATGTAGCAGAGCCGATCAAGTATGGCATGCTTCTATCCTCCTAAGGAGGCTATTGAAGCATGCCAAAAGTTAAAAAAAAGTGTTTAAAAATTAAAAAAAATAAAAAATAAAAGTTTAAATTACCCCCCATTTGCCCCAATCAAAATAAAGCAATAAAAAAATCAAACCTACAAATATTTGGTATCACAATTGCCCGATCTATCAATAAAAAAAAGGATTAACCCGATAGCTAAACGGCGTAGCGAGAAAAAAAATCAAAACGCCAGAATTACGTTTTTTTGGTCAACGCGACATTGAATTAAGATGCAATAACGGGCAATCAAAAGAACGTATCTGCAAAAAAGTGGTATCATTAAAAACGTCAGCTCAGCATGCAGAAAATAATCCCTCACCCGACCCGAGATCACAAAAAATGGAGACGCTACGGGTCTCGGAAAATGGCGTAAATTTTTTACTCCAGAGATATGGGAGCTTAACTGAGCTTACTCCAGAGATTTGGGAGCAGAACGGAGCTTACTCCAAAGATTTGGGAGCAGAACGGACCTTACTCCAAAGATTTGGGAGCAGAACGGAGCTTACTCCAGAGATATGGGAGCAGAACTGAGCTTACTCCAGAGTTATGGGAACAGAACCGAGCTTACTACAGAAATATGGAAGCAGAACAGAGCTTACTTGAGACATATGGAGCAGAACTGAGCTTACTCCAGAGGTATTGGAGCAGAACCGAGCTTACTCCAGAGATCTGTGAGCAGAACCGAGCTCACTACAGAAATATGGGAGCAGAACAGAGCTTACTCCAGAGGTATTGGAGCAGAACCGAGCTTACTCCAGAGATCTGTGAGCAGAACCGAGCTCACTACAGAAATATGGGAGCAGAACTGAGCTTACTCCAGAGGTATTGGAGCAGAACCGAGCTTACTCCAGAGATCTGTGAGCAGAACCGAGCTCACTACAGAAATATGGGAGCAGAACAGAGCTTACTCCAGAGGTATTGGAGCAGAACCGAGCTTACTCCAGAGATCTGTGAGTAGAACCGAGCTCACTACAGAAATATGGGAGCAGAACAGAGCTTACTCCAGAGATATGGGAACAGAACCAAGCTTACTACAGAAATATGGAAGCAGAACAGAGCTTACTTGAGAGATATGGAGCAGAACTGAGCTTACTCCAGAGGTATTGGAGCAGAACCGAGCTTACTCCAGAGATCTGTGAGCAGAACCGAGCTCACTACAGAAATATGGGAGCAGAACAGAGCTTACTCCAGAGGTATTGGAGCAGAACTGAGCTTACTCCAGAGATCTGTGAGCAGAACCGAGCTCACTACAGAAATATGGGAGCAGAACTGAGCTTACTCCAGAGGTATTGGAGCAGAACCGAGCTTACTCCAGAGATCTGTGAGCAGAACCGAGCTCACTACAGAAATATGGGAGCAGAACAGAGCTTACTCCAGAGATATGGGAGCAGAACAGAGCTTACTCCAGAGATATGGGAGCAGAACAGAGCTTACTCCAAAGATTTGGGAGCAGAATGAAGCTTACTCCAGAGATTTGGGTGCAGAATGGAGCTTACTCCAGAGATATGGGAGCAGAAACGAGCTTACTACAAAGATTTCGGAGCAGAACTGAGATTACTCCAGAGATATGGATCAGAACGGAGAATACTCCAGAGATATGGGAGCAGAACGGAGCTTACTTAAGAGATATGGGCGCAAAACCAAGCTTACTACAGAGATATGAGAGCAGAACCGAGCTTACTACAGCGGTATGAGAGCAGAACCGAGCTTACTACAAAGATAAAGGAGCAAAACCGAGCTTACTACAAAGATAAGGGAGTAGAACCGTGCTTACTACAGAGATTTGGAGCAGAATTGAGCTTATTCCATAAATATGGGAGCAGAACAGAGCTTACCACAGAAACATGGGAGCAGAATCGAGCTTACTATAGAGATATGGGATATATATAGTATATATATATATATATATATATAGTGCGATGGCCCCAGTTCCCACCATAAATTTAGTGCGATGGCCCCAGTTGCCCATATATATAGTATGAAGGCCCAGTTCTCCCCACATATCTATTATGATGGCCCCAGTTCTCCCCACATATCTAGTATGATGGCCCTAGTTCTCCCCATATATAGAGTATGATGGCCCCAGTTCTCCTCACATATGTACAGTAGTATGATTGCCCCAGTTCTCCTCATATAAATAGTATGACGGCCTCAGTTTTCCCTTATATATATAGTATGATGGCCCCAGTTCTCCCCACATATCTATTACGATGGCCCCAGTTCTCCCCACATATCTATTATGATGGCCCCAGTTCTCCCATATATATAGTAGGATGGCCCCAGTTCTCCATATTAAAAATAATGAAGTTTATACTCACCTCATCCTGATTCCCGGCACTGCAGCCTCCATTTTCTCTTCCGGTCTGCAGAGCGGCATGAGACAATAATGTCATCACGCCACCAGTGTGAGCAAACTGAAGTCTCAGGAAGTTGCGGTGTGCAGCTTATGAGACAGACCAGGGCTTCCACTAGGAATTTCGGGGCCCCATACTGGCAAGATTTTCGGGTCCCTTGAGACTCCGCTCAGGTTCCACACCAGCTCAACCTCCACCGTCCCACCACCCACTCTTGGAAAAACCCAACTTCACCACCACATCCTCACCGATCAGATATTAACAGTTCCCATCAAACACCAGATCACATTCATAACCAGCAGCTTTTGTTCTGGCCAAATAAATTTTAAGCTGATACCACGACACGGTAGACTATTTGGGCCGGGCCCTACTCTACTCTAAACCATTAAAAATAAATATATATTGATGTATTTTTCTTTAAGGGAATGAGTCACATACATTTACATTTTTTTTAAACAACCATTAATACCACATGCAAGGGACAAATATAGTCACACAATGACCAGTCCACATATTACCATCACATAGTGACCGAATAATACCACATACAAGGAACAAATACTGCCACACCTTGGCGAGACCACATATTACCACCACATAGTGATCGAATAATACCACATACAAGGAACAAATACCGCCGCACCATGGCCAGACCACATATTACCACCACATAGTGACTGAATAATACCACATACAAGGAACAAATAGCGCCATACCATGACCAGACCACTCATTACCACCACATAGTGACTGAATACTACAATACTGATCATTAACTAAAAAAACCCACAATAATAAGTGCTATTGTATACAGGAACTCTGTATTTACTGTCAGTGTACAGGTAATATATTAATATTAATATTTATTTATATAGCGCCATTGATTCCATGGTGCTGTACATGAGAAATACAGTGATCACTGGTGACATTATACACAGGAGCTCTGTATATAGTGTAAGTTTACAAGTAATACAGGGATCACCAGTGACATTATACACAGGATCTCGGTATATAGGGTCAGTGTACAGGTAATACAGTGATCGCCAGTGACATTACACACAGGAGCTCTGTTTATAGTGTCAGTGTACAGGTAATAGAGCCTTAAGCCGTGACATTATGCACAGGACTGCTGTATATAGTATACAGTGTATGGTGTCAGTGTATAGGTAATAGTGATCACCAGTGACATCATACACAGGAGCTCTGTATAAAGTGTCAATGTATAGGTAATACAGAGATCACCGATGATAATGTACACAGGAACTCTGTATATAGTGTCAGTGTACAGGTAATATAATGATCACCACTGCCAGTGACATTATGCACAGGAGCTCTGTATATAGTATACAGTGTATAGTGTCAGTGTACAGGTAACACACTGACTCACCAGTGACCTCTCTAGCTGAAGTCCTTCATCTGTGCTTTTCTTTTTCATCCAGCACAGACCGCCATCACTTCTTACAGCCAGGACTTGTCTCTGCATAAAATAACACAGTTACCTAGAGCACCACTTACAGAGCACATTCCTCACTTTTTCCCTTTCTTCTACACTACACATCTGAATACAGAGGTGCACCCACAATCAATATATACTTGGTTATTATGCAACCCACCATTCCAAATATAAATTATAATCCACCATTGTGCACCCACTAACTATAAATAGCCACTTTCCCCATTTAATATATAAATTAATTAGCACCTGTTCTCTTTCCCCCAATGTACCTCCCGCTCTAACCCTACCCCCGATTCATTAAATTTACATGCCCCTCCCGCCTCAATTTATTGTCATGTCTTTCTCTCCCACCCTCTATTCATTATCAACTGCTCTACCCCACATTCAGTACATCATTTACTTCCTCACTCTCAAAATTCA
The DNA here is from genome assembly GCF_039654945.1 of Dendrobates tinctorius. Lineage (NCBI taxonomy): Eukaryota > Metazoa > Chordata > Amphibia > Anura > Dendrobatidae > Dendrobates > Dendrobates tinctorius. Next base: position 11,282,092 of record NW_027361749.1, read on the forward strand.
TTATTTGTTCTCCCCATAGATCATCATTTACTCTCCCCAGCCCCCACCTTCAATTAATCATTTGATCTCCTCACCCCCCACCTTCAATTAAATTGCTGTGCCCCATCACTCACACTGAATTCATCATTTGCAGTCCCTCGTCCTCTTCCCCACTTCATTATTTGCAGTCCCCTCACTTTAATTTGAAGTCCTCCTACTTCATCCATTGCAGTCCTCTATCACCCCTTCACTTCCTCTGCCATGCCCCGTCATCATTTGCAGCCCCCTATCCCCTTCCATTTCATCATGTGCAGGGAAGGGGACTGCACACTTCATCATGTGCAGTCCCTTTCCATCCCACTTCATCATGTGCAGTCCCCTTCCCGCCACTTCATCATGTGCAGTCCCCTTCCCCCCACTTCATCATGTGCAGTCCCCCTTACCCCCACTTCATTATGTGCAGTCCCCTTTACACCCCACTTCATCATGTGCAGTCACACTTTCCCCCCCACTTCATCATCTGCAGTCCCCCTTACCCTCCACTTCATGTGCAGCCCCATTCTCCCCGTCATCATGTGCAGTCACTCTTACCCCCACATCATCATGAGCAGTCCCCCTTAGCCCCCACTTCATCATGTGCAGCCCCACTCCCCCCATTTCATCATGTACAGCCCCACTCACCCCTTCATCATGTAAAGCCCCACTCATCCCCCTTCATCATGTACAGCCCCACTCACCCCCTTCATCATGTACAGCCCCACTCACACCCTTCATCATGTACAGCCCCACTCACACCCCTTCATCATGTACAGCCCCACTCAACCCCCTTCATCATGTACAGCCCCACTCACCCCTCTTCATCATGTACAGCCCCACTCACCCCCTTCATCATGTACAGCCCCACTCACCCCCTTCATCATGTACAGCCCCACTCAACCCCCTTCATCATGTACAGCCCCACTCACCCCCCGTCATCATGTAAAGCCCCACTCACCCTACTCCATCATGTACAGCGCCACTCACCCCCTTTATCATGTACAGCCCCACTCACCCCCCTTGATCATGTGCAGCCCCACTCACCCCTTCATCATATGCAGCCCCACTCACCCCACTCCATCATGTGCAGCCCCACTCACCCCCTTCATCATGTGCATCCCCACTCACCCTCTCACCCATTGAATTCATTTTATGAAGAAAAAAAGTCTTCCATACTTACCTCACAGCCGCTCCCCAGCAGCGCCTCTCTGCTTCCAGGGTCCGGTACATGTCGGTGTACGCGATGACGTCATTGTGCAGGCCCGACACCTGACCCGGAAGTACAGAGGGAGGGAGCGGGAGCTGCACAGCCATCAAGGTGACGGCCGTGGACAGCTCCTGGCCCAGGCATGATACACTGTGACACGGGTGGCCCTGTACAGGTGCTGGGGGAGCGGCTCAGGGGGCATTTGCCTCTCTGCCACTTGGCCCAGCCTGCCCCTGAAGGTATACCCAATTTACACCTTTGTGGCACAATAACAATCTGCCTGAAATTCTTAAATCGCAAGACTTTGCACACTGGTGGAAAATGGGTAATTATATTTATCATGTCTTAGAAGAAGGCACCTGTGACCCCTTTACCCCCGAGGGTGGTTTGCACGTTAATGACCGGGCCAATTTTTACAATTCTGACCACTGTCCATTTATAAGGTAATAACTCTGGAACTCTTCAACGGATCTTGGTGATTCTGAGGTTGTTTTTTCGTGACATATTGTACTTCACGTTTGTGGTAAAATTTCTTCGATAAAACTTGCGTCTATTTGTGTAAAAAATGTGAAAATATTAAATTGGCGCACTGCTAATCATACAGAGTAATTACGTGGGTGCAATTTAATGGTCAAACGTAGTAACAACCAGAACAAGGAAAAAGAAGACCATTATGATGAATGCACACCACAATTGTAATTTGTGGATAGAAAAAGCTTTATTGACAACACTGCATGAAAACATCTAAAAACAAAGGAACAAACCGCATGTGCCCTGCTCCTATATACAATAGATAATATACAAAATATGCAGCAGCCCTATATGGACCAGCAACCTGCATGAAAACAACATGTGCTAGAAGTTCATATGTATACCCACAATAGGAAGAGGGTCTAAGCCAGAGAAACCATGTGATAACCTGGATATACAAAAAATTGTATATATAAGTACAATAGTCAAGCAAAATTAATTACATTGCAGTAGACCCAAGAATACAATATACCGCACATGCTGTCTGCAGTAATTGAGCGCTCCTGAAAGAACCATCACAGCCTCATAGTGTGGCAAGAAGTGCCATGTATACAGAAAATATGTGACAACAGCACAAGGAAAAAAGTGCTGAACATATAAGACATGGTACAACCCGCATGCATCAAGGGTAATATGGTAGACAAAGATGGAAAGTAAAAGCACAGCAGTGCTTATGGAGAGGATGCGAGGTAGTCTGTGGGGCTCATGAGGAGTGCACCTCACATGTAAAGGAGCGAGTCACCAAGGTTCCATGCTGGAGGGCCCAGATGAAGGAGACAGTGCACAGAGGCGGAAGGACTGCTGTGCTTTTACTTTCCATCTTTGTCTACCATATTACCCTTGATGCATGCGGGTTGTACCATGTCTTATATGTTCAGCACTTTTTTTAATTTTTTTTCCTTGTGCTGTTGTCACCATGTTAGTATACTCTTGACATGGTATTACATGGGTATTATTGCCACTATTTAGTGCACATATTTTCTGTATACATGGCACTTCTTGCCACACTATCAGGCTGTGTTGGTTCTTTCAGGAGCGCTCAATTACTGCAGACAGCATGTGCGGTATATTGTATTCTTGGGTGTACTGCAATGTAATTAACTTTGCTTGACTATTGAACTTATATATTTCAATTTTTTGCATATCCAGGTTATCATATGGTTTCTCTGGTTTAGACCCTCTTCCTATTTTGGGTATATGGCCGGAGTCACACTAGCGATTAAATCGGACGAATGCAATGCGTTAAAAAATCGCATTGCATTCGTCCCAATGTTATTCTATGGTGCTGCTCACATCATGCATTTTTTTATCGGATCCGTTCCTCGGACCGAGACAATCGCAGCATGCTTCGATTGTCACCGATTTTCGGATCGGATTCACCAATGCAAGTCTATGGATGCGATTAAAAATCGCATTGAAAATGCACCACACGTGTGACTTGCGATTAAATCGCAAGACTTCTCCAGGTCAACAGGAAAGAGCATCAGGCATTGGCATTGGATGTCAATTTGATGCTTAGATGCGAATAAAATCGGTTCATCGCCGGAAAATGGGATGACAGACGGATCCCCGGACAAGAAATCTTTGTGCGATTTCGTACAGTTAAAATGGGACCGATTTTTTAATGGTTGTGTGTGACTCCAGCCTATATATGAACTTCTAGCACATGTTGTTTTCCTGCAGGTTGCTGGTCCATATAGGGCTGCTCCATATTTTGTATATTATCTATTGTATATAGGAGCAGGGCACATGCGGTTTGTTCCTTACCACTGTTTTTAGATGTTTTTATGCAGTGTTGTCAATAAAGCTTTTTCTATCCACAAATTACAATTGTGGTGTGCATTCATCATAGTGGTCTTCTTTTTCCTTGTTCTGGTTATTTGTGTAAAAAATGGAAATTTGGCGAAAATTTGGAAAATTATGCCCTTAAATCAGCACGATTTTGGAAATAAAAATTTTTTTGTTAGGAAGTTATAAGGGTTAAAACTGGACCAGTGATTTCTCATTTTTACAACAAGATTTACAAAACCTTTTTTTAGGGACCATCTCACATTTGAAGTCACTTTGAGGGGTCTATATGGGAGAAAATACCCAAAAGTGACACGATTCTAAAATCTACACCCATCAAGCTGATCAAAACCACATTCAAGAAGTTTATTAACCCTTCAGGTGTTTTAGGAGCAGAAGCAACATGGAAGGGAAAAATGAACATTTAAATTTTTGGTCACAAAAATGATCTTTTAGCAACTTTTTTTTATTTTCACAAGGGTAAAAGGAGAAAATGAACATATAAAATTGTTGTGCAATTTCTCCTGAGTACACTAATACCCCATATGTGGGGGGAACCACTGTATGGGCGCACGGCAAGGCTCGGAAGGGAAGGGGCGCCGTTTGACTTTTTCAAACTAAAATTGTCTGGAATTGAGATTGGAGGTCATGTCGCGCTTGGAGAGCCCCTGATGTGCCTAAAGAGTGGAAACACCACACAAGTGACCCCATTTTGGAAACAAGACCCCCTAAGGAACTTATCTAGATGTTCAGTGAGCACTTTGAACCTACAAGTGTTTCACTAAAGTTTATACTGCCCGGGCGTGAACATTTTTTTTTCCATAAAAATGATTTTTTTAATCTCCAAGGGTAACAGGAAAAATTGGACCCCAAAAGTTGGTGTCCAATTTGTCCTGAGTACGCTGATACCCCATTTGTGGTGGGAACCACTGTTTGGGCGCACGGCAGGGCTCGGAAGGAAAGGAGTGCCATTTGACTTTTTCAAACTAATATTGGCTGGAATTGAGATTGGACACCATGTCACGTTTAGAAAGCCCCTGATGTGCCTAAACAGTGGAAACCCCCCACAAGTGACCCCATTTTGGAAACTAGACACCCTAAGGAACTTATCCACTGTACGGTTGGAGGAGTTGATCAGAGAGATCAACGCCCCCTATGTTTTTGCTGTACCCCAGTACATAGTCCGGTTTGCTGACCTGTGTAGAGGTACCTTGTACAGTGCTGAGGGCGCTGCCATCACCGTATATGGTGGTAAGGAGAAGGGCATCCCTCTTGTCCTTGTACTTGATCACCAGCAGGTGGTCGCAACATTGGGCTCTGCTGTCACCCTTTCTGACCATCTGCCCAAGTAGTATTTTCAGGAGGCCTCTCTGATTTTTGCAGACAGTACCGCAGGCTGCGGTACCCCCACAGAGAGGGATTTGAAGAGTGGGATGCTGGTATGAAAGCTATCGGTGTAGAGGTGACAACCTTTGTCCAGCAGTGGGTGCACCAAATCCCACACAATTTTCCCACTCACTTCAAGGACAGGGGGGCACTCAGGGGGTTCAATCCTGGTATCCTTTCCTTCGGAAACTCTAAACTTGTGGGTTTACCCTGAGGTACTCTCACACAGTTTGTAGAGTTTAATTCCGTATCTGGCCCTCTTGCTGGGCAGGTATTGACGAAATCTGAGCCTTCCTATAAAATGAACTAAGGACTCATCCACGCAGATGTCCCTTTGAGGCACGTACACTTTAGCAACCTTTTTGTTGAAGTGTTCGATGACCGTCCGAACTTTGAACTGACAGTCAAATTTGGGGCCATCTCATGGGGGACACTGCTCATTATCGGTATAATGCAGGAATTTGTGGATGGTCTCAAAACGCATCCGAACCATGACCATTCAGAACACTGGAGTGTTGTATAAAATATCAACACTCCAATATTGTTGATTTTTTGGCTTCTTCAGGATCCCCATGTGAAGGACATGGCCCCAAAACTGCATCATTTCAACTGCGTCTACAGGAGACCAGTTAGAAAATGATGAACCGGGGCTTTGTGCCAAAAATTGACGAGCATATAAATTAGTTTGGTGGCTGGTGGTGCCAAACTTGATTCCTGATTCTGCCACAAAATCAGGAATCAGTGACTCGTAATTTTTGGGGGACGAGGTCCATACGGGGTCCGTAATGGGGTGGGTTGGTTCATCTTCTGGCCTGGGACATCCGCAGGACCCAAGGAGGAAGATGAGGAGGAGGAAGTGGAAGAGGATGAGGGTGAAGAATTAGAAAATTAAAGAAATGTGGGATCCTCTCCCTCGCTATCAGTGTCGGAGGCAAGGAAAACATATGCCTCCTCCAATGAATAGTGTTGTTGGGACGAACGTGACGAGCGGGACTTTTTTGTGAATATGGTACTTTGTGTGTACTTTATTTAAACCTGTATGTGTGTGTGGGGGGGGGGTGATAGTGATTCGTGTAAACTTTTATCTGAAAAGAAAAAGCTAAAAGAAAAAAAGGAAATGGGGAGTAAAAAATGCCTGTGAAAAGAAAAGTGTAAAACAGCAGGCACGTGCTCTGATAAGTGAACTGCGTCATCAAAGTATGGCACCTGCTGAATGTGTGCACAGAGGTGACGCAAAGGGGGGTGAAAAAGAAAACGAGCATGAGTGTTTATCGGTGAACTGCATCACCAGTCAACGCTCGACGGCTGCTAAATGTGCCCACAGAGTCAGTGCAAAGGGAGGTAAAAAAGAGGGGGGAAGGGGGACGCGCAGAGGTGGCACAAAAGGGGGAGGAGTAAAAAAAAGGGGAAAGAGAAGGAGGAAGGGGGTGGGGCGATTGGGGTGGATGAAGAGAGATCGGGCAGGGATCAGGGACTAACACTTACGGTTGTAGTCTCTCTTCTTTCTTCTGTCTTCAGCAGAGATTGTGGTGTCACAGGCTTCTGAGGCACCACAAGGCCCAGCACAGAAGCAGATCTGGTAGTGTGACCGCTCTGCAGGAATTCTCAGCTAGCATGAGGACCTACAGAGCAGTCACACACAGGTCAGAGACAGGTGATAGACACAGAGCAGTCATACTGCTGTTGTGACCTGTCATTGGTGGGATCGATGATCACAGCTCCAATTCTAGGCAGGTCTCCGGCAGGTCACCAGCAGGGCACAGCACGGTCACACCTCGACTGTGCCCTGTGATTGGCGCGATCGACGATTACATCGATCGCGCCCATCAGCAGCTGCAGGCCATGCTAGGCCTGTCCTAGGCACTGGCCTAAGAGCGGTGCTATTACAGCACTGATCCAAGCAGGTACCGGCAGGGCACAGAGCGATAGCACCGCTGCTGTGCCCTGCAATGGCTTGATAGATGTGATTGTCGATCGCACCAATATGAGCAATTTTGGCCAATGCCTGGCGTCACCAGGCACCGGCCTAGGATCGAGTACATCGGTACTCGATCCTAGCCTGGGAACTCACTGTTTCAGCCAATCTGATTGGCTGAAACAATGAGAAAGGCTGCGATTGGCTGTTAAGAATTGAACAGCCAATCAAAGCGATTGGGAGGCTGGGTGGGCGGGGACAACCTGTGGGATGCCGACATCATCTTCCTACAGGTACCATGGCGTCGGAATTTTAATGCGATCACCGCGACTTAAGTCGCAGTGTCACATTAAATTGCATGACGTACTATCCCGTCCCTGGTCAGACAGGCCCAGGTCACAAGGACGGGATAGTACATCAAATGTCAGAGAGGGGTTAAAAGTTGTGAACAACTACAATTAGATTTTAATCTGTCACATAACCAATTTTATAAGTATTTACAACTTCGGCACGCCTTTAATACACAAAATAAATAGACAACCCATAAGTATAAGTAACAGTTCCTTTATTGCGACGGTAATGGAAATATCTTCCTCTAGAGGGTTATCCCTCATTTATAAATACCTAATATCAAACTATCTGAAGTGATTCCCTACAGGACGCTCGAATAAATGGGCAGAGGATGTAGGTAACTTAGATGAAAGACAATGGAATACAGTTATGGAACTCACACCATATCTATCATTACATGAAGCACAAAGATTGTCACAATTGTATCTCATACATACGAAATATAGAGCTCATAGTTTCCTATGTAAAATAGGAATAAGATCGGATCACAGTTGCCCAAGGTGTAAAAGAGAAATTGCTCATTTAATGAACATGTTTTGGGAATGCCCAGTTCTGGGTAATTATTAGAAGGGGATACGTAAGCTAATTTATAAAATATATAATATCAACCCACATAATAAACCCTAAAATATGTATCCTTGGAATGTTAGAGGACAAAATGGATTTCAACCTGATACAAATAGGTATGTCCAGAATTTTATTTCAGGCCATAAATTTTGTAACTACCTGATGGAATCAAAGTGTACTTCCTTCATTATCAGAATTTAAAAATAGAATTAATTCCATAATCAGAATGGAGAGGTATATATAAGAAAAAAAAAACTACTATGCAGAAATATGAAAAAGTGTTGGACCAATGGTTGGATACTCCCGGGTTACCATCCACACAATTGCTCAGAGATAAAATGTCAGTCTTAGTGGTACCGACATAAGTATGATTAATGGCAATGAAGATTAAACTAAATTGACAGTACACGGTATTTTAAGACATGCAGTAAAGGATAAAGTACGTACCGCATTCAAGATTTTCAGTTGGGATCTGTGGCTGGGTGGATTATAGTTGGGGTATAACAAAGTATGTCTGTGTGTTGTTTTTTTATATAACTTTCTTTTTCTTCTTTTGTATGTAATATCTAAATGCCTGATTGTATTTATGTTTGAAAAAAAAAAGTTTGTTCAAAATTACTATTATTGTGAACAGTTGAGCAAGGTGAAAATGAAATGATCTCTAAAACGCCTAAAGTTAAAGATGACACATTCCTTTGTATTTTAGTTAAATATATACAGTATATGTTATCATATTTTACATTTTAGAAATTACAGAAAGGAAAATGGGCAAAGTTTGGGCACCCTTGGAGATTTGTGTGCTCTAATAACTTTTGCCAGGATTGCAAACCTTAATTAGCCTGTTGGGATTATGGCTTGTTCACTATTAGCGTTAGGAAAAGACAAGTGATGTAAATTTCCCAACTTTATTAAAAACCCATCCTCCTCTAACCTTGAGCCAAAAAACTGGTTAGAGGCCCACAAAGCAGGAGAAGGTTATATGAAAATAGCACAGCATTTTTGAGTTGCAAATACAGGTCCTGATCACCATAGTAGGCATCCTAGTGTTCAGAGAACAGGAAACACGGCGTCAGAGTGTAGGGCAATCACAAAAACAGGAGAAAATTCAACTCAACGAACTTGTGAACAAATTTCTTTTTTTATTCACCAGAAGTGCTCAGTGGAGGATAAAACAGAATCAGTGTTGCAAATTACATAATATGCGACATCAACGCGTTTCAGGTGTTTGTGCACCCTTATTCATGATTTACCCTTTTACCTCCCAAGGCTGTTTGCACCTTAATGAGAGCCCCTGATGTGCCTAAACAGTGGAAAGCCCTCACAAGTGACTCCATTTTGGAAACTAGACCCCTCAAGGAACTTATCTAGATAATAATAATCTTTATTTTTATATAGCGCTAACATATTCTGCAGCGCTTTACAGTTTGCACACAGATGTGTGGTGAGCACTTTGAACCTACAAGTGATTCACAGAAGTTTATAACGTAGATCCGCGAAAATAAAAAATTAATTTTTTTCCACAAAAATTGACTTTTCACCCAAATTTTTTTATTTTAACAAGTGTAACAGGAGAAATTGTACCCCAAACGTTGTTGTGCAATTTCTCCTGAGTACGTTGAGACCCCATTTGTGTGGGAAAACTACTGTTTGGGCACACGGCAGGGCTTGGAAAGGAAGGAGAACTGTTTGCATTTTTTAACCAAAAATTGCCTAGAATCGAGAGCGAATGCCATGTTGCGTTTTGAGAACCCTTGATGTGCCTAAACAGTAGAAACCCCCACAAGTGACCCCATTTTGGAAACTAGAGACCAAGAAAAGTAGTGTGCAAAAAAGGTCATGATCACCTACACAATAAAGGCAATAATAAGAAAAAATAACAATTTCTTATTAATACACACAAGACACACCAAAGAGACAAAATTTAAAAACAATTAAAAAAAAAGCCAAAGAATTGGCCCCATAGAAAAACCACCCAAGGTCCATGTGAGGACCTAAAGCTCACCTCCTCCAATGTGCTAGGCAATAGAAAACATGAACTGATCATGAATTAACACCTCTAGTTTGTAAACTACACATATAATGGCCATTATAATTTACACACATCCAATGTTATATTGACTATTGCACATAAGCACAAAAAACGTGCTGAAATGTAAAGAATCAAGAGCCAGTAGACTACAAACCAGTAAAATCAATGGATCAAATGCTCAAGGAATCATCAAGATGAACCTAATGCCAGCAAGATATAAAAAGGAGGGGGGAGAGAGTACCCCACTTGTATCGCCACCTGACAGCTTCCTCTGGAAGCCATGCTGCCAGGTGTCGATACGCGTGGGGTACTCTCTCCCCCCTCAAACCTCAAAACGTTTATGGGTCATGGCCATGCGGAACAGTTGAGTGTTATACAAAACGTCAACACTCCAATATTGCCGAAGTTCTGGCTTCCTCACTAACCCCATGTACAGAACCAGGCCCTAAAACATCAAAATTTCTACTGCATCTACAGGGGTCCAATTAGAAAATAATGAAGGGCAGTTTTGTGACAAAAATTGCTGGGAGTACAAATTTGTCTCGGCCACGATCAAGTTTACAAAATCCTCAGAGAAAAAGACTGAAAAAGTCTATTTCTGTAAGGCCGGTGGTGTCAAATTGAATTCCAGATTACACCACAAAATCAGGAATCTGTGGCTAATAGTCTTCGGGGGGGAGGTCCATACTGGGTCAGTAATGGCAGGCGCTGGTTTCTGTCGTATGGGTTCAGTATCACTTGAGGAAAATGATGTGTCGTAAAAATAAAGAAAGATGGTATTCTCTCCCTCCGTCAGTCTCGGAGGCAAGGAAAACTTATTGGAGAAAAAAGGATTTAGTTCAGCTCACTCCTCATTGATGCTGCAGCAAGGTCCGAGCAAGGACACGTCTCCACTTGGACGTCTTGGAATACTTCATAGAAAAAGGAAAGTCCAGCTCAAGGAGTAAAATCCAGAATTTTCTTTATTTATTTAATTAATAACGTTATTCTGAGTCTAAGAGCGTATACCGCTCGAAACGCGTACAGAACCTCTTGGGCACTTTCTGTGCGGCTATCCCATGTCAGGGTAAAAACCGCAATGATGACTATAGCAGCCATGCTTCTATTTTAATGAAATAAATAAAGAAATGTCACGCCGTTCTGTTTGTATTTGGTTGTCGGCGTGACAATGCATGTGTTTGCTTTAACCCCTTACTCCTTTCCCCCTAATTGAGCTGGAATACTGCTGGTGGGTCGCCCTCCCAGGGCTGTGGGGTACTCAGTACCGGGCGGGTATCAGTGGGATGTGTCACAGCGGCGGTGACCCGGACCGTGGCCCTGCGCGCCCAAGTAATAGGAAGATGTGAATGGTGGAATGTAGTTAGATGAATAGTTCGTGACGCCACCTGTGGTGCTCGGCAAGGGAGGTGTTAAGCCGACGCTGCAGGCAGATCCTCCGGACAGATGGTGTGGTGCAGCAATGATGTTATAGCCCTCCACAGGCAGGGCTGTTGTCCCAGGGCAGTGTAGATGTGGGTACACTTAGATGGTGTAGTGTCTGGAGCAGGGGATGTAGCAGTGCTAGGCGGACGGACGCAGGAAGGAATGGAGGACACCATGGCATGTAGTTTCAACGCTTTACTCACAGTCTGTAGTGCCCGCTTCCGTGCCGTGTCCTCCGGGTCAGGGACTCAGTCAACCTCCAGGCAAGATGGAAAGCTCCCTTCCACACTCCACCAACTTATGTGCCTTTTCTGAACGTCTCCTCTATAGCGCCTTTAAGTGTGAAGATCTCCTAGTACTGTGTTACACTCGAGTTCCTCCTGACAGATGTTCCCAAGAACTCTACTTGCACGGCGGACAGCTGTAGCCTGCTTCAGGGATTCTCTACTCCTGAATCCCGGCTCTCTATCCGTGTTGCTGTTGTGTCCTCAAGTCTTAGATGGGAGTAGTGCATTTACAGCCCACTACTCCACCGGTGTCTGCTGCAGAACCATTAGTGCCCATACAACCTCAGGGACCGGGCCCCGGCCTTGCGCTTAGAACTTCTAGGCAGGGTTCTTCCTCTAACCCACGTCCTCTATGTTCCCTTTCACTCCTACATTCTGTACTTGTCTTTCCCTTCTATGGAAGCTCAGGCTTCGGTTCAAGGTCCTTCTCCTTCTTTCCTTTCCTTTCCTTTCCCGTGCCAGCTTGCTCAGGTCACTGAGGCAGCTGTAGCACTCCTTCCTCCATTCCTCTTCCAGGGATCCCCACTCCTCTCCGAGTGGCTTCCTTCCTCACTGACCTCCTGTCAGACTCCACCTGAACTGAACCTCAATCCTGTAACCATCCCACTCTTTTATATGAATTCTCAACTTCATCCACCTCCCAGCACGTCTAGTGTTCCAAGCAGGGAACCACCAAAGGTGCTCTGCCTCTCTCTAAGCAAGGAGCCGCAATGTGGTTATGCTGAACTACTCTATTGTGTGGGGTGCGAGTGTTGGAGCATGGTCAGGAACCTCCAACTTACCTGGATGGTGGGGCACCACACCTTAGGAAAAGGTGCAGTACCTCTGTGGCGACTGAGCCTCAGGGGCACCACATACCCCCCGTTAAACACAGCACGTCCGCGGGCTGCAAGGTAAACAAAGTTGACAGTACAGGAACATACAAAATTTTTGCAATGCTGAACAAACATTTCTTATACTATACTTCCCAATATGTGAGGCACTCATTCTTGAACGTTGCAAACAATCCTTCATTTTCTATCTAAAATTCTAAGTCTAAAAGGTGTAATTTTTCATACTATACTCAATTCAAATTGCCATTATCTGCTACTCACTATCACTTCAGTATTCTTCATTTTTCCATCTCTAGTACACTTTTCTTTTTCTCTCTCTAGTGCACATTTTCTACTTTCTTTCAAGTGACAACCGTGATGCCTGGTTCATCATCTATATTTTCAATTCTTTATTCAAATCTCTAATCTCTGTATCAAAACATTCCTAATTCTATATAAAAGCCATTTCCTAGTTACCAATACTCTTATAAGATATATCATTATCAAATATTTCACAAACTTTTCAACAATTCTTGTAAGTGCTGGACACCGCTCCCAGCCGGGATCTCTTGCAGTGTCTTTGAGGTAGACGGAATCTTCGCAAAGTGTCCATATGTAAAACCAAGAGAGGGCACCTAAAGAGGTGCAACTATTTACAATTGCAGTTCTGGACCATTCAACGTTCATGATCTCCTCAGTTCAAATATAGAGGCTGCCAACAACACAGGGCAACTCTGGAAAAAAAAAAAAATTAACCATGAAGGTCAAAAATAGAACAAAAGGCACAACGGTGCAAATTAACCCTCCTGGGTTACGAGAGTTACTGTAAGTTATTAGTGCTAGTCCCCTCCTGGGGTTCTGGAAGCTGCTAATGGGGTACTGCTACCAGATGTAACACCCTGGGTATCTTCATTCTGCTGGTTATTTGCTAGTTCCAGTGCGCTGGTGCGTGGCCTAGCACCGAGGGATGCCACAGCTTGCTGGCGCTGATAGGCGACCATATGGGGACTCGGCAGCCAAGGGATCCCGAGGTCACTATCCCAAAGCGACCTACCCTCATCCAACCCGCGAAGATGCCGAATCATGCGCGCCTGTTACAGCCGCACCCTTCTCAGTGGAGACCTCCTCCACCTCCCCATTTCCGACAGTCCAGTGCCCCCAGCTGACTCTTCCAACTGCTCCATTTCAAGTTCCCGCAAGCCCGCCTCTGACAACGTGAAGTCGAGGGGAAACCCATTAGGAGGGCCGGGGTATATACCTGGTGCCTCTCGGAGGTGCGGTCTCTGCTCCGATGCAGGCATAGTGGCAGTGGACACTGCTTGGTGGGACACCGGGGACGGCGGTGGAGCTAACGGCAGCTCTAGGTCCGCGGGGGGTTCCTGTAGGGACCTGCGCAGCCACGTCAGGTCCGGACGGGGGCTTCTCTTCATCTATCTCAGCTCCCTGTGCTGTGTACAACTCCTCCGGTAGTAGCGGCAGGGAGGGAACAAAGTATGCTGCCGGTGGCGTGGCAGCGGCTCCAGGCTCCACAGGGTCTCCCTGGAAGAGGTCCGGTGCAGCAGCGGCGGGTACCGGTGTTGCGGGTACCGCAGGTGTAGGCCCCTCCTGGGCACGCTGCAGGTTCAATGTCCATAGCGCTTCCTGCCACAGTTGCAGGCGGCGCGTCAGCTGGGCAATTTCGTCCTCCAACTGCTGACGGTTCATCTCCACTACTGGGTTGGAGCCTTCAGCCATGGCGCCGGCGAGATCCACGTCCCCGTGCTCCGCAGGCCTCCTTCCATCTCCCTCCCAGATGGCGTTCTGGCGCTCTTCTCCCTCCTCTCTCGGCCCCTTTCCCGCCAATGGCTTCTGTCCCTCCTTCTTGGGGCGGAGTCTTCTTCCAGCTCCTCCATACCAAGCCAGTATAAGAACCCCTCGGGGGGTGGGCCATGTTGCTGTCACATAGTAATTCAGGCAGGGGAGGCCCAAGACTTTTCGCGGTCTTTTCCTAGGACCTCCCATCTCGTCACGCCCTTCTTCTCCACGCCAACGGCCATTTTTAATGTTCATTTCACAGTCTATTAAACTGGGTCTTCTGCACATTCTCAAAAGTTTTAAGTCCAACAAATCTTAGCCACACAGAACCCGATGGCATCGGGTCTCGTCATCCTGTTCGTGACGCCAAATTGGGTGACCCTCCCAGGGCCGTGGGGTACTCGGTATCGGGCTGGTATCAGTGGGATGTGTCACAGCGGCGGTGACCCGGACCATGGCCCTGGACGCCCAAGTAATAGGAAGATGTGAATGGTGGAATGTAGTTAGATGAATAGTTTGTGACGCCACCTGTGGTGTTTCACAAGGGAGGTGTTAAGCCAATGCTGCAGACAGATCCTCCGGGACAGATGGTGTGGTGCAGCAATGATGGTATAGCCCTCCACAGGCAGGGCCGTTGTCCCAGGGCAGTGTAGATGTGGGGACTGTTGTGAGCTCATTTTCTCGTTCACCTTTGATGTCTGATGGACTCCCTCTGCTGGTGAAAGGAGGTGGTGAAACTGATTTGGATGGGAGAAACCTGTCATCTGAACAGGTGGATTGCGATTGGACATCCGGAATCTCTGAGTGGATATAGGGCTGCCGACGCCCTGTAGGGTTGCTGGTGATTTCTCTGCTCTGAACTCTGGCCTCCAGTTCAGTTCCTGTCATCTGAAAGCTAAGTTTTGCTCTGTTATTGTTCCATGAGATTTTGTCTGATTTGCTTAGTTTTGTGTTCAGCCAGCCCCGGTTGGGGCTTTGCTGAATTTCCATTTTGTCCCTAATCGGTTAAATCTCTTTTGCTCTGTCTTCAGAATATATCGGAGTGCTGATATAGGGATTTTGAAGTCTAGTGACTTCAGGGCCGTTTTTCTTATCAGACGTGTTGGAACATTTTTGGTAGGGTTTTTGCGGATTGCAGCTAGCATCTTTTCTGTCCTTTCCTATCTAGTTAGTTGGGCCCCATCGTTTGCTCTGCATGTCTTTCTGTCTGTGTTTGTGTTTTCATCTGTTTTCACCGACAATACATGTTGGGGGCTGTCTATTGCTTTGGGGTCTGCTCTGGGGCAGTCTAGATTTCCCCTTTCTTCCTTTAGGCTTATTTAGCTCTCCGGCTGTGACGAGGTGTCTAGGATCACCGTAGGAACACTCCACGGCTACTGTTAGTTGTGTGAATAGGATCAGGGGTCTGCAATCCGTTAGCTACCAACCTCTCCGGTTTTCTGGACTTAGCTTGCATTTTTGCTTTTTCCTCCTCCGGTGACTCATTCATAACAGAATCACCAGCCATACCGCAGATTCTAGGGTACTCAACAGCAGGAAAGAATTGTAAAAAAAAAAAAAAAAAAGGTGTCAGAATTTTTTTTTTTAAGTATATTTTTCCTCTTTTTCTCTGGGGCCGTAGGAGGAATTTTTTCTTAATGGACATTAAGCAATTGTCTGATCGTGTGGAGCAGCTTACTGCTGAAGTGCTGGGAATTTCCGCCTGTCTTGCTCATTCACATGCTGCTGAACCAAAGATCCCTACTCCTGATGTGTTTTTTGGGGATCGGTCTAAATTTTTGAATTTTAAGAATAATTGTAAATTATTTTTTTTGCCTTGAAGCCTAGCTCATCGGGGAGCTCTGCGCAGCAAGTTAAAATTGTCATCTCTTTGCTGCGCGGCGATCCCCAGGATTGGGCGTTTTCTTTGACACCGGATGATCCTATTCTAACTAATGTTGGACGCATTTTTTCAAGCCTTGGGGTTGTTGTATGATGAACCTAATGCTATTGATCAAGCTGAAAAAGCCCTGTTGGCATTGAGCCAGGGTCAGGATTATGCAGAGTTGTACTGTCAAAAGTTCCAAAAGTGGGCGGTCCTTACTACCTGGAATGATGGTGCCTAGGCAGCTCTCTTTCGGAAGGGTTTGTCAGAAACTGTAAAAGATACTATGGTGGGATTTCCTGTTCCCTCTGGTCTTGACGATTTTATGTCATTAGCCATTCAGGTTGATCGGCGTTTACGTGAGCGTAAAATTACACGAGAAATGTTGCCACCTGTAGAACAAATGTCTGAACCTATGCAATGTGATAGAGTTTTTTCTAGGGCGCAACGTCAGGAGTTCAGAAGGCGTAATAAGCTGTGTTTTTTCTGTGGAGATGCCTCTCATATTATTTCTGTCTGTCCTAAACGAGAGAAATGTTTTGCATACACATTTGATGTGGGTGGTGTATAACCTAAGTTTCTTCTGGCAATTACTCTGATCTGCTCCCTGTCCACATTTTCCGCTAAGGCTTTTGTGGATTCAGGAGCGGCTCTGAACCTGATGGACTTGGATTTTGCTAAACGCTGTGGGTTTCCTATGACACCTCTGCAGACGCCTATCCCTTTGAGGGGTATTGATGCTACTCCTTTGGCGAAGAATAAGCCTCAGTTTTGGACCCAGGTGGTAATGCGGGTCGCCCCAGACCATCAAGAAAATTGCAGATTTTTGGTGTTGCATAATTTGCATGATACCATTTTTCTGGGGTTTCCCTGGTTGCAAATCCATAATCCAGTTTTGGATTGGAAATCTGTGTCTGTGGTGAGTTGGCGTTGTCGGTGTGCTCTTAGTGACGCTCCTGTTTTCTCCACCTCTCCCCAGTCGCATGATGTTCCTGACTATTTGGCTGATTTTTATGATGTATTTAGTGAGAATAAGTCTGCGTCTTTGCCTCCTCATAGGAGTTATGACTGTGCAATTGAGCTGAGCCCTGGGTGTAAATTTCCCAAGGGTCGACTTTTCATTTTATTTGTACCCGAGCACGAGGCTATGCGATCTTATATTAAGGAGTCGTTGGAGAAGGGTCATATTAGACCATCCTCTACACCCTTGGGTGCTGGGTTTTTTTTTGTGGCCAAGAAAGATGGTTCATTAAGGCCTTGTATTGACTATCGTTCCCTCAACAAAATTACTGTTAAATATCAGTATCCGTTACCCCTGATTTCTGATCTATTCTCCAGAGTTAAAGGTGCTTGCTGGTTTACCAAACTTGACCTCAGGGGGGCGTATAATCTTATTCGCATTAAGCATGGGGATGAATAGAAGACGGCTTTTAATACTCCGGAGGGACATTTTGAGTACCTGGTGATGCCTTTTGGGCTCACTAATGCCCCTTCTGTCTTCCAGTGCTTCATGAATGATATTTTCCGGGACTTTGTGGATAAATTTTTGATCATCTATCTGGATGATATTTTGATCTTTTCCAGGGATTTGGACTCTCATGTGGAACATGTTCGGACTGTGTTCCGGATTTTGAGGGAGAATTCCCTGTATGTTAAGGGATCGAAATGCCTTTTTGGTGTACAGAGGATTTCATTTTTGGGATTTATTTTGTCTCCGTCAACTATTGAAATGGACCCGGCCAAGGTACAGGCCATTTATGATTGGGTTCAGCCCACTTCTTTGAAGGCCCTCCAGAAGTTTTTTAGTTTTGCTAATTTTTATCGTAAATTTATAGCTAATTTTTCTGGTATTGCCAAACCATTGATTGATTTGACTAAGAAGGGTGCTGATGTGCTGAATTGGTCTCCAGAGGCTGTTTCTTCCTTTCAGGAGCTGAAGTGGAGGTTCACTTCTGCTCCAGTTTTGCGGCAACCTAATGTCTCACTCCCGTTTCAGGTAGAGGTGGACGCTTCTGAGATTGGTGCAGGAGCTGTTTTGTCCCAAAAAGATCCGGTAACATCTAAAATGAATCCCTGTGCTTTCTTTTCCCGAAAGTTCTCCCCATCTGAACGCAACTATGATGTGGGGAATTGGGAACTGTTAGCCATGAAATGGGCATTTGAGGAGTGGAGACATTGGCTGGAGGGATCTAGACATCAAGTCGTGGTCCTCACTGACCACAAGAATTTGATTTACCTTGAGTCGGCCAATTGCTTGAATCCTAGACAGGCTAGGTGGGCCTTGTTTTTCACACGTTTTGATTTTGTGGTCTCTTTTCTTCCAGGCACTAAGAATGTCAAGGCAGACGCCCTCTCTAGGAATTTCTTTGCTGATTCTCCTATTGTGACCAAGCCTACTACCATCTTAGGCGAGGGGGTAGTTCTTTCTGCCATCTAGCCCGATTTGAGACGTGCTCTGGAAGAGTTTCAGGAGGACAAACCTGAGCGTTGTCCCATTGGAAAATTGTATGTTCCTGACCAGTGGAGAAAGAGAGTAATGTCTGAAGTTCATTGCTCCGCATTGGCTGGTCATCCAGTTATTTTTGGTATTAGAGATTTGGTGAGTCGGTCTTTTTGGTGGCCCGCCTTATCTCGTGATGTCAGGAATTTTGTGCAGTCCTGTGGGACTTGCTCCCGGTCTAAACCTTGTTCTCGCTCTAGTGGGTTGTTGATGTCTTTGCCGGTGTCCAGGAGGCCATGGACCCATATTTCAATGGATTTTATTTCTGATCTGCCTGTCTCTCAGAGAATGACTGTTATCTGGGTGATTTGTGATAGATTCTCTAAGATGGTCCATCTTGTACCACTCCCTAAGTTGCCATCTTCCTCAGAGTTGGTGCCCTTGTTTTTGCAACAGGTGGTTCGCTTGCGTGGGATTCCTGAGAACATTGTATCTGACAGAGGAGGTCAGTTTGTCTTTAGATTTTGGAGGACTTTTTGTTCCAAGCTGGGAATTCAGTTGTCCTTCTCCTCTGCGTTTCACCCTCAGACCAATGGGCAGACGGAGAGAACAAACCAGACTTTGGAGTCTTATTTGAGATGTTTTATCTCTGCTGATCAGGATGATTGGGTCTCATTTTTGCCCTTGGCCGAATTTGCTTTAAATAATAGAGCTAGTTCTGCCACTTTGATGTCACCTTTTTTTTGTAACTTTGGGTTTCATCCTCGATTCTCTTCAGGGCAGGTGGAGTCTTCTGCCTGCCCAGGTGTTGACACTGTGGTGGAGAGAATGCACCAGATTTGGGACCAAGAGGTGGATAAGTTGTCTCTCTCCCAGGAAAAGGTCCAGCGGTTTTCCAACCGGCATAGGACCATTGGTCCCCGGTTTAAGGTGGGTGATATGGTTTGGTTGTCAACAAAGAATATCTCTATGAAGGTGGTTTCTCCAAAGTTTAAACCTAGATTTATTGGACCTTACAAGGTTTTGGAGATTCTTAATCCGGTCTCTTTTCGATTGGCTTTTCCGCTTACATTTAAGATCCATAACGTGTTTCATAAATCTCTGTTGAAGAGGTTTGTTGAGCCAGTAGTTCCTGTGGTGGCACCTCCTGACCCTGTATTGGTTGAAGGTAATGTGGAATATGAGGTTGAGAAGATACTGGATTCTCGTCTGGCTAGATGGAGACTCCAGTATTTGGTTAAGTGGAAGGGTTATGGCCAGGAGGATAATTCTTGGGTCTCTGCATCTGATATTCATGCCGAAAGATTGGTTCGTGCTTTTCATCGGGACCATCCTGATCGGCCTGGTGGCGTGGATGAGGGTTCGGTGACCCCTCCTCAAGGGGGAGGTACTGTTGTGAGCTCATTTTCTCGTTCACTTTTGATGTCCGATGGACTCCCTCTGCTGGTGAAAGGAGGTGGTGAAACTGATTTGGATGGGAGAAACCTGTCATCTGAACAGGTGGATTGCGATTGGACATCCGGAATCTCTGAGTGGATATAGGGCTGCCGACGCCCTGTAGGGTTGCTGGTGATTTCTCTGCTCTGAGCTCTGGCCTCCAGTTCAGTTCCTGTCATCTGAAAGCTAAGTTTTGCTCTGTTATTGTTCCATGAGATTTTGTCTGATTTGCTTAGTTTTGTGTTCAGCCAGCCCCACCGGGGCTTTGCTGAATTTCCATTTTGTCCCTGATCGGTTAAATCTCTTTTGCTCTGTCTTCGGAATATATCGGAGTGCTGATATAGGGATTTTGAAGTCTAGTGACTTCAGGGTTGTTTTTCTTATCAGACGTGTTGGGACATTTTTGGTAGGGTTTTTGCGGATTGCAGCTAGCATCTTTTCTGTCCTTTCCTATCTAGTTAGTTGGGCCCCATCATTTGCTCTGCCTGTCTTTCTGTCTGTGTTTGTGTTTTCATCTGTTTTCACCGACAATACATGTTGGGGGCTGTCTATTGCTTTGGGGTCTGCTCTGGGGCAGTCTAGATTTCCCCTTTCTTCCTTTAGGCTTATTTAGCTCTCTGGCTGTGACGAGGTGTCTAGGATCACCGTAGGAACACTCCACGGCTACTGTTAGTTGTGTGAATAGGATCAGGGGTCTGCAATCCGTTAGCTACCAACCTCTCCGGTTTTCTGGACTTAGCTTGCATTTTTGCTTTTTCCTCCTCCGGTGACTCATTCATAACAGAATCACCAGCCATACCGCAGATTCTAGGGTACTCAATAGCAGGAAAGAATTGTAAAAAAAAAAAAAAAAAGGTGTCAGAATTTTTTTTTTTAAGTATATTTTTCCTCTTTTTCTCTGGGGCCGTAGGAGGAATTTTTTCTTAATGGACATTAAGCAATTGTCTGATCGTGTGGAGCAGCTTACTGCTGAAGTGCGGGGAATTTCCGCCTGTCTTGCTCATTCACATGCTGCTGAACCAAAGATCCCTACTCCTGATGTGTTTTTTGGGGATCGGTCTAAATTTTTGAATTTTAAGAATAATTGTAAATTATTTCTTGCCTTGAAGCCTAGCTCATCGGGGAGCTCTGCGCAGCAAGTTAAAATTGTCATCTCTTTGCTGCGCGGCGATCCCCAGGATTGGGCGTTTTCTTTGACACCGGATGATCCTATTCTAACTAATGTTGGACGCATTTTTTCAAGCCTTGGGGTTGTTGTATAATGAACCTAATGCTATTGATCAAGTTGAAAAAGCCCTGTTGGCATTGAACCAGGGTCAGGATTATGCAGAGTTGTACTGTCAAAAGTTCCAAAAGTGGGCGGTCCTTACTACCTGGAATGATGGTGCCTTGGCAGCTCTCTTTCGGAAGGGTTTGTCAGAAACTGTAAAAGATACTATGGTGGGATTTCCTGTTCCCTCTGGTCTTGACGATTTTATGTCATTAGCCATTCAGGTTGATCGGCGTTTACGTGAGCGTAAAATTACATGAGAAATGTTGCCACCTGCAGAACAAATGTCTGAACCTATGCAATGTGATAGAGTTTTTTCTAGGGCGCAATGTCAGGAGTTCAGAAGGCGTAATAAGCTGTGTTTTTTCTGTGGAGATGCCTCTCATATTATTTCTGTCTGCCCTAAACGAGAGAAATGTTTTACACACACATTTGCTGTGGGTGGTGTATAACCTAAGTTTCTTCTGGCAATTACTCTGATCTGCTCCCTGTCCACATTTTCCGCTAAGGCTTTTGTGGATTCAGGAGCGGCTCTGCACCTGATGGACTTGGATTTTGCTAAACGCTGTGGGTTTCCTATGACACCTCTGCAGACGCCTATCCCTTTGAGGGGTATTGATGCTACTCCTTTGGCGAAGAATAAGCCTCAGTTTTGGACCCAGGTGGTAATGCGGGTCGCCCCAGACCATCAAGAAAATTGCAGATTTTTGGTGTTGCATAATTTGCATGATACCATTTTTCTGGGGTTTCCCTGGTTGCAAATCCATAATCCAGTTTTGGATTGGAAATCTGTGTCTGTGGTGAGTTGGCGTTGTCGGTGTGCTCTTAGTGACGCTCCTGTTTTCTCCACCTCTCCCCAGTCGCATGATGTTCCTGACTATTTGGCTGATTTTTATGATGTATTTAGTGAGAATAAGTCTGCGTCTTTGCCTCCTCATAGGAGTTATGACTGTGCAATTGAGCTGAGCCCTGGGTGTAAATTTCCCAAGGGTCGACTTTTCATTTTATCTGTACCCGAGCACGAGGCTATGCGATCTTATATTAAGGAGTCGTTGGAGAAGGGTCATATTAGACCATCCTCTACACCCTTGGGTGCTGGTTTTTTTTTTGTGGCCAAGAAAGATGGTTCATTAAGGCCTTGTATTGACTATCGTTCCCTCAACAAAATTACTGTTAAATATCAGTATCCGTTACCCCTGATTTCTGATCTATTCTCCAGAGTTAAAGGTGCTTGCTGGTTTACCAAACTTGACCTCAGGGGGGCGTATAATCTTATTCGCATTAAGCATGGGGATGAATAGAAGACGGCTTTTAATACTCCGGAGGGACATTTTGAGTACCTGGTGATGCCTTTTGGGCTCACTAATGCCCCTTCTGTCTTCCAGTGCTTCATGAATGATATTTTCCAGGACTTTGTGGATAAATTTTTGATCATCTATCTGGATGATATTTTGATCTTTTCCAGGGATTTGGACTCTCATGTGGAACATGTTCGGACTGTGTTCCGGATTTTGAGGGAGAATTCCCTGTATGTTAAGGGATCAAAATGCCTTTTTGGTGTACAGAGGATTTCATTTTTGGGATTTATTTTGTCTCTGTCAACTATTGAAATGGACCCGGCCAAGGTACAGGCCATTTATGATTGGGTTCAGCCCACTTCTTTGAAGGCCCTCCAGAAGTTTTTTAGTTTTGCTAATTTTTATCGTAAATTTATAGCTAATTTTTCTGGTATTGCCAAACCATTGATTGATTTGACTAAGAAGGGTGCTGATGTGCTGAATTGGTCTCCAGAGGCTGTTTCTTCCTTTCAGGAGCTGAAGTGGAGGTTCACTTCTGCTCCAGTTTTGTGGCAACCTAATGTCTCACTCCCGTTTCAGGTAGAGGTGGACGCTTCTGAGATTGGTGCAGGAGCTGTTTTGTCCCAAAAAGATCCGGTAACATCTAAAATGAATCCCTGTGCTTTCTTTTCCCGAAAGTTCTCCCCATCTGAACGCAACTATGATGTGGGGAATTGGGAACTGTTAGCCATGAAATGGGCATTTGAGGAGTGGAGACATTGGCTGGAGGGATCTAGACATCAAGTCGTGGTCCTCACTGACCACAAGAATTTGATTTACCTTGAGTCGGCCAATTGCTTGAATCCTAGACAGGCTAGGTGGGCCTTGTTTTTCACACGTTTTGATTTTGTGGTCTCTTTTCTTCCAGGCACTAAGAATGTCAAGGCAGACGCCCTCTCTAGGAATTTCTTTGCTGATTCTCCTATTGTGACCAAGCCTACTACCATCTTAGGCGAGGGGGTAGTTCTTTCTGCCATCTAGCCCGATTTGAGACGTGCTCTGGAAGAGTTTCAGGAGGACAAACCTGAGCGTTGTCCCATTGGAAAATTGTATGTTCCTGACCAGTGGAGAAAGAGAGTAATGTCTGAAGTTCATTGCTCCGCATTGGCTGGTCATCCAGTTATTTTTGGTATTAGAGATTTGGTGAGTCGGTCTTTTTGGTGGCCCGCCTTATCTCGTGATGTCAGGAATTTTGTGCAGTCCTGTGGGACTTGCTCCCGGTCTAAACCTTGTTCTCGCTCTAGTGGGTTGTTGATGCCTTTGCCGGTGTCCAGGAGGCCATGGACCCATATTTCAATGGATTTTATTTCTGATCTGCCTGTCTCTCAGAGAATGACTGTTATCTGGGTGATTTGTGATAGATTCTCTAAGATGGTCCATCTTGTACCACTCCCTAAGTTGCCATCTTCCTCAGAGTTGGTGCCCTTGTTTTTGCAACAGGTGGTTCGCTTGCGTGGGATTCCTGAGAACATTGTATCTGACAGAGGAGGTCAGTTTGTCTCTAGATTTTGGAGGACTTTTTGTTCCAAGCTGGGAATTCAGTTGTCCTTCTCCTCTGCGTTTCACCCTCAGACCAATGGGCAGACGGAGAGAACAAACCAGACTTTGGAGTCTTATTTGAGATGTTTTATCTCTGCTGATCAGGATGATTGGGTCTCATTTTTGCCCTTGGCCGAATTTGCTTTAAATAATAGAGCTAGTTCTGCCACTTTGATGTCACCTTTTTTTTGTAACTTTGGGTTTCATCCTCGATTCTCTTCAGGGCAGGTGGAGTCTTCTGCCTGCCCAGGTGTTGACACTGTGGTGGAGAGAATGCACCAGATTTGGGACCAAGAGGTGGATAAGTTGTCTCTCTCCCAGGAAAAGGTCCAGCGGTTTTCCAACCGGCATAGGACCATTGGTCCCCGGTTTAAGGTGGGTGATATGGTTTGGTTGTCAACAAAGAATATCTCTATGAAGGTGGTTTCTCCAAAGTTTAAACCTAGATTTATTGGACCTTACAAGATTTTGGAGATTCTTAATCCGGTCTCTTTTCAAGTGGCTTTTCCGCTTACATTTAAGATCCATAACGTGTTTCATAAATCTCTGTTGAAGAGGTTTGTTGAGCCAGTAGTTCCTGTGGTGGCACCTCCTGACCCTGTATTGGTTGAAGGTAATGTGGAATATGAGGTTGAGAAGATACTGGATTCTCGTCTGGCTAGATGGAGACTCCAGTATTTGGTTAAGTGGAAGGGTTATGGCCAGGAGGATAATTCTTGGGTCTCTGCATCTGATATTCATGCCGAAAGATTGGTTCGTGCTTTTCATCGGGACCATCCTGATCGGCCTGGTGGCGTGGATGAGGGTTCGGTGACCCCTCCTCAAGGGGGAGGTACTGTTGTGAGCTCATTTTCTCGTTCACTTTTGATGTCCGGTGGACTCCCTCTGCTGGTGAAAGGAGGTGGTGAAACTGATTTGGATGGGAGAAACCTGTCATCTGAACAGGTGGATTGCGATTGGACATCCGGAATCTCTGAGTGGATATAGGGCTGCCGACGCCCTGTAGGGTTGCTGGTGATTTCTCTGCTCTGAGCTCTGGCCTCCAGTTCAGTTCCTGTCATCTGAAAGCTAAGTTTTGCTCTGTTATTGTTCCATGAGATTTTGTCTGATTTGCTTAGTTTTGTGTTCAGCCAGCCCCGGTTGGGGCTTTGCTGAATTTCCATTTTGTCCCTGATCGGTTAAATCTCTTTTGCTCTGTCTTCGGAATATATCGGAGTGCTGATATAGGGATTTTGAAGTCTAGTGACTTCAGGGTTGTTTTTCTTATCAGACGTGTTGGGACATTTTTGGTAGGGTTTTTGCGGATTGCAGCTAGCATCTTTTCTGTCCTTTCCTATCTAGTTAGTTGGGCCCCATCGTTTGCTCTGCCTGTCTTTCTGTCTGTGTTTGTGTTTTCATCTGTTTTTACCGACAATACATGTTGGGGGCTGTCTATTGCTTTGGGGTCTGCTCTGGGGCAGTCTAGATTTCCCCTTTCTTCCTTTAGGCTTATTTAGCTCTCCGGCTGTGACGAGGTGTCTAGGATCACCGTAGGAACACTCCACGGCTACTGTTAGTTGTGTGAATAGGATCAGGGGTCTGCAATCCGTTAGCTACCAACCTCTCCGGTTTTCTGGACTTAGCTTGCATTTTTGCTTTTTCCTCCTCCGGTGACTCATTCATAACAGAATCACCAGCCATACCGCAGATTCTAGGGTACTCAATAGCAGGAAAGAATTGTAAAAAAAAAAAAAAAAGGTGTCAGAATTTTTTTTTTAAAGTATATTTTTCCTCTTTTTCTCTGGGGCCGTAGGAGGAATTTTTTCTTAATGGACATTAAGCAATTGTCTGATCGTGTGGAGCAGCTTACTGCTGAAGTGCGGGGAATTTCCGCCTGTCTTGCTCATTCACATGCTGCTGAACCAAAGATCCCTACTCCTGATGTGTTTTTTGGGGATCGGTCTAAATTTTTGAATTTTAAGAATAATTGTAAATTATTTCTTGCCTTGAAGCCTAGCTCATCGGGGAGCTCTGCGCAGCAAGTTAAAATTGTCATCTCTTTGCTGCGCGGCGATCCCCAGGATTGGGCGTTTTCTTTGACACCGGATGATCCTATTCTAACTAATGTTGGACGCATTTTTTCAAGCCTTGGGGTTGTTGTATGATGAACCTAATGCTATTGATCAAGCTGAAAAAGCCCTGTTGGCATTGAGCCAGGGTCAGGATTATGCAGAGTTGTACTGTCAAAAGTTCCAAAAGTGGGCGGTCCTTACTACCTGTTATGATGGTGCCTAGGCAGCTCTCTTTCGGAAGGGTTTGTCAGAAACTGTAAAAGATACTATGGTGGGATTTCCTGTTCCCTCTGGTCTTGACGATTTTATGTCATTAGCCATTCAGGTTGATCAGCGTTTACGTGAGCGTAAAATTACACGAGAAATGTTGCCACCTGTAGAACAAATGTCTGAACCTATGCAATGTGATAGAGTTTTTTCTAGGGCGCAACGTCAGGAGTTCAGAAGGCGTAATAAGCTGTGTTTTTTCTGTGGAGATGCCTCTCATATTATTTCTGTCTGCCCTAAACGAGAGAAACGTTTTGCACACACATTTGCTGTGGGTGGTGTATAACCTAAGTTTCTTCTGGCAATTACTCTGATCTGCTCCCTGTCCACATTTTCCGCTAAGGCTTTTGTAGATTCAGGAGCGGCTCTGAACCTGATGGACTTGGATTTTGCTAAATGCTGTGGGTTTCCTATGACACCTCTGCAGACGCCTATCCCTTTGAGGGGTATTGATGCTACTCCTTTGGCAAAGAATAAGCCTCAGTTTTGGACCCAGGTGGTAATGCGGGTCGCCCCAGACCATCAAGAAAATTGCAGATTTTTGGTGTTGCATAATTTGCATGATACCATTTTTCTGGGGTTTCCCTGGTTGCAAATCCATAATCCAGTTTTGGATTGGAAATCTGTGTCTGTGGTGAGTTGGCGTTGTCGGTGTGCTCTTAGTGACGTTCCTGTTTTCTCCACCTCTCCCCAGTCGCATGATGTTCCTGACTAGAGTTGAGCGATACCGTCCGATACTTCAAAGTATCGGATCGGAATGGATTGGCCGATCTTAAAAAAAAGTATCGGTATCGCCGATTCCGATACCGGAAGTCCCATTCAAGTCTATGGGACTTCCGGTATCGGAATAAGAAAAATCCTGTTTTTCCCTTGTACAGCCTCTCTGGGGTCTGTACGGGCCTTTCGGGGGGCTGTGCCGGCCTGCCAGGGGGTCTGTGCAGGCTCCGGTGGTCTGTGCAGGCCTGCCGGGGGGCTGTGCAGGCTCCGGTGGGCTGTGCCGGCCTGCCGGGGGGCTGTGCAGGCTCCGGTGGTCTGTGCCGGCCTGCCGGGGGGCTGTGCAGGCTCCGGTGGGCTGTGCCGGCCTGCCGGGGGGATGTGCCGGCCTGCCGGGGGGCTGTGCAGGCTTCGGGGGTCTGTGCAGGCATCGTCCGATGGGACTACAAGTCCCATCGGGCGATGCCTGCTACCATGACAGTGATTGACACATTAGCCAATGATGGGACAGTAGTAGTCCCATCATCCGGCTAATGTGTTGAATGTAAAAAAAAAAAAAAAAAATTACATGCTACATACATACAACATGCATACTACATACATGCTACATTCATACTACATACTACATACATGCTACATTCATACTACATATATACTACATGCAACATACATACTACATATATACTACATGCAACATACATACTACATATATACTACATGCATGCAACATGCATACTACATATATACTATATGCTACATACATACTACATATATGCTACATACATACTACATATATACTACATGCATGCTACATACATACTGCATGCTACATACATACTACATGCTACATACATACTACATATATGCTACATACATACTACATATATACTACATGCATGCTGCATACATACTGCATGCTACATACATACTACATGCTACATACATACCACATATATACTACATACTACATGCATGCTACATGCTACATACATACCACATACATACTACATACATACTACATGCTACATACATACTACATATATACTACATGCATGCTACATACATACTACATGCTACATACATACCACATATATACTACATACATACTACATGCTACATACATACTACATATATACTACATGCATGCTACATACATACTGCATGCTACATGCATGCTACATACATACTACATACATACTACATGCTACATACATACCACATATATACTACATACATACTACATACAATACATTCATACAATACATACATAGACATACAGTACATATAACATAGAGTAACATACTTACCAATACTTGTCACATTGTTCCCCGAAGCCATTGTCTTTTACGGAATAAATATTAACATAACAAACCACAAAAATACTCACCCACGATCCGAAGCAGTCCACGAGTGTGTCCCACGACGATCTTCGGTAGAGAACTGCAGCATCAGCTGTTGCTGCCGTTCTCTACGGGCTGCAGGAATCCAATGACGGAAGGTAGGTATCCTTCCGCACTGTATTCCTCCGCCACTTAAAAAAAAAAGTCCCTAGTTTCACTTTATGCCATTGCTGTGTGGGAAATTCCCACGCAGCAATGGCATAAAGTGAGACTAGGGACTTTTTTTTTTTTAAGTGGCGGAGGAATACAGTGCGGAAGGATACCTACCTTCCGTCATTGGATTCCTGCAGCCCGTAGAGAACGGCAGCATCAGCTGATGCTGCAGTTCTCTACCCAAGATCGTCGTGGGACACACTCGTGGACTGCTTCGGATCGTGGGTGAGTATTTTTGTGGTTTGTTATGTTAATATTTATTCCGTAAAAGACAATGGCTTCGGGGAACAATGTGACAAGTATTGGTCAGTATGTTACTCTATGTTATATGTACTGTATGTCTATGTATGTATTGTATGAATGTATTGTATGTAGTATGTATGTAGTATATATGTGGTATGTATGTAGCATGTAGTATGTATGTAGCATGCATGTAGTATATATGTAGTATGTATGTAGCATGTAGTATGTATGTAGTATGTATGTAGTATGTAGTATATATGTAGTATGTATGTAGCATGTAGTATGTATGTAGCATGCATGTAGCATGCATGTAGTATGTATGTAGTATGTATGTAGCATGCATGTAGTATGTATGTAGTATGTATGTAGTATGTATGTAGTATATATGTGTTATGTAGTATGTATGTATGTAGTATGTATGTAGTGTGTATGTAGCATGTAGTATGTATGTAGCATGCATGTAGTATGTATGTAGTATGTATGTAGTGTTTTTTTTTTTTTTTTTTTTTAACATTTAACACATTAGCCGGATGATGGGACTACTACTGTCCCATCATTGGCTAATGTGTCAATCACTGTCATGGTAGCAGGCATCGCCAGATGGGACTTGTAGTCCCATCGGACGATGCTTGCACAGACCCCTGGACATCAGCACAGTCCCCCGGCAGGCCGTCACAGCCCCCCGGCAGGCCGGTACAGACCCCCACAGGGTGCACAGACCACCGGCAGGCCGGCACAGCCCCCCGGCAGGCCGGTACAGACCCCCACAGGGTGCACAGACCACCGGCAGGCCGGCACAGCCCCCCGGCAGGCCGGTACAGACCCCGGGCAGTCCACACAGCCCCCCGGCAGGCCGGCACAGCCCCCCGGCAGGCCGGCAGAGACCCCCGGCAGGCCGGCAGAGACCCCCGGAAGGCCCGAAATGACGGCGCATCATGATGCGCACACACCGCGCATCATGACGACGTCAGGCTGTCAATCAACTTTGAACTTCCGATTCCGATGCCGACTTCCGATATTGAAAAAATATCGGAAGTCGGTATCGGAATTCCGATACAGCAAGTATCGGCCGATACCCGATACTTGCGGTATCGGAATGCTCAACACTATTCCTGACTATTTGGCTGATTTTTATGATGTATTTAGTGAGAATAAGTCTGCGTCTTTGCCTCCTCATAGGAGTTATGACTGTGCAATTGAGCTGAGCCCTGGGTGTAAATTTCCCAAGGGTCGACTTTTCATTTTATCTGTACCCGAGCACGAGGCTATGCGATCTTATATTAAGGAGTCGTTGGAGAAGGGTCATATTAGACCATCCTCTACACCCTTGGGTGCTGGGTTTTTTTTTTGTGGCCAAGAAAGATGGTTCATTAAGGCCTTGTATTGACTATCGTTCCCTCAACAAAATTACTGTTAAATATCAGTATCCGTTACCCCTGATTTCTGATCTATTCTCCAGAGTTAAAGGTGCTTGCTGGTTTACCAAACTTGACCTCAGGGGGGCGTATAATCTTATTCGCATTAAGCATGGGGATGAATAGAAGACGGCTTTTAATACTCCGGAGGGACATTTTGAGTACCTGGTGATGCCTTTTGGGCTCACTAATGCCCCTTCTGTCTTCCAGTGCTTCATGAATGATATTTTCCGGGACTTTGTGGATAAATTTTTGATCATCTATCTGGATGATATTTTGATCTTTTCCAGGGATTTGGACTCTCATGTGGAACATGTTCGGACTGTGTTCCGGATTTTGAGGGAGAATTCCCTGTATGTTAAGGGATCGAAATGCCTTTTTGGTGTACAGAGGATTTCATTTTTGGGATTTATTTTGTCTCCGTCAACTATTGAAATGGACCCGGCCAAGGTACAGGCCATTTATGATTGGGTTCAGCCCACTTCTTTGAAGGCCCTCCAGAAGTTTTTTAGTTTTGCTAATTTTTATCGTAAATTTATAGCTAATTTTTCTGGTATTGCCAAACCATTGATTGATTTGACTAAGAAGGGTGCTGATGTGCTGAATTGGTCTCCAGAGGCTGTTTCTTCCTTTCAGGAGCTGAAGTGGAGGTTCACTTCTGCTCCAGTTTTGCGGCAACCTAATGTCTCACTCCCGTTTCAGGTAGAGGTGGACGCTTCTGAGATTGGTGCAGGAGCTGTTTTGTCCCAAAAAGATCCGGTAACATCTAAAATGAATCCCTGTGCTTTCTTTTCCCGAAAGTTCTCCCCATCTGAACGCAACTATGATGTGGGGAATTGGGAACTGTTAGCCATGAAATGGGCATTTGAGGAGTGGAGACATTGGCTGGAGGGATCTAGACATCAAGTCGTGGTCCTCACTGACCACAAGAATTTGATTTAAGTTGAGTCGGCCAATTGCTTGAATCCTAGACAGGCTAGGTGGGCCTTGTTTTTCACACGTTTTGATTTTGTGGTCTCTTTTCTTCCAGGCACTAAGAATGTCAAGGCAGACGCCCTCTCTAGGAATTTCTTTGCTGATTCTCCTATTGTGACCAAGCCTACTACCATCTTAGGCGAGGGGGTAGTTCTTTCTGCCATCTAGCCCGATTTGAGACGTGCTCTGGAAGAGTTTCAGGAGGACAAACCTGAGCGTTGTCCCATTGGAAAATTGTATGTTCCTGACCAGTGGAGAAAGAGAGTAATGTCTGAAGTTCATTGCTCCGCATTGGCTGGTCATCCAGTTATTTTTGGTATTAGAGATTTGGTGAGTCGGTCTTTTTGGTGGCCCGCCTTATCTCGTGATGTCA
The DNA here is from genome assembly GCF_039654945.1 of Dendrobates tinctorius. Taxonomy (NCBI): domain Eukaryota; kingdom Metazoa; phylum Chordata; class Amphibia; order Anura; family Dendrobatidae; genus Dendrobates; species Dendrobates tinctorius. The sequence continues at coordinate 11,313,674 of NW_027361749.1, forward strand.
GGAATTTTGTGCAGTCCTGTGGGACTTGCTCCCGGTCTAAACCTTGTTCTCGCTCTAGTGGGTTGTTGATGCCTTTGCCGGTGTCCAGGAGGCCATGGACCCATATTTCAATGGATTTTATTTCTGATCTGCCTGTCTCTCAGAGAATGACTGTTATCTGGGTGATTTGTGATAGATTCTCTAAGATGGTCCATCTTGTACCACTCCCTAAGTTGCCATCTTCCTCAGAGTTGGTGCCCTTGTTTTTGCAACAGGTGGTTCGCTTGCGTGGGATTCCTGAGAACATTGTATCTGACAGAGGAGGTCAGTTTGTCTTTAGATTTTGGAGGACTTTTTGTTCCAAGCTGGGAATTCAGTTGTCCTTCTCCTCTGCGTTTCACCCTCAGACCAATGGGCAGACGGAGAGAACAAACCAGACTTTGGAGTCTTATTTGAGATGTTTTATCTCTGCTGATCAGGATGATTGGGTCTCATTTTTGCCCTTGGCCGAATTTGCTTTAAATAATAGAGCTAGTTCTGCCACTTTGATGTCACCTTTTTTTTGTAACTTTGGGTTTCATCCTCGATTCTCTTCAGGGCAGGTGGAGTCTTCTGCCTGCCCAGGTGTTGACACTGTGGTGGAGAGAATGCACCAGATTTGGGACCAAGAGGTGAATAAGTTGTCTCTCTCCCAGGAAAAGGTCCAGCGGTTTTCCAACCGGCATAGGACCATTGGTCCCCGGTTTAAGGTGGGTGATATGGTTTGGTTGTCAACAAAGAATATCTCTATGAAGGTGGTTTCTCCAAAGTTTAAACCTAGATTTATTGGACCTTACAAGATTTTGGAGATTCATAATCCGGTCTCTTTTCGATTGGCTTTTCCGCTTACATTTAAGATCCATAACGTGTTTCATAAATCTCTGTTGAAGAGGTTTGTTGAGCCAGTAGTTCCTGTGGTGGCACCTCCTGACCCTGTATTGGTTGAAGGTAATGTGGAATATGAGGTTGAGAAGATACTGGATTCTCGCCTGGCTAGATGGAGACTCCAGTATTTGGTTAAGTGGAAGGGTTATGGCCAGGAGGATAATTCTTGGGTCTCTGCATCTGATATTCATGCCGAAAGATTGGTTCGTGCTTTTCATCGGGACTATCCTGATCGGCCTGGTGGCGTGGATGAGGGTTCGGTGACCCCTCCTCAAGGGGGAGGTACTGTTGTGAGCTCATTTTCTCATTCACTTTTGATGTCCGATGGACTCCCTCTGCTGGTGAAAGGAGGTGGTGAAACTGATTTGGATGGGAGAAACCTGTCATCTGAAAAGGTGGATTGCGATTGGACATCCGGAATCTCTGAGTGGATATAGGGCTGCCGACGCCCTGTAGGGTTGCTGGTGATTTCTCTGCTCTGAGCTCTGGCCTCCAGTTCAGTTCCTGTCATCTGAAAGCTAAGTTTTGCTCTGTTATTGTTCCATGAGATTTTGTCTGATTTGCTTAGTTTTGTGTTCAGCCAGCCCCACCGGGGCTTTGCTGAATTTCCATTTTGTCCCTGATCGGTTAAATCTCTTTTGCTCTGTCTTTGGAATATATCGGAGTGCTGATATAGGGATTTTGAAGTCTAGTGACTTCAGGGTTGTTTTTCTTATCAGACGTGTTGGGACATTTTTGGTAGGGTTTTTGCGGATTGCAGCTAGCATCTTTTCTGTCCTTTCCTATCTAGTTAGTTGGGCCCCATCGTTTGCTCTGCCTGTCTTTCTGTCTGTGTTTGTGTTTTCATCTGTTTTCACCGACAATACATGTTGGGGGCTGTCTATTGCTTTGGGGTCTGCTCTGGGGCAGTTTAAATTTCCCCTTTCTTTCTTTAGGCTTATTTAGCTCTCCGGCTGTGACGAGGTGTCTAGGATCACCGTAGGAACACTCCACAGCTACTGTTAGTTGTGTGAATAGGATCAGGGGTCTGCAATCCGTTAGCTACCAACCTCTCTGGTTTTCTGGACTTAGCTTGCATTTTTGTTTTTTCCTCCTCCAGTGACTCATTCATAACAGGGGACGGACGGACGCAGGAAGGAATGGAGGATACCAGGGCATGTAGCTCCAACTCTTTAGTCACAGTCTGTAGTGCCTGCTTCTGTGCCGTGTCCTCCGGGTCAGGGACTCAGTCAACCTCCAGGCAAGATGGAAAGCTCCCTTCCACACTCCGCCAACTTATGTGCCTTTTCTGAACGTCTCCTCTATAGCGCCTTTAAGTGTGAAGATCCCCTAGTACTGTGTTACACTGGAGTTCCTCCTGACAGATGTTCCCAAGAACTCTACTTGCATGGCAGACAGCTGTAGCCTGCTTCGGGGACTCTCTACTCCTGAATCCCAGCTCTCTATCCGTGTTGCTGTTGTGTCCTCAAGTCTTAGATGGGAGTAGTGCATTTACAGCCCACTACTCCACCGGTGTCTGCTGCAGAACCATTAGTGTCAATACAACATCAGGGACCGGGCCCCGGCCTTGCGCTTAGAACTTCTAGGCAGGGTTCTTCCTCTAACCCACGTCATCTGTGTTCCCTTTTACTCCTACGTTCCGTACTTGTCTTTCCCTTCTATGGAAGCTCAGGCTTCAGTTCAAGGTCTTTCTTCTTTCCTTTCCTTTCCTTTCCTTTCCCGTGCCAGCTGGCTCGGGTCACTGAGGCAGCTGCAGAACTCCTTCCTCCATCCCTCTTCCAGGGATCCCCACTCCTCTCCGAGTGGCTTCCTTCCTCACTGACCTCCTGTCAGACTCCACCTGAGCTGAACCTGAACTGAACCTCAATCCTGTAACCGTCCCACTCTTTTATATGAATTCTCAACTCCACCCACCTCCCAGCACGTCTAGTGTCCCAAGCACAGAACCACCAAAGGTGCTCTGCCTCTCTCTAAGCAAGGAGCCGCAATGTGGTTATGCTGAACTACTCTATTGTGTGGGGTGCGAGTGTTGGAGCGTGGTCAGGAGCCTCCAACTTACCTGGAAGGTGGGGCACCACACCTTAGGAGAAGGTGCAGTACCTCTGTGGCGACTGAGCCTCAGGGGCGCCACACTGGCTGTTACCTTTATGGAGCCTGCTCAGTTCCCTGCTCTGCTGCGTAGCTGCACATGTGTTGTTAGGTCTTTGCTTTGCTGCTTGACCATCCGCATGTGCGGTCCCTGGTGGCCGCTGTGGAAGCTGTCCGCAGGTTGTGAGGTCATTTGCAGCTGGTGCATGACTTTCCACGTGTGTCTTGGCTGGCAGCCATGGCCAGGTTCTCTAAGCTGCAGTTCCTGCACTTATTGTGCTGCAGTGGTTTCTGTGTGTGCTTAGGGCGTGCGCAGCCACACCTTCCCTGCTTTTATCAGGGTTAGTGTATGTGCTTGAAATGATGTTCCCAGCCAATTGCTGAGGGGCAGCTCCTTTATAAGCTGACCCTGCCCTATGGGTGGGGCCAGAGCTACTCACAACTCACAAAGCTCCTGGACTTTGCCATGTGTGTTATGAATGAGTCACCATAGGAGGCAAAAACAGAAATACTAGCTAAGTCCAGAAAACCAGAGAAGTTGGCAGCTATCGGATTGCAGACCCCTGAACCTAACAACAACAACTAGCAGTAGCCGTGGGGGGTTCCCACGGTGCCCTAGACCCCTCGATCACAGCCGGAGAACTACATAGCCTAAAGACAGAAAGGGAAAACTAAACTGCCCCAGAGAAGACCCCAAAGCAATAGGCAGCCCCCAACATATAATGACAGTGAAGCAAGATGAAAAAACACTCACACAGATAGAAAGATAGGCTGAGCAAATGATGGGGCCCAAGCTAACTAAATAGGACAGAATAGAAAAGCTGCTGTCTGCAATCCGCCAAAACCCTCTCAAAAACAAGAGCCAACAGACTGATAGGGAAAAAACTCTGAAGACGCTAGGCTTCAAAAAGACTATATCAGTACTCAGGTATTATCTGAAGACAGAGCAAAAAGGAATTCAGCTCACCCAGCAGGGAATGGCAGAAATCCAGAAAAACAAGGCAAAACAAAACCAAAACAGAAATGCAAAAAGTAGAGCAGAAAACTTAGCTTTTGAGGAGCAGGAATCAGACTGGTCTCCAAGAATCCCTCAGAGTAATCACCCGCAAGGCAGAAAGGCGTCGGCTGCCTTATATCAAGTCAGCAATCCCAGTCACCCAGTCATCATTATTCTGCTCAGGTGCTTTGTAATCAGCCTCACTACCTTCATTCACCAGAAGAGGGAGTTCATCAGACCTCAATGGTGAAGGGGAAAATGAACTCACAACAGTACCTCCCCCTTGAGGAGGGGTCACCGAACCCTCATCCACGCCACCAGGGCGATCAGGGTGAGCCCGATGAAAGGCACGCACCAATCTTTTGGCATGAATATCAGAGGCAGAGACCCAGGAATTATCCTCCTGACCATAACCCTTCCACTTAACCAAATACTGGAGTCTCCGTCTAGCCAGACGGGAATCCAGTATCTTCTCTACCTCATATTCCATGTTACCTTCAACTAATACAGGGTCGGGAGGTGCCACCCTAGGAACAACTGGTTCAACAAACCTCTTCAACAAGGACTTATGAAACACATTATGAATTTTAAATGTGACAGGAAGAGCCAAACGAAAAGAGACCGGATTAATAATCTCCAAAATCTTGTAAAGTCCAATAAATCTAGGCTTAAAGTTAGGAGAAGCCACCTTCATAGCGATATTTTTTGATGATAACCAAACCATATCACCAACCTTAAACTGGGGACCAATGGTCCTATGTCGGTTGGAAAACCGCTGGGCCTTTTCCTGGGAGAGAGATAACTTATCCACTACTTGGTCCCAGATCTGGTGCATTCTCTCCACCACAGTGTCAACACCTGGGCAGGCAGAAGGCTCCACCTGCCCTGAAGAAAATCGAGGATGAAACCCAAAGTTACAAAAAAAAGGTGACATCAAAGTGGCAGAACTAGCTCTATTATTTAAAGCAAATTCGGCCAAGGGCAAAAATGAAACCCAATCATCCTGATCAGCGGAAATAAAACATCTCAAATACGACTCCAAGGTCTGGTTTGTTCTCTCCGTCTGCCCATTGGTCTGAAGGTGAAAAGCAGAGGAGAAGGACAACTGAATTCCCAGCTTGGAACAGAAAGTCCTCCAAAATCTAGACACAAATTGAACTCCTCTGTCAGATACAATGTTCTCAGGAATCCCGTGCAAGCGAACCACCTGTTGCAAAAACAGGGGCACCAACTCAGAGGAAGATGGCAACTTAGGGAGTGGTACAAGATGAACCATCTTAGAGAACCTATCACAAATCACCCAAATGACAGTCATTCTCTGAGAGACAGGCATATCAGAGATGAAATCCATTGAAATATGGGTCAATGGCCTCCTGGGGACCGGCAAAGGCATCAACAACCCACTAGAGCGAGAACAAGGTTTAGACCGGGAGCAAGTCCCACAGGACTGCACAAAATTCCTGACATCACGAGACAAGGCAGGCCACCAAAAAGACCGACTCACCAGATCTCTAGTACCAAAAATACCTGGATGACCAGCCAATGCAGAGCAATGAACTTCAGACATCACTCTCTTCTTCCACTGGTCAGGAACATACAACTTTCCACTGGGACAACGCTCAGGTTTGTCCTCCTGGAACTCTTCCAGAGCACGTCTCAAATTGGGCGAGATGGCAGAAAGAACTACCCCTTCGCCTAAGATGGTAGCAGGCTTGGTCACCACAGGAGAATCAGCAAAGAAGCTCCTAGAGAGGGCGTCTGCCTTGACATTCTTAGTGCCAGGAAGAAAAGAGACCACAAAATCAAAACGTGTAAAAAACAAGGCCCACCTAGCATGTCTAGGGTTCAAGCGTTTGGCCGACTCCAGGTAAATCAAATTATTGTGGTCAGTGAGGACCACGACTTGGTGTTTAGCTCCCTCCAACCAATGTCTCCACTCCTCAAATGCCCATTTCATGGCTAACAGTTCCCGATTCCCCACATCATAGTTACGTTCAGATGGAGAGAACTTTCGGGAAAAGAAAGCACAGGGATTCATTTTAGATGTTACAGGATCCTTTTGGGACAAAACAGCTCCTGCACCAATCTCAGAAGCGTCCACCTCTACCTGGAATGGGAGTGAGACATCAGGTTGCCGCAAAACCGGGGCGGAGGTAAATCTTCGCTTCAGCTCCTGAAAGGAAGCAACAGCCTCCGGAGACCAATTCAACACATCAGCACCCTTCTAGTCAGATCAGTCAATGGCTTGGCAATACTAGAAAATTTTGCTATAAATTTCCGATAAAAATTAGCAAAACCCAAAAACTTCTGGAGGGCCTTCAAAGAGGTGGGCTGAACCCAATCATAAATGGCCTGTACCTTGGCCGGGTCCATTTCAATAGTTGACGGAGACAAAATAAATCCCAAAAATGAAATCCTTTGTACCCCAAAAAGGCATTTCGATCCTTTGACATACAGGGAATTCTCCCTCAAGATCCGGAACACAGTCCGAACATGTTCCACATGAGAATCCCAATCCTTGGAGAAGATCAAAATATCATCCAGATAGATAATCAAAAATGTATCCACAAAGTCTCGGAAAATGTCGTTCATAAAGCACTGGAAGACAGAAGGGGCATTAGTGAGCCTAAAAGGCATCACCAGGTACTCAAAATGTCCCTCCGGAGTATTAAACGCCGTCTTCCATTCATCCCCATGCTTAATGCGGATAAGATTATACGCCCCCCTGAGGTCAAGCTTGGTAAACCAGCAAGCACCTTTACCTCTGGAGAATAGATCCGAAATCAGGGGTAACGGATACTGATATTTAATAGTAATTTTGTTGAGGGCACGATAATCAATACAAGGCCTTAATGAACCATGCTTTTTGGCCACGAAAAAAAAAACGGCACCTAAGGGTGAAGAGGATGGTCTAATATGACCCTTCTCCAACGCCTCCTTAATATAGGATCACATAGCCTCGTACTCGGGTACAGATAAATTGAAGAGCCGACCCTTAGGAAATTTACACCCCGGGCTCAGTTCAATTGCACAGTCATAACTCCTACGAGGAGGCAAAGACGCAGACTCATTCTCACTAAATACATCATAAAAGTCCGCCAAATAGTCAGGAACATCATGCGACTGAGGAGAGGTGGAAAAAACCGGAGCCTCACTAAGGGCACACCGACAACCCCAACTCACCACAGACACAGATTTCCAATCCAAAACTGGATAATGAATTTGCAACCAGGGAAACCCCAGAACAATGGTATCATGCAAATTATGCAACACGAAAAATCTGCAATTTTCTTGATGGTCTGGGGCGACCCGCATTACCACCTGGGTCCAAAACTGAGGTTTATTTTTTGCCAAAGGAGTAGCATCAATCCCCCTCAAAGGGATAGGCGTCCGCAGAGGTGTCATCGGAAATCCACAACGTTTAGCAAAATCCAAGTCCATTAGATTCAGGGCTGCTCCCGAATCCACAAAAGCCTTGGCGGAAAATGTGGGCAGGGAGCAGATCAGAGTAATTGGCAGAAGAAACTTAGGTTGAACACCACCCACAGAAAACGTGTGTGCAAAACGTTTCTCTCGTTTAGGACAGACAGAAATAATATGCGAGGCATCTCCACAAAAAAAACACAGCTTATTACGCCTTCTTAACTCCTGATGTTGCTCCCTGGACAAAACTCTATCACATTGCATAGGTTCAGACACTTGTTCAACAGGTGGCAACACCTCTCGTGCAGTCCTGCGTTCACGTAAACGCCGATCAACCTGAATGGCTAATGACATAGAATCGTCAAGACCAGATGGGACAGGAAATCCCACAATAGTATCTTTTACGGCTTCTGACAAACCCTTCCGAAAGAGAGCTGCCATGGCATTATCATTCCAGGTAGTAAGGACAGCCCACTTTCGGATTTTTTGACAGTACAATTATGCAGAATCTCGACCCTGGCTCAATGCCAACAGGGTCTTTTCAGCCTGATCAATAGCATTAGGTTCATCATACAACAACCCCAAGGCTTGAAAAAATGCGTTCACATTAGTCAGAATAGGATCATCTGGTTTCAAAGAAAACGCCCAATCCTGGGGATCGCCATGCAGCAAAGAGATGACAATTTTAACCTGCTGCGCGGAGCTCCCTGACGAGTTAGGCTTCAAGGCAAAAAATAATTTACAATTATTTTTGAAATTCAAAAATTTAGACCGATCCCCAAAAACACATCAGGAGTAGGGATCTTTGGTTCAGCAGCATGTGAATGAGCAAGGTAGGCGGAAATTCCCCGCACTTACGCAGCGAGCTGCTCCACACGATCAGACAATTGCTTTATCTCCATTGAGAGAAAAAAAAATTCCCCCTACGGCCTCAGAGATATAGAGGAAAAAATATACACACTTTTTTTTTTTTTACAATTCTTTCCTGCTATTGAGTACCCTAGGATCTGCGGTATGGCGGGTGATTCTGTTATGAATGAGTCACCGTAGGAGGCAAAAACAGAAATACTAGCTAAGTCCAGAAAACCAGAGAAGTTGGCAGCTATCGGATTGCAGACCCCTGAACCTAACAACAACAACTAGCAGTAGCCGTGGGGGGTTCCTACGGTGCCCTAGACCCCTCGATCACAGCCGGAGAACTACATAGCCTAAAGACAGAAAGGGAAATCTAAACTGCCCCAGAGCAGACCCCAAAGCAATGGGCAGCCCCCAACATATAATGACGGTGAAGCAAGATGAAAAAACACTCACACAGATAGAAAGATCAGCTGAGCAAATGATGGGGCCCAAGCTAACTAAATAGGACAGAATAGAAAAGCTGTTGTCTGCAATCCGCCAAAACCCTCTCAAAAACAAGAGCCAACAGACTGATAGGGAAAAAAGCCCTGAAGACGCTAGGCTTCAAAAAGACTATATCAGAACTCAGGTATTATCTGAAGACAGAGCAAAAAGGAATTCAGCTCACCCAGCAGGGAAAGGCAGAAATCCAGAAAAACAAGGCAAAACAAAACCAAAACAGAAATGCAAAAAGTAGAGCAGAAAACTTAGCTTTTGAGGAGCAGGAATCAGACTGGTCTCCAAGAATCCCTCAGAGTAATCACCCGCAAGGCAGAAGGGCGTCGGCTGCCTTATATCCAGTCAGCAATCCCAGTCACCCAGTCATCATCATTCTGCTCAGGTGCTTTGTAATCAGCCTCACTACCTTCCTTCACCAGAAGAGGGAGTTCATCAGACCTCAATGGTGAAGGGGAAAATGAACTCACAACAGTACCTCCCCCTTGAGGAGGGGTCACCGAACCCTCATCCACGCCACCAGGGCGATCAGGGTGAGCCCGATGAAAGGCACGCACCAATCTTTTGGCATGAATATCAGAGGCAGAGACCCAGGAATTATCCTCCTGACCATAACCCTTCCACTTAACCAAATACTGGAGTCTCCGTCTAGCCAGACGGGAATCCAGTATCTTCTCTACCTCATATTCCATGTTACCTTCAACTAATACAGGGTCGGGAGGTGCCACCCTAGGAACAACTGGTTCAACAAACCTCTTCAACAAGGACTTATGAAACACATTATGAATTTTAAATGTGACAGGAAGAGCCAAACGAAAAGAGACCGGATTAATAATCTCCAAAATCTTCAATCCTCAATGGTGAAGGGGAAAATGAACTCACAACACATGTGTGTCTCGTGTCTGTGGACCTCGTCTGTCTCGGTTATGGTACCAAATTCCCTGCCTTGATTCCTGCTTTGTCCTGTTCCCTCGCCCTGCCCCGGAGGCAGCATATCCAGGCTTGAATCCTTGATCCTGTACGTATCCTGTACCTGACCATGTCTGAACTGTCTGCTATGTTGTGTTCCTGGAATCCATAGAATCATAGAATCATAGAATCATAGAATCGTAGAGTTGGAAGGGACCTCCTGGGCCATCTGGTCCAACCCCCTGCTCAAAGCAGGATTCTCTAAATCATCCCAGTTAGATGTCTGTCCAGCCTCTGTTTGAAGACTTCCATTGAAGGAGAACTCACCACTTCTCGTGGCAGCCTGTTCCACTCATTGATCACTCTAACTGTCAAAAAGTTTTTTCTAATATCTAATCTGTGTCTCCTCCCATTCAGCTTCATCCCATTGCTTCTAGTCTTTCCTTGTGCAAATGAGAATAAAGTTGATCCTTCTACAATGTGACAGCCCTTTAGATATTTGTAGACAGCTAATCCCTCTGTGTTTGGAGCCCTGCACCCAGTGACTCTGAGACTCTTGTAACCGGTGTTCCTGCTGAGCATCTACTATGCTGTGCTCTGACTACCATGCGGTGCTAGCTCCATGAAGGCCCAGTAATCCTGCGGTGTTAGCACTATCACGCTTGAGTTCCTTCCTAGGTCCGATGTCCGCAGCCTGATGACCGCTGCCTGGAGCTGGATGACTGCAGTGGTGCCGGTAGGTCGTGTTGGATGTCTGGAACCAAACGACTGATGTCTGCCGGTGACTCTGATGTCCTGTGGGTGACCCTGATGTCCTGCCTGCATCTGGATGACCTCGTGTGTCCTGATGACCTCATGTGTCCTGATGTCCTGATGACCTCATGTGTCCTGATGTCCTGATGACCTTGTGTGTCCTGATGTCCTGATGACCTCGTGTGTCCTGGTTTTGTCTATGTACTGTGACTTTACTTTAAGTAAACTTTACTTTATTTATACCTGAAGTTGTGCGGTGTCATCAAGTCCTGCATGTCCTTGTCCACATGCTCAGCTGCCACAGTATCCCAGTCACTGACCTTCCCTAGTTCGGGTAGGCCCGGGTCCCCCTCTGTGGTATAGAGGGTCGATATTGCGTCCCCGGGGGATGCCCACCCCCTCGCCATGGCGTGGAGGTGCCTGCTGGGCCGCGTCTGCGACTGCAGTCGTAACAAGAAAATTCTGGATTTTACTCCTTGAGCTGGACTTTTCTTTTTCTATGAAGGAAAACTTATGCCTCCTCTGCTGAGTACTGGGTTTGGGACAACTGGGATGACATTTTTTCACGTAAGTGGTGTACCAAATTTTATTCACGTGTGTGTGTGTGTGTGTGTGTGTGTGTGTGTGTGTGTGTGTGTGTGTGTGTGTGTGTGTGTGTGAGTATTTGGTGTAAACTTTTTTATTTAGAAGAGAAGAAAATCTAATCCTATCAGCTAATCAGAAATAATTTTTTTACTCTCTTTTCACACAAAAGAAAACCAAAACAAAAAAACAGCCGAAGGTCGATCAGTGATGTGTTGCTGATCAGCATTCGACAGCTGCAGGACGAATGCATGGATGTGATTCTATCCCTAACTAAATTCCGTAAAAAATATTGTAATAAACAATGATTACTACGATATATTTTTACTGTCCCTAATGTAAATTTTTTTTATTGTTTTTTTTAAAAAACAAAAACAAAACCCAACAACCAGAGATTGATCACTAATGTGCGTCAGTGATCAGCACTCGACGGCTGTAGGATGGACGCACAGATGATTCTTTTTTTCCACGCTGACAGTAACCCTATTCCTTTAAAACCACTACACCGATGCCTCTGTCCTGTGCCAGTCACTACCCTGGTTTCCCTTCCGATCCAGAGTTCAATATAAACTTATCACTCTCATCCACAAAACGTGCCATGGTTCAGCACCCCCTTACACCTCCCTCATCTTAGTCTATCACCCTATCCGTGGTCTCCGTTCTGCTAAAATCCTTCAATAATCTGAACTTCCCATTCCCGTCTCCAAGATTTCTCGTGTGCTGCACCAGTTGTTTAGAACACATTACCCAAGACAATTGAATCTGAACTTCCCATTCCCGTCTCCAAGATTTCTCGTGTGCTGTGCCAGTTGTTTAGAATGCACTACCCAGGACAATTCTATTACCATATTTTTTGGACTATACGATGCACCAGGACAGGTTGATGAGGGGAGCCTGCTGAGGGCAGGTTGCTGAGGGGAGGCTGCTGAGAGCAGGTTGATGAGGAGAGGCTGCTAAGGGAAGGTTGCTGTAAGGTGGATGCTGAGGGGAGGTGAGACTGCTGAGGGCAGGTTTCTGAGGGGAGGCTGCTGAGAGCAGGTTGTTGAGGTGAGGTTGCTGAGGACAGGTTGCTGTGAGGAGGATGCTGAGTTGTTGAAGGCAAGCTGTTTAGGGCAGGCTGCTGAAGACAGGTTTCTGAGGTGAGACTGCTGAGGGCTGGATGCTGAGGAGAGGCTGCTGAGGGAAAGCTGCTGAGGGCAGGCTGCTGAGGGGAGGATGCTGAGGGCAGGCTGCTGACGAGGTGGACAGGGTGGAAAGGCTGCAGCGGGCAAGGTGAGGCTGAGGTCATGGCGGGCAAGCTGAGGCAGTCATTAAGTCATTAGCTTCCTCTTGACTCGACGGCGGGCGCGGTGGTGTGTGAGTAAGTAACTTATGTCCATGTATTCATTTGTCCACCATTTTAGTACATGATTGTATGATACAATAATTCACTCCTCTTCACACTTCCAGCCCCCAACCAAAATCTATAAGCTACTGGATGATCCTGAGATGCTGCAGAACCAAATGCTCAATTAGAACATCAGGCAGCAGCGCTCAGGATCATCCAGTAGGTTATACATTTTGGTTGGGGGCTGGAAGTGGGGAGAGGAGAGAATGATTGATGCAAGTGGATGTATATGATTGGGAAACATCTTTATTATTCTATGGTAGTGTAATTATTGAAAGAGGAAAATTGGTCTGCACTCCAACTGCAGTGCATGGACTGGGCGTCGATCTCATGACTCACATCCTCATACATGTTGTGAGGCTGCGGAGTTCAGGTCACAGATCGGCGGCCAGTCCATCCACTGCAATCTGAGGGCAGACCAGTATTCACAGTCGGCTGAATGAGTCTTAAACGGGTTGTCCAGTCTAAATTCACAAGCCTGCAGTCCCTCTATGTGTCACTCTATGTGACTACAGGCTTGTGAATCGTACACACTGTGCGCTGTGAGGATTCACCGATGTCAGAGCCAGGAATGGTGGTCATGTGGCTGCAAAGACGCAAAATGCTATATAGGCGCAACCTCACTTCATATAGTTGCATTGTGAGAGGCTTTAGTCAGATTCTGGCTGGGAGTCTGCATGTCACCTCATTATCATAACAAGCAGGATTAAAATGATTACAATGAGAGATAACAGAATCCACCATTAACAGTATGTAGTGTCACAGCTCACCTCTTCTGCATTCCTGCACAATAACTTCTACATGTCACTAAACATGAGAACATGTATAGAAAACTCTCCCAAGCAAATAGAGTCCCCTACTGTCTAGTGATATATACATGCGTATGTCCAATGTCCATATCTCAAAAAAGGCAAGACAGCAGCTACCATAAATGTGCAGAAAACAGAATAAAATAATCTGTAATCACAAATACAGATTATACAAAAATGATCACAATCTGGTTTCAATTAGTTTAAAAAATATGTGACTAATTCCCTGAAAGAAAAATAAAGAAAAAAATACCTAAAAAGAGTATTGGATATTTTAACAAATATTTAATAGGTTAGAGTAGACTATGGCCTGGCCAAAAGAGTCTACCTTGTCGTGGTGGCGGCTTAGAAATTTTTTTTTCAAAACAAATGCTGCGGGCTATGTACAGTATGTGGTCCGGTGTTCGATGGGAAATGTTAATGAGTGATTGGTGTGGACCTGGTGCAGAAGTGGAGGTTTTCCAAGAGTGGACGGTGGGACTGTGGAAGGTTCAAGGGGTAGAGGCGGAGCTGGGGTGGAGGCGGACCTAAGGTGCAGGCGGACCTGAGGTGCAGATGGAACTGGGGCAGAGCCTGGGCAGAGTCTCAAGGGAGCCCTACCTCCATGCACTGTAACAGAAATGCTACTCCAGTCTTGAAAGATAACTTTTTCTGGTTCCTCGCTGAAAGCTCTGAGGAAAAATCGCACAAAAAGTACAGCAGCATCTTTAAATGCACAGTGGCAATAAGTGTTCATGAAATCACATCCAATTATTATAGTTATAAAAAGACTCAGATAGCTTTTATCAATCACACAAAAGTCTATTAGTTTACACTGCATGCTGGTCTGTATATAACAGATCAATGACATAGAAAACAGTGGCGACATCTCTGCAGAGACCGGCAGTCCTTGCATAGTACAGATCACTTAACAGCACCATCTTGTGGTCAATTCAAGAATGTGGTTTAGTTTGGAGAATTGTTTTTATTCCAGACATTGGTTAAATATTGTTACCATGAATAACATGACAATTCCTATGTACCTAAATACTTCATTTTCATATATATCATCTAAGATCTGTTACTTTTCAATCTGGGTTTTTTAAGTGCTAAACATGGACACAATATGATGAATGTATGTACAATGTACAGTATCAGTTCCAAATTGATTCTTATTCAACAATCCAATACAGCTGAGAGGATATGTGTATATGTGTCGGTCTCCTTTTTGAAGTCTAAGGGGGTCATTGGCTTGGCTATTTTAAAAACCCTGTGTATTATGGCTTCTGCCCTGAAGTGCATATGGTAGCAGTATGCATAGCACACTCTTCATTTTAGTTTCCAATTTAAAAAAGCTAATAATTTCTGCACAATATTCTTCTTTCAGTTCTTCTACACCACAAATATAGTCACCATTCCTTAAACGCTATGCCATAATCCCGCTGCCTGTCTTTCTTTCCCCGTTTGATTTTCCTCAGATATGGCTACTGCCAGATAGGCTTGGATAACAGTGTGGATAGTCTGTTCGCTGTCACTTTGTCATCCATTTTGTAGAAAAAGAAAATGAGGCTGTTACGGCCTTGAGTTCTTACCCATCTGTCTCCGCCCCCCAGCGCATCTCCGACATGGTCCCACGCCGCTCCCCGTCTATCTTCTCAGGGTCGCGGCGCGTCTGCGGTTCGCGCATGCTCGCTCGCGCTTCCCCCGCCACTGGGCTTCCTGGGAGGTTGTGACCTGTGGCCCCGCCCCATCATGGCGGCACCCACCGGGTATTTCTGCTTGGCGTCTCTACCGGTAAGACGCCTGTTTATCTAACGCGGTGGCGCTAGCATCCTTTGCTTGGTGTCATTCCTCGTCCTTAGGCCCCTTGTCTCTGCCTTGTCTGTCAGCCCTGTAACTCTGTCCTTGCCAGTCTGCCCTGTGTCTCAGCCTTGTCTGTCTGCCTGGCATCTTTGCCTTGTCTGTCAGCCCTGTGACTCTGCCATTGCTAGTCTGCCCTGTTTCTTAACCTTGCCTGTCTGCCCGGCATCTCTGCCTTGTCTGTCTGCCCGGCATCTCTGCCTTGCCTGTCAGCCCTGTGACTCTGCCTTGCCTGCCTGCCCTGTGTCTCTGCTGTACCTGCCAGCCCTGTGTCTATCAGTCTCATTTTGTCCTTCCTCTCTTTCAGCATCAAGCCCCTGCCAGCCCCAGGTCCTCCCACGTTCTGTCTTGCCTCCCGTAGTCCTCTGTTCTTGGTACCTACTGGCTCATATCTATACTATGTCCTCACCTTGCTCTTCCTCCTTATCTCTCCTGTGTTGCCCTAAGTCGCCCCTTTGGCTCCAGCCATTGTGGTTCCATCTCCTTTGAGCCTGCCCCTAACACTCCCTGTATAGGGGGTGGTCTTCACCTGGTCCACTCGCCCTCGGGGGCTCTGGAGCCACGACCCAGAGGGTCCACTTTCGGGTTTCTCCCTAGAACCCTTACAGTGGCACTGAAAACAGATGGAGGTATTGGCAGCATTAGGTTATGTGCCCAGTGCGTATGCAGAAAATTCCTGACTAAAAACCGGACTCCTTCCCAGGAAAAACGCGTTTTTACGTGTTTTTTTCCGAAGCATCCACATTCTCATAGAATATAGTTGGAAATGCGTTTTTTTTTTTCAGCAAAATTAATGAACATGCTGCATTTTTTTCCATGATGCGTTTTTTTGCGTGGAAAAAAAAACACATGATGTGCACAAAAATTGTGGAATGCATTATAAGAATGGGATGCTTAATGTTTGCGTTTTTTAAGTGTTTTTGCAGGGAAAAAAATGCTTTAAAAATGCGAAAAAAACACTTACGAGGGCACACAGCCTAACAGAGTGCATTAGGTATTGTGACTATAGCTCTAAGGCTACATGCACACATTGAGTATTTGGTGAGTTTTTTACCCCAGTATTTGTAAGCCAAAACCAGGAGTGGGTGAAAAATGCAGAAGTGGTGCCAATGTTTCTTCTATTATGCTTTTCCTCTGACGCGTTCCACTCCTGGTTTTGGCTTACAAATACTGGGGTAAAAAACTCACCAAATACTCAATGTGTGCAAGTGGTCCAAGGCCGATGTCACACTAACCGTATGAAAAATCGGTTCGAGTCTCCCTGCCGAGAGTCGCACGAGTGTAATGCAAGTGTCATGCGAGTACCATCCGATTTACATCTGAATGTAGTCCGATTGCTATCCAATTGCAATGCAATTTTAACATGAGCTTTTACATAGAGCAATTCTCTATGTCATTTACACATCGTTCTCAAAGGAAATATTCATCAAAACACACACACACATATACTGTATATATATATTACATAGATAGATAGAAGATAGAATAAAAGCCGGCAATTCAGCAGCCGCATAATGTAAAATAACAGCAGGAGCCGACAGGATAGAATAGATGGATTACGTACAGTAAATACACATAGAATAGGTAGATATACAGATGTCTGTGTCAATTACAATTAGTACAGTATGTGTGCAGCTTACTGAACATGTATTTAATTAATAAAAGAAAATTTTTCTGAAGAAAACGGTGTAGACTTTTGGGTAATTTTCGTAACCAGCAGAGGGAAAGCCGATGGCTGGGGGCTGATATTTATTGTCATGATCCAGGATGGGGTTTCGCTTTGGCCCGTCCTGGTCTGACTGGGGGTTAATTGTTCCGCCTCTCCCTGGCAGAGGGCGGCTATTTAATGCTCACTGGACCTAGGTCCGGTGTCAGTTATACTCCTGCCCTCGGCTGAGTTAGTTGACCTTGTGCGTATGTGTGCCTTGTGTCTGATATCTTGCTTGCTTGTTTGGTTTTGATCTGGTTCTGTCCCTGTTACGAGTTCTGCCTGTCCCTCTTGTACTGCGCTACCTCTAGTGTATGACTCTCTGCTTGTGACCCGACTTCTCTCTGCTCGTCCCCTTGGTACCGCGTCGCCCTCTTGTGTATGACCTTTGGCTTTGTCTGACCTCCGGTCTGTTTATCCCTCCTGTACCTCACTGTCCGTACTGTGTATGAACTCCGTTTTGCCTGACTCTGAGTTTTCTGTCTACTCTGAAAGCAGGATGCTAAGCCCCGCCCCCTTACAGTCACATTACCGTATCATCACTCAGGTCCTGTGCACCTATACTTTCTGGCTGTCCTGATCCCCAGGGGTCCCTACAGTGCGGGTGAGTCCCTGCTCAGCAGAGGCTGCACGCCGGTGCTGTCAGGATCCTGATATTTATAGCCTGGGAAGGGGGTAATACCCATGGAGCTTCCCAGGCTATTAATATCAGCTCACACAAATCCTAAAAAAATGACAGAGTCCCCCTATAATTAATAACCAGCAAAGGCTATGCAGACAGCTGTGGGCTGATATTAATAGCCTAGGAAGGTAAAATGGATACTCTCAGTCTCTAAGATGCGCCAATTCTGGCACTTAGCCTCGCTTATCCCACTTGTCCTGTAGCGGGGGGGTTGATATTGTCAGGTCAGGTGACATCAAGCCCTGAGGTTAGTAATTGAGAGGTATTAATAAGATGCCCCCATTACTAACCCCACATTGTATGAAAATACAGACACCCAGAAAAAAGTCCTTTAATTGAAAGAATGACAGACTCCTTTAATCTTAATTAAACCATACTTAGGAACTCGCCCATTCCCCCAACTCCCTTGTAATCTGCAAAAGAGTTAAAAATAAAAAACAACAATATTCCTCACCTTTCCACAGAGATGCTGCTATTCCACTTGTCCAACGACGGGTCTAGCTCTGCTACATCTAGATGGCAGCCTGTCATCCAGCAGAGACACTGAGCATCGTGTGCTCAGTATCTTCCTATGATTTCCTATTCCCCATCTGAGAGCACCTCGAGCGTGAGAAAGGTCTCCTGCTTGTGGTGCCGTCAGACAGGTACTGCAAGTTCACAGCCAATGAGCTCACTTCTCCTTTCTGACGTCAATGCAAGCACCGTGGGAAAATTTCTTCAAGGCTTTCTTCACATGTATGTTTTAATAACATTTTTTGGCTTGATATGTCTTGTGTTTTTATAAGCGTTTTTTGGGTGGCTAATTTTTACTCAGACATATTTTACATGTGTTTTCTTCTTGTATCTTTTAATTTAATATAGAAAATCCTATGTGAAAATGCATAAAAAGCCAGGCTTAGAACATGCTGCATACAAAAACATACTGTTCAACACCAGAAGAAGCACCATGCATGTTCCAGCGGTAATTTGCACATCTTTCTCTGGAACATGCATGTAGACGGGTCTTTGGGAGAAACTATATTTATCATATGATTTCAATAGACTTGTGGCAGTTGCTTATTGCACCACTGTTACCCGGAGTTTGATGTAATCATGATTTTGTTGTGTGCGGTATTGGATATTGATGTTCTTCCATTCTCTTCTTCCTCATTCTTGGACCACGATATTCTGCATGTCATTGTCATTTTAATTATATTTCAATAAAACTTGTTTTCTTTTCTTTGGTGGTTTGTGGCTACTCCATCAGTGGCGGTTTCTTCAGCTTTTGACACTTTATAGGAGCACTCCACTCCTTTATTATTTTTCACTTATTAGGGGGGACACTTAAATTGGATATGTTCCCAACCTGGATACAGTTTATGTGCTATAGAAATTTTTTGATAGTAAAAACATATGTTTGTATTGTGTTTTTCCCCTTAAACTTATACTGTAGATTCCAAATGGCCACAAAATGTTCAAAAAATAAAAGCTGGAAAACACAAGAGAAAACTTTTCTTAAAACACTGAGGCAAATGTATCAATTTTAGCAAATCCTTATTGCGGTCTTAAACTGCGCCATATTTATTGTAGTGATTCATGCTGTTTATAAATCTGGCGCATCTTTAGACTGTCTAGTCAAGGTTTATATCACCTGGTTAATTGAATACTGTCACGCTAAACAGCTAAGAAGGGGGATATAAGGAGAGCATAGACTTATCACCTACATAAAATAACATGGAAATAAAAATGCATGATAAAATATATTATAAAATATTAGCATAAAAAATGAATGAATAAAAAGTTTGCTTAAAACTGTGAAATACAAACAAGAAGGCAACTGTGTGACGTAATGAGGTAGATGATTGTAATAGTATATACTGGTATTAATAAACACCTGTACAGGGCAATACAAAATTTGCTTTAGGTAGGTCATGCCAGTAATAGTCCCCCAGGCAAATACTGCATATATTCAATGATCCATAGATGCTGGAGACTTAGTCGTCCAAAATTAGAAACCCCACTTTAATTTAATAGGAAAAAAATGATAAAGAAATAATACTGTGTGGAGGGTTTGTGTCAGAAGCCACGTACCTGATACCCCCGGTGAGTAAGTCTTTTGTGGAGTGCAGGCAAGCGGGGCTCGCGGCATCCGGAACGCAGGCAACAGCGAGATGTCACGGTCTCGAGGGATAACAAAGTCTCGCGGTCATTCGTGCAAAGGATCACAGGGACCGGAGCGTGGAGAGAGGCAGGATGGCTGAACGGGACGTCGGAAGGTGAGAATAACTATATTTTTTATTTTTTTAATTATTTTTTACACCTGATCGCTGGTCTCCCGCCTGTCACACACAGCGATGCGTGCTGGCCAGCGGGAGACCAGCGACCAAAGAAATGTCCAGAGGTTTCTTCCAGCGATCAGCGATACCGGCAGGGGGGCCGCTCGCTGATCGCTGTCACACACAGCGATCTCGCTGGTGAGATCGCTGTTACGTCACAAAAGTTGTGACTCAGCAGCGATCTCGCTACCGAGATCGCTTAGTGTGACGGGGCCTTTAGTATTTTAGCAGACTCAATATATGCCAAATTTTTATGGTCCGTGATCACAGTGACAGGATGAATAGCCCCCTCCAAAAAGTGCCTCCATTCTTTAAATGCCAACTTGATCGCCAGAAGTTCACTATTACCCACATCGTAATTTCTTTCGGCTGGAGAGAACTTCTTGGAAAAGAAGGCACATGGCAGGAGACTGGTCAAAGTGGCAGGTCCCTGGGACCCCACCTCAGAAGCGTCCACCTCTACAATAAAAGGCCTGGACACGTCTGGCTGCACCAGGATCAGAGCGGACATAAAGCATTTTTTCAGTACCAAAAAGGAGTCCTTGGCGGACGCAGACCAATTTTTTACATCCGCACCCTTGCGTGTAAGATCGGTGAGTGGTTTAACCACCTGTGAAAACCCCCTAATGAATTTCTGATAATAGTTAACGAATCCCAAGAAGCGCTGGAGATCCTTAAGATCCCGGGGTTGAACTCAGTTAACAATAGCCTGCACCTTCTTGAGATCCATGCAAAACCCCTCACAGGACACAATTAAACCCAAAAAAAGACAGTTCTTGTACAAAAAACGAACATTTCTCCAATTTGACGAACAATTGCTTTTCCCTGAGTCTTTAGAGAACTGTTCGTAAATATTGCAGATGAGAATGACTGTCAAAGGAATATATCAAAATGTCATCCAGATAAATAAAGTAAGAACAAAACGGCCTATAAGGTGAGCAAACACTACAATGATGAAGTTCTGGAAAATAGCGGGAGTGTTAGTAAGGCTGAACGGCATGACTAGATTCTCAAGAAGTCCCTTTGATGTGAGAAACGCTGTTTTCCACTTGTCCCCTGCCCAAACCCTTACCAGATTATAAGCCCCCGGAGATCAAGTATGGAGAACCATTTAACCCCTGAAAGCTCATTACACAAATCAGGGCTAAGGGGAAGAGGGTTTGTGTTTCTCACAGTTATCTTGTTGAGTTCCCGAAAGTTGAGGCAGGGACATAAACCGCCATCTTTTTTCTTTACAAAAAAGAACCCGGCAGCCACAGGAGAGATGGAAGGCCGTATATGCCCCTTGCGGAGGCTTTTCGCAATATACTCCTTCATGGCTAACCGCTCCGGGCCAGACAAATAAAACAGATGGGCTTTAGGCAGCTTAGCCCCTGGAACTAGCTCAATGGCACAATCAAAGGGTCTATGTGGAGGTAAGACCCCAGTCTCGATTTTGGAGAATATGTCTTAGAAATCCTTCAGGTACTCCGGAATACCCTCCAGACAGACAGACGACACAGACAGATTTTACAGGTTCAGCTGGTAATGCAGATTCACAACACAGGTTGACACAGTTAGGACCCCAATGAACAATCTCCCCCATCTCCCAATTGATGACTGGGTTATGGCATTGTAACCAGGGCATACCCAACACCAACCCGGCAGGCAGATTATCCAGGACAAAACAACTTGTCTTTTCAGCATGGCCTGAGCCCACCTTCAGTGAAAAGATCTCAGAGACATAGAGAATCCCTTCCTTGGTGAGGGGAGAGGAGTCAATGGCCACCACTTTGACAGGAGTCTTGAGTCTAACTCTCCCTATCTTGCATTGAGAAATTAAACAAGGGCTGATAAAGTTGATAGATGAACCGTAGCCCACAAAAGCTGTAGAAAAAGGACAACCGTCTACTAGCAGTTCCACTTGCAGCAACACTTTAGAGAATGAGGAAAAGTGTATCTGAGGGTCTGGGTAGTCTCCTCGACAACTACTCAGACCTAATCGTTTGACACCATCTTGGACGATGAAGGACAGGAGGGACAGTCTGTCTTCCAGTGTCCAGAACCTCCACAATAGAAGCACAACTGCTTCTCATGGCGCTGTCTCCTCTCCTTCTCCTTAAGAGTGACAGCGCCCACCTCCTTGGCCTCAGATGTGGGACCGGCTCCTCTTCCACTGGGGTACAACGGGACCTCTAATTGCATCACACTTTTTGCCCGCAGCCTGCGGTCCATATGGACAGCCTGCGACATAGCGTCCTCCAGGGAATCTGGTGGAGGATGGAGTGCTAGGGCATCTTTCAGACATTCAGACAGGCCTCTACAGAATAAGCCCCGGAGGGCAGCATCATCCCAAGAGACCTCAGCATCCCAGCATCTAAATTCTGAGCAAAACGACTCAGCTGGGTGCTTCCCCTGACACAAACTCATCACCATGTCCTCAGTCAGCTGCACCCGATCAGGGGCATTCGAAGGAAGAGAAAATGTCCAAGCCTGCGGTGCTCCCATTAACAGGGACATAACGACTCCCACCCTCTGACTTTCATTCCCAGAAGAGCGGGGTCTCAATGAAAAAATATCTTACACCCCTCTGTTCTGGCCTCTGAATAGGGCAAAGAATGTTTGTATTATATGCTGGGTTAACTATAGCACCATCTAGTGGTGGCTGAATTTATAGCAGTGCCTTTGATAGAATTTACAGTCTGTGACAGAAGCAATGCACATGGGATTGAAGCAATGCTTTGTGGGAAGGAAGCAATGTATTCTGGGACAAAGAAGGGCCATTTTGCTTCTGTGTATATCATAGGATGCATGTGTTTACCTGTCCTCCATCTTAACTCTCCAACTTGAGTTCATTATCCGGGTAAAGCATATCTGGTAAGCTTAATCTTTCTTACAATGCAGTGTGTGCAGAGAGTTTATCAGAAATGTAATTAGACACCTGTGTTTTCTATGTAGGTTGCATCACACTGAATGCTTCTGTATTTGTGTTAGCTGTAATCATCTGC
The DNA here is from genome assembly GCF_039654945.1 of Dendrobates tinctorius. Taxonomy (NCBI): domain Eukaryota; kingdom Metazoa; phylum Chordata; class Amphibia; order Anura; family Dendrobatidae; genus Dendrobates; species Dendrobates tinctorius. Next base: position 11,336,409 of record NW_027361749.1, read on the forward strand.
CCAATACTTATGCATGTCATTTGTATTCTTACAGTTTTACCGCATGTTCTATACTCTTCACCAAATAAACAAGTTAGACTACAGAGAACTGTCTGCTTATTTTGGAAGACAGAGCTGTGGTTTATGCTGTATGCTGGCGTGCACAACGTGTCAGCATGCCTGAAGGCAGAACAGTAAAACAGATTGCCAGACGCCTGCGATAGTGAATTCAGGCTGTAAGGGACTGCTATCACCCAGACTGCTCCGCATACGGGTACTACAGCAGCCACCATATAGTCATTCTCAATCATGACAACTATAAGTGTTAGGGTCGGCGGAACGCACCAGATATAAATAATGGAAGGCGCGTTCGCCGCCCGGGGTCCACCGTGCGGTAGATGACAAGACCGCTGTTGGACAATGGCAGATACGCTAGAAGTGCGAAACAGCGCTCGGGTTAACGTCACCCGAGAGCCTGAGAGCGGACTCTGTTTAGTCACAGAGACGCCAAAGTATGAACTAGACGTAAAGGCTGAACCTGTTAGCTGCACAGGTCAGCCGGCGTGTGGCGTCGCAGCTGCGAACACCAAAAGCTGCTACTACTGCAGCGCGGCCGTAACTGAAGCCGCTAAGCGACGATGCCGGAGGAGCCGGGCACCGACGGACGCTAGTGTAGGTGAGGAAGGCTCAGTGGCGTGTAGCCTGCCACAATCTGGAGCTGACTAACCCAACATACTGTCACCATTCGTAATATCCGAGGGAAGGGGTTTCATAATAAGTCAGACACCAGTCCATGCATCCATCACCATACACACACAGCATAATATGCTACACTAGCGCATGGCCGAGCCGCCATGCAGGCTTTTTATAGCCATGCGCTTCCGGGACCTTCCAGTACTATAGGAAGGACCAATCAGATCCGACATAGGACCTTCACATGTGACCCCTGCTCTCCACTGAGAGGACAAGTTGCGGGCATGCCCAGTCGCACGGCGCGAGGACTTAGCCTCTAGAGCAGTTCCCTGCAAAGCAGGTTGCGTTATCATTGCTGCACCAGAGGTGGCAGCAACATCCAGGCTCACAGAACGAGTCTGCGGGGAATGCCTGGCTCGCCGAGATTGCTGAGCAGGAGTCCGAGCGGTCGGAGGAGAATGGGAGACCGCAGGATGTCTGGCTCTGGATTCCTGCTGTGCAGTGCCAGGAATCCGACGCCTAACATTACCCCCCCTCCCAGGGCCCCCCCCCCGCCGAGCCTCACTGCGCCCAAAGGCCGCGATCAGGAGCGGTGCGTGAATATTTTCCACCAGCTCCCAGGTCCGAGCCTCGGGCCCATGACCCTTAAAGTCCACCAAATAAAATTTTTTGCCACGGACAAACCTGCGCCCCACGATGGCGTTAACCTCAAACTCATCAGACGATAAGTCTGATGACCCGGCAGATGACTCAGAAAACCGGACCATGTGAACTGGTTTGAGGAGGGACACATGGAACACGTCCGAAATGGCCAAATGTGGAGGTAGAGCCAGGCGGTAGACCACCGAGCTAAGTCGCTCGAGGACCTTGAATGGTCCAATGTATCGCGGTGCGAACTTGGGAGACTCAACCCGCAGTTTAATGTTTCGGGTGGAGAGCCATACCATGTCGCCAGGGGAGAAGCTTGGCGCAGGCCGCCGATGCATGTCGGCGGACGCCCTCATCCTTTCTTTAGATGCCCGGATAGCATCCTGAGTGCGATCCCAAATGTCCCGGGCCTCCACTGCCCAGTCTGCCACCCTGGAGTCAGTGGAGGACACTGGCATCGGGACAGGGACACGTGGATGTTGGCCATAGTTTAGGAGAAAGGGCGTCTGACCAGTGGAATCAGCCACCGCATTGTTTAGGGCAAATTCTGCCCAAGGTAGCAAGGATGCCCAGTCATCCTGCCTGGCAGAGACAAAATGTCGTAAATAGGTGACCAAGGTCTGATTGGCTCTCTCGACCAAGCCATTCGTCTCGGGATGGTAAGCGGAGGATAGATTTAGCTCGATGCTGAGTAAACTGCAGAGCTCCCTCCAAAACCGAGACGCAAACTGGGGACCACGGTCACTCACGATTTTGTCCGGCATGCCATGTAGACGGAATACGTGTTTAATGAACAAGGTGGCCAGACCTCGAGCGGAAGGCAGGCGTGCGAGTGGCACCAGATGCACCATTTTGGAAAAATGGTCGGTGACCACCCAGATGACCGTACTGCCACCAGACTTGGGCAGGCCAACTATGAAGTCCATGCCAACCATCTCCCATGGTCTATCTGCCACTGGCAGGGGAAACAACAGCCCCGCCGGCCTCTGTCTAGAGGGTCTGTTCCGAGCACACGAAACACATGCCTGCACGTACTCCTTGACATCTCGAGCCATATGTGGCCACCAATATGACCTTGCCAGGAGTTCGGCGGTCCGTTTTTTACCAAAATGGCCACCCACTCTGGAGGCATGTGCCCAGGCGAGGACCTCCGGCCGTAGCTGAGGAGGCACCAAGGTCTTGCCCGGTGGTACCGACTCGAGCGCAACTGGAGCCACGGTCGTAAAACTCTCCGGCGGGAGAATTAACCGAGGCTCAGCTTCTCCTTCCTCCGCTGAGACCACTGAACGTGAGAGAGCATCCGCACGGACGTTCTTCTCTCCAGAGAGGTAGTGGAGGGTGAAGCGGAATCGTGAGAAGAAGAGCGACCACCTGGCCTGACGGGAATTCAGGCGTTGGGCCGTCTGTAGATAGACCAGGTTTTTATGGTCCGTATATACCAGAAAGGGAAACCGGGCTCCCTCCAGGAGATGTCTCCATTCAGAAAAAGCCAACTTCATGGCTAGCAGCTCCCTGTCGCCGATGGAGTAATTTTTCTCCGCCGGTGAGAAGGTCTTGGAATAGAAGAAGCAGGGGTGCTTCCGACCTTGAGCATCCTTTTGATAAAGGACTGCTCCTGCACCGACGGAAGAAGCGTCTACCTCAAGGATAAACGGCTTATCCACATCGGGACGATGTAATATGGGAGCGCCAGCAAAATGTGATTTTATAGCCGAGAAGGCCTTGGAGACATGTTCTGACCAAGCATTGGGGTTAGCTCCTTTCTTGGTGAGAGCAACCAAAGGAGCCACCAGTGTGGAAAAGTGTGGTATGAACTGGCGGTAGTAATTCACGAACCCCAAAAAGCGCTGCACCGCTTTGAGGGAATGGGGTTCCTGCCAGTCCATAACCGCTTGTAGTTTGGCCGGATCCATGGCCAGCCCCTGGGCCGAGATGATATAGCCCAGGAACGGCAAGGACTCCTGCTCAAACTGGCACTTCTCCAGCTTGGCAAATAACGAGTTCGCCCGCAGACGGTCAAAGACCCTGCAGACGTCTCTCCGGTGGGTGGTCAAATCTGGCGAAAAGATGAGTATGTCATCCAGATAGACCACCACCGAGGTAGAGAGCATGTCGCGGAAGACGTCGTTGACAAAATCTTGGAAGACAGCTGGGGCATTACAAAGGCCAAAGGGCATAACCAGGTATTCGTAATGGCCATCCCTGGTATTAAAAGCTGTCTTCCATTCGTCTCCTTCGCGAATGCGGATCAGGTTGTATGCACCCCGCAGATCTAGTTTAGTAAAGATCCGGGCCCCCCGCAACCTGTCAAATAACTCCGAGATCAACGGTAGGGGGTATTTGTTTTTAACCGTGATAGCATTGAGACCTCGGTAGTCGATGCAGGGGCGTAGCTCTCCGTTCTTCTTCTGTACGAAGAAGAACCCGGCACCAGCCGGTGACACCGATTTTCTGATGAAACCCCTAGCCAGGTTCTCCCGGATATACTGGGACATAGCCTCCGTCTCAGGGAGTGATAAAGGGTAAACACAGCCTCGGGGAGGCTCTGTGCCTGGCAGGAGATCAATCGGGCAATCATAGGAACGGTGCGGTGGGAGCGTCTCCGCAGACTTCTTAGAGAAGACGTCCGCGTAATGGTGGTAGGGTTTGGGGAGCGAGGAGAGATCCGCAGGCACTTCTGTGGAAGCCACCTGAACGCTGCCCCTCAGGCACCTTCCCTCACAGTCCTTGCCCCAGCCCAGTATCCTCCCTGAAGCCCAGTCAATATGCGGGGAGTGGCAACGAAGCCAGGGAACTCCGAGGAGCACCTGATCGATGCCATTGGGCATAATTAGCAGGGACAGAGTCTCCCGATGTGAGGATGAAATAGAGAGTCCGAGTGGGGCTGTCTGATGGGTCACCTGAGATGGTAACGGTGCCCCATTTACCACCCTGATGGTCAGAGGTTGGGGGAGTATCACCAGAGGGATAGCGTGTCTCTGGGCAAAAGTCGAGGACATAAAGTTCCCCTCGGCCCCGGAATCCAGGGTGACCTCTGCCTCCCAGGAGGAGGACCCACTATCTAATGTACCCCGGAACACCGGTTTGGGTGAAAAGGGTCCCACCTTGGATTGACCACCACCTACGGCCACTGAACGTGGTCGTCTTTTCGGCCGCTGAGGGCATGTGCCAGCCGAGTGGCCCAACTGTCGGCACTGATAACAGCGCACAGAGGTTCGCATCGGACGCAACTTAGTGCCGGTGCGAGACACCTCCATAGGCTCAAAGGAGAGGTGCTCCTGTGCGGGAAATTTCAGCGGCTCAGAAAAGGTGGGAGCCAAATTAACCCTACGTTTGGATTGCGCTCGTTCCAACCCGCGCTCCGTGTAGCGGAGATCAATGCGGGTGGAAACGGCGATCAACTCCTCCAAACTGGTGGGAATCTCCCTAGTAGCTAGAGCATCTTTTACGTGCTCAGCCAGGCCTCTCCAAAACACCGGGACCAACACTTTGTCCGGCCACTCTAACTCGGAAGCCAGTGTCCGAAACTGGACAGCATGATGGCTAACCGAAAGTGACCCTTGTGTTAAAGATAACAGTTGGAGAGCCGTATCGTGGGTGACCCGTGGTCCCAAGAAGACTTGCTTCAGAGCCGCGAGGAACTGAGCAGCCCCCTGTACCACGGGATCACCACGTTCCCACAATGGCGTGGCCCACTGTAATGCCCGGCCAGACAACAGAGAGACAATAAATCCCACCTTAGCACGCTCCGTAGGGAACCGTGCAGCCAGCAACTCCAGCTGGATGGAGCACTGACTAACGAATCCCCTACAGGAGGCACTATCACCCGAAAACTTATCGGGGAGCGGGAGGCGAGACATTGTCGGCAGGAGCAAAAGTGTGGGCGCACGTGAGACAGCCTCAGCGACTGTCTGAGCAGCAGCTAGCGCAGCATTCGCAGCTGAGTTGGTGCTCTCAATAGCCGCCAACCTGCTCTCCAGCTGCCGAATGTAGCGCTGCAGCTGCTGCACGTCTGCCATTGCCAGCCAGACCCTGGCGCTAGTGTAATGTTAGGGTCGGCGGAACGCACCAGATATAAATAATGGAAGGCGCGTTCGCCGCCCGGGGTCCACCGTGCGGTAGATGACAAGACCGCTGCTGGACAATGGCAGATACGCTAGAAGTGCGAAACAGCGCTCGGGTTAACGTCACCCGAGAGCCTGAGAGCGGACTCTGTTTAGTCACAGAGACGCCAAAGTATGAACTAGACGTAAAGGCTGAACCTGTTAGCTGCACAGGTCAGCCGGCGTGTGGCGTCGCAGCTGCGAACACCAAAAGCTGCTACTACTGCAGCGCGGCCGTAACTGAAGCCGCTAAGCGACGATGCCGGAGGAGCCGGGCACCGACGGACGCTAGTGTAGGTGAGGAAGGCTCAGTGGCGTGTAGCCTGCCACAATCTGGAGCTGACTAACCCAACATACTGTCACCATTCGTAATATCCGAGGGAAGGGGTTTCATAATAAGTCAGACACCAGTCCATGCATCCATCACCATACACACACAGCATAATATGCTACACTAGCGCATGGCCGAGCCGCCATGCAGGCTTTTTATAGCCATGCGCTTCCGGGACCTTCCAGTACTATAGGAAGGACCAATCAGATCCGACATAGGACCTTCACATGTGACCCCTGCTCTCCACTGAGAGGACAAGTTGCGGGCATGCCCAGTCGCACGGCGCGAGGACTTAGCCTCTAGAGCAGTTCCCTGCAAAGCAGGTTGCGTTATCATTGCTGCACCAGAGGTGGCAGCAACATCCAGGCTCACAGAACGAGTCTGCGGGGAATCCCTGGTTCGCCGAGATTGCTGAGCAGGAGTCCGAGCGGTCGGAGGAGAATGGGAGACCGCAGGATGTCTGGCTCTGGATTCCTGCTGTGCAGTGCCAGGAATCTGACGCCTAACAATAAGGGCATGTGCAATAGGATATTACATGATAAAACCACGTATGGCAAACTACGAAGGGACCCTACTGATGAATTCAATGGTAAACTTGAATGTATACTTAATGACGCATTTGAATCTGGTGTCATTTCAAAAAATGAAAAGAGATTCATGCTTCAAAAGACACCTACTATCCCCGTTTTCTATGCCCTACCAAAAGTGCATAAGGGGTTATCCCCTCTCAAGGGACGCCCCATTGTTTCGGGCCATGACTCTATTTCTCAAAATTGTGGCATCTATATAGACAAAGTATTACGTACATTTGTCACAGCTTTACTGTCGTACATTAGAGACACTTCAGATCTGTTACTTAAGATCGAAGATATGTCCCTTGATGACAATGTACTCCTAGCCTCTATTGATCTTGAGGCATTGTACAGTAGTATTATCCATAACATGGGATTGAAAGCAGTAGAATATTTTTTGAAGTCTAGGGGAGTACACTGTAATGCACACAGTAACTTTATCTGTATCTTGCTTGAATTTTTGTTGACACACACAACTATTTTCTGTTTGACGGCGTGTACTACCACCAGCTCAGGGGCACCGCGATGGGCAGCCCTTGTGCGCCCACGTATGCCAATATGCTCCTGGGCTGGTGGGAAGACACTGTCGTCTTTGGAGAGGACCAGACAGCCTGGTGGTGCCCCCAGATACAATTCTGGGGGCGCTACATAGATGACATAAATTTTTTGGATGGGGGACATGTCCTCCTTTAACAATTTTGTGCAAGAACTGAACCAGAATGATCTGGGTCTTAGGTTCACCTCAGAGGCCGATTCTGAATCCATCAATTTTCTGGACATCAACATTCAGAAAGGAGCTGAAGGCACGTTGGAAACTAAGATATTCAGGAAGCCATCCTCAACCAACAATTTGATGGATTGGGAGAGTAACCACCCATTGAGCTTACGCAAGGGCATTCCCAAAGGACAATATCTAAGGGTTAAAAGGAATTGCTCAAAACCATCGGGCTTTTATAGACAAGCTAGGGAGCTCAAGAATAGGTTTCTTGATAGAGGATACCCAGAGAAGGTTCTCCAAGATGCCTTCAAAGAGGTAGAATCATGCACAAGGAGTAATCTTTTACATTCCAAAGAAAAAGAGAAAGAAAGATATGTTTGTATCATTGCAACTATGATAGATGCTCCTGGAAGGTATGTAAAATAATCAGCAAACATTGGGGAAATTTAAATGCGGATAGTGAAATCTTGCGACCTATAGGAGGGGCAGATCTATTGGGGATCAATTAGTGCACAGCCTTTATACCCCACTACCTAAAAAGAACACTTGGCTAGACAGAAGATCTGTGGGAACCTTTAGGTGTGGAGCTTGTTCTTTTTTCAAGTTCATTGAAGTTGGGAAAGACTTTTGTAGTGTGTCCACAGGCAGAGTTTATCAAAACAGACACTTTGCCAATTGTAAGACAAGTGGGGTTATTTACCTACTCAAATGCTCATGCCCACTACATTATGTGGGCAAAACTAAGAGGGAACTAAGGAGATGGATCGGTGACCATGTGGGTGACATACGTCACGCCAGGGACACCCCAATCTCCAGGCATAATAGAGAAACACATCAGGGTGATCTGGACTCATTCTCATTTTGTGTTATTGAAGTTATCTCACCATCAATACGTCGAGGGGATTGGAATAAGAGAATCTTGCAAAAAGAATTAAGGTGGATTCATAGATTGGAGACAGTATCTCCAAAGGGTTTGAATGAACAAATACAATTCAATTGCTTCCTTTAAATACATGGTCTGCTATATGTCTTCTGTCTCTATTGCCTTTTTACCGCACTGGACCTTAGGATATATTTTCTTCCGCCCCATGTCTATCGGCCTGAAGTGGCCATCATGGTTATATCTGTTCCTAATGTAGGAATATTGTATCTTGGGTCTCCATAAAAACTATGGAGGAAATATCCTGCCACTATAGAGTATGATAAGTGATCTTGTCTGTCTTGGGATCATTAAATGCTACGTGAATGGTTATATTTTATAAGCAAGGGACAAACATTTTGGTAAACTATTTGTTAAATTACCACTCTATAAGGGGTCCTAATTATAATATCTAGATAATTGAGGCTTAAACCTTGTGAGAAGTATCAGCTACATCATACATCTTAATATGGTATATTTTCACAGAATAGAAGCTTAGAAGAGAAATATTGACTATTTATGTGCATTAACATATTCATTATATAGATCCTTGTTGTGCCACTGGGTTCATGGATTAGGGGTTGTGCAGGTGTAATAGACATCCACAGCCCAAATTTTGCTGTAACTGGGGACATGGATGGATAGATGGCCGGACAGGCGCACCTCTGTGATGCTTGGATTGTATGCATAACGTTAATGGACATGCGCAGATCGCGGTTTGAGTCCTCACATGCATGACGCTAATGGACATGCGCAGATTGCGGTTTGAGTCCGCACATGAGACGGGTATTGGCCTGGTGGGGACTCACTTCCGGTTCTGCGCACTTCAAGCAGGTATGACTCTGACTTCCGGTCCTGCGTACTTTAAGCAGGTATAACGCTGACATCTTAGTTCATGCGTAGTTCGTGATTTGAATCCTCACATGGGGCAGGTATGGGCATGGTGAGGACGCATTTCCGGTCCTGCGTACATCAAGGAGGTATGATGTTGACATTTCAGTCCATGCACAGTGGCGCTAAGAGGACTTGGACACCTCCCATCTGCGGTACTATCACACAGTAAGCAGTGTATACACATAGTGTGGCCATTGACACCTTGAAACCGAAAGCAAAACACAGCATCTAACGAGCTGACACGCATGCTGGATAATCAGCTTGTAACATCAGCTGTGACTCACCCTGAGCACTTTATAAAATGGCGGACAGCGGTCGCATACTCTGTGCATCATACCAATATAGGGGATTGTCCCAGACTATCAAACCGCATCCTCCATCACTGCATACAAAAGCTAAGAACTCCATTCTATTATTCTACTCCTGATGAACCTGGGAAGAGGGGAAACGCGTCGAGTTTACTTTTGGAGTCACGTTTGCTTGCTTTATTTGATCTATTATCAAGTTGTTCAATTCAATGATTACATGCAAACCTTACTTTTTGTATTATGGGCGAGCTATTTAAACCCCCTTATACTGTGAATCGCACGATTGCGTGCAAACCAGATCTCTATAGCTGGAGTCTATCTTTAAAGTGATGGTTGTTAATCTGCTCCAGAATTTAACATGCTGTGATATTAGGCACATGCAAACTATATTAATCTGAGATTATCTTATTTATTTTTGACTGGGTTATTTAGCCGTGTCTTGCTATAAACCGCATGATTACATACAAATTGTATTATTATACCCAAATGTTGTGTTTTGTTGTGGACATGTGCCGCTATTTTGACTGATGTATATAATGCAGGTTTGGTGAATTTTTCACAGGTTTAAGGTTTTTTTTTTGTTTTTGGTGTTTTATATACTATTACATTTACCAGTGTCTTGTGTGCCTCATACCTGAGGAGATATTGAGATTGGCTATTTGGTATCTGATACTCTCTTGGCAGACTTTTATATTTCCCTACTATACCTATATCACTGAACAAATTCTAATTTCATCCCAGGGGAGCGTTACTGAGTTTTTTATAGGTTCAGGAATCAGGGCATTAGATGTGTAGGATCCTCATCAGTATAGGTATCCCTAAGAAATAGATTTTACTATAGGGACTAAAAGGGATCTATTGATTTTTGACAACACACTAAATAGAAGAACATCTCTGAAGACAAGCCAAGAAGATTTCATCAAGACAAATCTCCTCTTTCTCACCTAGTTTTTCTATTTCTTATCACGTCCCTGCCACTATAGGGCCCTATAGGGGGTAGCAGGGAGAGCCGTCGTGGAGTGGGGGGGCCAATTGCGCAGGTCCTAGGGCTCCAACCTCCTCTGACAGGAAGGGACACACAGGCCACAGTAGGGACAGGCACCTCCCAATTGTGTTCATTCTTTTGGGTATGATGTTATACTAACTTTAGTGTTATTTAAGCTGTATTTTTGTAATAAAGTTTGACATTTTAAAGGTACATGAGATAACTGTGAGCCGTTGGATTTTGATCTCGTACCAAAACTACTTTTAGATACTGTGAGTCTACAGCAGCCACCATACAGCCGCAGGAGACAAGTCCAGGGCCCAGTAAAACAGATGCTAGGCGCCTGCGATAGTGAAAAAGACTTAAGGAGCCGCTGGTCGCAAGCGGTTGTTACCCGGGCAATACGGCACCGCTATCACCCAGACTGCTCTGCATACGGGTACTACAGCAGCCACCACACAGCCGCAGAGACAAGAGCCCAGGGCTCAGTAAAAGACCGCCGGTCGCACGTGGTGATTGCATAGACTGTACGGGACCACTAACAACCACACTGCTCCGCATACGGGTATCATATCAGCCACCATACAGCCTCAGAACGCTACTGCAGCCGCCAAGAAGTGCTACATCTTTCCCGCCATACATAGACTGTTTCCCACCAATATACTAAGCAGTACTCAGCTAAACGCACAATGTCTCGGAAAAGTACATCCTCACTAAAAACTTTCACAAGCAAGCTCCAGCAGGTCATCCTTAGCAGAGCAAGCTGCTGTTGCTCGCGCCGAGGCTGAGGCAGCCAAAGTGAGTTCCTCCTTCGCCGAACGAGAGATGCATCTCAAGCTGAGACAAGCAGATCAAGATACAGAAACCGCCCGTTTGCAGGCAGTGAGAGAGGCGGAAGCTGCACGCCTTCAAGCTGAAACCGCACATCTGCAGGCAGAGAGAGAGGCGGAAGCTGCACGCCTGCAAGCCAAAACTGCACGTCTGCAGGAAGAGAGGCGGAAGTTGCACGCTTGCAAGCCGAAACTGTACGTTTGCAGGCAGAGAGAGAAGCGGAAATTGCACGTTTGCAAGCAGAGCTAGAAAGACTTGCGGCAAACAAAGAGACAGCAGCTGCAATAGCTATAAAGCAGAGAATTTGGAAGCTATTAAAGATCCTGATTATGAAAGACGCAGCAACATTCCTGGACCAGATCTAGAGCAGCAAGATCCAGCGCAACGCGTCGCAGACTACATCCGTCAACATTCTGGCGTAGATGACAGCCCTGGTGCATCATATCGGTCAGCCCATGCTGATTACCAGCGATCCAACCCTGAGCTTCACTACCATAAGCGAGGAGACGTCCAGCACAAAGATGTCGACTACAGCTACCGTTCCACCGAAAAGAAGGTACAGCTTCCATCCCGCCTTAAAGAGACACCTTCTTCACCAACAAGGTACCGCACAGACTATCCGGAGTCACAAGCGTCTTACAGGTATGGTGATGCACCACACACTAGACATGACTATTACACACTGGCTCGTGCCAGTACTGGCAGAGCCATCAAGGACATTGCAAAGTTCCTTGCCCGCCAAGAACTGGTTACAAAGGGACTTGTAAAGTTCACTGACAAACCCGAGAACTATCGGTCATTGCGAGCCTCGTTCCAGAATGCCATTCATGGTCTGGACCTTTCTTGTAGTGAGGAGTTAGATCTCCTGGTACAGTGGCTCGGAAGCGAGCCAGTCGAGCATGCCAAAAGACTGAGAGACATTAATGTAAAGCATCCTCGCACAGCCCTACCTAAAGTGTGGGAAAGACTCGATGAATGCTATGGTTCAGTAGAAGTCATAGAGAATGCTTTATATAAAAGAATTGAGAATTTTTCTAAGATAGGACCTAAAGGTTATCTAAAGCTTAGAGAACTGAGAGATTTATTGAATGAGTTGCAGGTTGCTCAGCAGGAAGGAGACTTGCCCGGATTGGCATTCTTAAGGGCCTGTCACACTAAGCAATATCGCTAGCAATATCGCTATAACTTGTGACGTTATAGCGATATTGCTAGCGATATCGCTGTGTCTGATACTTACCTACGACCTCTCCCCCGCTGGCTATCGCTGATCGCGCTTGAACCTCCAGGACTGTTTCTCGTCGGCAGCGTCCTGTGGAGAGACGAGCAACGAGCGTGGAGCCGGGTGGGAGGACGCAGGATCGCCTAGTGTGACAGGTAAGTAGCGACCCCCGTCCCCAGCGATGTCGCTGGTGAGATCTGCCTGTGTGGCAGCTCACTAGCGACCACATAGCGATGTACCAGCGATCCTGACCGCATCATATCGCTGGTCGGGATCGCTTGTACATCGCTAAGTGTGACAGTACCTTTAGACACCGCTAAGGGTGTCAATCTGATAATACAGAAACTTCCTTACAACCTACAAGAAAAGTGGATTACATGTGGTTCAGAGTATAAACACAATCATAATGTATCATTTCCTCCTTTCACTGTATTTGTTGATTTTGTCACCAATCTAGGATTAGAAATTACCCTAGTTTTGATTTTACTCTGTCGTATTCCACTGACACTGGTGTCAAATCTAGTAAGACACCCGTGGCAGTCCACAAAACTAACATTGATCCACAGGCCCTTCTCACAAGGTGAATAAACCCCCTCCCAACAAGAGCAAACCTCAAGATGTCAGTAAATATTGTCCTCTACACAAGAAACCACATCCTCTACTAAAGTGCAGAGCCTTCAGGGAGAATTCTTTAGAGGATCACAAAGGTTTCGTCAAGGAGAACAACATCTGCTTCAAATGTTGTGCCACAACCTGTCACTTCACCAGGAACTGTGAAGCTAGCGTGAAATGTGCAGAATGCAGCAAAATGGATCACAATACAGCCTTGCACCTTGGATCACCTTTAACAGTGTTGTCGCAAGCAGAGGAGCGCGATGAGAAGCAGAAGGACACTGACGAAGACACCCCTGAGGTCAGCTCTAAATGTACTGAGATCTGTAGAGGACTCACAGGAGGAAGGTCCTGTTCAAAAATCTGCCTTGTCCGAGTTTATCCTGCAGGCCGCAAGGAAAAAGCCTTCAAGATTTTCTGCAATCCTGGATGACCAAAGTAACAGGTCTCTAGACAGGTCCATCTTCTTTGACAACTTCAGCATCGTAGGCCCTGGTTCTCCCTACACTCTGTGGACATGTTCAGGTACCATTGAGATGGCCGGGAGAAAAGCAACCGGCTACAAAGTGGAGTCCATAGATGGCCAGATCTGCCTATCATTACCGACCATCAGGCCCGGATTGGCCACTTACCCAACCGGGCATTTTCCCGCTGGGCCGCCATTTTCATGAAGTTATGGGCCACTTGCCGCTGCCGCTCTTTTTTCCTGCCGCCGGCCCTTTAAATTTTCTGGCAAGGCAGCAGGCAGCGGTGGTTAAAAACGTGCCGCAACGTGGTGACGCTGCACGTCGTCGGTCAACAAGGCCCCGCCCCCGGACCGCAGCAGGAGCAGGAGGAAACCTGCTCTGTCTCTGGCGGCCGCGGCCATTTTTAATTTGAGCGCGTGGCGTGGGCGACCCATGATGTGAGTGACTCAGGCGAGCGGCGCCGGCGAGCCTCCACTGTGCCAGCCATCCAAGAATTGCACACACACTGCACGATGTGAGAAGGTGGATGTCACCTGCGAGCTGGCTGGGCTGAGAGTAGCTTCTTAGATGAGGTCAGCAGAGCAGGGGGCCGGGGCAGGAGGTCTCTGGCATGGTAGGATCTTGCCTTGTTGTCGTGTCTGCAGTCGCTCTGAGGCATGGTGAGTTGATAATATTGCCCAGCTTAAAGCTTGACACAGATCGGGTCGCACTGTCAATGATGTCTGCAGTAATAGTGTAATATATAGCATGACATATTACACTGTAATAATAATAATAATAATAATCTTTATTTATATAGCGCCAACATATTCCGCAGCGCTTTACAGTTGAACAGTTTCAAACACAACAGTCATAAGTAACAACGTTAACAATACAATAATTAAAGCGAAATAAGACGACCCTGCTCGTAGAGCTTACAATCTACAATGAGGTGGGGGAGATACAAAGCACTGGTTTGTATTTACAATGATGTATTTACAATGACTGTCCAGCCATCTTCAGGGGGTGGGGGTTAGATGGAGATAGTGAATGGGCTACACACACACAAACATAACATGACTTTGATTACTGAATGTGATAGGCCGCTCTGAACAAATGTGTTTTGAGCGAGCGCCTAAAACTATGCAAATTGTGGATGGTCCTAATATCTTGGGGTAGAGCATTCCAGAGGATTGGCACAGCACGGGAGAAGTCTTGGAGTCGGGAGTGGGAGGTACGGATTAGGGCAGAGGTTAGTCGAAAGTCATTTGCAGAGCGCAGCGGTCGGTTAGGCCGATAGACAGAAATGAGGGAGGAGATGTAAGGGGGTGCCGCACTGTGGAGAGCTTTGTACACTGTATATAACATCCGATGTCTGTACACATAGTATAACATATATTAGGGATATAATATACTGTGTGCACAGACATCAAATGTTATATACAGAATAATATGTGACTGCTCTCATATCTGATGTCTGTAGCCACAGTATACAGTAGCGTAGCTACCATGGTGCAGCTTGTACGGTTGTCCCGGGCCCCTGCGCTCAGGGGGCCCATCCAGAGCTACACTGCCCTTACTGTAATTAATCAGCATGTACAATGCACCTACACAGTTAAAGGGAATCTGTCACGTCATTTTTCACATATAAGCTGCGGCCACCGCCATTAGGGGCTTATCGACAGCATTCTATAATGCTGTAGATAAGCCCCTGATGTAACCTGAAAGATAAGAAAAACAAGTTAGATTATACTCACCCAGAGGCGGTCCGGGTCTGATGGGTGTCGCAGATCTGGGTCCTTGCGATAACGTCCTCTTCCTTGCTTCGTGCCGCGCTCCTGCGTAGGAGTACTGATTTGCCCTGTTGAGGGCAGAGTAAAGTACTGCAGTGCGCAGGCGCTGGGCCTCTCTGACCTTTCCCAGCGCCTGCGCACTGCAGTACTTTGCTCTGCCCTCAACAGGGCAGAGATTTACGCTTGCGCAGGAGCCACAACAGAAGCAAGGAAGAGAACGTCATCGCATGAAGATGGGAGGCACCGGACCCGGACCGCGACACCCATCGGACCCGGACTGCATCGGACCGCCCCTGGGTGAGTATAATCTAACTTGTTTTTCTTATCTTTCAGGTTACATCGGGGGCTTATCTACAGCATTACAGAATGCTGTAGATAAGCCCCGAATGGTGGTGGCTGCAGCTTATATGCGAAGAATGAGGTGACAGGTTCCCTTTAAGCCCTGCAGTAGAGCAGGGAGACACGATCTTCCGGCACTACCGCTCTCTGTTCTGTAGATGTCAGATTGCTTTATGCCTCAGGTCTACAGAATGACGCACCCTGAGGATGTCAGAGTTCTGGTGCAGTGTTGTCACCATGCTGCGCCTGGACTCTTATGTTTGGTGCAGGAGTCGGTGCTGTTACAGCACATTGCCTTTCCACTGGATCCTGGGTTACAGAGTATATGATATTTTTTTTTAATTAAAACTTGTGGTGTCATGTGGGGGCATCATAAAAAATAGGGGAACCTTATACATAGTGTGAGGGACCCCAAAACTGTGTGGGAGCCATCATAAATTTTAAGAACTATTTCAGCAGCCATGATATAGCTTGTGGACTAATGCAGGGGCCATTATACAGTTAGGAGGCTAATTTGCGGGTTTCACTATACAGATTGGGAGCTCATGTGGGGGGCATTGCACAGTTTCAGGACTAATGCTGGGACCATTATACAATTTGGGAACTAATGTGGGGGAGCATTATACTGTACAGTTTGGGAGCTAATGTGGGGGCCATTATTCAGTTTGGGGACTAATTCAGGGACCATTATACAGTTTGGGGACTAATGCGGGGGCCATTATACAGTCTGAGGGTTACTGTGGGATTCATTATTCATTATTTTAGGGGAGCAGTGGGGACATCATGCTTTGTGTAGGGAAGCTGTGGGCCCTTCATACTTTGTATAGCGGAGCTGTTGGACCACCATACTGTGTATTGGGGAGCTGTAGGCCCACCATACTGTGAATTGGGGAGCTGTCGGACCATCATACTGTGTATTGAGGAGCTGTCAGACCACCATACTGTGATTGGGGAGCTGTCGAACCACCATACTGTGTATAGTGGAGCTGTGGAACCACTGTACTGTGTATAGTGGAGCTGTGGGCCCATCATATTGTATATAGTGGAGCTCTGCGACCACCGTACTGTGTATAGTGGAGCTGTGGAACCACTGTACTGTGCATAGTGGAGCTGTGGAACCACCGTACTGTGATTGGGGAGCTGTCGGATCACCATACTGTGTATAGTGTAGCTGTGGAACCACATACTGTGTACAGAGGAGCTGTGGGGGTGTCATACTGTGTATAGTGGAGCTGTGGAACCACCATATTGTATATAGTGGAGCTCTTGGACCACAATACTATGTATAGAGGAGCTGTGGGACCATTATGGTACTGTGTATAGTGGAGCTCTGGGACCACCATACTGTGTATTGTGGAGCTGTGGAACCACCGTACTGTGTATAGTGGAGCTGTGGGCCCATCATATAGTGTATAGTGGATCTCTGAGACCACCGTACTCTATAGGGGAGCTGTGGAACCACCATACTGTGTATAGTGGAGCTCTTGGACCACGATACTGTATATAGAGGAGGTGTGGGACTACCATTCTGTGTATAGTGGAGCTGTGGAACCAACCACTGTACTGTATATAGTGGAGCTGTGGTCTCATCATACTGTGTATAGTGAAGCTCTGGGACCACCGTACTATGTATAATGGAGCTGTGAAACCACCGTTCTGTGTATAGAGATGTGAAACCACCGTACTGTGATTGGGGAGCTGTGGGACCACCGTACTGTGTATAGTAGAGCTGTGGAACCACCGTACTGTGTATAGGGGAGCTGTGGGCCCATCATTCTGTGTAGAGGGCAGTTGTGGGAACATCATATTGTGTATAGAAGAACTGTGGGTGTATTAAACTGTATATAGGGGAGCAGTTTCCCTATCATAATGTATATAGAGGAGTTGTACATTGGGGACTACTGAGACATTAGTAGATGTTAAGTGGGCACTTAAGAAGCATAATTGTTATAGAAACACTCAGAATACAATGGCCATCATATGTGTACATAGCACATTATTACTTTCTTAGGGGAAAATGCAGATAATGTTTTCTAGGGCATTTGCACAGTGCATTAATATTTTCTAGGAGGGCAATATTACCATCTATAGGGCATAAAGGAGGCATTATTATGTGGGGCAGTAAGAGGGTTATTGTGCCATACAGCAGGTGCAGTAATAGGGACAGGGCAGAGTCTCAGTGTTGGGGTATCAGCAGGATGCAGCGCTAAGGTCCTGGGTTCAAATCAAGAGCAATAAATAGGACTGAGCTGTAATATTGGATACAGCTGTGACTATATGTTATACAGTCACCATGTGACAAGTGGGCCTGTGTACCTTCACATCCCAGGGCTGAATTTTAGTCCCAGTCCAGCCCTGCCGACCATCCTGGAGTGCAACCAGATTCCTGACAACAGGTCAAAAATACCTTCACGGGAGGTGGCGAGACATCACCCCCATCTAAAGCATATAGCCCACCTGATACCTGAGATGGATCCAGGAACCCCAATAGCTCTACTTCTGCGAAGAGATATACTACAAGTCCACAAGGCTAGAGAATGTATAAACAGCTCCAGGAACGCTCCGTACGCACAGAGGCACGACCTTGGATGGGTCATCATAGGAGACGTCTGCCTAGGAGGAGCACACAAGCCGGTCTTAGTCGACAGCATACTTACCAATACTCTTGAAAATGGACGTCCGTCTCTCTTCCAGCCATGTAAGTGTAGCTTCCTGGTAAAAGAATTGCCACACAATGTTCCTCTACCTTGTCCATTAGCTGATCCTTCCTGTGAAGACCACTCATTTGACGGCGACCAAGATCACATAGGGTGCACAGTTTTCCAAAGAACAAGACAGGACAACAAGGTAGCAATGTCCATAGAATACAGACTGTTTTTGGACATCATGGATCGAGAGATGGTAAGGGATGAGTCAAAGAGTTGGATGGCCCCTCTACCATTTAAACCCCAGAGGCAATACCCAACAACAGAGAACCTGTCTACGGTCGATTTGTCTCCCTCAAACGCAAATTTCAGAAGGAACCTGAAATGAGAGAGCATTTCTTTGCCTTCATGGAGAAAATACTTCAGAATAGCCATGCAGAAATTGCACCCGTACTTCAAGATTCCGAGGAATGTTGGTATCTACCCATTTTTCTCGTGTATCATCCTAAGAAACCAGGTCAGATAAGAGTAGTATTTGACTCAAGCGCCAGATATGAAGGTGTCTCGCTAAACAATGTATTTTTGTTTTGCCCAGACCTCAACAACAGACTTCTAGGAGTACTTCTTCACTTCCACAAAGATGCAGTGGCATTCATGGCTGACATACAAGAGATGTTTCATTGCTTCCTTGTCAAAAAAGAACATAGAAACTATGTTCTTCTGGTACCACGATAATGACCCCTACAAGGACATCGTGGAATATTGGATGAAAGTACATATCTTCGGGAATGGCCCTTCCCCTGCTGTCGCCATCTATGGTCTCAGACATTCAGCCAGAGAGGGCGAGGCAAATTACGGGTCGGATGTTAGATCGCTTGTGGAGAAGGATTTCTACGTGGACGACAGCTTTAAATCCACACCCACAAATGATTCGGCGGTCAGTCTCCTAAAGCGGACACAGGAAATGCTAGCTTTGTCCAACTTGAGGCTGCGCAAAATTGCTTCCAACAGCCAAAGAATGATGGCAGCTTTGCCCTCTCAAGATTACTCAACTGATCTAAAAGACTTTGATTTGGACACGGACTCCCTTCCCATGCAATGGAGCCTTGGTTTGCTCTGGGATTTGAAGAGAGATGCATTTACCTTTCGGATCAAGGAAGAAGAAATCCTTTCACACGTAGAGGCATCGTATCCGTGATAAACAGCCTGTATGATCCTCTAGGATTTGTAACCCCTGTAACTACAAGGTAAAATGATGTTGAGAGACTTCACCCAAGAGATGTCTGAATGGGATGATCTGCTTCCCACGGAGAAGAGAAATCTGTGGGTAAGATAGAAGAAATCTTTAGAAGCCAGTTGTCAGATCTTTATGTGGCACGACCATACGCTTCAGTGCCATCAACAGAAGTCAAGACTCAAAAGCTCTGTATCTTCTGCGATGCCTCAACCAAAGCGATTGCAGCAGTAGCATATCTGAAAACTACCGACATCAGGGATAAACGCCATGTAAGGCTTGTTATGAGCCGGACAAAACTAGCGCCAGTCCAGGAGCACACAATACCCAGACTGGAACTCTGTGCGGCTGTGCTAGCAGTAAAGTTAGCTGAACTTATCTTGACAGAAATTGACCTGGAAATCAAGGACGTTGAGTTCTACTCAGACAGCAAGGTAGTGCTCGGGTACATTTGCAACGAAACTCGACGCTTTTATGTTTATGTCAGCAATCGGGTGCTAAGGATCAGGAGATCCACTTGCCCTAAACAGTGTCCACACACCACAATCCTGCGGACCATGCAACTAGATCCATTGAATCTGGACACCTTAAGGACACAACCTGGTTTACAGGCCCTGCATTCTTATGCCGTTCAGTGTCTTACAGTGACAAATCAGACACCTTTGAACTGGTAGATCCAGATGCAGATGAAGAAATCCACCCTCAGGTATCTGCTCTAAGTACGGTGACTTCAGACAATCACCTCAAATCCCACCATTTCAACAGGTTTCCAATCTGGACCTCGCTTGTTCGTGCCATTGCTTGTTTAATTCATGTGGCTCAGTCTTACAAGTTAACACCACCCACCAGTCAGAAGTCTTGTAAAGGTTGGCACTACTGCAAGCACACCTTTACCGCTCCAAACCTGGAAAATGAAGTGGCATTAGTTAATGCCAAGCGGGGAGTGTTCTGCCCTCTGAATAGGGCAAAGAATGTTTGTATTATATGCTGGGTTAGTTATAGCATCATCTAGTGGTGGCTGAATTTATAGCAGTGTCTTTGATAGAATTTACAGTCTGTGACTTTAACAGATGCAATGCATATGGGATTGAAGCAATGCCTTGTGGGAAGGAAGCAATGTATTCCGGGACAAAGAAGGGCCATTTTGCTTCTGTGTATATCATAGGATGCATGTGTTTACCTGTCCTCCATCTTAACTCTCCAACTTGAGTTCATTATCTGGGTAAAGCATATCTGGTAAGCTTAATCTTTCTTACAATGCAGTGTGTGCAGAGAGTTTATCAGAGATGTAATTATACACCTGTGTTTTCTATGTAGGTTGCATCACACTGAATGCTTCTGTATTTGTGTTAGCTGTAATCATCTGCCCAATACTTATGCATGTCATTTGTATTCTTACAGTTTTACCACATGTTCTATACTCTTCACCAAATAAACAAGTTAGACTACAGAGAACAGTCTGCTTATTTTGGAAGACAGAGCTGTGGTTTATTCTGTTTGCTGGCGTGCACAACGTGTCAGCATGCCTGAAGACAGAACACCCTCCTTAAAGACTTTAAACTCCTTTTTATCTCCAGAAAAAGTGTCCGGCAACTTAACCGGGCATTCTGGGGAAATCAAAGTAACATCTTGAGCCCCCACCCCGTGCGTTCCTGAAGACAGAGCCCCCTGCACAGTGCTAGCTACCTGTTATTGGGACTGAACCAAAGTTTGTTGTTCCATATTCAGCTTTTTGAACATCTGATTCAGGTGCTTCATCTGCTCAGACAGGATTCTCAATGGGTCCATAATACCCCCAATCACCAAGGGAAACACTTATGGTCAGTTATAATGTCAGAAGCCGCGTACCTGATACCCCCCGGTGAGTAGGTCTTCTGTGGAGTGCAGGCAAGTGGGGCTTGCAGCGTATGGAACGGCATGCAACTGCCAAGGTACAGGACCTGCTGCACGTGACCGCAGGGGGGAGGGACCAAGGCAGCGCCAACCACTGGGTTCCAGGAGATGATAGCGGGAGACGGTGGAGTCCGACAGGACTACAGAGAGACCAAGTGAGTAAAGGACCGCCGGGTATGAGCGCCAGAAGCGGGGAGGGTAGTCAAGGCCAGGCTGATGTGTCAGAAACCAAGAGAGGCAAATAACAGTACTGGAGGGACAGGCAGAATGGGTAGTCTCAAAACACGCAGGAGTCAGGAACCAGACAAATCAACAGACAGTACCAAATCAGCAGACAAAACCACAATGGAGAAACGGATTGGGTAAAAACATCATACAAGAACACAGGCACAAGGCACAGGCATACAAGGGTCAACTAACTCAGCCGAGGGCAAAAGTATAACTGACAAGGAGCAAGGCCCCACAGAGGCTATAAAAGGCCCTCCCCAAGCCAGAGAGGCTACCAGCCTTAACCCCTGGAGCGCTGACCAAACAACTACAAAACAGGCCATGACAGTTTCAATCCTCGTCATCAGAGGGAGGATAGGAGCATGTCGGCGTCTTCAGCGCTCCTGCGAGCGTTAGAGTCCCTGCGGCACATTGTGACGCTGAAAGACTTCCTTGAAGGTGATGGAACCAGGGTGCTCCGGCTGGTAGCATCCCAGGTAAGCGGCCAAAAGAGTCAGTGGCCTGTGACGTCAGTTAAGTGGAATACAGAGTCCTGCAGTGTCCATTTGCCAATATCTACTACTTCATTAGTGTATGCTGGCTAGGAGCCGCAGGATGAATTTTAAAACTGGTACTGGTCACCCCCCCCCACTCAATTGCCACAACAAATCAAGGAAGAAAAAAAGAGGGATTTCTCTGTCTGAGAGAGTGGCATTGGATATTGGAGATCTATAGATAAAAATGTATATGATTATATTGTATATGTGTGCACCTTTGTTTGCAAAGAGAAAGATAAAATAAGTAAAAATAATATATATATATATATATATATATATGTGTGTGTGTAAAGGAGGAATTTGAATAATATAAGAATACAAAATGGAATTATTTGAGAATAATTTATAAACAAAAAAGGATCACATAATAGTGGTTAAACATTAATTTATTCCAACTTCCATTATACCAGAATGAGAGGCCTTTATGAATCACAAAACAGAAGACAAATCCAGCTCAACAAACTTGTGAACAAACTTCTTTCTTTATTCGCCAAAAGTGCTCAGCATTTAAAAATTTAAAGTGGTCTCAATACTTTCCTTACCCACTGTATCCACCCCACAATACTGAACACAAACCACATATTTAGATATGTTTAGGGCATCAAATGTTTGTTAAGAGTGTTTCTTTAAATGCCCAGAGATTCATTATACTGCACGTTCATAGACAATGCTGCAAGAAATACATTCATGTCCATATGTTGTGGCTGACGGTATATCAGCTATATTTTCATTCAGAAATGGAGAACTGAGAACTCCTCCTCGAATTGTAAGTAGACAACATATTTATCATTTTAATGTATTATCTATTGTATAATCTGTGACAGGTCCTGTTTAAAGCTGGAAGGCTAGGAGGCAAGTTGTTTGAATAAAATATTAGGTGACACATGGGACATGTTTAGCAGCAGGAATAATAAGTATACGTGGATCATGAAAGGCAGAAGTCCATGACAGATAAAGGAGAGCAGGACGAAGGTGGTATTTGGAGGAGGAGGCAGGAGCAAAATTTTACGTAAAGTCATAAATTTAAAAATAGTTTATGAATCATTGCAATCATTATAAAGGGATACAAAAGGAGCAATAGCTAAAATAAGGAAGAACCAAAACATGTTTTTTGTAGATGAATTAAAGTACAAACCTTGAAAGTTTAAGGCCGGAGTCACACACAACGAACAAAAAATAGGACCGTTTTTACGGACCAAAATCGCACAAATCTTTCATGAACAGTGATCCGTATGTCATCCGATTTAAAGGCAAGGATGTGATTTCGTTGCATCTAATCATCCGTTTGACATCCGTGTGACATCCGTCTGCTGAGATTTTCTCGCAGGCTTGCAAAATGGACATATACAGTTGTGGCCAAAAGTATTGACACCCCTGCAATTCTGTCAGATAATACTTCCTGAAAATGATTGCAAACACAAATTCTTTGGTATTATTATCTTCATTTAATTTGTCTTAAATGAAAAAACACAAAAAGAATTGTCCTAAAGCCAAATTGGATATAATTCCACACCAAACATAAAATAAAGGGTGGACAAAAGTATTGGCACTGTTCGAAAAATCATGTGATGCTTCTCTAATTTGTGTAATTAACAGCACCTGTAACTTACCTGTGGCACCTAACAGGTGTTGGCAATCACACTAAATCACACTTGCAGCCAGTTGACATGGATTAAAGTTGACTCAACCTCTGTCCTGTGTCCTTGTGAGTACCACATTGAGCATGGAGAAAAGAAAGAAGACCAAAGAACTGTCTGAGGACTTGAGAAACCAAATTGTGAGGAAGCATGAGCAATCTCAAGGCTACAAGTCCATCTCCAAAGACCTGAATGTTCCTGTGTCTACCGTGCGCAGTGTCATCAAGAAGTTTAAAGCCCATGGCACTGTGGCTAACCTCCCTAGATGTGGACGGAAAAGAAAAATTGACAAGAGATTTCAACGCAAGATTGTGCGGATGTTGGATAAAGAACCTCGACTTACATCCAAACAAGTTCAAGCTGCCCTGCAGTCCGAGGGTACAACAGTGTCAACCCGTACTATCCATCGGCATCTGAATGAAAAGGGACTGTATGGTAGGAGACCCAGGAAGACCCCACTTCTTACCCCAAGACATAAAAAAGCCAGGCTGGAGTTTGCCAAAACTTACCTGAAGAAGCCTAAAATGTTTTGGAAGAATGTTCTCTGGTCAGATGAGACAAAAGTAGAGCTTTTTGGGCAAAGGCATCAACATAGAGTTTACAGGAGAAAAAAAAGAGGCATTCAAAGAAAAGAACACAGTCCCTACAGTCAAACATGGCGGAGGTTCCCTGATGTTTTGGGGTTGCTTTGCTGCCTCTGGCACTGGACTGCTTGACCATGTGCATGGCATTATGAAGTCAGAAGACTACCAACAAGTTTTGCAGCATAATGTAGGGCCCAGTGTGAGAAAGCTGGGTCTCCCTCAGAGGTCATGGGTCTTCCAGCAGGACAATGACCCAAAACACACATCAAAAAGCACTAGAAAATGGTTTGAGAGAAAGCACTGGAGACTTCTAAGGTGGCCAGCAATGAGTCCAGACCTGAATCCCATAGAACACCTGTGGAGAGATCTAAAAATGGCAGTTTGGAGAAGGCACCCTTCAAGTATCAGGGACCTGGAGCAGTTTGCCAAAGACAAATGGTCTAAAATTCCATTCCAGCAGAGCATTGTAAGAAACTCATTGATGGTTACCGGAAGCGGTTGGTCGCAGTTATTTTGGCTAAAGGTTGTGCAACCAAGTATTAGGCTGAGGGGGCCAATACTTTTGTTTGACCCATTTTTGGAGCTTTGTGTGAAATGATCAATGTTTTGCTTTTTGCTTCATTCTCTTCAAAAAATCAAAGATCAAAAAATGTCACGTGCCCGAAAATGGTACCGATAAAAACGTCAACTCGTCCCGCAAAAAATAAGACCTCACATGACTCGGTGGGTCAAAATACGGAAAAATTATAGCTCTCAATATGTGGTGATGCAAAAACTATTTTTACAATAAAAAGCGTCTTTTAGCGTGCGACAGCTGCCAAACATAAAAACCGCCATAAATAGTAAATCAAACCCCCCGTTATCACCTCCTTAGTTAGGGAAAAATAATAAAATAAAAAAAATGTATTTATTTCCATTTTTCCATTAGGGTTAGGGCTAGGGTTAGGGCTAGGGCTAGGGTTAGGGCTAGGGCTAGGGTTAGGGTTAGGGTTAGGGCTAGGGTTAGGGTTAGGGCTAGGGTTAGGGCTTGGGTTAGGGCTTGGGTTAGGGCTGGGGCTGAGATTAGGGTTAGGGGTGTGTTGGGGTTCGGGTTGGAGTTAGAATTGGGGGTTTCCACTGCATGGGCACATCAGGGGCTCTCCAAATGCAACATTGCGTCTCATCTCAATTCCAGCCAATTCTGAGTTGAAAAAGTCATATGGTGCTCCTACCCTTCAAAGCTCTGCCATGCACCCAAACAGTGTTTTACCCCCACATGTAGGGTATCAGCCTACTCAGGACAAATTGCAAAACAATTTTTGGGGTCCAATTTCTCCTGTTACCCTTAGGAAACTAAAAAATTGGGGGCAAAAATATCATTTTTGTGGAAAAAAATGATTTTTTTATTTTCACGTCCGAGCGTTATAAACTTCTGTGAAGCACTTGGGGGTTCAAAGTGCTCACCACACATCTAGATAAGTTCCGTGGGGGGGTCTAGTGTCCAAAATGGGGTCACTTGTGGGGAGTTTCAATAGTTTAGGTACATCAGGGGCTCTCCAAACGCACATGACACCCGCAGACCATTCCATCAAAGTCTGCATTCCAAAACGTCACTGCTTCCCTTCCGAGCCCCGACGTGTGTCCATACAGTAGTTTTCTCCCACATATGGGGTGTCAGCGTACTCATGACAAATTGGAGAACAACTTTTGGGGTCCAATTTCTCCTGTTACCCTTGGGAAAATGAAAAAATTGGGGACTAATTGATCATGTTTGTGGAAAAAATACGATTTTTTTATTTTCATGCCCTGGCATTATAAACTTCTGTGAAGCCCTTGGGGGTTCAAAGTGCTCACCACACATCTAGATAAGTTCATTAGGGGTTCTCGTTTCCAAAATGGGGTCATTTGTGGGTGTTTCCACTGTTTAGGTACATTAGGGGCTCTCCAAAGGCAACATGACACCCGCAGACCATTCCATCAAAGTCTGCATTCCAAAACGTCACTACTTCCCTTCCGAGCCCTGACGTGTGTCCATACAGTAGTTTTCTCCCACATATGGGGTGTCAGCATACTCAGGACAAATTGGACAACAACTTTTGGGGTTCAATTTCTCCTGTTACCCTTGGGAAAATAAAAAAATTGGGGACTAATTGATCATGTTTGTGGAAAAAATACGATTTTTTTATTTTCATGCCCTGGCATTATAAACTTCTGTGAAGCCCTTAGGGGTTCAAAGTGCTCACCTCACATCTAGATAAGTTCCTTAGGGGGTCTAGTTTTCAAAATGGGGTCATTTGTGTGGGGTTTCCACTGTTTAGGTACATTAGGGGCTCTCCAAAGGCAACATGACACCCGCAGACCATTCCATCAATGTCTGCATTCCAAAACGTCACTACTTCCCTTCCGAGCCCCGATGTGTGCCCATACAGTAGTTTTCTCCCACATATGGGGTGTCAGCGTACTCAGGACAAATTGGACAACAACTTTTGGGGTTCAATTTCTCCTGTTACCCTTGGGAAAATAAAAAAATTGGGGACTAATTGATCATGTTTGTGGAAAAAATACGAATTTTTTATTTTCACGCCCGGGCGTTATAAACTTCTGTGAAGCACTGGGGGGTTCAAAGTGCTCACCACTCATCTAGATAAGTTCCTTGGGGGGTCTAGTTTACAAAATGGTGTCATTTGTGGGGGGTTTCCACTGTTTAGGTACATCAGGGGTTTTCCAATCGCGACATGGTGTCCGATCTCAATTCCAGCCAAAAACTTCAAATGGCGCTGCTTCCCTTCCGAGCTCTGCCATGCGCCCAAATAGTGGTTTACCCCCACATGTGGGGTATCAGCTTACTAAGGACAAATTGCACAATAACTTTTAGGGTGCTGTTACCCTTGGAAAAATAAGAATTGAGGGTGAAAAGATCATTTTTGTGGAAAAAATATGATTTTTTAATTGTACGGCTTTATGTTATAAACTTCTGCGAAGCCCTTGGGGGTTCAAAGTTCTCACCACACATCTAGATAAGTTCCTTAGGGGGTCTAGTTTCCAAAATGGTGTCATTTGTGGGGGGTTTCCACTGTTTTGGTACATCAGGGGTTTTCCAATCGCGACATGATGTCCAATCTCAATTCCAGCCAAAAACGTCAAATGGCGCTGCTTCCCTTCTGAGCTCTGCCATGCGCCCAAATAGTGGTTTACCCCCACATGTGGGGTATCAGCGTACTCAGGACAAATTGCACAATAACTTTTAGGGTCCTGTTACCCTTGGGAAAATAAAAATTGGGGTGAAAAGGTCATTTTTGTGGAAAAAATATGATTTTTTAATTGTACCGCTGTACGTTATAAACTTCTGTAAAGCCCTTGTGGGTTCAAAGTTCTCACCACATATCTAGATAAGTTCCTTGGGGGGTCTAGTTTCCAAAATGGGGTCACTTGGGGGGGGTTTCCACTGTTTAGGTACATCAGGGGCTCGCCAAACGTGACATGGCGTCCGATCTGAATTCCAGCCAATTTTGCATTGAAAAAGTCAAACGGCGCTCCTTCCATTCTGAGCTCTGCCATGTGCCAAAACAGTCGTTCCCCCCCATAAATCAGGTATCAGCGTACTCAGGACAAATTGCACAATAACTTTTGCAGTCCAATTTCTCCTGTTACCCTTGGTAAAATAAAAAAAATTGAACCTGAAGTATTTTTTTTGTGAAAAAAAGTTAGATGTTCATTTCTTTTTAAATATTCAAAAAAATTCCTGTGACGCACCTAATGGGTTAATAAACTTCTTGAATGTGGTTTTGAGCACCTTAAGGGGTGCAGTTTTTAGAATGGTGTCACTTTTGGGTATTTTCTATCATATAGACCCCTCAAAGTGGCTTCAAATGTGATGTGCTCCTAAAAATAAAATGGTGTTGTAAAAATGAGAAATCGCTGGTCAACTTTTAACCCTTATAACTTCCTAACAAAAAAAAATTTTGGTTCCAAAATTGTGCTGATGTAAAGTAAACATGTGGGAAATGTTAGTTATCAAGTTTTTTGTGTGCCGTATCTCTGTGATTTAAGGGCATAAAAATTCAAATTTGGAAAATTGCGAAATTTTCAAAATTTTTGCCAAATTTCTGTTTTTTTCACAAATAAACGCAAGTTATTTGAATGAAATTTTACCACTATCATGAAGTACAATATGTCACGAGAAAACATTGTCAGAATCACCGGGATCCATGGAAGCGTTCCAGAGTTATGACCTCATAAAGGTACAGTGGTCAGAATTGTAAAAATTGGCCCGGTCATGAACGTGCAAACCACCCTTGGGGGTGAAGGGGTTAATATTTCATATAGTTCTATATAGCAGAATAGCCGCTGAAACATTTGCCGGCTTTTGTAAAATCATTCCCCAACCCTACATGAAATGACACATGGTTTACATACAGTAAACCATTTCATTTCATGTCTTTCACTAGTAATTAGATGAGGGTTTGTGTGAAAAATTGGGGAGTTATAGGTGTTAATTTAAGGGGTTAATTCGTTGTAAAAAAATGCGCGGGCTCCCGCGGTAATTTGTCAACCAGAGAGGTAAAACAGGTCAGTGAGGGCAGATTTTAATAGCCTTGAGAGGGACCATTGTTTTTGGTCCCCCCCGGCTAAATCTGCCCCAGACACCCCAGAAAAGGCATATCTATAAGAAGTGCCTTTTCTGGCACTTATCCTCTCTATTCCCATTGCCCTGTAGAGGTGGCGAATTGGTTAATAACAAAGAGTAAATGTCACGATTCGATTGTAAGGTGACATTAAGCCGATTAATAATGGAGAGGTGTCAATAAGACACCGATCCATTATTAACCCTAGACTATGAAAGGGTTAAAAAAACACACACAGACATTAATTAAAAAGTCTTTTAAGGAAATAAAGACACAAAGTTTTTGACAAATTTTTATTGCTCTGCTATTCCAAAATTAAACCATGAGGACCAGTGATAATGCGACCAACCCCACTGTAAACTACTTCAGAATGAATTAGTTCAGCTCTGCGCAGCGTCACTTGCTGCCTGGAGATGAACTAATTACCGTGGGAAAGTTTCTGCTTCTTTTCCCACGCTCATTAGTTCACCTCAGGTCAGCCAGGGAAGTCCCCCCCCCCGCAGCCTCAGTGATGTCAGCGGGAGTCCCCGGCTGACCTGATGTGAACTGATGAGTGTGGGAAAAAAATCAGAAACTTTCCCATGCTAATTAATCTCCAGGCAGCCAGTGAGGCTGCGCAGACCTGAACTAATTAATTCTGAAGTAGTTTACAGTGGGGCTGGTCGCATTAGGACCGGTCCTCATTGTAAACTATTTAACCCCTTGTGAAGGATTACAACGTGGGACATGACTGAACAGCGGAGAGGTAAGGATATTGTTGATTTTTTTTGTTGCAGAGCATGGTTTAATTTTGGAATAGCAGAGCAATAAAAATTTGTCAAAAACTTGGTGCCTTTATTTCATTAAAAGACTTTTTAATTAACGTCTGTGTGTTTTTTACCCTTTCATAGTCTAGAGTTAATAATGGATCGGTGTCTTATTGACACCTCTCCATTATTAATCTGCTTAATGTCATCTTACAATCGAATGGTGACATTAACCCTTTGTTATTAACCCATTCGCCACCGCTACAGGGCAATGGGAATAGAGAGGATAAGTGCCAGAAAAGGTATTTCTTATAGATGCGCCTTTTCTGGGGTGTCTGGGGGCAAATTTTTTTAGCCAGGGGGGGGCCAAAAACAATGGTCCCTCTCAAGGCTATTAAAATCTGCCCTCACTCACATGCTTTACCTCTCTGGATGACAAATTACCGTGGGAGCCCACGCATTTTTTTACAACGAATTAACCCCTTAAATTAACACCTACAGCTCCCAAATTTTACACACAAACCCTCATCTAATTACTAGTGAAAGACATATAAAAAAACATGAAATGAAATGGTCTACTGTATGTAAACCATGTGTCATTTTATGTCGTGTTGGGGAATGATTTTACAAAAGCCGGCAATTGATTTTGCGGCTATTCTGCTATGTAGAACTCTATGAAATATAAATATATATATATATGTGTCTAAATGACACATATATATGTATTTTATGTGTCTATATCTATTCTTTCGTTTCTTTATT
This sequence comes from Dendrobates tinctorius, assembly GCF_039654945.1. Classification (NCBI taxonomy): domain Eukaryota; kingdom Metazoa; phylum Chordata; class Amphibia; order Anura; family Dendrobatidae; genus Dendrobates; species Dendrobates tinctorius. Next base: position 11,366,668 of record NW_027361749.1, read on the forward strand.
AAACCTGTCAGTGTGATTTTACTGTATTGCAAAATGAATTGCCGGCTTTTGGTAAAGGACACTGGGTGCGATTTTTTTATCGCATTGCACTCGTCCGATTTTCTCGCTAGTGTGACTTCGGTCTAAATGTTGATATTTTCTATCATAGAAATACTGACAAATGGAATTGATGTGCGAAATACAGAGTGAATTAGTTTAAAGTGAATGTCCACCCTTAAATTCTCTCTTTTTAATCTTAATATCATAAAGTTTCTATACTGATTAATTTCTGTACTAGTAGGGCTGATTCTATTGCTCTTCTAGACAGAATCATCTTCTTTATTATTGAGCACACTTTTACATTCTGCACATTAATATTCGGCCATGATCTAGAAGCTTGGCTAATTAGCCAAATGCCACTTAACAATGCTTTATCGATACCAATGAAGACCTTATGGCTTGATATTACTGGTGTTATGGCTAATATTTTATACCTTTTTTGATTTAGACATTTAGACAATTACACATATCTATACTTTTAGGAAAATTAAGACTTAAAAGTTATAGCAAAATGTATTTCCAAGAGATGTTCTCATGGCAGGGACAAAAGAATGTTTGTAGTTTTGTACTTATGATAAACGTGATACTTAGAGATGGAATGCGACTGTGACTTTGGATCTTTACTTGTGTTATCAACACCTGTGGGTTAGATAAGCAGGCGGAGAGAGGAGAGAATTCAAGACAGTGGAGTATCTTTTGTCACGGCTCCACCCCTCAGGGTGTCTGGGATGCAGTTAATAACAGCTCGGCCGTCCAATCTGGTACAAGGGCGTTCTGAAGCTATCAATACTTTGATTGACATCATGGACATCTAGTCTGGTTCAGGGGCGTGCTGAGCTGTCAGTGTGTTTTTTGACGGCTCGACTAGCCAATCGGTAACTGGGTGGCATCAGCAGTGTCCAGGTGTTCACTATTCCAGATAAATGCCGTGCTTACTTAACTGAGCAGCTTCTCCCAGACCACTGCCAGACATACATTCATCTCGTGAGGTTTGTGCATTGTGCTCCCTGTGCCTTGAGTTCTATATGCTTGATCTGTTGCCTGACCTTGGCCTTGGACTATGTTCTGACTATTCACCTGTTTAACCCCTTCAGCTCTCATCCATTATCCTCCCGGTACTCTGACCTTTGAACCTTATCTGACTACACTTTGGTCTCTTCCTTCTGTTCATGATGTACCCTCCAAGCTTCTGACCTTGGACTCCTTGACCACTCTGACTCACGGCATGGCCGTAAGAAGTAACTAGTGTCACATTACATCTGGCCCATAAGTTTTTCTTTTTCGCCTGTATGGATCCTGTTCACATGCTTTGTGACCAGGTGGCGAATTTGATGCAGATGACTCAGGATCTGACGAAGCACTGCCAGAGTCTGGAGTCATCGCAATATTAGTTGCAGAGTCAGATAAATACGATAACTTGATGAAGGCCTCCCATAGCGCCTCACTGCCGGCAGTGGCTGTGACGTCAGTACCCTCTATTGCACAGTTGGTCTCTCCTGAACCTGTCATATCCCGCTCTAATAAATTTTTGGGAGAGAAAGCCCAGTTTAGAGTATTCAGGGAGAGCTGTCAGTTATTTTTTACCCTGCGCCCCCGGTCATCAGGGGAGAAGTTCCAATGGGTGGGAATAATCAAGTCCCTACTGCGAGGGGGTCCTCAGATCTGGGAATTTTCTTTGTCCCCACAAGCCCCCGAACAGTTTTCCATTTATACGTTTTTGACAGTTTAGGTCTGATATATGACGAACCCGACAGAATCCAGGTCGCGGGAGGCTGAGATCATGAACCTGGCACAAAGGGGTCCCACAGCTGAGGACTACTGTACTGAGTTCCGGCAGTGGTCCACCAAAGTTCTATGGAACGATGCTGCTCTCAGGTGCCAGCTCCAAAGAGGCCTTTCCGAAACACTCAAAGATGCTCTAGTCTTCCATTGCGCCCCATGTTCTCTGATGGAGGCCATGACTCAGGCCATATGAATGGAGAATCCGCAAAAGACATGCTGAACAGCAGGCTGCATGTTATACTTCCCTGGAGCAGGTCCATTTACCCGAGGTTAGAGTTACCGGTCTTTGTGTTGCGGAGAAAAGACGGAGAAAAGATCTCTGACTCTATACTGTGGTCTCTCTGGACATTTTCTTAAGAATTGCCCAACTCATCCTCAAGCCACCAAACCATCGGGAGAGCGTCTGAGCCTGGGTGATGACTGAGGAGGTCACCCAGACTCCCAGGTACCTTTTTCTTCCTCTGATAAAGTACTGATAAATACGATGATTTCCTTCGAGAACCAGGTGTTATCAACATTGGCATTCATTGTCTGTGAATCTACTTCTAACTTTATTGATTCGGGGCTGGTTCTGTCACGTGCCCCGTCCTGTGTGACAAGGCCAGCAGGCCGGTAACTGATACAACAGGACGCGGCACGTGTAATTGTCCTATGTGACGCGGCCCGCAGGCCGGTAACTACTACAATAAGACAAGGGGAATAGGGAAAATCTGGGTAACAATAACAATGGTGGCCTTGCGATAGGGAGTCAGTTTCTCCACACTCCTAACGTTCTCTAGGCCGGTTCCGCACCGGGCGCCGATCAGGAACCTCAAAACCCTGACTCGCCCTGCACCTAAACCCTCACTAGGGAATTGGTCGGGGCGGAAACTAATCCCACCACTGCACTAAACACACATAAGGAAAAGTGACATAACAGGGGAACACCACTTAGCTTTGCTCTGTTGCTTACGCTCCCAGCAACAGAGCCCACCACCTGCGTGCATCTTTTCCTCCACCATGTCCATCATGTGGGTGCACTGTCCAGAAACGGATCTTCTCAGCACCATAGTGCAGCCTTGGAGCAAACAGAGTCCACACTTGCATGCAGCTGTCCAGAAACAGAGTCCTGCCAATGAGTCCAGCTTTTCTGCCAAAGAGTCCAGCATGCTTGAGTCCAGCTCTCAGCAACAACGTCCAGCATTTTGAGTGCAGCTCTACACCATAGCTGCCACTCCACCAATCCATGCACGAACTCCTTGCTGACACCATAACTGCGACTCCACCACACCATGCCAGCCCTCCTTGCAGACACCATAGCTGACACTCCCGGACTCTCACTGAGCTGCCCGTGACTCTCCTTTAGCTCCATCCTTCACCCAGGCTTGCTTGCAAATGAGGACCTTATCACCAACAGTGATTAACACACCTGATACTCTCTTATAGAGCACTCACACCTGTAACATAATTACTTGCACAAACTAAGGTAACCAGAGTGTAATGACCCTAATGGCCACCGGGGGGAAAACTACAACTGAAATTACCACAGTGCAATGACCCTAATGGCCACTGGGGGCAAAACCACCTTTGGCACACAGCCAAGGGAAAAAAAAGGTTACTTTGTGCATTTACTCTGTCAGATCCAACCTGGATCATGACAGGTTCTGAAGATAAGGTTAGGTACAGTTAGTTTAGAAAGACCCATTCAAATCATAGTCTTTGACAAGACACTGTTAGCTCACAATTTGGTCAAGAGAGCAACTGTGTATTTCACTCTCCAAGTGGGAGCACTCCACTCTGAATCCATCTCGTGTTTTGTTTTGGATAATTTACCTGTTGGATTGGTACTGGGGTTTCCATGGTTGCAGACTCACAATCCAGTTATTGATTGGTGTCGGAAGGAGATTGTGAAATGGAGTCCCAACTTTTCCAAGAAATGTCTACAAAATGTACAAATATGCTCCGCTAGTCTGGATGGTCTTCCGGGTACCTGAAGGACTTTGGAGATGTGTTCTCAGAGAAAGAGGCAGAGATACTACCTCCCCATAGTCCTTATGATTGTGCTATTGACCTTATTTCTAGCGCCAAACTGCCAAAAGCTCGCCTTTACAATTTGTTGGGGCCTGAGTGGGCAACCATGAAGGAATATGTTAATGAGAGTTTACTGAAGGGTCATATCCGTCATTCCTCCTCCCCTGTAGCTGCTGGATTTTTCTTTGTTAAAAAGAAAGATGGTGTTCTCCGTGCTTGCCTTGATTTCCAAGATCTAAACAAGATCATGGTTAAAAATACCTACCCACTTCCACTCATCCCCAACCTATATAATCAGCTTCTGGGGGCCAGGGTGTATTCTGAACTTGATCTTAGATGGGCTTACCATTTGATAAACATGCAGAAGGGTGATGAGTGGAAAACAGCGTTTTTAATGTCTGATGGTCTGTTTGAAAACCTTATATATAGAAAATATGGGGAAAGACAACCAAAACCCCAGGAAAATAGAGATAATAGCTGAAAAAAACCTGAGGCCAAATAAGATTTTAGATATACAGATATCGAGTGTGCAAATTTCTTTTATTCGTCAGTCACACAGACATCCCAACGTTTCGGCAAAACATGCCTTTTCGATTGTATTTTGTTTAGATAAATACCCTTGATAAAGGCATGTTTTGCCGAAACGTTGGGATGTCTGTGTGACTGACGAATAAAAGAAATTTGCATTCTCGATATCTGTATATCTAAAATCTTATTTGGCCTCAGGTTTTTTTCAGCTGTTTGAAAACCTTGTCATGCCTTTCGGATTATCTAATGCACCTGCTGTGTTTCAAAATTTTATGAATGATATTTTCTCTGATTGCATTGGAAGATTTATTGTAATATACCTCGATGACATTTTAATTTTCTTGCCAGACTTGGACACTCACAAGGAACGTGTCCATGTGGTGTTACAGAGACTGAAGGACAACTCTCTGTTTGCTAAATTAAAGAAATGTTTTTTTCTGTTGAAGAAGTCTCTTTCTTGGGGTTTATGTTGTCAGCAGAAGAGTTTAAGATGGACCTGGGAAGGTACAGGACATAATTGATGGGTTCAACCTCGTGATTTTAAGTCTTTGCAGCGTTTTCTGGGATTCGCCAACTATTATAGAAACTTTATCAAGGGTTTTCAGAAATTGCTAAACCATTTACTGACCTTACACATAAGGGGGCAAATCTCAAGGTTTGGTGCCATCATGGCTTTTGAAAGATTAAAAGAGTGTTTTATTTCCGCGCCCATTTTAATCCAACCTGAACTCCAAGAACCGTTCATTGTGGAGGTGGATACTTCGGAGATCGGAGTGGGGGCAGTCTATTTGCAGGGGCCCAAAACTCTGACTAATCTGCATCCATGTGCTTTTCTTCCTAAAAATTTTTCACCGGTTGAGAATCGGGAGTTACTTGCTGTCAAATTGGCCTTTGAGGAATGGAGGCATTTTTTGGAGGGGCGGTTCATCCAGTTACGGTGATCACAGATCAGATCACAAGAATTTAGCTTACACTGAATTGGCCAAAAGGTTGACTCCTAGACAAGCCAGATGGTCCTTGTTTTTCTCTCTATTTATTTTTTCTATTACATTCAGGCCTGGTTCTAAGAATGTGAAAGCTGATGCTTTATCTCGTAGTCTAGATTCTATTTCTCCTCAGAACCTCCATCATCCATTATTCCTCAGGGTATTGTGGTGTCTATGGTAACATCAGAGCTGGAAGAGGAGATTCATAAAGCCCAGTCGTTGGCTCCTTCTACTTCCCCAGAGTCCAAGTAATTTGTGCCTGTATACCTAAGATTGTGGGTGTTAAAGGAAATTCATGATTCCATATAAATGGTCATCGTGGGGTTACTGCCACAAGGAAAGCCATTGCTAGACTTTTTTGGTGGCCATCAATACATAAGAATATTAAGAATTTTGTATCTGCTTGTGAAGTCTGCGCACATGCCAAAGTCAGTCATAATCGGCCGGCTGGGGAATTGGCTCCATTGCCTATTCCAGAAAGACCATGAACTCATTTGTCCATGGATTTCATTACTGATTTGCCTCTGTTTGATGGGAAGACTGTTATTTGGGTGGTAGTTGATCGATTCAGCAAACAAGTTCATTTTGTTCCTTTGTCAGGATTTCGTAATGCAGAGACACTCTCCAGGTTGTTCTTCTCTCATAAGGAAGATTACATTGGATCCCTCTGAACATTGTGCCTGATAGGGGAGAACAATTTATGTCTAAATTTTGGAGAGCATTTTGCAATAAACTAGGGACTGACTTGCCATTTTCATCTGCTTATCACCATGAAACCAATGGTCAGAGTGAGAGGACAAATCAATCTTTGGAATAGATTTTAAGGTGCTTTGTGGCAGCATGACAGGAGGACTGGTCTTCGTTTTTACCTCTCGCTGAGTTTGCTTTCAACAGTCGAGTAAATCAAACTACCAGAACGTCACCATTTTTCTGTAATTATGGTTTTCATCCCCATTTTACCACATTTTCTAGGATTAGTTCTGAATGCCCTGGGGTAGAGGTTGCCGTGCAGAGACTTGGGGATGTCTGGAGGGAGGTTCAAAAGAATATTGGGACTGCTCAGATTCACCAAAAATGAAAGGCTGATAGAAGACGGTCGGTGGGTCCTGCTTTTAAGATTGGGGATAAGGTTTGGTTGGCGTCTAGGAACATTAAACTTAAAATGCCATCGGCGAGGTCGGGTCCAAAGTTCATTGGTCCATACGAGATCCTACAGGCGGTCAATCCTGTGGCATTTAAGTTAAACCTTCCACCATCCCTTCGTATTCCATAAATCCCTATTAATGGAGTATGTCCCTTCTGCATTGTCTGCCTCCTCTGATTTCAGTAGACGGTGGCCTGCAATATGAGGTTCAGAGGGTTGTGGATTCTCGGAGGGTCCGTAATTCTCTCCAGTACCTCATCCACCGGAGGGGATATGGACCACAGGAGAGATCCTGGGTCCCTGCTCAAGATGTGAAGGACAATCGGTTAGTCAGGGTCTTCCATCTAAAATTTCCTGGGAAGTCTGGGGGTCCAGTGACCCCCCTAGAAGAGGGGGTATTGTCATGGTTCCACCCCTCAGGGTGTCTGGGATGCAGTTACTGACAGCTCAGCCGTCCAATCTGGTACAGAGGTGTGCTAAAACTGTCTGTACTTTGATTGACAGCATGGCCATCCAGTCTGGTTCAGGGGCATGCTGAGCTGTCAGTGTGTATATTGACGGCTTCACTAGCCAATCAGTGACTCAGAGGCGTCGTCAGTCTCCAGGTGTTCACCATCCCTAGTAACTGCCATGCTTACTTTACTGAGCAGCTTCTCCCAGACCACTGCAAAACGTACATTCATCTTGTGAGGTTTGTGCGTTGTGCTCCCTGTGCCTTGAGTTCTTTATGCTTGATCTGTTGCCTGACCTAGGCCAACCCTTAAAAAGCAACCCCATAGCATTAGCCGTACTCCACCAAACTTTACAGTTGGAATAATGGAGCCAAACTTGTAACGTTCTCCTGGCATATCAAAAGACTGACCATCATTTTCAAACAGAAATCAGGTGTGAACAGGTGCTTACTAAAAGTGACCATCTCCATATATAACCAACAAATAAAGTAGCACTCTGTAACTCTATAGCATGCAAACATGACATTTGAATTGCACTACTGCTCTAGAAAGTATGAAAAATGGAGACTACTTAGAGCATAAATTGGCCAATTCATGTGTACCCAGCAGCCGCGAAAAGGCGATTCTCGTTGCTGGGAACCTGTCTAATGTGAATCTTCTCTTAGACTGAAGTCTACATTTATATAGACTTCATTTATATAGGAAGGTAGTATCCTGTTATATTTAAAAACACATGAGGCTGAGGTGTGGAATGCTCAGTCAGAAGGCCTATGTATGCAAATATCAAAAGAATGACCATCTCCATATACAGTATAACCAACAAAGTAGCACTCAGTAGCGCTATAGCATGCAAACATGAAATGTATAAAATTTGAATTCCATTACTGGACTAGAAAACATGAAAAATTGAGAATACTTCGCGCACAAATTGGCCAATTCTTATGTACCCGGCAGCCATGTATTTGATCACCTACCAGACAGCAAGAATTATGGTCTCACAGACCTGTTGGCTTTTCTTTAAGAAGCCCTCATACTCTGCACTCATTACCTGTATTAATTGCACCTATTTGAACTTGTTACTTGTATAAAAGCACCTGTCCACACACTTAATCAAATCACACTCCAACCTCTCCACCATGACCAAGACCAAAGAGTTGTCTAAGGAAACCTGGGACAAAATTATAGACCTGCACAAGGCTGGGATGGGCTACAGGAAAATAGGCAAGCAGCTTTGAGAGAAGACAACTGTTGGCACAATTGTTAGAAAATGGAAGAGACTCAGGATGACTGTCAATTTTCCGCTGTCTTGGAGTCCATGCACGATCTCACCTCGTGGAGTAAGCATGATTGTGAGAAAAGTCTGAAATCATCCCAGAACTACATGGGAGGACCTGGTCAATGACCTGAAGAGAGCTGGGATCACAATCTCAGTAACACACTATGGCGTCATGGATTAAAATCCTTCAAGGCACGGGAATTCCCCCTGCTCACACCAGCACATGTCCAGTCCCATTTGAAGTTCGCTAATGACCATCTGGATGATTCAGAGGGGGCACAAGATAAGATTATTTTGTGAGATGAGACCAAAATAGAACTTTTTGGTATCAACTCCACTCGCCGTTTTTGGAGGAAGAAGGATGCGTACAACCCCAAGAACACCATCCCAACAGTGAAGCATAGTGGTGGAAAAATCATACGTTCGGGGTGCTATTCTGAAAAGTGGACGAATGCACTGTATTGAAGGATGGGGTCATGGATGGGGTCATGTATCATGAGATTTTGGCCAACAACCTCCTTCCCTCAGTAAGAGCATTGAAGATGGGTCACAGCCTAGCTAGTCTCCAGATCTGAACCCAATATAAAATCTTTGGAGGGAGCTGAAACTCAATGTCACCAGTGACAGCCTGGAAACCTGAAAGATCAGGAGAAGATCTGTATGGAGGAGTGGGCCAAAATCCCTGCTGCAGTGTGTCCAAACTTGGTTAAGAGCTACAGGAAATGTCTGACCTCTGTAATTGCAAAGTTTTCTGTGGCAAATATTAAGTTCTCTTTTTTACTGTATCAAATACTTAGTTCATGCAATAAAAAGCAATTCAGTTATGTAAAAATCATACAATGTGATTTCCTGTTTTTTGTTTTTTTTTAAATTCTGTTTCTCGCAGTTGTAGTGTGCCTACAATAAAAATTACAGACAACTTAATTCTTTGTAGGTAGGGAAACTTGTAAAATCGGCAGTGTTTCAAATACTTTTTTCCCCACAGTAGGTGACCTCTCAGATTGAGCCTTTTCTTTTTGTTTCCATCTAGTTCAGATGCCATGATGACTTTTCACATCTACAACTATTCTCTCCAGATTCCCTTTTATACGGTCTTCTGCAGCACATCCTGATATAGTGCTCTTTAAAAATAACAGTTATTAAAATGCCCACTGCATAAAAAATATTGCTGACATTGTTATAGGGGTATTGTCCCACAACTCTGTATTAATGTCCCCAATAGAGTTGAGCGACTTTGGTCGGATCGGGTTTCATGAAACAAAATTTGTTTCAGATGAAACTGGTCCAACTAGGGCAAAAAAAGTCGGAGTTTCATCCGAAACCCGACCCCAATGCAAGTCACTGGGAAATAAAAGTCGGCATTGTGCGGATGACATTCATCCACTCAATGCCGACTTTTATTCCCCATTGACTTGCATTGGGGTCGGGTTTCGGACGAAACTCCGACTTTTTTTGCCCTAGTCGGACCAGTTTCATCTGAAACAAATTTTGTTTCATGAAACCCGATCCGACCAAAGTCGCTCAACTCTAGTCCCCAATCCTAGGCTCCTTCCTGGTATACATGGTCCCACCATCCTTCCATAAATGGCCCCACCATCTTAGTATACATGGCCCCACCATACTAGTGTTCATGCCTCCACTATCCTGTCATATATGGCTTATGTTGCCCCATCCTGCCTGGAATATATGGCCCCCCCATCCTGGTATATATGGCCCCCCCATCCTGATATACATGGCTACCCTATCCTGGTATAGATGCCCCCCATCCTGGTATAGATGGCCCTATTCTGGCTGATATATATGGCCCCCATCCTGATATATATGGCCCCATTCTGGCTGTTATATATGGCCCCTCATCCGGGTATATATGGCCCCATCCTGGCTGGTATAGATGATCTCCTATAAAGGTATAGAAGGCTCTCCATCCTGGTATAGATGGCCCCCCCATCCTGGTATAGATGCCCCCCATCCTTTTATAGATGGCTCTCCATCCTGGTATATATGGCCCCAATTACACCTCATAAGTACAAAAATATATGTATTCTACTCACCTTCCCTCTTCTCCTTCGCAGCGCGGCGTACTGTTTTGATGCCAGCAGCATGCCAGTACTGTTTTTGAGCCAACTTCAGCGTGTAACAGTGTGTGACATCACTGCCATATGCCCCCACATGCCGATGTCAGGTGCCAGAATATTCACTGCTCCCCACATCTGAGATTATGGGTGTGGGGAGCAGTAAATATTAATTTTTCTTAAAAGCGGACACACATGATCGCCTAGCCACTGCAGGAAGCCAGCGGCCGCAGCTGTCATATTTGCCCACTAATAAGGAAAGTGAATATTCATAGTTAGGAGAGCAGTGAAAATTCTTTTTCTAAAATAGCGGCCACACTGTTAGTCGGAGCCGCCGGCTCTCATCTCCTGTGACACTGCTTCTCATCCTCTGCCGCAGCCACTTCCCCCAAATAGCCACAGCTGGACTATCTTTTTTTTGCCCCCAAAAGTGTGCCCCCCTCAGGGGAACAGAGGGTAGGATCCTAGGCGGGTGTCTACCCTGCCTTCTCCTCATTCCAGCCCTGGGCTCATGCTGTACATAGGAGGCTATATGGGGCTCATGCTGCATACAGGAAGCTATGCAGGGCTCATACTGAATGCATGAGGATATGTGGGGGCTAATACTGAATGTAGGAGGCTGTTATGATTGAGTCACCGTAGGAGGAAAAATAGAAATGCTAGCTAAGTCCAGAAAACCCAGAGAAGTTGGCAGCTATCGGATTGCAGACCCCTGAACCTATCAACACAACTAGCAGTAGCCGTGGGGGGCTCCTACGATGCCCTAGGCCCCTCGATCACAGCCGGAGGACTACATAGCCTAAAGACAGAAAGGGAAATCTAAACTGCCCCAGAGCAGACCCCAAAGCAAAAGGCAGCCCCCCACATATAATGACGGTGAAGCAAGAAGAAAGGACAAAACACAGACAGAAAGATAGACTGAGCAAAGATGGGGCCCAAGCTAGCTTAGATAGGAAAGGACAGGAAGGCTGCTGTCTGCAATCCGTGAAAAACCCTATGAAAATAAGAGCCAACAAACTGACAGTAAAAAAAGCCCTGAAGACGCTAGGCTTCAAAAAAGGCTATGTCAGTACTCAGGAATATTCTGAAGACAGAGCAACAGGCAAAAGGAGATTCAGCTCACCCCAGCAGGGAATGGCAGAATCCAGAAAAGCAAGGAAAACAAAACACTAATGCAAAAAGGCAAAGCAGAAATCTTAGCTTTAGATGAGCAGGAATCAGACTGGTTTCCTAGAAGTCCACAGAGAAATCACCCGCAGGCCAGAAGGGCGTCGGCAGCCTTATATCCAGTCATTAACTCCACTCAGCCAGTCATCATCATCAGCCCCAGGTGTTTGACAATCAGGCTCACTACCTTTCTTCACCAGAAGAGGGAGTTCCTCGGGCCTCAGTAGTGAAGGGGAAAATGAACTCACAACAGTACCTCCCCCTTGAGGAGGGGTCACCGAACCCTCAACCACGCCACCAGGGCGATCAGGGTGAGCCCGATGAAAGGCACGCACCAATCTTTTGGCATGAATATCAGAGGCAGAGACCCAGGAATTATCCTCCTGACCATAACCCTTCCACTTAACCAAATACTGGAGTCTCCGTCTAGCCAGACAGGAATCCAGTACTTTCTCTACCTCATATTCCATGTTACCTTCAACCAATACAGGGTCTGGAGGTGCAACCCCCGAAACAACAGGTTCAACAAACCTCTTCAACAAAGATTTATGGAACACATTATGGATTTTAAATGTGACAGGAAGAGCCAAACGAAAAGAGACCGGATTAATAATCTACAAAATCTTGTAAGGTCCAATAAATCTAGGCTTAAACTTAGGAGAAGCCACCTTCATAGCAATATTTTTTGATGATAACCACACCATATCACCAACCTTAAACTGGGGACCAATGGTCCTATGTCGGTTGGAAAACCGCTGGGCCTTTTCCTGGGAGAGAGATAACTTATCCACCACTTGGTCCCAGATCTGGTGCATTCTCTCCACCACAGTGTCAACACCTGGGCAGGCAGAGGGCTCCACCTGCACTGAAAAAAATCGAGGATGAAACCCAAAGTTACAAAAAAAAGGTGACATCAAGGTGGCAGAACTAGCTCTATTATTTAAAGCAAATTCGGCCAAGGGCAAAAATGAAACCCAATCATCCTGATCAGCAGAAATAAAACATCTCAAATATGACTCCAAGGTCTGGTTTGTTCTCTCTGTCTGCCCATTGGTCTGAGGGTGAAAAGCAGAGGAGAAGGACAACTGAATTCCCAGCTTGGAACAGAAAGTTCTCCAAAATCTAGACACAAACTGGACTCCTCTGTCAGATACAATGTTCTCAGGAATCCCGTGCAAGCGAACCACCTGTTGTAAAAACAGGGGCACCAATTCAGAGGAAGACGGCAACTTAGGGAGTGGTACAAGATGAACCATCTTAGAGAACCTATCACAAATCACCCAAATAACAGTCATCCTTTGAGAGACAGGCATATCAGAGATGAAATCCATTGAAATATGGGTCCATGGCCTCTTGGGGACAGGCAAAGGCATCAACAACCCACAAGAGCGAGAACACGATTTAGACCGGGAGCACGTCCCACAGGACTGCACAAAATTCCTGACATCACGAGACAAGGAGGGCCACCAAAAAGACCGACTCACCAGATCTCTAGTACCAAAAATACCTGGATGACCAGCCAAAGCAGAGCAATGAACTTCAGACATCACTCTCTTCTTCCACTGGTCAGGAACATACAACTTTCCACTGGGACAATGCTCAGGTTTGTCCTCCTGGAACTCTTCCAGAGCACGTCTCAAATCGGGCGAGATGGCAGAAAGAACTACCCCTTCACCTAAGATGGTAGCAGGCTTGGTCACCACAGGAGAATCAGCAAAGAAGCTCCTAGAGAGGGCGTCAGCCTTGACATTCTTAGTTCCAGGAAGAAAAGAAACCACAAAATCAAAACGTGTAAAAAACAAGGCCCAACTAGCCTGTCTAGGGTTCAAGTGCTTAGCCGACTCTAGGTAAATCAAATTCTTGTGGTCAGTGAGGACCACGACTTGATGCTTAGCTCCCTCCAACCAATGTCTCCACTCCTCAAATGCCCATTTCATGGCTAACAGTTCCCGATTCCCCACATCATAGTTACGTTCAGATGGAGAGAACTTTCGGGAAAAGAAAGCACAGGGATTCATTTTAGATGTTACAGGATCCTTTTGGGATAAAACAGCTCCTGCACCAATCTCAGAAGCATCCACCTCTACCTGGAATGGAAGTGAGACATCAGGTTGCCGCAAAACCGCGGCGGAGGTGAATCTTCGCTTCAGCTCCTGAAAGGAAGCAACAGCCTCCGGAGACCAATTTAACACATCAGCACCTTTCTTAGTCAAATCAGTCAATGGCTTGGCAATACTAGAAAATTTTGCTATAAATTTCCGATAAAAATTAGCAAAATCCAAAAACTTCTGGAGGGCCTTCAAAGAAGTGGGCTGAACCCAATCGTAAATGGCCTGTACCTTGGCCGGGTCCATTTCAATAGTTGACGGGGACAAAATAAATCCCAAAAAAGAAATCCTCTGTACTCCAAAAAGGCATTTAGATCCTTTGACATACAGGGAATTCTCCCTCAAGATCCGGAACACAGTCCGAATATGTTCCACATGAGAATCCCAATCCTTGGAGAAGATCAAAATGTCATCCAGATAGATAATCAAAAATTTATCGACAAAATCTCGGAAAATATCGTTCATGAAGCACTGGAAGACAGAAGGGGCATTAGTGAGCCCAAAAGGCATCACCAGGTACTCAAAATGTCCCTCCGTAGTATTAAACGCCATCTTCCATTCATCCCCATGCTTAATGCGAATAAGATTATACGCCCCCCTGAGGTCAAGCTTGGTAAACCAGCAAGCACCTTTAACTCTGGAGAATAGATCAGAAATCAGGGGTAACGGATACTGATATTTAACAGTAATTTTGTTGAGAGCACGATAATCAATACAAGGTCTTAATGATCCATCCTTTTTGGCTACAAAAAAAAAAACGGCACCTAAGGGTGACGAGGATGGTCTAATATGACCCTTCTCCAACGCCTCCTTAATATAGGATCGCATAGCCTCGTGCTCGGGTACAGATAAATTGAAGAGCCGACCCTTGGGAAATTTACACCCCGGGCTCAGTTCAATTGCACAGTCATAACTCCTATGAGGAGGCAGAGACGCAGACTCATTCTCACTAAATACATCATAAAAGTCCGCCAAATAATCAGGAACATCATGCGACTGAGGAGAGGTGGAAAACACCAGAGCCTCACTAAAGGCACACCGACAACCCCAACTCACCACAGACACAGATTTCCAATCCAAAACTGGATTATGAATTTGTAACCAGGGAAACCCCAGAACAATAGTATCATGCAGATTATGTAACACCAAAAACCTGCAATTTTCTTGATGGTCTGGGGCGACCCGCATTACCACCTGGGTCCAAAACTGAGGTTTATTTTTAGCCAAAGGAGTAGCATCAATCCCCCTCAAAGGGATAGGCGTCTGCAGAGGTGTCATCAGAAATCCACAACGTTAAGCAAAATCCAAGTCCATTAGGTTTAGAGCTGCTCCCGAATCCACAAAAGCCTTGGCGGAAAATGTGGACAGGGAGCAGATCAGAGTAATAGCCAGAAGAAACTTAGGTTGAACACCACCAACAGAAAACGTGTGTGCAAGGCGTTTCTCGCGTTTAGGACAGACAGAAATAATATGCGAGGCATCTCCACAGAAAAAACACAACTTATTACGCCTTTTGAACTCCTGACGCTGCTCTCTGGAAAAAACTCTATCACATTGCATAGGTTCAGACATCTGTTCAACAGGTGGCAACACCTCTCGTGCAGCTCTGCGTTCGCGCAAACGCTGATCAACCTGAATGGCTAAAGACATAGAATCGTCAAGACCAGAGGGAACAGGAAATCCCACCATAGTATCTTTTACGGCTTCTGACAACCCCTTCCGAAAGAGAGCAGCCAAGGCATTATCATTCCAGGTAGTAAGTACTGCCCACTTTCGGAATTTTTGACAGTACAATTCTGCAGAATCACGACCCTGGTTCAATGCCAGCAGGGTCTTTTCAGCCTGATCAATGGCATTAGGTTCGTCATACAACAACCCCAAGGCCTGAAAAAATGCGTTCACATTAGTCAGCATAGGATCATCTGGTTTCAAAGAAAACGCCCAATCCTGGGGATCGCCACGCAGCAAAGAGATGACAATTTTAACCTGCTGCGCGGAGCTCCCTGACGAGTTAGGCTTCAAGGCAAAAAATAATTTACAATTATTTTTGAAATTCAAAAATTTAGACCGATCCCCAAAAAATACATCAGGTGTAGGAATCTTTGGTTCAGCAGCATGTGAATGAGCAAGGTAGGCGGAAATTCCCCGCACTTTCGCAGCGAGCTGCTCCACACGATCAGACAATTGCTTTATCTCCATTGAGAGGAAAAAAAAAAATTCCCCCTACGGCCTCAGAGATATAGAGGAAAAAATATACACCTTTTTTTTTTTTTTTTTTATACAATTCTTTCCTGCAATTGAGTACCCTAGGATCTGCGGTATGGCGGGTGATTTTGTTATGATTGAGTCACCGTAGGAGGAAAAATAGAAATGCTAGCTAAGTCCAGAAAACCCAGAGAAGTTGACAGCTATCGGATTGCAGACCCCTGAACCTATCAACACAACTAGCAGTAGCCGTGGGGGGCTCCTACGATGCCCTAGGCCCCTCGATCACAGCCGGAGGACTACATAGCCTAAAGACAGAAAGGGAAATCTAAACTGCCCCAGAGCAGACCCCAAAGCAAAAGGCAGCCCCCCACATATAATGACGGTGAAGCAAGAAGAAAGGACAAAACACAGACAGAAAGATAGACTGTTGTGAGTGCATGTTCCCCTCCGTCACTGAGGCCTGGTGAACTCCCTATTCTAGTGAAGGAAGGTAGTGAGCCTGATTATCAGGCACCTGGGACTAATGAAGACGATTGGCTGAGTGGAGTCACTGACTGGATTTAAGGCAGCCTATGCCCTTTCTGCCCTGCGGGTGATTTCTCTGTGGACTCTTGGACACCAGTCTGATTCCTGCTCTCCTAAAGCTAAGTTTTCTGTTTTGCCTTTTGCATCTAAGATTTGTTTTTGTTTTTCTTGCTTTTTGGATTCTGCCACTCCCTGCTGGAGTGTGCAGTGTTCCGTGAGCTCTGTCTTCTGAAAGTACCTGAGTGCTGATTTAGTTTTTGAAGCCTAGTTGCTTCAGGGCCATTTTTATTTCAGCTTGTTGGCTTTTGTCTCTGATAGGGTTTTGGCAGATTGCAGACAGCAGCCTTCCTATCCGTTCCTATCTAGGTAGTTTTTGGGCCCCGTCTTTGCTCAGCCTGTCTTTCTGTCTGTGTAAGTGTTTTCATCTTGCTTCACCGTCATTATATGTGGGGGGCTGCCTATTGCTTTGGGGTCTGCTCTGGGGCAGTTGGATTTCCCCTTTCCTTCTTTGGGCCTGTGTATCTCTCCGGCTGTGATCGAGGGGTCTAGGTCATCGTAGGAGCCCCCCATGGCTACTGCTAGTTGTGTTGATAGGTTCAGGGGTCTGCAATCTGATAGTTGCCAACTTCTCTGGTTTTCAGGACTTAGCTAGCATTTCTGTTTTTGCCTCCTACGGTGACTCAATCATAACA
Source organism: Dendrobates tinctorius (assembly GCF_039654945.1). Lineage (NCBI taxonomy): Eukaryota > Metazoa > Chordata > Amphibia > Anura > Dendrobatidae > Dendrobates > Dendrobates tinctorius. The sequence continues at coordinate 11,383,657 of NW_027361749.1, forward strand.
ATAGACTGAGCAAAGATGGGGCCTAAGCTAGATTAGATAGGAAAGGACAGGAAGGCTGCTGTCTGCAATCCGTGAAAAACCCTATGAAAATAAGAGCCAACAAACTGACAGTAAAAAAAGCCCTGAAGACGCTAGGCTTCAAAAAAGGCTATGTCAGTACTCAGGAATATTCTGAAGACAGAGCAACAGGCAAAAGGAGATTCAGCTCACCCCAGCAGGGAATGGCAGAATCCAGAAAAGCAAGGAAAACAAAACACTAATGAAAAAAGGCAAAGCAGAAATCTTAGCTTTAGATGAGCAGGAATCAGACTGGTTTCCTAGAAGTCCACAGAGAAATCACCCGCAGGCCAGAAGGGCGTCGGCAGCCTTATATCCAGTCATTAACTCCGCTCAGCCAGTCATCATCATCAGCCCCAGGTGTTTGACAATCAGGCTCACTACCTTTCTTCACCAGAAGAGGGAGTTCCTTGGGCCTCAGTAGTGAAGGGGAAAATGAACTCACAACAGGAGGCTATGTTGGGTTCGCACTGTACATATGGAGACTATGAGGAGCTCACACTGTATATAAGCAGCCTATGTGGTGCTCACACTGTATATAGGGAGGTTATGTAGGGCTCTCACTGTATATAGGAGGCTACGTGGGGGCTCTTACAGTATATAGGGTGATGTCACCAAACTTAAATCTGCTCAATATTAAGAGATTCAATGAATATACATAATTATAATTAATATGTTAATAATAATATTGAGCATCATTAATTTCAGCCTATTGGTTCGGCCCTCCACAACAGTCACGGTCTCTCATGCGCTCCTTCAGCAAAATTAATTGCCCAATTCTGCTTTTACAGAATTACATACAAATTTAGCAAGCTCTTTGGATTATCCCTTGGTTTACAAACATTTGTAAAGATTAAAAACACATGTGACATGCACAACTGTGAACAAGTCAGTAAGACAATGTTCACACCACCCACTAACTGAGACACAACAAGAATACAGATTTGCAAAAATACTCTGCAGTAAAATATATGACAGTAATCAGCAAGTGCTGGATAACAAATACAGGGTATTTAGTCGATACGTTTTTTTTTGCAAAAAATGTATACCAAGCTGCTTCACCGCGTCAAGGTAACCCATATTGAAGCAGTCCCTATCTAATGTATTTAAAACCTGAACATCTGAACAGTGTCTAAAATGAACAGGATTCGGACAGGCGCTTCTTAGTATGGGCTTGTGGTGCAAGACAGCTCTTTTGTGCATGCCACACAAGAGAGGGGTGGGGTCTCTCAAACCATGCTAGGCAAGGAAAAAACGGATTAAAAACACATGTGACATGCACAAGTGTGAACAAGTCGGTAAGACAACGTTCACACCACCCACTAACTGAGACAAAACAAGAAAAGAGATTTGCAAATATACTCTGCAGTAAATTATATGACAGTAATCAGCAAGTGCTGGATAACAAATACAGGGTATTTAGTCGATACGTTTTTTTGCAAAAAAAAGTATACCAAGCTGCTTCACCGTGTCAAGGTAACCCATACTGAAGCAGTCCCTATCTAATGTATTTAAAACTTGAACATCTGAACAGTGTCTAAAATGAACAGGATTCGGACAGGCGCTTCTTAGTATGGGCTTGTGGTGCAAGACAGCTCTTTTGTGCATGCCACACAAAAGAGATGTGGGGTCTCCCAAACCATGCTAGGCAAGGAAAAAACAGATTAAAAACACACGTGACATGCACAAGTGTGAACAAGTCGGTAAGACAACGTTCACACCACCCACTAACTCCTTCAGGAAAATGAATTGCCCAATCCTGCTTTTACAGAATTACATACAAATTTAGCAAGCTCTTTGGATTATCCCTTGGTTTACAAACATTTGTAAAGGCAGACTACATAAATATTTTGGGGAATTATGAATTCTGAATATACAAACAATAACCTTTAATTGCTGAAACCGTATTACCACTAAATAAAAGCATCATGATTCTCATCAATGTATTATTATTTTTTTAATAATTATAAAAATATACATTGAGTTCTTGCTGTTGCTTTCAATAATGATGTTTAGTAAAGTGTAAAACAAGGGCTCTACGAATAAATGCTGATACAGTGTGATTCTAATATTGCTTAGTGGCTCTGAGTAATTGACAATTCTCAGAATTAAGTTCGCTGCATGACCCATATGTGGTCAGTGATTACAAAGCATTTAATCCATTTGGTAAGATGTTCATTGATTTTTTTTTCAATTGGGTAATTAAACTGACTCTCTACACATAACTAAACTGGGATCTGTGCAATTACAATGCTATACCACACACTAGAAGCCAGTGGTCTTTACCAAAGAAACTCTGCATATGGTTATCATCTTGTATGGCTGCTACCAAACATAGCTGTGGCTTTATTTATTTAAGCGTGGCTAAATAAAATGGGGATCCCATTATAACCGTGGACGTGCTGCTCCCATTCGCTTCCAAACTCCTGGAGCAGCACGTCCACGCTGAACTTTCCTTCCACCTCTCATCTAACTTGCTCTTTCACAATCTACAATCTGGCTTCTGTCCCCATCATTCCACTGAGGCTGCCCTGACCAAAATTACTAACAACCTACTTATAGCCAAAGCTAACGAACAATACTCTATACTCCTCCTTCTACACCTGTCCTCTGCTTTCGACACAGTTGACCACTGCCTCCTACTACAAATCCTCTCTTCCTTTGGCATCAAAGACCTTGTCCTATTCTGGACCTCCTCATACCTTTCCAACTGTACATTAAGCATCTCTCACTCCCACACTACCTCCTCGTCCCACCCTCTCTCTGTTGGAGTCCCCCCAAAGCTCTGTTCTAGCTCCCCTACTCTTCTCAATCTATACACTTGGCCTGGGACAATTCATAAAGTCCCATGGCTTCCAATACCACCTTTATGCTGATGACACTCAGATCTGGCCCAGACGTCACCTGTCTGCTGTCCAGAATCCCAGAATGTCTGTCAGCCATATCTCCTCCTCTCGCTTCCTCAAACTCAATGTGGACAATTCTGAACTCTTGATCTTTTCTCCATCTCACAGATCTTCCTTACATGGTCTATCTATCACAATAAATGACAAGAAAAACAAAAAAAACTGAACTGGAGTAGACTTGAATGACATGCATGATGTAAAAGCAAGTTCACACTGGCCATAAAAGCAAGCAAAACCAAAAGAAAAAGCAATGTGTGTATATACCCTAATGAAAATAAATAAGTAAAAAAGCAAGTGCATTAAATAACATAGGGTACTTGGTAAACACTATTTTGATCAAAAAAGTATAAAGCTGTCCCACCACGGCAAGGTGTACCCATTTGAGACAGTAACTACACTAATGGTTAAAACCTACCTAGTGTGAATAGTGGCAGAGTCTCTGGGTCCCAAACGGACACCCAGCTTCAGAGGGACTCCCACCTCTCATCTAACTTGCTTTTTGACAATCTACAATCTGGCTTCTGTCCCCATCATTCCACTGAGGCTGTGGGTCGCCCTCCCAGGGCTGTGGGGTACTCGGTACCGGGCCGGTGTCATCGGGATGTGTCACAGTGGCGGTGACCCGGTCCGTGGCCCTGGGCGCCCAAGTGATAGGAAGATGTGAATGGTGGAATGTAGTTAGATGAATAGTTCGTGACGCCACCTGTGGTGTTCAGCAAGGGAGGTGTTAAGCCGATGCTGCAGACAGATCCTCCGGGACAGATGGTGTGGTGCAGCAATGATGTTATAGCCCTCCACAGGCAGGGCTGTTGTCCCAGGGCAGTGTAGATGTGGAGACACTTAGATGGTGTAGTGTTTGGCGCAGAGGATGTAGCAGTGCCAGGTGGACGGACGCAGGAAGGAATGGAGGACACCAGGGCATGTAGTTCCAAAGCTTTACTCACAGTCTGTAGTGCCCACTTCTGTGCCGTGTCCTCCGGGTCAGGGACTCAGTCAACCTCTAGGCAAGATGGAATGCTCCCTTCCAACACTCCGCCAACTTATGTGCCTTTTCTGAACGTCTCCTCTATAGCGCCTTTAAGTGTGAAGATCTCCTAGAACTAAGTTACACTGGAGTTCATCCTGACCGATGTTCCCAAAAACTCTACTTGTACAGCAGACAGCTGTAGCCTGCTTCGGGGACTCTCTACTCCTGAGTCCTGGCTCTCTATCCGTGTTGCTGTTGTGCCCCCAAGTCTTAGATGGGACTAGTGCATTTACAGCCCACTACTCCACCGGTGTCTGCTGCAGAACCATTAGTGTCCATACAACCTCAGGGACCGGGCCCCGGCCTTGCGCTTAGAACTTCTAGGCAGGGTTCTTCCTCTAACCCATGTCCTCTGTGTTCCCTTTCACTCCTACGTTCCGTACTTGTCATTCCCTTCTATGGAAGCTAAGGCTTCGGTTCAATGTCTTTCTCCTTCTTTCCTTTCCCGTGCCAGCTGGCTCAGATCACTGAGGCAGCTGCAGCACTCCTTCCTCCATCCCTCCTCCAGGGATCCCCACTCCTCTCCGAGTGGCTTCCTCTCTCAGACTCCCCGTCTGACTGAACCTCAATCCTAAAACCTTCCCGCTCTTTTATGTGTATTCTCAATTCCACCCACCTCCCAGCACGTTTAGTGTTCCAAGCAGGGAACCACCAAAGGTGCTCTGCTTCTCTTTAAGCAAGGAACCGCAATGTGGTTTTGCTGAACTACTCTATTGTGTGGGGTGCGAGTGTTGGAGCATGGTCAGGAGCCTCCAATTTACCTGGATGGTGGGGCACCACACCTTAGGAGAAGGTGCAGTACCTCTGTGGCGACTGAGCCTCAGGGGCGCCACAGCTGCCCAGACCAAAATTACTAACAACCTACTTATAGCTAAAGCTAACGGACAATACTCTATACTCCTCCTTCTACACCTGTCCTCTGCTTTTGACACAGTTGACCACTGCCTCCTACTACAGATCCTCTCTTCCTTTGGCATCAAAGACCTTGTCCTATTCTGGATCTCCTCATATCTTTCCAACTGTACATTCAGCATCTCTCACTCCCACACTACCTCCTCGTCCCACCCTCTCTGTTGGAGTCACCCCAAGGCTCTGTTCTAGGACCCCTACTCTTCTCAATCTATACACTTGGCCTGGGACAACTCATAAAGTCCCATGGCTTCCAGTACCACCTTTATGCTGATGACACTCAGATCTGGCCCAGACGTCACCTGTCTGCTGTCCAGAATCCCAGAATGTCTGTCAGCCATATCTCCTTCTTCTCTCGCTTCCTCAAACTCAATGTGGACAAATCTGAACTCTTGATCTTTTCTCCATCTCACAGATCTTCCTTACATGATCTATCTATCACAATAAATGACATCACGCTTTCCCCCGTACAAGAAGTCCGCTGCCTCGGAGTAACCCTTGACTTTGCCCTGTCCTTTAAACCACGCATCCAAGCTCTTTCCACCTCCTGTCGCCTCCAGCTCAAAAATATTTCCAGAATCCGTCTTTTCCTCAACCCTCTCTACTAAAATTCTTGTGCATGCCCTCATCATCTCCCGCCTCGACTATTGCAACATCCTTTTCTGTGGCCTCCCTGCTAACATCCTCGCACCTCTCCAGTCCATCTTTAACTCTGCCGCCCAACTAATTCATCTCTCTCCTCGCTACTCCTCCGCTTCTCCCCTCTGCAAATCTCTTCACTGGCTCCCATTCCCTCAGCGTATCCAGTTCAAATTACTAATACTGACCTACAAAGCCATCCATTTCCTGTCTCCTCCATATATCTCTGAACTAATCTCCCGATATCTCCCCCCACGTAATCTCCTCTCCTCCCAAGACCTCCTTCTCTCCTCCGCACTTATTTGCTCCTCACCTAATCACTTCCAAGATGTCTCCTGAATATCCCCCATCCTCTGGAATTCTGTGCCCCAACACATCCAACTATCGACCACATTTGGATCCCTCAGACGGAACCTGAAAACCCGCCTCTTCAAGAAAGCCTACAGCCTGCAATGACCCCGCTGTCTCCTAACCACTACCGGAGCTACTGCAACCCCCCAACCTACTGTCTCCTTCCTCACCATCCTGTAGAATGTAAGCCTGCAAGGGCAGGGTCCTCTCTCCCCTCTATATCAGTCTGTCATTGTTAGTTTGTTTACTGTAAGTGATACCTGTAATTTGTATGTAACCCCTTCTCATGTACAGCACCATGGAATCAATGGTGCTATGTAAATAAATAATAATAATAGCCACTTTTCATTACATAAATAATACTGCCACATGTATACCCCAATGTGTAATGTAAGCAATACAAGAAAAGCAACAGAATAAATGGTTGCTATATAATGTTACGTGCATGCTGCATCTTTTAGATACTTGAGTACACAGCGCATTTTTGAGGCAGAGAACGCTTCATGAAAACATTGGCAGTGTTTTTCCTAAAGCCTCTTTTCTGACATCTTATTGGACGTCTTTTGCGATGGCGATTGGTGTTTGTTTTTTTATTAGCCGCCATAAGAATGGACTGGTCACTTCTAATAGCAGCTTCATGGATTTCAAAGCCAGAATTACTGTAGTTACAAAAGACTGAACCTTTTTTCAAGCAGTTTTGACAATGCAGTGACATATGTTCATGTTTTTAAGCACTTTTTCAGATGGGTTCTTGAAAAAAAACATTGTGTGCATATACCCTAAGCAATATGCATCTCTCATATTGGTAATGGACAGGCAGTGGCAGATTAAACCATATACCATGGGCACTTCCACAAAGTAAACACTCTCTTTTTCACTGCTGCACTACAATGTCTGTAATCCATAATGTTTTGATAGCCATTTTAAAGAGAACATGTCATGTTAAAAATTATATCTGATCTGCAGGTAGGATGCTACAGAGCAGTGTTCCTCAACTCCAGTCCTCAAGGGATGAGCGAAGCGAAACTGGAAAGTTTGTGGTCCGTACCACATTACCAAAACCCAAACACAGACTTTTACTGTACTTCTGAGTGGCTCCCCTGAGGGTTCAGTCGCCAGAGGTACTGCACCTCCTCCTGACGTGTGGTGCCCCACTACCCAGGTAAGATGGGGACACCTGACCAGACTCCAGCACCTGCATCCAGCATGGAAACCTTAGAAAAGCAGGGCACCCTCTATAACCCCTGCTTGGTTCATGAAGGGTGCTGGGAGGTGGGTGGAGCTTAGTTTGCACTAGAGAGGGGGGAAACTGACAGGAAGTTAGGTCAGTTCCCCAGAGGGGGAAGCAGAGAGAGGATGTTTATGCAGCAACCTCCTGTGAGCTGGAGCTGCTGGGAAGGAAAGGAAGTGAAAGATCAGTTCTTCAGAAGGGAAGATAGAAAAGGACGAAACGTGAGGAGGAGAGCTGGGGACTGGGGCTGGAGCAGAGCCCTTCTCTAAGTTTAATGCGCCAAAGGCCGGGCGCCGGTATCCGAGACTGTGTGAATACTAATGGTTCTACAGCAGAAACCGGAGGAATAGAAGTTGTGACCACTTTATTCCCACCTAAGACTCGATGACACAGTAGCAACGTGTGTGAGCCGGGACATGATTGTAAGGATTACCCGAAGAAGGCTACAGCTGCCTGTCATGCGAGTGGAGTTCTAAGTAACAGTAAGAAAGAGGAACTTGAGTGTACTTCATAACTACAAGTACTTCAGATTAGCGCTAGTAAGGAGACGTTCAGCAAAGGCACATACGGAAGGGAGTGCTGGAAGCGTGTGCTCCATCTGCCTGGGAGTTGGCTGAGCCCCTCACCTGGAGAAAACGGCACTGAAGCGGGCACCTGTGTATGCCAGAAACGTGAGTAAACCTTTGGAATTGCATTCAGCTGTGTCTCTGCCTTCTTCCTGCGTCATCTTTCAGCACTGCTACATCTCTGTGCCTAACCACTACACCATCTACCTCAACACCTACCACACCTGCCATGGGACTACAGCTCTGCCTGTAGAGAGCTATTACACCTCTGCTGCATCCCACCATCTGTCCCAGAGGATCTGCACTTCAACGCTGGTCACCTCTGACCAGATACCACAGGTGGCATCACGAACTTATCTATACATGTACTTTATTCCACCTATTTTACATGGACACCCAGGGCCACAGACTGGGTCACTGCCACCGCGACACTTTAAGACTCCGGCCTGGTACCGAGTGAGAACCCCTGGGGGTGATCCATCTGTTTTCCTGTTCGGGTTCGCCAGTCTAATAAAGCTTGTTGAAAGGCTGAGCACAGACAAAGAACATGCTTTTAGCTTGTGGGCACTTCTGGAGCCATCACAACCATGCCAAGTATAGGGATAGGATGCAGCTGGAGTGAGGGACAGATTCTGACTGCGCACTCTGCAAAAAACACACTGTGTGTACACTGCAACCCATATCTGCGGGAGTATTGTGCTAGTACTGTGATAAAAGCCACTGTGTATTCTCTGCAAACCCATCTGTGAGAGTACTGTGCTAAAATCCGTTGTGTGTGTACTCTGCCCCAACCTGGCCTGTGGGAGTACTGTCCCTTAATCCACTGTGTGTACTCTGCACCCCTCACCTGTAGGAGTACTGTCCTTTAAGCCATTGTGTGTACTCTGCACCCCTACCCCCGCATCAGGGAGTACTGTCATTTAAACTGCTGTGTGTACTCTACACCCTCCGCTTGCAGGAATACTGTCCTTGAAGCCACAGTGTGCACTCTGAAAAAAAACACTGTGTGTACTCTGCAACCCATATCTGTGGGAATACTGGACAAGTACTGTGAGAATTCTGTGCTAAAACCCATTGTGTGTACTCTGCACACCCCCGGCCTGTGGGAAAACTGTCCTTTAAGCCACTGTATTGTACTCTCACCAGTGTCTGCGATAGTATCATTTGCAACCAAAAGTTTTTATAATCTTCAACTGTTTTGGTGTGAGTGATGTGCATCTAAACATATTTTTGTACTATTATGCAACCATGTCTGTGATAGTACTGTGCCAAAAGCCTCTGTGTGCATTCTTTAACCCATATGTGTGACAGCACTTTGCCTTCAGTCACTGCATATACGCTACAACCCTGCCTGTGGGGGTACTGTGTCCCATTGTCTGGATGTGACATTTTAAATCAGCTTTCTCAGGGAAATGTGTAAACATGCTCTGTGGGTGAAATTTGATATCACCTGTGAGATAAATGTTTAAACATGCTCTGTGGATGAAATTTGTTATTAACTTCTGTGAGATAAATGTGGAAACATGCTCTGTGGTTGAAATTTGTTAAGACCTTCTGTGGGATAAATGTGGAAATGTGCTTTCTGGGTGAAATTTGTTAACAGCTTCTATGAGATAAATGTGGAATCCTGCTCTGTGGGTGAAATTTGTTATCAACTTCTGTGGGATAAATGTGGAAACATGCTCTGTGGGTGAAATTTGTTAAGACCTTCTGTGGGATAAATGTGGAAACGTGCTTACTGGGTGAAATTTGTTAACAGCTTCTGTGAGATAATTGTGGAAGATATTCTGTGGGTAAAATTTGTTATCAGTTTCTGTGTGCAAAATTTGTCCTCAGCTTGTCAGGACTTGAACCCAGCGGCTCTTGTGCAGCAGGCAGCAGCTCTTCCCTCTGAGCTGTTCAGCTCTCTGGACAGTTCCTTGCTAAACCAGAAACTAGAATCTGTGTGGCTCCCGATTTTCTCCATCGTGAGTTCTTGATTGTCTCCAATCCAAGTTCCTGATTGACTCAACCCTGTAATCTCCTGATTGAACATCCTACTTAAACTTGGCACTGTACTTCGTTCCTTGCAAGATTATTAAGCTCCCAGCCTTTAGTCTAGCTTCTTCCCACCTGCTGTTTATACTGCTGCTCTGTGTACTGACCTCTGGCTATATCCTGACTACATTACCTGCTTATCCTCCCGACTATACTGCTGCTCCATGTACCAACCTTTAGCTATATCCTCACTATGTTACCTGTTTATCCTCCCAACTATACTGCTGCTCCATGTACCGACCTCTGCCTATATCCTGATGACGCTGATGACGGTGCTACCTCTAGTCACTGCAATATCACTATTCCAACTCAGGTCAGTCCATAACATAACCTCTCTGGGGAATATGTGATAACATGCTTTGTGGGTGAAATTTGTTATTAGCTGTGTGTGCCTTAAAAATTATTTTACTCTACCTTTATGTCCCAGCATAAAGCTCATTAAAGGATTTAACTATTCTTTCCATTAACATAGCCTCTAAATTGTCATGAATGGCTATTTTTTCTTGCAAAATCAGCTGCTGACTCAGTTGAGAAGTGGTAAATTTGCTTGACTGCTGATTTCCTTAGATGTGGTACACGTTTCTCAAAATGTTTCCAGAATAGAACTGATTCTACATTATCCTTGTGTACTCTGCAACCGCACCTGTGGTCGTTTTGAGATTGGATAGCTGAGAGTACTTCCAGTTTCTTCACTTTGTGTTCCACCAGGTCCCCTCTTAATCATGGCCACAGTTCGAACAAACAGAAATATAGAAAAGGAGTGAAATTCCATTATCCCTTGCTGAAGTATTTAGGTGTGGTTGCCTGCTTTGAACACTATTTTTTTCAAGTGAAACACATCAGGGACCCGGAACCCTAACGCAACAGCATGGAGGAAGTGTCCCAAGGTAGAAGGGATGGGACTAGCAGTAGCAAACCTAGCGTCAGGCCACCAGCTTTATCCAGAATCAAACTATGAGCCTTTTATGTGCAGATGCTCTACTGTAAGTTACTGAAGATGAAGGTTTGGCTCTGTGAGTGAAATTTGTAATCTGCTTCTGTAGGGGTACTCTGTTCATGCTCTGTGGGTGAAATTTTTAACTGGACTACCAGTAACTCAATCCAAGGTCATATTAACAGCTTTTCATCAGTGGCATTTGTAACAAATGCTAATGGAGGAAACATTTTGAAGTTCTCGGGGTACTTTGCCACATTGTCTTGGTGTGAAATTTTTAACTATCTTTCTTAGGGAAATGTGAAAACATGCTCTGGGAGAAATTTGTTATCAGCTTCTGTGAGATAAATGTGGAAACATGATCTATGGTTGAAATTTTTAATCAGCTTTCTCGAGGAAATGTAGAAACTGTAACATCCCTGCCGGCATCACTGCATGGCTTTCCATCTCCAATCAGGCAGATACACCATCTTACTTACCATTCTGATCCATGCTGTGAGTTCTGTCCTCTGCCTGCTCCATGCTGTGGGCCTCATGTCTTTGCTTGCTGCATACTTCCTGGCTGTATGCTTGGGGCAGCGGCGCCGTTACTTCCTGAGTCTTATAGAGACAGTGTGCATGCCTCTAATTTGGCCCCAGCCTATTGCAAAGAGGTATCGGGTACTTAAGGTATTTCCACCCATAGGGAGATGCCTGAGCAACAAACTGTCAGTCTTTACTTTGCTGCTGAGTTGCCAGGTCCTGTCCGGTTTTCTGCCTCTCTGGGGGCTGCATACCCAGACCCATTTCTATGCTCTGTGTGTCTTGTGTTCCACCTCCCTGGGGGCTGCAGGCACAAGCCTGAAATCTTTGTCATGTACTTGGTCCCGTGTCTGTCCTTGTCTGTACTAAGAAGTCCGTTTCTTGTACCTGTTCATGTCCTTGCCTGTTTCCTTCCCTTCTCAGCTGTGTGTAGCCTTGTCTACTCCTTCTGCTCTGCTCTTCGCTCCACACCCTGAGGCTCTGCTCTTCACTCCGCATCCTTCTGCTTTGCTCTTCGCTCCGCACCCTGCGGCTCTGCTCTGCTCTCGCTCTGCACCTTGCGATTCGGCTCTGCTCCCGTTCCGTGTCTTATGGTTCCGGTCCCTCCAGTCTGAACTGGTTCATACCTGCCTCTTATCCTACCCGTGCCTGCCTGCCAGAGTGCCAGCTGTCCCTGCCTGCCAGAGTGCCAGCCGTGCCCATCTGCCTGCCAGAGTGCCAACTATGCTCACCTGCCTGCCAGAGTGCCAGCCATGCCCGCCTGCCTGCCAGAGTGCCAACCGTGCCTGACAAAGTGCCAGTCGTGCCGGTCTGTACTTGCCTGCACCTGTCATTAGTGTTCCGCCCCTAGTGGAATCAGTTGCTACAGCCAGACACCGCCCTGGAGTGGCACCTAGCAGGCACCTGCCGCTCAAGCCTGACCTCATCACTAGATGCTCCAGTGAACACCAAGGTAGCTGCTTAGTCACGCACCTCCAGGGTACATTACAGTCTGTTTGAAAAATCGGCACCTCACAGGCCCTCAACTGGCAGCTTCATTAAATAGTACACGCAAAACGCCAGTGTCAACGTCTACAGTGAAGAGGCGACTCCGAGATGATGGACTTCAGGGCAGAGTGGCAAAGAAAAAGCCATATCTGAGACTGGCTGAAAAAAGAAAAAGATTAATATGGGCAAAAGTACACTGACAGAGGAAGATTGGTAAAATGTGTTATGGACAGACGAATCCAAGTTTGAGGTGTTTGGATCGCACAGAAGAACTTTTGTGAGATGCAGAACAACTGAAAAGATGCTGAAAGAGTGCCTGACGCCATCTGTCAAGCATGGTGGCGGTAATGTGATGTTCTGGGGTTGCTTTGGCTGGGCTGTGAGCACAACCCACATCTGTGGACGTCAGGCCCTCAGACCATCCTCATGGAGTCAGTTTCTAACCATTTGTGCAGACACATGCACATTTGTGGCCTGCTGGAGGTCATTTTGTAGGGCTCTGGCAGTGCTCCTCCTGTTCCTCCTTACACAAAGGCTGAGGTAGCGGTCCTGCTGCTGGGTTCTTGCCCTCCTACGGCCCCCTCCACATCTCCTGGTGTACTGGCCTGTCTCCTGGTAGCGCCTCCAGTCTCTGGACACTACGCTGACAGACACAGCAAACCTTCTTGCCACAACTCGCATTGATGTGCCATCCTGGATGAGCTGCACTACCTGAGCCACTTGTGTGGGTTGTAGAGTCCGTCTCTGTTAGGAATCTGGGTTCTATGTTGCCTATGCGGGAATCCAGATTCTCACATTTGTCTCCAGAGGCTAAGTCCTTTTTTCCAACTTCTGAGCATGCCCACGGGACGAGCTCCCATTGGAGTTCAGGAGTCAGGTGCTCAGGTCCTGCTCCTGATTCCATTGGCTCAGCTCAGGGCTCTGGAGATTTCTGGCAGGTCCCGTACGCTATAAAAAGTGCGCATGGCCGCTATGCCATGCGCTAGTATTTTCATACTGCTGCTGAATGTATGGTGATGGATGCTTGGACTGGTGGCTGACTTATTATGAAACCCCTTCCCTCTGATATTACGACTGTGTGAGTGATTGGGCAGCCGCCAGTAGCAGCGCTAGCGTCAGCATGCTCCAGCTATTTCTGTCTCAGCAGCTAGCGTTCGGCATCGGGCCAGCGTTATCGCGGTGTCTCCGCTGAGGCCCCGTTCTCACCATGCTGCGTCTGCAGTTCCTCGAGCATTCGCAGTTGCGTCGTCTCGCACCTCTCTCTCATGGTAGGTCTAGACGGAGTTGTCCTGACGTCTAAGGCTACTCCTGTGACTATTTATACCATGTCTGCTCCGCTGGAGTCTGTGACCTAGAACAGACTCAGCGGTTTTGTATGCTTTAAGCGTGCAGCTCTGTGACTTTAACAGAGCTTGCTTTGGTGCACTCTGGGTGCAGTTAACCCCGTGCACATTAACGCCACAGTGCGCTGCCTCTCTAGCAGCGGTCATATCACCTGCCGCACGGTGGACCCCGAGTGGCGAAGGCACTTTAATTATTTATTTTTTTTAGTGCCTTCCGCCACTCCTAACGTAATACTAGCGCCAGGGTCTGGCTAGAGATGGCAGATCAGCAGCAGCTGTTACAGCTTGTGCGTCAGCTCGAGGCTCGTCTTGCCACCCTCGAGAGGTCTCTCGCAGCTGCGCAGGCCACAGATGCTGCTGTTCAGGCACTCACAGATGCCGTAGGGCGTATGTCCGTGTCCTCCCTTGTGCCGACAGTTACCCGCCTCCCGCTGCTCGAAAAATTTTCTGGGGATGGCGCCTCCTGCAGGGGTTTTATCAGCCAGTGCGCTATACACCTGGAGCTGCTGGCTGCGCAGTTTCCTACAGAGCGGGCTAAGGTGGCCTTCATTATCTCCCTACTGTCGGGCAAGGCTCTGGAATGGGCTACGCCTCTATGGGAACGTGGTGACCTCGAGATTCAGACTGCGGACAACTTGCTAACAGCCATCAAGCAAGTATTTCTCGGTCCTCGGGTCACGCACGATACGTCTCTGCAGCTGCTCGCCCTTACTCAGGGGTCGCTCTCGGTTAGCCAGTATGCCGTCCGTTTTCAGACACTGGCATCCGAGTTGGAATGGTCCGACAGAGCGCTTATCCCCGTTTTTTGGCGAGGTTTAGCAGATCACGTGAAGGATGCTCTCTCCACTAGAGAGATCCCCACCAGCTTGGAGGAGCTAATCTCCGTCTCCTCACGTATCGACCTCCGTTTTTCGGAGCGCGGTATGCAGCGGGCTCACTCCAAGTGAAGAGCTGTCTCAGCTCCTAAATTTTTTGTACCTCCTGAGCCCATGGAAGTGTCTCGTACCGATCTCAGATTCTGATCAGGAATCTATTTGCGGTTGTCACCATATATGTGCAGTTTCTCCGGAGACCAGCTCCCCGCAATGGTCAGAGTCTGAACCGGTCACTGAGACTTTTGTCCCTCCTCATCTTAGGGCTCAAGTTCTCACATGGGCGCATGCCTCCCATGCGCCTCAACATCGAGGTTACATGCAAATCTCGAAGCTCTTGGCTGGAGCGTATTGATGGTCTCATAGAGCTCGATATATTAAGAAGTTTATTTGGGCATGCACCCTGTGTGCTCGGGATAGCCTTCCCGAACGGAGTGTGGCTACGCCCGCCGTTACACGGCGGCCTTCTCCTAAAACTCCCACTCCTATTGTCTCCTGGGTGTCTCTCCTGAGACCTTGCGATCTCGTCTCCCCTGATCGGAAGGTTCAGGGAGGGGGGGGCCCTAGGAGGGGGGGTAATGTTAGGAATCTGGATTCTATGCTGCCTATGCGGAAATCCAGATTCTAACATTTGTCTCCGGAGGCCAAGTCCTTTTTTCCAACTTCTGAGCATGCCCACAGGACGAGCTCCCATTGGAGTTCAGGAGTCAGGTGCTCAGGTCCTGCTCCTGATTCCATTGGCTCAGCTCAGGGCTCTGGAGATTTCTGGCAGGTCCCGTACGCTAAGAAAAGTGCGCATGGCCGCTATGCCATGCGCTAGTATTTTCATACTGCTGCTGTATGTATGGTGATGGATGCTTGGACTGGTGGCTGACTTATGAAACCCCTTCCCTCTGATATTACGACTGTGTGAGTGATTTGGCAGCCGCCAGTAGCAGCGCTAGCGTCAGCGCGCTCCAGCTATTTCTGTCTCAGCAGCTAGCGTCCTGCATCGCGCCAGCGTTATCGCGGTGTCTCCGCTGAGGCCCCGTTCTCACCACGCTGCGTCTGCAGTTCCTCGAGCGTTCGCAGTTGCGACGTCTCGCACCTCTCTCTCACGGTAGGTCTAGACGGAGTTGTCCTGATGTCTAAGGCTACTCCTGTGATTATTTATACCGTGTCTGCTCCGCTGGAGTCTGTGACCTAGTACAGACTCAGCGGTTTTGTATGCTTTAAGTGTGCAGCTCTGTGACTTTAACAGAGCTTGCTTTGGTGCACTCTGGGTGCAGTTAACCCCATGCACATTAACGCCACAGTGCTCTGCCTCTCTAGCAGCGGTCATATCATCTGCCGCACGGTGGACCCCGAGTGGCGAAGGCACTTTAATTATTTATTTTTTTAGTGCCTTCTGCCACTCCTAACAGTCTCATGCTGCCACGAGTGTGAAAGCACAACCAACATTCAAAAGTTAAAAAAACATCAGCCAGAAAGCATTGGTACTGAGATGTGGTCTGTGGTCCCCACCTGCAGAACCACTCCTTTATTGAGGGTGTCTTGGTAATTGCCAATAATTTCCATCTGTTGTCTATTCCATTTGCACAACAGCTTGTGATATTGATTGGCAATCAGTGTTGCTTCCTAAGTGGACAGTTTGATTTCACAGAAGTTTGATCTACTTGGAGTTATATTCTGTTGTTTAAGTATTCCCTTTATTTTTTGAGCAGTGTATATACAGCATATATATATATATATATATATATATATATATATAGTGCTTGTCACAAAATTAGAATATCATTAAAAAGTTAATTTATTTCATTTCTTCAATACAAAAAGTGAAACTCATATATAATGCAGAGTAATTACAGAGTGATCTATTTCAAGTGTTTATTTCTGTTAATGTTGATGATTATGGCTTACAACCAATGAAAACCCAAAAGTCATTATCTCAGTAAATTAGAATACTTTATAACACCAGCTTGAAAAATGATTTTAAAATCCAAAATATTGGCCTACTGAAATGTATGTTCAGTAAATGCACTGCATACTTGGTCGGGGCTCCTTTTGCATCAATTACTGCATCAATGCGACGTGGCGTGGAGGCGATCAGCCTGTGGCACTGCTGAGGTGTTATGGAAGCCCAGGTTGCTTTGATAGCAGCCTTCAGCTCGTCTGTATTGTTGGGTCTGGTGTCTCTCATCTTCTACTTGACAATTCGCCATAGATTCTGTATGGGGTTAAGGTCAGGTGAGTTTGCTGGCCAATCAAGCACAATGATACTGTTGTTTTTAAGCCAGGTATTGGCACTTTTGGCAGTGTGGACAGATGGCAAGTCCTGCTGGAGAAAGAAATTTCCAGCCTCAAAAAGCTTGTCGGCAGAGGAAAGCATGAAGTGCTCTAAAATTTCCTGGTAGACGGCTGCGCTGACTTGGTCTTGATAAAACACAGTGGACCTACACCAGCAGATGACATGGCTCCCCAAACCAACACTGATTGTGGAAACTTCACACTAGACCTCCAGCAGCTTGAATTGTGGCCTCTCCACTCTTCCTCCAGACTCTGGAACCTTGATTTCCAAATGAAATGCAAAATTTACTTTTATCTGAAAACAACACCTTGGAACACTGAGCAACAGTCCAGTTCTTTTTCTCCATGGCCCAGGTAAGACACTTCTGGTGTTGTCTATTGTTAGGAACGGCGGAACGCACTAAATAAAAATATAAATAAGGGGCGTTCGCCGCTCGGGGTCCACCATGCGGTAGATGGTATAACCGCTGCTAGCTTGTGGCAGAGCAATATGGCGGAGGTGCGCACGGGGTTAACCTTCACCCAGGTGCACAGAACAGTCACTGTTTAGTCACAGAGATGCCACAGAACATAAAGTGCTGAGCCTGTTAGGGTCACAGGAACTCAGAGAAATAACACTCACGGTAAATGGTCACAGGAGTAGCCCAAGATGGCGGCACTAAGTCCTTCTAGACCTACAGTGTGTGTCCGTATGTATAGCGTCGCAGCCGCAAATGCTCAAGAGGGCTGCTATTGCAGCGCGGCATGGATACTGCCGCTCAACGACACCGCTATGGCGCAAGCGCAATGTCGGACACTAGCAGCTGTGGCTATGGAGCAATAGCGCGCTGGCGCTGGTACTGGCAATAACTCAATCCCTCACACAAGCGTTTTATCAAAGGGTAGGGGTTTCAAATGAGTCATTCACCAGATCATGCATCCATCCTCATTCACACAGCAGCAAGTATGACTATACTAGCGCATGGCGGAACAGCCATGCATGCCTTTTATAGCAGCCGGGAACTTCCGGGAGCTTCCAGATGTCCGAGATGGACCAATGAGATCTGGAGCGGGACCTAAGCACATGACTCCCGATCTCCAATGGGAGATCGTCTCATGAGCATGCTCAGAAGGCAGATGGAAGAACTTAGCCTCTGGAGAGATTTGCTGCAAGGCAATCTCCTCTGCAATCTCTTCTGCAGTAGATAAAGTGCAGGAGACTGCAGAATGTGAGGGTCTGGATTCCTGCATAGTAACCACAGAAATCTGACTCCTAACATCTATTGGGTATGAGTGGTTTGACACAAGGAATGCGACACTTGTAGCCCATGTCCTGGATACATCTGTGTGGTGGCTCTTGAAGCAATGACTCCAGCAGCAGTCCACTCCTTGTGAATATCCCCCACATTTTTGAATGGCCATTTCTTAACAATCCGTTCAAGGCTGTAGTTATCCCGGTTGCTTTTTATAGCACACTTTTTCCTTTCACTCAACTTTCCATTAATATGCTTGGATACAGCACTTTGTGAACAGCCAGCTTATTTAGCAAAGACATTTTGTGGCTTATCCTTCTTTTGGAGTGTGTCAGTTACTGCCTTCTGGACATCTGTCAAGTCAGCAGTCTTCCCCATGACTGTGGAGCCTATTAAAACAGACTAAGACACCTTTTTAACCCCTTTACCCCCAAGATTGGTTTGCACGTTAATGACCGGGACAATTTTTACAATTCTGACCACTGTCCCTTTATGAGGTAGTAACTCTGGAACTCATGGATCCCGGTGATTCTGACATTGTTTTCTCGTGACATATTGTACTTCATATTAGTGGTAACATTTTATTCATATAACGTGTGTTTATTTGTGAAAGAAAATGGAAATTTGGCGAAAATTGTGAAAATTACGCATTTTTCCAACTTTGATTTTTTTATGCCCTTAAATCACAGAGATATGGCACACAAAAAACTTAATAAATAACATTTCCCACATGTTTAATTTACATCAGCGCAACTTTGGAACCAACATTTTTTTTTGTTAGGAGGTTATAAGGGTTAAAAGTTGTCCAGCGATTTCTCATTTTTACAACACCATTTTATTTTTAGGAACCACATCACATTTGAAGTCACTTTGAGGGGTCTATATGATAGAAAATACCGAAAAGTGTCACCATTCTAAAAACTGCACCCCTCTAGGTGCTCAAAACCACATTCAAGAAGTTTATTAACCCTTCAGGTGCTTCACAGGAATTTTTTGAATGTTTTAAAAAAAAATGAACATTTTACTTTTTTTTCACAAAAAAATTACTTCAGGTCCAATTTTTTTTATTTTACCAAGGGTAACAAGAGAAATTGGATGGCAAAAGTCATTGTGCAATTTGTCCTGAGTACGCTGATACCTGATATGTGGTGGGGAACCACTGTTTCGGCACATGGCAGAGCTCAGAAGGGAAGGAGCGTCGTTTGACTTTTTTGACGCAAAATTGGCTGTAATTGAGATCGGACGCCATGTCACATTTGGAGAGCCCCTGATGTGCCTAAACAATGGAAACCCCCCCACAAGTAACCACATTTTGGAAACTAGACCCCCCAAGGAACTTATCTAGACATGTGGTGAGAACTTTGAACCCCCAAGGGCTTCACAGAAGTTTATAACGCCCGGGCGTGAAAATAAAAAAATCATATTTTTTCCACAAACATGATCTTTCAGTCCCCAATTTTTTTATTTTCCCAAGGGTAACAGGAGAAAATGGACCCCAAAAGTTGTTGTCCAATTTGTCCTGAGTAGGCTGATACCCCATATATGGGAGAAAACTACTGTATGGGCACACGTCGGGGCTTGGAAGGGAAGTAGTGACCTTTTGGAATGCAGACTTTGATGGAATGGTCTGCTGGTGTCATGTCGCACTTGGAGAATCTCTGATGTGCGTAAACTGTGGAAAGCCCCCCAAGAGTGACCCCATTTTGGAAACTAGGCCCCCAAAGGAACTTATCTAGATGTGTGGTGAGCACTTTGAACCCCCAAGTGCTTCACAGAAGTTTATAACGTAGAGCAATAAAAATAAAAAAAATCATGTTTTTTTCCACAAAAATGATATTTTTGCCCCCAATTTTTTATTTTCCCAAGGGTAACAGGAGAAATTGGACCCCAAAAACTGTTGTGCAATTTGTCCTGAGTAGGTTGATACCCCAAATGTGGGGTTAAACCACTGTTTGGGCGCATGGCAGAGCTTGGAAGGGAAGGAGCACAGTTTGACTTTTTCAACGCAGAATTGGCTGGAATTGAGATCAGACGCCATGTTGCGTTTGGAGAGCACCTGATGTGCCTAAACAGTGGAAACCCCCAATTCTAACTCCAACCCTAACCCCAACACACCCTTAACCCTAATCTCAGCCCTAACCCTATCCCTAACCCTAGCCCTAACACTAACCCTAGCCCTAATCCTAATGGGAAAATGGAAATAAATACATTTTTTTTAATTTTATTATTTTTCCCTAACTAAGAGGGTGATAAAGGGGGGTTTGATTTACTATTTTTAGCGGGGTTTTTTGTTTGGCAGCTGTCACATGCTAAAGGACGCTTTTTATTGTAAAAATAGTTTTTGCATCACTACATTTTGAGAGCTATAATTTTTCCAAATTTTGACCCACCGAGTTATGTCAGGTCTTATTTTTTTGGGACGAGTTGACGTTTTTATTGGTACCATTTTCGGGCACTTGACATTTTTTGATCGCTTTTTATTCCAATTTTTGGGACGCAGAATTAACAAAAACCAGCATTTCATGAATTTCTTTTGGGGGGTGCGTTTACACCGTTCCGTGAGGTAAAATTGATAAAGCAGTTTTATTCTTTGGGTCAGTATGATTATAGTGATACCTCATTTATGTCTTTTTTTATGTTTTGGCGCTTTTATGCACTGAAAACAATTTTATGTTAAATAATAATTATTTTTGCATCGCTTTATTCTGCGAGCTATAACTTTTTTTATTTTTTTGCTGATGATACTGTTTAGCAGCTCTTTCTTTGCGGGACAAGATGATGTTTTCAGCGATACCATGATTATTTATATCCGTCTTTTTGATCGCGCGTTATTGTACTTTTTGTTCGGCGGTATGATGATAAAGCATTGTTTTTTGCTTTGTTTTATTATTTTTATTTTTTAAGGGGTTCATTAAAGGGGTTAACTAGTGGGACAGTTTTATAGGGTGGGTCATTACGGAATCGGTGATACTAAATATGTGTACTTTTATTGTTTTGGGTGTTTTTATTTCCAAAAAATGAATTTATTAGGGAATATTTTTTATTTAAATTTATTTAGCGATTTTTTTATAAATTATTTTTACACATTTTTTTTTTACTTTATTTTATTGTCCCAGGGGGACATCACTGTAATGTGTCAGATCGCTGATCTGACAGTTTGGACAGCACCCTGTCAGATCACTCTGCACAGGCTTCCTCTGTGCCTGCTCTCTGCAGGCACTGAGGAAGCCGCCTCCCTGCAGGCCCCCGCTGCGCTGCTCCAGGGAAGAAGACCCTTGGAGCAGCGCACCACATCGCGCTGCTCTAGTGGTCTCAGGGAAGCACGAAGGGAGCCCCCTCCCTATGCTTCCCTAATCCCCCGGTACACTGCAATCATGTTTGATCGCAGTGTGACAGGGGTTAACGTGCCTGGGGCGGTCCGTGACCGCCCCTGACACACAGTGCCGGGTGTCAGATGTGATACTCAGCTGACACCTGGCCACGATCAGCGGCGCTCCCCCCCGGGGGAGCCACTGATCGATATGACGTACTATCCCGTTCATGGGAATTAAGTCCCAGGTCACATGGACAGGATAGTATGTCCAATGGCAGAAAGGGGTTAATGCTTAGGAAGCCTTTGCAAGTGTTTTTTGTTAATTATTATAATTTACTGAGATAATGACTTTTGGGTTTACATTGACTGTAAGCCATACTCATCAACATTAACAGAAAAAACACTTGAAATAGATCACTCCGTTTGTAATGACTCTATAGAATCAATCAATCAATCAAATTTATTATCGCCAAGTACATATTACATATATACAAGGAATTCTTTGTGGCAAAGAGGCAACATAATATATAACAACAGATACAACAAGTAACATCTAACAAGACAGATACAGTATATAGTCTACACATGACGATTTAATTGTTGAACAGAGAGTGGATAGAAGCTGTTCATATGGCGGTTGGTGCTGCATTTGGGGACTCTGAAGCGACGTCCTGAAGGGAGTAGTTGGAATGAGGAGTGTCCCGGGTGAGAGGGATCGGATGAATATATATGAGTTTCAATTTTTGTATTGAAGAACTGAAATAAATTAACTTGATGATATTCTAATTTTGTGAGAAGCACATATACAGCACTGGAAAAAATTAAGTGACCACTTTCAAATGTTGAGTTTGTCTGATTTTTCTCTTTATAGGTATATTTTTGAGTAAAATGTAAATTGTTCTTTTAGTCTATAAACTACTGACAACAGGTCTCCGAATTTCCAAGCAATAAATTTTGTATTTTTTCTCTGACAAAGAAAAATGGTCAAAATGAAAAAAAAAGCAATAGTGTTTTCAGACCTCAAATAATTCAAAGAAAACAAGCTCACAATCATTTAGAAACAACAATACTAATGGTTTAATTCAGGAAGAGTTTTTGTGGAATAACAATGATTTTTAAAAACAGCTTTCATGTGTCTTGGCATGCTTTCCACTAGTCTTTACTGATTCACACTATAGGAAAGGAAAAAAGCGCAAATAGGGTCTTATCTGAGAAACATGGTAAGAACCGTATTAAAATTCTACTCCATGATATAGGAGAGGTATAGCACAAGAAATTATCAGTCAGCTGCCGCACATCCAAAGTTCAAACCAGTGACCGCCGAGACATGTAGTTAAATGGAGCTTTTTTATGGATTCAGTGAACTGCTGAACATAACACACAATTACTCGTGCATTAGAAGATCGATGCTTTATTCATTTCTTTTTCCCAACGCGTTTCGAAGTGCAAATCACTTCTTCCTCAGGGGATGATGTACAGGATAAAATAGCGTAGCTTTACAAGTTAAATACACTTGACATTTGAAAAAAACTGGCGCCAATAGTCACATGTTTTTTAGAAAAAAGTCAAAGTTCATACTATGACGTATACACTTATCACATGATTAAAATCGATCATTCCATTTAAAATAACATTATTTCTTTATTACATTTGCAGATAAAATATGTATATTATGTATATCAAAAAATATATATCACAAAAACAAAGAAAAAGAAGACAAAAAAAGAAAAACGCGTTGGGAAAAAGAAATGAATAAAGCATCGATCTTCTAATGCACGAGTAATTGTGTGTTATGTTCAGCAGCGCACTGAATCCATAAAAAAGCTCCATTTAACTATATATTCCACTAGTCTTTCACACTGCTTCTGGCGCAAATATTAACACAGTTCTTCTTTGTTTGATGGCTTGTGACTATCCATCATCCTCTTGATTACATTCCAGAGGTTTTCAATGGGTTCTGGTCTGGAGAATGGGCTGGCCATGACAGGGTTTTGTTGTGGTGGTCTCTTAATTTTTTCCAGAGCCGTATATATACACTCCTCAACATTGCAATACCGAGAAGGAAAAGTAGTGGAATGAAGATTTTCTAAGAACTATTGAGAACAATGTTCTAAAGTGCGCAGACCACTTTTCACCTGGTAATGTCCGTTTATGTAGCAATTTTGGTTACTAATTTTCATCGTTATTAAATGAATTAGACATCTCCAAATGTCCTCAATTAGCTGTGTGTCTTATTCATCATTTATTACTGTCCCACACTCTGGTGTGCAAAAGTAAAAATGTTTGGGCCAATCTGTTTCTTGTCGTTTTGAGGGTGCTCAGATGCTAAAAAATATCTATTTTTAAGAATTAAATGTAAGTTTGAAAATATCGACAACAAAAATGTAGTAGTGTAGAATAGAGAACCAGGTTACAAGTGCTGCTGAAGCATAAGGAGGTTTGCGTGTGAAAAGAGAGAGGCTTCCCCGTGGCGGGCTGAGTGAGAGAGGTCCTGCACTGCGCCGCGAGCAGCGATACGCCACGCGGCAGTGATAAGGGTTGAGTGCAGTAAGGACCCAGGTAGCATCACCGAGCGTGCAGGTCATAGCATGCAGAGCGGGAGTTTGTTGGGAAAGGCTCCTGTCCGCAGAGCATAGATCCAGGACGTGCGCAGTAAAGACTCACAAGTACCAGCAGACGTGCAGGGAGACGCGCGCGGGGAAGAGTGTTGCAGTGCGGATATCCAGGTAACGCCGGCTTCTCAGAGGCACTTACGCCGATTGGAATATTGCAGATAGCTTCACTCTTCAGCTCTGCAGTTAGATGGACTAAGGGCTCAGTGGGCAAAACCGGTGACCGCCCACTGCCGCCAGAAGTGAGACCGTGTTTGGGGCGAGGATGCCTGAAGATGCTGCACCAGCCTCCGTTGGTATCTCACCACCTGTTAGACCTCCAGAGAGTAGCGGACAGCGGATCTACGATAAGTTAAACCTGATATAAAGACTGTATAGTTGAAGAGCAGTTGTACTGTTTATCCTGCTTCCCCTTTTCCCTGTTATCTCCCTGCAAGGAGTTTATTACTGCTAATTAAGTAAATAATAGTTAACCCCTGCTCCACGCCTCTGTGTCACTGCATCCAAGTACCGGTGTTACAGTAGCATTCATAGAGCTAGGGGTTTTGTTACAATACACCGGTAAGGTCTTTTTTATGGAGAAATTAGGTTTTATTGTATTTTAAGCTTGTGTCAGTCTGCGCTAAAAATGATGACTAGTAGTATGGTTCGCAATACCAGATTGGTAAAATAGTAATTGGCGGTCTTCAGTAATGGAGTGGCTTATTTGTATGCTGTGAAGTGTTGTATGGCTACTACGAGGGCTGATGTAGGTTTCTAGCATTTGTGGTTGGGTAAATGTAGTAAAGGTAATTTTTCAATTCCGCTGAGCACAAAAATTATTTGTATTTAAAAGTAAAATGGCAACTGTACTTAGATGACTAAACCATCCAGGAGTTCCGACATTTGTCATCTTCCATCACTTGTTCCAGTTACATTTATAAATTCATCATATGGTAAAAAATGACCCCTGGGTTCCATTATCCCGCTTGTGAATTAATAACATCAATTTGTGAAACCCGGCTTCCATGTGTATCTATGAATCATTCATTCTCTTATCCTTTTCTTTGGAGATGCAAAAGAATTTAAGTGCTGGGATAATATTGCTGGTATTTCTTTTTTTTCAATAATAAATACTGTGTTATTCTTTGCCCTATGCTTTATACTTGCAATTCATCATTATTTTTGGGATAGGATTTTTTTTTAATTTCAGTAAAACTAAGATTTATTTGTAAACTGATATTGTTAAGAAAATGTATTTAGAACATGTCTTGTAATTAGAAGCAGTCAGATGTGCGTATTTCTATCAATGTACTCAGCATTTTATTAGGACTATAAATACTGGCCCTTCCCTCGATTTCCTGGAACATTGAAGGGATTGTGTCAGCAGGTTTTTGAAACCTCATCTGAGAGCAGGCAAAGATACACTGATCCAGCGATGTGTCACTTAGATTACTGGATGCAGCAGTTCTAACACTATCGGAGATTTTAGATTTAGCAATGTAACATGGCTGAGAAAGCTAGCCCCGCCCACACCAGGCTCTCTGTATGCAAAGTCTATAGACAGTGAGCTGCTTATCATAGAAGAGGCAGAGCCGGACTTGCAAGGACTGGGCCAGTTAGCCACAGCAATGTTAGTCACAAGGTGATTAAAGCTTCAGTGTAAGTAAACAGCACACAGCCGAACATGTGACATATTGTTGACTTCAATGTTTTAATCCCTACCTCACGCTGTCCTCAGATTACATAGTAAAAACCTTCTGACAAATTCCTCAGGACATAGTATTATTTACCTCTGGAACTACAAGAGTCTTTATTGAGTTATGTCTGGTGGTTTATTAGTATTCATCATCTCATACATCTAGAGTGCCAACCTCCATGGTTTGGTTTCAGGGTGCATTAGGGACAATTAGTCCTTTTTTTGGCATCCTACCTTGGATTTATTTAGGTCTGGTTGCCCTTTATTAATAGGCCCATCCCCCTTCTATGTTTCTTTTAGAGCTTTTTTTGCAATTTTGTGCTTTAAATGAAAGTAATAAAAGTTATATTTTGGGGTTTATTCTATGTCGGTTGTTGACAGATTCACTTAAAAAAGAACCTATCATCAGGTTCATACTGCCCAAACCAACTTGGCGCTGATGGGATGGTTTTTAAGCTTTTGTCTGTTTAATGGCCAGTGTGAATATGCTCCTACACATTGCGTATATACTAGCCTATACTTCACCTCATTTGTGTCAGTTTTGGGTGAGTACTCTGTTTCAAATGGCTGCATTTTTCATCTAAGAACTTTTCTAATGTGGCATCTTTAGGGTAGAAGCATCTTATTAATAGTGGGTCGCCCTCCCAGGGCCGTGGGGTACTCGGTACCGGGCCGGTGTCAGGGGAATGTGTCACAGCAGCGGTGACCCGGTCCGTGGCCCTGGGCGCCCTAAAATCAGTGGAAGTTGTAATGTAATAGTTCGTGACGCCACCTGTGGTGCTCGGCAAGGGAGGTGTTAAGCCGACGCTGCAGACAGATCCTCTGGGACAGATGGTATGGTGCAGCAGTGATGGAATAGCCCTCCACTGGCAGGGCTGATGTCCCAGGGCAGTGTAGTTGTAATGGTTGTGGAAAGGCGCAGGCAGTGTAAAGGATGGTACCCAGATGTAGCAGTGCTGAGCGGGTTGGCGCAAGAATGAATGGAGGACACCGAGGCTTGCAGTTCCAAAGCTTTACTGACAGGGTACACAAGGGTGCCTGCCTCCGGGCCGTGTCCTCCGGGTCAGAGACTCAGCCAACCTCCAGGCCAGATGGAAAGCTCCTCTCCAACACTCCGCCAACATGTACCTTTCCTGAATGACTCCTCTATTGTGCCTTAAAGTATGAAGATCTCCAGTACTGTGGTACACAGGAGTTCCTCCTGTCAGATGATCCCAAGAACTCTACTCGTATGGCAGACAGCTGTAGCCTGCTTCTGGGACTCCCTTCTCCTGAGTCCCGGCTCTCTAATCAGTTGCTTTTGTGCCCCAAGTCTTTGATGGGAGTAGTGCATTTACAGCCAACTACTCCACCGGTGTCTGCTGCAGAACCATAAGTGTCCATACAACCTCGGGGACCGGGCCCCGGCCTTGCGCTGAGAACCTAGAGGCAGGGTTCCTCTTCCAACCCACGTCCTCTCTGTTCTCCTTACTCCTTCATTCCGTACTGGTTTTTCTCTCTCTTATGGAAGCTTAGGTTGCAGTTCTACGTCTTTCTCCTTCCTTTCCTTTTCCGTGCCAGCTGGCTCAGATCACTGAGGCAGCTGCAGCACTCCTTCCTCCATCCCTCCTTCCAGGGATCCCCACTCCTCCCGAGTGGCTTCCTTCCCGACTGACCTTCTGTCAGACTGACCTGTAATCCTACACTTTCCCACTCTTTTATATCTCTCAACTCCACCCACCTCCCAGCACATCCAGTGTTCCAAGCAGGGAACCACCAGAGGTGCTCTGCTACTCTCCAAGCACTGAGCCGCAATGTGGTTGTGCAGAACTACCCTGTTGTGTGGGGTGTGAGTGTTGGAGTGTGGAAAGGAGTTCCCACCTTACCTGGATGGTGGGGCACTACACCTTAGGAGAAGGTGCAGTACCTCTGTGGCGACTGAGTCTCAGGGGCGCCACATACTCCCCCGTTAAACACAGCACGTCCGCGGGCTGCAAGACAACAAAGTTGACAGTACAGGAACATACAAAATTTTAAAATGCTGCATAAACATTTCTTATACTAAACTTCCTAATATAGGAGGCATTGTTTCTTGAACGTTACAAACAATTCTTAATTAACTGTCTACATTTCAAGTCAAAAAGGTGCAATTTTTCATACTTTACGCAATTCTAAGTGTTGTTATCTGTGACTCACTATCACTCAAGTATTATTCAGCTTTCCTTCTCTAGTACACATTTCCTTTCTCTTTCTAGTGTACCTTTTCTATTCTCTTTCAAGTGACACCTGTGATACCTGGTTCACCATTCACATTTTCAACTCTTTATTTAAATCTCTCATATCAAAACATTTCTCACTCTATATAAAAGCCATTTCCTAGTTGCTACTATTCTCATAAGATACATCATTATCAAAAATACTTTGCATTAAAACTTTCAAAAATTATTCTTGTAAGTGCTGGACACCGCTCCCAGCCGGGATCTCTTACAGTGTCCCTTGAGGTAGACATCATCTTCGAAAAGTGTCCTTATGTAAAATCTTGACATCATCTTCGCAAAGTGTCCTTATGTAAAACCAAGAGAGGGCACCTAAAGAGGTGCAACTATTTACAATAAAAGTTTTGGATCATACAGCGTTCATGATCTCCTCAGTTCCAAATGCAGAAACGCTGTCAATCAAAACAGGGCAACTCTGGGAAAACCAAAAACTAAACCATGATATGGAAACAAAAGGCACAACGGTGCTAAATAAACCCTCCTGGGTCACGAGAGTTACAACTTATTTTTAATGCTGGTCCCCTCCTGGGGTTCTGGAAGCCGATTGAGAACTGCTACCAGATGTGGCATCTTCATCTTGATTTTGTCTACTTGCCATACGCATGTACTCTGCCTCCCAAAGGGTGAGATAGGGACTGGTCGGGGTAATGGAATGGGCCATAGAAACGTCCACTGCCTGTGGAGATGGCACATCTGCTACTTCCGATGGCTCTCCTGCTGCCGTTGGTGACTCAGCCGACACCGTCACTGGTTCCTCGGGGTCCGACTCTTCCGTGTCCATCGGGACTTCAGTCAGTGGTACCGCAGTTGGGGATCGTCGGCAGAGATCAACTGGGCCATCCCTATCCATGGGTTCCTTTCCCAAAGCTAGGGTCAACCCCGGGGCAGTATTCATACCTGGCGTTTCCAGCCACGGTTCCGGCTCGGTACCTGGTGGTAGATGGCTGCACCCGCGACTCCCGGGGTGACTGATGGGATGGGCCGCAGTTGGATCCATGCCGGGGCCCGGCCGGTCTCGGCCGGAGTTGCCGATGGGGGTCGGTACAGCCGTGCCCGGTCCAGGCGGGGACGCTGTCCTGGGCCTTCATTCTGCTCTAGCGTCCTCATATATCTTCTCCGAACGGGGCTCAGCCAATGACAGCATCGGGTGTGAGGTGGTGGCGGCCGCGGCTGAGGGTGTATCAGAGGTCGCAGCCTCTGCAGGGGCGGCCTGGGAGCGAGCGGCCTCTCCTCCCCCTGTTCTTCTGACTTCTCCTCTCTCTTCATCATGGCGTTCTGACGTTCTTCTTCCTGCCTCGGCCCCTTTCCCGCCACTGACTTCTTCTGCCCCTCCTTCCGGGGGCAGAATCTTCTTCCACCGCCTCCATACCGAGCCAGTATACGAACCCCTCAGGGAGTGGGCCATGTTGCTGTCGCATAGTAATTCAGGCAGGGGAGGCCCAAGACTCTTCGCGGTCTTTTCCTAGGACCTCCTATCTCTTCACGCCCTTCTTCTCCGCGCCAGTGGCCATTTTTATTATTCATGTCACAGTCCATTAAATTAGGTCTTCTGCACATTTTCAAAAGTTCAAAGTCCAACAAATCTCAGGCACACAGAACCCGATGGCATCGGGTCTCGTCATCCTGTTCGTGACGCCAAGTTAGGTCGCCCTCCTAGGGCCGTGGGGTACTCGGTACCGGGCCGGTGTCAGGGGAATGTGTCACAGCAGCGGTGACCCGGTCCGTGGCCCTGGGCGCCCTAAAATCAGTGGAAGTTGTAATATAATAGTTTGTGACGCCACCTGTGGTGCTCGGCAAGGGAGGTGTTAAGCCGACGCTGCAGACAGATCCTCTGGGACAGATGGTATGGTGCAGCAGTGATGGTATAGCCCTCCACAGGCAGGGACGATGTCCCAGGGCAGTGTAGTTGTAATGGCTGTGAAAAGGCGCAGGCAATGTAAAGGATGGTACCCAGATGTAGCGGTGCTGAGCGGGTTGGCGCAAGAATGAATGGAGGACACCGAAGCTTGCAGTTCCAAAGCTTTACTCACAGTCTGCGGTACACAAGGGTGCCTGCCTCCGGGCCGTGTCCTCTGGGTCAGAGACTCAGCTAACCTCCAGGCCAGATGGAAAGCTCCTCTCCAACACTCCGCCAACATGTACCTTTCCTGAATGACTCCTCTATTGCGCCTTAAAGTATGAAGATCTCCAGTACCGTGGTACACTGGAGTTCCTCCTGTCAAATGTTCCCAAGAACTCTACTCGTATGGCAGACAGCTGTAGCCTGCTTCGGGGACTCCCTTCTCCTGAGTCCCGGCTCTCTAATCAGTTGCTGTTGTGCCCCGAGTCTTAGATGGGAGTAGTGCATTTACAGCCAACTACTCCACCGGTGTCTGCTGCAGAACCATAAGTGTCCATACAACCTCAGGGACCGGGCCCCGGACTTGCACTGAGAACCTAGAGGCAGGGTTCCTCTTCCAACCCACGTCCTCTCTGTTCTCCTTACTCCTTCGTTCCCTACTGGTCTTTCTCTCTTATGGAAGCTTAGGTTGCAGTTCTACATCTTTCTCCTTATTTTCCTTTCCTGTGCCAGCTGGCTCAGATCACTGAGGCAGCTGCAGCACTCCTTCCTCCATCCCTCCTTCCAGGGATCCCCACTCCTCCCGAGTGGCTTCCTTCCCGACTGACCTTCTGTCAGACTGGCCTGTCATCCTACACTTTCCCACTCTTTTATATCTCTCAACTCCACCCACCTCCCAGCACATCCAGTGTTCCAAGCAGGTTACCACCAGAGGTGCTCTGCTACTCTCCAAGCACTGAGCCGCAATGTGGTTGTGCAGAACTACCCTGTTGTGTGGGGTGCGAGTGTTGGAGTGTGGAAAGGAGTTCCCACCTTACCTGGATGATGGGGCACTACACCTTAGGAGAAGGTGCAGTACCTCTGTGGCGACTGAGCCTCAGGGGCGCCACAATAGCGAAAACTTATTTCTTAAAAATGTTACTCAATTTGAATGAATGTGAATATCCCACCACAATCTGTTTAACTGTGACTCAGTAGAAAATAATAATGCTCTTCATTACTGCAGAAGGCACATTTTACTGTGCAAGTTGCACCATTTTCTTGCATTGTGCTTGATACGGAACGTCGCTTAGACCTAGACGTTTATCACTATGTCTATTACAGGTTGCATTAAGTGTCTGAATCATTCGGAGGAATCATTTTTTATTAGCTTAATGTTTTTTGTGTGTGTGTGTGTTTTTTCAGATTATGCAAAAACTGTGTTTGCATATAATATAATTTACATTATTGTTCATTTGATTTGGATATTAGCAACTTTGCTTAGTGTCATAACATAACTGACTGTGAAGAGGAATGTGTATTAATATGATTATGCATAAAAATGTAATGGCTTGTGTAGTCTTATGTCCTGCGGAAAGTAAAATTGTGTAACTAAACCATCTTGACTATGATGCCAACTATGCTGCTGGAATTTCAATAAGGCAAGCTTTTGCCCTAGATCTTTTGAAATTCTTTAATAATAGTGGTAATGGCTTAAAATCTCCAGAAGATTTCAGAGCAGAAGGCATCCAAGCAAAAACTGTACTCTGGCATTAGCGAATGACAGCAGGCGTGCTGGTACCTTGATTTGTGCTCTATGTGAAGAATAATATCCTATAGGAGCTTCACAGTCTGTTAGAAGAGGGCAACATGCAGCAGGTAGCAACATTAAAGGCAACCTGTCATATCCCCAAATGCAATTAACCTGCAGGTTAATAGCGTTACAATGCTGTCCTGCTGAAAGTGTGGCTACGGAAAGAGAATAAACTTTATTCCTCCAGCTTTCAGTCACAGAGGTGTACCCGAAGCGGCTACAGTCATCGCTCACAGCATTTTGAGCTGCAGCTATAAGCACGTTGACAGCTCCTGGAGGAGACCATGTGTGCAGAGCGAGCTGTTAATCAAGGTGCCGTGGCGTACTGACAAATTCCGTGAGCGCGATGGCAGTAGCCACTCTAGGCACGCCCTTATGACTGAAAGCCGGAGACTCACGAGATGAATAATGTCATTTTCTCCGAGTAGTTACATGTTCAGTAAGGCATCAGGACAGCATTGTAACAGCGTATAATCTTATATCTGCAGATTAATAGAACTTGGTGACAAGATAGATTTTATTAAAAATTCAAGGTTCGATAAGGAGTAAATTCAATCATTGCCAAACTAAAGCCGACTCCATGCAATATACACCATAAAATTGGTTCGGGTGGAGGACCATTATTTGGGGCTAGGAAGTGTCATTAACTATTCACACAGCAGTTGTACTCTCATTTAGCTCTTTGTCCATAATTGGTTTTCTTTCATAAATCACCCACAGATAGCAATAAACATGACAATAAATGTGGTAAGAGCCTATAGAGAATGGGATTATAGTGCATATGCCCTACATGCTGTACTTTATAAATCCAATAGGATGATCATGTAAAAAAAAGTGCAGATTCAACTAAATAAAGGAGAATTATTGATAAAAGAATTTATTCTTAATTGAAAATATTAAAAAGGTAGGACATACAGTTAAGCCAAATGGAGGGCATCACATATGAGCAAAGGGCACAAAATATATATAGATGCAAGAGATTATAAAACCCTTATCATGCAGGAGTAGTGCTATGATAACACTCAAATGACCCTAAGAAGTACTATAATGACAATTGAAATGTCTAAACCCAGGGGCACAAGAGGTGGCAATAATAACAATAAGTACATCCTATTGAAAAATAACAAAGTTGTATGAAAAAGGTATATGGATTGAAAGATTACCCATGCTGGAAGGTGTATGCCAAGTCCCCGATGTGCGTTTTGGCTCTATAACCTTCTCCTGGGGGAGTGGCTGTGCAAAATACCCAGCATCCATAAATATAAACATGTGGCCAATGGCATCAAGCATTTGTAAATTACAGATCATGTGGAAATGAAATGCCAGTGTGTATTGGCACATGAGAAAGCCGGCACCCACCCATCAATCCCATGATCAGAAGCGTCATGATGATGCCGTGAGCATGAAAGTCAGAGCAACGATGGGATTGATGGGTGAGTGCCAGCTTTTTTTCACAGGAAAGATATATATCTTTGTACCGTGTTAGTCAGTAGATAGAAGAATATTTAGAATTGAGAGTCCTCAGTGGTTGATACCTTTTAATGGCTAACTGAAAAGATGGTAACACATTGCAAGCTTTCGAGACTTCTCAGGTCTCTTCATCAGGCTGGACTAATACAATGATATTTTAATCATCTGGATGGAGTCTGAGTAACAGCTAAAGACATTCCACGAACAGATTAATCAATTTCATTCCACCATCAACTTAACACTCAACTATTCCAGCACTGAAATTAACTTTTTAGACACCATCATTAAGCTAAAGAACAATGAAATAGAGACATCCCTGTATCAGAAGCCAATCGACTGTCCAACATACCTTAAATGGGACAGTTTCCATCCAAACACATAAAAAACTCTATTGTCTACAGCCAAGCCATCAGATACAATCGTATATGTTCCAACCCCATGGATAGAGACAGACACCTTGGTCGCCTCAGAAAGACCTTTTTGAATAAGGGCTACCATCCAAGAACAATTGAAAACCAAATTACAAGGGCCACCAGAATGTCAAGGAATCACCTGCTACATTACAAAGCTAAAGAAGAAAATAACCGTGTGCCTCTAGTAGTCACTTACAACCCAAATCTGGAAGTGCTAAGGGGAGCTGCACGGAAATTACAATCTTTACTGCAAAAAGATGCCCGATTACAATCCATATTTCCAGACCCCCCACTGCTGTGTTTAGGCAGCCCCCAAATCTAAGAAGCATCATTGTCAGAAGCTCCCTGTCCTCTCCAACAGCTGCAGGAACCTTTCCTTGCAACCAGAAAAAATGCAAAACCTGTCCATTTACAATGGCAATGGACAAAATAAAGATCCCCAACTCACATCAGTTCTACAAGATCCCAGGTACTTTCAGCTGCGTCACATCTAATATGGTGTACTTAATTATTTGTAATGAGAAGAAAGTTCGTTCGGCACACCGGCATAAATGAAAAAAAAACTTTATTAGGCTAATATGCCATATTAAAATGCAAAAAACACCTGACGCGTTTCTGGTGCACAAAGGCACCCTTAGTCATAGGTAAATAAAAACAATATGCATAGAAAAATATATACAGGTTACAAACCAATCACAAAGCTTGCAATTAATTACAAAATGTGGCAACACATGAAAGGAAGAGTGAGCAGTTCCTTGCAATGATACAGATCACTCCAGGATTGAAGTTCCCAAGGAAGAAAAAAAAAAAAAAGAAAAAAAGAAAAGAAATCAATCAATCATACAGTCAAACATATAATTAGTTGATATTAGACAGATCATACTTGAATTTTATACAACTGGAGAATTTAATTGTACATAGAGAAGACTTTTTTTTTACAATAATATAAATGGATATATCTAAAAGTAATTAAATATCCAAAATGATCTTCCAATGGAAAATGGATTTTCTGCGCAGAAATAAATGATTCCATGCGCAGAAAATCCATTTTCCATTGGAAGATCATTTTGGAGTTATTTAATTACTTTTAGATATATCCATTTATATTATTGTAAAAAAAAATTTGTTCTCTATGTACAATTAAATTCTCCAGTTGTATAAAATTCAAGTATGATCTGTCTAATATCGACTAATTATATGTTTGACTGTATGATTGATTTATTTTCTTTTTTTTTTTTTTTCCTTGGGAACTTCAATCCTGGAGTGATCTGTATCATTGCAAGGAACCGCTCACTCTTCCTTTCATGTGTTGCCACTTTTTGTAATTAATTGCAAGCTTTGTGATTGGTTTGTAACCTGTATATATTTTTCTATGCATATTGTTTTTATTTACCTATGACTAAGGGTGCCTTTGTGCACCAGAAACACGTCAGGTGTTTTTTGCATTTTAATATGGCATATTAGCCAAATAAAGATTTTTTTTTTTTCATTTATGCCGGTGTGCCGAACGAACTTTCTTCTTCTTGTGGATATCTGCTGTGCTCACCAGCGAATTCGTGCACCCACCTGTGGATTAATGAACTCAGCCCAAAGTGGTTTTCATTTGGATGCGATGCAAGCTCCCAGTCCTCCCTCTCCTTAATTATTTGTACTAAATGTCCAACTGGGGGTCTGTATGTGGGGGAGATAGGGCAAAAACTGAGAACAAGGATGAATTCTCATCGTCACACAATACGAGAAAAAAGAATGGATCTACCTGTGACAAAACATTTTTGTATCCCTGGTCATAGCATGATGGACATTAAATTACTTGTATTAAAAGGAAACTTCAAGTCTCAGAGAGAGAGAGAAGAATCTCTGAGTACAAATTTATGAAAACGCTCGACACATTCAGTGCAGGTATTAATGTGTCGCATGGATTTATGTCTTTTTACATCAATTAAGGAATTTGCTCCTCAGACCTTCTGGGGTCATCACAACACAGAACCAGACCGCAATCAGAGGGCAATAAAACCTTCACACTGCTTATCTATGAACTGCTCCAATATTTATGCTTATCCCTCTCCCATAATGACTATTCCGCTTCACATCACTTGTCTTATCTATTGCGTTATTTCTGTGCTGTCTTGTGTATAAATATGTGATTCTTCAGATTTTGTATTAGTCTAGCCTGATGAAGAGACCTGAGGAGTCCGAAAGCTTGCAATGTGTTACCATCTTTTCAGTTAGCCATTAAAAGGTATTGTTACACCGCTCCGCCATACTCACCCGGCCTCCGCTCCCACGCCGCAGTCGCCCTCCGCTCCCACGCCGCAGCCTCTCTCCACCCGACGGCCGCGGCGGTCACCTGAGACAGACCCGCGACCGATGCCTTCCCTGCATGCTATGCGCATGCGCCATAGGCCGCGGCCGCGCCTCCTTCCTGCTTCTTATGCTCCGGCTGTGCCCTGACCCGGAAGCACATTTGGACCAATGGCTGACCTGACGGGGCCATATCAGGCCGCTTCCCCCTGAGGGAGGCGCCTGATCGTTGTGTTTCCTGACACTCTGGCCTCGCTCCATCGTGCACACTCTGCTCCTGCAGTTCCTGTCTCGGCTGCTCCTCACAGCAGCTTCTCAGTCCTGCTACCCGTGTTCCTGTCGTCCTACTCCAGTCCTGCCTTGTGTTTCTGCCGTCCTACTCCAGTCCTGCCTTCACTGTTCCTGCCGTCCTACTCCAGTCCTGCCTTGTGTTCCTGCCGTTCTACTCCAGTCCTGCCTTCACTGTTCCTGCCGTCCTACTCCAGTCCTGCCTTGTGTTCCTGCCGTCCTACTCCAGTCCTGCCTTCACTGTTCCTGCCGTCCTACTCCAGTCCTGCCTTGTGTTCCTGCCGTCCTACTCCAGTCCTGTCTTCAGTGCTCCTGCCGTCCTACTCCAGTCTCAGTCTTACTCCGGTCCATCCTGAGCCGCCCCTCTCGGTACCGGCTACCGTGGTACTCGAACCCCTGGGCCTGCTCCTAACGGTCCCTGTATAGGGGTCGGTTCCACCTGGCAGCTCGCCCGGGGTCCCTCGGTGCCACGGTCCAGAGGGTCCACTCTCGGAGCTCCCGCTCCTGACCACCCACGCTAACAGTACGATCAGGCCATGGACTCCGCCGGTACTACGGCTGCTACCCAGAAAGAGTTGCTATTTCTACGGGAGAATCAGGGGCGCATTATGTCAATCATGAAGTCGATGGACACCCGTTTGTCGGCCTTACAGGTGGCCGATCCTGGAAATGCCACTCAGCTGGCCAGTCTCCAACAGGAGCTGGGCCAGCAGCAAGATACTCAAACCCACATTTTGTCCTACATGGCCTCCTTTGATAGTCGCTTGTCGGCCCTCCAGGCTGCCGCTGCAGTGCCGACTCCTCCCCCTGCGTCTGCTGCTCATCCGACGCCCCGCCTCGCCAAGCCGCCTCGTTTCACCGGGGATCCCAAGCTCTGTAGGGGGTTCTTAAATCAGTGTAGTCTCCACTTTGAATGGCTGCCGCAGCAATATCCCTCGGACCGGGCCAAAGTGGCCTTCATCATGTCCCATCTGGAGGGAGAGGCCCTTTCTTGGGTAAACCCGCTCTGGGAACGTGACGACCCGGTCGTTTCGAGTCTCCCGGTTTTCCTGGATACGTTTCGTAAGGTTTTCGATGAGCCAGGCCGGTTAGCCTCTCTCACTGAGTCACTCTTTAACTTACACCAGGGCTCTCTCACGGTCGGACAGTACGCTATTCGCTTTCGCACTATTTCCTCTGAGCTCGGCTGGAATAACGCAGCTTTGGTGGGGGCATTCTGGCGCGGTCTTTCTAGTAAAATAAAGGATGAACTCGCTGGTCGAGATACCCCGTCCACCTTAGAGGACCTTATCTCGCTGGCTACCCGCATTGACCTGCGCTTCCTGGAGCGCGCTCGGGAGTCAGTGAGAGACAGGCGCTCCTCCAGGTCAGTTCCTCCTTTCACTCAGTCGGCCAGCTCACGTTCAGTCGGACCTTCTTCCCTCTCTTCGGGTGAGCCCATGCAGATAGATCATCTCAGGTTGGCCGAGTTACGTCAGAGAGAGAGACGGGAACAAGGTCTGTGCCTCTATTGCGGTCATTCGTCACACTATATCCACACCTGTCCTAAGAGACAGGGAAACGACTCCACCTAGGTCAGGTAAGAGAGGCCTTCCTAGGTGATGATGATGATTCCTCTCAACCCCTTACGATTTCTGTGCTTTTGGTTTCAGGAGGGAGGCGTGGTTCCGAGGTGGCCTACGTGGATTCGGGCTCAGCGGGTAACTTCATTCGGCCGGAAGAGGTAGACAAATACCAAATTCCTGTAGTCACTCTATCTAACCCAATTCAGATTGCCACCGTGGATGGCAAACCGCTACAGGTGACTGTCACCTTGGTCACTGAAGAGGTGGAATTGCAAATCGGAGCCTTACATCGAGAGAAGATAGCCTTTTACGTTTTACCTAAGCTCTCTCATGCCATTCTACTCGGTCTTCCATGGTTAAGGACTCATCAGCCTGTTCTCGACTGGTCTTCTGGGGAGATACTCCGCTGGGGGCACCCGTGCCAAGCTCGCTGTCTGACTCCTGTCCGCCTGGCGGCCGCTCCACGGTCACCTCCAGACCTCCCGGGTCTTCCTCCAGCTTACAGCTCCTACGCCGATGTTTTTGATAAGAAGGAAGCAGAGGTCCTCCCTCCACACCGGCCGTTTGACTGCCCAATTGAACTTGTTTCTGGTTCAACCCCCCCAAGGGGCAGAATCTACCCTCTGTCTCCCGTGGAGACCACCGCCATGTCCGAGTACATCCGAGAGAACCTCGCCAAAGGCTTTATACGGAAATCCTCTTCGCCCGCGGGAGCCGGGTTCTTCTTCGTCAAAAAGAAGGACGGGACTCTACGGCCATGCATTGACTATAGGGGCTTGAATGAGATTACCATCAAGAACAGGTACCCTCTTCCACTCATTCCGGAACTGTTTGACCGTCTCAGAGGGGCTCGGGTCTTTACCAAGCTGGACCTCAGAGGAGCCTACAATCTGGTCCGTATCCGTGCAGGTGACGAGTGGAAGACCGCTTTCAACACTCGAGATGGCCATTACGAGTACCTGGTCATGCCCTTCGGTCTTTGCAATGCTCCTGCAGTCTTTCAAGAGTTCGTCAACGAGATCTTCCGGGATCTCTTGTACTCCTGTGTGGTCGTTTTCTTAGACGACATCCTCGTCTTCTCGCCGGACCTCTCGTCCCACAGAAAGAGTGTCCGCCTGGTGCTTCAGCATCTTCGGGAGAACCGTCTGTATGCAAAGATCGAGAAATGTCTCTTCGAACAGACCTCTCTGCCATTTCTGGGATACATTATCTCCGACGCTGGTCTAAGGATGGATCCCGAGAAGTTGTCTGCCATCCTCAAATGGCCTCGCCCCGTCGGATTAAAGGCGATACAACGATTCCTCGGGTTCGCCAACTATTACCGGCAATTTGTCTCCCACTTCTCCGCGATCACAAGACCCATTTCTGTGCTCACCCGTAAAGGGTCTACTTCCAAGGATTGGTCTCCTGAGGCAGAGGAGGCCTTTCTGTCCCTAAAACGGGCTTTCTCCACGGCTCCGGTCCTGCATCGCCCTGAGAGCGATCGACCTTTTGTACTCGAGGTGGACGCTTCCTCGACTGGTGCCGGGGCGGTGCTGTCCCAGAGAACCGCCTCCGGTCGCCTGCACCCTTGTGGCTTCTTCTCGAAGGCCTTTTCTCCATCCGAGTGTAACTACTCGATCGGTGACCGGGAACTTTTGGCCATCAAGTTGGCCTTGGAGGAATGGCGCCACCTCCTGGAAGGAGCTGTCCATCCTTTTGTCATCTTCTCGGACCACAAGAATCTGGCCTATCTCCAGTCTGCCCAGAGACTAAACCCTCGCCAGGCCAGATGGTCTTTATTTTTTGCCCGATTTGATTTCGAGCTCCGATTCCGTCCCGGCAGCAAGAATTCCAAGGCCGACGCCCTGTCCAGGGTCTTCCAACCACACGAATCCACGGAGGAACCATCACATATCATTGATCCCACTAGGATCATCACCGTGGCTCCAGTGAACTGGCTTACTCCTCCGCCTGGCAAGACGCTTGTGCCAGACAATCTCAAGCAAAAGGTTCTTCTATGGGGGCACTCCTCCAAACTGGCCGGCCATGCCGGAACTAAGAAGACCCTTGATCTTATCAAACGTCACTACTGGTGGCCCTCACTTCGCCAAGATGTACTCGATTTTGTGGCTTCTTGTCCATCCTGTGCAAAGAACAAGGTACCACGGAGATCTCCGTCTGGCTTGTTGCTTCCGTTGCCTGTCCCTACGGTTCCTTGGGAGAACATCGCCATGGATTTCATCACCGACCTACCCTG
Organism: Dendrobates tinctorius; assembly: GCF_039654945.1. NCBI lineage: Eukaryota > Metazoa > Chordata > Amphibia > Anura > Dendrobatidae > Dendrobates > Dendrobates tinctorius. The sequence continues at coordinate 11,423,322 of NW_027361749.1, forward strand.
CTCTGCGGGCTGCTCAGTCATTCTGGTGGTGGTGGATCGTTTTTCCAAGATGGCTCACTTCATCCCTCTGCCCGGTCTTCCCTCAGCGCCGGAGCTGGCCGAGATCTTCATTCATCAAGTCTTCAGGCTTCATGGACTACCTCGACGCATTGTGTCTGACCGAGGGGTTCAGTTTACCTCCAAGTTCTGGCGTTCGCTTTGTAAGCTTATGAACGTTTCCCTCGACTTCTCCTCGGCCTACCATCCACAGTCCAACGGACAAGTAGAGCGTACCAACCAGACGCTTACGGGATACTTACGCCACTTCTCTAACGCCCACCAGAACGATTGGGTCAGCTTACTCCCCTGGGCAGAGTTCGCTTATAACAACCATGCTGGTGAGTCTTCGGCCAAGTCTCCGTTTTTCATTGTTTTTGGCAGACATCCTGGTGTCCCTCTTCCGATAACCCCTGCCTCTGAGGTACCCGCGGCCAATGCCTTGTCCTCGGAATTTTCTAAGATTTGGGCTGAGACCAACACATCACTCAAGAGATCCGCTGATCAGATGAAGAACTATGCAGACAAAAAGAGGTTGGATTCTCCTCCGTATCGTGTTGGCGACAAGGTCTGGCTCTCCTCCAAATTCGTCCGACTAAAACTGCCCTCCTACAAGTTGGGTCCACGCTACATCGGTCCGTTTGAAATTCTGGGACGTATTAACGAAGTTGCCTACAAATTGAGGTTGCCTGCTTCGCTCCGGATCCCGAACACCTTTCACGTCTCTCTCCTGAAGCCTGTGGTGCTGAATCGTTTCCATTCCTCGCTTGATCTTGGTCCTCAGCCGGTGGGTGCCGACGACGTTTTTGAAGTGCAGGACATCCTCGCTGTGAAAAGGGTTAGAGGTAGGACTTTCTTTCTCGTTGATTGGAAGGGCTTTGGTCCTGAGGAGAGATCCTGGGAGCCTCGGGAGAATATTAATGCTCCCCGTATCCTCAAGAGGTTTCTTGTTAATCTCCGGGGGGGGCGGCTTAGGGGAGGGGGTACTGTTACACCGCTCCGCCATACTCACCCGGCCTCCGCTCCCACGCCGCAGTCGCCCTCCGCTCCCACGCCGCAGCCTCTCTCCACCCGACGGCCGCGGCGGTCACCTGAGACAGACCCGCGACCGATGCCTTCCCTGCATGCTATGCGCATGCGCCATAGGCCGCGGCCGCGCCTCCTTCCTGCTTCTTATGCTCCGGCTGTGCCCTGACCCGGAAGCACATTTGAACCAATGGCTGACCTGACGGGGCCATATCAGGCCGCTTCCCCCTGAGGGAGGCGCCTGATCGTTGTGTTTCCTGACACTCTGGCCTCGCTCCATCGTGCACACTCTGCTCCTGCAGTTCCTGTCTCGGCTGCTCCTCACAGCAGCTTCTCAGTCCTGCTACCCGTGTTCCTGTCGTCCTACTCCAGTCCTGCCTTGTGTTTCTGCCGTCCTACTCCAGTCCTGCCTTCACTGTTCCTGCCGTCCTACTCCAGTCCTGCCTTGTGTTCCTGCCGTTCTACTCCAGTCCTGCCTTCACTGTTCCTGCCGTCCTACTCCAGTCCTGCCTTGTGTTCCTGCCGTCCTACTCCAGTCCTGCCTCCACTGTTCCTGCCGTCCTACTCCAGTCCTGCCTTGTGTTCCTGCCGTCCTACTCCAGTCCTGTCTTCAGTGCTCCTGCCGTCCTACTCCAGTCTCAGTCTTACTCCGGTCCATCCTGAGCCGCCCCTCTCGGTACCGGCTACCGTGGTACTCAAACCCCTGGGCCTGCTCCTAACGGTCCCTGTATAGGGGTCGGTTCCACCTGGCAGCTCGCCCGGGGTCCCTCGGTGCCACGGTCCAGAGGGTCCACTCTCGGAGCTCCCGCTCCTGACCACCCACGCTAACAGGTATCAACCACTGAGGACTCTCAATTCTAAATATTCTTCTAGCTTTTTTTCATACACTCTTGTTATGCTTCAATAGGAAGCTCTTATTGTTATATTATTTTCAATAAAGATTAAATTCTTTTAGCAATAATTCTCCTTTATTTGGTTGTATCTGCACCTTTGCTGTATGATCCTCATATAACTTTTGGGGCATTACTATATGCATTAGTCTTTTATTTTGAGTACTAATGGGTTAATCTACTAAATATATTAGGCACAGTTATTTCTTTGTACTCGTACAAACTGCTTACATTCGTTCTGTAGAAATGCAATGCAGACACAGCCATATTAGTTTCAGATACATACTTGCTATATCACACATTAATTTATTTAGGGGAAAATATTTTCATGGCATTTAATATGGCCATAGTTTGTCAGGAAAATATAAATAGGGTGATGTGTGCTGCTATTTTGTGAACATTGAAAAGTTTAGGATCATCTGATCACAACGGATAGATCAGTGCAGTGGTTCTGGTATGTGACCTAATGAACATTGAAATCAGGCTCCTTATCGTGTACCTGACAATAAATGATAGTTGCATCAGCCAGACTTATAAGGCAAACATAAAATCCAGTTTATATATTTAGTATAAAACATGAAGAATGCAAATCACTCTATTCTCTCTTGCCAGTTAACCCCTCTTATAATGGGATTATGTGAATATCTATAGATGGGGCTGTACACTCTACTCTTGTCTTATATGAGGAAAGGTCATGTTTAATGACGCAGAAAGTCAGCCTGTCCTTGTAGCGTTTGTAGAGATGTGCAGAAAGGACCTAGCAGCAAACAGCACATGCCTTTATTGATCAGCACTGCAGCGACTAGAAATGTCAAAATGTCGTTGCTTTATGCTCCATTATGATTCATAGAGATTACTAATCATTTCTTTGAAATGAGAACATTTTAGTGTCTTGTTATTTTTTTTTTTGCCGTAGTCCTTAGGGACAATACATGGCTGTAAAAATTGCTCTTTGTTTTTTTTATCCCTGAACATGTCCTAATATCTTGAGAAATTACATGCAAATGAATTCTCTTTCAATGCCAGCAGGTGCCAGCTGACAAGAAGAACCAGCACCATCTAAACCCTTAATAAAGTACAGAAAAATGTATTTCCTATACATCATTATCAATCATTAACATTAGTTCAATGTCACCAGACATTTTGAGTTAACATTGTTTGAATGGGTCTGCTAAAAATGTAAAAAAAAAAAGGGATCCGCATATTACATTTACCCATGGAGCTTCCGAGGCTATTAATATCAGCTCAGATCTGTATACTTAGCCTTTTCTGATTATTAGAATGGGGGAACCCCCAAAAAAATGACATATAGTAGGTCCCCCTTTATTTAATAACCAGCAAAGGCTAGGCAGACAGCTGTGGGCTGATAGTAATAGTCTAGGAAAGGGTCATGGATATTGGCCCCGTCCAAGACTAAAAACATCAGCTCTCAGACACCCCAGAAATGGAGCATGCATAAGATGTGCCAATTCTGGAACTTAGCCTCGCTCTTCCTACTTACCATGGTATGGTGGCAAGTGGGGTGATAGTTTGGTGGGTTCATGTCACCTTTGTATTGTCAGGTGACATCAAGCCCAGAAGTTAGTAATGGAGAGTCATCTTTGAGACGCCCAAATTTCTAACCCCAAAAGTGATATTGCATAAAAAATACCCCTAATAAAGTCATTTCATTGAAAGAATGACACAGACTTTAATGAACTTAAATTAAACCATACTTTCATCATCGCCCAGTACACTGAGGCCAATGTCCCCTGTAACAGAATTAAAATAAACAACCATATTCCTCACCTGTCCACTGAGAAGATAACAATCCATTTGTCCTGTGATGCATCTAGCTCTGATACATCTAGATGGCAGTCTGCTTTGTTGTGTGATGCGACTATACAGCCTGCAATCCAGCATAGATACTGAGCTGTGCATGCTTGCTCCACTCAGTGCCTTGCGGTTAACTCCTTTTACCTCACTGACGTCGCTGCCTGTATGAGAAAGTTCACGGGTCCTGGGAGTTCGCAGCCTATGAACTCAATTCAACTCACTCACGTCAGTGAGAGTGCCGTTATAACTTTTCCCACGGCGCTCGCGATGCCGTCAGTAAGCCTGTGCTACCTCCATCTTTATCATGGGGCTGCTACCTCCTGCAATGCATTAACTCCTTAAGGACCAATGATGTACATAGCATGTCATGAGCAGGTGTCAATTTCCGCACCATGACGTGATATGTCCATCATGACTTTAAACGGTCACTGCGTGTAAACACATAGTGACAGTTTTGTGCCTATATCATCTTTCCCCGCACTCAGAGTGCTGTGATCGGTCAGTTAATCTGTATAGGTATAATGCATTGCAATGCTGGTGCATTGCAATGCATTATACCTGAGATCAAAGTGAAAAAAAGTAAAAAATCCCATAGGGACTAAGTACAAAAGTTAAAAAAAAGTTTTAAAAAATTGTTAATATATGTTTTTATAAAATTACATAATAATACGCCAATAAAAACACATTTTTATGTAAAAACTAAAAATAAGCAAAAAAAAGTTCACATATTTGGTATTGCCGCGTCCTTAATGACCCGATCTATAAAACTGTCGCACTAGTTAACAATTTCAGTGAACGCCGTGAAAAAATTTATAAACATGGCAAACTATGATTTTTCATCATACTTCTGGAAAAAACATGGTATTAAACCTGATAAAAAGTCGAATGTAAATAAAAATGCTTTGGGTGGAATCACACTAGCTATTTTAAAATTGGTCCGATTTTGATGCAGGAGAGTCGGATGAGTGTAATGTAAATGTCATGCGAGTGTCATGCATTTTTCATGCGAGTACAATCCAAGTTTTCACAACTAGCATCCGATTTACATCCGAATGCAGTACGATTTTACATAGAGAAATTCTTTAAATCATTTACACATCATTTTCAAAGGAAAAAATGATGAAAATTTCCCACGGTGCTCACGCTGACATCACATAGGTGAAGTGAGTTCACTGGCTGTGAACTCTCAGGACCTGTCTGATGGCACCATGACCAGGAGAACTTTCTCACGCTCGTGGTGCCCTCAAACAGGTAATAGAAGTTCAGTGGGAGACACTGAGCACACGGTGCTCAGTTTCTCTGCTGGATGACAGGCTGTATGGTCGTATCATGCAACCATGCAGCCTACCATTTAGATGTAGCAGAACTAGACCTGTCTTGGGACAAATGGATTATCATCTCTGCAGAAAGGGGAGGAATATTGTTTTATTTAGCGCCTTTGCACATGATGAGGACGTTGAGGGAATGGGACGAGGTCGCTGTTGCATCACAAAACTTGTGACTCAGCAGCGATCTCGCTAGCGATCTCGCTTAGTGTGAAGGGGGCTTTATTCTACCTCTTTCCATATATTGCCCCTCAGTGTCAGGAGTCAGATTTCTGCTCGTACTATGCAGGAATCTAGAGCCTCACATTCTGCAGTCTCCTGCTCATTGTCTACTGCAGAAGATATTGCAGAGGAAATTGCCTTGCAGCAACTCTCTCCGGAGGCTAAGTCCTTCTTTCCATCTTCTGAGCATGCTCGTGGAACGAGCCCCCATTGGTGTTCGGGAGTCAGGTGCTCAGGTCCTGCTCCTAATCCCATTGGTTCAGCTCAGAGTTCTGGAGACTTCTGGAAGGTCCCGTTTGCTATAAAAAGTGCGTATGGCTGTTCTGCCATTCGCTAGTATAGTCAATGGCGGATCTTAATAGGGGCGGATGGGGCGGTCGCCCCGGGCCCAAGGTTTTTTGGGGGCCCAGGGCAGTGGCGTATCCAGGGGGGGCAGGCAGCAGGGGGGCGCAGTCGAGCCGCCCAGCCGCCTAATGCAGCGGTCCGCAGTATGCCAGTAATTCTCTATCTTCCTCCCCCCCCCCGGCGGCTGTGTTCTGCCGCTACCAGTCCTGGGAGTCGGCGGTTCTCTGTGTCGGCTGTCAAGCTGACAGCCGACGGAGAGAAGGAGGCCGCGCCGACTCCCAGGCAGCAATTGTACTTGGCGTCTATAGACGCCAGTACAATTGAAGCTCTGACCGCCGGGTCAGAGCGACGTCAGCAGCGTGATCAGGTCATGTGATCACGCTGCTGACGTCACTCCCGGCGCCCAGAGCAAACGCTGGTGGTAAGTGTGCTCCTCTGTGGAGCTGAAGAACCACCGAAGATGGGGATGGGGGTTAATGAGCGGAGATGGGGGTTAATGAGTGGAGAGGGGGGTTAATGTGGGGGTGGGGGTTAATGAGTGGAGATGGGGGTTAATGAGTGGAGATGGGGGTTAATGAGTGGAGATGGGGATTAATGTGCGGGGGTTAATGAGGAGATGGGGATTAATGTGCGGGGGTTAATGAGTGGAGATGGGATTAATGTGGGGATGGGGGTTAATGAGTGGAGATGGGGGTTAATGAGTGGAGATGGGGGTTAATGAGTGGAGATGGGATTAATGTGGAGATGGGGGTTAATGTGTGGAGATGGGGGTTAATGAGTGGAGATGGGATTAATGTGGGGGTTAATGTGGGGATTGGGGTTAATGAGTGGAGATGGGGGTTAATGAGTGGAGATGGGGGTTAATGAGTGGAGATGGGGGATTAATGAGTGGAGATGGGGGTTAATGTGTGGAGGGGTTAATGAGTGGGGATGGGGGTTAATGTGTGGGGGGGATTTGGAGTGGGGGTACATAATGTGTGGGGGGATTTGGAGTGGGGGTACATAATGTGTGGGGGGATTTGGAGTGGGGGTACATAATGTGTGGGGGGATTTGGAGTGGGGGTACATAATGTGTGGGGGGATTTGGGAGTAGGGACGAGGGGTTATTGAGTGGGGATGGGGGGTACTTAATGTGTGTGGGGGATTGGGGATGGGGGGATTTGGAGTGGGGATGGTATTTAATGTATGTGGGGAGATTTGAGGACACAAAATGAAGAGTATGTATGAGGAAACAGTATGGGGGATGGGTGCAGACAGTATGGGGAGCGAATGGGTGAATGCATGTGGACACAGTATGGGGAGTCGGGGATATGTGTGAGCAGACAGTATAGAGAGTGAGGGGGTAAATATATGAGGAGACAGTATGAGGAAGGAGGGGAATAGTGTGAGGAGACAGTATATTGCAGATATTTGTATTTAGGGGCATTATAATGACACTTCTATCTTTAAGGGCATCGTGTGGAGATTTGCTGCAGAAGACCGTTGAAGATGTAAGTCTGCAGAGGCCGCTGTGGATGAGAAAACTCATCATGGGGTCTGGACAAGAAGAAGAAAAGGAGAACGACTCCAGAGATGACGTCATCTATAAGGTACCTGGATGTAAATATTATTTGTGATATTGACTAATTCTCATGTTTTTTATTTATGTCAGGAGCATTACAGGGGTTGTCCAGGTCTGTGCTGAGTCTGCAGACATTCTATGTGACTGCAGACTTCTGAATTCTCACAGTGCTCACTGAACGCTGTCAGGATTCTCTCGTGCTGGTAATTTACATACATGCGGTCACATGCTGACTAGACATGTGTGGCCTCACTCAATGAAAGTGAACGGAGCGAGGCCGGGCACGTCTAGTTGGAATGTGGCCAGAAGTATATAAATCACATACTTGTGTTGACATGACTGTACATCGGCAAGGGAGAATCCTAAAAGTGTGCAGTGCATTCGTTGTGAGAATTCAGAAGCTGCAATGTCAGGATTCAGCTCTGCAGGTTCCAGTACTCATCACATGGACACCTCACTTGACACGCTGTCAATTCCCGCACGGGGACCGCAGCGCTCAGGTGGGAAGAGGGGTACAGGGGCCCAGGTTTTATGAACAGCCCCGGGCCCATAGTCCACTTAATCCGCCACTGAGTATAGTCATACTTGCTGCTGTGTGTATGTTGATGGATGCATGATCTGGTGAATGACTCATTTGAAACCCCATTCCTATGATATTATGTCTGTGTGAGGGAATGAGTTATAGCCAGTATTAGCGCCAGCGTGCCATTGCTGCACAAGCACACCTGCTAGTGTCCAACATCGCGCCTGCGTTACTGCGGTGTTATCTTGCGGCAAGTCCCACGCCGCGCTGCTGTAGCAGCTTTAGTGTGCGTTCGCAGTTGCAACACTGTGCACACAAGTGTTTACGGTAGGTCTTGGCGGATGCAGTGCCGTCATCTTGAACAACTCCGGTGACCATTTACCGCTTATGTGCCGCTGAGTCTCTGTGCCTCTAACAGGCTCAGCGCAGTTATATTTTTTATTTGTATTAGCAGCTCTGTGAGTACAACAGAGATTGCTTTTGTGCACCTGTGTGATATCTAACCCTGTGCACACTACCGCCTGATTGCTCTGCCACCACCTAGCAGCGGTTCAAACATCTACTGCACGGTGGACCCTGAGTGGCGAACGCACTTTATTTATATTTTTTATTTAGTGCATTCCGCCACTCCTAACACTCAGGGAGTCCTTGCTATGCTAACCTTTTGTCCCCAGGTATGTACAGTATGGTTTGTGTTATCTGTTAAATTGCCCCAGTGTCCAGTAATTTGGCAATACCACAGTCCTGCCCTGTATTACTATGTATAAATATCATTGATGCTAAATATGAAGTGCTTACTATATTACATCGAAGCTACGCTAATGTAACGGGTTTCCCCAAAATTACAGAAGGAGGGGGTGCTATATTTGTCAGTACAGAATGTGCTCAGAGCAATTGTTCATTCCTTTCCCACACATCTTTCAAATGTGTTGCCTGCCGCAAGGTTGATTTTATTCTTTCAACAAAACATTGCTAGTAATTCATATTTACAAACATTGATGACAATTACAACTGGCATATAACTAAAGATGAGTATTTTTGTAAGCTAAGGCCTGTTTCACACTTCCGTTTTTGACCATCAGTCAAAATCCGCCGTTTTTGCAAAAAAAACGGATCCGCCATTTTTTTGGCGGATCCGTTTTTTTCCCCATTGACTTGCATTACCGGCAGATCTTGACGGATGGCCATCCGTTGGATCTGTTTTTTTGCAGATCCGTCAATTTTTTTGCGTCCGCCGAGATGCCTGAACGGACCATGTAACGTTTTTTGTACTGCAGGATCCGCATTTTTATACAGCGCATGCCCGGAGGAATGAAGTCAGGAGGAAATTTAACCCTGAAATCATTTCTTTCAGCCAGAGAAAAAATTCTCTCTCTCTCTCCAGCGGTTCCTTTAAAATTCTTCATGTCATCCGCTCAATGCCGACTTTTATTCCCCATTGACTTGCATTGGGGTCGGGTTTCGGACGAAACTCCGACTTTTTTTGCCCTAATCGGACCAGTTTCATCTGAAACAAATTTTGTTTCATGAAACCCGATCAGACCAAAGTCGCTCAACTCTACTAAACAGTATTTCGTATATAAAGCTCAAGTGTGTATGTATGTATGTGTGTATGTGTGTGTGTGTGTGTGTGTGTGTGTGTGTGTGTGTAGGAGGACCCCCATATAGTGATTGGGCCGAAACTAAGGGGAACGCCATCAGGGTTATTGAAGGAACCACATCAGGAGGATTACAAAGGGAGACATGCGACTGAAGTTGTCAGGGCAACAGGGGGCGGGGCTAGGGTAAAAGGAGCAGGGGGCGCGCTGCGGTGGCTGTTGGGAAAGTGTCATGTCGGACGCTGTTCACACCACAGCGTCCGGCAGGCAGAGGTAGTTCCACCTCCAGCCACTATAGACTCAGTGGCGCCGGCTTGATCTTCAGGCTCTCGGGGGTTAATCCTGCTGGAGACCAGGTTGGAAGGTTAGTCTTTAAATAGTCTTACTGGCATATGGGCGTCGCCGATTATAGCTTGTGTTTCATACCAAGTGGTTCCGTCTGGAGTGGAGGTGTTCAAGAGAGAGAGATTCATATCTGGTGTCGTATGATCCGTCGTTATCCTTTCTCCTTCCCATATTTGTGTTTAGTTGTGCCCTGTTCACATTACTGTTTATTCCTGTGTGTGTGTGGCGCAGTGCAGTTTAAGTTCTCCCTGTCTGTCATTATTTGTGTGGGAGCTTTGGTGGTGTGTCTCCTCACTGGGTGGAGGGTGGAGGGTTAAGTGCAGGGCTGAGCAGGAGATAAGGAAAGGTCGGAGGCTCAGGCATTTGCACCTTCAGCAAAAACCCTGGGTTGAGGGTCAGACAGGGTTTCCCCTAGTAAAAGGGACACCACAGGGGCCCCGGGTATTTCAGCCTTAGTTGAACTAAGCCCCCGTGACATTATAATCGGCCCACATTTTTTCAGGAGTCCATGGATCCATTAGATTCCATAACCCGCCAGTTGGCGGCGCTGTCCATACAGGTCTCCAAGTTGAAAGGGGCAGTTCAGCAGCAGGGCCTGGTAGTAGCAAAGGTGCAAACGGCATCTGCAGGTATCGGTGCAGAGCCGAAGTTTCCGCTGCCAGAACGATTTTCAGGCGATCGCAGCAAATTTGTCGTATTTCGGGAGGCCTGCAAATTATACTTCCGCATGCGGCCAATCTCCTCGGGTAATGAGGCCCAGCGAGTAGGGCTGGTGTTGTCATTACTGAGTGGTGACCCCCAAGCATGGGCATTTTCCTTACCAGCTGACTCTGCTACATTTCATTCGGTCGATAATGTTTTTTCTGCCCTCGGGCTCATTTACGATGACCCTGACCGACTGGCTCTAGCGGAATCTAAAATCCGCGCCCTCCGCCAGGGGGAGCGTTTGGCAGAAGACTATTGTTCGGAATTTCGCCGCTGGGCTGTAGACACACAGTGGAATGACCCAGCACTGCGGAGCCAGTTTATTCATGGAGTATCAGGGAGGGTGAAACAAGCCCTCCTGATGTATGAGACTCCGGCATCATTGGAGTCTGCCATGAGTTTGGTGATACGTATTGATCGCCGTTTTCGTCAGGGGGCACAGGAGACGCTACCTCTGGGGGAAAACAGAGGTGCAGGTGTGGTTGAAGTAGATGAGTCCCCTGAACTTATGCAGATTGCTGGCGTGGCACAGGTTCAGCCTCGCGCTCCGGGATTCCGGAAGCCCGGAGCATGTTTCTACTGTGGTAAAGGAGGTCATTATGTTAACGTTTGCCCGGTACTACCTAAGAGGGTCACACCGGCGGAAAACTGTTAAGCTCAGAGGGTATGGAGGAGACCCAACTGAGCGTATGCATATCCTCCATGATGGTATCTCAATGTATGCTCCCTGCCAAGGTTATTATCGCCGACAGAGAGCTACCTATATCAGTGTTTGTGGATAGCGGTTCCACCACCAATCTCATAGATGAGGAGTTAGCACACACCGCCGGGTTTAAGATCGAAAAACTTCCTCACCCCATACAGGTGGTGACCATTAATGCTGTTCCCCTCCCTCAAGGGGAGATTACTGAGTTTGTGGCAGAGGTGAAACTCCACATTGGGGTCCTACATTCTGAGTCGGTTACATGTAGGGTCCTCCGTAATCTCCCAGCTCAAATGGTCCTGGGTTTTCCATGGCTGTCCAGGCACAACCCGGTAATTGATTGGAAAACTCAGGACATAGTACAATGGAGTGGTTTCTGCCAAGACAATTGCTTGGCCACATGTGTGTCCGCCGTGACGCCCAGCCTGCCGGAGGCTTTGCAGGATTTCGCGGATGTTTTCTCTGAGAAGGGTTGCTCAGAACTGCCTCCACATAGAGCCTATGACTGTGCGATTAGGTTAAAACCCGGGGCCAAATTACCTAAGGCCAGGATGTTTAATATTTCTGGTCCTGAGAGACAGGCTCTGAAAGACTACATCGCGGAGAGTCTGAGCAAAGGTCACATCCGGCCTTCGTCCTCGCCTGTAGCCGCGGGGTTTTTCTTCATTAAGAAGAAAGATGGGGGTTACGCCCGTGTCTGGATTTCCGAGAGTTAAACCAGATTACTATCCGTGATCCCTACCCAATGCCGTTGATCCCGGATTTGTTCAACCAGGTAGCGGGGGCGAAATGGTTTTCCAAGCTGGACCTCAGGGGGGCGTATAACCTCATAAGGGTCCGTCAGGGGGATGAGTGGAAGACGGCGTTTAACACTCCTGAGGGTCATTTTGAGAGTCTGGTTATGCCGTTTGGGTTGACCACCGCGCCTGCCGTTTTCCAACATTTTATTAATGATGTATTTGCTCATGTCCTGGGGAGATTTGTGATTGTATACCTGGATGATATCCTCATTTATTCTAGCGATCGGGACACTCATTTGGAGCATGTTAGGCAGGTGTTACAGTTGCTCCGGGAGAACCAGCTCTATGCTAAGCTGGAAAAATGTTTATTTTTTGTCCAGGAGTTGCCCTTTTTGGGATATATTGTGTCCGCAGCCGGTTTTAAAATGGACACCGCTAAGGTGCAAGCGGTGCTGCAATGGGAGAGGCCGGAGAGTCTGAAAGCACTCCAGCGGTTCCTTGGGTTTGCGAATTATTATAGGAAATTTATAAAACACTTTTCGACTGTCGCCAAACCGCTCACGGACATGACAAAAAAGGGTGCCGATCTGGCGAACTGGCCTGAGGTGGCTATACGTGCATTTGAGCGTCTGAAGAATAGTTTTGCTTCAGCCCCCATTCTGGTGCAACCAGACGTGACTAAACCTTTTGTGGTAGAGGTTGATGCGTCGGAGGTGGGAGTGGGGGCAGTACTCTCTCAAGGCTCGTCCTTGAGCGAGATGCATCCATGCGCCTACTTCTCCAAGAAGCTGTCGCCGGCCGAACGGAATTATGATATCGGCAACAGGGAGTTGTTGGCCATCAAACTGGCTTTTGAGGAATGGCGACACTTCTTGGAGGGGGCGGCTCACCAGGTCACAGTTATCACTGACCATAAGAATCTGCTCTGCCTGGAGTCGGCCAAGCGTCTGTCTCCTAGGCAGGCTCGCTGGGCATTGTTTTTTACTCGTTTCAATTTTCTTGTGACGTACCGTCCCGGGGCTAAAAACACCAAGGCGGATGCTTTGTCTAGGTGTTTTCCGGGGGGAGAACCTCGGGAAGAGCCGGTACCCATCCTCCAGAAAGGGGTAGTGGTCTCGGCTCTCACGACTGAGGTAGAGGCGGAGATTGCCGAGGCCCAAGAGGAGGTACCACCAGGTCTTCCCACCAACAAATCATTTGTACCCCTGCATCTTCGGCTTAAGGTGTTGAAGGAACACCACGATTCGGTACTGGCTGGTCACCCAGGGGTGAAGGGCACCTTAGAGCTGGTATCGCGTCGTTTCTGGTGGCCCAAAATCCGGCAGGACGTGGTCTCGTACGTGGCAGCTTGCATCACGTGCGCTAGGGCTAAGTCACCCCGAACCCGTCCTGCTGGCACGCTACAGCCTCTGGGGGTACCCAATAGGCCATGAACAGAAATCTCCATGGATTTTATCACTGACTTGCCAGCCTCGGCAGGGAACACGGTCATCCTGGTGGTGGTTGACCGTTTTTCAAAGATGGCGCATTTTGTGGCGTTGTCTTCTTTGCCCAATGCTAAGACGTTGGCTCAGGTATTTGTGAAGGAGGTGGTCAGACTCCACGGAGTACCGTCTGACATAGTATCTGATAGGGGTACGCAATTTGTGGCGAGGTTTTGGAAAGCTTTTTGCTCAAGGTTGGGGATCAAGTTGTCACATTCATCGGCGTTTCATCCACAGTCTAATGGACAAACTGAGCGCATGAACCAAAATCTAGAACAGTATTTACGATGCTTTGTGTCCGACAACCAGGAGGAGTGGTCTACTTTCCTTCCTCTGGCCGAATTCGCGTTAAATAATCACCGCCAAGAGTCATCAGGAGAGTCTCCATTCTTTTGTGTGTACGGTCAACATCCTCAGTTTTGTACCTTACGTCAGGGTGACTCCGGGGGTGTCCCGGAGGAGGATCAGCTAGGAGCCCAATTGTCATCAGTCTGGAGGCGGGTGAAACAGCGTTTGTTGAGCATGAGTGCCAGGTACAAACGGGTGGCTGACAGTAGACGCGTGCCAGGTCCGGACCTGTGTGTGGGTGAATGGGTGTGGTTAGCTACGAAGAACATAAAACTCAAAATCCCATCTTTAAAACTGGGTCCAAGGTTTATTGGGCCTTTTAGGATTTCTGCCATCATTAACCCAGTGGCTTATCGGTTGGAACTTCCAGCGGTGTACAGAATACATAACGTTTTTCACAGGGCTTTATTGAAAAAGGTGGTAGGCTTGGTGGACACGACGCCGATGCCACCTCCAGTCATGGTGGATGGCGATTTAGAGTTCGAGGTCGCCAAGGTAGTGGACTCTCGAGTAGTACGCCGTACTCTTCAGTATTTGGTGCACTGGCGGGGGTATGGTCCGGAGGAGAGGTCTTGGGTTCCAGCCTCAGACATACATGCGGATCGGCTGGTCAGTTCTTTTCACCGTCGTCATCCGGACAAGCCGGGTCCTATGAGTCTTGAGGGCCCTGGGGTCCCTCGTAGAAGACGGGGTACTGTCATGTCGGACGCTGTTCACACCACAGCGTCCGGCAGGCAGAGGTAGTTCCACCTCCAGCCACTATAGACTCAGTGGCGCCGGCTTGATCTTCAGGCTCTCGGGGGTTAATCCTGCTGGAGACCAGGTTGGAAGGTTAGTCACGCCCACGGTCTTTAAATAGTCTTACTGGCATATGGGCGTCGCCGATTATAGCTTGTGTTTCATACCAAGTGGTTCCGTCTGGAGTGGAGGTGTTCAAGAGAGAGAGATTCATATCTGGTGTCGTATGATCCGTCGTTATCCTTTCTCCTTCCCATATTTGTGTTTAGTTGTGCCCTGTTCACATTACTGTTTATTCCTGTGTGTGTGTGTGGCGCAGTGCAGTTTAAGTTCTCCCTGTCTGTCATTATTTGTGTGGGAGCTTTGGTGGTGTGTCTCCTCACTGGGTGGAGGGTGGAGGGTTAAGTGCAGGGCTGAGCAGGAGATAAGGAAAGGTCGGAGGCTCAGGCATTTGCACCTTCAGCAAAAACCCTGGGTTGAGGGTCAGACAGGGTTTCCCCTAGTAAAAGGGACACCACAGGGGCCCCGGGTATTTCAGCCTTAGTTGAACTAAGCCCCCGTGACAGAAAGAGCGAGCGAAAAGGCATGAGGCAGGGTGACTTGCAGGGGCACCGAGAGGAGCCTGAGAGTAGAAAGCTGTGCATTGACCGACAAGAGAGATGTGAGAGACTGTTACCAGAGACTGCTCCCCGACCCCGTTCTGAGAGAATTATCCCTGCTGCCCCCCGCCTTGGTGGGTGAGGAACTTTACCTCAGGTTGTGGCCGTGAGTACACGTAACCAGGTCACAGAGGCCTGGACACTTCCCCCCAGCCTTCCCCCATCACGCCGACCCGGCCGTCACCGGCCTGAAGATACGCCACCTCGTCACAGGCGAGATTAAAGGCCCACTACCCCGGCTTTGGGAGAGACTCCTTGATAAAGGACGGCTACAGGTCATCTGGGGAACTGCGTCATCACCGCGCGCCACCATCATCGCTTTCTTCAGGGCCTGTTGCGCCCCACCAGCATCGCTTTCTTCAGGGCTTGTTGCGCCCCACCGGCATCGCTTTCTTCAGGGTCTGTTGCGCCCCACCGGCATCGCTTTCTTCAGGGCCTGTTGCGCTCTACCGGCATCGATTACTTCAGGGCCTGTTGCGCCCCATTGGCATCGCTTTCTTCAGGGCCTGTTGCGCCACATCGGCATCGCTTTCTTCAGGGCCTGTTGCGCCCCACCGACATCGCTTTCTTCAGGGCCTGTTGAGCCCCATTCCTTCCTGGAGTAGCGAGGCTTCAGGACAGCCGCCTCAGCGACCTCTATACGGCCGCGCTCACGAAACCAGCAGTCCCTGGAAGGCTAAGTGGCATTATAATCTTGTTAAGATTGTTGAGTCCCCTCGTGGACTGTTTGTTTTTGTCCTTAATTTATGCTTGTTCAGTCAAGCCCAGTGGCTACAGTTAGATAAAAGTTATTTCACAAACCACCATCCGTCTAGTGTCTCGTCACTGCATCCTGCAAACCTGCTCAACCCTACACTTGGCGTAGTCGGCAGGATGCAGTCCCCGAGCACAGACAGTAGTGCCCCAGATCAGGGTAGAGTTGTAAACTCCACAAATGAGGAGGGTCCCCGTATCAGTATATCCTTGGGGGCCATGCTGAACAACCTGCCTAGATTTTCCGGCTCCAATACTATGTTATGGAGCTGGACAGAGCGAATGCGGGGGCTCTTCCGGATGCATCCTATGACCCCTGATCTGGAGGCCGAGGTGGCACTCATGACACTGGATGGGGAGGTGCGGAGGTCTGTGATGTTGAAACCTCTGGGGAACCGCAACACGTTTGAAAAAGTGTTACAGATAGTAGAACAGACCCATGGGGACCCTACAGATGTGGGGGAGTTAAGAACCCATTTGTTTAGTCGGATGCAAGTAGAGGGGGAGACGATCACAGAGTATATGAATGTTCTCCAAGAATTGCATAATATGGCTATAGAAAGGAAAGACGGAGTAGGGGAAGGACCTGTTGACATTACCCTACATGATCTACTGGTGACTGGACTGCGAGATCCACTAATAAAGCAGGCATTACGGGAGCAGATCAGAATAAATCCTCAAATAGACTTTTCAGAAGTGGGAAGTCAGGCACGGGTACGAGAGCAAGAGCAAGGGATGGCGGTCCCCGTGGGGAAGGTCCGAGTTGTGGAGGTCTCCTCAAACGCAGGTGAGGAGCCTCAGTGGGTGGAGGAGATGAAGAAAGAATTGAATACTAAGGGCAAGTTGGCCGAAGTAAAGAAAAGAACCGAAACTGGGACTGGGCGACCTAGCTTTAATTTCGGCCCCTGGGGGCCACGTTCCCCGCGGGGGGGTCAGCCTATACCAGCTCGGTGTTATGAGTGTGGAGAACCAGGCCACTTCGCCCGTGAGTGTCCGCGGCGTGGGAGATACCCACCCCGGTGGCCATTAAACTAAAGGGCTCCGGGCTGGGGGGACGCCGCTCGGAGCCGAAAACCACAACTAGGGGTGGTGGAAGTCCCGAAGATTTGGTAGCAAAGTGTCCGGTAGTTTGGTCAGAAGTAGAGGGCCGGGCCGTCCGGTGTCTGGTGGACACGGGGTCACAAGTAACCACTATGCCCGCAGTGTACTTTCATCAAAACTTTCCGGAGGCAGCAAGGCCTCAGTGGGGGCCCATGATTAGACTAGTAGCCGCCAACCAACTGCCGGTCCCGGTTGCCGGGGTAGTGTCGGTCCAGGTGACGTTGTGCGGTAAACCCCTTGGCCGCAGAGGGGTGGTGCTGACTCAAGGAGAAGCTGATCAACGACACCCCGTCACCCTAGGCAAGAATATTTTAAAAGAGTTTGGTAACCTGTTGCTTAATGATCCCACACAAAAGATACTGAAGCAGTGGGGTTCTCGCACAGCTCAGGGACAGGTATTCCAGCAGCTGGTGCAAGGTGCGCAGGTGCATCAGGACTGCCAGGAGGGTGAGGCTCTGGGCAAGGTCATCGCGTCAGCGGCACCCCTGGTTGTGCTACCTCCTGGACAGACAGTGGTGGCCCTGCCAATTCGGGCCCCGATACCTTTGGAGGGCGTGGAGGTGCAGGTGGAGCCGTGTCACTCAGAGTACTTACCTCCTGGCATACTGATGGCCCGTTCCCTCGCTACGGTGCAAAAAGGAACCATCCTGGTACGCTGCGTTAACCTTGAAGACCGAGATACCATTCTGAAAGCACAGACTGTACTGGCCAAACTAGTAAAACCTTTAGAAGAAGTGCTGCCCGCTCCTGCGGTTCAATTACGAGTACACCCCGAGGATCCTTGGGAGGTAACAATACGAACCTTACAGGCCCACGAAGTCTCGACACAAGAGAAGGGCCGAAATATTTTGGAGCAGATGCAGGCTGAGCTTTCTGGACTAACTGCAGCCCAACTTTCACAAGTAAAAGCATTGCTGGGACAGTACCATGAAGTATTTGCTAGCCATGAGGACGACTTTGGGTGTACCACCGCCATCACTCATGAGATCCCCACAGCAGGAGCGGCCCCTATCCGAGAACGATATCGACAGATTCCGCCACAATTCTATCAAGAGGTGAAAACTTTGCTGGCCCAAATGCTGCAAAAAAGGGTGATACGGGAAAGTCAAAGCCCCTGGGCGGCCCCAATCGTGTTGGTCTGGAAGAAAGATGGTACACTACGATTCTGTGTGGATTATCGTAAATTAAATGCTTGCACTATTAAAGACTCATACCCATTGCCCCGTATAGAAGAATCCCTGTCTGCATTGGGCATGGCAATATATTTTTCAACCCTGGACTTGGCCAGTGGGTACTGGCAGGTGCCCATGTCAGAAGAGGACAGAGCTAAGACGGCGTTCATAATGCCCATGGGACTGTTTGAGTTTAATCGGATGCCATTCAGGCTGGCCAACGCCCCCGGGATCTTTCAGCGATTGATGGAGCGATGTCTAGGGGATCTCAATTTTGAGGCCACGTTGATCTACCTGGACGACATCATTGTCTATGCCGCCTCCTTCGAGGACCACCTGAAGCGGTTGGGACAGGTACTCAGCCGGCTGCAAAAGTACGGGTTGAAGGTGAAGCCTCAGAAAAATGCCACCTATTTCGCTCTCAGATTGAGTATCTGGGTCATGTCGTTTCAGCAGAGGGTGTGAGGCCATCCCGGGAGAAGATTGCTGCTATCCAAGAATGGCCTACCCCCGAGACGGTGAAAGACGTGCGGGCCTTTCTGGGGTTAGCTGGATATTACCGTCGTTTCGTAAAGAATTTTGCATGTCGAGCTCGAGCCCTGCATGACCTGCTGAAGGGGGCTCCCGCTGGGGCCAATGGGTGAAAAATCCAGTGGCAACACCCTCAGGAAGAGGCCTTCCGAGACCTCAAGGCTGCACTTTCGGATGCCCCAGTGTTGGCTTATGCGGATTTCTCTCAGCCGATCATCCTGCACACTGACGGGAGTCTTCACGGGCTGGGGGCTGTGTTGTCACAGATTCAGGATGGCCGGGAGAGGGTGATCGCATATGGAAGCCGTTCAATCCATGACTCCGAGCGTAACCCAGACAATTACAGCTCTTTTAAGCTCCAGCTCCTCGCAGTGGTGTGGGCTATGACGGAGAGATTCGCAGAGTACCTAGCGGGCTCCGAGGTGGTAGTGCGAACTGACAACAACCCACTGGCTCATTTGGAAAACGCCAAGTTGGGGGCTTTGGAGCAGCGATGGGTGGCCCGGATGGCGAAGTACAATTACAAGATTATTTACAAAAGACGGGCCGAGAATGTTCATGCAGATGCCCTCTCCATCCCGGATTCTACATACAACTCACGGACAGAATCGAGACGAAGAATTAGAAGGAGAGGAAATACCGTTCGCTCTTACCACTGCCGTGCTCACCAATGTTGATTCAAAAGTATCTTCCCCAGAGGCCCACAGGAGCATCCTGGAACAATCTCGGGATAAGTGGATACAACAACAACAAGAAGATGAAGAAGAAGTTGGACTTCTCCGGACATGGGTCGCTGCTGGTCAATTACCCTCTGATACTCAATGGCAAACTTTGACCCAAGACCTGTCACTGATGCTGCGACAATGGGAGAGACTGATTATCCGAAAGGGACTACTGTACCGTAAAATCACTGCGCAAACAACCTCAACGACTGTGTGGCAGGTGGTTACGCCCGGAGCTCAAATACACGAACTGGCTCGAGAGGCTCACGAAAAAGGGGCCCACTTTGGAGTCAAAAAGACTTTGCAATGGTTACAACAGAAAGTTTATCACCCACGCTTGTCGGCTGTTGTGGACGAAGTTTGCCGTATCTGCCGCTTATGTGAATTGGCCAAACCGCCCGCTCAGAGAGCCGCAACACAGACGATTGTGACTTCAGCACCCCTTGAGCTCCTGACGGTGGATTACCTGAACATTGGGCCCGCATTCCAGGGATACGAACACTGCCTCGTCATGGTGGATCATTTCACCAAGTTCGCTGTGGTCACCCCTACTTGAGACCAGACTGCGGAGTCGGCCGCCTCCGCAATTTGCAGAAAATTTAAACAAGTGTACGGCTGTCCTTAGCGTATACATTCCGACCAGGGATTATGTTTTTTGGGGAAAGTTATGGAGGAACTACATCATTTTTATGGGATTGACAAATCCCGGACCACACCATATCACCCGCAAGGGAATGGGGCTTGTGAGCGATTTAATCGAACATTGGTTCAAATGCTACGCACTCTGGAGAGTGACAAGAAAGCTCGTTGGCCTGAATATGTTTCTGAATTAGTAAGGGTTTATAATAATCGGGTACATCGAGTTGCAGGCTATACTCCTTATTCCCTGCTGTTTGGATGAGAGGGTAAAGGGATCACGGAGGTAGAGTTGGACCCCGAAGAGCCTCGGCCCTGGACCGGAGTGTCTTCTTGGGTCCGAAATAATCGCCACAGGCTGCAAACTCTTCACCGAATTGTACATACCAAACTTCAAGACTGGGAACACCCAGGGAAGAATACAACTTCCCCTCCTCATCTCCAAAGCGGGGACCGTGTGCTTGTACTGGATCAACGCCCCCAGAACAAACTGGAGTCATGTTGGGAAGAGAGTCCTTATCCGGTACAACGCCGTATCCATCCAGAAGGACCTGTGTACGAAATACGGCCCGAGCAGGATGAAACACTGCCCACCCGCATTGTGCATCGTAATATGTTACGCCTGTGTATTTCCACCGACCCGAAACAACTGGAACCCATCCCGTTGACATCCGAACCGGAGTCCATATGCTGGGACTCGGACGACGAGGATTTCCCTCCAGACCCCAAGGGCCCTCCACCCAATTATGAGCCAGTTGACACAATTAACCCGCCTGCATCATGCAGCCCACCGACATCCACCACCCCAGAAGATTCCACCCCAGTCGAACTTAGACGCTCCGAGCGGTCAACAGCCAGCAAACCCCCCGAACGGTATGAACAAGACCAGTTCCTATGGCAACGAATATTGACATCTTTACAGGCCAATCTCAATAGACTAACGCCCTCACCCGAGGACTGGCGAGCTTACAGGGTGGGAGAATGTGGGGAGGAGGACCCCCATATAGTGAGAGAAAAGGCAGGAGGCAGGGTGACTTGTAGGGACGCCGAGAGGAGCCTGAGAGTAGAAAGCTGCGCATTGACCGACAAGAGAGACGTGAGAGACTGTTACCAGAGACTGCTCCCCACCCCCGTTCTGAGAGAGTTATCCCCGCTGCCCCCCACCATGGTGGGAGAGGAACTTTACCTCAGGTTGTGGCCGTGACCAGGTCACAGAGGCCTGGACACTTCCCCCCAGCCTTCCCCCATCACACCAACCCGGCCGTCACCGGCCTGAAGATACGCCACCTCGTCACAGGCGAGATAAAAGGCCCACTACCTCGGCTTTGGGAGAGACTCCTTGATAAAGGATGGCTACAAGTCATCTGGGGAACTGCGTCATCACCGCGCGCCACCATCATCGCTTTCTTCAGGGCCTGTTGCGCCCCACCGGCATCGTTTTCTTCAGGGCCTGTTGCGCCCCACCGGCATCGCTTTCTTCAGGGCCTGTTGCGCCCCACCGGCATCGCTTTCTTCAGGGCCTGTTGCGCCCCACCGGCATCGCTTTCTTCAGGGCCTGTTGCGCCCCACCGACATCGCTTTCTTCAGGGCCTGTTGAGCCCCATTCCTTCCTGGAGTAGCGATGCTTCAGGACAGCCGCCTCAGCGACCTCTACGCGGCCGCGCTCACGAAACCAGCAGTCCCTGGAAAGCTAAGTGGCATTATAATCTTGTTAAGATTGTTGAGTCCCTGCGTGGACTGTTTTGTTTTTGTCCTTAATTTATGTGTGCTCAGCCAAGCCCAGTGGCTACAGTTAGATAAAAAGTTATTATCGCAGCTACAGCCACAAAATTAGGCACAGTCACACGTCTGGACCCCGAGAGTGTCCTAGGCTATGTTGTGAGGCGAAATTTTAACCCCGCGCGTTCCAATTCACCAAACAATTTTGCCCCTATCTACATAATGGGGAAAAAGTGTGTGTGTGTGTGTATCAAGGCTCGCCCCTCATTACGATGTCATAATGGTTGCCATGGCGACACTGATGTCATCATAGGTTGAAAGCCCCGCCGCTCATTATGATGTCATAATGGTTGACCATGGGATGGAGGATGTGTGATGGGTATATGGGCACTGGACTATGGGATGGAGGATATGTATGATGGGTATATGGGCACGGGACTATGGGATGGAGGATGTGTGATGGGTATATGGGCACTGGACTATGAGATGGAGGATATGTATGACGGGTATATGGCCACGGGACTATGGGATGGAGGATGTGTGATGGGTATATGGGCATGGGACTATGAGATGAAGGATGTGTGATGGGTATATGGGCACTTGACTATGGGATGGCGAATATGTATGATGGGTATGTGGGCACAGGACTATGGGATGGAGGATGTGTGATGGGTATATGGGCATGGGACTATGGGATGGAGGATCTGTGATGGGTATATGGGCACTCGACTATGGGATCGTGGATATGTATGATGGGTATATGGGCACGGGACTATGGGATGGAGGATAATTATAATTTTCTATAACTAACCACAGTTAGTTACTATGCCCGGGCAGCGCCGGGCTCTTCAGCTAGTACTTTATAAATCAAGACTCAATAAAATAATATATAAGCAGTGTTAAAATATAAATAAGGGTAAAGTCCAATATGTGCCAATACTAGGTTCCCTTAAGTATACCTTGTCTCATGCTAGACAAAGAATTATTTTGAGATTCACATTTATACTTCAGTGCTTACATTGTTCAGTACATGAAATGTCACAATTAGAGTTGAGCGACTTTTGTTTTTTTAGGGTCGAGTTTCGTTTCGTGAAACCCGACTTTTCCAAAAGTCGGGTCGAGCAAGATCGGCCGATTATAGGGAAAAGTCGGGGTCGTCCCGAAACACGAAACCCAATGTAAGTCAATGGGGAATAAAAGTCGGCAGTGAGAGGAGGACAGGAAACACACCTACAGTGCCCATTTGAATGCCAAAAGCATCAATTCTTCTTACTTAAGCTTGTCAACCTTAATTAACTTCATAATACAAGTTACGCACTGAAAAATGGGGGTTATTTGGCTAAAGTTGTGGGGGGGTATGGCTGGCTCCAGGTTTTCATGTGCCCTGGACGAAAGAGCGCCCCTTTAACACATACCACAACTCATCATGCTCCGATACGGCAGAGAAATAGCGGTATAGTACAATGAAAAATACTTCACTTTTTACATCTCATGACGAGGCCCATCTATTTCTCCATACAGAATCATTGGTCCCATATAATGTTTGAAACAGTATATGATGAGCTCCACATGATGCTACAGTATATGTTGGTCCCCATGGATGAAGCTCCACTGTCTTATGGGCCCAAATAATGCTCCAAACATAATGGGACCCATTTCTAATGCTCTAGTGGTGTATAATGGGCCCTGTAAATGCTGCTCCAGTGTCTGATGTCCACCTTTGGAATGTTCCAGTGTATGGTGGGCCCCATCTATCATTCTCCAGAGTATAGTGCTCCCCAAAAATTGCTGTCCCAACATTGAAAACAATCAAATAAGTCTCCTCGCTAGGGAATCCCTGTACTAGTCTGGACTCCTCGTCATCCCCATCTTCCATCTCACTGCACAGTATTTAAACCTTGCAAGTGTTGTGATCCTGAGCAAACGGGGGGGCCCACTCGTTGGCGACGGCACTGGCACAGG
This sequence comes from Dendrobates tinctorius, assembly GCF_039654945.1. Classification (NCBI taxonomy): domain Eukaryota; kingdom Metazoa; phylum Chordata; class Amphibia; order Anura; family Dendrobatidae; genus Dendrobates; species Dendrobates tinctorius. Next base: position 11,446,981 of record NW_027361749.1, read on the forward strand.
GCCCCTGATAGTACGGTGGTGTGTCTGATGGCGGGTGGGCCAAACCTGCACTTTCATCTGCAGCTTCCTCTTTGTCACCGTGTAAGATGGAACTGTATATGGGAAGGGTAACCTGAGTTTCATCAGGGTCAGATTCAGGCCGTGTAGCATGCGAGGGGAATATAGTGGTCTGGGTCAATGTACCAGCAGATTCATCGAGCAGTGGTTGGGCATCAGTGCACTTGTGTCGCCCCCAGGAGTACGGTCGCCACAGTGGCATTACCTTCCTCCTAGGGAGTGTGATGTCATGCTTGGGAGCAACGAAGGATCTCTCTAGCAGGTTAACTGATTGGGCAGCGTTATTCCCACGAGTAATGACCCTCCAAACAGCGTTCATGAAGGCAAAGTGTTTGTTTTACGTGGGCAGTATGGTTGCAAAGCTGAACCTTAAAGGAATGTCCAGAAGGGCACCACCAGGAGTGGAGCCTACGGTTAAATTCGACTCCACCTGGGAAACCTCAACCATGCCAGCTACAGAACAGATGCACACATTGCAAGCTTAATTCCGTTAACGAACGAGACTCCGTCATGCCCCGCGGTCCGAGTCCGGCTTACTAGAGGGACACGTGAGGCTCTGGCACATGAGAATGGCCAATAACTGGTGTGTCATGCCCTTACATGTCCGTGGCTGCATGTGCGCTACACTGAAAAGGACAGCGTTTGTCGCTTACAGGTGCAGATAACCCGCTGAACAACGTTAGTGATGGGGATCACTGATTATAATTATTACCCGCGAACGATGATTTCCCAGTAAGTGCAGGTCAACCGCAGTTCCGGAATTAGGCCTAACCGTCATTCCTGAAAAAATGAAAAACTTACGTGTGCAAACCACAGGTGCTGTAGCTTGCTTAACAGCTCGCCAGCCGTTCTCACGCCCAGTATGGATTACACGTGATTGCACAAAGGTGAGAAAGGGTACCGTATCCCCGGATAACATGTATGGATAGCGTACACATTCAAAAGATATGTCTATACATCAGGAGGCAGGCTCAAACGGTGTTAGGCCCAGTATGACTTGCACATGATTGCACAAAGGTGAGAAAGGGTACCGTATCCCAGGATAACATGTATGGATAGCGCACACATTCAAAAGATATGTCCATACATCAGGAGGCAGGCTCAGATGGTGTTAGGCCCAGTATGGCTTGCACATGATTGCACAAAGGTGAGAAAGGGTACCGTATCCCCAGATAACATGTATGGATAGCGTACACATTCAAAAGATATGTCCATACATCAGGAGGCAGGCTCAGACGGTGTTAGGACCAGTATGGCTTGCACGTGATTGCAAAAAGGTGAGAAAGGGTACCGTATCCCAGGATAACATGTATGGATAGCGTACACATTCAAAATATATGTCTATACATCAGGAGGCAGGCTCAGACGGTGTTAGGCCCAGTATGGCTTGCACGTGATTGCAAAAAGGTGAGAAAGGGTACCGTATCCCCGGATAACATGTATGGATAGCGTACACATTCAAAAGATATGTCTATACATCAGGAGGCAGGCTCAGACGGTGTTAGGCCCAGTATGGCTTGCACGTGATTGCACAAAGGTGAGAAAGGGTACCGTATCCCCGGATAACATGTATGGATAGCGTACACATTCAAAAGATATGTCTATACATCAGGAGGCAGGCTCAGACGGTGTTAGGCCCAGTATGGCTTGCACGTGATTGCACAAAGGTGAGAAAGGGTACCGTATCCCAGGATAACATGTATGGATAGCGTACACATTCAAAAGATATGTCTATACATCAGGAGGCAGGCTCAGACGGTGTTAGGCCCAGTATGGCTTGCACGTGATTGCACAAAGGTGAGAAAGGGTACCGTATCCCAGGATAACATGTATGGATAGCGTACACATTCAAAAGATATGTCTATACATCAGGAGGCAGGCTCAGACGGTGTTAGGCCCAGTATGGCTTGCACGTGATTGCACAAAGGTGAGAAAGGGTACCGTATCCCCGGATAACATGTATGGATAGCGTACACATTCAAAAGATATGTCTATACATCAGGAGGCAGGCTCAGACGGTGTTAGGACCAGTATGGCTTGCACGTGATTGCACAAAGGTGAGAAAGGGTACCGTATCCCAGGATAACATGTATGGATAGCGTACACATTCAAAATATATGTCTATATATCAGGAGGCAGGCTCAGACGGTGTTAAGCCCAGTATGGCTTGCACGTGATTGCACAAAGGTGAGAAAGGGTACCGTATCCCCGGATAACATGTATGGATAGCGTACACATGCAAAAGATATGTCTATACATCAGGAGGCAGGCTCAGACGGTGTTAGGCCCAGTATGGCTTGCACGTGATTGCACAAAGGTGAGAAAGGGTACCGTATCCCCGGATAACATGTATGGATAGTGTACACATTCAAGAGATATGTCTATACATCAGGAGGCAGGCTCAGACGGTGTTAGGCCCAGTATGGCTTGCACGTGATTGCACAAAGGTGAGAAAGGGTACCGTATCCCCGGATAACATGTATGGATAGCGTACACATTCAAAAGATATGTCTATACATCAGAAGGCAGGCTCAGACGGTGTTAGGCCCAGTATGGCTTGCACGTGATTGCACAAAGGTGAGAAAGGGTACCGTATCCCAGGATAACATGTATGGATAGCGTACACATTCAAAATATATGTCTATACATCAGGAGGCAGGCTCAGACGGTGTTAGGCCCAGTATGGCTTGCAAGTGATTGCACAAAGGTGAGAAAGGGTACCGTATCCCCGGATAACATGTATGGATAGCGTACACATTCAAAATATATGTCTATACATCAGGAGGCAGGCTCAGACGGTGTCAGGCACAGTATGGATTTGACGGCCCAGACTACACAGCGGAGGAGCAGGGAGAGGTAAAGATTGCAAATGCTGGGGCCCTGCCCAAGCAAGGGGGGCCCACTCATGGGCGTCGGTACTGGCACTGGGCCCCTCATAGTACGGCGGTGTGTCTGATGGCGGGTGTGCACCACCACTTGATTGCACTATGAGGGACCCTGTGCCAGTGCCCGCGCCCAAGAGTCGGCCTACCCACCTGTCCAGGGCAACGGCACTCGCACTGTGTCGTGCGCTTGGTGGTGACCCCGGCCATGGGAGGAGGCAGCACAGTTAGGGAGTTTTAGAAAGTGGCATATGTTGATGTTGGACATTCAGCTGATGTAAAAGGTGAAATAGGTCAAGTCCCAGGAAGAGGTGGACCAAAGCAAGCCATTTTTCTGTCACCCTATGTGTCATCAGGGGAAGGTGGGACAAAATCCTTGGAAACCCATGCATGGTTCATTTTAATGAAGGTTAGATCATCCACATTTTGGGTTGACAGACGGGTCCTTTTTTCTGTCAGGATTGATCCAGCTGCACTGAAGACTCTTTCCGATAGCACACTTGCAGCTGGGCAAGCGAGCTCCTGTAAGGCATATTGTGCCAATTCAGGCCAGGTGTCCAGTTTAGCGGCCCAATAGTCAAAGGGGAATGACCTGTGTGGGAGAACATCAATATGGGAGTAAAAGTAGTTTGTAACCATAGTTGACAACTGCTGTCTCCTGTCACTTTCCATCGATGCTGTATTACCAGTTGTGTGAGCGGTACTTGAAAAATCAGTCCACAACATTGTCATGAAACCCCTGTCTCCAACACCACTTCTGCTGTGTGCACCATGAACACCTCTGCCAAGCTGCCCCCGGCCCATACGGCTCGTGTGAGAACCATCACCGCTGCTGTGTGCTGGGAATGCCTCAAGCAACCGATTTACCAGAGTTGCTTGTTTATTAGCCAATATTAGGTCAAGGTTCTCCTGTGGCATGATGTTTTGTAATTTGCCTTTATAGCGTGGATCCAGGATGCTGGCCAACCAGTAGTCGTCATCGTTCATCATTTTGGCAATGCGGGGGTCCCTTTTTAGGATCCGCAAGGCATAATCTGACATGTGGGCCAATGTTCCCGGTGTCAATGATGCACTGCGAGTGCTGGTTGGAGGAGCACTTTCTGGCAAATCCACATCCCTCCAGTCACGCACAAACCCTGTACCAGACCTTGCCACGCCAACATTTTCACTTGCCCCACGAGATGCATCCTCCTCCCCTAAGTAATCATCCCCATCATCATCCTCCTCCTCCTCTTCTTCCTCCAACTCGTCCAGGAGAGGTCCCTGAGCAGACAATGGCTGAATGTCATCAAGGATTCCCTCCACCTCTTCCTCCTCGTCAACATTGGCTGCAGACGCCTGCTCCTTAAGGTGCGTCAAAGTTTGCATGAGCACACGCATAAGTGGGATGCTCATGCTTAGGATGGCGTCGTCTGCGCTTACCAGCCGTGTGCATTCCTCAAAACACTGAAGGACTTTACAGAGGTCTTTCAGCTTCGACCACTGCACACCTGTCAACTCCATGTCTGCTCTCAAAGTGCCTGGCCGTGTATCCTCCCACAAATGCATTATGGCCTGCCTCTGCTCGCACAGCCGCTCCACCATGTGCAGGGTGGAGTTCCACCTTGTTGCAATGTCGATAATGAGGCGGTGGTTGGGAAGGTGGAGCAATCGCTGCAGCTTCTGCATACGAACGGAGTGTACAGGCGACCGGCGGATGTGCGCGCACAGTCTTCGCACCTTATGGAGCAGGGCTGTTAACTCCGGATAATTTTTGAGGAAGCACTGCACCACCAGGTTCAAGGTGTGAGCCAAGCAAGGTATGTGGCTGAGTTTTGAAAGGGCTATGGCTGCCACAAAATTACGGCCGTTATCACTAACTACCTTGCCAGCCTCAAGATGTACACTGCCCAGCCATGACTCAGTTTGTCGCTTCAAGTACTCGGCCAGCACCTCGGCGGTGTGTCTGTCGCCGAAACACATCATCTGCAACACAGCCTGCTGACGCTTTCCACTAGCTGCTCGATAGGGGGACACCTCGTGTGCAACAGTGGCAGCTGCAGATGGAGTGCTCGTACGACTGCGCTCTGTGGACGAGCTTTCGCTTCTGGAGGAGGAGGAGGAGGGTGGAATGCCTACAGCCAACTGTTTCCTATACCGTGGGCTAGGCAGCACTGTCCCACCACCGCTGTCCCCTGTGGACCCTGCATCCACCACATTAACCCAGTGTGCAGTGATGGACACGTAACGGCCCTGGCCATGCCGACTGGACCATGCATCAGTTGTGAGGTGCACCTTTCCACTCACTGACTGCTTGAGTGCATGGACAATGCGGTCTTTCACATGATGGTGGAGGGCTGGGATGGCTTTGCGAGAGAAGAAGTGGCGACTGGGTAGGTCATAGCGTGGTACTGCATAGGCCATGAGTTCGCAGAAAGCTGCGCTTTCCACCAACCGATAGGGCATCATCTCAAACGAGATTAGTTTGGCAATCTGGGCGTTCAAACCCAGTGTACGCGGATGAGAGACTGAGTACTTTCTTGACCTACTCATAGTGTCTGGGAGGGTGAGCTGGACTTGAGAGCTGCATATGGTGGAAGTAGCGGTGGACAGGGCGGACTGAGAGAGGGTTGATGATGGTGATGGAGTTGGTGTTCTTTCTGATGGCCTAGATTCAGTATTTCGTTGATATAACAGTGGGATTCCCTGACTGCTGTGGCCTTGCAACGACACCTCAACATTTGCTGCTATGCTAACCGGTGGGCTTACAGTGGGGGAAACAATGTAGCGTTGCTGACTACCTTCTTTGTGATCAGTTGCACATGTGGCACTTGAGATTTGGTGTTGTGTCCACGCTTGCAAGTGCATGCTGGTTAAATGTCTAAGCATGCAACTGGTATTCAAATTTTTCAGATTTTTCCCTCGGCTAAAGGTCTTTGCGCACTTCTTACAGATAACCTTGGCCTGATCATGAGGATTTTGTTCAAAAAAGTGCCACACTGCACTCTTCCTACTTTGGCAGACATTTTACGGCCTAGCACGCTGTGATGTTTTGACCCTCTGGACAAGCTGTCCAGCAACTCTTTTGATTTTTGGAACCTGTCTTTGGAGTGCTCCGGGCCTGCCAGATAACAGCTGTTGCGATGTCGATGTCTGCTGTGGATGCTCCTCATCTGAGCTATTGGAAGCAGCACCCTCTTCCCCCAATGGATGCCAATCTGGGTCAACAACTGGGTCATCCATCACCTCCTCTTCAATATCATGTGCACCTTCCTCTGTGTCACCGTGTATGGTGGTATAGTGTGCAGGAAGGGGCACCTGAGTCTCATCAGGGTCAGAATCTGGCTCTGTACACTGCGAGGACAATGTAGTGCTCTGAGTGAATGTACCAGCAGAATCATCTATCAGCGGCTGTGCATCAGTGCACTCCATGTCAGATTCATCTTGGCCTGGGTAATTCACCATTTCACTTGATAATCCAGGCATGGTATGTGAAAACAGCTCCATGGAGTAATCAGTAGTATGGCCTGCGTCATCCTTCAATCTTGGTTGGGGTGAAGGACACAAGGAAAGGTGTGGTTCATGAACATGAGCCTCCAATGACGACTCAGTGCTTTTACTTTTTACAACTTCAGAAGAGGAGGCGATAGAGCTGGAGGCTGAGTCAGCAATGTAAGACAAAACTTTTTCCTGATGCTCTGGTGTTAAAAGCGGTTTGCCAACTCCTAGAAAACTAAGCCTTCAAAGCCTTATGGAGCCAGACGATGACGCAGGCTCAACACCTCCTGCATTCGGTCCTATTTTGCTTTTGCCACTACCATCAGATCCACCACCAACACCATCATTACCAGCTGCCAACCCCAGCCCAATTCCACGGCCTCTTCCACCAGCCTTCCTCATTTTTGGTAGAAATGTAGACAAAAACCAACAAACTATATAGTAATGTAAAACAAGGTACAAGGTGTCTATAGGACAGGGGAGATTTAGATTTTCTGCAGACACTTGTGGACACTGGACACTTGGATTGTGTGAGGCCCACTGAATATCAGAGCGCTATGTCACAGGCTCGATGCAACAGGTGTGAAAAAAGTGACTACAGGATAAGGGAGATTTTGAATTTCTGCAGACACTTGTGGACACTGGACACTTGGATTGTGTGAGGCCCACTGAATATCAGAGCGCTATGTCACAGGCTCGATGCAACAGGTGTGAAAAAAGTGACTACAGGATAAGGGAGATTTTGAATTTCTGCAGACACTTGTGGACACTGGACACTTTTGGATTGTGTGAGGCCCACTGAATATCAGAGCGCTATGTCACAGGCTCGATGGCACAGGTGTGAAAAAAGTGACTACAGGATAAGGGAGATTTTGAATTTCTGCAGACACTTGTGGACACTGGACACTTGGATTGTGTGAGGCCCACTGAATATCAGAGCGCTATGTCACAGGCTCGATGGCACAGGTGTGAAAAAAGTGACTACAGGATAAGGGAGATTTTGAATTTCTGCAGACACTTGTGGACACTGGACACTTGGATTGTGTGAGGCCCACTGAATATCAGAGAACTATGTCACAGGCTCGATGGCACAGGTGTGAAAAAAGTGACTACAGGATAAGGGAGATTTTGAATTTCTGCAGACACTTGTGGACACTGGACACTTGGATTGTGTGAGGCCCACTGAATATCAGAGCGCTATGTCACAGGCTCGATGCAGCAGGTGTGAAAAAAGTGACTACAGGATAAGGGAGATTTTGAATTTCTGCAGACACTTGTGGACACTGGACACTTGGATTGTGTGAGGCCCACTGAATATCAGAGCGCTATGTCACAGGCTCGATGCAGCAGGTGTGAAAAAAGTGACTACAGGATAAGGGAGATTTTGAATTTCTGCAGACACTTGTGGACACTGGACACTTTTGGATTGTGTGAGGCCCACTGAATATCAGAGCGCTATGTCACAGGCTCGATGCAGCAGGTGTGAAAAAAGTGACTACAGGATAAGGGAGATTTTGAATTTCTGCAGACACTTGTGGACACTGGACACTTTTGGATTGTGTGAGGCCCACTGAATATCAGAGCGCTATGTCACAGGCTCGATGGCACAGGTGTGAAAAAAGTGACTACAGGATAAGGGAGATTTTGAATTTCTGCAGACACTTGTGGACACTGGACACTTGGATTGTGTGAGGCCCACTGAATATCAGAGCGCTATGTCACAGGCTCGATGGCACAGGTGTGAAAAAAGTGACTACAGGATAAGGGAGATTTTGAATTTCTGCAGACACTTGTGGACACTGGACACTTTTGGATTGTGTGAGGCCCACTGAATATCAGAGCGCTATGTCACAGGCTCGATGGCACAGGTGTGAAAAAAGTGACTACAGGATAAGGGAGATTTTGAATTTCTGCAGACACTTGTGGACACTGGACACTTTTGGATTGTGTGAGGCCCACTGAATATCAGAGCGCTATGTCACAGGCTCGATGGCACAGGTGTGAAAAAAGTGACTACAGGATAAGGGAGATTTTGAATTTCTGCAGACACTTGTGGACACTGGACACTTTTGGATTGTGTGAGGCCCACTGAATATCAGAGCGCTATGTCACAGGCTCGATGGCACAGGTGTGAAATAAGTGAATTGTAGAATTGGGCAGAATAGGAATCTCCCTAGAGTGTAGGTCTGCAAGAACGGAACAAGTCCTCCACTTATCATTCCACAGTGACACACAGATAGCTTCACTGTGGCTGTGATAACAGCCGTTACACGGTACTGTGTGAGGAGCATACACCACTGTATGGTGTGAATAAATGCACGCTCAGTACCTCAGCAGGACAAAAAAAAAAATTGGGATTGCTTTTAAAAAAGCAGTTTGCAGAGCAGTGGGGAAACAGCAATGCAGCTGTCAGGAAGCCTTAGAAGGCAGCCTAACAACCTACACCGCTGATCCACCACAATATAGCCTCCCCTTGCACTGCACACACAGTGACTGGTGTGTTGCACAGGCAAAATCGCTAGCAGCAGAAGCAGTTTTTTTTTCTTCTTCCCTGCCTAACGCTCTCCCTACAGAATCAGCAACCTCTCCCTATGCTAAGATCGGCAGAAGTAAGATGGCGGTCGGCGTGCACGCCCTTTTATAACCCCTGTGACGCCCACCAAAGCAAGCCAATCACTTGCATGCCCTTCTGAAAGATGGTGGTGACTAGAGTTGAGCGATACCGTCCGATACTTCAAAGTATCGTATCGGATGGTATCGGCCGATCTTTAAAAAAAGTATCGGTATCGCCGATTCCGATACCGGAAGTCCCATTCAAGTCTATGGGACTTCCGGTATCGGAATAAGAAAAACCCTTTCCTGCCCTTGTACAGCCTCTCTGGGGTCTGTACGGGCCTTTCGGGGGGCTGTGCCGGCCTGCCAGGGGGTCTGTGCAGGCTCCGGTGGTCTGTGCCGGCCTGCCGGTGGTCTGTGCAGGCTCCGGGGGGCTGTGCCGGCCTGCCGGGGGGCTGTGCAGGCTCCAGGGGGCTGTGCCGGCCTGCCGGTGGTCTGTGCCGGCCTGCCGGTGGTCTGTGCAGGCTCCGGGGGTCTGTGCAGGCATCGTCCGATGGGACTACAAGTCCCATCGGGCGATGCCTGCTACCATGACAGTGATTGACACATTAGCCAATGATGGGACAGTAGTAGTCCCATCATCCGGCTAATGTGTTAAATGTAAAAAAAAAAAAAAAAAAATTACATGCTACATACATACAACATGCATACTACATACATGCTACATTCATACTACATACTACATACATGCTACATTCATACTACATAAATACTACATGCAACATACATACTACATATATACTACATGCATGCTACATACATACTGCATGCTACATACATACCACATATATACTACATACATACTACATGCATGCTACATGCATGCTACATGCTACATACATAACACATATATACTACATGCATGCTACATACATACTACATGCTACATACTACATATATACTACATGCATGCTACATACATACTACATGCTACATACTACATATATACTACATGCATGCTACATACATACTACATGCTACATACATACTACATATATACTACATGCATGCTACATACATACTACATGCTACATATATACTACATATATACTACATACATACTACATACATACTACATGCATGCTACATGCATGCTACATACATACCACATACATAACACATATATACTACATGCATGCTACATACATACTACATGCTACATACATACCATATACATACTACATGCATGCTACATACATACTACATGCTACATACATACTACATATATACTACATGCATGCTACATACATACTACATGCTACATACATACTACATATATACTACATGCATGCTACATACTACATGCTACATACATACTACATATATACTACATGCATGCTACATACATACTACATGCATGCTACATACATACTACATGCTACATACATACCACATACATACTACATATATACTACATGCATGCTACATACATACTGCATGCTACATGCATGCTACATACATACTACATACATACTACATGCTACATACATACCACATATATACTACATACATACAATACATTCATACAATACATACATAGACATACAGTACATATAACATAGAGTAACATACTTACCAATACTTGTCACATTGTTCCCCGAAGCCATTGTCTTTTCCGGAATAAATATTAACATAACAAACCACAAAAATACTCACCCACGATCCGAAGCAGTCCACGAGTGTGTCCCACGACGATCTTGGGTAGAGAACTGCAGCATCAGCTGTTGCTGCCGTTCTCTACGGGCTGCAGGAATCCAATGACGGAAGGTAGGTATCCTTCCGCACTGTATTCCTCCGCCACTTAAAAAAAAAAAAAAAGTCCCTAGTCTCACTTTATGCCATTGCTGTGTGGGAATTTCCCACGCAGCAATGGCATAAAGTGAGACTAGGGACTTTTTTTTTTTTTAAGTGGCGGAGGAATACAGTGCGGAAGGATACCTACCTTCCGTCATTGGATTCCTGCAGCCCGTAGAGAACGGCAGCATCATCTGATGCTGCCGTTCTCTACCCAAGATCGTCGTGGGACACACTCGTGGACTGCTTCGGATCGTGGGTGAGTATTTTTGTGGTTTGTTATGTTAATATTTATTCCGGAAAAGACAATGGCTTCGGGGAACAATGTGACAAGTATTGGTAAGTATGTTACTCTATGTTATATGTACTGTATGCCTATGAATGTATTGTATGTATGTAGTATATATGTGGTATGTATGTAGCATGTAGTATGTATGTAGTATGTATGTAGCATGCATGTAGCATGTAGTATGTATGTAGCATGCATGTAGTATATATGTAGTATGTATGTAGCATGCATGTAGTATATATGTAGTATGTATGTATCATGTATGTAGTATGTATGTGGTATGTATGTAGCATGTAGTATGTATGTAGCATGCATGTAGTATATATGTAGTATGTATGTAGCATGTAGTATGTATGTAGTATGTATGTAGTATGTATGTGGCATGTAGTATGTATGTAGCATGCATGCATGTAGTATGTATGTAGTATGTATGTAGTATGTAGCATGTATGTAGTATGTATGTGGTATGTATGTAGCATGTAGCATGCATGTAGTATGTATGTAGTATGTATGTAGCATGCATGTAGTATGTATGTAGCATGCATGTAGTATGTATGTAGTATGTATGTAGTATGTATGTAGCATGCAGTATGTATGTAGCATGTATGTAGTATGTATGTAGTATATATGTAGTATGTATGTAGCATGTAGTATGTATGTAGCATGTAGTATGTATGTAGCATGTAGTATGTATGTAGCATGCATGTAGTATGTATGTAGTATGTATGTAGTATATATGTAGTATGTATGTAGCATGTAGTATGTATGTAGCATGTAGTATGTATGTAGCATGTAGTATGTATGTAGCATGCATGTAGTATGTATGTAGCATGTAGTATGTATGTAGCATGCATGTAGTATGTATGTAGCATGTATGTAGTATATATGTAGTATGTATGTAGCATGCATGTAGTATGTATGTAGTATTTTTTTTTTTTTTTTTTTTTTTAACATTTAACACATTAGCCGGATGATGGGACTACTACTGTCCCATCATTGGCTAATGTGTCAATCACTGTCATGGTAGCAGGCATCGCCCGATGGGACTTGTAGTCCCATCGGACGATGCTTGCACAGACCCCCGGACATCAGCACAGCCCCCCGGCAGGCCGGCACAGCCCCCCGGCAGGCCGGTACAGACCCCCACAGGGTGCACAGACCACCGGCAGGCCGGCACAGCCCCCCGGCAGGCCGGTACAGACCCCCACAGGGTGCACAGACCACCGGCAGGCCGGCACAGCCCCCCGGCAGGCCGGTACAGACCCCGGGCAGTCCACACAGCCCCCCGGCAGGCCGGCACAGCCCCCCGGCAGGCCGGCAGAGACCCCCGGAAGGCCCGAAATGACGGCGCATCATGATGCGCACACACCGCGCATCATGATGACGTCAGTCTGTCAATCAACTTTGAACTTCAGTTTCCGATGCCGAATTCCGATATTGAAAAAATATCGGAAGTCGGTATCGGAATTCCGATACAGCAAGTATCGGCCGATACCCGATACTTGCGGTATCGGAATGCTCAACACTAGTGGTGACACCTGCCTATGTCATCACGTTGCCCACAGTGTCCGTGGATCCTGATTGGCTGAAAAAGAGCGCAAAACAAACTTTTGAAACGCGACTTTGGCGCGTAAGTCGCCGACCTCATGGCCGACCTCATCCTAGGGTTGGGTTTCGTTTCATGAAACCCGACTTTGCCAAAAGTCGGCGACTTTTGAAATTTTTCGACCCGTTTCGCTCAACTCTAGTCACAATATCTTTTTTTACAATGAGTTGAATAAATATCATGAGATTTATATTCATAAAATATCAAAAGGTAGCAGTTACTTGTCCAAAGTGTACAACACCTTAAAAATTAAAGCCCTGACTATTGGTTAATAATAATGGAGTGATTACTAGGGATGACCAAACCCGAACGGTAACGTTTGAGGCTCATACCGGACACCTAGCATCCAGTACTGAACCTCAAATACGGACTTCTACGCGTAAGTTGTTGCTACTGTTTGGGTTCACCAGCCTAATAAAGCTTGTTGATAGGGTACAGCACAGCCAATCAACACATTCTAAGATTGTGAGTACTTCCGGCTCAATTAAAGCTATGCCAAGTAGGCGCATATAAAGGCCAGATCATGTGTTGTGTCACCATTTTGACGCCTTGTGCCCTAACAGCCTGGTGTACAGTCCCATAAGTGCCTGGTGCATCGTACCCTCACAGCCTTGTGTAGAGTGCCCTAACAGCCTGGTACAACATGCTCATAATACAGGCTGGTGTATCATGTCCTTAATACACCCTGGTTCAGTGTGACCGTAATTCAGGCTGGTGCAGCGTGCCCATGATGAAGCCTGGTGCAGCGTGCCTGAAATACAGCCTGGTATAGCATGTCCGTAATAATGCCAGGTATAGCATGCCGTGGTACAGAGTAACAAGGTGGCATGAGGTGGTAGTCGCGGGTGAGTCTACTACAGCAGTCAGTCCACACCCCGGCCCCTTCCACATAAAACACAGACAGGACAGATACAGCCTCCAAGAGAGTTATCTCTTCTCCTCGATCACTGTAGTACAGGCATTCAGGATTCCAGGAACACAGTTATGATCCAACAAGGAAATTATTTGTGTACAAACGAGGAAGAAAAGAGTAAAAAATAGTAGTTGCAGTAAATCCAATAAAGGATCCTGCTCTGTCCCATAGCTAGTCACTGCAGTGTCAGCAGCAGTAGAAGTGGAGTTGTTTCAGTGGTCGGTATCTGGACGCTTATAGTCCCTTCGGCGGAGCACTCACAAAGTCCTGTTGCTCTCTTCACTGCCCATGGGTCCGGGGCAGCATTCCTCTCCCCTCCAGGGGAACCTTTGGCTCCTGTCACTGCTGAGCACCTGCCCAAGGCAAAGGCGACTGACTGGAAGCAGGAGCTTCCTGCCCCCTTTTCTGGCTGATAGACCAGTCCACATTTTAGCCCTTCCTGTCCCTGCCTCTAACATGTACAGGACAACACAATACAGTTCAACAGTTATACTTTACAGACTAAAAGAGACATCACACGTTGCATTAACACACATGGGAAATATTGCAAACACAGCACACTAATACATATCAATGTATAAATGGTACATCACATTTAACATATAGGTACCGCATAAAGTGCATGGGACCAGCACATGGGAGGGAGAGGCAGATGAGGGTACCTGCCACAACCTTACAACAGAATGGTGTAGCGTGCCCATAATAAAGCCTGGTGTAGTATTCCCGTAATACAACCAGGTGTTACATTCCTGTAATTCAGTGTTAGGCATCGGATTCCTGGCACTGCACAGCGGGAATCCAGAGCCAGATATCCTGCAGTCTCCCATTCTCCTCCGACCGCTCAGACTCCTGCTCAGCAATCTCGGCTAGCCAGGCATTTCCCTCAGACTCGTTCTGTGAGCCTGGATGTTGTTGCCACCTCTGGTGCAGCAATGGTGACGCAACCTGCTTTGCAGGGAACTGCTCCAGAGGCTAAGTCCTCATGCCGTGCTACTGGGCATGCCCGCAACTTGTCCTCTCAGTGGAGAGCAGGGGTCACATGTGCAGGTCCTATGTCGGATCTGATTGGTCCTTCCTATAGTACTGGAAGGTCCCGGAAGCGCATGGCTATAAAAAGCCCGCATGGCGGCTCGGCCATGCGCTAGTGTAGCATATTATGCTGTGTGTGTATGGTGATGGATGCATGGACTGGTGACTGACTTATTTGAAACCCCTTCCCTCGGTTAATACGAATGGTGACAGATTGTTGGGTAGTCAGCTCCAGATTGTGGCAAGCTACACGCCACTGTGCCTCCTGCACTGCACACTAGCGTCCGACGGTGCTCGGTCATTCCGGCGCCGTCGTTCAGCAGCCATAGTTATTGCCGCGCTGCGGTAGCAGCGTCCTTGGCGTCTGCGGTTGCAGCGTCACTCGCTGGGTATCCTGTGAAGTGAACAGGGCCAGCGTCCTCATACATTTCTATTGTGTTAGCGACTGTGTGTGAACAGAGCCGCTCTTAGCGTTCGGGTGACGTTAACCCGAGCGCAGTACCTCACCTTTTGGTGCATCCGCCATTACTCAGCAGCGGTCTTGTCACCTACCGCACGGTGGACCCCGGGCGGCGAACGCACCTCCTATTATTTATATATGGTGCGTTCCGCCGACCCTAACATTCAGTCTGGTGTAGCGTGCCCATAATAAAGATGGTGTGGTGTGCCCCAAGTCATGCAGCAGTCTGTTTTTTTGATGACTCTGCTGGCTGTAGTTCGGCAGCCCATCCACTTAGCCCTGCCCCAGAAGTGGAAAAGAATGAGTGCACTGATGTCCAACCACTTATGTTGCAGGATGAGTACATGAGAGGGCTAATGGACACGGTCAGCGGAGCACCGCAACACGTCTCAAAGGATAACAAAACACAACGTCTTTCTGCAATGCGCAGACTGGTAAGGAGGGCAAGGGTGAGAAGTGGGTGGAAGATAATGTGGGGGATGATGAGGTCCTAGACCCCGCATGGAGAAAGGCCATCCTAGTGACGTGCACAGTTTGGGGGAAGAGAAGGTGATCAGCGCAGCTAAAGAGGGAGCAGGGTGTGAAAACACAGCCGGCGGGCCTTAGTCAGTATGTCGTCTGCCGCTGCCCAACTCACCCAGGAAATGAGCAAACCAAAGCCATCTCAAAGGAGCTCCCTGGCGTGGCATTTCTTCAGTCAATGTACTGATGAGAAGACATGGGTGGTTTGCATGCTGTGCCATCAGAGCCTGAAGTAAAGCATAAATGTTCTGAACCTGAGCACCACCTGCATGACAAGGCATCTTATTTCCAAGCATGAGGTGCAGTGAAGTACACACCTTAATAAGCAAGACAGATCTGAGCCTCCTCTTGCTCCCTCTTCTGCTGCAGTCTTGACCTCTTCCTCCCGCTCATGGTCAACAGTGCCACCTGCTTCCCAGCAAAGATAGAACATGACAGCACCACTACCACCAGCAATATTACTGGGCATCTCAGCAATGTCCCATGGAAGTGTTCAACTCTTTATTCCCCAAACCCTCCAGAGAAATAGGAAATACCTCCCTACCCACCCACAAACCATGGTCCTAGATAACAGAATTTCAAAATTCATGTGTGGAGAGAAAAGGGCATAGAATTTCAGTAAAAGAACATCTCATCAATTATTAAGCATGAGGGTGGATCATTCATGCTTTGAGGTTGGGTAGGGTTCAGCAGGTTCGCAGGATGCAGTGACGAGGCACGAGACTGAGTGTGGTTTGTGGAAACAACTTTTATAAACTGTAGCCGCTGGGGCTATATTGAGCAAACAAAAGGGGTTAACAATAACCAGTCCACGCAGGGACTCAACAAACCTAACAACACTTTCTTATTATGGATGCGACTAACCCGGTTTGCCCGGGGTGCTATATTCCATGTATGACCAAACTGGGGGTCCTTATCTACTATAATAAACTTATCTTTCCAGGGGTCTGTCAGGTTCACAGGTGTGGCCGCGTAGAGGTCGCTGATGCGGCTGCCTTGACGCCTCGATACTCCAGGATGAAACTGGGCGCAACAGGCCCTGAAGAAACTATGCTGGTGGGGCGCAACAGTCCCTGAGGAAGCTATGACGGTGGGGCGCAACAGGCCCTGAAGAAACGATGACAGTGGGGCGCAACAGGCCCTGAAGAAACAATGCTGGTGGGGCGCAACAGGCCCTGAAGAAACGGTGACTATGGGGCGCAACAGGCCCTGAAGAAACGGTGACGGTGGGGCACAACAGGCCCTGAAGAAACGATGACGATGGGGCGCAACAGGCCCTGAAGAAACGGTACCGATGGGCGCGGTGATAACGCAGTCTCTAAATGTAACCGTTCACCAGTCTCTGCCCAGAGTCCCTCAGCAAACCAGACAGGGGCCTCTACTGCCGCCTGTAGCGAGGTGGCGCCCCCTGGGGCCTGTGATGACAGAGCTGCAGCTGTGGGAGAAGGCAGGGGGGCAGTGTCCTGACCGCTGTAAAGGAATAGTCTCTAGTCGCAGCGGTCAGTGGAGGTCGTGGACCTGTCACAGCAGGATGGGAAACAGCGGGGGCGGCTGTATGTGACCGTATGAGGGGAGCGGCCGCCGGTGCAAGGCTCTCACGTGTCACTAGTCGGTAAGTCTGTAGCTTTCCTTTCACAGGGCCCTGTCGGTCTCTCCACAACACACCGTCCGCTCCCACGGCTTCCTGTCTGTTGTCCTGCTCTCTGTCAACTGCCACTTCAGCGCGCCCCCTGCTCCTTCTACCCTTGCCCCGCCCCGTTTCCCTGACAACTTCAGTCAAGTCTCTCCCTTTACTGTTCTCCCAGTATCGTTCCCTCAGGAACCCTGATGGCGGTCCCCTGGGTACCTGCCCGGTCACTGCATGGGAGTCCTCCTCCCTACAGTTGTGTTGCAGCCAATGACACTGGGAACACTTCATGGATAGAGGGAAGAATGGATTCAATTACATTTCAACAAATTCTTGAAGCAAACAGAACACCATCTGTAAAAAAGCTGAAGTTGAAAAGAAGATGGCTTCTACGGTTCCATGACAATTGTGTACAAGATAATTGTGTACAGGCCAATTGTGTCCAAGGACAATTGTGTACAAGGACAATTGTGTACAGGGCAATCGCCTTGTACACAATTGCCTTGTACACAATTGTCATTGTACACAATTGGCCTGTACACAATTGTCTGTACACAATAGTCCGTACACAATTATCTTGTACACAATTGTCCTGTCACCGGCTTCTACATATTGATAATGATCCTAAACACACGTCAAAATCCACAATAGACTACATCAAAAGGAGCAAGCTGAAGGTTTTACAATGGCCCTCACAATTCCCTGATCTGACCATCATTGAAAATCTGTGACTAGACCTCAAAATAGCAGTCTGTGCAAGACAACCCAGGAATCTCACAGAATTGGAAGAATTTTCCAAAGAAGAATTGATGAAAATGCCTCAAACAAGAAATTAAAGACTCTTCTTTTGCAACAAAAAGCATTTACAAGCTGTGATACTTTCAAATCGGGGTGCTACTAGGTACTACCCATGCCAGGTTCCCATACTTTTGCATTGGCCCATTTTCCTTTTTGCACTTTTTAAAGTGCAAAAGATGAAAATACAGTATATAATGTATACAGACTGCTGTATATACAAAATATAGGCGATACATCTACTGATGTATATATGTGATACTGCAATTATACACAGCAGTAGCAGTATCGCCTATATATTGTACTAGCTGAAGAGCCCGGGCATGGTAACTAACTGTGGTTAGTTATAGCAAATTATATTTCCCCCTCGCACCTCTCATTTTTTCCCCCCAACTTCCCGTTATGAGCACAGTGGTGTAGTCCATGAGGCTCCTCCCTTTCCCTTGACATCGTGCCTCACAGGAGCAACTCCATTATAGACACGACGGAGCTAGATGTGGCCTGTGCCTGCCGCGCACTGATACTCTGAAAGCGGAGGCCCTGATTGTAGCTCTCAGCGGCTGGGACATCACAGCCGGTGAGTTTTGCAGAGTGGCTGTAAAGGTGAATGTTTCTCAGCCTGTGTGCGCTAATGACGTAGGTCGTGTGGACAGGGCTTTGCGTGTGTAGTACTGTGGCTATGCGGAGTGGGTGTGGCTTGATACACACACACACATACATACATACATATGTACATATAACATTATACAAAGATTTATAATGAATTGTGAGTGGGGAGGAGGCTGTATACAGATTTGAAATTAATTGAGGGTTGAGGACGCAAAGTCTCTAATAGCCTCCTCCCTCAATTTATTATACAGTTAAAACCAGAAGTTTACATACACTATATAAAAATACACATACGCATGTTTTTCTCAATATCTGACATGAAATCAGAATAAATGTTTCTCGCTTTAGGTCAGTTAGGATTTCCATAATTATTAATATTTGCCAAATGCCAGAATAATGAGAGATCGTTTTAAGGCATTTTTATTACTGCAAAGTCAAAAGTTTACATACACTAAGATTACTACGCCTTTAATCAATTCTGGATTGTCCATATGATATCATGTGCTTGGAAGCTTCTGTTTTTTGGCAACATCTTAGTTAATTAGAGACATACCTGTGGATGTATTTAAATGCACACCTGAAACACACTGCTTCTTTGTGTGGCCTCATGGAAAGTCACATGACCATATTGACCAAAAAATAAAAAAAGTTATGGCTCTGGGAAGAAGGGGAGCAAAAAACAAAGCGCAAAAACTGAAATACCCCTGGCCACTTAATAGTGGCTAATGGGTGCAGAAAATCTGCAACATCAAAAACTCACCAAAAGCTCTTTATGGGAACGTAGCTTTAACAGAACATTCTGATAATTTTGCAAGTTTAAATTCTCACTATCAGTTCTTGATGTGGCAGATTTTCTGAACTATTTCTGCACCGATCAAGCAAAATTGGTCACTTGAATCTTTTAAGAAATATGCAGTGTAAAAAACTCACCAAATGCGCATCGTGGAAACATAACTTTACATTTTCTATTGATATCTAACTTTAAGACTATGTGCACACGTATGCAGAAAATTTCTGCATGAAAACCGGACTCCTTCCCAGAAAGCGCGCGTTTTTTTCCGCGAGTTTTCCCGCACGTTTTCTGCGCGGTTTTTGTGCAAAAAAAGTGCATTTTTAATGCAGGTCTTTCCGGAGTAGTCCAAGCCTCATAGAAAATAGCTAGAAATGCAGAATTTTCCTCGTAATTGATGAGCATGCTGCGTTTTTTTCATGGAAAAAAATGCATCAATTTGCACAAAAAGTGCAGAATTCATTAAAAAGAATGGGATGCTTCTTTTAACCCCTTCACTACCAAGGGTGGTTTGCACGTTAACTACCGGGCCAATTTTTACAATTCTGACCACTGTACCTTTATGAGGTCATAACTCTGGAACGCTTTCATGGATCCCGGTGATTCTGACATTGTTTTCTCGTGACATATTGTACTTCATGTTAGTGGTAAAATTGCATTCAAATAACTTGCGTTTATTTGTGAAAAAAACGGAAATTTGGCGAAAATTTTGAAAATTTCGCAATTTTCCAACTTTGAATTTTTATGCCCTTAAATCACAGCGATACGGCACACAAAAATCTTAATACATAACATTTCCCACATGTTTACTTTACATCAGCACAATTTTGGAACCAAAATTTTTTTTTGTTAGGAAGTTATAAGGGTTAAAAATTGACCAGCGATTTCTCATTTTTGCAACACCATTTTATTTTTAGGGACCACTTCACATTTGAAGCCACTTTGAGGGGTCTATATGATAGAAAATACCCAAAAGTGACACCATTCTAAAAACTGCACCCCTTAAGGTGCTTAAAACCACATTCAAGAAGTTTATTAACCCTTTAGGTCCGTCACAGGAATTTTTTGAATATTAAAAAAAAAATGAACATTTAACTTTTTTTCACAAAAAAATACTTCAGGTTCAATTTTCTTTATTTTACCAAGGGTAACAGGAGAAATTGGACTGCAAAAGTTATTGTGCAATTTGTCCTGAGTACACTTATACCTGATATGTGGGGGGAACCACTGTTTCGGCGCATGGCAGAGCTCAGAATGGAAGGAGCGCCGTTTGACTTTTTCAATGCAAAATTGGCTGGAATTCAGATCAGACGCCATGTCACGTTTGGCGAGCCCCTGATGTACCTAAACAGTGGAAACCCCCCAAGTGACCCCATTTTGGAAACTAGACCCCCCAAGGAACTTATCTAGATATGTGGTGAGAACTTTGAACCCACAAGGGCTTCACAGAAGTTTATAACGTACAGCGGTACAATTAAAAAATCATATTTTTTCCACAAAAATGATCTTTTCACCCCCAATTTTTATTTTTCCAAGGGTAACAGGACCCTAAAAGTTATTGTGCAATTTGTCCTGAGTACGCTGATACCCCATATGTGGGTGTAAATGACTATTTGGGCGCATAGCAGAGCTCGGAAGGGAAGCAGCGCCATTTGACGTTTTTGGCTAGAATTGAGATCGGACACCATGTCGCGATTGGAAAACCCCTAATGTACCAAAACAGTGGAAACCCCCCACAAATGACACCATTTTGGAATCTAGACCCCCCAAGGAACTTATCTAGATGTGTGGTGAGAACTTTGAACCCCCAAGGGCTTCACAGAAGTTTATAACGTACAGCAGTACAATTAAAAAATCATATTTTTTCCACAAAAATGATCTTTTCACCCTCAATTCTTATTTTTCCAAAAGTAACAGGACCCTAAAAGATATTGTGCAATTTATCCTGAGTACGCTAATACCCCACATGTGGGTGTAAACCACTATTTGGGCGTATGGCAGAGCTCGGAAGGGAAGCAGCGCCATTTGATGTTTTTGGCTGGAATTGAGATTGGACACCATGTCGCGTTAGGAAAGCCCCTGATGTACCAAAACAGTAGAAACCCCCCACAAATGACACCATTTTGGAAACTAGACCCCCCAAGGAACTTATCTAGATGTGTGGTGAGCACTTTGAACCCCCCAGTGCTTCACTGAAGTTTATAACGTCCGGGCGTGAAAATAAAAAAATCGTATTTTTTCCACAAACATGATCTTTTAGTCCCCATTTTTTTATTTTCCCAAGGGTAACAGGAGAAATTGGACCCCAAAAGTTGTTGTCCAATTTGTCCTGAGTACGCTGATACCTCATATGTGGGAGAAAACTACTGTATGGGCACACGTCGGGGCTCGGAAGGGAAGTAGTGACGTTTTGGAATGCAGACTTTGATGGAATGGTCTGCGGGTGTCCTGTTGCGTTTGGAGAGCCCCTGATGTACCTAAACAGTGGAAACCCCCCACAAGTGACCCCATTTTGGAAACTAGACCCCCTAATGAACTTATCTAGATGTGTGGTGAGCACTTTGAACCCCCCAGTGCTTCACAGAAGTTTATAACTGCCGGGCGTGAAAATAAAAATATCGTATTTTTTCAACAAACATCATCTTTTAGTCCCCATTTTTTTATTTTCCCAAGGGTAACAGGAGAAATTGGACCCCAAAAGTTGTTGTCCAATTTGTCCTGAGTACACTGATACCTCATATGTTGGAGAAAACTACTGTATGGGCACACGTCGGGGCTCGGAAGGGAAGTAGTGACGTTTTGGAATGCAGACTTTGATGGATTGGTATGCGGGTGTCATGTGCGTTTGGAGAGCCCCTGATGTACCTAAACTATTGAAACTCCCCACAAGTGACCCCATTTTGGAAACTAGACCCCCCACGGAGCTTATCTAGATGTGTGGAGAGCACTTTGAACCCCCAAGTGCTTCACAGAAGTTTATAACGCCTGGGCGTGAAAATAAAAAAAACATTTTTTTCCGCAAAATTATATTTTTGCCCCCAATTTTTTATTTTCCTAAGGGTAACAGGAGAAATTGGACCCCAAAAGTTGTTTTGTAATTTGTCCTGGGTAGGCTGATACCCTACATGTGGGGGTAAAACACTGTTTGGGCACATGGCAGAGCTTGGAAGGGAAGGAGCACCATTTGACTTTTTCAACGCAGAATTGGCCGGAATTGAGATCAGACCCCATGTTGCCTTTGGAGAGCACCTGATGTGCCCAAACAGTGGAAACCCCCAATTATAACTCCAACCCTAACCTCAACACACCCCTAACCCTAATCTGAGCCCTAGCCCTAACCCTAGCCCTAACCCTAGCCCTAACCCTAACCCTAGCCCTAACCCTACCCTAACCCTAACCCTAGCGGGAAAATGGAAATAAATACATTTTCTTTTAGTTTTATTATTTTTCCCTAACTAAGGGGGTGATAATGGGGGGTTTGATTTACGATTTATTGCGGTTTTTATGTTTGGAGGCTGTCGCACGCTAAAAGACGCTTTTTATTGTAAAAATAGTTTTTGCATCACCACATATTGTGAGCTATAATTTTTCCGTATTTTGACCCACCGAGTCATGTGAGGTCTTATTTTTTGCGGGACGAGTTGACGTTTTTATTGGTACCATTTTCGGGCATGTGACATTTTTTGATCGCTTTTTATTCCGATTTTTGTGACGCAGAATGAACAAAAACCAGCGTTTCATGAATTTCTTTTGGGGGGTGTGTTTACACCGTTCCGCGTGCGGTAAAATTGATAATGCGTTTTTATTCTTCCGGTCAGTACGGTTACAGTGATACCTCATTTAGGTCGTTTTTTTATGTTTTGTCGGTTTTTTGCAATGAAAACAATTTTATATAAAAAATAATTATTTTTGTATCGCTTTATTCTGCGAGCTATAACTTTTTTATTTTTTTGCGGATGATGCTGTATGGCGGCTCGTTTTTTGCGGGACAAGATGACGTTTTCAGCGGTACCATGCATATTTATATGCGTCTATTTGATCGCGCGTTATTGCACTTTTTGTTCGGTGGTATGATAATAAATCATTATTTTTTGCTTCGTTTTTTATTTTTATTTTTTAAGGGGTTCGCTAAAGGGGTTAACTAATGGGACAGTTTTATAGGGCAGGTCATTACGGACGCGGCGATACCAAATATGTGTACTTTTATTGTTTTTGTTTTTTTTATTTTGAAAAAATGGATTTATTGGGGAATATTTTTTTTTTTTTTACTAATTTATTTAGCGATTTTTTTTTAAATTATTTTTAACACTTTTTTTTTTTTTTTTACTTTATTACCTTGTCCCAGGTGGGACATCGCTGATCTGTCACATCACAGATCACTGTGACAGATCAGCGATCTGTCACAGGCACTGCTGCAGACTTCCTCATGCCTGCGCTTTGCAGGCACTGAGGAAGCCAGCTTCCTCAGGCCCCCGTCGCCATCTTGGATCCGGGGGCCTGTAGGGAAAGAGCCCCCCGCAGCAGCGCTGCACATTGCACTGCCGTGGGGGGCTCAGGGAAGCACGGAGGGAGCCCCCTCCCTGCCGATGCTTCCCTTTAACCCCCGGTACACCGCGATCGCGTTTGATCGCGGTGTGCAAGGGGTTAACGTGTCGGGGGCGGTCCGTGACCGCCCCTGACACATTGTGCCGGGTGTCAGCTATGATAATTAGCTGACACTCGGCCGCGATCAGCGGCGCTCACCACGTGGGCGCTGCTGATCGCGATGACGTAATATTCCGTCCATGGTAATTAGGTCCATGGTCACATGGACGGAATATTACGTCAATTGTAGGTAAGGGGTTAAGCTTTTTTTTGTATAAACGCGAGAAAACCGCAAAAAAACGCATACGTGTGCACATACCCTAAGGCTTTGTTCCCACAATGAGTTTTTGAGGTTGCAGATTTTCTGTGCCACTTCTGCACCTATTAGGTAAAATAGTTTACTTGCATTTTTTTAGAAATACGCAGCATAAAACATCAACAAAAAGTAATTGTGGGAACATAGTCTTACCTTTTGTATTGATGTCTAATTTTAAGGCCACGTGCACACGTTCAGTATTTGGTCAGCATTTGACATCAGTATGTGTAAGCCGAAACCAGGAGTGGAACAATCAGAGGAAAGTATAAAAGACCTGTTGAAGCATGTGTAACGTGAAACAGCTGTAGTCTTTTTCCCTGCATGTTGCTCACGTACCTAGCCATCATACTGACCTTGTCCAACTAATTCAATAAAGGACTATGGTTTTTTAACGGATTCCAAGAGTGCTGCATTTTTCTTCATTTTTTGGCTTTGTACTACGTGTGGTGTCGTGCAAGCACCGGACTTACGGTTTTGAATATCACCCAGACGCCCGGATTTCAGACATCCATATCTCCACCAGTGAGTAGACTTTGCTTTAGTACCGTTTTGCTGTTTTTTTCTGTTTGCTGTATAATAGAAACACGTCACCACTTCTGTATTATTCACAAACTCTTGGTTTTGGCTTACAAAATACAGAGGTAAAATACTGACCAAATAATGAGGTAAACCACTGGCCAAATACTGAGGTCAAATACTGACCAAATACTGAGGTCAAATACTGACCAAATAATGAGGTAAAATACTGACCAAATAATGAGGTAAAATACTGACCAAATACTGAGGTAAAATACTGACCAAATACTGAGGTAAACCACTGGCCAAATACTGAGGTAAAATACTGACCAAATACTGAGGTAAAATACTGACCAAATAATGAGGTAAACCACTGGCCAAATACTGAGGTAAAATACTGACCAAATACTGAGGTAAAATACTGACCAAATACTGAGGTAAACCACTGGCCAAATACTGAGGTAAAATACTGACCAAATACTGAGGTAAAATACTGACCAAATAATGAGGTAAACCACTGGCCAAATACTGAGGTAAAATACTGACCAAATACTGAGGTAAAATACTGACCAAATAATGAGGTAAAAAACTGACCAGATACTGACCAAATAATGAAGTAAACCACTGGCCAAATACTGACCAAATACTGAGGTAAAATACTGACCAAATAATGAGGTAAAATACTGACCAAATACTGAGGTAAAATACTGACCAAATAATGAGGTAAACCACTGGCCAAATACTGAGGTAAAATACAGACCAAATACTGAGGTAAAATACTGACCAAATAATGAGGTAAACCACTGGCCAAATACTGAGGGAAAATACTGACCAAATAATGAGGTAAAAAACTGACCAAATACTGAGGTCAAATACTGGCCAAATACTGAGGTAAAAAACTGACAAAATACTGAGGTCAAATACTGACCAAATACTGAGGTAAACCACTGACCAAATACTGAGGTAAAATACTGACCAAATAATGAGGTAAACCACTGACCAAATACTGAGGTAAAATACTGACCAAATAATGAGGTAAACCACTGGCCAAATACTGAGGTAAAATACTGACCAAATAATGAGGTAAAATACTGACCAAATACTGACCAAATACTGAGGTAAAATACTGACCAAATAATGAGGTAAACCACTGGCCAAATACTGAGGTAAAATACTGACCAAATACTGAGGTATAATACTGACCAAATAATGAGGTAAAAAACTGACCAAATACTGAGGTCAAATACTGGCCAAATACTGAGGTAAAAAACTGACCAAATACTGAGGTCAAATACTGACCAAATACTGAGGTCAAATACTGACCAAATACTGAGGTAAAATACTGACCAAATAATGAGGTAAACCACTGACCAAATACTGAGGTAAAATACTGACCAAATAATGAGGTAAACCACTGGCCAAATACTGAGGTAAAATACTGACCAAATAATGAGGTAAACCACTGGCCAAATACTGAGGTAAACCACTGGCCAAATACTGAGGTAAAATACTGACCAAATACTGAGGTAAAATACTGACCAAATAATGAGGTAAAATACTGACCAAATACTGAGGTAAACCACTGGCCAAATACTGAGGTAAAATACTGACCAAATACTGAGGTAAAATACTGACCAAATAATGAGGTAAACCACTGGCCAAATACTGAGGTAAAATACTGACCAAATAATGAGGTAAAATACTGACCAAATAATGAGGTAAAATACTGGCCAAATACTGAGGTAAAATACTGACCAAATACTGAGGTAAAATACTGACCAAATAATGAGGTAAACCACTGGCCAAATACTGAGGTAAAATACTGACCAAATACTGAGGTAAAATACTGACCAAATAATGAGGTAAAAAACTGACCAGATACTGACCAAATAATGAAGTAAACCACTGGCCAAATACTGACCAAATACTGAGGTAAAATACTGACCAAATAATGAGGTAAAATACTGACCAAATACTGAGGTAAAATACTGACCAAATAATGAGGTAAACCACTGGCCAAATACTGAGGTAAAATACAGACCAAATACTGAGGTAAAATACTGACCAAATAATGAGGTAAACCACTGGCCAAATACTGAGGCAAAATACTGACCAAATAATGAGGTAAAAAACTGACCAAATACTGAGGTCAAATACTGGCCAAATACTGAGGTAAAAAACTGACCAAATACTGAGGTCAAATACTGACCAAATACTGAGGTAAACCACTGACCAAATACTGAGGTAAAATACTGACCAAATAATGAGGTAAACCACTGACCAAATACTGAGGTAAAATACTGACCAAATAATGAGGTAAACCACTGGCCAAATACTGAGGTAAAATACTGACCAAATAATGAGGTAAAATACTGACCAAATACTGACCAAATACTGAGGTAAAATACTGACCAAATAATGAGGTAAACCACTGGCCAAATACTGAGGTAAAATACTGACCAAATACTGAGGTATAATACTGACCAAATAATGAGGTAAAAAACTGACCAAATACTGAGGTCAAATACTGGCCAAATACTGAGGTAAAAAACTGACCAAATACTGAGGTCAAATACTGACCAAATACTGAGGTAAAATACTGACCAAATACTGAGGTAAAATACTGACCAAATAATGAGGTAAACCACTGGCCAAATACTGAGGTAAAATACTGACCAAATAATGAGGTAAACCACTGGCCAAATACTGAGGTAAAATACTGACCAAATAATGAGGTAAACCACTGGTCAAATACTGAGGTAAAATACTGACCAAATAATGAGGTAAAATACTGACCAAATACTGAGGTAAACCACTGACCAAATACTGAGGTAAAATACTGACCAAATAATGAGGTAAACCACTGGCCAAATACTGAGGTAAAATACTGACCAAATAATGAGGTAAAATACTGACCAAATAATGAGGTAAAATACTGGCCAAATACTGAGGTAAAATACTGACCAAATACTGAGGTAAAATACTGACCAAATAATGAGGTAAACCACTGGCCAAATACTGAGGTAAAATACTGACCAAATAATGAGGTAAAAAACTGACCAGATACTGACCAAATAATGAAGTAAACCACTGGCCAAATACTGACCAAATACTGAGGTAAAATACTGACCAAATAATGAGGTAAAATACTGACCAAATACTGAGGTAAAATACTGACCAAATAATGAGGTAAACCACTGGCCAAATACTGAGGTAAAATACAGACCAAATACTGAGGTAAAATACTGACCAAATAATGAGGTAAACCACTGGCCAAATACTGAGGCAAAATACTGACCAAATAATGAGGTAAAAAACTGACCAAATACTGAGGTCAAATACTGGCCAAATACTGAGGTAAAAACTGACCAAATACTGAGGTCAAATACTGACCAAATACTGAGGTAAACCACTGACCAAATACTGAGGTAAAATACTGACCAAATAATGAGGTAAACCACTGACCAAATACTGAGGTAAAATACTGACCAAATAATGAGGTAAACCACTGGCCAAATACTGAGGTAAAATACTGACCAAATAATGAGGTAAAATACTGACCAAATACTGACCAAATACTGAGGTAAAATACTGACCAAATAATGAGGTAAACCACTGGCCAAATACTGAGGTAAAATACTGACCAAATACTGAGGTATAATACTGACCAAATAATGAGGTAAAAAACTGACCAAATACTGAGGTCAAATACTGGCCAAATACTGAGGTAAAAAACTGACCAAATACTGAGGTCAAATACTGACCAAATACTGAGGTAAAATACTGACCAAATACTGAGGTAAAATACTGACCAAATAATGAGGTAAACCACTGGCCAAATACTGAGGTAAAATACTGACCAAATAATGAGGTAAACCACTGGCCAAATACTGAGGTAAAATACTGACCAAATAATGAGGTAAACCACTGGCCAAATACTGAGGTAAACCACTGGCCAAATACTGAGGTAAAATACTGACCAAATACTGAGGTAAAATACTGACCAAATAATGAGGTAAAATACTGACCAAATACTGAGGTAAACCACTGGCCAAATACTGAGGTAAAATACTGACCAAATACTGAGGTAAAATACTGACCAAATAATGAGGTAAACCACTGGCCAAATACTGAGGTAAAATACTGACCAAATAATGAGGTAAAATACTGACCAAATAATGAGGTAAAATACTGGCCAAATACTGAGGTAAAATACTGACCAAATACTGAGGTAAAATACTGACCAAATAATGAGGTAAACCACTGGCCAAATACTGAGGTAAAATACTGACCAAATAATGAGGTAAAAAACTGACCAGATACTGACCAAATAATGAAGTAAACCACTGGCCAAATACTGACCAAATACTGAGGTAAAATACTGACCAAATAATGAGGTAAAATACTGACCAAATACTGAGGTAAAATACTGACCAAATAATGAGGTAAACCACTGGCCAAATACTGAGGTAAAATACAGACCAAATACTGAGGTAAAATACTGACCAAATAATGAGGTAAACCACTGGCCAAATACTGAGGCAAAATACTGACCAAATAATGAGGTAAAAAACTGACCAAATACTGAGGTCAAATACTGGCCAAATACTGAGGTAAAAAACTGACCAAATACTGAGGTCAAATACTGACCAAATACTGAGGTAAACCACTGACCAAATACTGAGGTAAAATACTGACCAAATAATGAGGTAAACCACTGACCAAATACTGAGGTAAAATACTGACCAAATAATGAGGTAAACCACTGGCCAAATACTGAGGTAAAATACTGACCAAATAATGAGGTAAAATACTGACCAAATACTGACCAAATACTGAGGTAAAATACTGACCAAATAATGAGGTAAACCACTGGCCAAATACTGAGGTAAAATACTGACCAAATACTGAGGTATAATACTGAACAAATAATGAGGTAAAAAACTGACCAAATACTGAGGTCAAATACTGGCCAAATACTGAGGTAAAAAACTGACCAAATACTGAGGTCAAATACTGACCAAATACTGAGGTAAAATACTGACCAAATACTGAGGTAAAATACTGACCAAATAATGAGGTAAACCACTGGCCAAATACTGAGGTAAAATACTGACCAAATAATGAGGTAAACCACTGGCCAAATACTGAGGTAAAATACTGACCAAATAATGAGGTAAACCACTGGCCAAATACTGAGGTAAAATACTGACCAAATAATGAGGTAAACCACTGGTCAAATACTGAGGTAAAATACTGACCAAATAATCAGGCAAACCACTGGCCAAATACTGAGGTAAAATACTGACCAAATAATGAGGTAAAAAACTGACCAAATACTGAGGTCAAATACTGGCCAAATACTGAGGTAAAATACTGTCCAAATAATGAGGTAAAATACTGTCCAAATAATGAGGTAAACCACTGGCCAAATACTGAGGTAAAATACTGACCAAATAATGAGGTAAACCACTGGCCAAATACTGAGGTAAAATACTGACCAAATAATGAGGTAAACCACTGGCCAAATACTGAGGTAAAATACTGACCAAATAATCAGGTAAACCACTGGCCAAATACTGAGGTAAAATACTGACCAAATAATGAGGTAAAAAACTGACCAAATACTGAGGTCAAATACTGGCCAAATACTGAGGTAAAATACTGACCAAATAATGAGGTAAACCACTGGTCAAATACTGAGGTAAAATACTGACCAAATAATCAGGCAAACCACTGGCCAAATACTGAGGTAAAATACTGACCAAATAATGAGGTAAAAAACTGACCAAATACTGAGGTCAAATACTGGCCAAATACTGAGGTAAAATACTGTCCAAATAATGAGGTAAAATACTGTCCAAATAATGAGGTAAACCACTGGCCAAATACTGAGGTAAAATACTGACCAAATAATGAGGTAAACCACTGGCCAAATACTGAGGTAAAATACTGACCAAATACTGAGGTCAAATACTGACCAAATACTGAGGTAAAAAACTGACCAAATACTGAGGTCAAATACTGACCAAGTACTGAGGTAAAATACTGACCAAATAATGAGGTAAACCACTGGCCAAATACTGAGGTAAAAAACTGACCAAATACTGAGGTCAAATACTGACCAAATACTGAGGTAAAAAACTGACCAAATACTGAGGTCAAATACTGACCAAATACTGAGGTAAACCACTGACCAAATACTCTAACTCTTCTGCGATTTTTAGTCAGGGGGACATACCCAGCCTGCTGCCCTGGTAGGGAGGATATCCGTGCTGGGCTACCTGCACCTACACATACAGACTACATCTGCCTGCTACAATCCCCTTTTAGGCTAAGTGCACACGTACTTTTTTGCCCTGCGGATTTTTCAGCGCAGAATTGAAGAAATCCGCAGGTCAAATGACCTGCATTTTTCCTGCAGATTTCTTCCTTTTTTCTTGCGGTTTTTGTGCGGTTTTCCCCTGCGGATTTGGAGAATGGAGCAGGTGGAAAACCGCACAAAAGAAGTGACATGCTGCATATTTTGAACCACGAGAAAACCGTGCGGAAAAATCCGCAGCGTCTGCACAGCGGTTTTTTTTTTCTATTGATTAACATGCTACTGTACATCACAATGCGGATATGCAGCGTTTCTGCGTGGTAAAATCCGCTGCGGATCCGCTGGAAATCTACATCGTGTGCACATCAATCCCAGAAAGGCTGCAAAAAGCGTTCTGCATGTGGAGTGAGTGTGGCTTGATACACACACATGCTCAGTTTTATATATATAGATATACAAAAGTCTATATACATTATATAGGTGATACTTCTACTGGTGTTTATTATACATTATATACTGCTACAATACTACAATTATGCAGAAAAGTTCCAGTATCACCTACTATATATATTGTATATCCAGCAGTTGCAGTGTCACCTATATATTTCATATACAGCAGTTGCAGTATCATTTATATATTGTATATACAGCAGTCAATATTTATTATACAGGTAAAACTGACTGCTATATATACATTAAAACTGTTTCTATCTTGGGACTCATCCAGATCTCTGAGATGGAGAGGGAAGATGAAGAGCTGCAGTGCATCCAGCATCAGGTGTGTAGAGCAGAGGATCCCTGGGACTGTTGAGCAGAGTGCAAACTCCGCTAATGAAAAAAACTTTCTGGGGCGTGGCCTGACTGGCAATGGTGCTGGCTGCATAACTTGTGAGCTGCTCTAAATCGGTTCAAATAGATTCATTCCTCCTTCTCTCCTGGCTGGGGTTGTGAGTTTTACCTGCGTGCCTCCCAGGAACAAGATGACCAGAGGGAAAGCTGCTCAGCGTCCTTCTCCAGCCAAACTTACAGACTTCTTCCCCAGAGACAGCAGCATGGTGAAGGGGAAGATGGCAGCTTCCCCTGCCTCCACTTCTTCCCGCTCCTCCAGAAGAGCCTCAGTGGTGAACTCTGACTCGGCGCCGGACCAGTCAGACTTCCCGCTGACTAAGAAAACAATGCAGAGCCTGCTGGTCTCACTGAGAGCTTCTTTACAGGAGGATCTGAGAGGTATGCTGGCAGGGATCCGGGAGGACATAACGGCTATAGGGGACAGAACGGATCATTTAGAATCTAAAATGGCGGAGCTCACCAAGTCTCATAACGACCTTATAGACGCCCACTCTACTTTAGAAGATCACGTTAGTGGCCTTCAAACTAAAGTTACAGATTTGGAGGATTGGTCACGCCGTAATAATGTAAGGATTCGTGGAATCCCCGAGTCGGTACCAGATGGGGAGTTGTCAGAGTTTTTACAAGGTCTGTTATCTGAGGAGCTCCCTGAGACTGAATCGGCCAGTCTCATGGTGGATCGGGTCCACAGAGTGCCTAAGCCTAGATAGCTCGGAGCTGACATCCCACGTGATACCCTGGCCCGGTTACATTTCTTTAAGACTAAAGAAGCCTTCTTGTGAGCTCTGAGGAGACAGCCGGTTTTATCCCCAAGATATGCAGCCTTGTTGGTATTCCCGGATCTATCTGCAGGGACACTTGCAAAAAGAAAGGAATATGCTCCTCTCACTAAAGCTCTCAGAGATGCTGGAATAAAATACCGCTGGGGCTTTCCAGTCAGTCTCTCAGTTTCACACAACGGTGCCCTCCATGTTTGCCGGTCTCCTGCTCATCTAGCAAAACTGATGGAATCCTGGAACATTCTCCCACATTGTGAGGCTGCAGGTCACCCTCAAGATAATTCCCAGTTGGAAAAGATCTCAGAGGAATGGATCCAAACCTGAAGTTGAGAGCCAGCTCACTGTTGCTCAAGATCCTGGTCTATATTTTTTTTTCTTTCTTCACCAGCTGCCCCCAAGTTGGCTCAGTTTCATTTTTAGCCACCAGCTACCCCCTTTGTGGTGGTGGTGATACAGCTTCTTGTTAAAGCTGTCTATTTGACTGCATGTTTTCTTCATGTTATTTTTGCTAGCTTCTGCTCCTTTCCTTCTAGTTATCATGCTTTTTTTCCTCACCCACAGCTTCTCCATCTTCCTCTTCCATTTCCCTTCCTTCCTTCCTTCCTTCCTTCCTTCCGGTAACATAAATATTCTGCATGATCTGAAATGGGGTTAAAGTTCTTATCGTAGAACACTAAAGGGTTAAATTCCCCGGATAAGCGTAACATGTTATGGAATGAGGTTCACAAGTCAAAGTGTGATATTCTATGTCTACAGGAAACTCATCTGGTTGCAGCTTACAATTTCAGGCTCAACAATCGGTTGTTCCCTCATAATTTTCATGCCAACTTTAGTAAAAAGCGGGCTGGGGTTAGTATTTTTATTAAACATACAGTGGCGTTTAAGCTGGATTCTGTACATTCTGACTCAGAAGGCAGATTTCTGATTATAGTGTGCTCCCTGAACAATGTGAAATACACTCTGGCCGGGGTCTATGCTCCTAATATAAGGCAAATCGGATTTCTGCGGAAATTCCTAAAAATCCTGGACCAAACAGCTGTGGGTCATAAAGTAATCTGTGGAGATTTCAATATCCCTGTTTCAAAACAACTAGACTGTTCCGCTAATACTGCTCATAGGAAAGAAATTGGCCAGCTTTTAGCACAACATTACCTTCACGATGTTTGGAGATACACCCATGGTGAAGAAAGGGACTACACGTACTATTCTGCTAGATACTCCTCTTATAGCCGCATAGATTATTTTTTAGTGGATAGTAGCCTCCTGGCTGAGTGCTCGGAGTCTCAAATAGGAGTCATATCATGGTCTGACCATGCGCCCGTCTCCCTAACAATTAATGAGGGTCATAATTCCTCAATTTTTCATAGATGGAAAATAAATGATTCCTTGCTCTCTAAACAACATGTTTTACAAGAATTATCTGGGGGGTTATCAGAGTTTTTTCTTCACATAAGGCGGTAATTAGGGGAATTTTTATTAAAATTGCTGCTTGGGGAAAAAAAGAAAAGAGAACAGTTGACAGCAAATATTCTTGGTCAGATTCAAACCTTAGAATCACTAAATAAAACTGGCCCCTTACCCTCGCGCTCAGCCCAATTAAAAGAGCTAAGGTTACAGCTAAGGCAAATTCTTATCTTCAAATATGAAAAAAATCTTAGAGCTTTTAAAATCAAACATTACTCTTTGGGAGATAGAGCTGGTTCCATTTTAGCTAGGAGGGTCAAAAGTCGGGAAATGAAGTCCAGGATTGAATTTTTGCATACCCCAGAGGGCTCTATAATTAAAAATCCTATTCACATTGCAAATGCCTTTGCAGACTATTACCAGGGTCTTTACAATTTAAAAGATGACCCGTCCACCCCTCAGCCAACGAAACCTGCTATTGAGGCCTTCCTAAGTAAACTACACCTGCCTAGTCTGTCTCAAATGGACCTGGAGGTTCTAAATGCCCCCTTTTCTATAGAAGAAATCCATAAAACGGTCAAAGCTACAAAGACACACTCTGCTCCAGGCCCAGATGGATTTTCTAATTTATACTATAAACAATTTGTGGATCTCCTGGGTCCTTATTTGTGCAGGACTTTCACATACTGGCAAAATCAATCCTCGGTCGCCCCTTCCAATTTAGAAGTGATAATTACTACCCTCCCTAAGCCGGGGAAGCCCCCCACCTCTCCGGGGAACTTTCGCCCTATCTCACTGCTCAACTGTGACCTTAAAATATATGCAAAAATTTTGGCCTCTCGTTTACATAAGATCCTTCCCTCCTTGATAGCTCCAGATCAGGTGGGGTTTGTTGCCGGAAGGCAGTCTAAAGACGGGACTAGACGTTTGATTGACCTTATAGCTGTGATAGAGAGTAGGAGGGTCCCCAGTGTTCTCCTGTCCCTTGACGCCGAAAAAGCCTTTGATAGGGTGCCCTGGGGATTCCTAAAGAATGTTTTGGAGAAATTTGGATTTCGGGGACCAATTTTATCTGCAATTCTCTCCCTGTACTCCAATCCTAACGCTAAGGTTCTCGCTTCAGGGTTTGCCTCCCGTAGTTTTTCTATATCTAATGGTACCCGTCAGGGGTGCCCCCTTTCCCCAATAATTTTCGCTTTGGTGGTGGAGCCTCTGGCGGAGTACATTCGGTTGCATAAGGGTATCGTGGGGGTGGCAGTTGGTAAAGTTGATCATGTTGTGGGTCTGTATGCTG
The DNA here is from genome assembly GCF_039654945.1 of Dendrobates tinctorius. NCBI lineage: Eukaryota > Metazoa > Chordata > Amphibia > Anura > Dendrobatidae > Dendrobates > Dendrobates tinctorius. The sequence goes on from NW_027361749.1 coordinate 11,482,508, forward strand.
ATGACATTATTATTTCCTGTTCTGATGTACAGAGTTCTTTAATATACTATCGGATCTTGAGGAATTTTCTGCTGTTTCATTTTATAAACTTAATGCAAATAAATCCCTAATTCTTCCCTTCTTTGTTCCCCGGGCTGAAAGGGAGAGGCTCGCCACATCCTTGCCATTTCGTTGGGTGGACCATAGTATTCCCTATTTGGGAATCCATCTTACAACAACTAAACAATTGGTAAGGAAAAATATCTCAGAACTGACCAAAGAATTTGGAAAAGAGCTCCCGTGCTTTTCTGCATTGCCTCTATCGTGGTTGGCCAGAATTCACGCTTTTAAAATGTTATTTCTCCCAAAGCTGATATACCTTTTTAGATGCCTCCCTTTGAAGATTCCGAGATACTCCCTGTCCGGTATACAAGGCCTTATCCGCAAATATATTTGGGCTGGGAAGAAATCTAGAATACCCCTTCAATCACTTCACCCCCCATTTGGGGAAGGCGGAATGGGTGTGCCTGATGTGGTAGCATAGCACACGGCGGCGGTTTTAGAGTCTGTCAGGGACTGGTGGAGAGAGACGGAGGATCATAGATGGCTGCAGATTGAGGGATTCCTAAGTCCACTAGGTTCAACAAAAAAACTGCTGGGGGCTTTGATTCAAAATCGGTTGGTCCCGCATTCCATACTGGGCACGGTCGAGACTGTGAGGTGGCACTGGAGGGATTGGTCATCGGAGCTTGTGGCCGGTCTGATTTGGAGGTTGCCCTTTATGGACGTTAGGGCTTGTGTTCCTGATGTTGACCTCAGGGCTTGGGATCAGTTGGGGTCCCTGCGTTTGTCAGATCTTTATGACAAGGGTTCCCTGTTACCTTTTCCTGAGCTGATGTCCAAATTCAACCATCCAAGGCAGGTTTTCTACCAATATCTTCAAATTAGACATTTCCTAAGCACTTTCCACCTGAGTTCCTCAGCATCAGGACATAGGTGTTTGGCAGACTTTCTATTGAAAGACTCACCACCGGTCAAGGGCTTGTCCTTATTATATCGCTACTTTGCTTCTGATATGGAGGGGAAGACACCAACATATATGACAAAATGGGAAAAAGAGCTGTCTCTCCCCTTGCCGCCTCGGCAGTGGCATGTGGGCTCCCGGATGGTCCTGGGGTCCTCCGCCTGCCTTAACCATTTGGAACAGATTAAGAAAGTACACATGGGTTCGTATAGGTGCCCAGCCCAGATAGCTAGGTTTGCGGAGGATTACTCTCCCCTCTGTTGGAAGGGTTGTGGCATGGTGGGGACAATAGGACATCTCTGGTGGTCTTGCCCTTTAATTCATAGTTTCAGGGGTCAGATCTTTGATCTACTGGTAGAGGTTTGTGAGACTAGACTCCCTCCCTCATCTCAAATGGGGATTTTACACATGGGCTTGGACGCTTTTCCTGCTCCCATTGCTCAATGCATCTCTCACATCCTAATCTCGGCCAGACAGTGTATCGCAGCTAGGTGGAGGTCCCCTGAAATTCCTGCTCTGGAGGAGGTGATTGCTAAAATCAACGTGCACTTCCACTATGAAACTCAATTAGCCAGCAGAGTCTCTTTGGCCTTAAAAATTCAAAAACGTTGGGCGATGTGGTCGGCCTCTGCCAGGGCCTCTCCCCCTCTAAAGTGGTGATAGCCTGCTCTTGTAATAGGTTGGACAGGTAGTTCCGTAACCGGTGGTTTAGAACAACTCTCTTTTTCTGTGCAATAAATGTACTTACTGTATTGTTGTAAGTTACCTCCCCGCCCCCCCCTTCCCCCTTTTCTTGCAATGTATGATGTTATGCCTTGTCTTGTTTTGTGCATTGCCTTTCTTGTTGTTTGAAAATTCAATAAAAATCTTTGGATTAAAAAAAAACAAACTTTCTGATGTTGGTACTGTCCAGCGTCAGATAGAGCACTGTGCGTGCCGTGGTGACACTTTAAAACTTTTGAATAAATGCTCTGTGTGCACATGCTCTCTCCCTTGCATGCGCTGACAAAGGATGCCGCGGTGCGCAAGGCGGCCTTGTCAGCGTGTGCAAGGGAGAGATCACACTCGCACAGGGCATTGGATCAAAAGTTTTAAAGGGACAGCAGCCCACTTTGCAGTTCAGAGCCGCTGGAATATGCTCGCCTTGGCAGATTGCCAGTCCAGGCCTGAATGATTGTGTCCATGGTCTCAAATGGATGTATATCTAAATGTACTATACAGTTATATTGGAATTAACTGCACCTTATGCTCAGTACTATAAGAAATACTTAAAATAATGAAAAATGCTCAAAGTATGCATGAAGTACTTTTTTTCCTGCAAAAAATGGGAAGTCATTGAAATCTGGCTGAGAATTGTGCCTTGTGTTATAAAAAGAAGCCAATTATGCAGATGAAAACTGAGCCTAGGGCAGTCCCAAGGAAATATGATGTAAAAAAATATATTGTGTAGGGGAATAAAAGGATTATACATTTCATAATTTATTTTACAATAATCAGAAAAGAAATTATTTGATCAATGTTCAGGAAGCCTTTAACGTATCAGAGATTATATGTATTGCATTGCTCTAGTCAGGCATTCTGCAGATAGTATAATGCACCCTATAATCCTCCATATAGTATAATGCTCTCCCCATAGTCCTCCATATAGTATAATGCTCTCCCCATAGTCCTTAGTCCTCCATACAGTATACTGGACTCCCCATAGTCCTTCATATAGTACACTTCACTCCCCATAATCCACCATACAGTATAATGCACTCTCCATAGTCCTCAATACAGTTAAATGCAGTCTCAATAGTCCTTTATATAGTATAATGCACCCCATAGTCCCCTATATAGTATAATGCTCTCTGTATAGTCCTCCACATAGTATACTTCACTCTCCATAGTCCTCCATATAGTATACACTCCCCTTAGTCATCCATAGAGTATACAGCAGTCCCCATAGTCCTCATTAGAGTATGCTACACTACCCATAGAACTATTAGCAAAGCCACAAAAGAAGACTAAAAGCCTCCAAAAATTCAAATTAAACCGCAGAAAAAAAGACAGCACAGCTTACCTGCCCAGATCTTGGAACAAATGCACTACAGGATGTAGCCAGCCCATATAGCAAGATGTTAGCAACACAGGTGCAAAATATTAGATCAACAACCACTCTCCACCTACGCATTCCTGGAGGGGGTGACTGCCCAGTATACACTTGCACAATAAAGGCCCGCATAGGGCGCTGTTCAAATAAGGGTACTGCTTAGTGTCTGGTTCACATCCTATTAGTCACGCCCCTAATTTTTGATTAGGCAGGCTGACCAGTACACTCTCAATGCATCCCAATGTGAACACCCCTCATACGAGACCAGAGCGGAGAAAAAGTTTTGGTGTTATCGTTCATATTCTCTGAAAAAAAAGACAAAGCAAACATTCAGCTGGGGTATGAAAACCTTTGAGCACAGCTGTACATGAAGGTACTGTTAGGAATGGCGGAAAGCACTAAATAAAAATATAAATAAAGTGCGTTCGCCGCTCGTGGTCCAAAGTGCGGTAGGTGGTATAACCGCTGCTAGACGGTGGCAGAGCAATATGGCGGAGGTGCGCACAGGGTTAGCCTTCACCCTGGTGCACAAAGCAGTCACTGTTTAGTCACAGAGATAGCAAAAACATAAAGTACTGAGCCTGTTAGGGGCACAGGAGCTCAGAGCAATAACACACACAGTAAGCGGTCACAGGAATAGCCCGAGATGGCGGCACTAAGTCCTTCTAGACCTACCGTGTGTGTCCAAGTATATAGCGTCGCAGCCGTGAACGCTCAAGTGGGCTGCTACTGCAGCGCGGCGTGAATACTGCCGCTCAACAACACTGCTATGGCGCAGGCGCAATGTCGGACGCTGGCAGCTGAGTATGGAGCAATAGCGCGCTGGCACTGGTAGTAACTCAATCCCTCACACAATCGTATTATCAAAGGGAAGGGGTTTCAAATGAGTCATTCACCAGATCTCATGCATCCATCAAACATTCACTCAGCAGCAAGTATGTCTGTACTAGCGCATGGCAGAACAGCCATGCGCGCCTTTTAGAGCAGCCGGGACCTTCCGCATGCCTCCAGATCTCTGAGATGGACAAATGAGATTTGGAGCAGGACCTGAGCACATGACTCCCAATCTCCAATGGGAGATCATCCCATGAGCATGCTCAGTAAGAGGAGAGAAGGCTTTAACCTCAGGAGAGATTTGCTGCAAGGCAATCTCCTCTGCAATCTCCTCTGCAGTGGACAAAGAGCAGGAGACTGCAGAATGTGAGGGTCTGCATTCCTGCATAGCGACCACAGAAACCTGACTCCTAACAGATACTGAATATATTGTTGGAACCTCAGGCCAAAATTTCCCCTGCCACCTTGTTAAAGGCCATTCCAGCATCTAGATTCATCAGCATTGAGGATGGTCATGATGTGTCTTGGGCAAGACTGTGGCTGCAAATGCCGGGCGTATATTGGCCACACTGCTCCATCCCTGGGTAAAGCCTGTCTGAGTCTCACACAGAAGGCCAGGCAACAACATTTGTAGACGGTTTGCTATGATCTTCACCAGGAGTTTATAATCATGGTTAAGCAGTGAGATTGGGCAGCATGATTGTGGCAATAATGAGTCTCTGTTAGGTTTAGGGATAACTATGGTGCGTGAGTATATTGATTGATAGAAGCCCCCTGAATGAAAGCTGCATTGAAATGGTTAATCAAAATGGGTACTAAGTCAGGGGATAGAATCTTATAATATTCAGCAGAGAGACCATCAGGGCCTGGGATCTTACCGTTGGATGGGTCTGTTATAGCTTATCTCGCTTCATCTTCCGTTATCATTGAGTCTAACATCACTTGTTATTCAGTGGTCAGGGATGGGAGATTAATCAAGCTAAAAAAAAACAGTTATTCGCCAGCAGGATGGAAGGGGAGGCTCTGTATAAAACCTCATAATAATCACTGAAAATTTGCGTGATCTCTAAACGGTCTGTCATCTGTGAGCCCATGACGAGATTTTGCAGTTTAATAACTGGCTTGTAGGGTTGCTTGTGTCTAGTTAGGGTAGCTAATAATTTGCCCATCTTATTTCCCCAGCAGTAAAATTTATTTAGGCTTAATTGGACCTGCCAGTGTGATTGGGAATGCATAAAAGAGTCCAGGAGATGTTTGGCCATAGAATAAGCTTGTTGTGCATTGGGGTTGGGGTCAGGGTGAACATCTTCTGAGTCTGAACAAGGGAGGTATGTAAAGCATTACATTTCTTTCTGTGTGCTTTCCTCCTATGACAGATAACCAATGATATCGCCTCTCATAACAGCCTTAGATGTGACAAAAGCATATTGTCAGTGTGGATAATGTTCTCATCTAGGAAGTCATTCCAGTGTAATTTAAGAAAGGCTTTGAAATCATCTGATTCTAACAGGTAGGACGGAATCTTCCAATGTTGGGTCTGGGGGCTTGGAACCGCTAAAATCAGGAACAGTGAAATAGGAGCATGTTCTGAGATCAGTATTGGGTGGATGCGGGAATCCTGATGTTGGGTAAATAGCTGTGTGCTAAGAGAAAGTAATCAATACAGGAGAAGGACTGATGGGTAAGAGATTGCCATGATACTCTCTAGCTGCGAAATCTGTCATTCTTCATGTGCCGTAGAGTGAAAGCTGTTCCATGAAGTATAGGAGGGAAGTGGTGGCTACTGAGGCCTGTGGAGAGGGCGAGGAATGGTCTAAGGAAGCACATTGTACTAAGATAGTCTCCTCATACTATTACCTGGTTAGGCCGAAGTCCCCAAAAAATCTGGAGAATCGATATGTAGAAGTAATGTTGGTCATGGTTAGGAGCATAGAGATTGACCAAGAAGTATATGGGTCGCCCTCCCAGGGCTGTGGGGTACTCGGTACCGGGCCGGTGTCAGTGGGATGTGTTACAGCAGCCGCGACCCGGTCCATGGCCCTGGGCGCCCAAGTCAATGGCGGAATGTATATGTAGTTAATAGTTTGTGACGCCACCTGTGGTGCTCGGCAAGGGAGGTGTTAAGCCGACGCTGCAGACAGATCCTCTGGGACAGATGGTGTGGTGCAGCAGTGATGGTATAGCCCTCCACAGGCAGGGCTGATGTCCCAGGGCAGTGTAGTTGTAGTGGTTGTGGAAAGGCTCAGGCAGTGTAAAAGATGGTACCCAGATGTAGCGGTGCTGAATGGGTTGGTGCGAGAATGAATGGAGGACACCAAGGCTTGCAGTTCCAAAGCTTTACTCAGTCTGCGGTACACAAGGGTGCCTGCCTCTGGGCCGTGTCCTCTGGGTCAGAGACTCATCCAACCTCCAGGCCAGATTGAAAGCTCCTCTCCAACACTCCGCCAACATGTACCTTTCCTGAACAACTCCTCTATTGCGCCTTAAGGTGTGAAGAGCTCCAGTACCGTGGTACTCTGGAGTTCCTCCTGTCAGATGTTCCTAACAACTCTACTCGTATGGCAGACAGCTGTAGCCTCTCTCGGGGACTCCCTTCTCCAGAGTCCTGACTCTCTACTATTCAGTTTCTGTTGTGCCCCAAGTCTTAGATGGGAGTAGTGCATTTACAGCCAACTACTCCACCGGTGTCTGCCGCAGAACCATAAGTGCCCATACAACCTCGGGGACCGGGCCCCGGCCTTGCACTGAGAACCTATAGGCAGGGTTCCTCTTCCAACCCACGTCTCCTTTCTGTTCTCCTACTCCTTCGTTCCGTACTGATCCTTCTCTCTCTTATGGAAGCTTAGGTTGCAGTTCTACGTCTTTCTCCTTCTGTTCCTTTCCCGTGCCAGCTGGCTCAGATCACTGAGGCAGCTGCAGCACTCCTTCCTCCATCACTTCTTCCAGGGATCCTCACTCCTGTCCGAGTGACTTCTTACCTGCCTGACCTTCTGCTAGACTGAACCTGTAATCCTACACTTTCCCACTCTTTTATATATCTAAACTCCACCCACCTCCCTACACATCCAGTGTTCCATGCAGGGAACCACCAGATGTGCTCTGCTACTCTCTAAGCACTGAGCCGCAATGTGGTTGTGCAGAACTACCCTGTTGTGTGGGGTGCGAGTGTTGGAGTGTGGAAAGGAGTTCCCACCTTACCTGGTTGGTTGGGCACTACACCTTAGGAGAAGGTGCAGTACCTCTGTGGTGACTGAGCCTCAGGGGCGCCACATACCCCCCGTTAAACACAGCATGTCCGTGGGCTGCAAGACAACAAAGTTGACAGTACAGGAACATACAAATTTTTTTTAATGCTGCATAAACAATTCTTATACTAAACTTCCTAGTGTAGGAGGTACTTATTTTTGAACGTTACAAACAATTCTTATTTAACTATCTAAATTTCAAGTCAAAAAGTGCAATTTTTCATTCTAAGTGCCATTATCTGTGACTCACTACCACTTCAGTATTATTCAGCTTTCCTTCTCTAGTACACGTTTTTTTATAATTTTTCTCTCTTCTAGACGCAAGACGCTGAGCGCAAGTACCTGGTCCGTCACCTGTCAGGTTCAATTCTTTATTCTCTATCAAAACATTTCTCACTCTATCTAAAAGCCATTTCTAAATTACTAATACTCTTATAAAACACATTATCAAATACTTTACAGTAAAACATTCAACAATTATTCTTTTAAGTGCTGGACACCGCTCCCAGCCGGGATGTCTTGCAGTGTCCTTTGAGGTAGACATCATCTTCGCAAAGTGTTTTTATGTAAAACCAAGAAAGGGCACCTAAAGAGGTGCAACTATTTACAATAAAAGTTATTGGATCACTCCAAGTTCATGATCGCTTAGTTCACTAGGAAGGCTGCCAGTTGCCGGATGGTGGCTTGACACTGGGCCCAGTTCTCCTCTTCCTCCCACTCTTCCTGGGACAGATCCAGGCTGGTATGGTACTGCGGCGCCACCTTCAGGGGTTCCGGTGTTCCCCCCGGGGACTGATGTCCCAGACCAGATCTAGCATGACCTGGCCAGCCGCTGCGACCGTGGTGCACCCCAGGGCCTTCCCAGTTGTCGGGACATCAGACGTACCTGGGGCCTCCTGGCGGTGTGGTCTCTGCTCCGGTGCAGCAGCGGCAGTCAACACAGATGTAGGCCCCTCCTGGGCGTGCGGCCTGCTCAGTGTCCATAGTGCTTCCTGCCTCAGTTGCAGGCGATGCGTCAGCTGGGCAATTTCGTCCTCCAGCTGCTGGCGGTTCATTTCCGAGATCGGGTCGGAGCCTTCAGCCATGGCGCCGGGGAGATCCGACTCAACCTCCGCGCGCTCTCCAGGCCTCCTTAACTCACTCTCCAAAATGGCGTTCTGGCGTCCTTCTTCCTGCCTCAGCCCCTTTTCCGCCACTGGCTTCTTCTGCCCCTCCTTCCGGGGGCGGCGTCTTCTTCCAGTGCCTCCATGCCAAGCCAGTATACGAACCCCTCGGGGGGTGGGCCATGTCGCTGTCACATAGTAATTCAGGCAGGAGAGGCCCAAGACTCTTTGCGGTCTTTTCCTAGGACCTCCTATCTCTTCACGCCCTTCTTCTCCGTGCCAGCAGCCATTTCCAATGTCCATTTCACAGTTCATCAAATCAGGTCTTCTGCACATTTTCAAAAGTATAAAGTCCAACAAATCCTAGGCACACAGAACCCTATGGCATCGGGTCTCGTCATCCTGTTTGTGATGCCAAAATTGGGTCGCCCTCCCAGGACTGTGGGGTACTCTGTACCGGGCCGGTGTCAGTGGGATGTGTCACAGCAGCGGCGACCCGGTCCATGGCCCTGGGCGCCCAAGTCAATGGCGGAATGTATATGTAGTTAATAGTTTGTGACGCCACCTGTGGTGCTCGGCAAGGGAGGTGTTAAGCCGACGCTGCAGACAGATCCTCTGGGACAGATGGTGTGGTGCAGCAGTGATGGTATAGCCCTCCACAGGCAGGGCTGATGTCCCAGGGCAGTGTAGTTGTAATGGTTGTGGAAAGGCACAGGCAGTGTAAAAGATGGTACCCAGATGTAGCGGTGCTGAATGGGTTGGCGCGAGAATGAATGGAGGACACCAAGGCTTGCAGTTCCAAAGCTTTACTCACAGTCTGCGGTACTCAAGGGTGCCTGCCTCCGGGCCGTGTCCTCCGGGTCAGAGACTCAGCCAACCTCCAGGCCAGATGGAAAGCTCCTCTCCAACACTCCACCAACATGTACCTTTCCTGAACGACTCCTCTATTGCGCCTTACGGTGTGAAGAGCTCCAGTACCGTGGTACTCTGGAGTTCCTCCTGTCAGATGTTCCTAACAACTCTACTCGTATGGCAGACAGCTGTAGCCTCTCTCGGGGACTCCCTTCTCCGGAATCCTGGCTCTCTATTCAGTTTCTGTTGTGCCCCAAGTCTTAGATGGGAGTAGTGCATTTACAGCCAACTACTCCACCGGTGTCTGCTGCAGAGTCATAAGTGTATATACAGCACTAGGATATCCACTTCCCAAATTGTTTAACCAGCCAATGGATAGAATAATTAAAATATACCTTTTATTGATTTTTATAAAATAAAGTGCAAGGTGCTCAAGTAACGTTAAACACAACAAAGAAGAACGCATAAATGAAAAAAGCTAGTATTGCCGTTTTTATTGGAAACCGGTGTCATGCCATCAGTATGTTCCCCACCTCCTCCTGATGAGGAGAGGGAAACTGGTATGCCATATTGGGGAACATACTGATGTCATGACACCGGTTTCCAATAAAAACGGCCAACGCTATGATATGATAAGCCTAGAGACTATTTTGAGAAATTCTTATGTCTTTTGAAAAGGTTGGTTGTTCTGGACTGATTTAAAATACCCAATGAATATGCTTGATAATTGGGATACTCAGTAACGATGGGCAATACTAGCTTTTTTCATTTATGCGTTCTTCTTTGTTGTGTTTAACGTTACTTGAGCACCTTGCACTTTATTTTATAAAAATCAATAAAAGGTATATTTTAATTATTCTATCCATTGGCTGGTTAGAGTCATAAGTGTCCATACAACCTCGGAGACCGGGCCCCGGCCTTGCGCTGAGAACCTATAGGCAGGGTTCCTCTTCCAACCCACGTCTCCTCTCTGTTCTCCTACTCCTTCTCTCTCTTATGGAAGCTTAAGTTGCAGTTCTACGTCTTTCTCCTTCTGTTCCTTTCCCGTGCCAGCTGGCTCAGATCACTGAGGCAGCTGCAGCACTCCTTCCTGCATCCCTTCTTCCAGGGATCCTCACTCCTGTCCGAGTGACTTCTTACCCGCCTGACCTTCTGCCAGACTGAACCTGTAATCCTACACTTTCCCACTCTTTTATATATCTAAACTCCACCCACCTCCCAACACATCCAGTGTTCCATGCAGGGAACCACCAGAGGTGCTCTGCTACTCTCTAAGCACTGAGCCGCAATGAGGTTGTGCAGAACTACCCTGTTGTGTGGGGTGCGAGTGTTGGAGTGTGGAAAGGAGTTCCCACCTTACCTGGATGGTGGGGCACTACACCTTAGATGAAGGTGCAGTACCTCTGTGGCGACTGAGCCTCAGGGGCGCCACATATATTTTGCCAGTTATTTCCACTTTCAAAATCAGATATCTACCCTGGCTATTGCTAATAGAATCTTGAATGGAACATGGCAGGCCCTTCTTAATAAGAATGGCTACTCTGCATGATAATGAAGTACTGTATGCAAGGCAGCATAGCAATTGCCTATCCAGGGTGCTAATAATTTACCAGGCTTGTCAGCCCTCCAATGTGCCCCTTGAAGAGAGATCACATCTGGCAAGAATCGTCTCAGATGGATTAAAACTTTTTTGCATTTAAGAGGAGTGTTAAGGCCCGCCACGTTCCATGACAAGAACCGCAAGTATGGTAAGGTGTAGGTGATGTTGGAGACTGGTGTCTAAGGTTTATCCTTCCTGGGTCCCAGGGCTAGGTTTGAGTAGTATACAGCAACAAGGTGTGTTCATCTCGTTCGGTCCCAGCGAGCCATAAACATGGACAAATATTAAAGGTGGGGAAAAGCATTGGAGTGTAAAAACAGTAAAAAACAGAGAAAACAATATACTTAACTTTACGAATTCGTGATAACAGCTCGCCAAGAATATACCAGGCGAGCCATGTCATCACCGAAGAGAATATTCCATTACGGAAACAACAGTCCCCCTACAATTAAAGATAGCATGTATAACAAGTGCTATAGATCATCCCACTGCGACATCTCCAGCACAACGGAATCTTCTCTCCACCACCTCTGGGTCTTCGTAAATAGTTACACAATTTCCATCTTGGACTTTCAGTTCAGCTGAGTAGAGTAGGTGAACACTACTGTTTTCTTGAATTCATAGACGACAAATAGGTACAAATGCCTTGCACGTTCTATCATCATTGAGTTTATACGAAGGTTCAACTGGAGGGCAGCAGGGAAATTTTGGTAAGGTATTCCATAAGACGTTCACCGCCCATTGACTCCGGGATACCCACAAAACGCAGATTGTTTTCCAAGTCCTCTAGCTTACCATGCATTTCTCGCTCTGTGGCTAGACTTTGTTGGAGATAGGTCCTCAGTTCTGTAAGCTGTTTTCCAGTGCTGCAATTTTTTGAGAATTGGTGTTAATTTGAGCCTTGGCTATAGTGATGGAAGCATGGAGAATGTCAAAACAGTTTGTCGAATAGTGGCATCAGTAGTTTGGAGACTTCTTGGACTACCAAAGCTTTGAGGGAACGTACCTCCTGCAGCACCATACATGTAAGGCGGATGTTGTGAAGGGTTAATAACCTCATTAATAGCAGGAAACGTGTATAAGTGTGGGTGTTAGGGACGGTGGAACGCCCTAAATAATAAATAATAGTGCGTTTGCCGCCCGGGGTCCACCGTGTAGAAGGGGTTACACTGCTGCTAGGTAATGGCGCGCACTCAATATGGTGGTATATCGCATGCGGGTTGAACGTCACCCGGTGTGCGCTGGGCGTACTCTGTTGACTCATAGAGGCGCCAAAGCAATAAACATAAATACCGAGCCTGTTGGACTCACAGGTCTCAGCGGAATGCACGCACGGTATATGGTCATAGGACTAGGGCCCAAGACACAGGGTCAGTGTCCGTCTAGCCCTACCGTGCGTGCGGTGTCGCTACAGCGGACGCCGACAAGTGCTGCTGCCTGCAGCGTGGCGACTGACACAGCCACTATACGACAATGCCAAGGAGGGGGTGCACTGTCGGACACTAGTTCTGTGGAGATATGCACTGTGGCCTGTAGCGTGCCACTGACTGGCACTGACTCTATGACTAAGTCCCTATCCACACACGTAATATCAGAGGGAGGGGAATCTTAATGAGTCATTCGCAGGTACATGCATCTGTCATCATTCACACAGGTAGCAACTAGAGTCTATACTAGTGCATGGCCGAGTGGCCATGCAAACCTTTTATAGCCGGGACCTTCCGGAAGCTTCCAGATCCCTGAGATGGACCAATCAGTTCTGGAGAAGGACCTGTGCATGTGACTCCCAATCTCCAATGGGAGATCATCTCGTGAGCATGCTCAGTGGAGCGATGGAAGGACAGCCTCTGGAGTGGCTTGCTGCTGATCAGCCTGAGCTGCTATTGTTGGCCCAGAGGTGGAAGCAACAGCCAGACCCACAGAGCTGGTCTGAGCAGAGTGTCGGGAACGACAGAGCTGCTGAGCAAGCTCCTCTGCAGTCGAAGGAGAGTGGGAGACTGCAGAATGTGAGGCTCTGGATTCCTTCTGTGCCGCTGCAGGAACCCGATGCTTAACATTACCCCCCCTCCTAGGCCGCCTCCCACCTAAGCCTTCCAATCCATCAAATAAAGTTTTTTGCCATGTACCACCCTGCGTCCCACAATGGCACTGACCTCAGACTCGTCTGAAGACAAGTCTGATGCCCCGGCAGATGACTCGTAAAATCGGGACATGTGAACAGGTTTGAGATGGGACACGTGGAAGGCGTCAGAGATGGCTAAGTCGCCAGAAGCAAAAGTTGGAGCGGGGCGCTGATGCGTGTCGGCAGGCGCATTCATTCTCTCTTTAGAGGCTAGAATGGCATGCGGGGTGCGACCTAAACTGTCGTGAATCAGGTTGCCCAGACTGCCACCGGCAGGGGATACCGTAACCCAGCCGGCCTCTGCTTAGAGTACCTGCTCCAAGCGCAAGAGGTGCATGCCTGAATGTATTTTTTAGTGTCCCGAGCCCTGTGCGGCCACCAATAAGACCTTGCCAGGAGTTCTGTGGTTCGCTTGTAGCCAAAGTGACCACCCACCCTGGACGCGTGTGCCCACACAAGAACCTTGAGCCGCAGGTGAGGCGGGACAAAGGTCTTGCCCGGCGGCACTGACTCGAGGACGACCGGAGCCACGGTTCTCAGATTCCCAGTGGGGGGGCTTGGAAAGATCTGCGGGCACCTCCACAGAGGCTACATGGACGCTGCCCCCATGCACCTTCAAACACAGCCCTTGCTCCATCCCAGTATTCTCCCCGAGGACCACTCTATATGAGGGGAATGGCAACGGAGCCAGGGAACCCCGAGGAGCACTTGGTCGATGCCCTCTGTCATAACGAGCAGAGACAGAGTTTCATGGTGAGATGGTGGAATTAAGAGCCTAAGAGGTGCTGTCTGGTGGGTAATCTGGGATGATAAGGTCAAACCTCTCCAGAACACAGGGACGAGGGTTTTATCAGGCCATTCCAGCTCGGAATCCAGTGTCCTGAAACGGACGGCGTACTGGCTGACCAACAGTGATCCCTGTAAAAAAGCAAGTAACTGGAGAGAAGTGTCGTGAGTGACCCGGGGCCCCAAAAAGACCTGCTTTAGAGACTTGAGAAACTGAGCTGCGCTCAGAACCATGGGGCTGCTGAGCCAGCTCCTCTGCGGTCGAAGGAGAATGGGAGACCGCAGAATGTGAGGCTCTGGATTCCTGCTGTGCCGCTGCAGGAACCCGATGCCTAACAGTGGGTATTTCTATGCATGGTGCTCATGCTAGATACTGAATAAATCAAGATGTTTTGAAAAGCTTTTTTCAAATCTTTCGTTATTTGCATATCATTCACATTTGTATCCATCTTGTTACCTCCATAATTCCACAACTTTTCCTGCTTGGTATTGTGACTTCAGTGTTGAGGAGTGTGTTATGAGGAGAATACTATCCTATTGAGTCATTTAGGCTTTTCTGTGTGTAGGTTTAAGTTTTGTGGACTGAACTAAAAAAGAAAATTTAAAAATCAGATTTCTAGAGCATAAAAGCACCATAGGGAATACATCTATTAAATATCGCATGTCCCGTCATTTTATAGAAAGACATCAGAGCAACTCATTTAATCTCAAACTGACAGGTTAGAAACATGTTCTTTCATTTTTGCCACAAGCCAAAAGATTTAAGATGTGGTGCCAATAAGAATTATAGTATGTCAGTTTAGACTAGAAGGGCTGAATGCAAGAATAGATGTTGGTATGTTCATCTAATAGTTTACTAATTTGTAGATATAAAACATTTCTTCACCCTAAAAAAGGGAAGAAAAAAAAAGAAAAATAGCTGCTACTAAATACAGAAAAGAGGTTAGCTTTATAATGTTTTTTAAATCTCTACTGCTTTGGTATTATGCACCCCCATAATCTGGCAGCCCTCCAGGACCACACAATCTTTGGATTTTTCTTCTCACCCTTTCAGATCTAGAAGCGCTTTAGCACTTTAATTTTGCATTAATGCAGCAGCATGGGGTCTTATTTGTTGCAGGGCAAATTGACAACATGTACCTCTGTTCTCATTATGGGAGATTGTGACATATTATGTCACTATTTCATTTCAAAAGCTAAGTCAACAACTAGACTTATTTCCTAAATAAATTCAGCCAAATTGAAGGTGCCCTCATTCCCAAAAGTCGTTTATTATTATCTGAGGTCTCTGTAGGCACCAAAATATAATAAATGAAGCTGAAGGAAGTGCTTAAAAATTAAGAAATGATTGTACTCCTGTCCCTCCCTTCTGGTGCTGAACAGGCCTCACACAGTAACATGGGCACATTGAACATGATTGATGTCAATGGCATCGGTTGCCACTGGCATGAGGCCTTGTTAGTGCTCAATAATTCAAAGACTAGAAGAAATGGGGGGAGGACTTGGGTGGGGAAACTATGGCAGCAGGACAGGTGAGGGGCATGCCTAGGACAGTTGTGTAAAAGATCATATTTTTTAACCCTCAAAAGAATTTCGCAAAATGGAGGCTGGCCGGCCGTAATTTTGCTGGTTTTGTGCAAATTAAATCCAAAAAATTTCAATATCACCAGAATCTGAAAGTTTTGGGAAAGTCATAATAAATTTGATTAATTCTGAACTGATTTTCTTATCTCTTTTAGTGTTGTGTTTTTTGTTAGTGCTGTGTTATAGTTTTATGCTTGCTTGTTTTTCAAAATGTAATACTCTCTAGCTGATGAATAATTTTGTATCATCTATAGAATCATAGAATCATAGAATGTTAGAGTTGGAAGGAACATCCAGGGTCATTGTGTCCAACCCACTGCTCAATGCAGGATTCACTAAATCATCCCAGACAGATGTCTGTCCAGCCTCTGTTTGAAAACTTCTATTGAAGGAGAACTCGCCACCGCTCGTGGCAGCCTGTTCCACTCATTGATCACCCTCACTGTCAAAAAGGTTTTTTTTCGAATATCTAACCTGTACCTTCTGTGATCTATTAGTATACCCAAGTCTTTTTCACACGTGCTGTTGCTTAGTTCTATTCCTCCCATTCTGTAGATGTAATTTTTGTTTTTCTTGCACAGATGTAGAATCTTGCATTTCTCCTTGTTAAATACCATTCTATTAGTGGCTACCCACTTAAGCTCAAGCTTATCTAGCTCCTTCTGAATCCTTTCTATGTCTTCTCTAGTGTTAGATATCCCTCCTAGCTTTGCATCGTTTGCAAGTTTGATTAGTTTACCTTCAGTACCCTTATCTAGATCATTTATAAAAATACAGCTGAAAAAAGAGCGGTACTCACTAAGTCGATTAAAAGTAAAGTCATTTATTCCATTCTTTGGGATATGGACAGGGTATGCAGGGAAACAGAGGAGTGCAGGGAGAAAAGGTGTGGATGTTTCACATTAATCCAACGCTTCTACGGGTCCAGGTGTGTAATTACTAAGGGTAAAGATGTAGAAGCATTATGCTTCAAATCACCTTTTCTTTTTTCAGTTGTGTTACACTATTTTTATTAGCTGAGCACCGTGTACCAGTCGAAATGCCACTAACAAATCACTAACTTTGGCTGTAACATAAATGCATAAATATCGGAGTTACTAGTGCCATGACAATTTCTCTATTTTTATCATTTATAAAAATATTGAACAACACTGCGCCGGGTCAGAGCCTTGTGGTACTCCACTTGAAACACTCTTTCAATTTGGATGTGCAACCATTGATCACCACTTTTTGAGTATGATGACTGAGCCAGTTATGAATCAACCTAACCATAGCTTTGTCAATTCCACACGTGGTCATTTTTTCAATAAGGATAGTATGAACTACTTAGCCAAATGCTTTGCTAAAGTCAAGATATACTGTATCTACTGCTTTTCTCTAATCCACCCAGTCAGTGATTCCATCATAGAAGGAAATTAGATTAGTCTGGACTGACTTGTTTGCTACAAACCCATGCTGGCTCTGGTTAATTACTGTATTCTTATCCAACTACTTACATACTATGTAATAATTTGTTCAAATATCTTTCCTGGTATAGAAGTAAGGCTCACTTGCCTGTCATTTCCAGGCTCCATCTTCTTTCCTTTTTTTTGAAGATAGGGACATTTGCCCTTCTACAATCTTCTGGGACTTCTGTTAGGCTACTTTCACACTTGCATTTTTTTTGCGCTGCGTGCGCAGTGCAAACGAGCATAAAAAACGCATCATGCGTTTTTTATGCGTTTTCTTGTGTTTTTGCGCATGGTTTATACAAAAAAATGCATGTTTTTTTTGCATTGACGTGTGCATGACTATGCACACATCAGCGCTCCCATAGACTATAATGTGTTTTTGGGTGAATTTCGTGCGCATTACGTGCGTTTTTTTGAGACAGGTCGGGTGCACAAAAAATGCAACAGGATGCATTTTGTGCACCCGGGCACACACTACAAAAAAACGCACGCGCATACAAGCGCGTACAAATGCATGACTATGCGCACCCATGTTAAGTACAGGGAAAAAAATGCATGCGCATTTATGCTCAAAAACGCAACGCAAAAAAAACGCAAGTGTGAAACCAGCCTTAGCCTGGATTTTTCAAAGATTCTGGAGAATGGTTGTGCAGTTTCCTCTACTCACTCATTCAGTACTCTAGGATGTAACTAATCTGGACCAGGAGATTTAAATTTATTTAAATTAGCTAAGTGTAACCGCACCATCTCTCTGTTTATAGAAAGTGTGGATTCTTTTATTCCTTCGATAGCTCTGTGAAGATCAATTGATGTTACAATTGCTTTCTCAGAGAACACAGATGCAAAATAACAATTTAAAAGTTTGGCCTTCTCAACATTATTTTTGACCACTTCACCCTTTTCATCCTATAAAAATCCTAATGCATCTTTGACTTTTCTTTTACTTTCGAGATACCCCCAAAATCATTTTTATTGCTTTTTATCTCCCTTGCAAGCTTCATTTCATTACTGGCCTTAGCTCTTCTTGATCTTGATTCCCTGCAGAGAGCATTATATTCTTCCTTAGATATGCCCGCTCTTTTCATTTACCATATTTTTCGGACTATAAGACGCATCGGACCATAAGACGCACGCCAAATTTTCAGAAGGAAAATATGGAAAAAAAATAATTGCGTCAACTGGGGGTCCATCTTACAGTCCAAATTCAACTTCCCGAGGGAAATCAGTAGCGCTGGTGGAGCTTAGTCACAGGGAGTGTTTGGTGGTCCAGCGATGATATGACTCCTTTCCCAGAATGGAGTGGCAGGTTCTGCAGTGCTCGTGATGCGGGGGCTCTGCCAACATTTTGTGAAAGCCTGGAGCCCCGCACATCCCCACTACTGCGATGCGGTGGCCTCCGGGAAAATGGCCGCCGGGACAGCGCAAGCGCAGATTGAGATCCCAAGATCTCAGGACAAAATCTCAACTGCTGAGATCTGAATCTGCGCATGCACCGCTTCCGGCAGCCATTTTCCTGGAGGCCACCCATCACAGCAATGGAAGTGTGAGGGCTACAGGTTTTCAGAAAATGTTGGCAGAACCGCTGCACCACTGCGCACCGCCAAATACTGCCACACCAGCCTGGGGAGTGTGATCATCGCCCTGCAGTGTCGGACCGCCACACAATCTCCCAAATCCTGCTGCCACCACACTACTTGCAAGTATATGCCGACTATAAGAAACACCCCCATTTAACAAGTTTTTAAGTTCTGTGTCCATCCATCCTGGTCTCTTTAAATCCTTCCAATTCTTCCTTCTTTTCAGGATTGTTACTGATTGTACAGTGAGAATTTAATTTAGCAAAATCTCCCATTCTTCTTGGACATTTCTGTCCTTTGGAATATCTAGTCATTGGACTTTTCCTACCCTCTTTCTGAGTCCATTAAAATCTGCCTGTCATGGGTTTTACCACAAAAAAGGAGCCTGAAGACAGCAGTGTCTGATTTCTCCTACTTCTGCACTGATTAGAAGCACTTCACCTTCATATTGAACAGTGGAAGTTTCTTTTAGCAGTGCAGGGGTTAATCTGCTCAGTTGCTAGCTCCTGGAAGCTTTCCTGCATTAAGGCTCAGCTGTTCACTGTTAGCCACTCCCATTTCCTATATGATCTGGGCCCTGGCTAGGACTCATTGTCAGAGTTAGCCTTTGCTGAACGGCTAGTGGTTGTTATTGGAAAAGACATTTGTGGGATTTATCTGTGAATGTTGCTAGGTTTTGAGTGTGTTATAATTCCCTTTCTTCTCCTACTTTAGGTTTAACCCCATTCTCCACTCCCTGGTGCATTCCTCTGTGGTCTGTGTGAGCATATTTGTATGTCTGGTATTTTTCGCTGTCCCTGTTCGTATTACCTTGTTAGTCTGGTTGGTGTATTACAGTACACTACTACTGCCCTCTTCCCTGGGTGGGGGAAGGGTACAGTTGAAGGGCGGATTCAGGAGCTAAGGCAAAAGGTACGTGGCCCCAGCATCTTCACCATCAGACATCAGAAGTGATCCGGGGAACAGGGTGAGCTAGGACATCCCTAGCGTTAGGGATAGAGAAGGAGCCCATGGTCCTGGGACACCCAACAACAGAGTCATAACAGTGCCTTTCTAAGTCCAACCTTAAAGGCCGAGTCCTCGCTAGTCTTCCTCCTCTTGCAATCCAAGATTTGAGGATAGCATGATCACTGTCTACTAAATTCCCAGCCAAATATACCTACTCAGCCATTTCTTCCCTGTTGCTAAGAGTTAGGTCCAAAATTGCAGATCCTCTTGTTCTCTCTTGCTAGTACCTGTCACTTATGTTTTTGTTTCTGTCACTGTGAATCTCCGCACCTTCTTTGAGTGCACCAAGGGAAGATCAGCTGCTGCTCCAATGTTTCAACCCAAGTTCCCTGTGTAAATCTACATCCCTGAACAGGAATTAAAAGGTGAAGGTCAGGAGTCAAAGTACCTAGCTAGTGAAAAGCTTGTTGAAAGCCCTATTTAGAGCTACCAGCAACCACACACAGAGCCACCATTAAGATTATCATGTGGTTTTCCAAATTCTTTGAAAAAACAAACTTTAAAACATACGCATTATAAACACATATTCTATGGAGCATCTTATGGGGCAGCATATGGGGCATAATCTATGGAGCATCTTATGTGGCAGCATATGGGGGCATAATCTATGGAGCATCTTTTGGGGTAGCATATGGGGGCATAATCTATGCAGCATCTTATGGGCAGCATATGTGGGCATAATCTATGGAGCATCTTATGGGGCAGCATATGGTGCATAATCTATGGAGCATCTTATGGGGCAGCATATGGTGCATAATCTATGGAGCATCATATGGGGCAGCATATGGTGCATAATCTATGGAGCAGCATATGGGGCATAATCTATGGAGCATCTTATGGGGCAGCATATGGGGGCATAATCTACAGAGCATCTTATGGGGCAGCATATGGGGGCATAATCTATGGAGCATCTTATGGGGGCATAATCTATGTAGCAGCATATGGGGCTTAATCTATGGAGCATCTTATGGGGCCATAACCTATATGGGGCATTTTATTCTTTGGAACATCTTATGGGGCCATTATTAACCTTTGTGCAGCATTATATGGGGCGTATTTTGTATGGAGCATTTATGGGGCCATCATGAACTGTATAGAGCATTATATGGGGCTCCTGATTCAATATGGAAATTCAGAAACATTTAACCTACTGATGTCTCAATTAATTTTACTTTAATTGGTATCTATTTTTATTTTTTAAATGTACCAATGTAGAGTCGGCGGGCCGAGCCGAGCTGGGGGGTGGTCCCTCTTCTTACCACGCAGAGACGAAACAGAGACAAGATGGAGGCAAGTTCAGGGTGCAACAGGTCCAAGTTTATTCACGCTCGCTGTCCTCCTGACGGCCTCAAAAGCACACTGTACTTTCTTCACCTCACGGCCCTCCGTTTCCAGAGCCGCTTCTCACACCATACTTTACACTAGGAATGTGTCCGTACACACCGTCCCCTCCTCACTCGTCCGTCACTGTGGCCGCCTTAGGCCCGTAAACCAACAGCGCTTCCACTGATCAGTCGTCATGTCAAATACGGTGTCTCACACCCAGTGCCTCGTCCCTTCTGCGGTTCTTCCTGTCAGGACCACCCCCCTGACGTTCTCTCTCCTCAGTCCCCCTGGTTTAGATTCTCCTCACAGCGCACAGACTGTCGCAGTCCTCCTGTCACTGGAGCTCCCCCTGGGGACTGGAACCTTCTGGAACCCTCCCTCAGTATTTATAGCTCTCCCGGTCCCCTGTCACTGTAACCCCGCCCCCAATGACCAACGGTTTCTAAAGCCCTAAGCTGTCGTCAAGTCCTTTGCTCAAACTCCTCCTTGCCATCTAATGGTCAACCCAGGGTACTGCACGTCCACTACACTTTCCTAGCTGTTTCCCCACTGTAATAACTGACACCTACCTACACTGTGCAAACCTTTCCTTCTTCACTCTGACTAGTCCGTCCGTCCGTCAGGTCACCTTCCCTACACCAGTAGCTGCTGCATTTTCCACCCTTGGCTCATACGCGAGTCAATAAGTTTTCCCAGTTTTTTGTGGAAAAACTAGGGGGGGGTTGGCTTATACTCAGGTCGGCTTATATGCGAGTATATATGGTATTAAATAACATTTAGCACATGTCTGCTTCACATTAGCATAATTTATAAAACATGCTTTTTATGTTAGGAAGGTAGAAGGGTTAAGAGTTCATCACACAACAAGATATGGCCTTACCAAAACCCTGTCTGATAACAAATGCACATACAGTTGTGGCCAAAAGTATTGACACCCCTGCAATTCTGTCAGATAATACTGAGTTTCTTCCTGAAAATGATTGCAAACACAAATTCTTTGGTATTATTATCTTCATTTACTTTGTCTTAAATGAAAAAACACAAAAAGAATTGTCCTAAAGCCAAATTGGATATAATTCCAAACCAAACATAAAAAAGAGGGTGGACAAAAGTATTGGCACTGTTCGAAAAATCATGTGATGCTTCTCTAATTTGTGTAATTAACAGCACCTGTAACTTACCTGTGGCACCTAACAGGTGTTGGCAATAACTAAATCACACTTGCAGCCAGTTGACATGGATTAAAGTTGACTCAACCTCTGTCCTGTGTCCTTGTGTGTACCACATTGAGCATGGAGAAAAAAAGAAGGCCAAAGAACTGTCTGAGGACTTGAGAAACCAAACTGTGAGGAAGCATGAGCAATCTCAAGGCTACAAGTCCATCTCCAAAGACCTGAATGTTCCTGTGTCTACCGTGCGCAGTGTCATCAAGAAGTTTAAAGCCCATGGCACTGTGGCTAACCTCCCTAGATGTGGACGGAAAAGAAAAATTGACAAGAGATTTCAACGCAAGATTGTGCGGATGTTGGATAAAGAACCTCGACTAACATCCAAACAAGTTCAAACTGCTCTGCAGTCCGAGGGTACAACAGTGTCAACCCGTACTATCCGTCGGCATCTGAATGAAAAGGGACTGTATGGTAGGAGACCCAGGAAGACCCCACTTCTTACCCCGAGACATAAAAAAGCCAGGCTGGAGTTTGCTAAAACTTACCTGAAAAAGCCTAAAACATTTTGGAAGAATGTTCTCTGGTCAGATGAGACAAAAGTAGAGCTTTTTGGGCAAAGGCATCAACATAGAGTTTACAGGAGAAAAAAAGAGGCTTTCAAAGAAAAGAACACGGTCCCTACAGTCAAACATTGCGGAGGTTCCCTGATGTTTTGGGGTTGCTTTGCTGTCTCTGGCACTGGACTGCTTGACCGTATGCATGGCATTATGAAGTCAGAAGACTACCAACAAATTTTGCAGCATAATGTAGGACCCAGTGTGAGAAAGCTGGGTCTCCCTCAGAAGTCATGGGTTTTCCAGCAGGGCAATGACCCAAAACACACTTCAAAAAGCACTAGAAAATGGTTTGAGAGAAAGCACTGGAGACTTCTAAGGTGGCCAGCAATGAGTCCAGACCTGAATCCCATAGAACACCTGTGGAAAGATCTAAAAATGGCAGTTTGGAGAAGGCACCCTTCAAATATCAGGGACCTGGAGCAGTTTGCCAAAGAAGAATGGTCTAAAATTCCAGCAGAGCATTGTAAGAAACTCATTGATGGTTACCGGAAGCGGTTGGTCGCAGTTATTTTGGCTAAAGGTTGTGCAACCAAGTATTAGGCTGAGGGTGCCAATACTTTTGTCTGGCCTATTTTTGGAGTTTTATGTGAAATGATCAATGTTTTGCTTTTTGCTTCATTCTCTTTTGTGTTTTTTCATTATAGACAAATTAAATAAAGATAATAATACCAAAGAATTTGTGTTTGCAATCATTTTCAGGAAGAATCTGAGTATTATCTGACAGAATTGCAGGGGTGTCAATACTTTTGGCCACAACTGTATAGCAGGATGCAGCAGGCCTCCACTAATAAAGGCAAGGGGCAGCTCAGGTGCAAACTACCGATAAAAACAACCACCCCACACCTAACAAACCATGGTGGTTTTGGCTGCCTAGTAGGAAAAATGCACATAGATAAGGCTTGCATAGGACGTCAGTCACACATATAAGTGTGATGCAAAGTGTCTGGCTTGCAACCTATTAATGACGCCCATAGTATCAGGCGGGCTGCTACAGCACTATAATATGCAACACACAGTGACAGACGCCTAAATAGACCAAGCCAACAGAAAGAGGCCCGACTGCATCCTGCAAAAAATGATATGATAAGTGCAAAAAATCAATGCATACAATGAGTACATTAAATGAGGTATTGGTTAATATTTTGGCCAAAATAGATAGAGCCTGCAAGCCAACGTCAAGGCTCCTCATAATATTGCAGGTCCCTAAGGTCGGGGTCCCACTGGCGAGGAATACGGCCGAGTGAGAGGCGCTAAAAGCACGCATTAGACACGGACCAATGATTCTCTATGGGGTCCTTCGCACCAGCCGTATATTTCTCATCCGTATTCTACGGTCCGTGCCAATCGCAGCATGTTGCGATTGTCAACGTACTACGGCCGTAGTACGCCAATGCAAGTCTATGGGTTCGCAAAAAATACGGATTACACACGGACCACACATGTGACTTGCGAGAAATATGCACCCGGTGTCTTTTAGCAAAGCCGGCAATTCAGTGCGCTATACAGTAAACTCACACTGACGGTTTTAATAAAGACACGAAAGAATAGATATAGACGCATAGAATATATATATATATATATATATATATATATGCATTCTATGTGTCTATATCTATTCTTTGGATTCTGTTAGAAACCCTGTCATAGGGCTCCATTATATGTCCATTTTGCAAGCCTGCGAGAAAACCTAGCCATACGGATTACATACGGATGCTTACATGCGCAAAATGCGCAACCACACCTTGATTACGGATGACCTACGGAGCACTGTTTAGGGGCCATTCATCCGTATTACGCATGTAAAATACTGACCGTATTTTGCGTCGGTTAGTGCAGTGGTCCCCAACCTTTTTTGCACCAGGGACCGGTTTCAAGCAAGACCATTCTTCCATGGCCCGGCAGGGCGGGGATGGAGGTGTGGCAGGGGCGGGGCTTTGGTCATAAGGGGGTGGGGCTATGGACGCGGTTGTAGTGTAGCAGTGCATACTTATAATTAAATAACATTTATAATGTGACTCAACTCACCATAGGTTTTGAATGAGTGCTCCATCACCCCCATCCTTGTCTGCTCCATCACCCCATCATTGCCTTCACCCCATCACTCCCTTCTCCCCATCATTGCCTTCACCCCATCACTCCCTTCTCCCCATCATTGCCTTCACCCCATCACTGCCGTCTCTCCATCATTACCTTCACCCCATCACTGCCGTCTCTCCATCATTGCCTTCACCCCATCACTGCCGTCTCACCATCATTACCTTCACCCCATCACTGCCGTCTCTCCATCATTGCCTTTAACCCATCACTGCCGTCTCTCCATCATTGCCTTCACCCCATCACTGCCGTCTCTCCATCATTGCCTTCACCCCATCACTGCCGTCTCTCCATCATTGCCTTCACCCCATCACTGCCGTCTCTCCATCATTCCCTTCACCCAATCACTGCCGTCTCTCCATCATTGCCTTCACCCCATCACTGCCGTCTCTCCATCATTGCCTTCACCCCATCACTGCCGTCTCTCCATCATTGCCTTCACCCCATCACTGCCGTCTCTCCATCACTGCCTTCACCCCATCACTCCCTTCTCCCCATCATTGCCTTCACCCCATCACTGCCGTCTCTCCATCATTGCCTTCACCCCATCACTGCCGTCTCTCCATCACTCCCATCAATGCCTTCTCTCCATCACCCCAGGCATCATGGCCTTCTCTCCCCATCACGGTCTTCTCCTCATGTCCCCATCTCCTCCAGGGCCAGGCTCCACCTACACAAACACACACACACACACACACACAGACATACATGTACACACACAGACAGACATACATACATATACACACACATTATATATACACACACACACACACACCACCTCTCACCTGTCCGCAGCATCGCCCGCGCTTCCTCGCTCTGACACAGCAGCGGCGCGCTCCTCTCTGTGTCAGTCAGAGACAGGAAGCGCGGGCGGCGGGCAGGAAGCTGGACGGGTCCTTGCAGCTCCGCTCCTGCTATTCCCTCTTGCAGGCAGCGGAGCTGCTTGGATCGCTCCCTGGCCGCCGCTACACGAGGGCAGTCAAGAATTGCTGCGCGCTGCCCCAGCCCCCGCTACGCCACTGACCGCCCCTGGCTCCCCTTTTGTCCGCGGACTGGCAAGGGCACTGCAGCGGCCCGGTGCTGGGCCGCGGACCAGCGGTTGGGGACCCCTGGGTTAGTATGACCCCGGCCTAACACTAATGTCAAAACAGCTAACATAGAAAAAGTTCAAAAAAACTCAACACAACAAGATATGGCCTTACCAAAACCCTGTCTGATGACAAATGCACATATAGCAGGATGCAGCGGGCCTCCACTAATAAAGTTTTTTTTTATTTTTTTATGTTAGCTGTTTTGACATTAGTGTTAGGGACCTGCAATATTATGAGGAGCCTTGACGTTGGCTTGCAGGCTCTATCTATTTTGGCTAAAATATTAACCAATACCCCATGTACTCATTGTATGCATTGATTTTTTGCACTTATCATATCATTTTTTGCAGGATGCAGTCGGGCCTCTTTCTGTTGGCTTGGTCTATTTAGGCGTCTGTCACTGTGTGTTGCATATTATAGTGCTGTAGCAGCCTGCCTGATAATACTATGGGCGTCATTAATAGGTTGCAAGCCAGACACTTTGCATCACACTTATATGAGTAACTGACGTCCTATGCAAGCCTTATCTATGTGCATTTTTCCTACTAGGCAGCCAACCCCACCATGGTTTGTTAGGTGTGGGGTGGTTGTTTTTATCAGTAGTTTGCACCTGAGCTGCCCCTTGCCTTTATTAGCGGAAGCCCGCTGCATCCTGCTATATGTGCATTTGTCATCAGACAGGGTTTTGGTAAGGCCATATCTTGTTGTGTGAGGTTTTTATGAATTTTTTCTATGTTAGCTGTTTTAAAAGTTTATCAGCAATTTCTAATTTTTCCAACTAAATTTACAAAAGCAAGTTTTTTTAGGGACCACATCGCATTTGAAGTGACTTTGTACAGCCTATATGTTAGAAGATACCCAATGGTGACCCCTGCAACCCGAAGTCTGTTTTTACCTTCGTGACCATTCCAAATTTTACAATTCTGCCCAGTGTCACTTTATGTGGTATAACTCTGGAACAGTTCAAAGAATCCCAGTGAATCTGAGATTTGTTTTTTGTTCATGACACATTGTACTTTATTTTACCAGTAAAATGTTGGACAAAATTGTTTGCGTATATTTGTGAAAAAAAAGAAATTTGTGAAAGTTTTGCAATTTTAAAACTTTCAATTTTTTATATCCTTAAACCAGTTATTCATGCTGCACAAAATAATTGATAAGTACAATTTCGCATATAAGGTATCTTCTTTACATCAACATCATTTTTTAGACTTTTTTTTTAGGAAGTTAGAAGGGATAAAATTTATCAGCAATTTCTAATTTTTCCAACAAAATTTACAGAACATGAGTGATGCGCTACAGGAGAGGCTTGCTGAATTTAAAGGGTCTAAGAGGAGCAATGTAATGCAGGATGAGGCTACTCAGAACTATTGAGGTTCTGCAGGAGTGTACTGATCGCGGTTGCAGAGGTTGCAATTGGGCCCAGCGGGTGAGGGGCCCTCCGCTGCCGGCACAAGCTTAAAATGGATGTGCATCCTCGGACACACATTCAACTGAAGTGTGTTGTGGCACAGAGATACGCTCGGTCCGTGTGCTGCAATTCATGCTGCAGGCCAATCAAAGACCAGCAGCTTAGGTTGGCATGCACGTGACTGGAGGTGCATTGCAGTGACATCATGTGCTCCCGTCACTTTCAGGCTGAAGTCAGCTGCCGGCTTCAGAAGAGAATGCCGTGTGGCAGGGGAGGGGAGGCAAGGTCAGTATAATCGCTTATTTCTTTTTGTATTCACTAAAGAACAAAGGCAGAATGGGGGACATATACCAGGATATGGGACATATATACCAGTATGGGGGATATATAGCAGGATGGGGTATAGGTATAAAAGAAAGGGACCCAGGATAAAGGACATATATGCCAGGATGGGAAATATACAGTCATGGCCAAAAGTATTGGCACCCTTAAAATTGTTTAAGAAAATGAAGTATTTCTCCCAGAAAATAATTGCAATTACACGTTTTGTTATATACATGTTTATTTCCTTTGTGTGTAATGGAACAACACAAAAAAATACAAAAAAGGACCTAATTTCACACCAAAAAAGGGTCGGACAAAATTGTTGGCACCCTTCCAAAATTATGGGTAAAGAACTTTGTATCAAGCATGTGATGCTCGTTCAAAATCACCTGTGGCAAGTAACAGGTATGGACAATATGAAAATCATACCTGAAACCATATAAAAAGGGGAGTGTTGTGAGTTCATTATCACCAGTTGTGAGTTCCCCTTCTGGACTCCCTCTGGTGGTGACGGGAGGTGGTGCGGCTGGTTTGATCGGTGGAGATCTGCCACCTGAGAATGAGGATGACGATTGGATCTCAGGATTCTCAGATTGGATTTAAGACAGCCGACGCCCTATTCAGTTGCTGGTGATTCCTTCTGGCTTGTCAGCTCTTGGTTTTCAGCTCTGTTCCAGTCATATAAAGCTAAGTTTTTCTGCTAATGTTCACACTTGATTTTGTTGGTCTATTCAGTTTTTTGTGTGGTCTGCCAGCCCCGGCTGGGGGCTGAGTTGAATTTCCCTCTTATCAGTATTTTGCCAATTGTTTTTTTGTCCCTTACTAGTTCGGTCTCTTTTTGCTCTGTTTCAGAATATTTCAGAGTGCTGATATAATGGGAGAAGTCTAGTGACTTCAGGGTTAATTTTGCTATCAGAAGTGTTGGACATTATTTTTGTAGGGTTTTTTGCAGGTTGCAGATAGTGCCTTCCCTTTCCTTTCCTGTCTAGTTAGTTTGGGCCCCATTATTTGCTCAGCCTATTTTCCTGCCTGTGTTTGTGCCTTCATCTTGTTTCACTGTCAATACATGTGTGGGGGCTATCTATTCCTTTGGGGTCTGCTCTGGGGCAGTTAGTTTTCCCTTTTCTTGCTTTAGGCTTATGTAGTATTCTGGCCGTGATGAGGCGTCTAGGTTCATCGTAGGCACGCTCCACGGCTACTGCTAGTTGTGTGGTCAGGGATCTGCAATCTGCATAGTTACCAACCACTCTGGTTTTCTGTGGCTTAGCTTGTTTGCTTTTTTCTCCACAGTGACCCATTCATAACAGAATCACAGCCATACCGCAGATTCTAGGGTACTCAAAAGCAGGAAAGAATTGTGAAAAAAAAAAACAGTGTCAGAATTTTTTTTTTTTTTATATGTATATTTTTTCCTCTTTTTCTTTGGGGCCGTAGGAGGATTTTTTTTTTCAAATGGAGATTAAGCAATTGTCTGATCGTGTGGAACAGCTCACTGCTGAAGTGCGGGGAATTTCCGCCTATCTCGCTCATTCACATGCTGCTGAACCAAGGATCCCTACTCCTGATGTGTTTTTGGGGATCGGTCTAAATTTTTGAATTTTAAGAATAATTGTAAATTATTTCTTGCCTTGAAGCCTAATTCATTGGGGAGCTCTGCGCAGCAGGTTAAAATTGTCATCTCTTTGCTGCGCGGCGATCTCCAGGATTGGGCATTTTCTTTGACACCTGAAGATCCTATTCTGACTAATGTGGATGCATTTTTTCAAGCCTTGGGGTTGTTGTATGATGAACCTAATGCTATTGATCAAGCTGAGAAAGCCCTATTGACATTGAACCAGGGTCAGGATTCTGCAGAGTTATACTGCCAAAAATTCCAAAAGTGGGCGGTCCTTACTACCTGGAATGATGGTGCCTTGGCAGCTCTCTTTCGGAAGGGTTTGTCAGAAACCGTAAAAGATACTATGGTGGGATTTTCTGTTCCCTCTGGTCTTGACGATTCTATGACATTAGCCATTCAAATTGATCGGCGTTTACGTGAATGCAAAACTACACAAGAGGAGTTGCCACCTTTTGGACAAATGTCTGAACCTATGCAATGTGATAGAGTTTTGTCTAGGGCGCAACGTCAGGAGTTTAGAAGGCATAATAAGCTGTGTTTTTTCTGTGGAGATGCCTCTCATATTTCTGTCTGCCCAAAACGAGAGAAACGTTTTGCACACACATTTGCTGTGGGCAGTATACAACCTAAGTTTCTTTTGGCAATTACACTGATCTGCTCCTTATCCACATTTTCCACGAAGGCTTTTGTGGATTCAGGAGCAGCATTGAATCTGATGGATTAGGACTTTGCTAAACGTTGTGGTTTTTCCATGACGCCTCTGCAGACGCCTATTCCTTTGAGGGGTATTGATGCTACTCCTTTGGCGGAGAATAAACCTCAGTTTTGGACCCAGGTGACGATGCGGGTTGCCCCAGACCACCAAGAAATTTTAAATTTTTGGTGCTGCATAATTTGCATGATACTATTGTTCTGGGTTTTTCTTGGTTGCAAGCTCATAATCCAGTTTTGGATTGGAAATCTGGGTCTGTGGTGAGTTGGGGTTGTCAGTGTGTTCTTAGGGACGCTCCTGTTTTCTCCACCTCTCCTCAGTCTCATGATATTCCTGATTATCTAGCCGATTTTTCTGATGTATTTAGTGAGAAAAAGTCTGCAGCTTTGCCTCCTCATAGGAGTTATGACTGTGTGCAATTGAGTTGATGCCTGGGTGTAAATTTCCCAAGGGTCGGCCTTTCAACTTATCAGTACCCGAACATGATGCTATGCGATCCTATATTAAGGAGTCATTAGAGAAGGGTCATATTAGACCATCCTCGTCACCTTTAGGTGCTGGGTTTTTTTTGTGGCCAAGAAAGATGGTTCATTAAGACCGTGTATTGATTATCATTCCCTTAACAAGATGATGGTTAAATATCAGTACCCGTTACCTCTGATGTCTGATTTATTCTCCAGAGTTAAAAGTGCCTGCTGGTTTACTAAGCTTGACCTCAGGGGGGCGTATAATCTTATTCGCATCAAGCACGGGGATGAATGGAAGACGGCGTTTAATACTCTGGAGGGACATTTTGAGTACCTGGTGATGCCTTTTGGGCTCACTAATGCCCCTTCTGTCTTCCAGTCCTTTATGAATATTTTCCGTGACTTTGTGGATAAATTTTTGATCATCTATCTGGATGATATTTTGATCTTTTCTAGTGATTGGGATTCTCATGTGGAACACATCCGGACTGTGTTCCGGATTTTGAGAGAGAATTCCCTGTTTGTTAAGGGATCGAAATGCCTCTTTGGTGTACAGAGGATTTCATTTTTGGGATTTATCTTGTCTCCATCGACTATTGATATGGACCCGGCCAAGGTACAGGCCATTTATGATTGGGTTCAGCCTACTTATTTGAAGGCCCTCCAGAAGTTTTTGGGTTTTGCTAATTTCTATCGTAAATTCATAGGTAATTTTTCTGGTATTGTCAAACCACTGACTGATCTGACCAAGAAGGTTGCTGATGTGCTGAATTGGTCTCCTGGGGCTATCTCAGCATTTCAGGAGCTTAAGCAGAAATTTACTTCAGCTCCAGTTTTACGGCAACCTGATGTCTCACTTCCATTTCAGGTGGAGGTAGATGCTTCAGAGATTGGTGCAGGAGCTTTTTTTGTCCCAAAAAGACCCTGTGACTTCTAAGATGAATCCCTGTGCCTTCTTTTCTCGAAAGTTCTCCCCATCTGAACACAACTATGACGTGGGGAATCGGGAATGGTTGGCCATGAAGTGGGCATTTGAGGAGTGGAGACATTGGTTGGAGGGAGCTAGACATCAAGTTGTGGTCCTCACCGATCACAAGAATTTGATTTATCTGGAGTCGGCCAAACGCTTGAATCCTAGACAGGCTAGATGGGCCTTGTTTTTCACGCGTTTTAATTTTGTGGTCTCTTCCGGGCACTAAGAATGTTAAGGCAGACGCCCTTTCTAGGAGTTTCTTTGCCGATTCTCTTAGTGTGACCGAGCCTACTACCATGCTAGGTGAGGGGGTAGTTCTTTCTGCCATTTCGCCCGACCTGGAGGAATTTCAGGAGGATAAACCTGAGCATTGCCCTATGGGAAAATTGTATGTTCCTGACCAGTGGAGAAAGAGAGTGATGTCTGAAATTCATTGCTCCGCATTGGCTGGTCTTCCAGGTATTTTTGGTACCAGAAATTTGGTGAGTCGGTCCTTTTGGCGGCCTGCCTTATCTCGTGACGTCAGGAATTTTGTACAGTCCTGTGGGACTTGTTCTCGGTCTAAACCCTGTTCTCGTTCTAGTGGGTTGCTGATGCCCTTGCCGGTGCCCAAGAGGCCATGGACCCATATCTCAATGGATTTTATTTCTGACCTTCTTGTCTCTCAGAGAATGACTTATCTGGGTGATTTGTGATAGATTTTTGAAGATGGTTCATCTTGTACCACTCCCAAAGATGCCATCTTCTGCTGAGTTGGTGCCCTTGCTTTTGCAACAGGTGGATCGGTTACATGGGATTCCTGAGAACATTGTGTCCGACAGAGGAGTCCAGTTTGTATCCAGATTCTGGAAAGCCTTTTGTTCCAATCTGGGAATTCAGTTATCCTTCTCCTCCGCGTTTCATCCCCAGACCAATGGACAGACTAAGAGCACAAACCAGACCTTGGCGTCTTATTTGAGATGTTTTATATCTGCTGATCAGGATGATTGGGTCTCATTTTTGCCCTTGGCCGAATTCGCGCTGAACAATAGAGCTAGTTCTGCCACTTTGATGTCACCCTTTTTCTGTAATTTTGGGTTTCATCCTCGGTTCTCTTCAGGGCAAGTGGAATCTTCGTCCTGCCCAGGTGTGGACACTGTGGTTAAGAGAATGCAGCAGATATGGGACCAAGTGGTGGATAAGTTGTCACTCTCTCAGGAAAAGGCCCAGCGATTTTCCAACCGGCATAGGACCATTGGTCCCCAGTTTAAAGTGGGTGATATGGTTTGGTTGTCGTCTAAGAATATTCCTATGAAGGTTGCATCTCCTAAATTTAAGCCAAGATTTATTGGACCTTATAAGATATTGGAAATTCTTAATCCTGTTTCGTTTCGATTGGCTCTTCCAGTTACGGTCAAGATCCATAACGTATTTCACAAATCTCTGTTGAAGAGGTTTGTTGAGCCAGTGGTTCCTATGGCAGCACCTCCTGACCCTGTGTTGGTCGAAAGGCAATGTGGAATATGAGGTAGAGAAAATATTGGATTCTCTTTTGGTTAGACGGAGACTCCAGTATTTGGTCAAATGGAAGGGTTATGGTCAGGAGGATAATTCTTGGGTCTCTGCCTCCGATATTCATGCCAATAGATTGGTTCGTGCTTTTCACCAGGCCCATCCTGATCGGCCTGTTGGCATGGATGAGGGTTCGGTGACCCCTTCCTCAAGGGGGGTTACTGTTGTGAGTTCATTCTCACCAGTTGTGAGTTCTCTTTCTGGACTCCCTCTGGTGGTGACGGGAGCTGGCGCGGCTGGTTTGATCGGTGGAGATCTGCCACCTAAGAATGAGGATGATGATTGGATCTCAGGATTCTCAGAATGGATTTAAGACAGCCAATGCCCTATTCAGTTGCTGGTGATTCCTTCTGGCTTGTCAGCTCTTGACTTTCAGCTCTGTTCCAGTCATCTAAAGCTAAGTTTTTCTGCTAATGTTCACACTTGATTTTGTTGGTCTATTCAGTTTTTTGTGTGGTCTGCCAGCCCCGGCTGGGGGCTGAGTTGAATTTTCCACTCTTATTTATCAGTATTTTGCCAATTGTTTTTTTTGTCCCTTACTAGTTCGGTCTCTTTTTGCTCTGTCTCAGAATATTTCAGAGTGCTGATATAGTGGGAGAAGTCTAGTGACTTCAGGGTTAATTTTGCTATCAGAAGTGTTGGACATTATTTTTGTAGGGTTTTTTGCAGGTTGCAGATAGTGCCTTCCCTTTCCTTTCCTGTCTAGTTAGTTTGGGCCCCATTATTTGCTCAGCCTATTTTCCTGCCTGTGTTTGTGCCTTCATCTTGTTTCACTGTCAATACATGTGTGGGGGCTATCTATTGCTTTGGGGTCTGCTCTGGGGCAGTGTTTTCCCTTTTCTTGCTTTAGGCTTATGTAGTCCTCCGGCCGTGACGAGGCGTCTAGGTTCATCGTAGGCACGCTCCACGGCTACTGCTAGTTGTGTGGTCAGGGATCTGCAATCTGCATAGTTACCAACCACTCTGGTTTTCTGTGGCTTAGCTTGTTTGCTTTTTTCTCCACGGTGACCCATTCATAACAGGGGAGAAGGTGACTCAGTCTTTGCATTGTGTATCTGTGTGTGCCACACTATGCATGGAGAACAGAAAGAGAAGAAGAGAACTGTCCGAGAACTTAACAACCAAAGTTTTTGAACAACATCAACAACCTCAAGGTCACAAGTACGTCTCCAGAGATCTTGATGTTCCTTTGTCCACAGTGCGCAACATAATCAAGAAGTTTACAACCCATGGCACTGTAGCTAATCTCCATGGACATGGACAGCAGAGAAAATTGATGAAAGGTTGCAATGCAGAATAGTCCGGATGTTGGATAAGCAGCCCCAATCAAGTTCTAAAGAAATTCAAGCTGTTCTGAAGGCTCAGGGTACATTAGTGTCAGTGCGAACTATCCGTCAGCATTTGAATAAAATTAAACACTATAGCAGGAGACCCAGGATGATACAGGGACTTAAAAAGTGAGACTGCAGTTTGCTAAAATGTTCATGAGTAAGCCAAAATCCTTCTGGGAAAGCATCTAGGTGGACAGAAGAAACAATGATAGAGCTTTTTGGTAAAGCACATCATTCTACTGTTTACCAAACACTTAATGAGGCCTACAAAGAAAAAGATACAGTTCCTACAGTCAACTATGGTGGTGGTTCAAAGTTGTTTTGGGTTTGTTTTGCTGCCGCTTCTACTGGGTGCCATGACTGTTGGCAAGCCATCATGAAATCTGAAGATTACCAAAGGATTTTTGGTTGCAATGTGGTGCCCAGTGTCATAAAACTGGGTTTTATGTCCTAGGTCATGCGTCTTGCAGTAGGAAGCACCCAGAAATGGATGGAAACAAAGTGCTGGAGAGTTCTGAAGTGGCCAGCAATGAGTATGGATCTAAATCTCATTGAACACATGTGGAGAGATGTTAAAATTGCTGTTGGCAGAAGGAACCATCAAATATAAGAGACCAGAGCAGTTGCAAAAGAAGAGTGGTGTAAAATTACAGTTGAGAGGTGTAAGAAATGTGTTGATGGTTATAGGAAGCGATTGATTTCAGTTATTTATTCCACAGGGTGTGCAACCAAATATTAAATTAAGGGTGACAACAATTTTGTCTGGCCCACTTTTGCATTTTTTTGTTAAATGATATCTGTGAGGACACAACATTTTATCTTAACTAACCAGATGTCTATTTTCAGTAAGCCAGGAGTTATTGACTGTTATCTATATGTTGACTTTTGAATTTGAAATGCAGGATAATTGAACAATGATGTTTGTTGATTATACATTGTCCAGGCCAGCTAGTTTGTTGACTTGCAAAACAGAGGAGGAAAAACTATGCAAATAGATTATGGTAAATAATCAAATACTGCAAGTTGATCTCATCACTATTCTTCGCTTTTTACCTGTGAATGATTGCTTCAAGAGTAGTTGTGGACTATAAAAAGGGGATATATGCCTCTGTGAGATAGGTAACCATATACATCTAGACAGCTAAGAGATCATGAGATCCAAAGAACCAGAGACTCTTTACAAGACAGCAGCTAAGACATATCATGGCTCCATCACGAGGACCACAGATTTGACATTCTACAGGATGTCAGATTAGGGAACCACTGCCTGGACTGTAAGAATAAAGATCTGCTCCATTGACCATCAATGAACCATGGATAAGTTTGGGGTAGTCAGGATTTGGACCCATTGATCACCTGAGCCCCATGGATACGTTTGGTAAAGCGAGGAATGGGACCCACCGATCACCTGGCTCCATGGAGATGTTCAGAGAAGCCAGGTTGTGACCCTCTGGTCAGCTGGCATTATACCTCAATGGACTGTCAGCTTCCTAAGCTTGTCGTTACCTCATCTCTGTGCATGTCACAGGTGTTTTAGTTGGCCCTGAAATATCTGAAGTCACAGCTGCTCTTATCTCTGCATTTCAGCGGAAGGGTGTGACTCTGTAATGTGCACCATCTTGGGTATTTTGCTGGGACTGTTCTATGTGTTATTTTCCTAATTTGTGGTTCAATAAAGTTTTACCCTCACACTATGATGTCTGAGTAGTATTATGCACACTGTAAAAGGGTATTCAGTGGGATAATCCCTGGTCCCATTACTCCACTTTATGGTGGCAGCGGTGGGATACTACTCAGCTCGGCGAATCTGGAGGAGATGCATGGGACTGGTTTTCTCAGACACCGTCCAGGGCTCCACAACCAGGGAGGTATACAGACAGACCCAGCAGATCGTGGATGATTCATGCACAGCAGGTTTCGGATGCCAATATGTCCAACCCCGCCAGCTCTGCCTTGGGAAGATGACCAGTGTGGATGTATAACCTCAATAAGAAATGGCAACCACAGGAGCTGTGTAAGTTTCTACGGATTGAAATCTCTGAAGCCACAGCTGCTCTCATCTCTGCGAGTCAGCGGAAGGGTGAGACTCTTTAATGTGCACCATCTTGGGTATTTTGCTGGGACTGTTCTATATGTTATTTCCTTGTTTTGTGGTTCAATAAAGTATTGTGGGATGGTTCATGCGGTTTCGACCAGTGGACTCGGAGCACCCACTGGCCTCCATGTCTCTACAATATCCAGTTTGCCTTTTTATCTTTTTTTTGTGTTGTTCCAATACACACAAAGGAAATAAAAATGTGTATAATAAAACGTGTATTTGCAATAATTTTCTGGGAGAAATACTTTCTGGAACAATTTCAAGTGTATCAACACTTTTGTCCATGACTGTACAATTGTTAAGGTTCCTACACTGTGACTGCCTTATCCACATGTATATATTCGGCTAATTCATAAAGATTTTCTGGAGCAAAGCATCTTAAAATATCTAAATTTTTTGGCACAAGTGGGTAGTACTTGGCGAGGCCTGTCCAGTAAATTCATTGAAATTTACAACACTTTATTGGCATAAATTCCGTTAGAAATGTAATTCCCTGACTGAAGTAACATTTCCGGCTGAAGCGCACAGCAGTAGTAAGATGCACCTAATTCATTAAAAGTATTGTGTTCTGTAACTATGTAACACCTGCACAGGGAACTGTCAGAGCATCTACCGGGATGCTGGAGCTTACACACTCTAAGAAGAGTTTTGCAGTGGCTGTTAAACAGGGACCTACAGACACTAATCGTTTTTCTCCTGAGTGGCAGAAGACTACAACTCCCAGGGATCCTTGTTCCAGTGAGATGATAGAAGAAGGGAGGAGGAGGGACATGGGGGAGGACGCTGTGGAGAAAGTGAAAGTAAATGTGCAGAGGAGAGAGAACGTGGCTGCTGCTGATTATGAGAGACAGAGTGGTGTGGATCCTGATTCCCCTAAGTTGTAGAGCGTGGGGGACCCCGTGGAGATACCTGTGTTGCTGGAGAGAGCAAAGATCCAGAGAGTCTGACCGGCACTCCCATCAGATAAAGGTCTAAATCCTGCAGCCCCCAGCTGGAGTTCAAAGAATCTTCCAGTCATTAGAGACACAGTGAGTGCCCTTATGAGACTTGTGGTTCTATCAGCGCTATTTACAGTGAGTACAAGGCAACATAAACTATTGACATCAATGTTCACCTAAGTGCACCCACGTTTGTTACTTTGCGCGCCAACATCCGCGGCAACTGGGCCCCAACTTTTGGACTGAGTAAATACAGAAGAGGGGGACTTTGCCACGTTATATTTGCAGGGTTGGAGTTTAATTAGACGGTGATGTGTATATGACTTCTATAGAGCACAGTTAATTGCATTGTATGTTTATTCCTTTAAACCTACCTCATTTCTGCTTTATAGCAATAAATCTGTTAAGCTGTTTTACTTTTGCTTCCTGAGTGTGTACCGTGCTGTGGCAGGGGTTTCCCGAATCAGCCCCTGGCAGAAGATAACAGTCCTTCTGCAGCCCAGAGACAGAGCTCCAATCAAGATTCGGGTGGAGGCACTGCGTACAAAAGAGGTGAGACCCTCTATAACACCCAGGGTACAGTGGTAGCCCTAAAGGGGTGTTACAGTGGAGGCACTGCTGAGATTTCAGAACTAACACAGGAGTATTTACTATGGAGACTTTAAAAAAGCAAGAAGGGTATTTGTGGTGCGAAGAGATTGGGGTTGCAGTTGAACAAAGCTTTGCAGTGAGTGGTGAGCTCCGTGATGCGTCTGATGAGGAGATACTGAAAATAGTTAACCGACTCACTGAACTTGCCCACCCTAAAGTGGTCGACCTCGGGAAAGAAAAAGGGGGACAATTACCCACAGCCCTGATCTCAACAGGGCAGATTTTAAGGAAAGAATATTTCCCATCCATGATAACCGTTTCCCCAGAGCATGGTAGACAATGGAAGATCACTTGGCCTATTGAGTCCGAAGTGGAGACCCGGCAACAGGGATCAACCACTCAGCCTAGAAAGACTAGTGTAAGTCTGCCCTCTACTCCATTTAGGGCCAGTCAGGAAGAGACAGCTGCCCCTGCTAATGTGCTTATGACAGCGATGGAAAAGTTAGTCAGTCAGTTCGCAAAGATGCAGCCAGAGGGGAACTACCGTCGCCTAAGAACTTTTTTGGGTGCCCTCCCCACCCCTGCTGGAGAAGAAGGCTATGATACTTGGAGGGATGTCACTTTGCTGTGCATAGAAGAGTGGCAGTGCACCGATGCTGTGAAGAAGCAGAGAATAGTAGAAAGTTTGAGGGGTACTGCTATGGAAGTGGTGCAGGCTGCTTGGCGGAGCAAGCCACAAGCAAGATATCCGACTATCTCTACCGACTAGACAAGCTGGTTCATAGAATAGTATCTAAAGGTGGAGTCTGTCCTAAAGAAGTTGATCAGTGTCATCTGGAACAAGTACTCCAAGGAGCTCTCACGCATGATCCAATTGCCCAGCGGATGAGGTCTTGTGATAGAGAGAAGATTCCTGGTTCTTTTCATGAGCTGCTTAAGGAAGTTCGCAAGGAGGAGGCTATTTTGGCAGAAAGAGAGAAGACATCCCCTCGGGTGACTACTGTTGCCCTGAAGCCAGCAGCCGACTGCCGAGAGATGGAACTGCTGACAGTCATCGAGAAACAGGGGGAGCAGATTACACAATTGTTATGTGCCCAGGCCAAGACAATACAGCAGCTACAAAATGCTGCAGCGGTAGCCGAGAAGAAAACCCTGGTTTCAGGAAGCGAGAATGATGACCTCTGTAGAGTAAAGAGTAGGAAACCAGAAGGGTGCTTTGTTTGTGGGACTCCAGACCATTTGGCTCGTCAGTGTCCGAAGAAGAGGAGCTCAAAGAACTCTTCATGTCTTCCCCATCACACTCAGTCAGAGGCAGTCAGAAAACGGGAAAGGGGGCCAGTAGAACCCCATACTGCGCCCCCATCATAAGCTAAGACCTACTCTACCGCCCCATCCATTAGTGCCTCATCAAACACACTGCCTGAAGGTTTAGTGGGACCAGCCCCACATGTCTCCGCATATATCAATGGTCAACCCTGTACAGTATTGCTGGATAGCGGATCTCAAGTGTCCATCATCTTCGAAGAATGGTATAAGAGATATTTGTCGTTTCGAGGTCAGAGTACCAGGGGGATAATGGATCAGAGCTGAAGAGGTTAAACAGGCGGATGATCAGAACGAAGTCCAAGGACAGGCAACAGATCAAGTATACAGAACTCAAGGTACAGGGAGCACAAACTGACTTGTGAAATGTACGTCTGGCAGTGGTCTGGGAGAAGCTGCTCAGTTATGTAGGCATGGCAATCAACCGGGATAGTGAACAGTTGGAGACAGCTGACGCCTCCCTGTCACAGATTGGCTAGTCGAGCTGTTAGTCAACACACTGACAGCTCAGCACGCCCCTGAACAAGATTGGATGGCCATGCTGTCATTCAAAACACTGACAGCTTCAGCACACCCCTGTACCGGATTGGACAGCTGAGCTGTCAGTAACTGCATCCCAGACACCCTGAGGGGTGGAACAGTGACAGTACCCCCTCTTCTAGGGGGGCCTCCGGACCCCCAGGCTTCCCAGGAAATTTTAGATGGAAGGCCCTGGCTAACCGATGGGCCTTTACATCTCGATCAGGGACTCAGGATCTCTCCTCTGGTCCGCATCCCCTCCAGTGGATGAGGTACTGGAGGGTGGGGGGAATTAGGGACTCCCCGGGAATCCACAACCCTCTGAATCTCATACTTCAGGCCACCGTCTACTGAAATCGGAGGACCTGGGGATGAGGGAGACAATGCAGAAGGGACATACTCCTTTAATAGGGATTTATGGAATATTTTTGGGATGCGAAGGTATGGAGGAAGCTTTAATCTAAATGCCACAGGATTGACGACTTCTAAGATATCTCATATGGACCAAAAAACTTTGGAACTAACTTCGCCAACGGCACTTTAAGTTTAATGTTCCTAGATGACAAACAAGCCTTATCCCCAATCTTAAAAGCAGGACTAACCGACTGTCTTCTATCGGCCTTTTGTTTTTGGCAAATCTGGGCAGTCCCAATATTCTTTTCAACCTCCTTCCTGACATTCCAAAGTCTCTGCACAGCGACCTCCACCCCAGGACATTCAGAAATAATCCTAGAATATTCACCAAAATGGGGATGAAAACGATAATTACAGAAGAATGGTGAGGTTCCGGTAGATTGATTTACTCCACTTTTGAAAGCAAACTCAGCGAGAGGTAAAAACGAAGATCAGTCCTTCTGTCGCGCTGCCACAAAGCACCTTCAAATTTGTTCCAAAGATTGATTTGTCCTCTCAGTCTGACCATTGGTTTCAGGGTGATAAGCAGATGAAAATGACAAGTCAATCCCTAGTTTATTGCAAAAAGCACTCCAAAATATTGAGACAAATTGTACTCCCCTATCAGACACAATGTTCAGAGGGATCCTATGTAATATTACAATATGAGAAATAAACAACCTAGAGAGTGTCTCTGCATTAGGTAATCCTGACAAAGGAACAAAATGAGCTTGTTTGCTGAATCGATCAACTACCACCCAGACAGCAGTCTTCCCATCAAAAATAGGCAAATCTGTAATAAAATTCATGGAGAAATGAGTCCATGGTCTTTCTGGAATAGGCAATTCCCCAGCTGGCTGGCTATGACTGACTTTGGCGCATGCGCAGACTTTACAAGCAGATATCAAATCTTTTGTAATAAACTGCAGGTGCTGAGGATGTCGCCACGGATCCGAGACAGACCAAGAGTTAAAGGTTTATTTACAGGGACTTTTCTCTCCACTCAGGGAGGAGCAGTAG
The DNA here is from genome assembly GCF_039654945.1 of Dendrobates tinctorius. Lineage (NCBI taxonomy): Eukaryota > Metazoa > Chordata > Amphibia > Anura > Dendrobatidae > Dendrobates > Dendrobates tinctorius. Next base: position 11,523,331 of record NW_027361749.1, read on the forward strand.
GGGGTTAAATGTGACAGAGTAAACAGTAAAGCAGCAAAATGATACTAAAGAAAGCTATATAAAAGTTATGCAGAGTTGAAACGGTTAAACTAGGATTATTATAAATTATCAGTCCGGGGAAAGCATGATTGAAGGGTCTCATTCTCCCACGTTGGCACCGACAACAGCGGCGCTTGCAGTCGCTACAGTCTCTCCTCTGAATGAAGTTGGGGCCTCCAGGGGTTAAAGCAAGGAGCAGGGAGACGATGCGAACCTGAATCTCCCCTGCTCTGAGTCTCTGTATGATACCCCATCTGTCTCTCTGCAGGAACGATACTGCACAAACTATGAAGTCTCTTTACCACACTCAGGGGCTCAGTCTTGTCACTGCGTTCACAGGGACTGCGCGCTCGGGTCACTGTCTCGGCACTGTCAGGGGGAAAGTCTCCTCTGGTCACGGAGGCTACTGAGTCCACGTACTCACATACAGTGCTGTCAACGCCTTGTCCTTCAGTCCCAGTCCTTTGACAGGGAGTTCTCTATCTCTGGGAGCACGGTGCTGCAGCCTGCTCTATGTCTGGCGCGCTCTGGTCTGTCTGGTGCGCGCTGCTTTTGCACCGTTTCCCAGCACAGCTTCCTGTCCAGAACACCTTCCCTTTTGTCACAGCCCCCCACGGTCACATGGTTCAGTCGGTCCAGGCCAGAATGTCATCCCCCCCGGCAACCCTGCTGTCTGGCTAGGTGGTTCCGGATACATAGCAGAAGAGGTAACCCCTTTTAGGCTATTTTTCCTCTTCACCCCCTTACATTCCCACGCTCTTTTTGCTCAACATTCCAAGGGCGAGATTTTCTGTAGTTCCTGTTGACAGTTTTCCAGTCCCTGAACAACTTGTCGCCAGACAAATTGGTCTTGGTTAAAGCGAACGGGGGGTACACCAGTAGTTGAATGCTCAGAGTGTCACAAATCAGAAGGAGCAGCCGTGTCAATTGTTACGGGAGGAACCATGGCCTGAGTCGCTCCCAATGGATTGGCAGTTTCAGGCACAAGCCTCCCTTCCGTGCCCCTCGGAGGAAATTGGGAGTTTTCCTCGTCTTCAAAATCAATGTCAGTCAATGGAACTGCCTGTGGGGCAATAGGTACTTCTTGTTCCCGGTTAGGATCCTGAGACAGACACGACCGTAACATATTTCGGTGCAACGTACGTATAGGGGCTCCCTCTTCTGTTTCCGGCTGGACCTCATAGATGGGGCCTTTATCATTGACTTGACGTTTGACCCTGTAAGGGCCCTTCTCCCTACGGTACCCTAATTTGTTATGAGGGCGCTTTTCTCGCAGTAAAACTCGGTCTCTAGCCCGTAGAGTTGTCCCCCGTAGAGGAGTGACTTGAGGATGCTCCAGCTGAAACAAGATGCATGCAAACAAAGCAAAGCGTATAACATTAATAATGAAACATTAATTCCTGTTTCAGATTTAAACCATTTGGATAACACGTGTAAAGATTTAGCATTCAATATGCTTCCATGTCCAAGAGACATTTTCTGATATCAACATCCCTGGCATTAGCAGCTAATCACTCTATTCCAAAAATTTGCATTGAGGTGGTATCTTTGTTGTGCTGTGAAATAAAGTCTCTGGATGCATGGGAGATGGTACGATTTGTATTGAAAGTGTTGTATATATCTTTGAGATGTTCTGATGTACTTTTTTTCAGTTTTCATATAGTGCACCCCACATGCAATTTATTACATAGGGTACATTTTATAACAAATTACATGATCACTATTGCAATTGATGCATTGTTTGATATTAAATACTTGAGTTTGATTACTATTAAAAAAGGTTTTGATGACCGTTGCGAGGCGGCATATGCCGCATATATTTAGACAATATTTTAAAAAACCTTACAATCAAGCCAAGTGTGACGTTGTTCCATTCTGTTAGGAAAACTGAGGGATGAGATATTTCCCAAAGTTCTGGCCCTTTTAGGCCTCTTTCACACATCAGTTTTTTGCCGTCAGGAGCGATCCGGCTTTTTTTTGTAAAACCGGATCCGGCAAAATGCAATGCCCGATCCAGTTTTTCCCCATTGACTTGCATTAGCGCCGGATCGCGCCGGATGGCATTGCGTTTCATCCGTTTTTTGCCGGATCCGGCAACTTGTCTCATTCCGGCGTCTGGAAAAAACGGCTACTGTAACGTTTTTTGTCTCCGGCGAAAAAGCCGGAAGCGCCGGATCCGGTGCTTCCAGCTTTTTGCTACAATGAAAGTCTATGGGCGCCGGAATGCGCCGGATCCAGAAAAAGACGGATCCAGCCACCGGATCCGTTTTTTTAAGTCTGCGCATGCTCAGATCCAATTGTCCAGCCCCCAGGAAACAGATATAACCTGCTAGACGGATCCAGCAAAAAAACGGATCCGTTTCTACAGTTCTCCAAAATTTATGCCGGATCCGTTTTTTCTAAAAATAGCCGGATCCTGCCTGACGGCAAAAAACTGATGTGTGAAAGTAGCCTTAGCTACCACTTGGACACCAGGACCCAGGATTTGAGACATAGCCGCATCATCACACAACACTGGTAAATACTTCATAACTATATTTCTTATTCGATAGTATTGGCTTAACAATATAGTGTATATCAGCGGGGGCTCTATGTTACCCAAATCAAATTCTAGGATTTCAGCGAGTCGGGACAATAAAACTTAACCCTTATTAAACTGATAAAAACTTATCCTATATAAAGTGCAAGAAGTGCAAAAATGCTAGTGCGAAAAAAGGGCAAATAAAATTACAAGATGCAAGATACCACCATATGTTCTACAATACTGACAAAGAGAACTTGCCACAACATTAGTGATTCTGGGTTCTCTGTTTAGTCTGTTTATACCACTTTAGCAAAATGCTCAAATGTCACTTGCGATCCCCATTCTCGTTATGGGTTGCCTGTATAACGATTCAGTGTATTTCATGTCATCACAGTTAAACAATATCCTTTTAGGCAACTGTGCAATAAATTTCCATATGCATATATAAGTAGATTCTGTCCTAGGGAGGCACTTTATACCATTCGCTCCCCAGTGATCATATATCCATCAATATATGCTACCATACATGGATTAAATGGCGGTATTATTCATGCAACAAACTCTACAGGTACCATACAACACGGGACATTATTTCCTTGTATGTCCCATTCTTATAACATACAATTTTGCTCACTAAATAGAACATATGAATACATTTATGCCTTCTTTCAACATTCACTTTAAGGCATACGTTCTATTCTCATAGCGAGTCCTATACAGTGTTGGTAACGCATTGGGAGACACTATTCATAAAAGAGGCCACTTGGCAAGGCAATGGGCCATATGTACCGCTGAGGCTGGGACCCCCTGAACTCAACTGCAGGAATCGATGGCTACTACCGGTCCTTCACATGAGTATAATTTTGATAACACTGTATGGGACTCACTATGAGAATCGATAGAACGTATGCCTTAAAGTGAATGTTGAAAAAGGGCATAGATGTATTCATATTGTGGTGTAGTGACCACTGTGTCCACTAGGGGGCGCTGTGTGGGTATCCCAGGACAGGCGTATAAGCATTTCCAGTGTCCTGATAGGAGTAGGATGCTGAATGATCGTAATGTATCTCAAGGTGGGTGGCCTTGAGATGAAGGCTTGCTTATGTGCTGATCAGCAGAGCTGATCTTTCGTTCCAATGTGCCAGGGGTGTGTCTGAAAATACTGGTAGTAAAAGACTATGTGAGTGTGAAGGACCTTTGATGAAGTCATAGCTGTCATGATCCCAGTGCGGACTGGACCCGCACGTTTGGGGTTAATGTCTGGAGCCCAGTACTGGTGGACCTGTACTCCTGGGGTTAATGTTATGATCCCAGTGCAGGCTCTTACCTGCACACCTGGGGCTTATTATTGTGGCCTCTCCTTGGTTCGGAGAGAGCTTCTTATAGCCCCAGGAAGCGCCAATCCCTGTCAGTTATACTTTCGCCCTTGGCAGAGTGTGTTGACCCCTGAGTGTGTTTGTGCTGTGTTCTTGTTTGCCCGATACTTTGGTTTTGACTCGGTCTGTTCTCTGGATACTGCTTGTTGGATTCTGTTTTTGTACCTTCTATGTCTGTTTGGCTTTGACCGCTGCCTGGCCCCGACTATCCGTTCTGTCTCATCCTTGGTACTGTACTGCTATTTGTGTATGAACCCCGTTTGTCTGACCTGAGGATTCCTATAGTTGTGTCCTGCAGTACCTCTGCAGCAGGACGCTAAGCCCTGCCCCTTTCAGTCACATGACCGTAGGTCCTTTGCTGCTTGCTAACTTCAGCATCCCAGGTCCTGTCTGCCGGAGTTTTCCCCGCTGTAGCAGACACCGAGCCCCTCTGCAGTGTGGGTGAGTCCCTGTTCAGCCAAGGCTGTCCGCCGGCGCTGACCGGACCGTGATAATAGCCATGTGACCTGGTGGGCGTGGCTACGGACCATATAAGGTGGCCAGGGTAGGTCAAATGAGTGAATGCTTGGACCCGGTTGGTCCGTTGTGGAAGGTCCCGCTGGGACATAGGGCTTCCTGCCTGACAGCCCGTGAATGCTGTGAGTAATGGCTGCAAGCATCTGACAGTTCCCAGGGAGAGGGAATGAGCATCTGCAGTGAGCTGAAGCAGCCAAGAGGTAACCCTGACGGGGTGAGATATGTGTGTTGTGAGTTCATTTTTCCCTTCACCATTGAGGTCTGATGAACTCCCTCCACTGGTGAAGGAAGGTAGTGAGGCTGATTACCAAACACATGGGCAGCTAGATGATGACTGGGTGGCTGGAATTGAGGACTGGATATAAGGCTGCCGACGCCCTTCTTCCTGGCTGGTGATTTTCCTGCTGGATTCTTGGAGACCAGTCTGATTCCTGCATCTCAAAGCTAAGTTTTTCTGCTCTGCTTTGTACACTTCAGTTTTGTTTTTGTTCTGCCTTGTTTTTTGGGAGTTCTGCCATCCCCGGCCGGGGGTGAGCTGAATTCCATTTTTGTCTCTGATCTGTTGATCTTTTGCTCTGTCTTCAGAATATACCTGAGTGCTGATATAGTCTTTTGAAGCCTAGCATCTTCAGGGCCTGTTTTTCCTATCAGTCGGTTGGCTCATTTTGATAGGGATTTTGCGGATGGCAGACAGCAGCTTTCCTATCCTGTCCTATGTAGTTAGCTTGGGCCCCATCATTTGCTCAACCTATCTTTCTATCTGTGTTAGTGTTTTCATCTTGCTTCACCGTCATTATATGTTGGGGGCTGCCTATTGCTTTGGGGTCTACTCTGGGGCAGTTTAGTTTTTCCCCTTTCTGTCTTTAGGCTATTTAGTTCTCCGGCTGTGATCGAGGGGTCTAGGGCACCGTAGGAACCCCCCACGGCTACTGCTAGTTGTTGTGGATAGGTTCAGGGGTCTGCAATCCGATAGCTGCCAACCTCTCTGGTTTTTCTGGACTTAGCTGGTATTTTGTTTTTTCCTCCTTTGGTGACTCATCATAACATCTGTGAGGCTGAAGAGCCTGAGCACTGGACATTGCGTGACCTGTGTGATCACAGGCTTAACAGAGGGAAGCTCTGTCATGAACGCTATGCTGATTATATGAACTTTATGTTGCTGCTGTGGGTTTATGATGCCTGAATAAACCGCATGGATTGTTATTGTTTTATGGAAAACCCGTGCCGGATGTGATTATTTGGCTGCCAAGCGAGTGTCCCCAACCTTGAATGACAGCGGTACCTTACAATATGTTAAATTTAGTGAGCAAAATTATATGTTATAAGAATGGGACACACTAGGAAATAATTTCCCGTGTTGTATGGTACCTATAGAGTTTGTTACATGAATAATACTGTGACATATAGGGAATGACGTGCTACAAGAGATGACCCTCTGGGTCGTGGCACTGAAGCTCCCATGAGCGAGCGGACCAGGTGGAGCCGACCCCTATACAGGGATCATTAGGGGCATACCCGAGGGAGTCAAGTACCGCGACAGCAGGTACCAAGAGGGGCAGCTCTTGAGGGGTTGGTCTGAGCCTGGTCAGGGATGGGAAGACGGGGCCACTAAGACGGATGACCTGGACTGAGGCAAAGGCTCAGGAAACAGAATGGGACTGAGAGATCAGGACAGGTCAGATAGACCGGGCGGGGCAGGTAATCCGCACGGAGCGGGTAGCCAGAACAGAGCGGGTAGTCAGGAAGGAGCAGGTAGTCAGGACGGAGCGGGTAGTGAGGACGGAGTGGGTAGTGAGGACGAAGCGAGTAGTCAGGACAGGCCAGAATTAGCGTACAATATGCACACGGTAATCAGGCGCCTCCATTATGGAGGAGCCGCCTGATATACCCGGTGCTGGTGCCTGATTGGAGCGCTAACCCCTCTGGGAAGATGTAGAGAGGGTTAAGAGGGGAGAGGAGTCTGCGACCTTAGGCGCATGCAAGGGGCTGGAGCAGGCTGGATGCAGGGGGAAGAGGAGACACCACGCTGGATCCCCGGGCGGCAGGATGACAGGCAGGGGGAGCAGCGTGGCACGTGGAGTGGGGGGTAGAGAGGACCTGGGAGCGGCGGCAGCAGCAGCGGGCGCCGGCATGACAGTACCCCCCGTTTACGTCTCCCCCTCCTGAGGTTGGCCAAGAATTTGTTCAGAATGTGTGGAGCATTAACGTTCTCTCAAGGCTCCCAAGACCTCTCCTCAGGACTGGACCCTTTCCAATCGATAAGAAAGAAGGTCTTTCCCCTAACCCTCTTCATGGCCAGAATATCTCTTACTTCAAAAACATCGTCAGCCCCTATTGGCTGAGGAGTAACGGGAGGTGCAGGGCAATACCGGTTGAGGTTGACCGGTTTCAGAAGCGAGACGTGGAAAGTGTTAGGGACCCGAAGTGAAGCAGGCAACCTCAATTTATAAGCTACGTTGTTGATGCGTCCAACAATCTCAAAGGGACCGATGTACCGGGGACCCAGCTTGTAGGAAGGGATTTTCAAGCAAATATATTTGGTCGAAAGCCAGACTTTGTCGCCAGGATGGTATGGTGGAAGATCCCTCCGCCTTTTGTCTGCATGTCTTTTCATCCGGACTGCGGCCTGTACGAGGGCTTCTTTGGTCTCCCTCCAGACTTGGGAAAACTCCAGGGAGAGGGCATCAGCAGCGGGTACGCCAGAGGATGAAGACAAAGGAAGGGGTACACCCAGGTTCTAACCAGAGACCACAAAGAATGGGGACTTGGTGGCAGATCCACTAGAATGATGATTATGGGTGAACTCTACCCAAAGAAGAAGAGCTACCCAATTATCTTGATGGGCTTTAGAAAAGTTGCATACGTAAGAAGTCAGAACCTGATTAATTTGTTTGACTTTCCCGTTGGTCTGCGGATGATAGGCGGAGAAAAAATCCAGAGATATGCCCAAGAGCTTACAAAGCGTTCTCCAGAAACGGGAGGTAAACTGGACCCCTTGATCAGACACGATCCGCTGAGGAAGTCAGATTTTAGCCAATTCAGGGGCCGTGGGCAAAACAAGCAAAGGGACAAAATGGGCCATTTTTGAAAAACTATCAACTACCACTAAGATAGTTGTGCATCCGGAGGAGCGGGGCAAGTCAGTGACAAAATCCATGGCGATATGTTGCCAAGGAGCCTCGGGAACAGGCAAAGGATTTAGGAGGTCGGGAGGCAACCGTCTTGGTACATTGTTTCTTGTGCAGGTTGAGCAGGAGGCTACAAAATATGACACATCTTGATGGAGGGAAGGCCACCAGTAATAGCGGGAGAGAAGAGCGAGAGTCTTCTTGGTACCAACATGTCCTGCAATCTTGGAGTGTCCCCAGCGTAGCACTTCTACTCTTCTGTCTCGCGGAATGAAGGTCTTGACAGACGGGACAGGAAGAAGACTTATGGGAGCTACTGTAATGAATCTGGCAGGATTGATGAAATGCAAAGGGACCTCCTCCCCCTCTGGTGACTGCAGGGACCGGGAAAGCGCACCTGCCTTGGCATTTTTGTCACCGGGTCAAAAATGGGGCCTGAAGTCGAAATAAGAGAAAAACAACGACCACCTGGCTTGTCTGGAATTGAGTCTCTGAGCCGACTGAATATAGGCTAGGTTCTTGTGGTCAGTGAATATCATAAAGGGGTGGACAGCCCCTTCCATAAGATAATGCCACTCCTCCAGGGCCATCTTTATGGCCAGCAATTCTCGATCTCCATTTGTGTAATTGCATTCTGCGGAGGAAAACGACTTGGAGAAGAACCCACAAGGAACCAAGCGCCCTGAGGACGTCTTCTGGGAGAGAATCGCCCCGGCCCCCCATGGAGGAAGTGTCCACCTCTAGGACGAAAGGCCTACTGACCTCTGGCCGATGCAGAACAGGAGCTGTGGCAAAGGCCCGCTTCAGGGCGAGAAAGGCGTCCTCAGCTTCCGGAGGCCAAATGTTAGGTTTCACTCCCTTTCGGGTAAGGGCAGCGAGAGGCTTGGTTACTGAAGAGAAGTGAGGGACAAATTGCCTATAATAATTTGCGAAGCCCAAGAATCATTGGATGGCTTTAAATCCGACTGGACGCGGCCATTTGAACACGGCGGACAATTTCTCTGGATCCATCCTCAACCCAGAGTCCGTGAAAATATACCCCAAGAAGGGCAAGGAGGTCTGCTCAAACTGGCATTTCTCTATTTTAGCATTGAGTTGATTCTCCCATAGGTGTTGCAGGACCAGTCGAACACTCTTCCTGTGGGAGGGCAGATCGGGTGAAAAGATCAGGATGTCATCTAGATATACCACGACACGAGAACAGGAGATCCCGGAATATTTCATTAACAAATTCCTGGAAGACTGCCGAAGCATTACAAAGTCCAAAGGGCATGACCAAATATTCATAAAGGCCATCCCACTTGTTAAAGGTGGTCTTCCATTCGTCTCTGGCACGTATTCGGACCAAATTATAGGCCCCCCACAGATCTAGCTTGGTAAAGATCCGGGCCCCTCGCAGGCAGTCGAAAAGCTCAGGGATAAGTGGAAGAGGATACCTATTCTTGACCATGATATTTTTCAAGCCTCGGTAATCGATACAAGGTCGAAGGGATCCATCCTTCTTCCGGACAAAGAAAAAACCGGCCCCCGCAGGGGAAGACGATTTCCGGATGAAGCCCTTGGCTAAGTTCTCCGATGTAATCTGTTGTGGCTGAGGTTTCTTCCGGAGACAGTGGATAGGTTCTCCCCCTGGGAGGGGTGGCTCCAGGAATTAGCTCAATTGGGCAGTCGTAGGCCGAATGGGGAGGAAGGGTCTCTGCCTCCTTTTTATCGAAGACAGCCGCAAATGTCAATGGGTACTTGTTGAAGACTGGAACGGGTAACAGGCAGCAGACAGCGTTCATGGCAACAGTGACCCCAGCGAAGGACCTCCCCCGAGCGTCAATCAAGGACTGGCTCATGCGACCTGAGCCAGGGCAGGCCAAGGAGCAGGGCGTGAGATAAATTGGGCAAAACATAAAAGGCTATTTTTTCCTGATGCAGGGCTCCAATTTGCATCTCCAGTTCGAGTGTAACCATGATGATGGGCACGGGTAGCGGTTTGCCATCCACAGAGGTAATCATGCGTGGATCTTCAAGGGTTACAACTGGAAACCGGAACTTGTACACTTCTTCAAGCCGAATGAAGTTGCCAGCCGCACCCGAGCCCACATACACCTCCACAGATCTATGACCCCGACCTAGGACAATTAGAGCTGAAATAGTAAGGGGTAAAAAGGAATCAGAGTCACCTAGGGAGGCCTCTCTTACCTGGCCTAGGTGAAGGAGTTTCCCAGTCTCTCCAGACAGGAATGCAGAAAGTGGTTAGCTCCACTGCAATAGAGACACGAACCCTGCTCTAGTCTCTCCCTGCGCCACTGCTCAGACAATTTTACGCAGTCCACCTGCATAGGCTCCGCGGAAGAACTACTGGAAAGCTTGGTCGGACGAGGACTAGGAACTCTGTTAAACCTAGAGGGCCTCCTTTCCCTAATTGACTCGAGAGAGCGTTCCTGGAACCGTAAATCAATACGTGTGGCCAGGGATATAAGGCCCTCTAAAGTGGTGGGGGTGTCCTGACCAGCGAGCTTATCCTTTATCTTACCTGAATGCCCCCTCCAAAAGGCCCCTACCAATGCCTCATTATTCCACCCCAGCTCCGAGGATAGTGTTCGGAAGCGGATAGCATATTGTCCCACCGTAAGAGTTTCCTGTTGGAGATTGAAAAGGGACTCAGTGGTAGAAGCCAAGCGCCCTGGCTCATCAAAGACTCGACGGAAGGTGTCCAAGAAGGTTTGTATAATAGATACAACTGGGTTATCCCACTCCCACAGGGGGTTCACCCAAGCTAAAGCCTCCCCCTCGAGATGGGACACAATAAACGCCACCTTGGCTCGATCAGATGGATATTGCTGGGGCAAAAAGCTCAAAGTGTAGGTGGCACTGGTTCAGAAAGCCCCAACACAAATTGGGATCCCCGCTATACATAGGAGGCTTTCCCAAATGTGGCGGTGGGTGAGGTGCAGGGTCACTGAGCGGGGCAGAGGCCGCAGCAGAGGACTGGAGAGAAAGTAAACGGTCATCTTCGGAAGCCACGTAGCTCAGGATACAGGACTGAGTATCCCGCTGCTGCACGAGCTCCTGCTGGAGCCCTGCCAGCAGGGGAGCGTTCCCTGGATCGGAGGTCTGTATGGCAGACAGCCAGGTGTCCTTAGACTATAATGAAGGACATGATCCGGGTCTGATTCTCCCGCAAAAAGAGCAATTCTTTTGGGTTGCAGCTGATGTACCAGCGGAGTCCATGGCCTGATTACACTGTGACGTCTAGGGAATGAAGTGCTACGAGAGTGGACCCTCTGGGTCAGGGCACTGAATCTCCCATGAGCGAGCGGACCAGGTGGAGCCGACCCTTATACAGGGATTGCTAGGGGCAGAGCCGAGGGAGTCGAGTACTGCTACAGCTGGTACCAAGAGGGGCGGCTCAAGAGGGGTTGGACTGAGCCCGGCCGGGGCTGGGGAGATGGGGCCACCAAGACAGATGACCAGGATGGAGGCAAAGGCTCAGGAAACAGAATGGGACTGAGAGATCAGGACAGGTCAGATAGACCGGACGGGGCAGGTAATCCGCACGGAGCGGGTAGTCTGGACAGAGCAGGTAGTCAGGACGGAGCGGGTAGTCAGGACAGAGCAGGTAGTCAGGGCGGACCAGGTAGTCAGGATGGGCCAGAATTAGCGTACAATATGCACATGGTAATCAGGCGCCTCCATTATGGAGGAGCCGCCTTATATATCCTATGCTGGTGCCTGATTGGAGCGCTAACCCCTCCGGGAAGGTGCAGAGAGGGTTGAGGGGAGAGGAGCGCGCCCGCGACCTAAGGCGCATGCACGAGAAGCAGGGGGAAGAGGAGACACCACGCTGGATCCCCCAGGCGGCAGGATGACAGGCAGGGGGAGCAGCGCGGCGCGTGGGGCGGTGAGTGGGGGGCAGAGAGGAGGACCAGGGAGCGGCGGCAGCAGCAGCGGGTGCAGGCATGACAAATACCGCCATTTAATCCATATATGGTAGCATATATTGATGGATATATGATCACTGGGGAACGAATGGTATTGAGTGCCTCCCTAGGACAGAATCTACTTATATATGCATATGGAAATGTATTGCACAGTTGCCTAAAAGGATATTGTTTAACTGTGATGACATGAAATACACTGAATCGTTATACAGGCGACCCATAATGAGAATGGGGATCGCTAGTGACATTTGAGCATTTTGCTAAAGTGGTATAAACAGACTAAACAGAGAACCTAGAATCACTAATGTGGCAAGTCTTTGTCGTTATTGCAGAACATATGGCGGTATCTTACATCTTGTAATTTTATTTGCAATTTTTTCACATTAGCACTTTTTGCACTTCTTGCACTTTTTATATAGGATAAGTTTTTATCAGTTTAATAAAGGTTAAGTTTTATTATCCGCTTAACGATATAGACCGCAATTCTAATTTGGGTGGTGCATTGTGCCTGTTGCGTGGCGATGCAGCTGCATTAATTCACAATAGGTCTGTTATTTTGTTATTGTCTACAATTTTAGATGCTCTATCCAGAGTCCAAGTAGGATATCCCCTATTAGACAATCTTGCTTTACATTCCTCAATTTCCTTATTACATTCATTAGTGTTACTACAGTAGCGTTTAATACACGTGAATTCCCCCTCTGGTATTGCCTTGACAGTATGCCGGGGATGACCGCTGTAGGCGTGTAGAATAGTGTTGCCTGACATGGGCTTAAAATGAGTGGAGGTAGATGTATTGTGATGAGTTCCCTCTACAGTAGATTGAGATCCAAAAATGAAATATTGTGTTGATTGAATATATAATAATAATCTTTATTTTTATATAGCGCTAACATATTTTGCAGCGCTTTTACAGTTTGCACACATTATAAGTAAGAGAAAGATTGTACGGATTATTGTTGATGTACTGGACAAAATTCGGTATGGCAGACACATCGCCCCTCCAGATAAGGTGGAGGTCATTGATGTACTGTATTTGCCATACCAAAAGACGTCCAGCAAAAAGAGATTATTGACACTGTATCGATAATTTCCCAAAAGGACATAAGGTTCGTAAGGGAAGGCGAATATTTTACACACATTGAGACAACTTTGCATTGCAGAAAATAATTTTGAAGGTACATGAAGTAATTATGAGACATGAGGAATGAAATAAGATGTGTAATAAAGTTGCATGAAAATTATTTGTACCTGTGTACCTAAGATTGCGTCTGTGGCAGGAGTTTCATGATTCCTTTTTGAATGGTCATCCTGTAGTCACAGCTATGTGGAAAGCTTTCACTAGGATGTTTGGTGGCCATGTATAAATAATGAAATTGAAGAGTTTGTATCTGTTTGTGAAGTTTGCACATATATTAAAGTCTGCCATAACCGTCTGGCCTGGGAATTGGCTCCATTTCCAATTTTAGAAACACCATGGAATCATCTGTCCATGGATTTTCCCGTCTAGTTGGAAAACTGTTCTTTTGGTTAGTGGTTGACAGATTATGTAAACAAGCTAATTTTGTTCCTTTATCAGGGTTACCTAATGCTGAGATACTCTCCAGGTTTGTTTTTGTTGTCATATGTGAGGCTACTTTCACACTTGCGTTTTTTTGCGCTGCGTTTTTGCGCATAAATGTGCATGCGTTTTTTTTACTATATTTAACATGGGTGCGCATTGTCATGCGTTTGTATGCGCATGCGTTTTTTTGTAGTGTGCGCCCGGGCTCACAAAATGCATCCTGTTGCATTTTTTGTGCGTCCGACCTCTCTCAAAGCATGCGCACGCAATGCGCACGAAATTCACCCAAAATCCATTAAAGTCTATGGGAAAGCATGCGTTTTTTGCAAGAACCGTGCGCGAAAAAACAAGAAAACGCATTAAAAAGCATGATGGGTTTTTATGCGCGTTTGCACTGCGTACACAACGCAGCACAAAAAACGCAAGAGTGAAAGTAGCCTAAGATTGCATGGAATTCCTCTTAAAGGGAATCTGTCACCGCATTTGACCTATCTAAACTATTAATATGGACATATATGTCATAGAATGATGAAAAAAGTCCTATGTGTATGCCTCATCACAGCTGTCTCATTGTTGAGAAATTATCTTTTATCACTTTATATAAATGATCTCTTCAGGCTCTGGGGAGGATTGTGCCTGGAAAATAAATATGCCTCCAGAGATTATTTTACATGAAGGGGGAGTTACCAGTGTGAGACAAGTAACTAACACAGAACAAGAAAAACAAACTTTGTCTTCTTTCAAACATTTTTTGCATCTCTTGCTGTATTGCAAGAATATTGCAATATTTTAAACTGGAAGCTGAAGCCGAGAGGAACCTGCACATGTGTCAGTGATAATCAGAGTTCTGCAGTGAGATCAGGAGAGCAGAGAGCGGCCATCATACATCAAACTGGTAACTCCCTCTTTATGTAAAATAGGAGTTATCTTCCAGGCAGCGTCCTCCCCAGAGCCTGGAAGAGGTCATATATGTAAAGTGATAAAAATAGGTAATAGACCTACCGGTACTGATGTTTCCAGGAGTCCATCCTGACAGCACCACGGAGGACGTCCTCCTCCTCCTTACAGGGACAGGAAAAGCACACGAGAGGTTAAAAGGCCATGTCCCACCACCTCTCCCTCAGCGATTTAACAAGCACCACCACGTGGATAATGCAAGTTACAATTTAATGAAACAATCATATTACAGCATATGACAAGAAATAATCGTAAGATAACATAAATAGGGAGGGAACTACCCGTGCTGTCAGGATGGACTCCTGGAAACATCATTACCGGTAGGTCTAATACCTATTTTCCAGGACGTCCACCTGACAGCACCATGGAGAGTACCAAAGCACCTCCTCAGGGTGGGATTACCGCCTGGAGAACCTTTCTCCCAAATGCGGTCTGTTGACCAGATAACACATCAAGCTTATAGTGCTTACAGAATGTATTAAGATTGGCCCAGGTTGCTGCTCTACAGATTTGATCGACTAAGTCCCCCACCCGTTCTGCCCTTGAGGCCGATACTGCCGTTACATTGTCGGATAATATGCGAACGTGATGATTCCTCAGTACCGCCTGGTTTCGCCGCAGCGCTTCCCAGACCGCGTAGAGCTCTCTGAAATTGGAGGATCTGGCCCTGATGTCTACTGGCCATCTTCCCTGGAAGATCTTCCCTCCTATGAGGGCTCCCCATCCCCATGTACCGGCGTCTGTGGTGACTACCACGTATGGAGAGGTTGTCCATAGTATGCCCACCTGAAGGTTTCTGGGCTGTGTCCACCACCGTAAGGACTCCTTCACCTGTTCTGGCAGCCGTAAGGGTTTATCGAGCGACGCCTGCCTTCTGTCCCACTTTGCGAGGATCTCCCTCTGTAATGATCTCGAGTGGAACTGCGCCCACCGTCATGAGGCCCAAAACTTCCATTGCCTCTCTTATGGAGCCTTGCCGCTCCAACAGGTCTCCAACCCTGGCCTGAATAGATCTCTGCTTCCTCTCTGGTAGCCGGGATATTCTGCTGGCCAAGCCTAGAAGGACTCCGAGAAATACTTTCTTTGTCTCTGGCCTGAGGTCCGACTTCGTCCAATTGATCACCCAGCCGAGGGACTCCATTACGGTCGTTGCTCTGTTTCTGTCTCGAATGAGCGCTTCTTCTGATCTTGCCACCAGTAGGAAGTCGTCTAGATATGGAATGATCACGACACCTTGATCCCTCAGGTAGGCTACCATCTCCACCACCAGCTTTGTAAAGATTCTGGGAGCTGAAGCTAACCCAAATGGAAGGCACTGGAACTGGAAGTGGCAGGTCCAGGCTGGCAAACTGACCACAAACCTTAGTAGCCTCTGGGATGAGGGATGGATAGGGACCTGATAGTATGCCTTCTTTAGGTCTAGGGTGCACATGACTGCGATCCGGTCTATTAGGAGTATTGCGGATCGGATTGATTCCATCCGGAATCTCTTGTATCTGACCCAGGCATTTAGTGGCTTCAGGTTTATGATGGTGCGGGCCTCGCCGGATGGTTTTGTGATCGAGAACAGGGAAGAGTAATGCCCTCTCCCTCTTTCCGTCGGGGGAACTGGTACTATCGCTTTTGAGTTGACCATGTCCAGAAGATCCGTCCACATTGCGGAGTCCGCCGGGACAACGGTGGGGGTGATATATCTGTCGGGGGGAGGAGAGTAGAGCTTCATCATCAGGGCATGATGAAGTGAGCTGGGACAGCTCAGGAAACGCGTAGGCACCAATAAATTTCCTTGAATCATATTTACAGCAGCGCAGTGTGTCATTGCACCTTAAAGCCATCTTCACTTACAAGTCCTTGGACCCTGTGCAGACTGCAGCAGCTGTTTCATGCGTTTGTAGGTGTTGTGACCGAAGTTTCACAACCCTATCAGGTGAGTCTCTCCTTGCCTCACCATTACAATTGTGTTTTAAAGGTTTCACACAGTGGATGCGCCCTGTTTTGTTTCTTTTAGATCTAGATGTTGACACGAACAGGGAACCTTTGTTCCTCCCACCTTGGCTGTATGAGCTCCTATACGAGCCTCTATTGGACCTAGCCTGCCCCCTGAAGTCAGTCTGTCTCCTAGAGAAGGAGCCTGTCCGAAAGGACTGGGGCCGCTTGGGTTTTTCCTCTGGGAACCCTTTATTTTTGTCGGACACTAGCTCTAGAATGTTATCTAGGGCTGGACCAAATACCCTCAGGCCCAAGAAGGGGATGGCGTTTAGCTTTGTTTTAGAGGCGTTATCGCCCAACCAGGATTTAAGCCAGACTGCTCTTCGGGCTGCATTAGATAAGGAGCTGTTTCTGGCTGCAAACCTCACTGACTCCGCCGACGTATCCGACAGGCGGATTTCATAAGGGGAAGTGATGCTAGGATCTCTGATCTAGGGTTCTTGCTGGTTAGGTGCTCCTCCAACTGCCCCATCCACAAAAACATAGATCTGGCCACCGAGGTGGCTGCTATGTTGGCCCTAATAAGGGCCGCCGACGTCTCCCATGCTCTTTTAAACAAGACGTCCGCCTTCCTATCCATCGGGTCTCGGAGACTTGACGAGTCCTCAAATGGGATGGCCGTCTTCTTGGTAACCTTGGCTACTGGAACGTCTATTTTAGGGACTTCATCCCATGCCCGTGTTTCCTCGGGATCAAAAGGCAGTCTATTCTTAAAGTCTCGGGAGAGTATCAACCGACGTTCTGCCTCTTTCCACTCCTCTTGGACCATTGTCTTGATGTGCTCACTTACGGGGAACACGACCTGTCTCCGAGCCACCAGTCCTCCAAACATTAAGTCCTGTCTGGACTGCGGTTTAGGGATTTCCTCCATTTGCATAGTATTTCTGACTGCCTGGACCAACTTGTCCGTGTCCTCCAGTCTAAACAGGTACTTCCTGCCCTTATCCTGTCTATCCCCCAGGATCTCGCCTTCTTCCTCCTGATCTGAATCACGGAAGTCGGACTCCTCGCTAGGGCTTGCTTCCGAAAGTAGATCTGCTTCCCACCTTGGGTGCTTGCGGCTCGGCCCCGGGCTGGGGGACTGATGCCGTGCGAGGCTGGCTCTAGAGGCCTGGACTTCCTCCCTTATCAATGATCTCATCTCGGAAAGGAGGGATGGTTGTTCCTCGCCTATGATCCTTGAGGTACAGGGCCCGCTGTTATGAATGGGTCACCGAGGAGGAAAAAATAAACAACAAGCTAAGTCTCAGAAATCCAGAGAAGTTGGTAACTATGCAGATTGCAGATCCCTGAACTTAACCGCACAACTAGCAGTAGTCGTGGAGCGTTCCTACGATGTTCCTAGACGCCTCGTCACAACCGGAGAGCTACATAAGCCTAAAGCAGGAAAAGAGGAAAACTAACTGCCCCAGAGCAGACCCCAAAGGAAAGACAGCCCCCCACATGTATTGACAGTGAAATAAGATGAAATTACAAACAAAGGCAGGAAAATAGGCTGAGCAAACGATGGGGCCCGGCTAACTAAACAGGACAGGAAAGGAAAGACACTGTCTGCAATCTGCCAAAAAAACCTACAAAAATATTGTCCAACACTTCTGATAACAAAATTAGCCCTGAAGTCACTAGACTTCTACACCTATATCAGCACTCTAAAATATTCTGAGACAGAGCAAAATGAGGCCAATCCAATAAAGGACAAAAAGCAGCTTGGCAAATACTGATACATAGGAGTGGAAATTCAGCATAGCCCCAGCAGAGGCAGGCTGACCACACAAGAAACTGAACTGACCAACAAGCGCAAGTGTGAACAATAGCAAAAAACAAACTTAACTTGAGAAGACTGGAAGAGAGCTGAAGTCCAGGACCTGAGAAGCAGACTGAATCACCAGCACTAGGATAGGGCGTCGGCTGTCTTATATCCAGTCTGATACTCCAGAGATCCAATCATTATCTTCCTCATCAGGTGGCAGATAACTACCACTTAAACCAACCTCACTACCTCCTGTCACCACCAGAGGGAGAACGGGAGGGGAACTCTCAACTGGTGGAGCCGAAAATGAGTTCATAACAGCCCGCATAGGGTCTTGTTATAGGTGTCTGGCAGCTTTACCCTGCATACAGGGCATCAGACGGACTTGGAGGTGGCTTTAGCCGGGTCCTTCACCCCAGAGGGGGATTCTGCTGGGGTTCCCTTATCCTAATAATACAAGATGGGGTAACAGTCTCAGTCCCGGGCTACGGGAATGGGTATGGGGAGGGTGGTTTGCGCCATGCGCACTTACCCCTCCACCTGCCGGAGCATTTCCTTCCATCCTGCGCGATCTGTGCTTCCAGAGCGGTGCGGATCTCTAAGGCACGCGCTGGAATTCAAACCCGGCGTGAGACGTCACCGGACATGACGCGCGAACTCGCGCGATAGGCCGCCTCCTTCCACTTCCTGCCCGGGCTGCGCCTGTTCTCCTGCCGCCGGTGCCCGCTCGGCCAGCCGCCTGCGGGGAGCTGACCCCCGCCTGCTATGGCGGACTGCTGGAGCCGAAAGGCAGCCTTCCGTTCCTGTGCCGACCACGCTGTCTTCCTGTCAGTGCCCGTTCGGCCAGCCGCCTACGGGGAGCCGACCTTCGCCTGCTATGGTAGTGTATCCTGGAGCCGAGAGCCTCCCACAGGGAGGAACGGCTCCCTCCTGGAGCGTCGTCCTGCTCCTGGCCTTTGGAGCAGAGGGACTCCCCCCTCGGGGAATTTCGGCCCCGGGACCTCTTGACAGGGGAAGGATTGGACTGGCCGCACGATCCCCTGAGCCCCTCCGGTAAGTTCACAGCGGTCTCTCGTGTGTCCCTCCGTGCAGGGACAGGAAAACACTGAGGGAGAGGGGGTGGGACATGACCTTTTAACCTCTCGTATGCTTTACCTGTCCCTGTAAGGAGGAGGAGGACGTCCTCCATGGTGCTGTCAGGTGGACGTCCTGGAAAGATGATTTCTCGACAACGAGACATCTGATATGAGGCATACAAGGATAATTTTTTCAGCAGGCTATAACCGGTAAGCCCATATTAATCGTTTACATAGGTCAAATGTGGTGATAGATTCCCGTTAACCTTGTGTCTGATAGGAGAGAACAAATTGTCTCCAAATTCTGGAATGTTTTCTGTAAGAAACTGGGGATTGACTTGTCATTTTCCTCTGACTACCACCCTGAATCCAATGGTGTTTTGTTGTGGCTCAGCAGGAGGACTGGTCTTCGTTTTTACCCTTTGCTGCGTTCGTTTAACAGTCAAGTCAATCAGTCTACTGGAAGCTCACTTTTTTTGCAATTATGGTTTTCATCTCCATTTTGATGAATTTTAAAGGATAAGTTGTGAATGTCCTGGGGTGGAGGTCGCCACCCAGAAGCTTGGGGGTGTTTGGAGGGAGGTTCAGAAGAATATTGGGGCCGCTCAGATTCACCAAAAACAGATGGCTGATAGAAAATGTTCAGCGAGTCCTGTCTTTAAAGTATGTGGTAAGGTTTTGATGCCATCCAAAAATATTGAACTTCACACCTATCTTCGCCGACAGTACGTTAAGTTTATCGGTCCCTATGAGATTCTGTAACTGGTCAATCCAGTGGCTTTTAGGTTGAAGCTTCCTCCATCCCTTCAAATCCCTAATGTCTTCCAGAGGTCCCTGTTAAAGGAGTTTGTCTCCCTCATCCCCGCCTCCTCCAGTTTCTGCCAATGTATGCTGAGTTAGCAGTATTATTAGTGACAACCCAATCTCCCAATCTGAGTCAGGGCTATTTATCTTGCAAGCATTATCAGACTTTGCTAGTTGTAGCTTATCTCAAGTCGTGTGCGTTTGGTCTGTGCTCTAAGTTCCTGTTTTCTGATTTTTGTTGAACGAACTTGGACCTTGCCTTTGAACATCCATTTGCCTAGCCCATGTCTTGATCTGCTATGTTCTTTGAATTCTGACCCCAGACTTTGACCTGACTACGCCGTTGTCTCACCACTCTGTTTATGATGAGCTCTCTTGGTATCTGACCCCTAAATAATAATAATTTTATTTCTATAGCGCCAACATATTCCGCAGCACTTTAAATTTCAGAGGGGATTCTTAACTAACCTGACTCACAGCTTGTCCGTGTCACATATTCATTATATAGGAGACATTGGAGCTGGTAGAAATACATTACATAGGAGACACTGTGGCTGGTGCATATACATCATATAGTAGATTCTGGGGCTGGTGCACATACATCATATAGTAGATTCTGGGGCTGGTGCACATACATCACATAGGAGACACTGGGGCAGGTGCATATACATTACATAGTTACATAGGAGACAGTGTGGCAGGTGCATTTACATGACATAGGAGATGCTGAGGCTGGTTTATATACATTACATAGGAGACACTGTGGCTGGTGTATATACGTTACATAAACACTGGGACTGGTACATTAACACTGCATAAGAGACACTGTGGCTGGTGCATATACGTACATCACATAAGAGACACTGTGGCTGGTGCATATTATACGTACATCACATAAGAGACACTGTGGCTGGTGAATATTATTATTATTTATATAGCGTCATTAATTCCACGGTGCTGTACATGAGAGGGGGGGTTACATACAAAGTTATAAATATCATTAACAGTAAACAAATTTACAATGACAGACTGGTACAGAGGGGAGAGGACCCTGTCCTTGCTGACATACATTCTAACGGATAGTGAGGAAGAGACAGAAGGTCGGGGGTGCAGCAGCTCTGGTGGTTTTGAGGCAGCGGCTCAATATAATATACATCACATAGTAGACACTGGGTCTGGTCCATATAAATTACATAGGAAACAATGGGGCTGGTGCACATACTTTACATGCGAGACACTGGGGCTGGTGCACATACAGTACATTACGTAAGAGACACTGAGGCTGATGCACATGTATCTCATAGGAAACAATGGGACTACTGTCTACATCAGAAGGACAAGAGCGCAGAACGAACTAAGGCCGGTTTCACATTAGCGCTTTTTCAGCGCGCGCACGGCCGGGGGTAGCTCCGCCCCCGAGCCGGCTCTCTGCCCGGCGTGCCCGCCCCTTGCTTGTAGCGCCGCCTACTAGCGGACAGCGGCGCCTGCGATCGGCGCACCCTATCTTTAGCATAGGGTGCGCAGATCGTGCACAGGCCGTGCGCTAGTTGCGCTTTGACCTGCGCTGCGCACTTTTGACGGTGCGCCGTGCGCGCCAAAGTCAAACTTTTCGGATTTTGGCGCGCACGGCGCACCGTCAAAAGTGCGCAGCGCAGGTCAAAGCGCAGCTAGCGCACGATCTGCGCACCCTATGCTAAAGATAGGGTGCGCCGATCGCAGGCGCCGCTGTCCGCTAGTAGGCGGCGCTACAAGCAAGGGGCGGGCACGCCGGGCAGAGAGCCGGCTCGGGGGCGGAGCTACCCCCGGCCGTGCGTGCGCTGAAAAAGCGCTAATGTGAAACCGGCCTAACTCTGCTCACAAAGAATGCCCTAATGCTGACACTGGCTAGCATCAGGACGTAATGCTTCACTGCATGAATCACAGCATTCAGTAGTGAATGCTGCGTGCCCAAGCTTGCAGTGTAAAGGGAAATTAAAGAGCCAGCAGCCAGCAAAATGGGGCCATCCATTGGCGCAGGCCAACTTGACAGATCCCTGGTGTACCGGTCTACTGCGGGTGGACGACGGACTGCCAGCTTCCCGCATACCTCTGTGTTTGAAGGTGACTCACATCCTCAATCGGAGACTGTAACGTGCACAGGGCACAGTGAGAAGCAGGTGACTAGGTCAGAGCCCCTTAGCCAGAAACCTGCATACACCGTGGAGTGTACTCTCGTTCCCGCGATCCCTTATACTGGACTGAGCGCAGCTTGTGGCGTTTGGGAGCGTGGGAATCTCCCACAGCCTTCAAGGATCTCTCACCCTGCCCGTGGACTGGAACACCCCGTCTTCTACAGACACCACTGAGACGTCATGTGCCGCTGTTGTAAGTACCACCGTTGGAGAACCGAGACGTTGCAATCAAGAAGACTACAGACTGATAAGTTTGACCTTCTCCCCTCTATCAAACTCTAGTTCGTTCCTGCCCTGTCCTCCATCCTAACATACCCTGTTTCCTCACTCTCCCTGCATGGAGTATCCCTGTTAATAAAACCCTGTTAACTCTTGATCTGTCTCCTATCCGTGATGACATCCCACATTCCTGTGATTTCTACACACGTTGCGGTTTTGATGCATCTTTGTATGAAATGGGAAGTTTAAATGTGTCCAGTTTGGGGCATTTATTTCACTGCTAAACCTATTTAATCCTGCTTGGAATAACTGCAGTAAAAAGCTGAAACAATTGGCAAAACAGCCACAAAGATAACAAGGCACAAATTGGTGCGGGTGTGTTATTCAGACATACCATAACCGACCCAAAACCGCAATGTGTGAACAAATGAAGCCAAATGTGATTTCTGGGCTCTGCTACCTGGTGCCTCCATCACATGGGGCGTCCTGACCCCATGCTGATCCCATACACAGCCATTATTGTGCATGAGGAGGAAGGCGCGGTAATCAGCACCAGCTCCGCCGTGACGGGCTCCGGAGAGCGGGGTGTAGGCAGCGGTGCCGGGAGTCCTCGAGCTGCTGACATGACACCACAGAGATGCTCTCAGCCCAGTATCCTGCACTCCCCATTGGGCGGTGAGGAGAAGGCAGAGCCGCCTGCAGACGCAGCGCACTGTGCGTAAGACGCGTTGGTGAATACAAGGTGAGGCTGCACATAGCATGACGTACTCTGGCAGCCGGGCTGGGAGACGCAGAGACCGCAGCGGGGAGGGCGATGCAATAGGCAAAGTAAACAGAGAAGAGCGGCAGCAGTGTCGGCTGCTCCAGAGCCCGGACCATTGGATTAGGAGCCGTGAAGCCCGAGTGTAGGCAGAAGTGCAGAGCATGTCCCGGGAGCGGTGTCTGCGGCGTCCCCTGAGCGGTAAGGAGCGCGGCGCATACACGGTGACCTTCCTGCACGGGATCGCACAGGTGCACGGCGCTGAGCAGGCGGGGACAGGGAGGCAGCATCTCCGGTGTGTGCGAATGGCCGCTCATGGATTGCATTATCACAGCGGAGGGGTAACCCAGCCCCTGTGCCGGACGGGTGCTGCTCTGAGGTACATAATGCAGCCATAATGGGGAGTATATGAGGACAGGAATCTGGAGGTGGCCCTGAACCTCCCTGTGCCCCGCAACCCTAGTGTTCATCTCCTGCTTGACATCCGCTATTCTCCAGTCCAGACCGTATATAGACATTACTCCACACAGCCCGGAGCTGCCTGCTCTGTGCCTGCCCTGTGTGCCTGCCTGTGTCCCTGCTCTGTGCCTGCCCTGTGTGTCAGGCGTGGGGCCACAGCACGGGAGCACTGTGTGTGGGGGCCTCATGGAGATATATAGGGAAATGCTGGTTACATGGTCATATATGTGGGTATATGCTACATATAGCATCTGTGTGTATAGGTACATGCTATATATATAAACATGCTGTACACAGTTGTGTGTATGCTGTATATATGGTCTGTGTGTGTATATATGTGATGTGTGAATATACATGCTGGACATCCATTATATGTAGGTGGTTACGTGGTACTTGTATGGTTATTACATTGTATTTCTGTAGGTTCATGCTGTGTGTACTCGGTCCCTATATTGTATGTGTAGGTACTTGCTGGGTGTGTTTGTATGTAACATATATAGTGCGTGGATGCCTGCTGTGCACACGGTCATTATATCGTATATATGCAGGTACCGTACCTTGAGGATATACACTGTACAATGGATTTTGGGCTCCTATGTGTAATCCCTGTCATGTTTTGCCTAGATGTATCCAGTGTGTTTTTCATGTAGCTGTTTGTGCAGTTGGGTGATTCTCTCTGATGGGTCCGTATATGAGATCTATGTAGGTCAGTCTTGAGGCCATATACTATGCACATGATGGTGCGTGTGTAATCCCTGTAGTTTGGCTGGGTGTGTGTAGTCTCCATCTAGTATTGGCTCTGTACGTGTAGCACACACTACGAGCATCACAGTGGGCTAATGCAGGTGACGTCAGTGTAACAATGAGAATGGCTGGTTAGTATTACATCAGCGCCAGCTTCTCTTCGTGATGGATTTCTCTCTCCGCAGCCTTATACAAACACTTGACTATGAGTTTGTATTTGGGCTGGCATTGCATTCTATCACTGCTGGTATAGCAAGGATCCCCATCCTGTCCGCTGTCTGCTTATTAGCTGTGGCTATACACAGGGAAGAAGCAATGGTGAGTGCAGACCCTGCAGTGGCTTGCTACTCTGTATGCTTTGGTGGGAGTGGGGGCTGTCACCTGTGATTTAAGAGAGCGGCAGTGCATTGTCATGCTCCATGCACAATTATGTAATCCGGCTAGAATTTCACTTTTTGGAATCTATAGAGATTCTTATCTCTTATATGAATCATGGTGATATCATCTTATAGATGTATTTTTTTCCTTTATAGAATAGCTCATGTATTTCTTCACACATGCCATAGTGCAGTTTTGTTCACTACACCATATAATGGAGTATTTCTGTATCTAGGTCAGTCCTGTGTTCATAATGTACCGTAATTGAAAATTATGTTGGTTAAGGAATACGGTGTGAGACGTGTCGGGGATCACGTGGGCTGAACTGATTTTGCCATACAAAAACTGTTCTAGAAACCTTATATAATCTTTGAGAGGGCAGCCTTTATGATGGCTTCCTATATCAGGGATAAAGGATTGGTAAATGTGTAGGTTTCCAGAATTTTACTGTAGGCATTAAAGTAGCACAAGCTGCAGCATTTGTATCCTCAAACAATCAAGTACTATAAAAACATCAGTCAGCCGAATCGTATGGCTTTTGCAGATTTCACAAGCGTTAAAAAAAAAAAAATCCATTGCTGACTCTTTAGATCCTATCAAGTAAATAATTTTAGGATATATTAACACGTGCAGCTGAGGCTCTGTCCACATCACATTCCTGGTATATGACTATATGGAGGTAATGGCCCAAAAAATAAATATGCAGTGGACCATTGTATGGGTATATGGTCAGCTGCTCCTTTAGGAAAAAAAAGATAGGGCAGCACATCCCAATCCAGCCAAAATGTGCACAAATGTTTCACTTTCAAATATACACCAAACAATATATCAATTTTGGACACTTCCCCTTCACCCACTATTAAAATGTATCCCTCTGACAAAGATGCCTCTGCTGCACTGTTATTGTATCTGCCTAAGGCCGGGGTCACACTGACGAGGAATACGGACGAGTGAGAGGCGTTAAAAGTACGCATTACACACGGACAAATGATTCTCTATGGGTTTGCTCCCAACAGCCGTATATTTCTCGGCCATATTCTACGGTCCGTGCCAATCGCAGCATGCTGCGATTGTCAGCGTACTACGCGCGTAGTACGCCAGTGCAAGTCTATGGTTGCGCAAAAAGTACAGATTACACACGGACCAGACATGTGACTTGCGAGAAATACGCACCCGGTGTCTTTTAGCAAAGCCGGCAATTCAGTGCACGATACAGTAAACTCACACTGACAGTTTTAACAAAGAAACGAAAGAATAGATATATATACACACAGAATACATATATATGCATTCTATGTGTCTATATCTATTCTTTGGTTTCTGTTATAAACCCTGTCATAGGGCTCCATTATATGTCCATTTTGCAAGCCTGCGAGAGAATCTCCGCATACGGATGGTGACATGCCCAAAATACGCAACCACACCTTGCTTACGGATGACATACGGATCACTATTTAGGGGTCATTCATCCGTATTACGCCTGTAAACTACGGACCGTATTTTGCGTCGGTTAGTGTGACCCCGGCCTAAAAGATGGACACCTCCTTAAAGTAGAGTTCATATTCTGGACTCCATTTGAATGATCGTAGTCCATATTTACAATGGGAACCATTCTGAGTACAGCTTCTCTGGTATTCAGACGGAAACTCCAGAGTCAAAAACAAGGTAAAAAACGTAGTTTGAACCCTTCCTCGGAGATAATCAGTAGTAAATGCAATGTCTCGATGGCAGAAAATTTGTGCACATTTATTCTAAATTATTAATTGTGCAATACCCAGTCTTATAATTGTCTGAGGAGTTTTATACTGGTACCAATATTTATCACTGTTGCTGATGTTTGTAAGTAACAAAAACACTGAAACAAATGGAATACAACTCAACAGAGCTGCTAATGAAGTGCTGTAACAATTTGTCATCCGCTGATCCTTATGCTTTGGTGGAGAGCAAATAGTTTTTTACTATCTATGTTAATTGTGAGAGTGTTGCAGGCCAAAAATTCCAATAGAAGAAATAAAGGAAGGTCCGCAAATCCTTTATTGTACAATCAATTCAAGTTCATTCTCCTGTGGCTCAAATTGCACAAACATGGTCAGTCTGAATAGCAGTCCCTCACTCCCCACCATTGTAGACATGTAAGGATAGAAAAGATCTTCAAAGTGAAACGGCTCTGTAGTAATGTTCTGCCCCAGAAGAAGCTGTAACAGCGAAACCTGGGGTTGGGCACTTGCGAGCTGCAAGGACTTTTATATAATGTGTTGGGTTTTGTAATTGATATTGTGTATATAAAAACAAGTAATGTTCAATCATCCAAGTGTAAGGTCTGCTCACTATGGTATCACCGCTACTATATCCTTAGGAGTATAAAGGGCAATATTGGGAGTTTTAGTAAAGTTGCACTGGAGAACTACAAGAATCGGTGGACAGCCATTGCAACATAGCTGTTCCACTTTGGAAACCTTTTGTCCTTGCGTGTATACAAATATATGGTGGCTGAAAACTGCTATCCGGACAATGACCATTTGTGCGATGTGAGCCACAGGAGCGCAGACTGATCTCTAAAGAATTGAGTTCATGTATATTGGACAAGAATATTTGTTTATAAAACTGTACAGTGGAGCATGGATAAAAAAGTAAGCCGTAGAAGGTTTCTTTTTCGCAGATTGCGACGATACACAGTATATTCCACAGTATACCTATGTGGGGAAGGTTTGGCACCGATACTTTTATTTATCTCTCATTGTAACAAATTGGGTGACCAGTGATCTCTAGCGCTACGTGGTCTGCCAGTTGATGTGGTTCATAAACACTCTCACTTCTCGATAATACTGCTCACAGGCTATGTTCACACATGGCGCATTCTTGCAGTGTTTTTTACTTTAGCAAAAAATGTGTTGTATTGTACTAGCAAAGTAAATGAGCTTTCTGAAATCTCATTCATGCTGCTTTTTGTTTCCACTTTTTTTTTTTTTTTTGAAATCTGCAACATTCAAATGAATGGGGAAAAAACCACATACTGTGTGCATCGTTTTTCTTTCCATCACTCTGGTTATCGCTGCAGAAAAATCTGCAGAACAGTCACTGCGTAAGAATCATTCCCTCAAAGAAGGAATATTTAGAAATCAAGAAATGTCTCAAGCTGGCTAGTTATAACGGTGAGATTGTCTTACAGTAGCACACTCACATTAAATGAGCTCTTTACAACGAGCCATTGTTTCACTAATGTTTGTAAAGCAGACGGCATGGTTCCAGGCTTGGGTTATACAATGAGACTGAAGGAAAAAATTGAACACCGTGATTAAGAAGAGTGTCCCAGTACTGTATAGTGTACCGTATATGTTGGAAAGTCCGGTTTGTTTTGCGTGTATACGTCTGTATTGTCTATATCTATTTTAGAATGTTTTAGTTTTTATTCTTAAAGGGAATGTGTCCTCTGAAAATGATGTATTATTTAAATCAGTTTTTTGTGTTAAAATCAATCTTTAAATGTTTTTCTTTTTTGCTAATTTTTATATTTTAACCACTCTTTTCACATTAGAACACTAGAGCTTTTGTAGATTGAGACTTCTTGCAGTTTCAGGAAAACTACATGTAGATTAGCAGCCATAAACTGGCATCTAATAAGTGTGTGCAAAGCTCATTATGAAGGCAGGGGGAGCTGGTCTTGTGAACGGTCTTGCCTTACCAGCTGTATATAGAAGTGTTAACTGTCATTATAAAAAAGCATTTGATGATAATGAGACTGCTGAGCCCAAAAGGCCAGTGGGAAAATTGTCAGATGTCTATTTTTGTTTTTTTTCTATAGATCATGATATGAAAAAAAAAAAATGGCTAAACCATTAAGTAGATTTTAAGGGCTCATTCAGACGTCACATTTTTGTATACAAGTGCTATCCGTGCTTTTCATGGATAGCACTCGAACTTATACTAGTCAATAGGGCTGTTTGCATGTCCATGTTTTTTCCCCGAAGCAAGCAGTCTGCGCAAAATTGAGGAGAAATGTTCGATATTGATCCGAGTGTCAGATCGAAATCGGGAATGCAAGTCTATGGGTCCGTGAAAAAAACAAGCAGTACTCAGAGAACGTGCTGTGGGCTTATTATGTACAATGGAAAAGCCCCTTATAAAATAATTAAAACCCAAAAACTACAGCGCAACAAAATGTTTAAAATGTTATGTGAACAAATCTCAGTAAATGCCCCCATTCCTTATTGCTTGTTACTTTCCTCGTGCTTTGTACCAGACGTTCAGGTAAGATTTGATCCGTTTCGCTCCTGCTGTTCTTTTCTTCATCGCCAGCAGGGATCTTATATTTGGTGGCTGCTGTTTTAAACTTTATTTGAAAATCTTTTTGATTTAGTTTTAGCATCTTCATTTCCACATGACTGGAAAGTAGAATACATTTGTAAATTTTAAGTCTTCGTATGTAATCTAATATATCTGGAGTACATATAAAGTGGTCTTGTTTCGATATTGATCCGAGTGTCAGATCGAAATCGGGAATGCAAGTCTATGGGTCCGTGAAAAAAACAAGCAGTACTCAGAGAATGTGCTGTGGGCTTATTATTTACAATGGAAAAGCCCCTTATAAAATAATTAAAACCCAAAAACTACAGCGCAACAAAATGTTTAAAATGTTATGTGAACAAATCTCAGTAAATGCCCCCATTCCTTATTGCTTGTTACTTTCCTCGTGCTTTGTACCAGACGTTCAGGTAAGATTTGATCCGTTTCGCTCCTGCTGTTCTTTTCTTCATTGCCAGCAGGGATCTTATATTTGGTGGCTGCTGTTTTAAACTTTATTTGAAAATCTTTTTGATTTAGTTTTAGCATCTTCATTTCCACATGACTGGAAAGTAGAATACATTTGTAAATTTTAAGTCTTCGTATGTAATCTAATATATCTGGAGTACATATAAAGTGGTCTTGTTTCGTGTACAGAAAGCATCCAGTGTTTTGAATGCCTCATCTTAAAGGGACCCTGTCATCTGATTAATTTTGCCCAAACTTCAGGCTGCACAAGTTCGACATCAGCTGCTTTGTTGCAGCCAGGTATGTTTTACTAGGGAATGCAGTGTTTCATGGAAATAATACTGGATATAAGCTAACCTGTGCATCTAGAATGACTAGTCCTAGGCAAGTCTTTGGGGGCTTCTTCCCGCCCCCTCACCCTGACTGACGGGTCTCTCACTATGCACACACAGTGTCCTTTTTATCTAAGCAAATGTGTTAATATTAAATTTTTCAGTGTATGGGTATTAGAAGAGGTCTGAAAATAACACATGAATAATTAAGCTGCGTTCCAGTTCAGCCGGTGTGCGATGACAGGATTCCAATTAACTGTGTCGTATTGTGAAGTAAAAAGGCTCTTTGATAAGTTATGTTCTCGAGTAAACAGGCTTACATGTTACCATGGTCTAAAATAATTTTAGGTTTCGTATATATCTTTATTAAATGGCCATGGGTACATTTACATGAGGTTACATCGACTGTGCAGATTTTGCAGGACAAAATCTTCTTGTTGACCATCACTGGCAAATAGAAATCCTTTATGTCATTAAAGCAATTTTCCACTTGAAATAGAGTAGACCTCAAATGCTATTATGTGCCTAAAATAACACAGAGAGCAGGTATTCACCCTC
Organism: Dendrobates tinctorius; assembly: GCF_039654945.1. Classification (NCBI taxonomy): domain Eukaryota; kingdom Metazoa; phylum Chordata; class Amphibia; order Anura; family Dendrobatidae; genus Dendrobates; species Dendrobates tinctorius. Next base: position 11,553,356 of record NW_027361749.1, read on the forward strand.
CCCAGGTCTAGCGCCGGCTCTCCACCATTGCTCAGGTCTTGATGTGCTTGGAAACAGCATTTACGTCACGATCGCGCTCATCACCGCAGCAAATCACTGAGCTCAGCGGCTCATGCCTTCTACCACAACCAAGCTGATGAGCTCAGTGATTGCCTGCAGTGGTGATGCGCACTGTTGGTGTGTTGTCACTGCTGCAGCCCAAATGCCTATACCTAATTAGCAGCGTGGAGCCATCAGTGGACTTGAGGAGGGTGCGTACCTGCTCTCTTTGTTATTTTAGTTAATATAAGAGTGTTTGTGCTCCACTTTCCTTTAAGTGGAAAACCCCTTTCAAAAGGGCATGTTTGCGGCAGTAAAATAAGTTATACTCGCCTCCGGTGCCAGCACCGTTCCAGCGGTGTCTGCACTGGTTCTCTTGGGATTGGATGCAGGGCTCATGTGACATAAGACATAACAATCGGCCCTAGCTTCACTCTCTCTGCCTTTGGACATATCAGACATCAAGAGGAAGTCAGACCTGCGGCTGGTGACTCACTTCCTCTTGATGTCTGATACGTCCGAAGACAGGGAGAGAAAAACTAGCCCTGATTGAGTGCAGGACTCGCATGACATAACAATGTCAGCACTGGAGGGAAGTATAAGTGTTTTACTGGTGCAAATATGCTGATTGAGATGGGGTTGTCCGAGTAGTGGACAATCCCTTTAAGTAAGCATGTATGATGTGTTGAATTTGGTTGATCTTAAGCATAGTAAGGTATTCTGGTGAAATGTAAGAAATAAAGTTGTTTATTTTATACAGTTTTGCATATTAGATTGTATGTTTTCCATAAAATACAATGCTCTTTATTCAGGGTGATTTATTCCCTACTTAACCTGGAAAAATTGATGTAACTTCTAAAAGAGGCTGTCGACTGTACTGAAATTTGGAATGCAAATACTTTGGTTCATGAGATGGGAGAGTGCAGTGAACCACAGCTACAAGAAACATCCTCTTTCCAAGTGGCCTCGCCAACTTGTTGCCCCGTTATTGTCAGTGGTTCCAGACCTTCACCTATCGGTCTATTCGTGGAACACTGACAAAGCCTGGTTTCATGTATATGGCTATGACAGTTCACAAAATACTCATATTTGGGCAGCTGACAACCCCTTCGTGCGTCATCCATAAAAAGTTGGTATTTGGTGTACCATTTCCAGGAAGCGCATAATTGGCCCAAAATTTTTGAAGCAATAGTGACTACAGCGGTGTACAGGGAAATCTTCCAAACCTTCATCAGTCGGCTGGATGATGAGGAAATTAGAGTGGGCTACTTCTAACAGGATGGTGCAACGTGTCACACGTCGGTTGTCAGCATGACAGAGATTGAAGCCTTCTTTGATGTCAGAATAATCTCCAAGGTACTGTGGCCACCAAGAAGGCCCGATTTAACATTGCTGGATTTCTTTCCTTTGGGGCCATTTGAAAGGTCGGGTGTACAGTAACAAGTTATAAATATTACAGGCTCCCCGCCGAGGGAACATACTGCGAGAAATTCAGGCTATGACCCCAGACGTTCTGCAGAATACATTCAACAATATGCAACAGCGTGTGCAGGCGTGCGTGGATATGAACGGTGGACACCTGCTTTAAAACATAATTTTCTCATGAACCAAGGTGTGTGCCTTTCAGTACAATAAATCGTCTATTTTAGAAGTTACAGCAATTTTTCCAGGCAAAGTAGCGAGTGAATGAACCTAATAAAAACAAAATAGTGTTGATATATCAAACCTGATCACCAATCTCATCCAGATATGCATATGTAAATTATATATATTTTTATACATGCATATCTGGATAAGATTGGTGATTAGGTTTGATCTACTAAGACCTATATCAACACTATTTTGTTATATTCCATTGTAATTTAAAAGTAATATGGCCCCTCTTTATTCCAGCGGCTTGTTTTTATTCTGCTGCAGTAAAAATCCTACTTTGCAACTTGGCTCCCATTTGTGTGACACTATCGCTCTGTAGGCAGCCTGTATGTTTTCTGATGGCTAATTTGCTCAGAGAGTTATTCTTCATACAGTGCCTGATATCATTTGGAAATGGGTCATAAGCATATTGCTGCACAGGGTCACGACTACATGTATGAGCGATGCCGCCTACCAGTTCTGAGTGTTCTTCGTTATTTTATCTTTGTATCCGTATATTTTCCTTATAAGAATACTATATACTATATTCTGTATCGTATCCACGCTACAAACGTCTGTGAATATTCTGGCCAACATACTATTTTTACATGACGCCAAGCCACGCTTTGGCAGGGAATAGCTGTTCTTCTTAAAAGGTTTTTTCTAAGCTTGCGATTGGGCTCTCTTTAACCCAAGTGCAAACAAAATAAGTGCAGCATTTCTCAAGTCCTTTCTGAAAGGGCCTAAGTTCTCTGTCCTGTTCCCCAACCCTCCAAGCCAGATAGACTTGGAAAAGTGAGGTACAAGTGCCCACCATGCAATCTTGAAGTGGACCAGAAGAGTTTCCTTCCCTCTGCTGAGATTATTTTCCATTTTTGGAAAAATAGATTGAAATAAAGTGCAAAACTAAATTGTGCTCATGTAAATATTTAAAAAGCATCCTAGATGTTGGTTATAACTAAAAGGGATACAACTTAGAGCCCTCAGTATCTAATACATGCAATGGTAATTTTAATTGTTTCATGTTACAACTAATAAACATACAAAGCATTTGTCTGTGTCCCAGGGAATCCGTCTTCAACCACTTTCTCCTAATAATTCTGATAATGAGCCACTTGGCTGCAGCAGGAGCCTCCCCCCAATTCATTCCCTGTCTGCAATAGAACACAAATATTCGTGACTTATTGCCAAAGTTCCACCGCCTCAATTGTTCACCAGCAAAATATTGAAGAGATCTGCAGGAAATTAATGTAGGATCTTTACAAAACATATCTAAAGAGCATGTAAAAAGTCCTGAAGGCTAATAAACTATAAAGCAAGAGTATTTCCTGCTTATTTTCATCAGGCATTTCAGAATGTACTGTTCCTTAAAGACTATCCTTGTAAAGGATGGATATGCTACAGATTTTCTGTCTGGATTTCCACATGTAAAATCACTTAATAACTGTCTTGTTTATATGAAAGTGCCTACTGAGATAGCTGACAAGCATTGATGAGGACCACCCACTGGCCTGCTAACCATAGGGATAGAAATTTCAGTCAAATGAGTATAAGGTTATGTTTCCACACTGCGTACTTGCAGCGCTTTGGACGCAGCAGACACCCCGCTCCGCCCAAAGCGCCGCCCCCTGTTGTACACGCAGTGATTCCGAATGTGTTCACTGACCACATCCGGAATCACTGCATCATATCCATAGACCGGGTTGTTTATCTTGCGGAGACAGAGCGTCTTCACAAGATAAATAGACATGCTGCAGTCTTGAAACATGTGCCGCATGTCTGGTTATGCAGGGCCACCAGATGCAGCCCTGCACGCATAGTGGAGATGGGATTTCATAAAATCCCCTCCACTATGCTGTAACACCTGGACGCTGTGACTGTACGCAGCGTCCAATCCGCAGCAAATACTGAAGTATAACGCCACATGGAAACCTACCCTTAGGCTACTTTCACACTTGCGTTAGGAGGCGCAGCGCATGGCCGCCATGCAGCTCCTCCCCCTGCCGCGCCCCCTCCGGTCAGCGTCTCCTCCGGTCAGCGTCTCCTATTCGAGCATGGCTCTGCATACGACCTGCGTACCCTATCGTTAGCATTGGGTACGCAGGCCGTGCGCTGGTATGCTTTTGGGTATCGACATTTTGTAATGATTTATTATTGCACTAAACTTTGGCAAAACGCTAACTATGCAGCAAAGTTGTCAAACAGCATGAGCCACTTTTATAAACTTGGCTCATTGCAGACTCTACAGTCTTAGTTTAGTCTATTTTACATTACACGGGATTAGTAAATCTGCCCTGTTCTTTTGGCTGTAATTAAAAAAGCTTTTTAATGTTCAGAGTGTGCTGTTAATAGTTATGTTAACATCTCATCCCGTGATCTTATTAACAGAAAAAATTGCTAAGTGAGTCCAGCAGCCTTGATATTTTTCGGGAAGTTCTTACTTTTACTGCAGATATCAGGTATTGTTTTGGGATTGTATGAAACATGCCTAACATCCTACAATGTGATAACAATAAAATGTCCTTAACTCGCCTTTGAAATCCTTCTCCTCCTTTCAGCGCCACTTGCTTCAGATGTCCATGCCAGTCCTGGTCATGTGCCATACATCATTATTGACTGCTGCAACCAATCGCTACCCTCAGTGATTCTGACTACAAAGGGTAGTGATTGGATGCAGCAGTCACGAAAATTATGAGTGACTTGTGACCAACTGAAGGACTGGCGTAGACCACCAAAGTGGTGGCACTGGAAAGGAGTGGGATGTGGAAGAAAGATATACGGTAGTTATTTTTGTTACTACATTGCCTACTGTTATGCAAACTTCATTAAAGACACTTTCTTTTGATCCTCATTTGATTACTCGCAAAGGAAGAATTATTTGTGTCTAAATATCATTATGTAAGTAGAAACCTCTTATTACAAGGGGAACAACACTTTCCAGAGGACAGGTGGCCGCCTTCTAGTCGTATAAGCTACGGGCTGTACGTTCTGTTCATATTCTTATGAAATGCATATTAAAGCTACTACATTCAAGTATTGTGTTTCTCCGAAAATAAAACAGGGTCTTATGTTAGTTTTTGCTCCAAAAGATGGGTAGGGCTTATTTTCAAGTTAAGTCTAGTTTATATTTAAAGAACAACCAGATTTATTATTGAACAAAAAAATCAATATTTATTCAAATAAAATAATGTCATCACATTCTGGAACATCATAACTGGGCAAATCCTGAATTCCATCATGAATCTTGGGATCCTATTTTCTTCTTCCATGTACAATAATTTACTATTTACACAGGCTAACGAAGAACGATAGGGTTATTACAACCACTAGATCATTCTGTCCCAATACATATATTATCGGAAGCACATCTCATGTTTACACCGGGCAATGTGCTAATGAGAACAATGGTCCTGATTCTTTAGGACTGGCGTTGTGCAGGTCAGTTTTAATTATCGGTGCCGGTGGAGTAAGATGCACCTAATTCATTAAAATGGGCATTCCACTTAATTTAAATTAGGAATTTTAAAGGTGCCGTGTGCCTGTAGCAGAAATGTACATATACACTCATACACTGCACATACATAAGTGTGTGTGTGTATATTTATATATATTTACACACACACTGTCTAAGGAGCCATAAGATTTCTGCATCTGGTTACTCGAACCCTTGCATTGATTAGAACGGCTTCACATTCCTTTTAGCAAGGCAGGTTTTCCTTGCTCTGTTATTGCAATGGTTAATCAGTTCTGTCTATCTCTTGGAGCTCTCCCTCCTGAATTGTCTTAGCTGTTCTGTGTTGGCCACTCTCCTCTGGTATATATGCTCATCATTTGCACTTGGGAGTTGTCAGTGATAGTTTACCACTTCCTGGTTTGTATTTGAAGGAGAAGTTCAGTGTCTAGAGTAGGTGGAGTGATTTTTTTTTTTTTATTTCTGTTTTCAGTTGGTTTGTGTGTTTATCTCCCTATCCTCTACCCATTTAGTTTCTCCCTTATTCCCACTCAGTTGTTTTGTGAGTGTATTTGTATGATTGTAGTTTTCTTTTATCACTGTCTGTTTACCCCGTCTGGTTTGTGTTATCCTATACACTTCTGTCCCATACCTCCCTGGGTGGCTGAGGAAAGAGAAAAGAGCTAGTATCGGAGCATAGCAAGGTACAAGACCCCAGCTTCTCCATTATCTGGGGTAACCTGAGGGACAGGAATAATCTAGGGTTCCCCTAGTTTGAGGGACAGAGTAAGTGCACATTGACCTTAGCAATTATGTGACACACAATGCACATGCACAGGTATATACAAACACTTTATATACATACCAACCTGTCTTCTCTTCAGCGCTAGACTCCTGCACTCCTGCATCAGTATCCCAAAGAAATGCTAAGGGGCCCTAAGAGAGTGCGAACCCTGGCCGATTGCCCATTTTTAAAAACGTCAGCCCTGAAAGTGACTAGAGTTTATTTTTTGAGTTGGGTTTGTAGTTCAAGCATATTCCAAAAATGCTACAAAATCATGCTGGGACTTATTTTTGGGCAAACACTGTGTTTGTGAAAAAGCGGACATGTAATATAAAGAGAAAAATATTACTATAGTGTCAAGTCAATTTTAGAAGCTTTAGCATGCTTTTTCTGGAAGCTTATAATTTTCATTGTCAATATGGATAACCTCCTAAGAGTCCATAAATACAGAACAAAGAAGCAATTTCTAATCACTAGGAAAGCAATACCAGTGAGACTTCATTACATGTGTAATCTATGCCAGCCGGGACTTGCTGCATATTTAAGAAGTTTGGTGTAAGATTACTTTTGTCCTCCAATCCTATAAAATCTGTTGCGGTGATGACATTTTTTCTACACATCTGTGCACAATATTACAAGCTGCAGAGCAGGATTTTTATTGCTAAGGGTTTTTTAGAATGCCCAGCATAAGAGTAACCGATTGAGACATAATCCCTAGGAGGAAACAGCCTCTCTTGGCCTAAGGACCAGATGAATTGTTGTTTTTTTGTCTAAACTAAACTGAATTTTAATGCTCATACAAGATAATATTTGTTACTGATTTTTTTTTATGGAAGATGCAGGAAAAAATATAGTTTTCATTTTTATTTTATATTTTTTTTTTAAGATAACTTTTTGATGTAAGAATTCCTTATACGTTTTGCTTTATTGGGGCTGAACTCCAAATAATAAGCGGGTCTCCGTGACATGTTTTGTGAAACAACGTACTCTCCCCTAGAAACAAGTCTCAGTCAGTAACTTTGTTTTACAATTTATATGGGAACATTGCATTATTTATTTATTCCTGTGTAATCCATGAGAATAAAATAAATATATAAAATCAAAGAAACAAGGCAGTACATTATGAGACATTGGGTGCCTGCCGTTTTTTCTAGTTATGGCCATTTAACCCATTAACGTATTCGTTTATTACATTTTAAAAAAGCATTAGGCCCATTAATCATAGTTTGTTTTTTTTTACAATATTTTAATGAAATACTGTTAGAATTGTCACACAATTTCTGCACAACTTGTAGTTGCAAACAAATATTGTGACTTAGTTCTGACCAGTTCTGTCAACCTTTTTCTTACAAGTGGGCAGCATTTTTCTGGGTTTGGGTGTAGACTACATATTAATTCCAATATACGCCAAAAAAATAGCATCAATTATGACAAATGTACCCCAGTTCCTGACTGCAGTACATTTTACAGTGGCGCATGGCAGCTGAGAGATGCCCCAAATTCCTTAATAAATTTGGCGTATCTTAGGCAAGCCCTTCATCAAGATGGTTTTACAGAACACCGTGTTAGGGATGGGCGAACGTGAACTGTATAATTTGGGGTCCATACTGAACACCTTGTGTCTGTGCATGAAGCCTGAGCACTGACTTCTCCCTGCAATCCGTTACTGTTCGGGTTTGGCAGTCCGAGCATCCGGAGGGCATCATTAGAGGGTGGCAATGCAAGAAACTGAAGTAACTACAGCGCCACCCCCTATGATGTCCTTTTCCAGGAGGAGTGATAGACGCTGCAGGGAAGAAAGCATAGCATCACCCTCCTGTGACGTCCTGTTTGAGACTCCTGTCAAATTAAATATCACAGGAAGGCAAGTAAAACCACATTTAGTGATGAGCTAGATAGAAGTGTAAGTTATTTATTAATAAAGCTTATTGCAAAAGTGGTTAGGGTGTAAAGATAGATATTTAGAAAGTAAATTTTAGGCACTGTATCACCCTTTTAATATTAAAGACCTTTGATAGTTAGGGGCCCCAATTTTTCAGTGTGGGCCACAATTGTCCAGCTACACCATTAGTAAAACCCATCTGGTTTTTGCTGCACAGTTTGAGGCGACATGGCAAGAACTATGGCACAGCTGCCATGTGTACATTTACCCTAGGGCAGTGATGGCGAACCTTTCCGAGACCGAGTGCCGAAACGGAAACCCAAAATCCACTTATTTAACAGAAAGTGCCAATATGGCAATTTAACATCACATCACAGAAGACCTGCAAAATACGCTCTCTCACACTCACTCTCTCAAAATATATACATGCACGCACTGCCCCTCTGCAAAATCTATACCGATACACACACTCCCTCTGAATAAGCAGCCCCCCCCCCCAAAACTAAACTTAATACATTTAATGTCCAGCTCCTACTGGAGCTCTTGCCAGTGCACGCCCGCACTGTCTTTACTCCTCTTCGGCCCTGGAAGCAATGTAGCAGGTTGTCATTTGACAAGGTTTTGGTGAGGCTATTTTTGCAGATGTGTTTTTTTGAGTTTCTCTGTGTTAGCTGTTTTGAAATTAGTGTTAGGACTCGCCAGTTAATGGGGACCCTTGGCATTGGGTTGCGAGTTTATCTGTTTTGGCCAAAATAGTAACCAATACATAATTTAATGTATTTATCATGTGCATCATTTTTTCATCTTTTTATTACTTTTTTTTTTTTCATTTTTTTTGCTGGATGCAGCTAGGCCCCTTTATGTTGGCTTGGTTTTCTGTGTGGTTCATATATAGTGCTGGACAGCCCGCCTGCTAATACTATGGGCATGATCAATAGGCTGTTTATCCAGACACTTTGCATCACACTTACCTGTGTGACTGCGTCCTATTCAAGTCTTATCTGTGTGTATTTTTTCTACTAGGCAGCCGACCCCTCTGTGATTCAGGTGAGTGGGTGGTTCTCATCAGTAGAGTGCACCTGTGCTGCTTCAGCCTTTATCAATGGGGGCCTGCTGCTAGTGCATTTGACAAGGTTTTGGTGAGGCTATTTTTCATGATGTGTTTTTTTTGGGGTTTTTTTAGCTTCTCTGTTACCTGGGGCTGACAGCATCGCCGGGGGGCACATAGCTTCAGGGGACAGAGATCATATGGGAGCACAAATATCAGGGGGGCACAGGAATCACAGGGGGGCACATAGATCACAAAGGGGCACAAAGCTGGGAGCCACAGAGATCACAGGGGGGCATATAGCTGGGGGAGCAGAGAGATCACAGGGGGAACAGAGATCGCAGGAGGCACATAGCTGGGGGGCACAGAAATCAGAGGGGGACATATAGCTATGGGGCACAGAGATCACAAGGGCTATATAGCGGGGGGGCACATAGCTGAGGGGCACAGATCACCAGCGGAAAGGCACAGAGCTGCGTGCACAGAATCCACCAGCACACAGGCACAGAGCTGCTGGCACAGAGATCGCTCTGGACTCTCTGGCAACAGCAACCCGTCCAGGACGGGAGTGCATTGGGCGCTAATCCCTCCCACCCAGATGACGTCATCATTCATGCGTAGGCAGCGTTCTGTAATGAACGCTGTGCACTTGGAGGGTTAAAGGGCTGGCAGGATACGGCTGCAGACCAAGCATTGCGGACTCCGTGGACCTGCCCGCGGGCCGTATGAGAAGCCAGCGGGCCGGAGGTTCCCCACCCCTGGTTTAAATATATTAGTGTCTAAAAGACGCAAATACATTTGAACATCGGAAGGGAGTGGAGTGTGTGCGGCGGCAGGACTGGCATGCGTGCCCACAGAGAAGGCTCTGTGTTCCCCCTGTGGCACGCGTGTCATAGGTTCTCCATCACTGCCCTAGAGACTAATTCACACAAACATTTTTTGTCACCTTGTCTAAACTGAATACAGTCACATACTACAGTTATAACAGGCTGAGCTGTAATTGACAGCTTTTGTGCTTCTGATGTAGTGAAATTAGGGATTACTAGAAGCATCAAGTTCCTTTGATAGAGTAATAATTCCTTGTTATGACTTCAGTGACTTTCTGTGTGTCGTCTTCCTATAGCTACTGAGTGCCATCATTGTATCAGAAATGTGTTCCCTGTACCAATGTTCCAGTTTTTCTGAGCAGCATTTTACCTTAGTTTTGTGTGTGCAGTCATCAATCTAGTTTGTCCAGATGCAGTTTTTAGTCTATATGCAGCTTATAATGTTGGTACAGTTTTTTTCTTGGATGCATAAACGATCATTGAGGTTACATTTCACAGCAAGTTGGTCGAAAGTTATCTATGGAGACCCCAAAATATTAACGCATTTGGTTGAAGTATTGTGATTATATTCTATAATGAAAAAGTAACTGTGCATTTAAAGAGGCTATCTGGTCCAGACTGCTAAGTCTGCAGTCACTCTGTATGACTGCAGACTTAGAAATCCACCAGTTCACTCACTAGACTGGGCCTGGGCAGGAGTATGTATAATGCATACAAACCCCCTCCGGTCCCGGGGCAGAAATCGGTGAATCCCCCCAGCACACAGTGCATGCACTTGGGGGGGAGTCATAAGACTGCAGTCACATAAAGTGACTGCAGACTATCGATTTGGGACCAGAGAACCCCTTTAGTGTTTGATAAATTTTTGCTGTTATATCATAGTCTCAAATAGTGATGAGTGAACGTGCACCGATAAGGGTTAGCATATAAGCATGCTCGGATAACACGAGTGTCTTCAGCGTGCTCAAAAAATATGTTCAAGTCTCCACGCCTTCATGTGTCACGGCAGTTCGACAGTGGCAACACATACAGGGAATCCCTGCATGTGTAATGGCTATTAAACAGCCGCGAGACATGCAGGCACGGAAACTCGAGCATATTTTTTGAGAAACCCCGAAGACAGTTGGTTAGCACAGGAGCATGCTTAGATTACACCTTATCGGGCACGTTCGCTCAAACTAGTCTCAAAACATTCATTGCATTTTTAAAAGCTATTGACCCCTTTAACATGGAAAAAATGTTTTGTTTTTTTTACATGTTAGTGGTCTTTTTGTTAATAAAAATTACTCCCCTTTTTAAAAAAGACTGAGGAAGGTAAACTGAAGTATTTTCTATCCGTTGACTCTTAATGATGGATCAGTAAAAAAACAGCTGAAATGCTAAGTATTTCTTTCAATTTTCAACTGTTTTTAAAGAATCCCCATGGACTTCAATGCCTAAGTTTGGTCTGAATAACCCCCCATCATGGAGCTACATCATAAGTGTTCAGTTTAGTTACTTGATTTTATCTTTTTACATAAAGACTAGCAAATTTAAACACATTATTTTTTTCAAGACCACTTTCAACATTCGAGAGCGTGACTTGCCATCTGAGTCAGAAGTGAGTGAAAGACACGAGGAGGAGGCAGGAACATTTACAGAACTGTGATCAGGGACTGAAGAAGAAGAGCAGGCGGCCAGCAGTAGTCCTACTGTGGCCTTGGACACATCCCTCCCTGCGGCACCTATAACCACGCATGTCCTGCAGAAGAAAGAAGGCCCTCACCAACATCTTATGTCTATGATGAAGGTGTTGGTGCCTTTGGCCGATGCCTCGCCCTCAGTCTTTGCCAGGTCCCGGCTGAACTGAAACTCAGAACTCAATCGGCCATGCTTTTTATGTTGGAAGCTGTGATGCCTCCAAATGACCCCGAGGTTGTCTTCGACTTTTTTGAGCGGGATCATTTTAGGCGACAGAGCAATCCACCCTTTGTCACTTTCTTGGCCTCCTAGACAGCACCACCACTTGCCCCATAACCATATGATCATGGTGCAGGACCTTAGGCGCAAATGCCTTTCCGCCAACCAGAAGAAAGGTAGCGTCAAGGGTCAGAGTACCATGATAACAAAGAGGGACCAGGCACACATCGGCGTCAATGAGAGTACCCTCATGATCCAACATGTGGCCCAAGTGTCCAGGGGACCTATGACCCTCCACAGCCCTCCAAATACCATCCATCTTACACCCATGGCCTCTCTGCATCTTTGAATGTGACACCCCCACACCTACCTACCCACCATCATCCTTCCAATAGTCCCACCAGCCTGGCCTGATCACTCACATCCTATTATAATTTATAAGATTGAAATTTATGTTGTTTGTGAAGATAACAAACATTCATTTTCATAACGGCAGAGGTTTTTTTTTTTTTTCTTTTTAACAGTTTAAGTTTTTTTTTGCATAGTATGAAGTAAAAATTGCTTTGGAAAACAAGTGTCTGTGTTGTTTGAATTCACTACTCCAATTGGAGTGAACAATTTTAAAATATAACTTTTAATAGAAAATAAAGTGACTAAAAAATCTAATTGTTCACTGTGCTTATATTGATTTAATATGGAGATATCGAAAAGGATGATGCCTTGTTTGTGGGAAAGTTTTAACAGCAACACGCTGTATTTTAGTGGGCACAATTCATGTTATATTTGTTATTAATGCTGACTTAGTCGCTGCGGTTATTTATTAGATCCATATTCCTATATAGACGATGAAGAGATTTTAACAGCAACACACTGTATTTTAGTGGGCGCAATACATGCATCTTATTAATGTCTTTTAAGGATGTGCCATAAGTGCAGTAGATTAATTATCGGGATCCCCAGGAAGTGGGTATAATAGGAGTTGTACGGCGTATGTAAGCATTCCCATTTGCATCGGAACAAATGACACCCATGTGAGTCAAGAAAGCTCTACGCGTTTCATCATTATTTGTTGCTGCTATGATCGTCAGGGGCTAGCAGTCATCACCAGATTATTTGTTATTAATGATAGATAGTATGGGCATGGTTGCAGGCCATGTATGGCGGCCAAACTGGCGTGTATTTAAAAGGAGTCTGTCACCCCATTCTTGGCCTATAAGCTGCGGCCACAGCCATCAGGGGCTTATCTACAGCATTCTGTAATGCTGTAGATAAGCCCCCGATGTAACCTGAAAGAGAAGAAAAAAGAGTTAGATTATACTCACCCTGGCGTCCGGTCCGGCGCCTCCCATCTTCATACGATGATGTCCTCCTCCTTATTTCTCCCTCGGCTCCTGCGCAGGCGTACTATATCTGCCCTGTTGAGGTCAGAGTAAAGTACTGCAGTGCGTAGGTGCCGGGAAAGGTCAGAGAGGTCCTGCGCACTGCAGTACTTTACTCTACCCTCAACAAGGCAGAGAAAGTACGCCTGCGCAGGAGCCGAGGGAGAAGCAAGGAGGAGGATATCATCGTATAAAGATGGGAGGTGACGGACCGGACTGCAATATCCACCGCTTCTGCCCCCCGGTGAGTATAGTCTAACATGTTTTTCTTATCTTTCAGGTTTCATCTGGGGCTTATATACAGCATTGCAGAATGCTGTAGATAAACCCCTGATGGCGGTGGCCGCAGCTCATAGAGCAAAAATGGGGTGACAGATTCCCTTTAGGCTATGTGCACACGTATGCAGAAAATTTCTGCATGAAAACCGGACTCCTTCCCAGAAAACGCGCGTTTTTGCATAAAAAAGCGCGTTTTTTCCGGAGCGGCCCCAGTCTCATAGAAAATAGTTAGAAATGCAGATTTTTCCGCAAAATTAATGAGCATGCTGCGTTTTTTACTGCGATGCTTTTTTTCGCGGAAAAAACTCATCAATATGCACAAAAAGTGCAGAATTCATTAAAATGAATGGGATGCTTCTTTTAAGTGATTTTTAAGTGTTTTTGCCAGTAAGAGTGCGCACACTCTTAAAGGTGAGCTAGTCCCATCCTCTGCTGTCAGCGTTCTCATTTGCATCGGTGGTAGAGGTGCTGAACATGACCAGAAGCCTATCAATACGCTGGAATAGCAAGAGGGTCTCAAATTTGTTAGTCATGCAGGGAACCAAAAAGTTCTCCTAAATTTTACACATGGCAAATCATATGCTAGAGTTACATTTCACATGCTTCACCCCTCATTCAGTTAGTGTTCAGGGATTGTTAGGGGAGCGTCAGATGGCTCAGAAGCCGATACATCTCGTGTAGTAATTGCAAAGAGTTCCAGTCGTAATGTCATTGATATTATTACTGTAGTGCTATGTGTATGCCGTTCATCTGGCAAACAAAAAAAGCTGCGATAACTAAAATATCTGTGTTGTGATGGGGAAGCAGGTAAGCCGCAGTCGATAGAAGCAAAAGGTTAGGTTTCTCTTCTATGTGAGTGGAGCAAAGTAACGTCACCAAGTTATAAAATGCGCAAAAGTTCGATACTAGAATCATGATTGTGGTTATGAAGGATTTAATGTAATATGAAATATTATAAGGTTATTTATATTCACAGTGAACTATATTGTGTTTGATAGCACTTTTTTTTTTTCATTTTCCAAAAAAGGAAATACACAAATCATAATAAAAATAAACATATTTTGTACACAGTCTTGCACAATAAATTAAATATTTACATTATCGCCACATGTGGCTGAACCCTTTGGAAACCAAGAAAAAACTCAGACATAGATGATAGAAAGATATCTATTAGCTACCTATTATATAGATAGATACAAATTAGTGAAGGAGAGAGGCCAGCAGCAATGTCCTTTTAGTTATAGTGTACTCAAGAAAAAGACTCATCCAGACTAATCGAATAAGAAACCTCTACACCACAAAGAAGAAAATGGGACTTGTAGATCTTGCTGTAGTGTTATTTATTTTGATCCAGCAAGGATTCAAAACAGATATGGTCCACAGTTTCGACCAAGAGTGGTCTTTTTCAAGGACATCTCTGTGTAGCAAGAGCTGGGAACCAGGAAATTTATCCTTTAGTAATCTTCAAATTTCATAATGCCTTGCACCCAGTGCTAGAGGAAGCAGAACAACCCTAAAACATCTTTGAACATCCACCATTTTTGACTGTAGATACTGTGTTGTTTTCTTTGTAGGCTTCAATCTGTATTTGGCAGACAGCTTTTTGGTAAAGCACATCATTCTACTATCTTTGTCTCAACTGTCCACAAGGTTGGCTTATGCACGACCATTTTGGCAAACTGCAGTCTAGCTTTTTATGTCTCTGTGTCAGCAGTGGGTCCCCCTGGTTCTCCTGCCATAGTTTCATTCAAATGTTGACGGATAATTCACGCGGACACTGATGCACCCTGAACTCGCAGGACAGCTTTGATTTTCTTTGGAATCTGATTGGGGTTGCTTATTCACCATATGGAGTATTTTGTGTTGCAGCCTTTCACTAATTTTTCTCAGCCGTCCATGGAGATTAGCTACAGTGCCATAGGTCTGTAAACTTCTTGATTATGTTTGCACGATGGGCGAAGGAACATCAAGATCTCTGGAAATGAACTTGGAACCTTTGTATTGTTGATATTTTTCAATAATTTTGGATCTCAAGTCCTCAGACAGTTCTCTCATCTTTCTGTTCCCCATGCTTAGTGTGGCAGACACCCATTGTAAAGACTGAGGCAACTTCTCCCCTTTTTATCTGGTTTCAGGTGTGATTTTCATATTGCCCACACCTGTGACTTGCCACAAGTGAGTCTGAACGAGCATCACCTGCTTGAAACAAAGTTATTTTTCAAAATTGGGGGTATGGTGCAAATCAATTATATTTTTGGGTTTTGTGTGAAATTCTGTCCAATTTGCCCTTTTTTCTCTGTGTGTATTGGAACAATAAAAAAAAAAGGAAATAAACGTGTATAAACCAATTGTGTAATTGTAATTAATTTTCCTGGAGAAATACTTCATTTTTTGGAATAATAAATAAGGGTGCCAACACTATTGGCCATGACTTCAGATAGAATAGATAGATATCCTGTAGATATATAATTTCGCAACCTCCCTACATATTATACACTTGCACCCTTTAGTGCCTTTCATGTGAATTTTACTGTCCAGCTTTTTAGGCTTGTTTAATCAAATAAATGGAAAAAATGAATTATGGTTCCTCCTATATTAGGAAACCTACATATTTTAAAATTGCACCATTTAGTGCCTTTCATGTTGAGTTTATTCTACAACTTTTTATGCTTCTTTAACCTAATAAATAAATTAAAAAATGACTTGGGGTACCTACCCCCTTTTCTATGAAACCAGCAAAGGTACAGCAGAAAGGTGTGAACTGATAATAGCAATAATAATTTTATGTTTATGGCGCCAATATATTCCGCAGTGCTTTACAATTTAGAGGGCACTTGTACAGACATTAAAAAGAATTACATAATCACATAAATCAGCAGATTCCAAGAGGAGTGAGGGCCCTGCTCACAAGCTTAAAATCTAGGGGAGACAAGAAAGGTGGATGGTAACAATTGCTTGTATTGTACGGTCCGGCCATCAATGTAATAAAATGGGGTGTTCACGTATTGCTGCACGAACCGGTCACAAACCAGTATGTGTACGGACACAGAGGAATATTTAAATTAATAAAGGGGGTGAGAACAGATGATACGAGGCTCCTGGTTTTAAATACCATTTTATACGAGCAAAACAGGGATAGTTAGATAAATATGTTGAGGTAGTACGCCAGTCTGAAGAAATGCGCGTTTAGGACACGCTTAAAGCTGTAGATATTGGGCATTAATCTAATTATCCTGGGTAGTGCATTCAAAAGAACTGGCGCAGCACGCGAGAAGTCTTGGAGATGGGAGGTTCGTATTATTGAGGATGTTAATCTTAGGTCATTAGCAGGATGGAGGGCACAGGAAGGGTGGTAGACTGAGACAAGGGAGGAGATGTATGGTGGTGCTGAATCGTGGAGCGGTTTGCGGATGAGAGTGATACGTTTATATTGAACTCTGGAATGGATGGGTAACCAGTGCAATGACTGGTAAAGGCATCAGTGTAACAGTTGGTGAGGATTATAATCCTGGCCGCTACATTCAGCACAGATTGGAGAGGCGAGAGTTTAGTAAGAGGGAGACCGATTAGAACAATGTTACAATAGTCCAGACAAGAATGAATAAGAGTTGTAGTAAGAAAAGGTCAAATTCTAGAAATGTTTCTGAGATGTAGATGACAAGATCGAGCCAGTGACCGGATGTGAAGGGTGAATGAAAGATCTGAATCAAGTATGACCCCAAGACAATAACATGTTGCTGGGGAGTTATGGTATAGCCACACATGGAAATGGCAATTTCTGGCATATTTAGGTTGGTGTCAGGAGGAAACACAAGGAGTTCAGTTTTTGACAGGTTCAGTTTTAGATTGAGAGAGGACATTATGTTGGAGAAAGTGGTAAGACAATCACTGGTGTTTTGTAATAATGCAGGCATGATATCAGTAGAAGTGTATAAGTGGGTGTCATCAGCATAGTGATGGTACTGGAAACCAAATTTACTGATATTATCAGGCTGGGAAAGTCACTGGTTATTGGACCCTTCCCAGCCTAAAAATATCAGCCCACAGCCAGCCCAGAAGTGGAGCATCACATGAGATGCTCCAATTCTGGTGCTACACATTTGCCCTGGTGCATTGGAAATCCTGATAATGTTGCTTGGGTTTGATGTCAGCTGTGAATTGTCCAAAACCATAGCTGGCATCAAGCCCTGGTGTTAGTAATGGAGAGGTGTCTATAAGACACCCCCATTACTAACCTAGTACTAAATAGTAATAAAACACACATCCAAAATAGTTTATTTTAAAAATTACTTGACACTTTGCCTGGTTTATAGTTTTCTTAAAAAAAAAACAAAAAAAACATGCAGGTCCGACATAGTCCAGGGAACCTAACATAGTACACAAATGGAAACCTGAACCACATATAAAAAGAGAGCTAAAAACATCAATTTATTACCGTATATACTCTTGTAGAAGTCGAGATTTTCAGCACATTTTTTGTGCTGAAAATGCCCTCTCTTTTCATTTTTATTCCCTTAAATAAGAGTTGTGACCCAAAATGGTTAATAAATTAAATTTATTCGGACTCCCATGACAGCACCACGAGAGAGGGGATCCGCCCTTTAGGAACAGGAAACCTACAGATACAAAAAGGGCGGCACCTCTCCCACGCATCAGTTGGTTTCCTGTTCCTGAAGGGACGGGATCCTACAGAAGACCAGGATCCCAGGCCGGCCGGCCGATACAGGTAGCGGGGGGGTCTCCTACCTCGGCCTGGTGCGGATCCCTGGAAGACGCCACGGTGGCCCAGGATGGGTAGCACGGCGGTGGCGTAGTCAGGGAGCGGCGTCCGGAGGATGTCCGACTCCAGAATAAAGGCTGCCGCCGGTGAGTATGTTTCCCCCCCGGGGGCCCCCGGATCCGGCGGCGCTGGTGCGTTGGCCGGCGCGCTGCGGGGGACGCTGCGACCGGGGAGCGCGGTATCCCGAAGCTCCCGGGCGTCCCGCGTGACTTCCGGTCGGGCGGGGTCGCGGTGACGTCAGGGGGCGGCCGGAGGAGGTGCTTCCGGGTCGGCGGCGCCACTGCGCATGCGCGAGAAAAACAAGATGGCGGCGCCCATCGCAAACGCCGATGAGCGTCGGCTCTCCGGCCCGGTGCGGCGCCAGCTGGGGAAGGGAGCCCTATTAGGGGGGGAGGGGCGCGGCACGCATACTGCTGTCCGGAGGAGGGGTATATAGGCAGGACCCGGGCAGGGTGCCTTGCCTTGGCCACATTATTGCGAGCAGTAATGGAGAGCGAGCAGCGGCGGCAGCAGCAGCAGCAACGACGGCAGCAGCGACAAACATCTCTGCCGCCCCTGGATGACCTTCGGCAGGTCAAGCAGAAAAAGAAAGAGTCACGTGACAGTGAACGTGCGGGACGAAATGACCAGTCCAGCCATAAAAGCTCCTCTAAGCAGACAGGAGCATCGTCTGAGAAGAATCCCCCTCATCCGGTACTTGATAGTGGCACTGGTAAGTGATCTTCGTGAAAGTTCACTCAGTGATGGGGCCCCCCTTCTGTGCTTTATTCTAGGGGAAGAAGGCTTCAGGTAAAACTAAACACAGGGAATGCGCACTCTGTGCATGCCCATTACCGGACTCATGCCCCAAAAGATTGTGCCCCCCCTGTATTCAGCAGACAGTGGCGGAAGAGTCGCCCGCGGTAGCAGCGAGTTTGAGAGACATTGTTAGGGCAGAAATGAAGGAAACCCTAAAGTCACTGTCCCAGCCGGAAACTATAAAGGGCGGGGTCCCGGTGGAGTCCGATTCCTCGGCAGAATGGAGAAGTAGAGACTCCCAGGCTTCATCTCCCTCGTCCTCCTCAGAAGAAGAGGACTCTGGGCGGTTTTGTCTGCCTCTTGACCGGGTAGACAAGCTGGTCAAAGCAGTCAGAGGGACAATGGAAGTAGAGGAGCCTAAGCCCCAATTATCCATGCAGGATGTCATGTTCAGGGGGCTGGAGCAGAGGAAGCATAGAGTCTTCCCGTTAAATCAGAAGATCCAGGATCTAATCCACAGAGAGTGGAAAAAAACGGATAAAAGAGGGTCGCTACCACCAGCCCTCAAACGCAGATATCCCTTCGACGATCCGGCAGTAAATACTTGGGACAAGGCCCCCAAATTAGATGCGGCCATTGCAAAGGCATCGAAAAGATCCTCGCTGCCCTTTGAGGACATGGGATCCCTTAAAGATCCCCTAGACAGGAAGGCAGACACCTTCCTTAAGAATACTTGGGAGATGGCAGCCGGTTCCTTAAGACCAGCAGTGGCGTCAACATGCACAGCCAGGTCCATGATGGTCTGGTTGGACCAGTTGGAGTCACAATTAAAACAGGGTACGTCAAGACAAACAATTCTTGGGGCCCTACCAACAATCCAAGAGGGAGCAGCCTTCCTAGCAGATGCCTCGGCGGATGCAGTAAGAATGGCAGCCAGAGCAGCAGGTCTCTCTAATGCGGCTCGTAGAGCCCTGTGGCTAAAGTGCTGGCAGGGAGACATTCAAACCAGGGCGAAGCTTTGTACTATTCCGTGTGAGGGGTAATATTTGTTCGGCGCAGTCCTGGACGAACTGCTTGAGAAGGCTGGGGACGACAAGAAAAAATTCCCAAATCTCTGGCCTACATCCTACCGACGCCCATTTGGTAGAAGGAGATTCCGTCTGGGGAGAAGGCCCAATTCTTCGCCTACTAGAGACCGTCCCAGATGGGAAGATAGAAGGAGAAGAGGTACGGGCTACATGTTTAGACGCTCGTCTAGAGATCAAAAGAGACAGAATCAATGACTAGCAATTCCCGTGGGAGGTAGACTATCATCCTTCCTTCCGGCATGGTCACAGATTACAAATAGTGACTGGGTGCGCAATGTAATATCCACCGGGCTTAGATTGGAGTTTACCCAGGTCCCGCGGGATACCTTTAAATCCACTCCTTTAAGATCTTCACCCCTTGAACAAGCAGCTTTAGAAGCGGAGGTCTTGAGCCTATGCCAGAAAAACGTCTTGATAGAGGTTCCGGAAGCTGAGAGAGGAAGAGGGTTCTACTCTCCCTTATTCCTGATCCAAAAACCTGATAAGACATTTAGAACGATCATTAACTTACGTTTCCTTAATAAGTTTTTGGTGAACCGTACTTTTAAGATGGAGTCCATCAATACGACAATAAAAATATTGTTTAAAGGGTGTTTTATGGCAGTCATAGATTTGAAAGATGCGTACTATCATGTACCTATCCATGCAGACTTCCAGCAGTTCCTGAGGGTGGCGGTTTCAATAGACGGCACAGTCCGTCATTATCAATATAGAGCCCTTCCCTTTGGTCTCTCAGCAGCGCCCCGGGTATTTACAAAGATAGTGGCCGAAGTGATGGCGCATTTACGGGAGGTGGACATCCTGATTGTTCCATATTTGGATGATTTTTTAATTGTAGGAAAATCAGGGGGCCATTGTACATCCCAGATAGAAAGAGCTAAGTCCAGGTTAGAAAACCTCGGATGGATATTAAACTAGGAGAAATCCCGACTCCAGCCCTCAAAAATACAAAAGTTTCTAGGCTTACTATTAAATTCAGAAACTCAGCAGTGTCTGTTGCCATTGGATAAAATGCAAAAGATACAGCAGCAGGTTCTTCGGGCGGTTGATAATCCTTCTATGACCCTCAGACAGGCCATGTCCCTGTTGGGATCTCTAACCTCATGCATCCCAGCAGTTAGGTGGGCACAATTCCATACTAGAGCCCTTCAGAAGGATGTCCTATTTAATAGCAGGGCCTTAAGACACTCCTTACAAGGTCAACTGTTGCTAAGCCCCTCGACTGTCACATCGCTTAGATGGTGGCTCGATGATGAGAACCTAGCCTCAGGGGTGCCCTGGATAACGCAGATAACCCGTGTTATAACCACAGACGCTAGTCCCTTCGGTTGGGGGGCCCATATGGGGGACATAGTGGTACAGGGACAGTGGGATTCGGATTCGGAGATCTCATCCAACCAAAGAGAGCTATTGGCGATAGAGCAGGCAGTCAAAAAACTCATTATGTACCTACAGGGCCATCACGTGAGGATACTCTCGGACAACCAGGTAGCGGTAGCATATATCAACCACCAAGGTGGAACCCGCTCCGACGCCCTGATGCGGACAACAGAACGTCTCCTTCAAATAGCAGAGGGAAGTTTTCTATCTTTGACGGCGCTCCACATCAGAGGGAAAGACAACGTAAAGGCAGACTTTCTAAGCCGCAAGGCTCTAAAGCAAGGAGAATGGGCTTTGAACAGGGATATTTACCACCAGATTGTCCGCAGATGGGGTCGGCCAGAGGTAGACCTCTTTGCCACCAGAGAAAACAGAAAAGAAAAATCGTTCTGCTCTCTGAATCCCAGGGAAAATCCACTAGCAGTGGACGCCCTCCTGATAAGATGGAACTTTTCTCTGGCATACGCCTTCCCGCCATTAAATCTTCTACCTCTGGTAGTAAGGAAGATCAGGGAAGATCGGGCAAGAGTCATATTAATTGCCCCCTTTTGGCCCAGGAGGACCTGGTTTGCATGGTTGAGGACCATGTCTGGATGCGATCCCTGGGTGCTGCCGAACCTTCCGGATCTCCTCTACCAGGGGCCAGTCAGCCACCCACAAGTAGCGAGACTCCATTTGACGGCGTGGTCTTTGAAAGGTCACTGTTAGAGGATAGAGGGTTCTCCAAGAAGTTAATTGATACCCTCCTAAAAAGCAGGAAATTGACTACCACTAACATTTATGCTAGGACCTGGAAGTGATTCCTGTCCACCTTTCAGTTTGACGCCAGAGACGGAATTCCCACGAAACATATTCTGGAATTTCTCCAGAAGGGTCTCGAATTGGGTCTCTCCACAAGTACATTAAAAGTACAAGTTTCAGCCTTAGGGGCCTTGTTTGCATGTGATATTGTCAATAACTATTGGGTAGCAAGGTTCATCAAAGCAGCGGCTAGATCGAGACCCATACACAGACAGATGTGTACCTTGGGACTTAAATTTAGTCCTTACGGCCTTGACAGAAAAACCATTTGAACCTCTGGATTCGGCCTCATTAAAGATTATATCTCTTAAGGCAGCTTTTCTAGTGGCGATAACATCTGCACGTAGAGTGAGCGACATACAGGCACTTTCCAGATTGCCCCCTTACACAGAGTTCTTACAGGATAGAGTAATCCTATGGCCAGATCCAGCATACCTTCCCAAGGTAGCATCACAATTTCACAGGACACAAGAGATAGTTCTGCCTTCCTTCCTCCCTAATCCGACCAACCCTAAGGAGCAAAAACTTCAGGCATTAGATATTAGGAGATGCTTACTTAAATATTTAGCAGCCACGGATCCTTGGAAGAAGGAGAATGCATTATTCCTATCCTTCCAAGGTCCCAGGAAAGGTTGTAGGGTATCAAAACGCACATTAGCGAGGTGGATTAGGGAGGCTATCTCTCTTGCCTACACAGCAGGTGGAGGTCCGGCTCCGCAGAACCTGAGGGCGCATTCCACTCGTGCCATGGCATCATCTTGGGCAGAAAGATCTGGAGTGTCAATTGATCAGATATGTAAGGCGGCCACCTGGTCATCTCCTTCCACCTTTTTTAACCACTATCGATTAGATATGGGTGCCTCTTCAGATCTCACCTTCGGGCTAAGGGTGCTGCAGGCTGTAGTCCCGCCCTAAATTAGTTTACATCTCTGTAATTCTCTCGTGGTGCTGTCATGGGAGTCCGAATAAAGTATTAAGTTACGTACCGGTAACGGTATTTTTCGGAAGCCCATGACAGCACCCTTAGTTCCCTCCCTTGTTCACATATAGGGGTGCACTCCTTTAGAAGATTGTCCACAATTTACGGTATGTGGGAGATGGTGTAAAAAAATATATATATATTTCTGCTATATAGGGTAGATAGGTTGTATATATTATATGTTGTGTACTAACCATGGTAGCCTCTCAAGCTCTGTAAACCAACTGATGTGTGGGAGAGGTGCCGCCCTTTTTGTATCTGTAGGTTTCCTGTTCCTATAGGGCGGATCCCCTCTCTCGTGGTGCTGTCATGGGCTTCCGAAAAATACCGTTACCGGTACGTAACTTAATACTTTCCCACATGTCTACTTTACATTAGCACAATTTTTGAAACCTAATTTTTTTTGTTAGAAGGGTTAAAAGATGACCAGCGATTTCTCATTTTTCCAACAAAATTTTCCAAACCATTTTTTTAGGGACCATATCACACTTGAAGTGACTTTAAAGGGTCTTTATGACAGAAAGTACCCAAAAATGACACTATTCTAAAAACTGCACCCCCCTCAAGGTGCTCAAAACCACATTCAAGAACTTTATTAACCCTTCAGTTGCTTCACAGGAATTGAAGCTATGTGGAAGAGAAAATGAACATTTAATTTTTTTCACGAAAAAATTTACTTTAGACCCAAACTTTCTTTTTATATTTTCACAAGGCTAACAGGAGAAAATGGAACACAAAATTTATTGTGCAATTTCTCTTGAGCATGTCGATGCCTTATTTGTGGGGGAAATCTTGTGTTTAAGCGCACAGCTGGGCTCTGAAGGGAAGGAGCGCCATTTAACTTTTTGAATTTGCTGGAATAATTAGCTGACAACATGTTGAATTTGGAGAACCCCTGATGTACCTAAACAGTGGAAACCCCCCACAAGTGACCCCATTTTGGAAACCACACCCCTCAAGGATTTTATTTAGGGGTATAGTGAGCATTTTGAACTAACAGGTAGGACACAGAATTTGATAACATTAGGTTGTCATCTTAACTATGTCATCATTAGTGTTGAGAACAAGTGCTCACTACTCCAGTTTCTCAAGTAGCAAGCACTTGTGCTCAATAATAGCCATCATATTGTCATTTTTTTTTTTTTACTTTTGAAAAAACACAATTCCAACCCTAACAACAAAGAGTGGAAAAAGTAATAAAAAATATTTTAGAATTTTTATGTAACTAAGGGGGTGACAAAGGGGGGAATTTGATTTACTATTTTTTTTTTCTTTTGATCACTGTGATAGGTTCTGTCACAGTGATCATAAGGAACTGATAGGAAAAAATGTCCTGTTGTTGCTGGGTACTGGCCGGCAGACCACATGCGCCCACCATTTTTATTTATTTATTTATTTTTTCCAGGAAGATGATGCATAGTGCTGGTGGACGGTCAGGAGGGGCTCAGGGGGCATCATTTTCCTCTGACATATATTGATGTCATGTCAGAAGAGAAAATTCATTGTAACAGTGGGCACAATTTTTTTCGTAATCTGACCGTGATCATGTTCTCCAGAGTCTTGTCTACCCCGGTAGCCGGAGATTTTCAGACTCTGGGGGTGGTGCTACAGCCTTTTTTCCGATCGCCGTTTTAAAACGGCAATGAAGGATTAAGTACCCCTAGCGGTCGCCATTTTAATGCGTATCAGCGGTCGTTAAGGGGTTAAGCCGGGGGGCGAACATATCGTGTGTGTGTGCAACCTGGGCAGCTGCACAGGGGGCCCAAGGGATGAGGGGGCCCATTTCCACCTCCAAAGTAGGGGAAGTTGTGCATTTATATTGCTGCAAAAGGCCCTTATCCTGTCCTTGCGCAGAGGCTCTCTCCTGTTTGTCTGCTGGTGGTTTAAGCGTCTCAAGAATATTACCACATAAACACGAAGGTCAGAAGGTGAAAACTGGCTTTGGGATGACTGGGTTAATTGGCAGTGGGGTTTTTTATATTGCTATCTTTATTTTAAAAATTAGTAATCTTGCAATTGTCACGATGGCCCTTGGGGCTTTTTTAGACTCCTAATTTCTATCCTTTGAGGAAGAGTTTCCACCTTGGTTCCATATTATCGAAGGCAGGATTACACTGACAGGTAACAACCATATACAAAGCTGATAATACGAGCCACCATTCCCACTAGTGGTAACCCTGACCCTGCTCTCCCTCCGTTCACAATGACCTTTACCTTTTCACATACTCATTCGACCCTTAAATACAAACGATAGTGTGGAGATCCAACTAATGTGTCTAATGCAGGGCTGTGGAGTCGGTAAGCCAAACCTCTGATTCCGACTCCCCAATTTCCATGACACCGACTCCACCAAAATGGGCTCTGACTCAGTCTCCACAGCACTGGTCTAATGTACATATGGCACTTCCTAAAACTACAGGAAGGTAGAGTTAAAACTCGGCTGGATGTATGGGCACATATAGAAAAAAATTGAATTTGGGGGGGGCCACAAGTATGAAAATCACATGAGTGACGCAGCCATGTGATGACTGTTGGAACCTGCCGAGCTGAATCCTGACAGTGAGGAAATTACACGCTGTTAGGATTGGTATGCCACAGGGCTTAACATAGAGTGAGTGCAGACTCATCACAAACTTGGACAACCCCTTTAATGCTTCTAACAATTAAAAATATGAGAATTAGGATCACAAAAGCACTTGCATTCAGGTACCTTATAGATGACATTGTCTCTGGAGTTATGATTAGTAATGGGGTGCTCACTGTATAATGTTGGTGCTCAGGAGTAAAAGTAGCCAGATAAAAAATGTAAAAAACTCCGGCACTCAGTGAAAAAATTATTTTATTATGTGATAATTAATTCACAGTCCATCAGACCCAAAAAAGGAAAACAGATAATTTGTCAACATTTCGGCTTTAGAAAGCCTTTCTCAAGACATATCTGAAACAACATCAGTATAAATTTACTACATTGAAATATTGAAAGAACATTCCACAGAAAAATAAAATCCATCAATAGGTCAATGTTTAAGTCACATGTTATGCATTCATATGACATGTTTCATTCATGAAAAAAATACTAACACAAATGAAAACTAAACAACAAAAAGCGCATTCCTATTCTATTCCACTACCGAGGAGCCACCGTCCGTTAAAGCGATAGAATACATGCTGTGATGATTTCCTCTATTATTATTATTATTATTATTATTATTAAATATCCACATATATAGTCGTCATCAAGACAAATAAAAAAAAGGTAACTGGTATAATACCTGTGAGGGACAGGGTCCTAAATCCAATGTTGTGGAATTCACAAAAGTTCCACTTAATTCATATATGGAGATGCCATCATCTAATAAAAAGTATTAATTAGTATAATGTGCTGATATAGAGAAACAAAAATGTGTGGTCATGGCTAGATGAATTCCCACATAGTGTTATAGTGCTGACGGTAGAAAAAAGTCCCATTAATTAATTAATTAATGCGTCCGTGTCGGTAAACTACTTCTGGGGTAGGTGGCCGACGTGTGGGAGAGTGAACTGCGCAACTGTGGCCGAAGACTGACAGAAGGGGCCGAAAAACACCTCCGTGTCTTACCAGTGTATTCCGAAGCAGGGGCTGCACTGGGGATAGTGAACTGCGCAGGTGCGAGCCGAGAACTACCGGAAAAAGCCAAAAGTGCTTCTGTGCTTGTCGTTGCATTTCATGGCAGAGACTGCGCCTTCATGTCGTTATGGGGAAAAAGAGAAAGTGTATTAAGACTTGATAGGAAGAATTCATTGTGTTTATTTTAACAAATGAATGAATAAGTTCCATAAAGACTAATAGGATCTGAATAAGGACCATATAAAGGAAAAATACAACAAAATATCACATGATTAATATTAAGCTTAAAATATAAGCAAAATAATTAATATTTCATATAAAAAACTAATATACAGTATCTGCTGATGACTATTATGTGATCTGGGAAAAAAAGAAAACCATGTCACATACTCATTATATCACATAAACAATTTTATTCAATACTGTTAGGCTATGTGCACACGTAGTGGAACTCTCGCGGAAGTTACCGCGAGAATTCCGGAATTCCATTCCGCGGGAAAATCGCATTTTAAATTTCCGCGATTTTCCCACGGAAAAACTAGCGATTTGCAAGCGTAATTAGCTTGCAAAATGCTAGTGTTTTCCAAGCGATCTGGAGCATCGCTTGGAGAACTGATTGACAGGTTGGTCACACTCGTCAAACATAGTGTTTGACTAGTGTGACCAACTTTTTACTATTGAGGCTGCCTATGCAGCATCAGTAATAAATGATAAAATGTAAAAAATAATAAAAAAAAAATATTGTTATTCTCACCTTCCAGCGTCCCGCACAGCCTTCCCGCTTCTCTCCACGCTCCCGCTCCCAGTAATCCTTTGCACGAATGACCGCGAGACGTCATCGCGGTCATTCTCACAAAGGATTACTGGGACCGGGAACGTGGAGAGAGGCGGGAAGGCTGCGCGGGACGACGGAAGGTAAGAATAACAATATTTTTTATTTTAATTCTATTTTTACAGGGATATGGTACCCACAGCCCGGAGGACAGTTTCCTCTCTTCCGGACTGTGGGTACCATCCGCAAATGTTCTGCTTACTTTTCGCATGATGGGCACAGCCACATGCGGGAAGTAAGCGGAACGATGCAATCCGATTCCGCTAAATTAATGAGCATACTGCGTTTTTTACCGCTAAGCGATTCCGCCGCGGAAAAAAATGCAGCATTAGCACAGCATTGCGGAATCCCATAGGGTTGCATGGGATGCTTATTTTTCGCGGCAAAATCGCGCATTTAAAACCGCTGCGAAAAAAACCGCGACGTGTGAACTCAGCCTTACAATGCTGGTTATATTAGTAGAACACTGACTATGCGAAGTAAAAATGGGGATAGCACCCTAATATGACAAAAAGTAATGTACTCTACATAAAAATTAGTGGTACCCGCTCTCAATACTGATATGCTTCATACTCCCTGTTCAGCCCTAATGGTGTGAGTGTTTGCAGAGTAATGGAATGTTCTTTCAATATTTCACTGTAGTAAATTTTTACTGATGTTGATTCAGATATGTCTTGAGAAAGGCGTTATAAAGCCGAAACGTTGACAAATTATCTGTTTTCATTTTTGAGTCTGATGGACTGTGAATTAATTATCACATAATACAGAGATTTTTTTCACTTCGAGTGTCGGAGTTTTTTACATATTGTCTCTGGAGTTGTTCTCTTTCTTTTCTTCTTCATCTTACCCTTAGGGTGAGTGCACATAGTGCGGATTGTGCTGCGGATTTTTCAGCATGGATTTGCAGGTAAATCTGCAGGTAAAATAACCTGCGGTTTGCCCCTGCGTTTTGACACTTGTACCATGGAGCAGGTGTCAAACCGCTGCGGAATCTGCAGAAAGAATTGACATGCTGCGGATTTAAAACCGCGGAAAAATCCGCAGCATGTGCACTGCAGTTTTTAAATTCCATTCATTAACATTGTACTGTACATTGCTTGCGGATCCGCAGAGGCAAATCCGCTGTGGATCCGCAGCAGAATCCACACCGTGTGCACATACCCTTAGAGATAGCAATGTCATTATAATGCTCCTGATTGAAAATATCTGCCCTACACTGAGCCTCTGAATAAATTGGCCCATTACAGTAAATCTCCCCCAGGCCTGTTAGGCTTTGTGCCCACGTTGCGTTTTTTTTAATGCGTTTTTGCCGCTGTGGAAACGCTTAAAAAAACACTAATAAAACGCACCCCCATGCAATCCTATGGGATTCTGCAGTTGCTGTGCCCATGCTGCGGATTTTACCGCTGCGGAATCGCATAGCTGTAAAATCCGCAGCATGTTCATTATTTTTGCGGAATTGCAGCGATTCCTCCATAGGATTGCATTGAAACGCTCACTTTATGCATGTGGCTATGCCCACCATGCGTAAAGTGAGTGCTTCATGTGCGGGTGGTACCCAGGGTCTGGAGGAGAGGAGACTCTTCTCCATGTCCTGGGTACCATATCCCTGTAAAAAATAGAATTAAAATTAAAATATCGGGATATACTCACCTTTTGATGGCCCCCGGAGCTCTCCCGCAGCTCAGCCACGCTGTCAGCATCTTCCAGTCCCAGGAATGCATTGCACGAATCACCCCAGATGACGTCACAGTCGCGTGACCGCGACGTCATCTGAGGTGATTCTCGCAATGTATCCCTGGGAACGGAGCTTGCCGGCAGCGTCGCTGAGAGGCGGAACAAATCTGGGGGCCATCAGAAAGTGAGTATATCACTATTTTTTTTTTATTTTTTTTTTACATTCTATCTTTTACTACTGATGCTGCATAGGCAGCATCAGTAGTAAAAAGTTGGTCACACTTCTCAAGCGTTATGCTTGAGAAGTGTGACCAACCTGTCAATCACTTTCCAAGCAATGCTTCAGATCACTTGGAAAGTGCTAGCATTCTGCAAGCTAAAAATGCTTTCGAAACGCATGCGAATTCCGCATGCGTTTTACCCACGACGGGGAGTTGCAGAAATGCTGTGGACATTTCCGCAGCATTTCTGCAACGTGGGCACATAGCCTTATAGTAAGTCTCCCCCCAGGCAGTAAATAGCCCCCCCCACACACACACACAGTAACTACACACACACACACACACATACATACACACACACACACACACACACACACAGTAAATACACACACAGTAGATACCCTCACACATACAGTGAACACCACACACACAGTAATCACACACACCCTCCCAATCTTCATTGTCTTCAGCATCACTACCGTTGAGCACTTACCACCAATGTGCGCCTCTGGGTGCCGGCGAGTTACATCAGCAGTGTGATCATATGACCTGATCACATTGGTGGAGTCGCTCTGACCTGGTCTGAAAGACGCTAGTACAGTTGATTACTGGGAGCCTGCGCACTGCAGCTTCTCTGTGTTGGCTGTCAGCTTCACAGCTTGCACAGAGAACTGCCGACTCCCAGTCTGGGGGGTGACAGTTCAGCTGATATAAAACGCTGCCGTCAGCGGCCCCCTGGACCAGGCAGGCATCACCAAGGGGTCTACAGTGCCTTTGGGCCGCATGTGGCCCGCGGGCCGCGTGTTTGAGACCCATGGTCTAAAGAAAAGAAAAGCTCCAGTGGCCAGTGTGAAAATTGCAAGATTTCTATTGTTTTATTTTAATACAGATTTGGATATGTAAGGGAAAAAACACATTGGCAATAATGGTTAAAAACTACATTTAACAAAAAATCCCAGTTTAAACAAGAAGTCGTTTTCTGATTAAATCTTCTTCCTAATGTTTTCTATGAGGAATACAGAATATCTATGCATAACTAGGAAATGTTGCTTAAAAGGTGATGAAAATAGTCCATTTTCATATACATCATTGAGGCAGAAGGGTTCCTATCTCGGAAACTACTATGTGTCAACGTGAAAAAATGCAAACCATGAGCCATTCTCTATATTGCAAGCAGCAATACAGTCGCAGCGACTTTCCACTGACCAGTACCAATGTGCATACAATTTGCAATGAATTTCTAATACTATTATTGACAATTAAAGTTGCGCTTCCGTGATTTAGAAAAAATCTGTAACATAATACATAACACTCACCTCCCGATTCCCTGCAGCTCCTTTTCCAAAATTATCAGGAGCCCTGTTGGTCTCTTGTACTTCCTGTTCCAGACATCAGGAGAGTGGGAGAACTGTAACACATACTGTGTGTGTGTGTGTGTATATATATATATATATATATATATATATATATATATATATATATTATATATAATTTTTTTTTTTGTTTCAGGTCGGCTCACTCACCAGTCCCCCCAAGGTAGACACAGGAACACTGATATTAAAGTTACTAGGTGGTTTATTGCTGCATAAACCACAAAGCAAAGTAATAACAAAAAAAACAGCATTTCTGGAACAAACGAAAATAAAAAGTTCATACAAAAAATCCTCCCCAGCGTGGCGCCAGCCCTCTGGGACACAACACACTTCAGTTCCCACCGGAGCTTGAGTCTGGAGACTTCCCTCGTCCAAACACACAGCAGAGAAAAAAAATATCTGGACCTTTAACTGTGGCAACCACACCCTTGAGGTTGAGATATGATGAGTAGGCATCCCACCCACCTCTCACCTACTCAAAAAAACCCAAACCCTTGTAATGATTGGAGAGAAACGTATGGGTTTCAGATCACGGAAGAAAGCAATCTTCGTGACATTTACCTCCCCTCACATGCAGCGCCAGTGAGCCTGTCACAAAATGAATATATATGTTTGGGGTTGCTCACATCTGTTTTTATAAACAACAACCCGCATACGGTTGATGCATCACAAGGTTTTAAAAAAATGCATTTTATTTTATTTCTTAAGTTGGTTATTCTTAATAAGAGAAGAAACTCCCTGAAAACTGACAAGTGACAGACCACTGATACATGATAGTGAGGTCCTGTTATAGACATCAATTTACACCAAGTAGGTTAAATGAGAGATGAAGTTAAATGAAACATTTTTTGCTGATTGTTGATCATTTTGCATATTTAATTGTCATTAGTATAATTTGCTTCTATCCCTATCAATGTATTGTTTGTGTATCTGCAGATATTTATTTAGCCACATCTTTCCCTGCAGCTCTGTACACAGATTGTATTCACTTGCATCAGTGCAAACATTGAATGTCATAATGTACAATAATGGCTTCTGCAGTTTCCATGGAAATCTGGAAGAGTCCTAAGCATTCATCTAAGAAATCGTGTTCTTTGGTATGAAGAATTGTTAGTGATTTCTGCTTTATCTTGTCGTGATCGAATATGAATTACTCGTGATGGAGCCCCAATTATAGCAAGAGGGTGGCCAGAAAACATGAGAAACATAGGACCAGGATAAATGGTAGTCATCATTATGGTATATGTGAAGATCTGAGGTTGTGGATTGCATTAATCACCTAGGCAAGTTAATTATGCAATTAGTTTTATTTCTTTCATCCATGGTCACATAGCAATTCCTGGTAGATGGCCACCATGAGATACCCCCAGTCCACAAGATCCCAATCCAGAACTGGTAGTTCCACTACCCTCGTACCAGGCGATACCCACTCTCTTCCAACTTTTGTTTGACCCACAGGTTTTGTATCTTCCACAGGTATACTTTGCATTCACAGCCTTTGCGCCTCCAGATGACTCATACTACGACAGTAGCACATGTAACCAGCCAGAAACAACATATTGTACAGTCCCAAAAAGTACACAAGATGGTGCAAATTTCAGAGTCTCATCCTTATGCTGGCTCGTTGAGGATTATAATCTCTCTGAGTTTGGGGCATCCAGGGCCAACTACCCCAACCAGTAGCACACCGATTTTGGCGGGCATCCACAGAGAGGAGGTAACGGCAAGCTTTGGAGTCTGTCCGAGCAAAGTGAGTTATATCACCAGGTGACATGATTGTCCCAACCTGGGTTCTCCAAACGTCTTTGTGGATTCAGTGATGGGCATTGGGGCAGATCTGTATTCCTCCAGATGGAACCATGGTTCCCTTAGACTGTTCCTGAAGAGTGTCTCTACAATGGTAGCCAGAGCCTTTACACCCACAGCACCCATTCAGGATATTTTTCCACATGATTGAGGGGAGGTGAGGGAGGTAATCATTCATTATTCGCTTGTTCAATTAACTTGCATATTTGTTCTAAATTGTGTAGATTAGTAAACTGCAGTGGGCTGATGCAATAAGTAATCAGCAGGTAATCCACAAGTTTAACATACAAGAGTCTACGCATAGTCTCTTATGAAACACTGCCCCAATTGAGGCCTCTGAGACACTAACAAGTAATGGAAGGATTGCTTTACCTGATTACCAATCTTGTGTCTTGCCTTATGTATGCATAAGATCTGCCTCACACATCTACCTCTGCTTACTGTCACTGGATGAAAACCTTGATTTGTGAGGCTGAACACTTTCCAGGAGATATTTGTGCACCTTAACCTGACGATCGAGCAAATCTCTAATAAAACACAACAATAAGATCGACATAACTAGTTCTCCGTGCTGGAAAAAGTTGCATCCTTTAAAGCCATGGTCTCCACTCTACGTCCATGAGTCTAATAATCTTTAGCCTATGATCATCTCACAGTATACTTTGTTGCTATCTTCTGAATAGTTAGGCTGTGTGCACACGCTGCGGATTCCGCTGCGTTTCCGCAGCGGTTTTGGCCGCTGCGGACACGCAGCAGTTTTAGCTGCGGTGTACAGTACCATTCATTTGAATGGAAAAACAAAAAACGCTGTGCCGACGCTGCGGAAAAAAACGCGCGGATTTGCTGCGGTTTTGAATCCGCAGAAAGAATTGCATGTCAATTCTTTCTGCGGAAACCGCTGCGGGTTCCTATCTCCACCATTGTGGAGATAGTGAATCCGCAGGACCAAACCGCAGATAATCCGCAGGTCTTTGGACCTGCGGATTATCTGCGGTTTTTGCAAAATCCGTGCGGATTAATCCGCAGCGGAATCCGCAGCGTGTGCACACAGCCTTATCTTTGTCCTCGGTGTATTTTTCTAGACTGTGTGATTCTACCATAATGTGCAATATTATATTTATACACCTACATGAAAGGAATATATGTTAACCTTATCTTTTTTTTTTTTTTTTTATAAACTGTTTTTTTATTTGCTAAAGTTTTTTTTTTTTTTTTTTTTTTTTTTAAAACATAAACGTGAAAGGTTACATTTCAGGAAAAAGAAAAGAAAAAAGAAAATTCCTTTTCTATCAGATTTGACAAGACTTTTAGACAGGGGAGACGTAGGGAAAGGTAGGGAAGGGAAGGGCATGAAGGGGTGTTTGACACATTTTGCATACAACACATCTAATCAGCATATCAAGTTATGTAAACTGTGCTCACTGGCGGTTAAGTTCAGTTGTTCACAAAAAGGACCCAAGGTGACCATGTCCCTTGGTATTTTTCCAGCTGGAACCTTATCTTAAAGTCTACAGCAGCAATGTTTTATGTCTTGGTTATCCACCTAGTTAGTTCATTGATAAACAATATGATAAAGGCAAATACAGAAATTCTATAATATGCTTCGAAGGACAACTCTGTATGGTACCAAATACCATGTAAGAATAAAGGTGAGAGTCTTTGTTGCACAGTTGTCCAGGGTCTGTGCTCTGCTTCTTACGCCAGGCCCACTGAACTTTCTTGTGTTCCACATCTGGCTTTGCAAGTAGCCCAGCGTGCTCCCATGTGTTGAACTTCCTAGGCCTACACAAGGCCTTAAGACTTTTGGTATGTCTTTTAGCTTGTCTGTGCACAGTTCCCCTGTCCACAGGCTTAAGTACGTCTCCTGCCTGCCTGTGGTTTCCAGTCCCTAAGTTAAATATCTGTGGCTTTCAGTACCACTGCAAACTGCCTAGATTCTCTTGGACGTCTATCTTTAATAATAATAATAATAATAATAATAATAATCCTTATTTTTATATAGCGCTAACATATTCCGCAGCGCTTTACAGTTTTGCACACATTATCATCACTGTCCCCGATGGGGCTCACAATCTAAATTCCCTATTAGTATGTCTTTAGAATGTGGGAGGAAACCGGAGAACCCGGAGGAAACCCACGCAAACACGGGGAGAACATACAAACTCCTTGCAGATGTTGTCCTTGGTGGGATTCGAACCCAGGACCCCAGCGCTGCAAGGCTGCAGTGCTAACCACTGAGCCACCGTGCTGCCCAATCTTTCTGCGGCTTTCATGGTTTGCAGACTTTCTAGTTCCTCCAGAGTTCTGTCTGTTACCCGTTTCCCTGTTCCCAGTCTTCTAGGACCTTAGCTGTGTGTCCGCCAGCAGTATTTATTTAATAGTATTTAGACTTTCCTGTTTCTCTGAGTATTGTCTGCGTCTCCATGATGCCTATTGTCTGCCTGTGGCTTCCAGTCCTTGAGTCTACAGTATAGCTGTAGTCTTTGGTAACACTGCAATCTGCCTACGATCTTCTGTAATGATACAATGTTCCTGCGGTCTTCCATAACTCTGCTTGAGGTCTTTCATAACTCTGCTTGAGGTCTTCCATAACTCTGAAGTCTGCCTGTGGGCTGCTGTAACTCTGCAGTCTGCTTGCTGGCTTCCCTAAATCTGCAGTCTGCCTGTGGTGTTCAGTAACTCTGCACTCTGGCCGCAGTCTTCAGTAACTCTGCATTCTGGCTGCGGTCTACAATTTGCTGCACCAAAACCCATGTGCCTGCCCTGCCCAGACCTTGGGCTTATAGGATTCACCTCACTCAGGGACCCCCCTTCTCCATGTCAGTCTTAACACTCAAAGGTGTCTGTTGATAATAAGTAGTAGATGGCTGCCAGATCTTTACCCTCTGATTTTGTGTGCTGGGAATAATTATGTATAGCAGTTACAAGAGAAAAAAAAAAAAGAATTCTCTGGTAGGAGTCTTACACAGTTAGGAGGATCTGAAATGACCATCAAAGAAGTACACTTAATTGAAGGTGTAAAAGCAACGTATTTCGGGGGCCAACCCACTTCATCATCATTCATCACCGCTGAATAGTGTTTTAAATCTAACAAAGGGTACTGTCTGTCCACAAAATGCTTTTTTTTACCTTCAATCCTTCAATAATGAGTAAGGTACTTCTAAAATGATCATTTCAGAACCTCTTACTGTATAAAACGCCAACCAGAGAATTCCATTTTTTCCTTGCAACTATGGTGTGACCGAGATCGATATCTTAAAGGTCAATTCCTACCCTGCAGATTTGGTTGTGGAATGTGTTGCAACGGGCCCATTTGTCAGAACCAACCCCTTACAATGTAAGGCTTACATGAATGAAATTGATTTTTCAGTCATATAAATTTCTGCAGCAAAACCTGCATCATGCAAATGAACCTTTTTAGACTTTTTTTTTTTTCTCCCTTTACATATTACTGAAGTTGGCCATGCACGTTAACTAAAAATCAGCCATCTATCTAATACACATTAGAACAGGGGTCCCCAACCTGTGGCTCGCAAGCCCATCAATTGTGGCTCTCGGCTGTCTGGCAGCTTGGTGCATTAGCTCCAGTTCTAGCAAACGGGTATGAAGAGCACATATCAAAATGGTGAATTTTGTGAGTAGCCCTGCAAAGAAGAGCAGACCTGGATGCACATATACTGGTCTTGGGGGTTCAGAGAAAATTTAATTATGCTACGCTGGAGACAGGATGATACTACTGATCAGAGGATGTGCTTGAATTGTGCTGGGAGTGCTTGATGGGGAGGGTGCTGGGAACCCCGGAATCTTGGTATACTGCAGTAGTCCCTAATTTCTTTTTAAATATTTTTATTTAAGTTTTTCATAAAACTGGGAGGGGGAACAGAACAGGAAAGGGAAGGGGGAGGGAGAAGGGTAGTCCCTAACCTTTCTGACCTTGAGAGCCACATTCAGCTAAAGGCCCCATCACACATAAAGATGCACCAGCGATCCCGACAACGATACGACCTTGTCGGGATCGCTGGTGCATCGCTGCATGATCGCTGGTGAGTTGCCAAACAGGCAGCTTCACCAGCGATCAGCACCAGCGAGGACGCTGGTCTCTAAGGTAAATATCGGGTTACTAAGCGGCGCGCGTCACTTAGTTACCCGATGTGTACCTTAGAAACCTGCGTGCTCGCGCCGGGAGCTGCCAGCACGCAGGTTTCTAAGGTACACATCGGGTAACTAAGTGACGCGCGCCGCTTAGTAACCCTATATTTACCTTGGAGTCCAGCTCCCAGCTCCTGCTTAGAGCGCTGCGAGCCTCGCTGATCGTTGGCTCCCGCTGCCACACGCAGCGATGTGCGCTGGCTAGCGAGAGCGCAACAATGAAAAAATGGCCCAGGACGGTGCTGCACAATCAACGATACCCGGCGGGGGGGGCTGGTCGCTGATCCGTGTCACACACAGCGATCTTGCTGGCAAGATCGCTGTGGTGTCACAAAATCAGCGATCTCGCTAGCGAGATCGCTGTGTGTGACGGGGCCTTTAGAGAGAGGGCCGCGAGCCACATTCAGCACTGAGAGAGAGTCACAAGATACATCCAGCTCCCACCCCTTTCAAAGTAGTATCAACCAAAGCCCCCATTACAGGTGTAATGATAACCAAAGTTTTTCCACAGAAATCACTCCAAAGCAGTACACTGAGATCCGTTACCACAATACCCCAATTCAGTATTCTCCCATCAAGCACTCAAAACACACTGTCACATCCAGATTTTAGCACCTCCTCTAACAGGTAGTACCATCCTCCAGCGTACCATACCTAAAACATCTCTAAACCCCTGAGACCAGTAAAATGCATCCAGATCTGCCCTTCTGTGCAGGGCTTCTCACAAAATTCACCATTTTGAAATGTACTCTTCATACCTGTTTGCTAGACCAGGACCTAATGCACCAAGCTGGAAGACAGCCGCGAGCCACAATTCATGGGACCGCGAGCCACATATGGCTACCGAGCTACAGGTTGGGGACCACTGGTATACTGCTTCAGGGTGACTTCTGTTGAAAAGCTTTGGTTACAGTATATTCATTATTCCCATAATGAGGGCTTTGGTTACATTACTGTGATTAGGGCAGGATCTGGATGTGGTTCGCAACCCACTCTTGGAGCTGAATGTGGCTTGCGGCCTTCTCACTGAACTGAATGTGGCTCTCAAGATCAGAAAGGTTGAGGACCACTGCATTAGAACCACACTAAAAGGAGGAATGGATGTTTTGGACAATATGCCCAGTCATTTCTTCTTTCACTGAGTGCCAAATGAGGTAAGTGAGTATTTGACCATATCATAATTTTTATGCAGATTTTTTCCAAGCTGTATCAACTGTGGCAGGGCTAAGGGTCGTGTAATCGATGGGAGATATGTGCCTCATAAATGGCTTGTCTCTATAATGTAAGGCATAAGTAAAGCGTACCAGATATTATCATTGTTGTTATTTGAAGGACCTGTGGTGAGGTCACAGTCAGGTGACCAGTCAGCTGCTGAGTTCGTGGGTGTGGCTACAGCCTTATAATGTGGCCTGCTCCTGAACCAGGGAGTTGTGTGTGGGGAGGACTAAGCCTCCCATGTGTGCTGAGACTCCTGCTCTGAGTCTACAACTATGGACATTTTGTGTTATTTTTCCTGAGCTAAAGGCTACTTTTTGGTGTTACGTTGCCTTGTGCGTTTATGACGTGAATAAAGTGCAAGCACTGTTGAAGATCCTGTCTCATATTTGTCTCCCGCTGCACCTAAGCGAGCCACATCCCCACAATTGGTGGAGAATGCGGGCAGCGGTCCCAGCAGAGACTTGAGACAGTTGCTGCATGTCCTGGGTGAAGTTTGCAGCGGGGCAACAAGCACTGCCTGGAATCATGGAGGACCTGCTGAAACACCTGGTCCAGTCCCAGGCACTGCAGCAGGAAACCAACAAGCTGTTGTTACAGCAGATCCAGCAAAGCCAGCAAGAGCAGCGGCAGCAGTTCCAGCAGAGCCAGCAGGAACAACGCAGCAGATGCAGCTTCTGGCAACCGCCATCCAGGAGGGCAGGACGAGCGCCCCAACCCCAGGTCGGGCTGATGCCACCGACGTCGAGAAGGCGGTAAGACGCGCATTACAAAAAATGACCCCTGAGGATGATGTTGAGGCCTTCCTGACGGTGTTTGAAAGGGTGGCTGAGAGGGAAAAACTTCAGCCAGAGCGGTGGGCGGAGGTACTGGCCCCATACCTAACGAGGGAGCCCCAGAAGGCGTACTTTGACCTGACGGTACAAGATGCCAGAGAGTATCCCAAATTAAAAGCGGAAATTCTCGCCCGCTTGGGGGTAACAATGAATACCAGGGCACAGAGAGGTCATCGTTGGGCCTATCACCGAGACAAACCCCCGCGCTCCCAAATGTTTGACCTGTTGCACCTGGTCCAGAAATGGCTGCAGCCAGAGTCGGCTTCCCCGGCACAGATGGTACAGCGAGTTGCGATGGATCGGTTTGTGAATTCTCTGCCGAGACCTCTACAGACTTGGGTTGCCCAGGGTGATCCCCAAAATGCGGATGAACTGGTTGGGCTGGTCGAGAGATACCAGGGGATGGAAGGTTCCTTGGGGAAGCAGCCCATTCCGTATTGGGGGTCCCAGCAGGGGGCGGAGTCACAAAAAGGGGTGGTGCGTCCAAGGTCAAAAGGGGTGGGGGAGGCGGTGCCCATGGTCCCCTCGGGTGTTATTTGCTGGAAGTGTCATGGGCCAGGACATACAGTGCCTACAAGTAGTATTCAACCCCCTGCAGATTTAGCAGGTTTACACATTCGGAATTAACTTGGCATTGTGACATTTGGACTGTAGATCAGCCTGGAAGTGTGAAATGCACTGCAGCAAAAAAGAATGTTATTTCTTTGTTTAATTTTTTTTTAAATTGTGAAAAGTTTATTCAGAGGGTCATTTATTATTCAACCCCTCAAACCACCAGAATTCTGTTTGGTTCCCCTAAAGTATTAAGAAGTATTTCAGGCACAAAGAACAATGAGCTTCACATGTTTGGATTAATTATCTCTTTTTCCAGCCTTTTCTGACTATTTAAGACCCTCCCCAAACTTGTGAACAGCACTCATACATGGTCAACATGGGAAAGACAAAGGAGCATTCCAAGGCCATCAGAGACAAGATCGTGGAGGGTCACAAGGCTGGCAAGGGGTACAAAACCCTTTCCAAGGAGTTGGGCCTACCTGTCTCCACTGTTAGGAGCATCATCCGGAAGTGGAAGGCTTATGGAACTACTGTTAGCCTTCCACGGCCTGGACAGCCTTTGAAAGTCTCCTCCCGTGCCGAGGCCAGGCTTGTCTGAAGAGTCAAGGCTAACCCAAGGACAACAAGGAAGGAGCTCCAGGAAGATCTCATGGCAGTGGGGACATTGGTTTCAGTCAATACCATAAGTAACGTACTCCACCGCAATGGTCTCCGTTCCAGACGAGCCTGTAAGGTACCTTTACTTTCAAAGCGTCATGTCAAGGCTCGTCTACAGTTTGCTCATGATCACTTGGAGGACTCTGAGACAGACTGGTTCAAGGTTCTCTGGTCTGATGAGACCAAGATCGAGATCTTTGGTGCCAACCACACACGTGATGTTTGGAGACTGGATGGCACTGCATACGACCCCAAGAATACCATCCCTACAGTCAAGCATGGTGGTGGCAGCATCATGCTGTGGGGCTGTTTCTCAGCCAAGGGGCCTGGCCATCTGGTCCGCATCCATGGGAAGATGGATAGCATGGCCTACTTGGAGATTTTGGCCAAGAACCTCCGCTCCTCCATCAAGGATCTTAAGATGGGTCGTCATTTCATCTTTCAACAAGACAACGACCCAAAGCACACAGCCAAGAAAACCAAGGTCTGGTTCAAGAGGCAAAAAATCAAGGTGTTGGAGTGGCCTAGTCAGTCTCCTGACCTTAACCCAATTGAAAACTTGTGGAAGGAGCTCAAGATTAAAGTCCACATGAGACACCCAAAGAACCTAGATAACTTGGAGAAGGCCTGCATGGAGGAGTGGGCCAAGATAACTCCAGAGACCTGTGCCGGCCTGATCAGGTCTTATAAAAGATAATTATTAGCTGTAATTGCAAACAAGGGTTATTCCACAAAATATTAAACTTAGGGGTTGAATAATAATTGACCCACACTTGTATGTTTAAAATTTATTAAAATTTAACTGAGCAACATAACTTTTTGGTTTGTAAGATTTATGCATCTGTTAATAAATCCTGCTCTTGTGTGAAGTTTGAAGGCTCTAACTTATTTGCATCTTATCAAACCTGCTAAATCTGCAGGGGGTTGAATACTACTTGTAGGCACTGTATAGCGGCCCGTTGTCCCCAGACCACCGAGCAGATGGACTGCAGCATGGGACGCCGTAGTTCATACTACACATATCCAGCCTGCAGTGTGAACTCGCTACCTAACAAGGGGCCACAAGCGTGTCCCGTGAAGGAGAACGGTCGAGCAGTAATGGCGCTTCTGGACTCCGGGAGCTTGGTGACCCTTGTGAGGGCCAGTTTTCCTCTAAACATACTCCCGGGTAAAAAGATTGGTGTTCGGTGCATACATGGCGATGCAAAGGACTACCCTATGGCTAGGGTGAATATTGAAACGGCGCATGGCACCGAGTCGCATGAAGTTGGCGTTGTTCGAGACCTGTTGCATTCTATAATTATTGGCCGGGATTTCTGTCTGTTTTGGGATCTGTGGGGGGTGGGTTCTGAGTGTGCTAGCCAGAGCAAGGAACCAATCCACCCCACTGAGGTATCGCCACCACCAGACGCAGACGAGTTTCCTTTATGTGTCCTTGTTGGGGATGAAGAGGAAGGGTCCCCTGTACCTGACATCCCGGAGTTAGGAGTGGCCGGGGAGAATTTTGGGACTGCCCAACATAGGGACCCCACACTAAGGGAAGCCTTTAATAATGTCACATCATTAATGGGGTTGCACAAGAGCCGGGAGCAGACACAAGGTTTCCCCATTTTATGTTGAGTGGGGAATTGTTGTACCGGGTCACGAAAATAAGGGAGGAGGTGGCAGAGCAGTTAATCGTACCAGGCCCCTATAGACGAAAAGTGTTGGACATGGCCCATTCACACATCTTGGGGGGACACCTGGGGGTGGAAAAAACCCAGGAACGGATTGTACAGAGGTTCTATTGGCCTGGGTGTCACCGGGAAATTGTAAACTATTGCAGGTCCTGCCCGACATGTCAGTTAACTGCCCCCACATCTCATTTTCGGAACCCTCTTGTGCCACTGCCCATTATTGAGGTGCCATTTGAGAGAATTGCCATGGACTTGGTCGGTCCCTTAGTTAAATCAGCTCGGGGCCATCAGTATATATTAGTCATCCTGGACTATGCCACACGATATCCTGAGGCCATTCCCCTGAGAAACTCCTCCGCGAAGAGTATAGCCCGTGAGCTAGTCCATGTGTTTTCCCGGACGGGTTTGCCGAAGGAGATCCTGACCGACCAGGGGACACCTTTTATGAGCAAGGTGATGAGAGAATTGTGCAGAGTCTTGCAAATTTCCCAGTTGAGGACTTCAGTGTACCATCCGCAGTCAGATGGCCTTGTTGAGAGGTTTAACAAGACCCTGAAGAGCATGCTGAGAAAAGTCATAGAGGAAGATGGTAGAGACTGGGATTGTCTCTTACCGTATTTACTATTTTCTATCCGTGAAGTTCCCCAGGCCTCCACGGGGTTCTCCCCCTTCGAGCTTCTGTACGGCCGGCATCCGCGAGGTCTCCTAGATATAGCCAAGGAGACCTGGGAAGCCGAAGTCACGCCCCACAGAAGCGTCATTGAGCATGTGGCACTGATGCAGCAGAGGGTTGCGAAGGTGATGCCCATTGTTAAAGAACATCTCCGCCAGGCACAAGAGGCTCAGGCCAGGGTCTACAACCGGTCAGCCAGAGTGAGGCAGTTCAATCCGGGAGACCGAGTTCTCGTGCTAATCCCGACGGTGGAAAGTAAGTTCTTGGCCAAGTGGCAAGGGCCATATGAGGTGGTGGAGAAGCTGGGAGACGTAAACTACAAGATCCACCAACCCGGAAGACGGAAGCCATACCAGGTTTACCATGTTAACCTTATCAAGCCATGGCAAGATAGAGAGCCAGCGGTAACTCCGGGCTTGCTGGGCAACCTAGAAGGGGAGGTTGGAGCCGTTACCATAGCGGAGACTCTATCGAAGGCCCAGAAACAGCAGTGCCGGGAGTTACTCCAGAAAAACAGCGACCTGTTCTCAGAGTTGCCGGGGTGCAAGAAGGTGGTGGTGCACGAAATTCTTACCGAGCCACATGTGCGGGTGAACGTGAAACCCTATCGTATTCCTGAGGCCCGGCGAGAGGTAATCTCCAAGGAGGTGCAGCGTATGTTGAAGCTCGGGGTCATTGAGGAATCCAAGAGCGGCTGGTCGAGCCCGATTGTCCTGGTCCCAAAACCTGATGGTGAATGGAGGTTCTGCAACGATTACCGAAAGTTGAATGAGGTCTCCAAGTTCGACGCTTATCCCATGCCACGCGTTGATGAGCTCATCGAGAGACTTGGACCGGCCAGGTACATAACCACTTTGGATATGACAAAGGGATATTGGCAGATTCCCATGGCACAGGAAGCCAAAGAGAAGACGGCATTCTCCACACCAGATGGGTGCTTCCAGTATGTCCGGATGCCGTTTGGCCTACAGGGAGCTCCGGCAACCTTCCAGAGGGCGATGGATAGAATCCTTGCGCCTCATAAGCTATATGCTGCCGCATATCTGGATGATATCGTCATCTTTACCCCAGACTGGGAGACTCACCTGGAAAAGGTTCAAGCAGTGTTTGACGCTCTAAGAGAGGCGGGGTTTACAATAAACCCGAAGAAGTGTGCCTTGGGGAGAGAAGAAGCCAAGTACCTTGGATATGTAGTGGGGCGTGGCGAGATCAAACCCCAAATCAATAAAGTGGACGCAATTCAAACATGGCCGAGACCTCTGTCAAAGAAGCAAGTCAAAGCCTTCCTGGGGATTGTGGGATATTACAGGAGGTTCATCCCAAACTTCGCCACAATGGCTGCCCCTCTAACTGATCTGCTTAAGGGGACAAAGTCAGTGATGGTCAGCTGGTCCGAAGAAGCAGAGTCAGCCTTCCAAGAAATGAAGGGAGCTCTTTGCAAGCAACCCGTTTTGGTGGCCCCAGACTTTAAACGTGAATTTGTCCTCCAGACAGATGCCTCAGATGTCGGGGTAGGAGCAGTCCTCTCCCAAGAGATACGTGGGGAGGAACATCCTGTTCTCTACTTGAGTAGGAAGTTGACTTCTTGTGAGTGAAATTACTCAGTTGTAGAGAAGGAGTGTTTGGCCATAAAATGGGCATTGGACACATTACGGTACTACCTGGTGGGACGGAAGTTTAGGTTAATATCCGACCATGCCCCACTCAGGTGGATGAGGGAAACAAAGGCCAAGAATGCTAGGGTCACCCGCTGGTTCTTAGCCCTACAAGACTTCAGCTTCCATGTAGAGCATAGGGCCGGGAAGCTACATGGGAATGCCGATGCCCTCTCCAGAATCCCTTGCCTGGTAGGTGAAAGTGCCAAGCCCCATGACTTTAGGCAGAGGGGGGAGGTATGTGGCAGGGCTAAGGGTCGTGTAATCGATGGGAGATATGTGCCTCATAAATGGCTTGTCTCTATAATGTAA
Source organism: Dendrobates tinctorius (assembly GCF_039654945.1). Taxonomy (NCBI): domain Eukaryota; kingdom Metazoa; phylum Chordata; class Amphibia; order Anura; family Dendrobatidae; genus Dendrobates; species Dendrobates tinctorius. Next base: position 11,597,586 of record NW_027361749.1, read on the forward strand.
GGCATAAGTAAAGCGTACCAGATATTATTATTATTGTTGTTGTTTGAAGGACCTGTGGTGAGGTCACAGTCAGGTGACCAGTCAGCTGCTGAGTTCGTGGGTGTGGCTACAGCCTTATAATGTGGCCTGCTCCTGAACCAGGGAGTTGTGTGTGGGGAGGACTAAGTCTCCCATGTGTGCTGAGACTCCTGCTCTGAGTCTACAACTATGGACATTTTGTGTTATTTTTCCTGAGCTAAAGGCTACTTTTTGGTGTTACGTTGCCTTGTGCGTTTATGACGTGAATAAACCGCAAGCACTGTTGAAGATCCTGTCTCATATTTGTCTCCCGCTGCACCTAAGCGAGCCACATCCCCACACAACTTTAATGCTTATTGGATGAAGCATATCAGGTGATGTGCATTTGTTTAAAGGGAATCTGTCACCTATTTTTTCGCATATAAGATGCGGCCACCGCTATCAGGGGCTTTCTGTAATGCTGTGGATAAACCCCCAATGTAACCTAAAAGATAAGAAAAACGAGTTATATTATACTCACCCAGGGGCTGTCCGGGTCCGATGGGTGTCACGGTCCGGGTCCGGCGCCTCACATCTAGTGATGACGTTCTCTTCTTTGCTTCCCGTCGCGGCGCAGGCACTGTTGAGGGCAGAGCAGAATATTGCAGTGCGCAGATGCCGGACCTCTTTGACCTTTCCCGGCGTCTGCGCACTGCAGTACGTTTTTCTTATCTTTCAGGTTATATCGGAGGCTTATCTACAGCATTACAGAATGCTGTAGATAAGCCCCTGATGGTGGTGGCCGCATCTTATATGCGAAAAAATAGGTGACAGATTCCCTTTAATGAGGGACAGTGTGGCCTTAAGGGTACAATACCTTTAATTATGCACATCTTGATTATTAGTTAGCTTGTTTTTCTCAGGCAAAAGAGTGTTAACTGACTCTGAAAAATCAAACATGTTTACAAGTCTTACAGAGGATGCAGCACTCTTGAAATTGGTAAGATATTGGAGCATGATCACAAAACCATCAAAAGTCTTGTTGCAAATAGTAAACAGGGTTGTAAAAAATGTGTTCAGAAAAAGACGCATGTTGCCGTCCAAAGATTTCAGAAGAATCAAACATGAAACGACTGGGAACCCATTATCCTCCAGTGCTGTCATATTCCAGAACTGCAACTTCCTGGAGGCCCAGAAGTACAAGGTGTTTATTGCTCAGAGACATGGCGGAGGTAAAGAAGGCTGAAACCGACCACTACTGAATACACATTAGTTGAAATGTTAAGACTGGGTCAAGAAATAGCTGAAGACAGATTTATCAAAGGTTTCATGGACTAATGAGATGAGTGACTCTTGATGGACCAGATACATGGGCTTGTGTTTAGATTAGGAATGGGCACATACCTTTACCTTAAGATTATTTGCTCAATTTTAAGCACTTTGTTCACACCCAGTTTGCCCATGAAGCTGTGACAAGTATAACTCGCTCAGGTGTGCACGTACAGGAGATATTGCTTCAGCCTTGGACTATTTGACGGTTCATAGGAATGGCTTTGCCTAGATGACTAGTAACATGTAATTGGCAAACAGCACACTTGGTTGTGATTTTGTTTTTCAGACAACACGATGTCATACAGTTTAGGGACAATCCTAATGCTAAAGTTTTAGAATAATGGTTTGGTGGTGTTTAAGGGAGCCTAACCTACTGATGGGTTCCCCCTTTTTTTATTACATATTTTGGGCGTCAATGTTCAATCTTTTGTACATTAAAGGGAATGAGTCAACAGATTCATTCTCGCTGATCGATGAGCAGCAGGAATCGAACACTGGTAGCATTTCAGAATAACGCAATTTAGAAAAGCTTCTTCCTGCCTTGTTCCAGTTGACTGATTTTCTTCCTATGAGTGCACATCGGGAGAAACTTGTCAGTCATTTGAGACAAAGAGCAGTTGGCCAGGGACACATCTGAGAAACAAAGGCCCCAATTCACTAAAACTGCTGCCCACCTCTTAATGAATCAGGTGTGTTGTAAAAGTGACGTGTTCCTCTCTGCGCCTTGCCACATAGATTACTCCAGTTAGTGGCTACGGTAAGATTTGTGGCATAAGGTACACCGCAGCACCTCATGAATTAGATGAGCAGACACGGCCACACCTCTTCCTGCCTTAAGGGCATGTCACACTAAGAGATATCGCTAGCAATATCGCTATAACTAGTGACGTTATAGCGATATTGCTAGCGATATCTCTGTGTCTGATACTTACCAGCGACCGGCTCCCCCGCTGGTTATCGCTGATCGCGCGAGAACGTTCAGGACTGTTTCTCGTCGTCAGCTTCCTGTGGCGCTTCCTGCTGTGAGGACGAGCGACGCGTGGAGCCGGGCGGGAGGACGCAGGATCGCCTCGTCTGACAGGTAAGTAGCGACCCCCGACCCCTGCGATGTTGCTGGTGAGATCTGCCTGTGTGGCAGCTCACTAGCGACCACTTAGCGATGTACCAGCGATCCTGACCGCGTCATATCGCTGGTCGGGATCGCTGGTACACCGCTAAGTGTGACAGTACCTTTAGATCTGTGTTTTTTTTGGAGCTGGACGAAACTGGTGTGAAAACTTCAAAGGATAATTTTGCATATTTTAAAAACGACTTATGCCTGTTTTCTACCTTTAAAAGTTTAGATGAATTGGGGCAATAGGCCCTGATGGTTTTTGCAAAGTATGTTTACTCTGAAACACAGCAGCATTTCACTGGTGGCAGTCACGTAGCCTGTGCTTGATTCATGCTGCCCATTATTCAGGTAGCATGAATCTAATGACTGTCTCCCTTTAATACCCCTGGAAAGCCACCAGCAGGGCACATCGTTGCCTGATCTTCACTTTAATGAGCACTCTGGAAATTACTGAATAAGGCCACTGTGTAATGTGCATTTTTTTTCTCATTACTTTACTTCAGTTGTTAAGAGTTTAATTACTGATTACAATTTGTAAAGTTTCTGTCAAAATGGTAATTTTAGCGCACAGTATCAAATGTGTGGCTTCCGGCATAAAAACTTAGAGTGTAATATGTACACATTTCTAAAAGCTTAATGTGCCATCTGTAATTGTGCATTAAATTAGATTTGATGTTTGAACTTCATGAATATTTTTTGTTGTAATGAAGATTACTAGCGAAGCCTGTGAAAACCATTGTAGTTATTGTTACGTGGACTTAAAGTGAACCTGTCAAAATAAAGAAAAAAATGTGGTATCTGGGGGCAACTTCTATTAGTACATAGTAATTCATGCATGTTATTTTTTGTTTTAAGCATATACCACTTCCTGTAATACAAGTAAAAAAAAATTTTTTGTAGCAATTGATGGTAATGATATTCTGTTAAGGTACTGTAACACTTAGCGATGCACCAGCGATCCCGACCAGCGATATGACGCGGTCAGGATCGCTGGTGTATCGCTAAGTGGTCGCTAGTGAGCTGCCACACAGGCAGATCTCACCAGCGACATCGCAGAGGACGGGGATCGTTACTTACCTGTCACACTAGGCGATCCTGACGTCTTCCCACCCGGCTCCACGCTCGTCGCTCGTCTCCAGTCTCCACAGGAAGCCCAGCAGGAAGCCGACGACGAGAAACAGTCCTGGACGTTCTCGCGCGATCAGCGATAACCAGCGGGGGAGCCGGTCGGAGGTAAGTATCAGACACAGCGATATCGCTAGCAATATCGCTATAACGTCACAAGTTATAGCGATATTGCTAGCGATATCTCTTAGTGTGACAGGCCCTTTAGTCTAGAAGTGTTTGCAGTTTACCAGACATGAATAATCATGGCTTATTTCCTTAGGCCGATTTCACAAATCAGTTTTTTGGTTTGTGTTCTACTTTTGCAGATAGTTCACCGACCACACGTATTATGGTGGGTCCCAAATATAAAGCGAACTCGGAAGATGTGCCCTCACCTTGTGTCAAATGCCAGCTGTAATACGTAGCTGGCATCTGCCCATAATTATAGTGGCTGACTGCTGTAGTTAAGCCACTTAAATGCCATTGTCAATCTCTAACAGTATCACACCATAATTCCAGGAGTGGGATCAGTATGTAGTTCTCTTGTGAAGGCTTCTTCATGGCATTGTCCATGTGGTCTCCAGGACAATCTCTAGCTATCATTGTGTCGAGGAGAAAAGCAGGATGCATTGCTGAAGAGCCTCTATTGCTATCTTGCTCTGCTCCGTGATGGTCTTTGCACAAAATTGGGCTATGAGCTACTGTAGATGTTCATTGACCTCATACCACTGCTCTCAAATGCCTTCTGATAGTTTGTGTCGAGCAGGGTTGAACATATCACTGGTGCAACTGTTTGAGAGGTTAGTCTTGGTATGTGACGTCTATTTTTACTTGCAGTAGAGAATGGATCACTACTCTCCATTCTTTGAATCTGATGAGACTTCATGGATAATGCAATGAAGAGGCCTAAACACCAGTCCATGCTTCACACCAGTTCAACTCTTAGGATTATGGTGGTGTGTGGCATAACATACAGTAGCAAGCTCCTCTAGTCTTCATTCCAGGTACACTAACTGATTAGAGTTACATTGATTTGATCATAGAACCAGTAGTACCAGGGGTTTACACTGACAGCTTGGGTCCCCTGTGCAAGAAATCTGTCTGGGCCCCCTCCTTTTATGGCGTCAAAGCCACGTGTGTGTGTATATACTAGCTGAAGAGCCCGGTGCTGCCTGGGCATAGTAACTAACTACGGTTAGTTATAACAAATTATAATTCTATATATATAAAGCTGAGTGTAGAGCCCCGCCCATTCCGCATAGCCACATTCACTATAATATCCCACATCTTCCCGTCAGCCAGAGTTACCGGACTACTACCCATAATATCCCACAACAACCCGTCAGCCAGAGCCACTGAACTACTACCCCTAATATCACACATCATCCCATCAGCCAGAGCTACCAGACTTCTACCATAATATCCCACATTATCCCATCAGCCAGAGTCACCGGACAACTACCACTAATATCCCACATCATCCCATCAGCCAGAGCTACCGGTTTACTACCCATAATATCCCACATCATCCCGTCAGCCAGAGCCACCGGACTACTACCCATAATATCCCACATCGTCCCGTCAGCCAGAGCCACCGGACTACTACCAATAATGTCCCACATCATCCCATCAGCCAGAGCTACCGGTTTACTACCCATAATATCCCACATCATCCCGTCAGCCAGAGCCACCAGACTACTACCCCTAATATCCCACATCAGCCAGAGCGACTGGACTACTACTCCTAATATCCCACATCATCCCATCAGCCAGAGCCACCGGACAACTACCACTAATATCCCACCTCATCCCGACAGTCTGGAGTCAGAACTAGAGCGCTGAGTGGGACGGTCCTAACTTCCATACTGGGGATCCCTTTAAGAGAGGACTGGCGTCAGAACCAGAGCACTGAGTGGATTTGCCCTAACTTCCATACCGGAGATCCCTTTAAGAGAGGCCTGGGGTCAGTACCAAAGCACAGAGTGGATTTTCCCTCACTTCCGTACCGAGGATCCCTTTAAGAGGGGACTTGGGTCAGAACCAGAGCGCTGAGTGGATTTGCCCTAACTTCCATGCCAGGGATCCCTTTAAGAGAGCCTGGGATCAGAACCAGAGCGCTGAGTGGATTTGCCCTGACTTGCATACCAATGATCCCTTTAATTGAATCAGAATCAGAGCTCTGAGGGATTTGCCCTAACTTCCATACAGGAGATCCCTTTAAGAGAGCCTGGGGTCAGTACCAGAGCATTTGAAGGCAATTGTCCTGACTTCCATACCGGGGATCTCTTTAAGAGAGACCTTGGGTCAGAATTAAAGCGCTGGATGGATTTGCCCTGACTTCCATACCGGAGATCCCTTTAAGAAGGGCCTGAGGTCAGTACCAAAGCGCAGAGTGGATTTGCCCTAAATTCCATACCAATGATCCCTTTAAGAGACCCTGGGGTCAGAACCACAGAGCTGAGTGGAACTGTCCTAACTTCCATACCGGGGATCCCTTTAAGAGAGGCCTGGGGTCAAATCCAAAGTGCTGGATGGATTTGCTCTGACTACCATATCAATAATCCCTTTAAGAAGGAAGATGTACCTACGGGATGGAGGATGTGTGATGGGTATATGGGCACGGGAGGGGGGATTCATTTGTCATGTGCTCTCTGCTCCTTTCAGGGGGGCAGACAATGGCTGGGCTGGGAGCTTATGTTCCCGAAGAGGCTATATTTCTCCCACCATGCCAGTTTCTGCTGAGGTCTTGTCAAGTGGGAACACTGTTGGTCATAGCAACCAATCACAGCTCAGCTTCTTTTAACCAGCTCTGGTGAAATGAGAGATGCTTAGTGATTGGTTGGTGATACACACACACACACACACACATTCATTTTATATATATATATTCTTATATTCTAGGTTCTTCAAAGTAGCCACCTGTTGCTTTGATTACTGCTTTGCACACACTTGGCATTCTCTTGATGAGCTTCAAGAGGTAGTCACCGGAAATGGTTTTCACTTCACAGGTGTGCCCTGTCAGGTTTACTAAGTGGGATTTCTTGCCTTATAAATGGGGTTGGGACCATCAGTTGTGTTGTGCAGAAGTCTGGTGGATACACAGCTGATAGTCCTACTGAATAGACTTGTTAGCTGCTTTTTTCTTGCCATAATACAAATTCTAAGTAAAGAAAAACGAATGGCCATCATTACTTTAAGAAATGAAGGTCAGTCAGTCCAAAAAATTGGGAAAACGTTGAGTGTCCCCAAGTGCAGTGGCAAAAACCATCAAGCGCTACAAAGAAACTGGCTCACATGAGGACCGCCCCAGGAAAGGAAGACCAAGAGTCACCTCTGCTGCGGAGGATAAATTCATCCGAATCACCAGCCTCAGAAATTGCAGGTTAACAGCAGCTCAGATTAGAGACCAGGTCAATGCCACACAGAGTTATAGCAGCAGACACATCTCTACAACTGTTAAGAGGAGACTTTGTGCAGCAGACCTTCATGTTAAAATAGCTGCTAGGAAACCACTGCTAAGGACAGGCAACAAGCAGAAGAGACTTGTTTGGGCTAAAGAACACAAGGAATGGACATTACACTGTGTGCAGAATTATTAGGCAAATGAGTATTTATCGGTCGTCCATGACAGCACCACCTGAGAGAGGGGATCCGCCCTTCAGGAACAGGAAACCTACAGATACAAAAGGGCGGCACCTCTCCCACGCATCAGTTGGTTTCCTGTTCCTAGAGGACGGGACTTCCTTCAGATCGTCCATCATGGAGTCGTCGAGGGATTCCCAGGCCGGCTGACCGACTCAGGTAGCGGGGGGATCTCCTACCTCGGTCAAGCTCGGGGTACCTGGAAGCGCCACTGTGGGGCCGGGTAGGTCGCCACGGCAGTGGTTAGAGCAGGCGGAGCAAAGGGTCCGGTGGACAGCCGTCTCCAGAATGCGGGCACCAGGTATGTATGCAGGCCCCTCCTGATGCGTTTTCCCCCGGGGTCCGGTCTCAAACCCCCTCCGGCCGGGTCGGCGGTTGCGTCCGGTCGCCAAGCGCAGGCTGGCGCGCATGGGGGCGGCGGGCATACCGGAGCCGGGGGCGCCGTGCCGGCTCCTTTCCGCGCGCTCCCGCGGCCTCTGACGCGCGGCGGAAGTGACGCGGTGGAAGGGGCGGGGCCGGGAACGCCAAAACCGGAAGTCGGGTGCCGGCCGCCTTCCTAGTGTGCGCCGCGTGTGCGCGGCGATCCGGGGGGACGCGCGGTACCCGAGGCGGTGGGGGGGGACGGTTCATGCGGGGGAAGGTCGCGGGAGGGTTCCTGGGGGAGGTGCCGCGCCAGTGCCCTGCTGACCGGATACTGGGAGGCCTTAAAGGGCAGGAGGTGATGCTGCCGGGGTGCTTCTGAAGGCCCAGCGATGGATGACAGAACCCCCCATAGAGCAGCAGGACGTGCAGGAGCACCCACAGAAGGAGGCCTCGGTGAAGCCTCATACGAGTGGAAGCGGACGAGTGAGCAGAGCCGCAGAAGTTCCTCCAGTCTAAAGGATTCCCCCTGCCTCCCTCCGTGATCCGGTACCTGCCTCATCTGCATGGGTAAGAGATCTCCGTGAATGTACCCTGATGCAGTGTTCCCTTATGCTGGTTTCGCAGGGGAGGAAAGCTACGGTAAAACAGAAGCACAGGGAATGTGCGCTCTGTAGTTGCCCCTTACCAGACGGCCACCCCAAAAGACTATGTCAGCCATGTGTGCGACAGACGGTAGGGGTTGGAAGGGGACGGGGGCACAGGCATAGACTGACAGGCCCTTGCACTCTCCCCCATCCTTACAGGGACAGAGATGAAAGCCCTATCTAAAAGGGACTCTTCTAGGGGGAGAGAATTTAGTTTCTCAGGGTCGGAGTCCTCAGCTGCCCCTAGGAACAATTACTCCTCGGATTCCCCGGCCTCCACTTCATCCTCTTCGGATGAAGACTCAAGCCGATTCTGCTTCCCATTAGACCAGATGGACAAGCTAGTTAAAGCAATAAGGTCCACCATGGCAGTAGCAGACTCAAAGCCAGAGCTTTCGGCACAGGTAATGTTCGGAGGTCTAGATCCCAGGAAACACAAAGCTTTTCCATTAAATGATAAGGTCCAGAGCCTGATAGAAAGGGAATGGAAGAGACCCGAAAAAAGGGGCTCCTTACCACCTGCCTTCAAACGGAGGTACCCATTTGATGACCCAGTGGTAAACAGATGGGATAAGGCCCCTAAGCTGGACGCGGCAGTAGCCAAAGCCTCCAAAAAGTCCTCCATACCGTTCGATGATATGGCCTCCTTAAAAGACCCGCTGGATAAAAAAGCGGATTCCTTTCTAAAGGGAACATGGGAGATGTCAGCAGGCGCCCTAAGACCAGCGATAGCTGCCACTTGTATAGCCAGATCCGTGATGGTCTGGCTAGATCAACTAGATTCCCATCTGAAGGACGGAGCCCCAAGAGCATCCAGTCGGAAAACTCTACCGATCATCCAGAGTGCTGCGGCTTTCTTGGCTGATGCCTCAGCAGACTCGGCAAGGATGGCGGCTAGATCAGCTGGGTTATCAAACACAGCTCGAAGGGCCCTCTGGTTAAATTGCTGGCCAGGAGATATCCAGGCCAGGTCACGACTCTGCTCCATTCCATATGAGGGGAATATCTGTTTGGCCCCGTCCTGGACGAACTTTTAGAGAAAGCCGGGAACGATAAAAAGAAGTTCCCCAGCCTCCCGAATCCTTCTTATAGACGCCCCTTCACCAGGAAAGGATATTTCCATAGAAGGCCGTCCAGAGATCAGGGCAGATGGGACGACAAAAGAAGGAGAGGTACAGGTTTCATGTTCGGAGGAGGGGGGCGCCAGGAATGTCCATCACGTGACACTAAAAAACCGCCCCAATGACTAGATGCTGTGGGGGGAGACTAGCTGCCTTCTACCCAGCCTGGTCGCTGATCTCTAGCAGCAACTGGATACTGGGGGTGATAGCTGCGGGTTTACGACTAGAGTTCACCCGGGTTCCCCTAGATCGATTTAAGGTCACCCCTCTCAGGTCTTCCACATCAGAACAAGCTGCCCTGGAGGCCGAGGTTCATGAACTTTGCCACAAGAAAGTCCTGACTATGGTTCCAGAGGGAGAAAGGGGGAAAGATTTCTACTCCCCTCTGTTCCTGGTCCGCAAGCCAGACGGCTCCTTTAGGACTATAATTAATCTCAAGTCCCTCAAACGATTTCTTGGTTATACGGCCGTTCAAAATGGAAACAATCAATTCAACAATAAAGTTGTTGTTTCAAAACTGCTTTATGGTGGTGTTAGATTTAAAAGATGCATACTACCATATACCCATTCATACAGCCCAGCAGCGCTTCCTCAGAGTAGCGGTTCAGTTAAATGGGTCAGTTGAACATTTCCAATATGCGCCCCCCCCCCCCTTTGGGGTGGCAGTCGCTCCCCGGGTGTTTACTAAAGTGGTGGCGGAAGTTATGGCCCATCTACGTGAATCTAACATTCTAGTAGTCCCCTACTTAGATGACTTCCTGATTATAGGGAAAACGGCAAAACATTGTAAGGAACAGCTACAGAGGGCAATGTCGGCCCTAGAGCGGTTAGGTTGGCTGCTTAATATCAAAAAATCTCGGTTACAGCCGATGAGAATTCAGCAATTTTTAGGCCTGATTCTAGATTCTGAGAAACAGGCTGCCTCCGGAGAAGCTTGTTCGCCTACACTATCAGATCCTAAACGCTGCCAATAACCCCACCATGTCCCTCAGGAAAGCCATGTCCCTTCTGGGTTCCCTTTCCTCCTGTATCCGGCGGTCCAGTGGGCCCAGTTTCATTTAAGAACACTACAGGGGAGGTCTTACTGCATCAAAAAATCCTTGGAGGTTACTTGGAGGGCCAGCTAACCTTGTCCCGAAGCACAAGGGAGTCCCTAGAGTGGTGGCTAGAAAAGGATAATTTGTCCAGAGGGGTTCCCTGGGAGTGTGACATATCCCCCATAGTCACTACGGATGCTAGCCCTTCCGGTTGGGGGGCTCATATGGGTGAAGTCCTAGTCCAGGGCCTATGGGACCATCACCAGATAAAAATGTCATCTAATTTGAAAAGAACTGACAGCAGTAGAGCAGGCAGCTAAGAAGTTACTTATGTATCTGCAGGGCCATCATGTGTGAGTGTTCTCCGACAATCAGGTCACAGTGGCTTATGTCAACCACCAAGGTGGGACTCGTTCCAAACCCCTGAGGAATGTGGCAGAACGGTTGTTCCAACTAGCAGAACAGCCATTCTAAGCTGAATGTGCATGCCCTCGTCAGAGCGCAGCCGTTAAGCAGCTTGAGGCCGGGCCAGTACCGGCATGGGAGACTGGCTGGGAATCCCTTGTCCTGTTGACATAAATGCCGCAACCTACTAAAACAAGGAGAATGGTCCCTAAACAATTCGATCTTCGACCTGATTATACAAAAATGGAGACAGCCAGAGGTAGATCTCTTCGCCACCAAGGAAAACAGGAAATTAAGACTATTCTGCTCCCTAAATCCCAGAGAGAACCCCCTGGCGGTAGATGCCTTTCTGATAAAGCGGGACTTCAGGCTAGCATACGCCTTCACTCCCCTATCGCTACTACCCTTGGTGTTGAGAAAAATCAAGAGAGACAGAGCAAGGGTCATAGTCATTGCTCCATTTTTGCCCAGGAGGGCATGGTTCTCATGCCTCAGGACCATGTCGGTGTCCGATCCTTGGGTTCTTCCGGACATCCCGGATCTCCTATCCCACGGCCCAGTCTTCCACCCTCAGGTGGCTGGCCTACATCTGACGGCATGGAGTTTGAGCGGGCACTCTTAAAAGAAAAAGACTTCTCCCCAGACTTGATTAACACCCTACTTAAGAATAGGAAGGCCATTACTACCAAGATCTATGCTAGAATTTGGAAGAAGTTCCTGCAGCGCTCTGAAATAGTTGCTGGGGGTTCAACTTCAATAAATCAGATCTTAGAGTTTCTTCAGAAAGGTCTGGATATGGGACTTTCCACTAGTACTCTTAAAGTACAAGTATCAGCTTTGGGGGCTCTCTTTAGCTGCAACATCGCAGATAATTACTGGATCAGTAGGTTCATTAAGGCAGCAGGTAGGTCCAGGCCAGTAGTGAAGATAGATTCATGCCATGGGACTTGAATCTAGTCCTTACGGCCATGACGGAAGCTCCATTCGAACCTATTTCATCAGCTTCCATTAAAAATCTGTCCCTCAAAGTAGCCTTCCTGGTAGCTCTAACCTCAGCTCGCAGAGTAAGCAACATCCAGGCATTATTTAGGCGTCCTCCTTATATACAGGTTAGGACGGGTAATACTCAATACCTGATCCGGCGTACTTACCTAAAGTGGTTTCTAACTTTCATAGGACTCAGGAAATAGTCCTTCCATCCTTCCTCCCTAATCCAGCTAATGAGAAGGAAGAAAAACTACATACCCTGGATGTTAGGAAATGCCTCATAGAATATCTGGCAGCTACCGATCCTTGGAAGAAAGATAATACCCTATTTATTTCCCACCAAGGCCCTAGGAAAGGTTGTAGAGTGTCAAAAAATACACTAGCCAGGTGGATTAGAGAAGCAATTTCTGTAGCATACACTTCAAAAGGCAGGTCGCCACCTGGGAAGCTGAGGGCGCATTCCACCAGAGCCATGGCGACCTCGTGAGCCGAGAGATCAGAAGTCTCCATCGACCAGATATGTAAGGCGGCTACTTGGTCCTCTCCGAGCACCTTTTATAGTCATTATAGGCTAGACCTGGGTGCTTCCACAGACCTCTCTTTTGGTATAAGGGTGCTGCAGGCTGTAGTCCCTCCCTAAATAGTTATTACTCTCTGTAATTCTCTCAGGTGGTGCTGTCATGGACGACCGATAAAGTCTTAGTTACTCACCGGTTAACGGTATTTTTCGGAGTCCATGACAGCACCCGTATATTCCCTCCCTTTTAGTCTATTTTGGGTGTGCACTCCTTCCTCTTATACGTACACGGGTAATTTAAATAGTCGTGTATAGTATTGTATATAAGTTATGCTATTAACCATTGTGGTTCTCTGTGCTCTGTAATCCAACTGATGCGTGGGAGAGGTGCCGCCCTTTTGTATCTGTAGGTTTCCTGTTCCTGAAGGGCGGATCCCCTCTCTCAGGTGGTGCTGTCATGGACTCCGAAAAATACCGTTAACCGGTGAGTAACTAAGACTTTTTGATCACATCATCCTTTTTACACATGTTGTCCTACTGCAAGCTGTATAGGCTTGAAAGCCAACTGCCAATTATGTAAATCAGGTGATTTGCATCTCTAATGAGGAGGGGTGTGGTCTAATGACATCAACACCCTCTATAAGGTGTGCTTAATTATTAGGCAACTTCCTTTCCTTTGGCAAAATGGGTCAGAAGAGAGTTTTGACGGACTCTGAAAAGTCAAAAATTGTGCGATGTCTTGCAGAGGGATGCAGCAGTCTTGAAATTGCCAAACTTTTGAAGCGTGATCACCGAACAATCAAGCGTTTCATGGCAAATATCCAACAGGGTCGCAAGAAGTGTGTTGATAAAAAAAGGTGCAAAATAACTGCCCATGAATTGAGGAAAATCAAGCGTCAAGCTGCCAAGATACCATTTGCCACCAGTTTTGCCATATTTCAGAGCTGCAATTTTACTGGAGTATCAAAAAGCACAAGGTGTGCCACACTCGGGGACATGGCCAAGGTAAGGAAGGCTGAAAAACTACCACCTTTGAACAAGAAACAAGATAAACCGTCAAGACTGGGCCAAGAAATTTCTTAGGACTGATTTTTCTATGGTTTTATGGACTGATGAAATGAGAGTGACTCTTGATGGGCCAGATGGATGGGCCCGAGGCTGGATCAGTAAAGGGCAGAGAGCTCCACTCCGACTCAGATGCCAGCAAGGTGGAGGTGGGGTACTGGTATGTGCTGGTATCATCAAAGATTAACTTGTGGGACCTTTTCGGGTTGAGGATGGAGTGAAGCTCAACTCCCAGACCTACTGCCAGTTTCTGGAAGACTCCTTCTTCAAGCAGTGGTACAGGAAGAAGTCGGTATCATTCAAGAAAAACATGATTTTCCTGCAAGACAATGCTCCATCACATGCATCCAAATACTCCACAGCGTGGCTGGCCAGTAAAGGTCTAAAAGAAGAAAAAATAATGACATGGCCCCCTTGTTCACCTGATCTGAACCCCATAGAGAACCTGAGGTCCCTCATAAAATGTGAGATCTACAGGGAGTGAAAACATTACACCTCTCCGAACAGTGTCTGGGAGGCTATGGTGGCTGCTGCACACAATGTTGATTGTAAACAGATCAAGCAACTGACAGAATCTATGGATGGAAGGCTTTTGAGTGTCATGGTAAAGAAAGGTGACTATATTGGTCACTGATTTTTTTTGTTTGTTTTGTTTTTGAATGTCAGAAATGTTTATTTCTAAATTTTGTGTTATATTGGTTTACCTGGTGAAAATAAACAAGTGAGATGGGTATATATTTGGTTTTTATTAAGTTGCCTAATAATTCTGCACAGTAATAGTTACCTGAAAAAACAGATATCCTTCTAAGATAGCCAAATCTAAAAGAAAAACACTCCAACTTCCAAAAATATTAAGCTTTGATATTTGAGTCTTTTGGGTTGATTGAGAGCATAGTTGTTGTTCAATAATAAAAAGAATCCTCTCAAATGCAACTTGCCTAATAATTCTGCACGCAGTGTAGACCAGTGGAAATCTGTACTTTGGTCTGATGAGCCAAATTTGAGATCTTTGGCTCCAACCACCGTGTCTTTGTGCGACGCAGAAAAGGTGAACGGATGGACTCTACATGCCTGGTTCCCACCGTGAAGCATGGAGGAGGAGGTGTGATGGTATGGGGGTGCTTTGCTGGTGACACTGTTGGGGATTTATTCAAAACTAAAGGCATACTGAACCAGCATGGCTGCCACAGCATCTTGCAGCGACATGCTATTCCATCCGGTTTGCGTTTAGTTGGACCATAATTTTTCAACAGGACAATGACCCCCAAATACACCTCCAGGCTGTGAAAGGGCTATTTGAACAAGGAGAGTGATGGGGTGCTATGCCAGATGACCTGGCATCCACAGTCACCAGACCTGAACCCAATCGAGATGGTTTGGGGTGAGCTGGACTGCAGAGTGAAGGCAAAAGAGCCAGCAAGTGCTAAGCATCTCGAACTCCTTCAAGACTGTTGGAAGACCATTTCCGGTGACTACCTCTTGAAGCTCATCAAGAGAATGCCAAGAGTGTGCAAAGCACTAATCAAAGCAAAAGGTGGCTACTTTGAAGAACCTAGAATATAAGACATACAGTATTTTCAGTTGTTTCACACTTTTTTGTTAATTATATAATTCCACATGTGTTAATTCATAGTTTTGATGCCTTCAGAGTGAATCTACAATTTTCATAGCCATATATATATATATGCACACATACTGTGTATACATAGCCACACACATGTGTGTATATATATTACAGTCTCCTTTATTATGTATATTGCTGTCTCTTACACAGTGCCCTCTCTTATGTACAGTACCGTCCCTTACATATTGAATTATATAGAGCCCTGTATTTTGTTACATACCGTCCTGTCTTGTTAGCTGTATAATGCAATGATGGCTGATGGAGCCTGGGAAAGCTTCCTTTCTAGTGGAGGAGCTGATGGATTGGTAGTTTGATCACTGGCTCCTCCTCCTCCTATAAAAAGGGACGGCACCATATATAACTAGAGAGGATGGTATGTAATAATGGACAGTGTTGCACATAATAAAAGAGGAAACTATGTAACTAAGGATGGTGTTATACAGAATTAGTGAGTACACTATATACTAAGGGACTGTGTTAGACATAATAAGCGATAATAATGTCTTCCTCCACCTCCCCCTGTTCCTAAGGCCATTAAAAGTCCCCCTTTCTTTCTTCCATCCCAATCCCCCACATCCCTCATTGTCCTCCTCCCCTTGCATCCCATTATTGTCCTCTCCCCCACCCCATCATTGCCCTCTTCACCACCTCCATCATTTTCTTCTCCCCACCACTATCTTTGCTTTCTCCCCATCACTCCCATCATTGCCCATTCCACCACCTCAAACATTTCCTCCTCCCCAACCACCCTCATTATTGCCCTTTCCACCACTACCATCATTGCATTCTCCCCATCATTATTTCTTTTTCCCCCACCACCCCATCATTGCCCTATCCACCACCACCATCATTGCCTTCTCCCCATCACCCCCATCATTGTCTTCTCCATCACCCCATCACTGCCTTCCCCCCATCACTCCCATCATTGCCTTCTCCATCACCCCATCACTGCCTTGACCTGAAGCGTCTCTGGTCTTGTCTTCCTTTGAGCACATCTGGGACATCATGGGTCCGTCAATTGCAGTGTGAAAGCTTTGATTTCCCCTAGTGCATTCAGCACAGCAGAACATTCCTCAGACAACCATTAATAAACTCATTGACTGCGGCCAATGTATGTAAGTGCGTATTGTTCTGCACGTGCCACTCATATCTTTTGAAAATTTGGTTTCAATTTTTTCAGAATTTGCTTTTCATTAACATGTCTAAGATCCTGTTATTTTAATAATTCCACCATTTTTCCTTTTTGGTGTTGCAATTTCATTGTTGATGAGTGTGGTATGTATGTCACTTATGGTTGAGAAGCCTGGACTGTACGATGACAGAGAAGTGTATGCAATCTACCCTTGATGAGTGAATACACAGTTACGTTGACTTTCCCTTTTCATCTCTTATTAGTTACACTGACTTTTGCCCATGTGATCAGTGCTTACTCGCTAATCAGAGTAATTTTGCCAAAGAGATCAACTCTGAGCAGTCTCAAAAGGTGACCAGTGTGGGTCAGATTATTGGGTTTGAAAAACCCAGGTTATTGTACTAAAGGGAAATGTAATATCTCTATTGCAATATGGTTTGTTTCAAAATAGCCATTTGGGTTATTTTAAAAGCTGATGTTTGTCTTGGTCATAAATTATTTTATAGTACTATAAAGGGTACAGTGACAAGGTTATGCTATGTATACTGGTGTGAATGATTGCTTCACTTTCAAAAGCCCGTATACTAGTTTTAAATATAGTTTTCATTACTTTATATAATGACTAGATGGTGGCCCGATTCTATTGCATCGGGTGTTCTAGAGTCTCTGTTAAAATAAAAAATAGTTATATACTCACCTTCCGACGGCCCCCAGACTCTGTCCCTCCTCTCACCACGCTCCCGTCATCTTCCGGTCCCAGTAATGCTTTGTGCGAAACACTGCTGATGACGTTGCGCTCTCGCAAGAGTGACGTCATCTCCGGCCCTTCTCACTAATCATTACTGGCACCGGGAGATGCCGGGAGCGTGGTGAGAGGCGGGACAGAGTCCGGGGGCCGTTGGAAGGTGAGTATATAACTATTTTTTATTTTAACAGAGACTCTAAACTACCCGATGCAATAGAATTGGGCCATCATCTAGTGTATTATACTCATGTTACACCCGGAGCTGCTGTCACTGTTCTGCTGTTACCTAATGTATTGTACTCTCGTTACAGCAAGAGCTGCAGTCACTGTTCTGCTGTTACCTAATGTATTGTACTCCAGTTACTCCCAGAGCTGCAGTCACTGTTCTGCTGTTACCTAATGTATTGTACTCCAGTTACTCCCAGAGCTGCAGTCACTGTTCTGCTTTTACCTAATGTATTGTAGTCCAGTTACACCCAGAGCTGCAATCACCGTTCTGCACTTACCTAATGTATTGTACGCAAGTTACACCCAGAGATGCACTGTTCTGCTCTTACCTAATGTATTGTATGCAAGTTACACCCAGAGCTGCAGTCACTGTTCTGCTATTAACTAATGTAGTGTACCCCAGTTACTCCAAAAGCTGCAGTCACTGTTTTGCTATTACCTAATCTATTGTAGTCCAGTTACACCCAGAGCTGCAGTCACCGTTCTGCTCTTACCTAATGTATTATACTCCTGTTATAGCCAGAGCTGCAGTCACTGTTCAGATCTTACCAAATGTATTGTACTCAAGTTACACCCAGAGCTGCAGTCACTGTTCTGCTCTTACCTAATGTACTCCTGTTACA
The DNA here is from genome assembly GCF_039654945.1 of Dendrobates tinctorius. Lineage (NCBI taxonomy): Eukaryota > Metazoa > Chordata > Amphibia > Anura > Dendrobatidae > Dendrobates > Dendrobates tinctorius. Next base: position 11,615,269 of record NW_027361749.1, read on the forward strand.
CCCAGAGCTGCAGTCACTCTTCTGCTGTTACCTAATGTAGTGTACTCTAGTTACACCCAGATCTGCAGTCACTGTTCTGCTGTTACCTAATGTATTGAACTCCAGTTACACCCAGAGCTGCAGTCACTGTTCTGCTGTTACCTAATGTAGTGTACTCCAGTTACACCCAGAGCTGCTGTCACTGTTCTGCTGTTATCTAATGTACTGTACTCCAGTTACTCCCAGAGCTGCAGTCACTTTTCTGCTGTTACCTAATGTATTGTACTCCAGTTACACCCAGAGCTGCAGTCACTTTTCTGTTGTTACCTAATGTATTGTACTCCAGAATATGTACAGGACTGTGCCTGTGTAATGAGCGATGCAGCAGTGATGCCTTTAACGGCTGTACTGTGCCTGTACAATAAGCAATGCAGCCGTGTTGCCGCGACGACTAAGCAACTGTCGCTGATTGGTCGCGGCCTAACTGCTGCGACCAATCAGCAAGGCAGGATTTCCATTACAGACCGACAGAATTAGACAATTATATAGTAGATTTTGGAATGTACTGTTTTCTCAGTGTCTGGGTAGCACTTAATTAAAAACTTCCATCTAATTTGTATTATTTCCAAACTGACATTTTACTAATGAGTGTGTAAGCGGAAATTGCCCAAAGTGAATATTAATATACGTTAACTGTTTTTATGTACGTAAAGGATCTATTAGACTAAAGACTTTATACATTAAAGTAGTTGTGAATTGATGGATAATTTTGCTTCACTAGAATTCTGCATATCATGATTACTTTGTTTTGTCATTTTTCAATGTCACCAGATATTTAGATTTTTGAATGTGCTTAGTTTTAGGTAATTAGCCTAAATTATAGTTGAGAAAATGAGCGCACTAAGGGGCAGTAATACTAATGTGCAAGCAATCATAAGGAATAAACAGTAGGTGTTAATAGTTCCTACAACTTGTCTCTACCTTACGGGCAGGTTTAGCGCCAAACTCCTTGATTGTGAAGTTCCACTGGCTTGTTAATGCACCCTTCATCCCATTACTGCATTGTGCTCTCTTTCTTAAAATGACTTCTCAAGGAGGAGAGTGACCAGACCTGCCCTTGAGTCTCCTATTGAAAAAAAAACCCAATGCAAATAAGAAGGCTGTTTTTCGTTTGGAGGAGGCTGAAGGAGAGGTCTGGTCACTGTTCTTCCGTCAATCTCAAATTTTAAGAACACGAGTGAAGTGTGGAAGGCTGAGCTAACAAACGCATGGCACTTCACTTAAGAGAACAGCACTTAATCTGTGATAATTTATTGGGAAGTGCCACAAAATCATGTCCCAAATATGTTTAATAAAATAGACAACTCTTTAAAGCGTTTACACCTATTTTTGAATCCGCGCATCCATCTTATTCATTCTCTAAGGCTATTTGCCCACGTTGCAGAAATGCTGCGGAATTGTCTGCAGCATTTCCGCAACTCCCCGCCGCGGGTAAAACGCATGCGGAATTCGCATGCGTTTTCCCACAAAACACAAGCATTTTGCAAGCGTTTTTTAGCTTGCAAAATGCTAGCGCTTTTCTAGCATTGACGCGACACCGCTACGTCATCAGAGGTAATTCGCATAATGCATCCCTGGGAACGGAAGTTGCTGTCAGCGCCAAAGAGTGCCGGGAGGACTCCAGGGGCCGACAGAGGGTAAGTATACCCCTATTTTTTTATTTTAATTCTATTTTTTACAGGGATATGGTACCCAGGGCATGGAGGAGAGTCTCCTCTCCTCCAGACTCTGGGTACCATCCGCACATGAAGCACTCACTTTACGCATGGTGGGCATAGCCACATACGTAAAGTGAGCGTTTCAATGCAATCCTATGGTGGCGGAATCACCGCGTTTCCGCAGAATTAATGGACATGCTGCAGATTTTACCGCTGTGCGATTCCGCAGCAAAAAAATCCACAGCATTGACACAGCAATTGCGGAATCCCATAGGATTGCATGGGAATGCATTTTGTTAGCAAAGGCACAGCGGAAACGCTTAAACGCAACGTGGGCACACAGCCTAAGAGATTGCCAGAGATAGTTGAGTACTGTAGTAGGTTATTTTTGGCAGTCTCTTAGATAATTATTGTGGAGATGCACATTCTCAACCCCTGCTCAATTCAGACAATGAAGAGACCCACTCTCGAGATCATCCCAAAAAAATCCATTTAATAAACTAAATTTAATGATTACCAAAAGCATTCCCCATGTTGTATATGCAGCAATAAACTCCTTTGAACCTCAAAGTACATAGGATCATTCATACCAGGGGTGGAATTCGGCCGGTTCTCCCCCGTTCGATGGAACCGCTTGTTAAAAAAGCAGCCGGTTCCCCGAACTGGGGAGATTCAGAGCCGCAATTCAGTACTGGCGATGCAAGTAGCTCCGCTGCCTGCAAGAGAATATAGCAGCGGAGCTGCAATGATCCTTCCTGCCTGCCACCCGCGCTTCTTGTCTGACACAGAAAGGAGCGCCTCGTATGACGACATCATTCAGCGGCCGCTGCTGTGCCAGAGCGAGGAAGCGCAGGCGATGCTGTGGACAGGTGAGAGGTGCTGCTGTGTGTGTGCTATGTTTGCGTGCTGTATGTCTGTGTGTGTGTGTAGATGGAGCCTGGCCCAGGAGGAGAAGGCAATGATATGATGGGGAGAAGGCCGTGATGGGGAGAGAAGGCCATGATGGAGTGATGGGAGAAGGCCATGATGGGGTGATGGGGAGAGAAGGCCATGAAGGGGTGATGGGAGAAGGCCATGATGGGGTGATGGGGAGAATGCCGTGATGGGGAGAAGGCAGTGATGGGGTGATGGAGAAGGCAATGATGGAGTGGTGGGGGAAAAAGAAATGATGATGGGGTTGGTGGGGGAGAATGCAATGATGGTGTGGGGGATTGGGATGGGAGGAAGTGGGACTTATAATGGCCTTAGGAACAGGGGGAGGTGGAGGAAGACATTATTATTCCTTATTATGTCTAACACAGTCCCTTAGTATATAGTGTACTCACTAATTCTGTATAACACCATCCTTAGTTACATAGTTTCCTCTTTTATTGTGTATAACACCGTCCCTTATTACGTACCATCCTCTCTAGTTGTATATGGTGCCGTCCCTTATTATATAGCTTCTGCTGTTCTGTATAGTGTTGTCTCTTACATAGTGTATTCTTGTTAATTTTGTTATTCACAGTGCCCTGTTTTATTACATAGTTCCCTCTCTTTTTAGATATAAAATGACTGCTGATCGAGGAGCCGGTGACCAAACTACCAGTCCATCAGCTCCTCCATCAGAAAGGAAGTTTTCCCAGGCTCCATCAGCCATCATTGCATTATACCGCTGACAGGACAGGACGGTATGTAATAAAAAACAGGGCTCTATATAATTCAATACGTAATGGACGGCACTGTACATAACAAGAGAGGGCACTGTGTAAGGGGCAGCAATATACATAATAAAGGAGACGATGTAATATATATACATGTATGTGTGTGTGTGGAGAGAGAGATATAGAATATATATATATATATATATATATATATATATATATATATATATATATATATATATATATATATTATAATCTCTCTATCGATCAGCCGAAGAGCCCGGCGCTGCCCGGGCATAGTAACGAACTGTGGTTAGCTATAGCAAATTATAATTATCCTCCTTACCATAGTCCCGTGCCCATATACCCATCATACATAACCTCCATCCCATAGTCGAGTGCCCATAACCCATCACACATCCTCCATCCCACAGTCCCATGCCCATATACCCATCACACATCCTCCATCCCATAGTTCCATGCCCATATACCCATCATACATATTCGCCATCCCATAGTCCCGTCCCCATATACCCATCATACATATCCGCCATCCCATAGTCCCGTGCCCATATACCCGTCATACATATCCGCCATCCCATAGTCCCGTGCCCATATACCCGTCATACATATCCTCCATCCCATAGTCCAGTGCCCATATACCCATCACACATCCTCCATCCCATAGTCCCGTGCCCATATACCCGTCATACATATCCTCCATCCCATAGTCAACCATTAGGACATCATAATGAGCGGCGGGGCTTGCAACCTATGATGACATCAGCGTCGCCATGGTCAACCATTATGACATCATAATGAGGGGCGGGGCTTGACACACACTCACTTTTTCCCCATTTTGTAGATAGGGGCAAAATTGTTTGGTGAATTGGAACGCGCTGGGTTAAAATTGTTTGGGGTTAAAATTTCGCCTCACAACATAGCCTAGGACACTCTCGGGGCCCAGACGTGTGACTGTGCCAAATTTTGTGGCTGTAGCTGCGACGGTGCGGATGCCAATCCCGGACATACACACATACATGCATACACACACTTGAGCTTTATATATTAGATATCTAATATATAAAGCTCAAGTGTGTGTATGCATGTATGTATGTGTGTGTGTGTATGTCCGGGATTGGCATCCGCACCGTCGCAGCTACAGCCACAGAATTTGGCACAGTCACACGTCTGGGCCCCGAGAGTGTCCTAGGCTATGTTGTGAGGCGAAATTTTAACCCCAAACAATTTTGCACCTATCTACATAATGGGGAAAAAGTGTGGGTGTATCAAGCCCCGCCCCTCATTATGATGTCATAATGGTTGCCATGGCGACGCTGATGTCATCATAGGTTGCAAGCCCAGCCGCTCATTATAATGTCATAATGGTTGACTATGGGATGTAGGATGTGTGATGGGTATATGGGCATGGGACTATGGAATGGAGGATGTGTGATGGGTATATGGGCACTCGACTATGGGATGGTGGATATGTATGATGGGTATATGGGCATGGGCCTATGGGATGGTGGATATGTATGATGGGTATATGGGCACGGGACTATGGGATGGAGGATAATTATAATTTGTTATAGCTAACCACAGTTAGTTACTATGCCCGGGCAGCGCCGGGCTCTTCAGCTAATATATAATATATACAGTTGTGGCCAAAAGTATTGACACCCCTGCAATTCTGTCAGATAATACTCAGTTTCTTCCTGAAATTGATTGCAAACGCAAATTCTTTGGTATTATTATCTTCATTCAATTTGTCTTAAATGAAAAAACACAAAAGAGAATGAAGCAAAAAGCAAAACATTGATCATTTCACACACAACTCCAAAAATGGGCCAGACAAAAGTATTGGCACCCTCAGCCTAATACTTGGTTGCACAACCTTTAGCCAAAATAACTGCGACCAACCGCTTCCGGTAACCATCAATGAGTTTCTTACAATGCTCTGCTGGAATTTTAGACCATTCTTCTTTCGCAAACTGCTCCAGGTCCCTGATATTTGAAGGGTGCCTTCTCCAAACTGCCATTTTTAGATCTCTCCACAGGTGTTCTATGGGATTCAGGTGTGGACTCATTGCTGGCCACCTTAGAAGTCTCCAGTGCTTTCTCTCAAACCATTTTCTAGTGCTTTTTGAAGTGTGTTTATTCGGACTCCCATGACAGCACCACGAGAGAGGGGATCCGCCCTATAGGAACAGGAAACCTACAGATACAAAAGGGCGGCACCTCTCCCACGCATCAGTTGGTTTCCTGTTCCTGAGGGGACGGGATCCTACAGAAGAATTGGATCCCAGGCCGGCCAGCCGACACCGGTAGCGAGGGGGTCTCCTACCTCGGCCTGGTTCGGATCTCCTGGAAGGCGCCACGGTGGCCCAGGATGGGTGTCACGGCGGTGGCGTGGACAGCAGGGAGCGGCGTCCGGAGGATGTCCGTCTCCGGAATTAAGCCGCCGCCGGTAAGTATACCCCCCCCCCGGGGATTCCCGGCTCCGGCGGCGCAGATATGTTGGCAGCGCTGTGCAGGGGGCTGCGACCGGGCGCTGCTCCGGAGCTCCCGGGCGTCCTGCGGGGCTTCCGGCGTTTCCGGGGTAGCGGTGACGTCAGGGGGCGGGCGGAGGAGGCGCTTCCGGGTTAGCGCGCCACTGCGCATGCGCGGCGATTCCAAGATGGCGGCGCCCATCGGAAACACCGATGGCGCGCGGTCGGGCGCCAGCTGGGGTAGGGAGCTCCGTTAAGGGGGGGGGAGGGGCGCGGCATGGATACTGCTGACCGGAGGAGGGGTATTTAGGCGGGACCCGGGCAGGGTACCTTGCCTTGGGCACATTACTACATGCAGCAGTGTGCAGCAGCAGCAGTGGTAATGGAAAGCGATCGAGAGCAGCAGCAGCAGCAGCGGCAGAAGCAAGGGCAGCAGCGGCAAACATCACTGCCGCCCCTGGATGACCTTCGGCAGGTCAAACAGAAAAAGAAAGGGTCCCGTGACAGTAATGCGGGACGAAGTGACCAGTCCACTCGTAAGAGCTCCTCCAGGCAGACAGGAGCATCGACCGAAAGAAATCCCCCTCGTTCTCCGGTACTTGATTGTGGCACTGGTAAGTGATCTTCGTAAAAGTTCACTCAGTGACGGGACCCCCCTTCTGTGTTTTTCTTTTTCTAGGGAAAAAAAGCTACAAGTAAAAATAAGCATAAGGAATGCGCACTCTGTGCATGCCCATTACCGGACGCGTGCCTCAAAAGATTGTGCCCCCCCCTGTATTCAGCAGACGGTGGCAGAAGAGTTGCCCGCAGTAGCGGCGAGTTTGAGAGACATTGTCAGGGTAGAAATGAGGGAAACCCTAAAGTCCTTGTCTCAGCCGCAAAGTCTAAGGGGCGAGGTCCCGGCGGAGTCTGATTCCTCGGTAGAGTGGAGAAAAAGCAGAGACTCCCAGGCTTCATCTCCCTCGTCCTCCTCAGGAGAAGAGGACTCGGGGCGATTTTGTCTGCCTCTTGACCGGGTAGACAAGCTGGTCAAAGCAGTCAGAGGGACAATGGAGGTAGAGGAGCCTAAGCCCCATTTATCCATGCAGGATGTCATGTTTTGTGGGCTGGAACAGAGGAAGCGGAGAGTCTTTCCGTTAAATCAAAAGATACAGGATTTGATCCACAGAGAGTGGAAAAAAACGGACAAAAGAGGGTCGCTACCACCAGCCCTCAAAAGGAGATACCCCTTCGACGATCCGGCAGTAAGTTCTTGGGACAGAGCCCCCAAATTAGACGCTGCCATTGCGAAGGCATCAAAAAAATCCTCGCTCCCCTTTGAGGACATGGGATCCCTTAAAGATCCCTTAGACAGGAAAGCTGATACTTTCCTGAAAAACACCTGGGAGATGGCGGCCGGGTCCTTAAGACCAGCAGTGGCTTCAACGTGCACGGCCAGGTCCATGATGGTCTGGTTGGACCAGTTGGAGTCACAACTAAAACAGGGTACATCAAGACAGACAATTCTTGGGGCCCTACCGACCATCCAAGAGGGAGCAGCCTTCCTGGCAGATGCCTCAGCGGATGCAGTGAGAATGGCCGCCAGAGCAGCAGGTCTCTCTAACGCAGCTCGCAGAGCCCTGTGGCTAAAGTGCTGGCAGGGAGACATCCAGTCCAGAGCAAAGCTCTGTGCGATTCCATGTGAGGGCGTATATTTGTTTGGAACTGTCCTAGACGAGCTGCTTGAAAAGGCGGGGGACGACAAGAAAAGATTCCCAAACCTTTCATCAGCGTCCTACCGTCGCCCATTTGGTAGAAGGAGATTTGGCCAGGGGAGAAGGCGCAACTCTTCGCCTGTTAGAGATCGACCCAGATGGGAAGACAGAAGGAGACGAGGTACGGGCTATATGTTTACACGCTCGTCGAGAGATCAAAAGAAACCAAATCAATGACTAGCGGTTCCCGTGGGGGGTAGACTGTCATCCTTCTTCCCGGCATGGTCACAGATTGCGAATAGTGACTGGGCGCGTAAGGTAATATCCACCGGGCTTAGGTTGGAATTTACCCAGATCCCGCGGGACACCTTTAAACTGACCCCCTTAAGATCTTCTCATCTCGAACAAGCGGCTTTAGAAGCGGAAGTCTTGAGCCTATGTCAGAAAAATGTCCTGGTAGAGTTTCCAGAGGCTGAAAGGGGAAGAGGGTTTTACTCTCCCCTGTTTCTAATCCAGAAACCTGATAACACATTCAGAACGATTATAAACCTTCGTTCCCTTAACGAGTTTTTGATTAATCATACATTCAAAATGGAGTCCATTAATACAACAATAAAAATATTGTTTAAAGGTTGTTTTATGGCAGTCATAGATTTGAAAGACGCGTACTATCATGTACCTATCCATACAGACTTCCAGCAGTTCCTGAGGGTGGCAGTTTCAGTAGAGGGCACAGTACGTCATTTTCAGTATAGAGCCCTTCCCTTTGGTCTCTCAGCAGCACCCAGGGTTTTTACAAAGTTAGTGGCCGAAGTTATGGCTCACTTACGAGAGGTTGACGTCTTAATCATTCCATATTTAGACGATTTCTTGATTGTAGGAAAATCGGTGGGTCATTGTAAATCCAAGATAGAAAAAGCTAGATCCAGGTTAGAAAACCTGGGATGGATTTTAAACTACGAGAAATCCCGACTCCAGCCCTTAAAAATACAGAAATTTTTAGGGTTGATACTAAATTCAGACACTCAGCGGTGCCTGCTACCACTAGATAAATTACAAAAGATACAGGAGCAGGTTCTTCGGGCAATGGATAATCCATCTATGACCCTCAGACAGGCCATGTCCCTGTTAGGTTCTCTAACTTCATGCATCCCAGCAGTAAGGTGGGCACAGTTCCATACCAGAACCCTTCAAAACGACGTCTTGATTAATAGCAGGGCCCTTGGAGGCTCCTTACAGGGTCGGATGTGTCTAAGCCCCTCAACTGTTACATCACTGAGATGGTGGCTTGAGAGGGAGAACCTAGCGTCAGGGGTGCCCTGGATAACACAGATAACCCGTATTATAACCACAGACGCAAGTTCCTTCGGTTGGGGAGCCCATATGGGGGACATAGTGGTACAGGGCCAGTGGGATTCTAATTCTGAAATCTCATCCAACCAGAGAGAACTATTGGCGATAGAGCGGGCAGTCAAGAAACTCATTATCTACCTGCAGGGCCATCATGTGAGGATACACTCGGACAACCAGGTAGCGGTAGCATATGTCAACCACCAAGGTGGAACCCGCTCCAGCGCTCTGATGCAGATAACAGAACGGCTCCTCCAGATAGCAGAGAGAAATTGTCTATCTTTGACCGCGCTCCACATCAGCGGAAAGGACAATGTAAGAGCAGACTTTTTAAGCCGCAAGGCTCTAAGACAAGGAGAATGGGCTTTGAACAAAGATATTTACCGCCAGATTGTCCGCAGATGGGGCCAGCCAGAGGTAGACCTCTTTGCCACCAGAAAAAACAGAAAAGAAAGATTGTTCTGCTCTCTGAACCCCAGGGAAAATCCCCTGGCGGTGGATGCCCTACTGATAAGATGGGACTTTTCTCTGGCATACGCCTTCCCACCATTGAATCTTCTTCCTCTGGTAGTCAGGAAGATCAGAGAGGATCAGGCAAGAGTCATACTGATTGCCCCCTTTTGGCCCAGGAGGACCTGGTTCGCGTGGTTGAGGACCATGTCGGTAGGCGATCCCTGGGTACTGCCGAACCTTCCGGATCTCCTCTACCAGGGGCCAGTCAGCCACCCACAAGTAGCGGGACTTCATTTGACGGCGTGGTATTTGAAAGGTCACTATTAAAAAATAAAGGGTTCTCCAAGAACTTAATTGACACCCTCCTAAGAAGCAGAAAATTAACCACCACTAATATCTATGCTAGGACCTGGAAACGCTTCCTGTCCACCTTTCACTTTGACATCAGAGATGGAATTCCCACGAAACATATTCTGGAATTTCTCCAGAAAGGGTTCGAATTGGGTCTCTCCACCAGTACGCTAAAAGTACAAGTTTCAGCCTTAGGGGCCCTGTTTGCAGCTGATATTGCAAAAGATTATTGGGTAGCAAGGTTCATCAGAGCAGCGGCCAGATCGAGACCTATACACAAAGACAGATGCGTACCATGGGACTTAAACTTAGTCCTTACAGCCATGACAGAAAGTCCGTTTGAACCTTTAGATTCCGCCTCACTAAAGATTATATCTCTTAAGACAGCATTCCTGGTAGCAATAACATCCGCGCGTAGGGTGAGCGATATACAGGCACTTTCCAGATTGCCTCCTTACACAGAGTTCTTACAGGATAGAGTAATCCTAAGGCCAGATCCAGCATACCTTCCCAAGGTAGCAACACAATTCCACAGGACACAGGAGATAGTTCTGCCTTCATTCCTCCCTAACCCAACCAACCCTAAAGAGCAGAAACTCCAGGCGTTAGATATTAGAAGATGCTTACTGACATATTTAGCAGCCACGGATCCTTGGAAGAAGGAGAACGCATTATTCCTATCCTTCCAAGGTTCCAGGAAAGGATACAGAGTATCAAAACGCACATTAGCAAGGTGGATTAGGGAGGCTATCTCTCTTGCCTACACAGCAGGTGGCTGTCCTGCTCCACAGAACCTGAGGGCACATTCCACTCGGGCCATGGCATCATCCTGGGCGGAGAGATCTGGAGTATCAATTGATCAAATATGTAAGGCGGCCACCTGGTCATCTCCTTCCACCTTTTTTAACCACTATCGGTTAGACATGGGTGCCTCCTCAGACCTCACCTTCGGGCTAAGTGTGCTGCAGGCTGTAGTCCCTCCCTAATTTAGTTTACATCTCTGTAATTCTCTCGTGGTGCTGTCATGGGAGTCCGAATAAAGTATTAAGTTACGTACCGGTAACGGTATTTTTCGGAGGCCCATGACAGCACCCTTAGTTCCCTCCCTTGTTCACATATAGGGGTGCACTCCTTAGAAGATTGTTCATAGAATCACCTTATGTGGGAGATGGTATGAAATAATTCTGTTAAATAGGGTAGATAGGTTGTATATATCATATGTTGTGTACTAACCATGGTAGCCTCTCAAGCTCTGTAATCCAACTGATGCGTGGGAGAGGTGCCGCCCTTTTGTATCTGTAGGTTTCCTGTTCCTATAGGGCGGATCCCCTCTCTCGTGGTGCTGTCATGGGCCTCCGAAAAATACCGTTACCGGTACGTAACTTAATACTTTTGGGTCATTGTCCTGCTGGAAGACCCATGACCTCTGAGGGAGACCCAGCTATCTCACACTGGGCCCTACATTATGCTGCAATATTTGTTGGTAGTCTTCAGACTTCATAATGCCATGCACAAAGCAACCCCAAAACATCAGGGAACCTCCGCCATGTTTGACTGTAGGGACCGTGTTCTTTTCTTTGAATGCCTCTTTTTTTCTCCTGTAAACTCTATGTTGATGCCTTTGCCTAAAAAGCTCTACTTTTGTCTCATCTGACCAGAGAACATTCTTCCAAAACGTTTTAGGCTTTTTCAGGTAAGTTTTGGCAAACTCCAGCCTGGCTTTTTTATGTCTCGGGGTAAGAAGTGGGGTCTTCCTGGGTCTCCTACCATACAGTCCCTTTTCATTCAGACGCTGACGGATAGTACGGGTTGACACTGTTGTACCCTCGGACTGCAGGGCAGCTTGAACTTGTTTGGATGTTAGTCGAGGTTCTTTATCCAACATCCGCACAATCTTGCGTTGAAATCTCTTGTCAATTTTTCTTTTCCGTCCACATCTAGCGAGGTTAGCCACAGTGCCATGGGCTTTAAACTTCTTGATGACACTGCGCACGGTAGACACAGGAACATTTAGGTCTTTGTAGATGGACTTGTACCTTTGAGATTGCTCATGCTTCCTCACAATTTGGTTTCTAAAGTCCTCAGACAGTTCTTTGGTCTTCTTTCTTTTCTCCATGCTCAATGTGGTACACACAAGGACACTGGACAGAGGTTGAGTCAACTTTAATCCATGTCAACTGGCTGCAAGTGTGATTTAGTTATTGCCAACACCTGTTAGGTGCCACAGGTAAGTTACAGGTGCTGTTAATTGCACAAATTAGAGAAGCATCACATGATACTTTTGTCCACCCTCTTTTTTATGTTTGGTTTGGAATTATATCCAATTTGGCTTTAGGACAATTCTTTTTGTGTTTTTTCATTTAAGGCTAGTTTCACACTAGCGTTTATTCCACGCAGCGCACGGCCCCGCTAAGCCCCGCCCCCTGCCGGCTCCCTGCCCGTCCCATCCGGTCATCGCCGCCTACTATCGCACATGGACGCTTGCGATCTGCGCACCCTATCTTTAGCATAAGGTGCGCAGATCGTGCGCTGGCCGTGCGCTAGTAGGATTTTGGCGTGCGCTGCGCACTTTTGAAGGTGCGCCCATGTGCGCCGAACGCAGCATGTTGCATTTTGGCGCGCTCGGCTAGTGTGAAACTAGCCTAAGACAAATTAAATGAAGATAATAATACCAAAGAATTTGTGTTTGCAATCATTTTCAGAAAGAAACTGAGTATTATCTGACAGAATTGCAGGGGTGCCAATACTTTTGGCCACAACTGTGTGTGTGTGTGTATATGTGTGTGTGTATGTATATATATATATATATATATATATATATATATATATATATATATATATATATATATATATATATATATACACTCACTGGCCACTTTATTAGGTACACCATGCTAGTAACGGGTTGGACCCCCTTTTGCCTTCAGAACTGCCTCAATTCTTCGTGGCAGAGATTCAACAAGGTGCTGGAAGCATTCCTCAGAGATTTTGGACCATATTGACATGATGGCATCACACAGTTGGCGCAGATTTGTCGGCTGCACATCCCTGATGCGAATCTCCCGTTCCACCACATCCCAAAGATGCTCTATTGGATTGAGATCTGGTGACTGAGGAGGCCATTTGAGTACAGTGAACTCATTGTCATGTTCAAGAAACCAATCTGAGATGATTCGAGCTTTATGACATGGCGCATTATCCTGCTGAAAGTAGCCATCAGATGCCTGTTCTTAGCTGAGAGGAGTGGTACCCAGTGTGGTCTTCTGCTGCTGTAGCCCATCTGCCTCAAAGTTCGATGCACTGTGCGTTCAGAGATGCTCTTCTGCCTACCTTGGTTGTAACGGGTGGCAATTTGAGTCACTGTTGCCTTTCTATCAGCTCGAACCAGTCTGCCCATTCTCCTCTGACCTCTGGCATCAACAAGGCATTTCCGGCCACAGAACTGCCGCTCACTGGATTTTTTTTCTTTTTCGGACCATTCTCTGTAAACCCTAGAGATGGTTGTGCGTGAAAATCCCAGTAGATCAGCAGTTTCTGAAATACTCAGACCAGCCCTTCTGGCACCAACAATCATGCCACGTTCAAAGGCACTCAAATCACCTTTCTTCCCCATACTGATGCTCGGTTTGAACTGCAGGAGATTGTCTTGACCATGTCTACATGCCTAAATGCACTGAGTTGCCGCCATGTGATTGGCTGATTAGAAATTAAGTCTTAACACACAGTTGGACAGGTGTACCTAATAAAGTGGCCAGTGAGTGTATATATATATAATGTAGCTTTGCCGCCATAAAAGGAGGGGGCCCAGACATATTTCTTGCACAGGGACCCCAGGCTGTCAGTGTCCGCCCCTGGGTACTGCCACTAACTTCTCTCAGTCTCCTCTCATGTTGACCGCATCAGTACTGACTACTCCGCCCACGGCCCACACACAACCCTGGACGTGACGGTGACATCCCTTAAGCTAGCATAACCACGCCTTCTAGCCTGGCAGAGCTGGATGGTTACTGACCTCACCGCTTGCGATTGCGCGCTTCCTCAGGAGAGCAGCTGGCTAGAATGTTCACTGGTTACTGATCTCATTGCAATTATTTTATTTCAACTGTTTGACTGCGCCCCTACTTGTATATGTTTGAGGAAAAGGTGTTTGTAAATGGGTGAGGCTTAAAATGGGTGTGGCTTTCCTACACACAAACACAGAACCTGTAGTAAAAAAAAATTGAATCCCACCCCTGATTCCAAAGTGAAGCCCTCATAAGGAAAATCTACATAGAACATTCACGTAGAGCATGAGAGCGTCAAATTTGTTTCTTTGAGCATTTGGTCCATTTTTCCCGTACCCTTGTAGTTTATGTTGCATCCATGGAACAAGTTATAGGGGTTAGTTTTGGGGACAAAGCTGAATTACTTATTTTTAATCTTGAGTTATAAAGTATTTGCCTTGATCAATCCCAAAGTGAATTAAGGTACCGTATATCTACTGTAGAAGTCCAGTGTTAATCAAGTGCTTGTATGTTTATTCATTCACTTCCTATGATCAACTGTAAAACTATAGCAGCACTCTGAGATTTTACATTTCAGGGAAAGCGTGAAGCATAGCCTTTTTCCCGAAACTTCATCTGAGTACAGTAGTTGCTTCCTGTGGAAGATTACATTGATCTGCAGGGACTGGAAGTCTTGCATGGAAAAGCTAATCACTGAAGTGAGCCTAATGAAAAGCAGAAGAGAAACAGAAAAGCAGCCAGGGATATGTATGTAATGGAGGAGAGAGATGGATATGATTGGGTACAATATAACATGAGTGATCTAAAACGTGACCATTATATGTTTTGTGCCTTTCAGTACTTGCTGCCAAGGTCTTAAAGTGCACCTGTCACCTGTTTTGGCCGCTATAAGATGCTTCCACTGCCTTTCAGGGCTTATGTACAGTATTCTATAATGCTGTAGATAAGCTCCCAGTCCGTCCTGAAAGATAAGACAAATAAGTTTTATTATACTCACCCAAGGGGGCGGTCCGATGCGGTCTGGTCCAATGGGTGTCGTAGGTCCGGGTCTGGCGCCTCCCATCTTCTTGCAACACTGCACTCCTGCTTGCTTCATTGCTCCCGGCATCACACTTCTGTGCAGACGTACTTATCTGCCCTTTTGAGGTGCTGGGCCTCTCTGACCTCTCTGACCTTTCCCTGCGCCTTTACATCAGTACAATTTTGGAATCAATTTTTTTTTTGTTGGCAAGTTGTAAGGGTTAAGAGTTGACCAGCAATTTTTCATTTTTTCCAACAAAATTTGCAAAACCATTTTTTTAAGGGACCACCTCATATTTGAAGTCATTTTGGGGGGTCTATATGATATAAATTACCCAAAAGTGACACCATTCTAAAAACTGGCACCCCTCAAGGTGCTCAGAACCACATTCAAGAAGTTTATTAATCCTTCAGGTGCTGCACAAGAATTTTTGGAATGTGGGGAAAAAAAAGAACATTTAACTTCACAATTTACTTCAGATCAATTTGTTTTTTTTAAATTTTGATAAGGGTAACAGGAAAAAAAGAAACCCAAAATGTGCCAATGCACCTTATGAGGGAGAAAACCACCGTTTTAGCGCACAGCAGTGCTCGGAAGGGAAGGAGCGCCATTTGATTTTTTTTTTATGCAAAATTTGCTGTATCAATTGGCGGACGCCATGTCGCGTTTGGAGATCCTCTGATGTGCCTATCAATCCCCCACAAATAACACTATTTTGGAAGCTAGACCTCTCCAGGAACTGATCTAGACTTGTGAAGACAAATTGAACCCTCAGGTGCTTCACAGAAATTTATAATGTTGAGCTGTGAAAATAAAAAAAAATCAAATTTTCACCACAAACATGTTTTAGCCCCAAATTTTGCATTTTCATAAGGGTAACAGGAGAAATTGCACCATGCAATTTCTAGTGCAATGTTTTCTGAGTATGCCGATGCCCCATATTAGGGAGAAAACTACTGTTTGGGCACACGACAGGGCTCGGAAGGGAAGGAGCGTCTTTTGACTTTTTGAATGTAAAATTTCCTGGAATCATTAGCAGACATGCCCTGTTTGGAGAGCCCCTGATGTGCCTAAACAGTTTAAAACCCCCACAAGTAACCACATTTTGGAAACTAGACCACTCAAGTAATGTATTTAGATGGTGGTGAGCAACTTGAATCCCCAGGTGCTTCACAAAAGTCTATGACGTTGCGCCGTGAAAATAAAAATTACATTTTCCCCACAAAAATATTATTTTGGCCCCAAACTTTGCATTTTCATTAGGGTAACAGGAGAAATTGCACCATACAATTTGTTGTGCAATTTCTCCTGAGAATGCTGATACCCAATATGTGGGGGAATACTACTTTTAAGGCACAGTGCAAAGCTCAGAAGGCACCATATTGGAGTTCAGCTTTTGCTGGAATGGTTTGAGGGTGCTATGTCACATTGCAGAGCCCTTGAGGTGCCAGAACAACAGAAATCCCCTATATGTGAACTCATTTTACAAACTGCATTCCCCAATGAATTCATCGAGGGGTGCAGCGATCATATTGACACCACATGTGTCTCACAGAGTTTTATACCAATGAGCAGTGAAGAAATAATAAATTAAATTTTTACCACTAAAATGTTTTAGCCTCAAGTTTTAATTTTTCTAAAGGCTAATAGGATTTTTTTTTTTTTTTTTTTTACAATAAACAGAGGTCCATTTTTTCCTGAGTGCGCCTATACCCTACTTGTAATCTGGAAATATTTTTCAGACACAGTGCAAAGCTCAGAAGGGATGGAGCGCCAGATTTTACTGTTATGGTTTGCAGATGCCATGACCCACTGGGAGAGCCCATGAGGTGCCAGAACAGCAGAACCCCCCGCGACGGAGTCTTTATATAAACTTAATGTACCGTAACTGTCCAAAAGTTTAAAAACTTAGATGTGATAACTGTACTTAAGTAACCATACAAACATCTGACTAAAGATCTACAAACACTGTAGCAGCGAACTTTATGAAAACCAAAATTTGTGTATGTTTCAAAATTTTTGGCCATGACTATACATTGCTCTTTACAGTTGTCAAATATATGTACAGTGGCATGTAAAAGTTTGGGCACCCCAGGTCAAAATTACTGTTATTGTGAACAGTTAATCAAGTGGAGGATGAAATCATCTCTAAAAGGGATAAAGTTAAAGATCACACATTTCCTTTATATTTTAGGCAAAAATAAAAATATACATTTTCATCTTTTACATTTTAAAAATTACAAAAATGAATAAAAATGGGCCAATGCAAATGTTTGGGCACTCTGCATGGTTAGTACCTAGTATCACCCCCTTTTGCAAGTATCACAGTTTGTAAATACTTTTTGTAGCCAGACAAGAGTCTTTCATTTCTTGTTTGAGGGATTTTCATCATTTCTTCCTTAGAAAATTCTTCCAGTTCTGTGAGATTCCTGGGTCGTCTTCATGCACTGCTATTTTGATGTCTAGTCACAGATTTTCAATGATGATCAGATCAGGGGACTGTGAGGGCCATTGTAAGACCTCATTGTTTGCACCTTCTTGCATCTATTCTGGATTTTGACATGTGTTTAGTATCATTAGCCATTTGTAGAAGCCATCCTCTTTTCAACTTCAGCTTTTTTTTACAGATGGTGTTCTGTTTGCATCAAGAATTTGTTGAAATTTAATTGAATCCTTTCTTCCCTCTACCCGTGAAATTTTCACCGTGCCATTGACTGCAACACTATCTCAAAGTATGATTGATCCACCCTCATGCTTAATCGTTGGTGATTCTGTGCCCCTTTTACTCCACCTGTACCTTTTGATCACTGTGGCCAAAGAGTTCTATTTTAACCTCATTGGTCTGCAGGACTTGTTTCCAAAATGCATCAGGCTTGTTTAGGTGGTCTTTTGCATACATCTGGTGCTTAATTTTATGGTGAGGATGCATAAGAGGTTTCTTTCTGAAATTTTGCTTGGTCTTCCAGACCTTTTGTTGACCTCCACCGTTCCTGTTAATTGCCATTTCGTAATTACATTTCGAACTGAGGAAAGGGCAACTTAAAATTGCTTTGCTATCTTCTTATAGCCTCCTGCTTTGTGTGCCTCCACCATTTTGATTTTCGTAGTGCTTGCTAGGCACTTGCTTAGAATAACCAATGGCTGCTGTTTTTTTGCCGTAAGGTTAGAGGAGGCTTGTATTTTTATAAAGCTGTGAAGTTTGCATCACCTGGCCTTTCCTAACGATGATCGTGAACAAACCATAACTCTACAAGGCTAAATAATGTCTGAAACCTTTGTCAAAGTTATCTGAGCACACAAATCTCCAAGGGTGCCCAAACTTTTGCATCACACCATTTTCCTTTTTGTATTTTTAAAAATGGAAAAAAATACAATATACATACATTTTTTTTGCCTAAAATACAAAGGAAATGTGTCACCTTTACCTTTAGGCCTTTTAGTCATTATTTAAGCTTCGACTCTCTTAACTGTTCACAATAACAGTAATTTTGATCAGGGGTGCCCAAAGTTTTACATGCCACTGTATATAATATTGTATAGTAGTAATTAATCTGAATTTAATGCATATTAGAACATCACAGTGACTGTTTTCTATGTAAATTACATATATAACCTGTTATGATTTATATGAAAATACATATAATAGCATAATGTCACAATAGCTATACTGTCTAGATCATAACGTCTATGTAGAACAAAAAAATAGAAAAATACAGCGTACATTTCTATCATATGTAGAAATTATGCATAGACACTAAGCACTGTGATGTTATGGAGTAAAAGCGGAGTGATGGGTTTACCATTAGTATGTACTGAATCTTATATTGTCTTATGTAAGCACATTTAGCCTATGCTGGGAAAATCTCTCGGCACATATGCTGAATTAACCCCTGAAGGACCTGGGATATTTCCATTTTTGCATTTCCATTTTTTGCTCCCCTCCTTTTCAGAGCCATAACTTCTTTTTTTCGACAGCATGGCCATTTGAGGACTTCTTTTTTGCTAGACAAGATGTACTTTTGAACGGCATCATTGATTTTACCATATTGTGTACTGGAAAACAGGAAAAAAAAAAAATCAAAGTGCGGTGAAATTGCAAAAAAAGTGCAATTCCACAATAGTTTTTTTTTTTTTTCGACCATGTTCACTAAATGCTAAACCTGCCATTATGATTGTCCAGGTCATTACGGGTTCACAGATACCAAACATGTCTAGGTTCTTTATTATTTAAGTGGCAACAAAAAATCCAAAGTTTGTCAAATAAAAACAAAAAAAGTCAAACGCTTTTACCCTGGATACCAGCGTGCTCGCTGGTCCTGATCGCTGGTGAGTCTGCCTATGTGACAGCTCACCAGCGATCAGCTAACTATGTCCCAGCGATCCCATCCACGTCGGATCGTTGGTGGGACCGCTGGGACATTGAAGCATGTAACGGGGCCGTAAGGTAAACTATTTCAGACCAAATCAACTACCCCCCCCCCCCCTGCTGTTGTTACATTGTAATTGTGTATTTTTTTCATAAGCTTTCTTGTTCAGAATAGTCGATATTTTTTCAGACATAAATTTTTTTTCCACTAAATAATTTGATCCATTTGTCCTTTTTTTCCAAAAATGTTTTATCGTGTCGCATATATCTTATATTGGTTCCCTAAGACCTTGCATTGTTCATGCTTGTATGGTGGAGGCAAAGCTAAACTTTGGGATCCTGCAAAACACAGCATAAAAAAGCCAGCATAACTTTCTTTTTGTCTGCAGCTTTTTCACGGCCAAAATTTTGGCTGCAGAATAAAAAACAGCAAAAAAGCAACATGTGAACATAGCCGTATGGGTAATAAACGTTGAAGTTTTTCACACTCTGTAAAGTCCCCCTTACATCTTAGATGGCAATTATTTTGGCTAATCCTTTAGCCAGCAACTATCTCAGCTGTCTCTCCCATACACAGGAGAGCTCACTCATTCCATTGCCATTTGCTCCTGTGTTCTTTATGAGAGCGCCCCTGCCATATATGACTTGTGGCAATTTTTTTCTGGGAAGGTAAGTATCAGCAATCCATAATCAGAAGTGACAAATCCTTAAAACTCACAACAATCATCTGTTTGGTGCCCCCATACACATTAGACTGTCGGCCAAGCATTTTTTAGTCTGTGTATGGTGTCCCTGAGGTCTAGATGCTCCTTCCCTATCCCTTAAGCTAGGAGTGCCCAAGCTATCCCTGCTTCCCAGATTACTTCTGATGGTGAAGACGCCTGGGCCATGTGCCTTGCACAGTTCCTAAATCAGCCATTATCTGTGCCCTCCACCACCCAGGGATGTGGAGAGTTGTAGTGTATAAGAACCAGACTAACAAGGGAAGACGTACAGGGGTAAATGAAAATACCAATCATACAAATATGCACTTGCTAACACAGGGAAGTAAGGGGTGGAAAAACCAAATAGGGCAGGATGATGATATGCACACAGACAAATCGCAAAGCAACAGTCTTCTGAACAACACTCCAAATGCCTCCTCAAACAGCCAACAGCTCCAGAACCAGGCAGTATGAAACTTACACTGGTAATCTCTGATTACCAGAGGTATTTTATAGCAGAGGGGAGTAGCCAACACTGAACAGCTCAGACCATCAAAGCAGGAAATCTCCAGGAGCTCTCAACAGAACAAATTAACCCCTGTACTGTTAGCAGAAACCTGTTCTGTTTAATATGATAGTGAAGCGATTCTAATCTGTTCAGGAATACGTTAAATCAGACACCGCAGTCTTCTGGACCCTCTCTGTCACGGTATACCCGTGACATTGAGGCTGTTTTAATCTTCACAATGCACCTCATATGAGATTTTGACCCATAAGCACTACACTACATAAGCACAGCAAGCTGAGCCATTCACAAGCTGGCTCGTCTGACAATCTGTTCTATCACACAGTGAGATCCATCCTTAAAGGTCTTCTTTCAAAAAATCCTGATAAATCGTTTTCAGGTCTATCATGGTGGTATACAAGCGAGCAAGGCTGAAAATTATGTCTTCCAAAATCCTCCTGGACACGAGTAAACATGGTCTTCATGTTTTACTTGCTTTTTTATTGCTTTTATTAGCAAAAAAGTTACAACAGTTTGAATAAAAATATGGAAGATAATGCAATACTAAAATATGGCAATGTGAATATGCTCTTGGGCTGCAATTTCACCTCCATTTTTTTTCGTGCAGTTTTTTAAGACAAAGCCAAGAGCAGGTTGAAAAATAGGTGGCTTCTGTGTATTTCTTTTACAGATGTTTTGGTGTATGATCCTTTGACTTTGCCGTGTAAAAATCTGACCGTGGAAACCCAGGTAAAGTTTTACATTTTAGAGGGATGTCGGTAATATTAACTCTCCTAAGTTGTCTATATGGTCATGCAGGTTAAAGGAAGCAAAATAAAATGATACTTTGATATCTGCGATCCATTGTCTTATTCCAAAGAAATCCACGTTTTTCTTACATGTAAACGAGCTGTTCCAGGCTATGGGCTGGACACTGATCTGCATGAAAATCTGCCTCCAGAGATTATTATAAATAAGAGGAGGAAGTACCAGTGTGATGTGTAGTGGCAGCTCTGATCTCCCTGCAGAGCTGTGTGTGACTATAACTGACAAATCTGCATGTTCCTTTCAGCTTCCATCTCATAGGCAGCCTGGGTTGCAATATTGATGTAATACTGCAAAGCTGTAAGAGCTGCAGCTACTAATGTTTTTGTATAAACTTGATTTAATGAATATTGAGGAATGTTCTGCCATGCTGAATGCATTTGGGCACAAAAATCATCAAGATCCGCTTTTGGCAGCTCCCTTTGCAATTGCTGACAAATGACATCCCAGATGTGCTCGATGGGAGACGAGTCTGATAACTCTGTATGCCACTGTAGCACAGGGGGTGTGATGTGTAATGTCAGCTCTGCTAACCTGATCTCACTGCAGAGCTGTGTGTTATTATAACTGACACATCTGCAGGTTCCTCTCAGTGCTTCATCTTCCATCACAGGCAGCGAGTATCACAATACAGCAGAGCTGTGAGAGCGGCACCTGCTAACCAGTTTGTAAGAAGACAAAATTCTGCTCTACTGTTCTGTATTAGTCACATGTCTCACATTGGTAGTGCCACTTTTTTATTTACAATAATCTCTTAACATTTCATTTACATATAAGAAAAGACGTGGACATCTCTGGAATAAAGCCCCCGTCACACATAATGATGTCCCAGCGATCCCACCAATGATCCGACATGGATGGGATCGCTGGGACAACGTTAGGCTGATCGCTGGTGAGCTGTCACATAGACAGGACCAGAGACGCTGGTTTCTAATGTAAACATCGGGTATCCAGGAGCCGCGGCTCCTGGATACCCGCTGTTTACCTTGGAAACCGGCGTACACGCTGGTTTCCAAGGTAAACATCGGGTATCTAGGAGCGAGAAAAACATGAGGGATGGAGGGCACAGCTAGTAATAACACGGGTTCACCACGGATGTACAAGAAGCCATTGTATGAAAGAAAAGAAAAAGGATACATCCAAAAAAGGGAACTCCAGTACAAAATATCAAAGTGAAAAAATGTATAAATTTTATTGACAACATGTACACAAACAGCGAGATAAAAACACTTAAAAACACACAAAGAGCATGTCACAGTCATGTAATACTGAAAAAGTGACTGTCCCACAAGAGATACCCCTATGAGGCAACAATTTAATTAAAGTATAGATTTAGCAGGCAACTGGCCAAAAAGCCAAATATGAAATATCTATGACGCTCAACATATAAATATAGATTATATGTAATAGAAAAGCCCCGAATAAGGGCAAAACATTAAACACAGCACCATGCAGCAAAGGTACCCAGCAATTCAAAACAGCCAAAAGAATGTATTCAGGCTGTACAGGGATTGATAACCCTTTAGGTCAAAGAAAGAAAAAATGGGAAACTTTTACATATTCCAAAGTGAAGTGCTGACAAAGAGCAATCAAAAAGGATAAAAATACCCCAATAACAGGTGAAGCCAGTGGTCTGCGGGGTAAATCAGAGAGGGAACCGCACCCCACGCGTATAGCCACGTGCGTGTGGCTTTCTCAAGGGAGGATGAAGCGCGACAGTCACTTTTTCAGTATTACATGACTGTGACATGCTCTTTGTGTGTTTTTAAGTGTTTTTATCTCGCTGTTTGTGTACATGTTGTCAATAAAATTTATACATTTTTTCACTTTGATATTTTGTACTGGGGTATCTAGGAGCCGCGCGACTCCTGGATACCCCTGTTTACCTTGGAAACCAGCATGTACGCCGGTTTCCAAGGTAAACAGCGGGTATCTAGGAGCCACGGCTCCTGGATACCCGACGTTTACATTAGAAACCAGCGTCCAGCGTTGCTGATCGCTGGTCTCTCGCTGCCACACGCAGCGATGCGTGCTGGGCAGCGGGAGACCAGCGATCGAAAAACGGCCCAGGCCGCTCGAGCATGATCAGCGATAACCGGCAGGGGGGCCGGTCGCTGATCCCCGTCACACACAGCTGTACATCATATATATTTCCGAGAACCCCAGACCAGGGGAAACACCTGTCTGGGTCTTGAGTCATTCTATCACCCACAGGAAGGGAGATACATAGAACAGCTACTAGCAGCTAGGTAGCAAAATTGTGTTTAGTCTATATGATCTTTCATAGGTTTTGGGAGACTTATCTACAAACCTCCTGGGTAGGAGATTTAGGTTCAGCCCAGAGGGCAGGAGGGGAGTTACCCAGAGGGTTAAATGCTCGTGTGCAGTGCAGCATTTTCCCTGGCTTTCTCTCTGGGAGGTCACAAACACATCATGTGAGGATAAGTCACCTACAGAGGGCATCATAAGCCTCCCGTGTGGCAGGGCCTTTCAACTAACTGGTAACTGACTATATGTTCTGTTTATATCCTTTGTCCTACCCCTATTATATTTGCATATCTGACCATTATAAGTGTATAATCATTGTGTATATATAGTGTATTATCTAGTATGCCCTTAAATATATAATTTAACCTAGGGCTGCTCTTTTATCTTGATCCACGTATCCACATGTCCGTTCCTCGGCCTAATCACACGCTACTGGGGCTGGTCTCTGACCCAATATAACCCTGTTAACGGACCAGGCATATTTCGAACGAGGAACTGGTAGCAGTCCTACCGGGCTGATAAGGTTCTGTTTCACTGGAGCTAGTGAGAGGGGCCTCTCAGCCTGTCAGAGCTGTGGGCGAGTGTGGTCCCACATCAGTTACTGTGTGGGACACTTTCTCTCATTCCCTGTACCTCCCTGAGCCTGTGTGGACAGGGGGGGGAGCTCAGTAAAACTGTGCCAAGCTGACCTTGCGTATCCCTAACCGGTTTGGAACGTCACTTTGGTACAAGTAGGGAGACCTTACCACGTGATCCCGCTGACATAATATTGATGTTAGACGGCGAGGCGAAATGTGGCTCCTTCACGTTTTCTTCACACAAGGTATAATGTTTTTCAGCTTCCTGTGACCTACATGCCCATATAGACGGCTTAGGAGGGTTGATCCTTTTGATTGTTCTGCTGCTCATTGTTCTGTAATAGATTGTATAGAGTAGTAAAATATTCACAGATTTATGTCAGCTGCCTTAACTTCGTGTCCCTGATGCACTTAGGTCTTTAATCAAGAAAGTTGCCTGTAGCCTAGCAACTCTAAATAGTGATTTCTGCTCTGGAGTCGATTGAAATAGTACAGCAAATATATATCTATAAGAGGCAGGTTACAACATTATTCCATGATTCTTCTCATTCACAAAAACATTCCTATTTCTATCAGTGTTTCTGATCAGGTTTTATCAGTTTTTAGCTTCATTGTTTCATTAGTTTTTCTGGAGTACAATAACCAACTTTCTCAACCTTCTCCTTGCAAACAGTGATAAACAGCAACAGATCTAGGATCCAATTAGGATTGCATGTGTTCTGACTTTGTCCATGTTCGATAGACTTGTATGGATGAATCTATTCAAGATGGAGGCAAATGGACGTGTCTTTTTTTTTTTTTTCTTTTTTTTTGTGGCGGTCCACTTGGACTACAAAAAAATATATGAACCCATGAAGGGATTGATAGACTACAAGGGTGAGTCTAAAATAATCTGCAGTCTGACTTCAGAATTTATTTAATTTTCTGTAAAATAATGAAAATATATTTAAAAAAAAAATCTCATTTCTTTTCAATATAACTTGTCCATCTGTCAACTAACTTTCGTATTAAAAAATATTTTAGGCAGAGCTGCAAGCCATGAATGTGCCGCTGTCTTCACCTCTTCATCAGATGTGAATCTTCGTCCCTGTTGGACTTCTTTCAGAGGACATAATCCCTTTGCTGTCTTCTATTCAACAGAATCCGTTCATGTGCACCCTCATTGCTGTCATCAGTCATGGATGGGTGTCTGCCTCCTTTTTTATGGCTGTCATTTGTGCGACATCCTTGCATTTCTCTATACATTCGCACATGTTTCTTAACAATAAAATACTTTTTTTTCCATACTGTGCACAAAGGCATCGATAAATATCGGCACCAGACTTAACCTCGGACTGCAAAAAACTTATTCTGATCTTTCGTGCAAATCCCCAATTGGGCATAGTCACAAATGAAATGGTGTAACACATTCAAACCTGCCCAGTAGTGACTGGGGAGACAGCGACCTCATACAGAGTGCATTGATAAGTCAGTGTGGCCAACAGAAGTTTTATTATAACCGGAGCCCTTATGCAATGGACACTTGCTCTACGTTGGTAAAACGCGTACGTCTGACTGAGGCCTGAAATAAGCACCGGTGATACTTTAGTAACAGTAACAATGTTACTACCTAAAGTACGTTTGCTTTAGACAGTAACATTTCTGCCATAAGAACTTTGATTGGTTTGATCGACTGGCGTGGCCATGCCCAATCCCGCCCCGAGACCTTCTCATCTCTGACCGTTATATTGGAGTTGCCAGATGCTGGCTTGGTAGCTCCAAAAGTGAAGCAATTTTAGCGCACCTTTGTTGCACAAATATTTTAAAACTTTTCAAAATAGTTTTTCCTGGCGTTAACACTTTGATGAAGGGCCAAAGTATTACAAACATAAATTTTTATTAGACACTAAATATGATAAATGAACACTCGTAAACCATCATAACTGATTCCTGCAGGAGAAGGTTTTCCAGTGCAAATTGGGGTTAAATATTTTCTGCCTTTTTCCTTTGCTATGTGTAACAAAGAGATAGATATAAGAAAAGCGTGTATTACTAGTGCATTACTTTTTTATATGTATATACAGTATTTTAGCCTTTTTTTACTCTCACCTTCTCTCTGAACTTGTGTATCATTCTAGGCATCGTTCATTTATAACATATCTCCCTTTTGTAAATTGTTTCTAAGATACTAGTTACGTCAGGATTTTCAAGGCCCTTCCGATGGATTTTAATAGTTCTATAAATTTTAATGTGCTCAAAATGGATCCTGTTATCAAACATTGAGCTGCAGTTAACAATGGCCATTCTATTAAAAAAAACGTGTAAAAGTGAATGTAGCCATTATTCTGGAATGGAATAGAAGTACTTCAAGCTAATTAGTATGTATTGAATTGTACATTATGAAGAAGTGTTAATGATGAATGACATTGGCAGGGTCTCTGCTGTAACAGACAGCTTGGACAATTGGCAGTGCCACTTGGCATGTTTACTAGCACATACTCTGAGTCATTTGGTAGTACTTTAAAATTGAACAGTTATAAATGTATACTGTAAATTATTGTGGCGTATTTCTCAACGTACAGTCCAGTACCTCATTAACCAGTATCCATTATTACACTGGTATAAATAGTGAGATAACAATGTGTTAATGTAGTTTATTTAATATAGCATAGTTTGTTTTTTTTTTACAGGGAAATGGAGAAGGATTAGTAGTAACAGGTCATACAGTGTGTGCGTGTGTATATATAGATATAATATAAAGACCGTCTTGGAGAAAAATGCTGTAAAGTAAGAATGTTTTTAAAAATAGGAGTATTATAGTTTATTTACAAAATGCAAAGTGAATGAACAAAAAAGCAATTTAAAGCGAACCGGTCATCAGGATTTTGCTAAGTAAACTAGAGACCTTGTCAGGTTGGCACCTTTATACTGATTAAAATGATGCCTGAGGTGAAGAAATCCGTCTTGTGGTTATGCAATCTGATAGAAGTTTTCAGTTAATGCCATGCTCCTGCTCCCGGGGCAGCCTGTGGGAGGGGTCCTTTTTTTTGTGCTCTGGCCGCATCGTCATTATTGTGACTTAAGTGACAGGTCAGTGACCTGCCCCGTATTTTAAATACTGCGCTTGCGCAGCAAAATGGCAGCGGTGCATGTACAGTAGCATCTATCGCTTGCCAAATTTTTAGAACCAAATTTATTTTTTGCTCCTACAAAATGTTGACGGCGCATGCGCCGTAGCATTTCCAATCCTTCTCAAACAAACTGCCTCCTGTTACAGCCAAATATTTGAATCAGATCAGCAGTTCACAGCACCTGCTTTTTTCTGTGCCCTAGTTCCTATGTTTTTGTGCACACTAGAGTTTTTAGCATTGATTTCATGTTGAATGTATGGCTTTTTGGCCTCAATCTTTCTATGAAGACCACTTCTGGCCAGATTTTTCCAAACCTTAAGGTACTGTCACAGTAAGCGATATCGCTAGCAATATCGCTATAACTTGTGACGTTATAGCGATATTGCTAGCGACATCGCTGTGTGTGATACTTACCTCCGACCGGCTCCCCCGCTGGTTATCGCTGATCACGCGAGAACGTTCAGGACCGTTTCTCGTCGTCAGCTTCCTGCGGCGCTTCCTGCTGTGACGACGAGTGATGCGTGGAGCCGGGCGGGAGGACGCAGGATCGCCTAGTGTGACAGGTAAGTAGCGACCCCCGACCCCAGCGATGACGCTGGTGAGATCTGCCTGTGTGGCAGCTCACTAGCGACCACTTAGCGATGTACC
This sequence comes from Dendrobates tinctorius, assembly GCF_039654945.1. Lineage (NCBI taxonomy): Eukaryota > Metazoa > Chordata > Amphibia > Anura > Dendrobatidae > Dendrobates > Dendrobates tinctorius. The sequence goes on from NW_027361749.1 coordinate 11,642,978, forward strand.
AGCGATCCTGACCGCGTCATATCGCTGGTCGGGATCGCTGGTACATCGCTAAGTGTGACAGTACCTTTAGATGGGTGTAGCTTTCTCCCACTGTTTGCTGCCACTGCTAAGCTGATGATGCTGCTAGATATCTTCCAATTCTGAAGGTAAACAGGCATGATGTGTCTTTTATCAGCCAAACTAAATTTTCTTTCCCATTCACTGTGTCTACCGTGTGAAACGTTGTCCATTTCTACTTCAAAAGAACTTGAGCAGCACATCTTGGAACCCCAGTCTTCTTTGCAATCTTTGTCTGGGAGAGGAAAGCACCTTGTGTCTTGTTTCTATACCCAGTCTACTGAGTCTTGCCATGGCATGGTGTAAGGCTGGTTTCACACTAGCATTTTTTTGCGCTGCGTGTGCATACATGAGCATGCCCCCTATGTTTAACATGGGTGCATATTGTCTGGCGTTTGTATGCGTTTTTGTGCGCATGCTGTTTTTTGCAGTGTGCGCCTATGCGCGCCGGACACACCCTGTTGCATTTTCTGTACGCCCAACCTGTGTGAAAAAAACAAATGTGCACGAAATGCTCAAAAAAACACATTACAGTCTATGGGAACGCTGACGTGCGCATGGACATGTGCACGTCAGCGTTTAAAAACGCATGTGTTTTTAGAGTCAAACTTGTTAACAGGCATGCGCAAAAAATAAGCAAAAGCATACAAAACGCTTGATGCGTTTTTTATATGCATTTGCAATGCGCACGGAACACAGCGCAAAAAAACGCTAGTGTGAAAGTAGCCTAAGAACTGTGAAATTAAGCTGTCTTCCACAACCTCACCTTTTGTAGTAAAGTTTGGCTGTTCCTCACCAAGTTTAAGCCTTCTATTTAGCAGTTTAATGTTTAAAGCCGTCTCACATAGCGAGATCGCTAGCGAGATTGCTGAAGCGTCACCGATTTTGTGACGCAACAGCGACCTCGCCAGTGATCTCGCTACATGTGACACATAGCAGCGACCGGCCCCCCCGCTGGATATCGCTGATCATGCTCGAATGTCCTGGGCCATTTTTTCATTGTCGGTGTCCCGCGCGCATCGCTGTGTTTGACCCCGACGAGCGACCTCGTTGGCGACGCAGAACTCAGGGACGCAGGCGGGAATCGTCAGAAAAGCTGCTGTGTGACAAAGTACCAACGACCGCCGAGGTCGTTACGGATCGTCGCTGAAGAGATCTGCCTGCTTGGCAGCTTACTAAGGGTGGTTTCACATTAGCGCTTTTTAAGCGCACGCACGGCCGGGGGTAGCTCCGCCCCCGAGCCGGCTCTCTGCCCGGCGTGCCCGCCCCTTGCTTGTAGCGCCGCCTCCTAGCGGACAGCGGCACCTGCGATCGGCGCACCCTATCTTTAGCATAGGGTGCGCAGATCGTGCGCAGGCCGTGCGCTAGTTGCGCTTTGACCTGCGCTGCGCACTTTTGACGGTGCGCCGTGCGCACCAAAATCGAACTTTTCGGATTTTGGCGCACACGGCGCACCGTCAAAAGTGCGCAGCGCAGGTCAAAGCGCAACTAGCGCACAGCCTGCGCACGATATGCGCACCCTATGCTAAAGATAGGGTGCGCCGATCGCAGGCGCCGCTGTCCGCTAGGAGGCGGCGCTACAAGCAAGGGGCGGGCACGCCGGGCAGAGAGCCGGCTCGGGGGCGGAGCTACCCCCGGCCGTGCGTGCGCTTAAAAAGTGCTAATGTGAAACCAGCCTAAGTTAATGACTATGTTTCAACCTACAAATGAAACTGATGTTCATTATCACTTTTTTGGTGTCATTGGTTACTCATACACCTGGCTATAATCCTGCTAAAATCCCTGACTTTGTGCAAGTGTACTGGGAATAATTTATACTGCTTACAAAGCAAAGGGAGGTCACAGCAAGTAATTTATTTTCATCTCTCTTTTGTTCATTCGCTTTGCATTTTGTTAAATTATAAAAATAAATTAACGCTTCTATTTTTGAAAGCATTATTTTACAAAATTTCTTTTAACACCTGCCTAAAACTTTTGCACAGTACTGTGTGTGTGTGTGTGTGTACCTCCTTATTCTTATTTTTCAGCCCTCCTTGGCTTTTTGTAGTACTCACTTTGATAATATGTGTACTTATTAATAGATGTATTAATTTATTATATTATTAGAACTCTCTTATTTGGTTTATTTAGTATCTTGAACCTTCATGTATTGCATGTATTTTTGGGGGGAACTTTACACAGAATGTGATGTTTTGTATTTTTCTTGCCAATGGGTTTCCCATCCTATATGTTATGTATTTTTGACCTCAACACTTATGGTGTTTTGGTAGGTCTTGTATTTTATTTTGTGCTTTTATGCACTTGTTAAATGTTTTTATTGGATTTTTTGCCACATCGATTACTTTTATTGATTCACCTAATAAACTACCGTACATTGTCAGTATTCCTGACCCACTTAATAATAATAATAAATTTTATTTCTATAGCGCCGACATATTCCGCAGCACTTTACATTTCAGAGGGGACTTGTACAGACGATAGACATTACAGCATAACAATAATCACATAGATCATAACAGATACCAAGAGGAATGAGGGCCCTGCTCGCAAGCTTACAATCTATGACCCACTTTCTATAGTTGCGTTTTTCTCTTTAGTGTGTTGCTCTACTGGTTTTGTTTGCTATGTGGGTTTGTAGCACCTATTTTTCCATACTGCGTGGGTAGTGCCTGCATCTTCTCCTGTCTACACAGAAAAATGCCTAATAGGCGGCAGTACACATTAAACAGTGCTCTTCATGGACACGCTCTGTCTTCCTACATGCAATATATAGCATATAGACACATATGTCCTTGATGTGCTCTGTACCTTTTTATGACCCTGAAATTGGGCTCAGCGTGCCCCACATAAGGTATAAGTGAATGCAGTCTACATGAGCAGTGCTTGGAACGTTCATGCTACACGTGTAATGCTACATACAGGCAGGTCACCTACCAGAGTTTAAGCATGTACCATCAGAAATGCCTTAAAAACCCCTCTGAGATACTCATTTATCAGCTAGATCATGGGTGGGGAACTCTTCTTCAGCTCCTTGACAGATTCTCAGTGACTGCAGATCTTAGCCCAGCAGCTTTGTTTTGCCAGACCTTTAATTCCTTCTCTCACTGAGAGCATGAGCACGCTGCATTCACAACTGAGCCCTGTGGTGCATGTAATGAAAAATTGCATCCTGACTCTGGCCAGTGCCAGCTTCTGGATGTACTTTGTGGGTGGAGTTAGCCTGTGATAAGCTCTTGTTCCACAGATTGACAGCAACGTCAGCCTCAGTATCTCCTATGATGTATATATTCCAGACCTAGTGTCTCCTTTGATGTATATACTCCAGACCAAGTGTCTGCTGTGATGCATATGCTCCACCTCGGTGTCTCCTATGTGATGTATATGCTGCTTCCCCAGTGTCGCCTATGTGATTTACATAGAGTTGTCTCACTTTCTCCTATGCAATGTATATGGCAGTTTCTATGTGTCTCCTATGTGATGTGTATACAGTGGCATGTAAAAGTTTGAGCACCACTTAACAAAATGACTGTTATTGTGAATAGTTAAGCAAATATCTCTAAAAGGCCTAAAGTTAAAGATGAAGTTTACCCCAAAGGTCAGATAATATTTGAATGTAACTGTAGAGTTGGCCCCTAGAATCAATTTTAATGGTGGGCTCTTGTCACCATAGTGCGACACTACCAGCAGTTGCTATTATGGGATTTTTCTCTGCACCAAGGCTAAACTTTTGGTTGGTTGAATAGCCTACTCCTGATTGGCACTGCTCTTTAGTACGGGCAAGAGCTCATTACACTGTACTGTATAGCAATCTGCTCCAACCTGAAATTAAATGGCTGATAGAAATATTTAGGCTGTGTTCACACACAGAGTTTTTTTAGCGGTTTTGACTATAAAACCGCTAAAAATAAGCTTCCCATTAATTTCTATGCATTTTGCACTTTTTGTGCATATTGACGCGTTTTTTACCGCAAAAAAAACGCATCACGGTAAAAAACGCAGCATGCTCATTAATTTTGCGGATTTTTCTGGCTTGTTCAATGCGTTTTGAAAACGTGCCGGAAAAAAACGCATCAAAACCGTGCAAAAAACTCAACGAAAACGCGCGGAAAACGCGAAGACAAAAAAGGCGCGGTTTCTGGGAAGGGAGTCAGGTTTTTGAGCAGAAATTTTCTGCTACGTGTGCACTTAGCCTTAGAGAGATGTTTTTCTTTCTTAAATTGCCGTCTAAACATTGGCAATTGAATCGCACTCCAGGAAAGTGCCTACTTTTGCCTGCCTCCCATCCAGGTCCTGGCTTGGAATTCCATGCCCACTCAAATTGCTAGCATAGGTGACACCGACCTTCCCCAATACACAGCCACAGAGATAAATTGTGAGTGTAGCATGTGTTGTGACACCCCATACAAACTAAATAGGAGTTACAGTCAATCTTTTTTATCTGGGGAAAGCTATATTTCACAACTCTGGTTTCTCAAAATTCTTTTTATTAGGGGATTTATACAGTATAGCAGATAATGGGTCAGGAAGGCAAACAAAGGAAAAGAGGAAAGTGGTTGGGGAGGAAGAGGAGAGAAGGAAAATGAAGGGAAATTAAGATCATCTTAACATAGTTGCACCACAACAATTAACATACCAAGTTCAAAAACAACATAAAAGTATAAATTAAAAGTATTCTGGCAAAGTAATAAGACGTCATATAAAGAGGCTTTTCTTGCTTGGAGAAAAAAAATTACATTCCAAGAGGACCATTTGGAATTATATTTAGGTAGAGAGTTATTCCTTAAAGCTAAGGACATTTCAAAGGAGTTATGGGAGAACATAATATCAATCATGTCGGAAACAAAGGGAATATCCATCGATTTCCACTTTGATGCAATACAGGTTTTTATGACAGAAAAAATATGTAAAGAAACGTGTCTAATATTTTAAGGGAGGTGATCAGCTTCCAGAAAAAGGAGAGGCAATTGGGGAGAAATGTTGACGGGAGACTCATTTATCACAACTCCAGTTTCAATGGATTTCAAAGCAGACTCCTGATCAGCCAGAAGCAGAATTTGAGAGAGCCCAGAAACTAAAGCCGGCCATACACTTTAGATGGCGGTGGGCCGAATGCTTCAGCCAACAGCTGATTCTCCCATACACAAGAGCACTTGTTTGTCAGAGCGTTCCTATGGTCTTCATTTGTAAGCCATCCGCTGGCATGTTGGTCAGTGGCTTATCTCCGAGAGAAAAATGCACTTGGCATTCTGAAATCAGAGATTGCCCGATTGACATCTCTCCCGACAATCTGTTGGCCTGCGCCCACATATGCAGACTGTCAGCCGGAATCTATTGATATTGTCTGTGTCTGTTGCCATTAGTCTAATGTGTATGGGGGACTTAAGATAAATGCATGTCGGAATATATTACAAATGGCCTGATGGGACCTAACATGATTCACCATGATTCATTACAATGGATACATTTTTATAATGGTTAAATTTTTAATGTAGAAACTGCTTTCACACTTTCTCTTTTATTGGCCAGCGACAGAATATGTAGTCTCTCACTTTTAAAGCCTATCCAGAGACGTAGCTAGGGGTACAGCTAAGGAGGCGGGGGGCAAAACTGTGGTTGCGCACACTGATTGTGGGTATAGGAAAACCTCAGCAGACAACCATGCTATTTACAGAAAATAAATCTCTTTACAAAGGTCAACACTGATATTACTGCCATGTGGTGACCATACAATGGTAGTCAAGTCCTATAGAACATAGAAGTGATTACAGTACACTTATTTAAAGTAATTTATAGATGACGTTCTTTCTGATGGAGTAGTTCACTTTTCCTGTCTTTCTGCTGCCCCCAGACCAACATGACAACTTTTACAGCACTGACTTGTATGCAGAGATTACCGCAAAGACACATTTGACCTCTCACATTTAGGCTATGTGCCCACGTTGCTTTTTTGAAGCAGAATATTCCTGAACGGAAACGCACACCCTCTTCCCGGGAAAACGCATGCGTTTTATGAAGCGCTTTTGACGCTTTTCTTAAGCGTTTTAGCATGCATTTTCCTATTCGTCTTTGCAATACAATTGTATGTATGCAGAAACGCACGCGTTTCCGCAAAATTAATGAACATGCTGGGTTTTTTTCCGCAAAGCGTTTCCGCAGTGGAAAAAAACACACCATTAGCACAACATGTGCGGATTCAATTATGATTACATGGGATGCTTTTCTTAAGCGTTTCCGCTGCAGAAACGCACGTCTAAAAGCGTTGTGAAAAAGCGCTGTGAAAACGCAACGTGGGCACACAGCCTTACTGCACCTGGATGGTTCTTACCAATGTCACTTTTTAGTAAAAGGCGTACAATGTGGTGTTTGCCTACCTTTTTACTAATGCCAACTTTATATTTGCTCAAATTGTACATTACAACTAAGTTTTTAGGCTGCACTATTCTTTCCAAGAATAAAGGAAACTGGATACATTTATCCTAATGAATTTATCGTAGAACCCTTGCACATCAAGTTTTGTAAATCTCTACTCACAATTGAGAAAACCTCACATTAACATTTAGACAAGTTTAGAGGATAAAATAAAAATAGTGAAGAGTCCGTGTGTTAATATACTCACCCATGGTCTTTTTGTCCGGTATCCAGCTCCGTTCTGCTCCTCTTCTGAGTCACATGATTACAATTCAGACTCTCCGGCTCACACTGCGATCTGTGTGACCAGGAAATGGCTTTTACAAGTTAAACCTATTTAGCGTCCGAACTAGAGCCCTTCCATCCCATACCGTGCCCCCGGAAGAAGCACTATTGCGAAACGGCGCTCGTCGGGGGTGGAGGTGAATGCAGCAACCTGTGTAGCCGCACTGACCCTGGTACCACTCTTAAAGTGGATAACTAACCTTATTTCCACTCTATCCTGTTGAGGGCAGAGCAAAGTCCTGCAGTGAGCAGGTGCTGGGCCTTGCTGACCTTTCCTGGCACCTGCGCACTGCAGTACTTTGCTCTGCCCTCAGTTGGTTTTAAATTTGTTATTGTTTGTTATTTAATAAAGATATTTAATTTTGACCTTTCTCCAATCACTTCTTATCTTTATGGCACCATGCCATAATAGATCATGTTGATCCCTTCCATAGCCTTACTTTGTAACAGGCTTCCAGCACAGTTTGATGATCCTGAGTCTGAATTGTCATAATGGGAAGAAGAGCAGAACGGCACTGGATACCAAAGAAGATGGTGAACGGGTAGTTTATTAACACGCTACGGTACCATTTATACAGGTATAGGGAAAAGCAAAATTAACGGGATTGCTTATTTAAAAAAAAAAAAATGAGGGAATGTTTTCTCTTTTCGGTGGGTCAAGATACAGTCTTATAAAGGGAAAGTGTCATGATCTGCTGAGTTCGTGGGATCAGGTAGTTTAGAGGTTAATCTGACAGCCTCACTCTGAGATTCTGGGAGGCTTTTTATAGCCTCATTGTGGGCTCACTCCTTGTCGCTTATACTCAGACCTTGGCCGAGTGTGTGACCCTGGTGTGCTTTGTGACTGTGATACTTTATGCTTGCTTGGTTTTGATCCGGTTCTGTCCTTGTTACGAGTTCTGCCTGTTCCTTTTGTACTGCTCTGCTATTCCCGTGTATGACTCTTTTTGCCTTGGACCTGGCTACTCTCTCACTGCCTCCCTTGTACTGCGTTGCTATCTCTGTATGATTCATTGCTTACGTTTTGACTATTCTCTGCTTGTCCCTCTGGTACCGCTCCGTCCTCCCCATGTATGACCCCCGCTTGTCTGACCTGAGTTTCCCTAGCCTTTGCTCCAGGATTCCTGTAATAGAACCCTATCCTGCAGCAGGACGCTAAGCCACGCCCCCTGTGGTCACATGATCGTAGGTCCTTGTACTGCTAAACTACTTTCAGTGTCGCAGGTTCTGTTGTCTGAACTTTCCCTGCAGTATCGGACCCCGGGTCCTCCCGTAGTCTGGGTGAGTTACCCTGTTCAGCCGCGGCAGGCCCCCGGCGCTGACAGGATCCTGATAGAAAGTGTTGGAGAGCTGCATTCATTTTCCTGGTAAAATGTTAGGTTAGGCCTCATTCAGACATACATGATTTTTCTTGTATGTAAAAACATGGACTGTTTTTCATTAGTGTTTGTATCAGATTCTCATCAGTGTTTGGGCAATCAGTTTTTATCAGGGTTTCATCAGTAATATTTCACAGACGTAAAAATGATTAAAATTACAATCAGTCTCCTCTGATTTACAATGTTGGGGTTCGCTCCCATCTGCTTATAAAATTGGCAGGTGCAATGTGAGAAAAAAACTTGCATTGCACTTGCACCAATGTTATTAAATCAGTCAGTGTTCATCTGCGATTTTTTTTTTTCCGCACCTGGAATTGGGGTGAGGAAAAAAATCGTAGTATGCTCCATATGGCCTCTTCAAATGGCCAAGACTCACCAATGCAAGTCAGTGGGTGCGATAAAAAAAATTGCACGGAACACAGACCATACATGTGCAGTTCGATTGTTATGCACCCATCTCATAGGAAACCCGACATTTCATCAGCCAAGTACATTAAATTCACAGCGTGAACCGTAAGAATAGATAGCTAGAAAGTTGTCAGTGAGATATACACTGCTCAAAAAAAATAAAGGGAATACTTAAACAACAAAATATAACTCCAAGTAAATCAAACTTCTTTGAAATCAAACTGTCCACTTAGGAAGCAACACTGATTGACAATCAATTTCACAAGCTGTTGTGCAAATGGAATAGACAACAGATGGAAATTATTGGCAATTATCAAGACACACTCAATAAAGGAGTGGTTCTGCAGCAGGGCTGTGGAGTCGGTAAGCCACAGTTGCGACTCCGACTCCTGGATTTTATCAGGCTCCGACTCCGACTCCTGGATTTTATCAGGCTCCGACTCCGACTCCGGCTCCGACTCCGACTCCTTCATAAATGGCCAATTCATAACAACAAATTTACTGTTGTAAAATATTAAACATCGTGCTTATTCAGTTTCTCACCATCATATAAGTAATCAGACCACTTAGAGCAAAAACTACATTTATTAGAATACAATTAGAATATAGCAAATAACTTTTATAAACTTTTTTAAACTGTAAGTAAATATGCAATAAACACTTTTATGCAGTTAATAAGAAGAAATCTATAAATTTGTCCTCAGAAAAAGTATTGCCTCTGTCCGATCCTCCTTCATGGATGCCCTCAAATCTGATCTAATTATTTTGAGAGCAGAGAACAACCTCTCTACACTAACTTGTGTTGGTGGCAAAGCAGTAACCACTCGGGCAACATCTCTGGCAATGTCAGGATACAGAGGAATCGCTTGTTGCACTGTTATTTTTGATGAACGGTCAAATTTCTCAATTTCTTTTAGTGCACATGAAAAATTCTGCTGAAATGTACTGGCTGTATTCCTTGATGGGGATGACTCTTCTATGCGGGAACGCTTTGCATGGTCCTTGTGATCCAAATATTTTTCAAAATTAAATTCTTCATCAGTTGATGATGAGGGTGAAGATGTGGCAGGACGACCAAATTCTTCTTGTTCCTCCTGACTGTTCTGCAACCCTTTCATCCTTACTGCTATTTCAAACAGAGCTTCTTTTCCTTTACTTAGCTGTTGATCATCTAGAAGAATCCGATTCATTGGGTCTACATAAACAGCTGCCAAAAGAATGTTATTTTGTAATAGTAGCTCCTCTCTCCGTTTCATTGATGTAGCAATGCCACTTGCAATTAACCCTCCTCTTTGGGACAGGCGAAACATCAGGTTCTTCCACTCCTTTAAGAAAATACCTGGAGTTAAGTCCTCTGCTTGTAATTTTTTAGTCACTGTAAATGGGTGCTCTAGCAATTTTTCCAGCTCAGTCACCTGATTCCACTGACTTTCATTTAGCGTCAGTTGAGGGTTAGCCATGTCTACAAGAAAGGTTTTCAGTTCAACCAAGCGCTGAATCATTAAGTAAGTACTGCCCCATCGTGTGGCTTGATCAATAATTGCCCCTTTTCCAGCACGTCTCTTCAAAATTGAGTCAACTTTAGGGGTTCTGGCAACAGTAGCCAATTTTCTCACCTTGCCAATCAGTGCAGCAGCATGTCCTTCTTGCAGACTGTCTCTTATAGCCAGCTGTAGCGTATGCACAACACAGCGCATGTGATGAATGAAAGAACATATTGACACAGTTTCAACAAGATCATCTAAACTATCATGTTGCTGTTCATCTGAAGCAACTTCAGTTTGTTCCTCAGTTACAATACTGTGTTCCTCTATTTCAAACATTTGTGTCTGTGGACCCAGAATGTTCTTCTAGCTGCTGGTCACCATCATTACTCTCATTCATTAGCTTAATAGTGCTTATCATATTTGAAGCATTGTCAGTTACGACAGAAAGAACTTGCTCTTTTTTAAGTTCATAGTCTTGCAGAACCTTTTCCACCAAGACCTGGAGAAACTCACTGGTGTGATGAGCTTTGGTGTCTTTTACTGCCAATGTCTTGGTAACTATTTCATTTTTGTCACAAACAAATCGGACATTGATGGCAAAATAGTTCACTCTGTGACGTGTGCAGGCATCCATTTTAAGAAACAGAAAGCGACCCTTGAGAGTTTTTTTAAGTTCTTCCTTTTGTTTAAAAGCTTCTTCAATTACTAATTTTCTAATACTCTCTCTCTCCAGAGAAACACCAAGCTTGCGGGCCATTTCCCCATTCAGACACATAAAAGCTGGTCATGAAAATAATGAATTAGGCACACTATCCTTTACAACAAGCTCTATGATCTGTTTTTTAAATGTATCTACTGTCATTGTCACAGTAACTTTGTCACTGACAAAATATCTTGCAACTGATTGCTGCAAAGTTCTCTGCTCCTTTGTTTGGCTGGAAGAGCTGGGCACTGGTTCATTGGTTTGGATGCAGTCTTTCTCATCCACTGCTTTCAGTACTTCTGGATGAAAGCGCTGTAAATGTCTCTTTAGATTAGAAGCTCTGGTAGGAGCATTTTTATCTTTGCCTGAATATGCACTCATCTTGGCTTCACAGCATTTGTTTTCGTCTGGATCATTTGTCAAACACTGACAGACATAATGTTTTCTATCTTGAGTGATGGTGAAATGTTCAAATACAGCTGATTTAATGTGATGCTTCTTTGACATTCTCAGGTTTTTAATTCTGCATTCACAATCCAAATGACAATTGTTTTTCCTAAAAACAATTGTACAAAATTATTGCCAGGTCGTACAACTGATATAGTGGTCAGTAATACTGTTATTATTCCTCATGTACTCACAGTTAACTGATGCAAAGTTTGTTGAAAGGATAATACTTCTTACAGTCTTCCTCTTCTGAGTAGCAGGCAGCTGTGAGATGCTTGGAAGACGCACACCTAGTATGATCTAGTCTAGAGGAGGAGCTTTACTACTAAGAATTTGCAACACATTTTCACTTTCAGTTTCATACATTGTAAGTAGGGGGGTTGGGGCAGCATGAGGTTAACCAAGTATAAGATTAGATAAGGGCAGTGGAGAACAGTGACACACAAGAAGTAAGAAATGTCTCTATCTCCAGCAGAACTGCTTATCACTGTTGTTCATAGTTTGATAGAACATATATATTTGAGTAACATTTATAAAATTCATATGAAAGTTCAATTATGAAATATTAATACATTTTTTTAAAGCTGGAGTCGGTACATTTCTACCGACTCCGACTCCAACCAAAACTAACTCCGACTCCGACTCCACGACTCCGTCTCCGACTCCACAGCCCTGTTCTGCAGGTGGGGACCACAGACCACATCTCAGTATCAATGCTTTCTGGCTGATGTTTTAGTCACTTTTGAATGTTGGTTGTGCTTTCACACTCGTGGTAGCATGAGATGGACTCTGCAACCCACACAGGTGGCTCAGGTAGTGCAGCTCATCCAGGATGGCACATCAATGCGAGCTGTGGCAAGAAGGTTTGCTGTGTCTGTCAGCGTAGTGTCCAGAGGCTGGAGGCGCTACCAGGAGACGTGGAGGGGGCCGTAGGAGGGCAACAACCCAGCAGCAGGACCGCTACTTTGCCTATGTGCAAGGAGGAACAGGAGGAGCACTGCCAGAGCCCTGCAAAATGACCTCCAGCAGGCCACAAATGTTCATGTGTCTGCACAAACGGTTAGAAACCAACTCCATGAGGATGGTCTGAGTACCTGACGTCCACAGATGGGGGTTGTGCTCACAGCCCGTGAGGACGCTTGGCATTTGCCACAGAACACCAGGATTGGTAACTTTGCCACTGGCACCCTGTGCTCTTCACAGATGAAAGCAGGTTCACACTGAGCACATGTGACAGATGTGACAGAGTCTGGAGACGCAGTGGAGAGCGATCTGCTGCCTGCAACATCCTTCAGCATGACCTGTTTGGCAGTGTGTCAGTAATGGTGTGGAGTGGCATTTCTTTGGAGGGCCGTACAGCCCTCCATGTGCTCACCAGAGGTAGCCTGACTGCCATTACGTAACGAGATGAGATCCTCAGACCGCTTGTGAGACCATATGCTGGTGCGGTTGGCCCTGGTTTCCTCCTAATGCAGGACAATGCCAGACCTCATGTGGCTGAAGTGTGTCAGCAGTTCCTGCAAAATGAAGGCATTGAAGCTATGGACTGGCCCGCCCATTCCCCAGACCTGAATCCGATTGAGCACATTTGGGACATCATGACTCGCTCCATCCACCAACATCACGTTGCTCCACAGACTGTCCAGGAGTTGGCGGATGCTTTAGTCCAGGTCTGGGAGGAGATCCCTCAGTAGACCTTCCTCCGCCTGATCAGGAGCATGCCCAGGTGTTGTAGGGAGGTCAAACAGGCACGTGGAGGCCACACACTATACTAAGCATCATTTTGACTTGTTTTAAGGACATTACATTCCACTTTAATTTTGTGTGTGACTCCAAATCCAGGCCTCCATTGGTTAATACATTTGATTTTCATTGATGATTTTTGTGATTTTGCTGTCAGCACACTCAACTTTGTACAGAGCAAAGTATTCAATGAGACTAATTAATTCATTCAGATCTAGAATGTGTTATTTGAGTGTTCCCTTTATTTTTTTGAGCAGTTTATAATTAGTACAGTGCGTGTGTAGCTTATTGTACATGTATTTATTGAATATAAGATTAAATGAAAAAAATGGCGTGGGGTCTCCCTTATTTTTAATAACCAGCTGAGGGAAAGCAGACAGCTGCAGGCTGGTGTTATTATTTTGGGAAGGGGGCAATAAACATGGAGCTTCCGAGGCTATTAATATCAGCTCACAGCTGTCTACTTAGCCTTTACTGTTTATTAAAAAAGAAGGGTCCCCCAAAAAATGGCATGGGAATTCAGTTCACTCTTCAGAGGTGAAAATATTGTCCATTCTACTGTATGTAAATCATAGTAAACTGTGTTTTTTTTTTTTTTTATGCATAGGCATCAACTGAAAAAAAAAACTAATTTTTTTTGTATGGAGTCAGTGGGCAGTATATAACTACATAGTGGCATATGCAGCAGGTAAATGTCATAATACTGACAAATGATACATCTGATGGAAGGTTTGGATGTGATGGGAACAGATTCTGAAGTATTATGTATATTTTTTTCATTTGGTTAAAGTTAGAGATTGTCCAGTGCTTTTATTTTTATGGCCTATCCTTAAGATAGGTTATCAGTATCTGATTGGTGTAACATCCTGACTTCCCGGCAATTGGTTGTTCTTGGTATGTGCAGCAAGCTATAGTACTTAGTTGCAGAGCTGCACAGCTTTTTCAGCTGTGTCGTGGTCATGGACAGGTACTGGCAGACCCCCACGATCATATGCTGATGACCTATCCTAAGGCGAGAGTCACGCCGCCGCATTTCCACTCATCCAAGAGTGGATCACACTCTGATTACGGTTTGGTCAGAGTGTGATCTGATTTTCTCGGATGAAGAAAAGATGGGAAAGAAAAATGTCCCATTTTCTCCATTCTGTCAGTGCGCGGAAATCGAACTGCACATAGATGTCATCTAAGTGCACTGCAATGTTTTCAACTGACTCATTGACTTGCATGGCTGCATGTGATCCAAGTATTGGATGCAAATCATGCATGCTGCGATTTTTCTTTTACTCAGATACGGTCTGAGGAAACAAATCGGACATGTGCATTGCCTCACAGAATAGCATTGGTCCGCGGGCTACCCGATGTTTTGTTGGCTAACACTCGGACCAACAATACGATCAGCTGCCCAAGCCATAAACCTAGGCAGTCAATAGAAAGCCTTTGACAACCCTTATAAAGAAAACTACCTATTTAGGTAAAGTTTTTACTCCATGTAAATTATATATTTTCTATATTGGTTCTTTAGATTTTAAGATGCAGTCTCTTGTTCCTGTGGGAGATAAGCAGCTGCAAATGCAGTCGGACAGCCGATTATTCCTCTTTCCATTGAAATAAACATGCATGCTCTGCCAAGCATGCATGTTTATGGTGGAGCAAGAAATGAGCACTCGGCTGTGACTTCGTATTGACCATTACTTTGCATTCAGAGTTTGAGCTTTTTTTTAGCAGGTGCTTTATGTTCAGGGTATTTTTTCCTCAGTGGAGGAACATTTGGTTTACCATCTTCTAGCTCTGACAGTCCTGACATTTTTTTTTTTTTAATGATGATCATGCTTTTAATAAACAGGAAGAAAATGATGCATCTGACATGGGGAATTAATAGGAATACATTCACTCATTTTGAGAAATGGATTCGTGTATTTTATATAATTTGATTTTCTGACAGGTTTTGCTTTATTTAGCTTGAATTCCTTTTTAGAAGAAGGACATCATTATTTAATGGTACATGTAATATTATGAATGATAGCCTTTAGGCAATGCACTTTGCATAAGAACTAGAGGATGGAAAAAATGTTTAAAAAGGCAACATTTTGCTTCTGTCTGTCTTCTTGTATTGTTAGGATGCTCCCTGGGTGAAGTCTTTTTCAAATCCTACTGGATAAAGCTAGATTTTAATCCATATATTTTTAAATATCAATTCTAATAACCTCTGTACAGTTTCTATGTTTTATCTTAATGTTTTTGATTGGAGCATTATTGAAAAGTCCACATTTCAGGTTTGCAGATTTTGCATAGCTCGAGGGCACATCGCAGATGTATTGGCTGATGGCACTTAAACAGAATGAAAGCATTTGTTATCTTTGCACATTCATCGGGACAGACATGATAGAGGAAGTTTGTAGGAATGTATTGCTGGGGCGGCAGAGAGATTATATTGTCAGCTGCTGAGCAATTGTAACTGATGCAGAAGAACATGTATTTTTTATCACAAAACAAGCTGTAACCTAAGCAGAAATGGATACATCACAAAGCAATAAAACCTTCATAACATACTGGGCTCTAATATCAATGTTGGAACCAAAAATAATGAACAATGAAGTTACCGTATTAACATATTTATTATTGTATATTCATCACAGCCAAAGGCGAATACTAGATCCTTTTGAAAGAAATCTTAATGTAGCAAAATCTGTTTAAAGGGGTCTTTCACCATTTCTTTAATTTTTAGATATGGCCATAGTGTGCTATAAAAGTAAGCTCTAGCACATACGTATGGATCCTGCAGATCTCATCTAGTATCCTCCCTGAAGTTACTTAAGTGCACAATTATATAATTATATTTTGATTATGTAATAGTGAACCGTTCACCTTGATGAACGCTATTTATGGATTATTATTCCGCAGGTAAATGAAATTATAATACTGCTCAGCCGTGTGATTAAAGGTGCGGCTACTGGGAGAAAAGGAACTTATTTCCACTTATTAGCCACAGGCTTTGGTCTTTGGAGGCGTGCACGGAGCAACAAGTCTACCCTCATGAAATCGCTCACAGCTGTAGGCATGCCCGGGCATTTTAGCAGTTCTCTCTGCAGAGTGTATGTAAAGGACGAGCTGTCAATCATAATCTTAGCGAGTAATTACAGTCACCGTTTACAGTATACTTAGCAATGATTATTATAACCCCTCCTTACATGCCCCTATGACTGAAAGCCAGCTCCAGTGAGGAATTAAGTTCCTTTTCTCCCAGTAGCTACATTTTCAACAAGGCATCCAGACAGCATTGTGTACACTATTTACCTGTAGATTGTCCCTATATCTGCAGTTATATGGTGTTTTTTCCTAAATGTTTAAAAAGTTCCCTTAGTCTGTTTCAGTAGGCTGCACAATCATGGGGAAGACTGCTGACTTGACAGATGTCCTGAAGGCAGTCACTGACACACTCCACAAGGAGGGTAAGCCAGAAAAGGTCATTGCTAAAGAGGCTGGCTGTTCACAGAGGGCTGTATCCAAGAATATTAATGTGTGGTAAACAAAGGTGCACAAGCAACCGGGATAACTGCTGCCTTGAAAGGATTGTTAAAAGTCCATTCAAAGATTTGGAGGAGATTCACAAGGAGTGGACTGCTGCTGGAGTAATTGCTTCAAGAGCCACCATACACATATGTATCCAGGACATGGGCTACAAGTGTCACATTCCTTGTGTCAAGCCACTCACGACCAGTAGACAATGTCAGAAGCGTCTTACCTGGGCCAAGGACAAAAAGAACTGGACTGTTGCTCAGTGATCCAACGTGTTTTCAGATGAAAGTAAATTTTGCATTTAATTTGTAAATCAAGTTCCCGGAGTCTGGAGGAAGAGTGGAGAGGCCACAATCCAAGCTGCTTGAGGTCTAGTGTGAAGTTTCCACAATCAGTGATGGTTTGGGGAGCCATGTCACCTGCTGGTGTAGGTTCACTGTGTTTTATTAAAGGGAATGTGCCGTGTTTTTTCATAATTTAATGTAAAAAAGAAAATGGTATAAAAAATATTGTCCCCTAAGCTTGACTCAGTGGTGGGTATGGTTTTTTTTTTTTTTTTTTTACTGTATTAATGCAGCCACTGGGGGCTGCCATCTTACCTTTCTGGCTGCTGAATGACACTTTCCATGCTCATTTACGGCAGTCCCTGGGCATAAGAGAGAAGTCGGCTCCTGACCACTATCTGTATCATTGCAGCAGCATCAGCTGTGAACTGGGCACGCCTCTGTGGGCATCTCAATTCACAGCTGTAGGTGTGGCCAGGCGCCATCTTATTAGAGCCCAGTGCTTTCCTTTTAGCTCCATTTACACTCTATTGCAAGCCCTGTTATGCCGGATGCAGGGCTTGGATGTTCACTCTGCATATACCAGCTGCAGGAGAGGATACAGACCAAGCTGCTCTTTCCAAAACACCCGACCAGCTGCAGCCCCTGCACTTGCAAAACATAGGAGGAGCTGCTCCCTGCTCTTTCAAAACACTTGGCAATCTGCTGAACATCTAATCCTCTCCTGTGTGATACTGACTGCTGAGCCGTGTATGTAATCCTCTCCTGTGTGATTACTGTCTGCTGAGCCATGTATCTAATCCAATCCTGTGTGATACTGTCTGCTGAGCTGTGTATCTAATCCTCTCCTGTGTGATACAGTCTGCTGAGCCATGTATCTAATCCTCCTGTGTGATACAGTCTGCTGATCCGTGTATCTAATCCTATCCTGTGTGATACTGACTGCGGAGCTGTGTATCTAATACTCTCCTGTGTGATACTGTCTGCTGAGCCGTGTATTTAATCCTATCGTGTGTGATACTGACTGCGGAGCCATGTGTCTAATCCTCTCCTGTGTGATACTGTCTGCTGAGCCGTGTATCTATTCCTATCCTGTGTGATACTGACTGCGGAGCCGTGTATCTATTCCTATCCTGTCTGATACTGACTGCGGAGCCGTGTATCTAATCCTCTCCTGTGTGATACTGCTGAGCCGTGTATCTAATCCTATCGTGTGATACTGTCTGCTGAGCCGTGTATCTAATCCTCTCCTGTGTGATACGGACTGCTGAGCCGTGTATCTAATCCTATCCCGTGTGATACTGCTCTCCTGAAATACTCTGTACTGCTGTCACCCTGCTGGTTTTGTGTGTGATCTACATGGTGGTATTGTGTAAGATCTATATGGCGGCATTATGTGTGAACTATATGGTAGTATTATGTGAGAACCCTATGGCAGTATTATATGCTAAAAGGGGACAGAATTCTAGGGTGGTTCTGGCTGAGCACCTGCACATGGGTCAGGGGTAATAGTTAGGTGCAGTCAGGGGAGCGCTGGTGAGGCAGCTGAAGAGAGAGGTCTCACTTTTTTCGTTACTATATGGCTACATTTCCCCCCATCCTGCTTCCCAGCGTCACCCCGGACTGCGCCTGTCGCCTCGCTTTCGCACATCGCCAGGACAGGATCTGAGGAGGGGAATGGAGATGTGTCCAGGCGATGTGTGAAAGCGAGGTGACAGGGGCCTGATATATGCTGGAAGGAGCAGGGTGACAGCAGCACAGAGTATTTCAGGAGAGCAGTGTGCTGGTCTATGGGGGGCACCCTGTTCGGTGCCAGGAATTGTACATAGAGCGCTGTGTTTTATACACATGGATGGACCGTCTGCGTCTGTGCTCCACAGAAATCCAGGAAACATTTCTGCTGATTGATGACCTGTTCTGATCCAAACTTTGCATGCAAAGACAGTCAGTAACTTTGCAGGCCCCATCAAAATGGCTGCTCACTGTGTTCCTGGATGTCATCCTCTCTTTTCCCTTAGCAAACACCCAGAAGGGGAGGAGAGGAGTGACATCACACTCATGTCAGCAGATTCCGCCCATAATTACTGCAGGGCAGTAATGGGAGCTAGTTGTACACTAGGTTTTTGTGCCAAATTTCAGTAGCTGCTCCCCCTAGTGTTAACAAGTGGAAATGCCAAACTTTTTAAAATTATTTTTCATATTTTACAAAATTAAAAACAAATGATAATATTTTTTAAGAAAATATCTCCAACCAGGAATTAATCCGCACAGCAAGAAATTGCATTCATTGTGCACATGCCTCTGTGAACTGCTGCCTAAAAGTGAGTGTAGTATAAGAAGTTCTCCATAGCAATAGGCACAACAACTTCACCAAAAAAGAAATACAGATGGCACTCACCGGTTAAAATCTTCTTTATTCTATTTCTTTAAAACATCGGCATAGGGAGGATGGGAGCAGGACTTGAGATGACGACAGCTGTTTCGCGCTGCAGTGGCCCTTCTACTGTTCTCCCTTTAGGACCAAAGTCAACGCAGCCGTCAACCAGGAAATTTTACAGCACTCCATTCTTCCCTCTGCCAACAGGCTTTTTGGAGATGGAAATTTCATTCTCCAGCAGGATTTGGCACCTGTTTAAACTGCCAAATGTACCAATACCTTTTTTAAACATAACAGTATCACTGTGCTTCATTGGCCAGCCAACTCGCCTGACCTTAACCCCATAGAAAATCTATGAGTTATGGTCAACTGGAAGATGAGACACCAGACCCAACAATGCAGACAACCTGAAGGCTGCTATCAAAGCAACCTGGGCTTCCATAACACCTCAGCAGTGCCACAGGCTGATCCCCTCCATGCCACACCGCAGTGATGCAGTAATTGATGCAAAAGGAGCCTCGACCAAGTATTGAGTTCATTTACTGCACATACATTTGAGCAGGCCAACATTGTGGATTTGAAAATCATTTTTCAAGCTGGTGTTATAAAGTATTCTAATTTACTGAGATAATGACTCTTGGGTTTTCATTTCTGTAACCCATAGTCATCAACATTAACAGAAATAAGCACTTGAAATAGATAATGCTATAGAATATATATGAGTTTCACTTTTTGTATTGAAGAACTGAAATAAATTAACCTTTTGATGATATTCTAATTTTGTGAGAAGCACCTATATGTTAACCATAGGCTCGGATTCATTTTGTCTGTGTTTTGGGCAGCATGAATCGACTGACCGCTTCCCTTTAACCCCTTAATGACTGCCGATATGCCTTTTTAACGGTGGCAATTAAGGGTACTTATGCATCAGTGCCTCTTTTTAACGGGACTGAGAAATAAGTGTATAGCGCTCCCCAGCGGCAGAATTTCTCCGGGGTCTTGGCTACCAGGGGTAGCTGAGACCCCAGAGAACATGATTCTGGTCGATTTTTACCAACCCCAGTGTTGTGGTCGCCGTTATTAACTGAATAATGGTGACCGCAAAAATAAAGTCCAATTTTCCATTTAATTTTTCTCCTCTGATGTGATCCCCCAATCTCCTCAGTACCTCTGGTGTCCCTGCATCACCCCCCGCCCTCCCGGAAGTCCCCCGGAAGTCCCCTTGCCGCCGGTGTCTTCTTCCGGGAGAAAAAGGCGTGTGCATGGGCAGTGCGCCCAGAGATCTGCCAGCAGCAACAATAGGAAATTTTTCCTGTTGGATCATTTTGATCACTGTGATAGACAATGATGAAAACAAAAAAGTAAATCAGGCACCCCCTTAGTTAGGTAAAAATAATAAAATAAAAAAATGTTTTTTTCCATTTTACTATTAGGGTTAAGGTTGGCCAAAAGTTAGGGATGTGGTTAGGGGTGTGTTAGGTTAGGTTTGTGGATAAGGTTATGATTGGGGGTTAGGAGTGTGTTGAGTCTATGGTTAGTTTTGGGATTAGGGTTAGAGATGTGTTGGTGTTAGGGTTAGCGTTAGAATTGGGGGGGTTCCACTGTTTAGGTACATCAGGGGGTCTCCAAACGTGACATGGCGCCACCACTGATTCCAGACAATTTTGCGTTCAAAAAGTCAAACTGTGCTCCCTCCTTTCTGAGCCCTGCCATGCACCCAAACATTGGCTTTCCCCTACATACGGGGTATCGCTGTACTCAGGAGAAATTGCACAACAAATTTTTTGGTCCGTTTACTCCTGATACCCTTGCGAAAAATAAAAAATGGTTCCAAAGTAAATTTTTTGTGAAAAAGTAAAATGTTCATTTTTCCCTTCCACTTTGCTTTAGTTCTCATGAAGCATCTGAAGGGTTAATAAACTTCTTGAATGTGGTTTTGAGCAACTTGAGGTGTGCAGTTTTTAGAATGGTGTCACTTTTGGGTATTTTCTGTTATATTGACCCCCCCAAACTCACATCAAATGTGAGGTGGTCCATAAAAAAAATGGTTTTGTAAATTTTGTTGGAAAAATGAGAAATCGCTGGTCAACTTTTACCTTAACCCTTATAACTTCCTAACAAAAAAAAATTCCAAATTGTGCGGATGTAAAGTTGACAAGTGGGAAATGTTATTAACTATTTTGTGTTTTCCGCCCCCTACATTCGACAGAAACTACACTCATCAAAGTGACCAATGACCTTCTGACAGCAAAACGTAATGGTGACCACTCTCTGCTCATTCTTCTCGACCTTTCTGCAGCTTTCGACACTGTTGACCATCCTCTCCTACTCTCTAGGCTCCAGTCACTAGGCATTAAGGACACTGCTCTTTCCTGGTTCTCCTCCTATCTTTCCGACCGCTCCTTCAGTGTTCTGTTTTCTGGCTCCACTTCATCTCCTCTTCCTCTCACTGTTGGGGTACCTCAGGGCTCAGTCCTTGGCCCCCTTCTCTTCTCTCTCTATACGGCCCCAATTGGACAGACCATCAGCAGATTTGGCTTTCAGTACCATCTTTATGCTGATGACACACAACTGTACACATCATCCCCTGACCTTACCTCCGCTGTACTACAGAACGCCACTGACTGTCTGTCTGCAGTCTCCAACATCATGTCTGCTCTCTATCTGAAACTCAACCTCTCCAAAACTGAACTTCTTCTGCTCCCACCATCTACTAACCTCCCTAAATCTGACATTTCCCTCTCTGTGGGTGGCACCATAATAACACCCCGACAGCAGGCACGCTGTCTGGGTGTTATGTTCGACTCCGATCTCTCCTTCACCTCCCATATACAATCTCTTGCCCGCTCATGCCGCTTACACCTAAAGAACATCTCTAGAATCCGCCCTTTTCTCACCATGGAAACAACAAAAACTCTCACTGTCGCCCTGATCCACTCCCGCCTGGACTACTGTAATGCTCTATTAATTGGCCTCCCTCTCACTCGACTCTCCCCTCTCCAGTCTATCCTTAATGCAGCAGCCAGGGTTGTCCATCTGGCTAATCGTTACTCAGACGCGTCCGCTCTTCGCCAGTCGTTACACTGGCTGCCAATTCATTACAGGGTACAATTCAAAGTACTTGTTCTCACCCACAAAGCTCTCCACAGTGCGGCACCCCCTTACATCTCCTCCCTCATTTCTGTCTATCGGCCTAACCGACCGCTGCGCTCTGCAAATGACTTTCGACTAACCTCTGCCCTAATCCGTACCTCCCACTCCCGACTCCAAGACTTCTCCCGTGCTGCGCCAATCCTCTGGAATGCTCTACCCCAAGATATTAGGATCATCCACAATTTGCATAGTTTTAGGCGCTCGCTCAAAACGCATTTGTTCAGAGCGGCCTATCACATTCAGTAATCAAAGTCATGTTATGTTTGTGTGTGTGTATCCCATTCACTATCTCCATCTAACCCCCACCCCCTGAAGATGGCTGGACCGTCATTGTAAATACATCATTGTAAATACAAACCTATGCTTTGTATCTCCCCCACCTCATTGTAGAATGTAAGCTCCACAAGCAGGGTCGTCTTATTTCGCTTTAATTATTGTATTGTTAACGTTGTTACTTATGACTGTTGTGTTTGAAACTGTTCAACTGTAAAGCGCTGCGGAATATGTTGGCGCTATATAAATAAAGATTATTATTATTATTATTGTGTGACTCTGACTTAAGTGTACAAAAATTAAAAGTTCGAAAATTGCAACATTTTTTTTTTGCCAAATTTCCGTTTGTTTTTTTTCATAAATAAGTACAATATGTCACGATAAAACAATCTCAGAATCAGTGGGATACGTTGAGGCGTTCTAGAGCTATAACCACATAAAGTGACAGTGATCAGAAGTGTAAAAATTGGCTTGGTCACTAAGGGGTTAAACATTAACTGATGAAATCTTGGCTATACACAAGCCATTTGGTGCTAGTTTACTGGTTATTTGCATTTGAACAATTATGGAGACAATGTACAGCTGATAACAATGATTTTTTTTTTGTCAGTGTAAATGATCTAATTACCCAATGAATGAGTGGTTTGCTCATTCAGTGGGTGATCACAGGTATGTTTACAAAACTGGATAATTGGAAAGGAGCGAATGCTAGTTAGCTGATTTTATCTGCTTTTCTAAATGCTCCATTATTGTGTCATCTGTCATTTTTATATTATATTGGTATCTCGTTAACCCCTTTAGTGACCGGGCCAATTTTTAAAAATCTGACCAGTGTCACTTTGTGTTAATAATTCTGGAACGCTTCAACATAATCCATTGACTTTGAGATTGTTTGTTTTTTTCGTGACAAATTGATAATGGTAAATTTATGTTGATATTTTCTGCATTTATTTATAAAAATATCAGAAATTTTACAAAAATTTCAAAAAATGTGCAATTCGGCAGCGGAGCGTTAGCTGCATGTATTTCTATGCAGTTTTAGAATTTAGTGAACTTAGCAAAAAAGCCAAACAAAAAAACAAGTGTGGCATTAATAATAATAATAATAATAATAATAATAATTTTATTTCTATAGCGCCAACATATTCCGCAGCACTTTACATTATAGGGGGGACTTGTACAGACAATAGACATTACAGCATAACAATAATCACATAGATCAAAACAGATACCAAGAGGAATGAGGGCCCTGCTCGCAAGCTTACAATCTATGAGAGTGCACTTTTTTTGCAATTTCACCGAACTTGGAATTTTCCCGTTTTCTAGTACACGACATGGTAAAACAAATGATGTTGTTAAAAAGTACAACTCATCCCACAAAAAATAAGCCCTCACATGGCTATATTGATGGAAAAATAAAAAGGTTATGGCTTTGGGAAGGAGGGGAGCGAAAAACGAAAACGCAAAACCAAAACGATAAAAGCTCCAGGGGTTAAGGGGTTAATAAATAACATTTCCATCATGTCCGCTTTATATCAGCACCATTTGTAAAATGTTCCTTTATTTTGTTAGCATTTTAGAAGGTTTAAAAACGTAGCAGTAATTTTTTTCTTTTTTCCAAGGAAATTTACAAAACTTATTTTTTTAGGGACCTACTAAGTTTTGAAATTATTTTAGGGGTTCTATATATTGGAAACCCCCAAAAGTGAAGCCATTTTAAAAACAGCACCCCTCAATATATTCAAAATTGCTTTCAGCTAGTTTATTAACCCTTCAGGTGCTTTTCAGGAATTAATTTAAAGTGGCATGACATCAATGAAGAAGTTTATTTTTACCACCTACTGTATTTTTCAAACTATAAGATGCACTTTTTTCCCAAAAAATCTTGGGGGAAAATGGGGGGCGTCTTATAGTCGGAATATACTTAGGCTGGGTTCACATCGCATTAGGTGCCATCCGTTTAACGCATCCGTTACTAAGCGCCACTAACACTATGTAACGGATGTGTAAACGCACCTATTGGCATCTATTGTGGTAATGCATCCTAACGCATGTCCAAATCGGCATTTGTTGGCAATGATGCGTTACTTTGTGACGCACCTTCGAACTCTGTCTACCGCGTTTTGGGGTGCGCTGGGTCTAACACACAGCAAATGGACGCGTTAGCTGTGCATAGACCTCTATTGCTAAAGCATGCTAATGCAATGCTACCATGTGTTAGCGCAATCGGTCAAGAAAAGACAAAAAGGACATCAGCGTTAGCGCATCCGTTTAACACATACGTTAAACGGATGGCACTAACGCGATGTGAACCTAGCCTTACAAGTAGTGTGGCGGCAGCAGGAGTCAGACAATTCTGCGGCAGTCTGATGCTGCAGGGTGATGATCACACACTGGTGCTGAAGTATTCGGCGGTGCACAGAGGTGCAGAGAATTCCTGATCTGACCTCTGCACCAACTGTAAAGTATAGAGCAGATCTAATTCTAATTACATTTTCAGTGTCCCTTTCATTTCATGGCGGTCAGCTTGTTGGGAGCGGGATACAGCAGAGCACATTGTAATTACAAACACCTCTACAGCCCTCCTCTCCTAATTCTCCCCCTCCAGATCTTTCAGGTTTCGGGGCTATCACTGGGCAACATGGAGTTTCAGCTCCCTGCAAAAATTTCTATTGGGTTCAGATCTGGAGAATGACTGGGCCACTCCAGGGCCATGAAATGCTTCTTAGTTAATTGCCCTGGCTGTGTGTTTCCGGTCATTGTCATGTTGGAAGACTCAACCACGACCCATCTTCAATGCTCTTACTTAGGAAAGGAGGTTGTTGCCAAAAATCTCACAATATATGACCCCATCCATCCTCCCTTCAAGAAGGTGCAGTCGTCCTGTACCCTTTGCAGAAAAACACCCCTAAAGTATGATGTTAACCCCACCATGCTTCACGGTTGGGACATTGTTCTTGGGTTTGTAGTCGTCCTTCCTCCAAACATGGCGAGTTGAGTTGATACTAAAAAAGTCCTATTTTGGTTTCATTTGACCACTTGACCTTGATCATCCAGATGGTCATTGGTGAACTTCAAACGTGTCTAGACATGTTCTGGTGTGATCAGGGGGACCTTGTATGGCCTGCAGGATTTTAATCCATGATGGCATAATGTGTTACTAACGGTAATGTTTGAGACTGTTGTCCCAGATATTTTCAGGTCATTGACCAGGTCCTCCCATGTAGTTCTGGGCTGATTCCTACCTTTCTCAGAATCATCCTTACCCCATGAGGCGAGTTCTTACATGGAGCCCCAGAACAAGGAAGACTGACAGTCAGCTTGTGTTTCTTCCATTTCCTAATGATTCTCACAAGCTACTTGCCTAATGTCCTGGACCCTATACCAGCCTTGTCAGACCTACAATTGTGTCCCTGGTGTCCTTCGATAGCTCTTTGGTCTTGGTCTTTGATCAAATACTTATTTCATGCAATAGAAAACAATTTAATTATTAAAAAAATCAATCATGCAATGAGATTTTTTTGATGTTATTTCTAGATTCTGTTTGCCACATTTCAAATGTACCTACGATAAAAATTACAGACGTCTCCATTCTTTGTAGCTGTGAAAATTTGCAAAATCGTCAGTGTATCAAATACTTATTTTCCCCACTCTATCTATATATATATATATATATATATATATATATATATATATATTATATACCCCAATATAATCACTGCCAACTCCACAATAGCTAAAGGAACTACTAGCTGCGACTGAAAATCATTTATACAGGTCAATTTGACACCCGTTACACATAGCTTATAACTTGAGATGTGCGATTTACAGAGCAAGAGGAGCGAAGCTATTACGTTTTATATATTTAATCCGGAAAGATAGGCAATGTTTATAAAAAAAAAAATACAAAGATGATATGAAATTGTAACAAAATAATACGGTATATGCAGTCATTTGAAAAGAAAAGGATAACAGAAGAAAAAGTACTAACCTGTGTCCTGGTAATGGCTCAGAGCTTTAGTGGAGGGAGGTACTTCTTTGACAAACAGACAGAACCACAGCAAACCGTACCTTCCAGGACTGACAAAAGACCAAAACCCAAACTCTGATTTTTATTAGATTAATTTTACTCCAAAATACCTCCCCTTGGTGAGCTCAAATGGGGGCTGGTCGTGGCGTGTGCTAAGTCTTTTAGAATTTTGTGAGATCCCCAACTTTCAGGATGTCTTCGCCCCTGGAGGTCCCAGGTGGGAGATATCATCATGTTTCCTATCGCGATTTTACATTTCTATGTAGCTTAAACAAGGCATGGATAACAACATCCATCTGATTTGATATTAAGTTGGATGTTTTCGGCTGGCCATAAAGTGATGTGAGTGAATGCTTTATGTTCATCCCTTCGTTACAACACCAAAAATATATTTCCCATAAATATTGGATCAAGTCATAAATATTGGTTCAAGTCAAACCTCAGTATTCATCACTGACCACGACTCCAGAGTGAGATAAAACCTTTGAAGAGATCAAGCTCTTGCCTCAGAAGTGTACTTCTCCGCCTCTGAGTATACAAACCCTAGCCTTTTTGGCTGGTTCTCACCAGATTACTTGTTGTAATTACCAGTTCATGGCAGGAGGCCCTGCCTCAATGTATGTTGCAGTGTCAGCTCTTTCTCACTTCCTCAGTTATAATTAATCCAATATGTTCAGTGTGAGGATGATAAGTCTCCTCTCCAGAGACGTTGTGGATTTTATAATTTTTCTCTATGACAGTGAATATGTTCTTATTCAGATTATGACACCTTTACTTGCCTCATAGCCTTGTTATGATAGATCTTGTCTGCTGTGTACATACATATGCCCTCATCTGGATGCTTTGATATCAAGGACTTTTAGTATTATTTATATAGAGGAAAGGGTGGTCTTTACACAGCAAGTTGGCCATGGTCCATGCTAAGGACCACAAAAAAACCCCTTCAATTTCTCTGCGTTTTGGGTTTACTGCCCCCTGGTGGGAAGATTTTGTAAATTCGACATTGTGTCCTAGATGAATATTCAATGCTCACTAGTAGTGGAAATTGTTCTCCTGTTACTGAAAGGGATGCAATGTTTGGATTGTGGATGTCATCAGCCAAACAAAAAGGGGAAAAATGAGTAAGAAGATCATCTTGACACAACTTGTTTATTCTGTTTTCAACTTTATAAGTGAAGAGCAAGATTCATTAATTAGACTCATAAAAGCTTCCTCTTGATTTATTGGCATTCCTCTGTACCATTACTTAGTTTCACTGGATCTTTATTGGATTTTCATGCAGAGGCGACAGTTCGTGCCTGGAGACCAACAGTCCAGAGGAATGTGCTTTAAAGCCCAGCTCTCAGTAAATTGCTGTCTTGTGTCCTCACAATTGAATAGAAAGGGCTTGTCTTCCTTTTTCAGGTCTCCCTCTGACAATCAGGGAAAGCTCCTCTTTCATCCTGTAAGATAGGCTGGAGACAGCTGAACGATTATTTCACTAGATATCCTAGAAAAGACAGGGCGAAGTGGGGGAGGGAGGCCGAGGGAATGTACAGGCATCGGTGGGGATTGGTCAGCTCTGCAAAGTCATCTGTCTACAGAACTACACTGCTATGTGAAACCGAATCACTGGCAAGTTATAGATAGACGCAGAATATTCATCATCTCCAGCCAAAACCCAAGTCCAAATCCAATGTTCGTCTGTTTCTGTGTTGGCGTTGTCGCCGTGTTCTAGTCTTTTGTGTTTTTTTGTTTGTTTTGTGTTGTGGAGACTTTTGATCGAGCCTGCGTTTATTTTTGTATGGGTTGTGCAAACAGCTAAGAATACAGAGAGCGGCCCTCAAAGACATGGTGCAAACTATCGGGTAAGTACTACAGCTTTCTTGTGCTTTGTAGTGTAGCCGGTGGCATATGAAAGTCCTCTGTGATAGTGGCGTGATGTGGCAGCAGGTTAACGATCTGAAGACCAGTGGAGTAAAAAGGCGACCACAGGTTACTGTATTACGTGTGGCAGGTAGTAGGAGAGTCAAGTTGCTTCTAGAGGATTGACACTATACAGTATTTTATTCTATGTAGGGAGTAACAGGATTTATTATATGTGATCTGCACAGATTTATAGAATTCTGTTCACTTTAGTCACATGTAATGCTAATCAGAAATTCCATGAGATTAATGAGAAGGTGTCATTGGTCAGTCTATGAGCTAAAAACTAAACCTTTCATTAATGCCTGAGTGACGCATATTTAGGTACTTTTGGCGCTGGGAGAAATTACTTGTAACCCGGCGTACCCTGCTGTGCCTGAGAAATGTAACTGATTTGTGTTGCTGTGTTCATGTCAAGGCGATTTATTCTAATAGAGTAACGTGGGCATATGCAAATGTCGTGAATGGGTCGCTATGGTACCATTATATTTTTAGAGAAGTGATATCACTACCATGAGTTACTCTGATGGCATTTCCTAACTGTGAGTGGCTGAAACCAATGTAGTTGTGGCACCTGTTAAAAGACATAAAGCAAGAAGTCATGTCAGTAGCCTATGACTTTGTCTGGATGTTTTATCCAATGGTTTTGTACCTTTGTACTTTGTCATGTTTATTGCTGATATATTTATGATATGTAATAACGTTCCCAGAACAGTCCTTATTCTTGTGTCTGTTAGTGTCTAGATAGTGGATCCAGTTGGATAAAACACATTAGGTGGGCTGTGCTGCTGGAGTAATCTAATTCTTCAACAATGATAAGGTTTTTTTTTATCACAACATGTGTAAAGGGCATGTCACACTAAGAGATATCGCTAGCAATATCGCTATAACTAGTGACATTATAGCGATATTGCTAGCGATATCGCTGTGTCTGATACTTACCTACGACCGGCTCCCCCGCTGGTTATCGCTGATCGCGCGAGAACGTTCAGGACCGTTTCTCGTCGTCAGCTTCCTGCGGCGCTTCCTGCTGTGAAGGCGAGCAACGCGTGGAGCCGGGCGGGAGGACGCAGGATCGCCTAGTGTGACAGGTAAGTAGCGACCCCCGTCCCTAACGATGTCGCTGGTGAGATCTGCCTGTGTGGCAGCTCACTAGCGACCACTTAGCGATGTACCAGCGGTCCTGACCGCGTTATATCGCTGGTCGGGATCGCTGGTACATCGCTAAGTGTGACAGTACCTTTAGGCGGCCAGGGTGGTATTCGTGGCAGCGGGCTGTACTGTTCCCAAACCCTGGAGCCCCACAGGAAAAAAACAATGTCCTTTTTGCTGCACGTGCTGCACACGCAGCAGAACACTCACGGCTACTGTCAGAGTTCCTTCCAGTTCTATCATTCCGGCTCCTGATTTCCCAGTTCCACAAAACACTCCTGAATTACAGTCTTTTTCCAACAGTTCAACTTTACTTATCAAAAGGACACTGATCAACTTGGCAGCACAATTCACACAGAGCCACGTATCCTGTACTTTCCCTGCCTTCCGGGCAGACTCTATTCCTTCTGTAATCTCTCTTTCCTCTCGGCGTTCACGGCCCTACCTCTAGTTAGACTCTGTTCTGTCTGTGCCTTTTCTCTGCCATCCGGGCAGTCTCTTTGGACAGTCCTATCTGTGCCTTCCAAGTCACCAGCTCCCTGTCAGCCCTTCGGCCGGTTCCAATTGGTAAAGGTGCCGGGAATGCCATCTCAGCTGCTCCTGCCCTGGTCTTCGACCCCGGATCCTTCCTGGGGATGGTCCTGCTGAGCTGGTGCCTGACTGTACTACTCTCCACTTGGCGCCCCTTACTGCCATGGCAAACATCCCCACAGCCAGTCACATTTTGATCCACTGCTTCTCGTATAACCTGCCCTGGGCAAGCTGCCCAGGCCTCTGCCTCTAATCAGAAAGTGCCTGTCCTATACCTCCCTGCTTTGTGCTGCTCTGCTAAAACTCCTCCCCACTGAATAACCCCTTGCTGCCTGTACCTAAACTGACACTATTATCTATCCTGTGCTCTCTCTCTAATATGCCCCCCTCTATTCTAAACCTGCTATTACTCTACGCTAACTGCTATCCCTAATCTTAAACAAATACACAATGAGGAGCCACAGATAACTGTGAACAGTGTCCAGAGGAGAGGAGGCACGTGAGGTTCCCTGCCACCTCCTTACACATGTTTCAGTACTATATCGGCGTTTTCATCAATACCTAAAAGAAAGATGCCAGTACGGCGTTGAAATGCATTGTGTATGAAAAAACTTTATTATCATCTTTGTTGAACAGTTGGATTACTCCAGCTGCGCAGCCGAACACAACGTGTTGCACTTTGTTGCGGGCGTGTCAAAATGACACGTTGATGCGTCCGCATACCCAATGTTAAAGATAGGGTACGCAGGACGCATGCAGTCGTAGGCAGAACTGAAGGAAGAGGTGCAGCAGTGGGCGGGGCTTAATGGAGGAAGAAAAAAGGAAGTAGGCTGCCATCCGCAGCCCTGCCGAACGCTAGTGTGAAGCTAGCCTTAGGGTCCCGTTTCACTTAGTGACGCACCAGCGATCCCGACAACGATACGAGCTGGTAAGGATCACTGGTGCGTCGCTAATTGGTCGCTAGTAAGCTGCCAAACAGGCAGATCTCTTCATCGACGAAGCAATGATCCGCTTTGCGATCCGTGTAACGATCTCGCCAGTCGTTGGTACCTTGTCACACAGCAGCTTTTCAGACGATTCCTGCCTGCGTTCCTGAGTTCTGCGTCGCCGACGAGGTCGCTCTTCGGCGCCAAACCGATGCGCGCTGGACAACAGTGATCAGAAAATGGCCCAGGACATTCAAGCACGATCCGCGATATCCAGCAGGGGGCCGGTCATCGCTGCATGTCACATGTAGCGAGATCGCTGGCGCGTCACAAAATCGGTGACGCTTCAGCGATGTCGCTAGCGATCTCGCTCTGTGAGAAGGGGGCTTTAGAAAGTAAAATTGTGTTAAAGAGCTCAGACAAGTGAACAACGTGACTCGGGGCTTGAAAAGAAACGGATTAGACAGGCTAAAAGTAAGGAAGCTGAGACATCAGAGCAACGGGAATGTCGTCTTCACAGGAATCGGATAAGGCAGGCTGAAGCAAGGAATATGGAAACATCTGAACAAAAGGATGAACGTTGTGAAAATGACCGCATATGACATTTGCAACTTGTGCAAAGATTTAGGCAGGCTGATTTGAGTTTGGAAGCATTTCACTACAACCCAATTCAAGACTATAGGTCACATCATAAAGTCATAATTGGCAAAATGGACATAATATGCAAACATTGTCAAGCAAAGAAGTTTATCTTGGAATCGCATGGTTCATGCTGCTCAAATGGCAAAGTCAGTTTGCACCTTTAGATCAACCTCCTGAACCACTTCTTTCATACATGTCAAGAACAACTCCCCATTCCAAGCATTTTCTGCAAAACATTAGGAGATACAATTCATCTTTCCAGATGACATCCTTTGGTACGACAGCTGTAATCCAGGAAGCAGGATTTATGCCAACTTTTAAAGTCCAGGGCCAAATATATCACAAAATCGGTTCAATGCTTCCTGTAGCAAATGAAGATCCAAAGTTTTTACTTTAGCTACCATAACCAACAATTTAACGTATTTTCCAAGAGCGAAGCCGCGGGTATTATACTAGTAGAAGTATATAATGTTCAGCCATAAAAATTAAAAAAATCACATTTTTCCCACCAAAATGTTTTTAACACAAAATTTAGCATTTTCACAAGGGAACCAGGAGAAATTGCACCGTACACTTTGTGTACAATTTCTCCAGTGTACACCGAAAAAGGAAAAAATAATTGTATTTTGTAACACCATTTTTTGTTTTAGCAAGAGATTTTATATTTCAGGGAAATGGGTAAAAATGGCACCAAAATTAAATGTGTCCGACAAATTCTGCTGAATGTAGAAATGCCCCATATGTGGCTGTACAGTACTGCTTAGCCACGTGCTGAGACTTGGGGGGGGGGGGGGGGGGGGATGGAGCGCTATTTGCATCCTCAAGCACATATTTTCCTAGAAAAGTTTGCGGACTCCATATACTGAGCTCCTAAGTGTTAGAAGAGCAGAATCGCCCCTGAAGCGACCCTATTATGGAAATTATACCCCTTTGGGGTGTTGTGATGATTTTGACTCCATGGGTGTTTTCCAGAAACAAGCAGAGAGAAAATTGCAAACTGCCATTGTAGTCATCAGTACATTGTAGTGTCCAGATAATGCTTATGGAGACATGTACCTATAAATTAGGCAGGCTGTCATTGCTACCGAAATGCTAAACCTGTGGATGCTAAACATGGTTTAGGCACACTGTGGGACAGAATTTGCTGAATTTTTTTTTTTTAGTGGGGGCAAGAAACCATAACGCTTTTCCAGAACTCTTGTATTACCAATAACATGGAGGCCCCATATATTTTCGTTCCATTTGGGATGACATGTATCCGGCGCTGTACTCTGAGCACATACATCTGGGTTTTCATTTAAATCTCCGAGGGACGTGATTCAAATGAAACCCCGAGGGATCCACTCACTATAATGAGGCAGCAGAGTTATTTTGGACTCCGTCTGGCCTCTGTTCAGCGTTGCTCTTCTCTTCAGAAGTGCGCAAAAGTGTGGCGGACTGCGCTTTTTTTCACACCTAAAAAGTCGGACACTGCCAGATCACAGGTCAGAATGGCGTCCACGGTGCCTCCAACACCTCATTATAGTGAATCTTCCGCTGGGGGTTCCATCCGAGTCACGTATTTCAGAGATTTACACGGAATCCCCGATACAACCGCTCAGTGTAGAGCGTAGAATAAATGTGAGCCTAACCACCTAGCCATACTGCGATCTTTTGGGAGGCAGAATTAAAAAATCAACAGCAAGTGAAGAATTGGTGCAATTTCAGCAATATCATTTTTATATCTTTTTTTTGTTTGGCTGCTGTCAAACACTAAAAGACACTTTTTATTACAAAAAGCCCCCACTATATTTAGATAGCTGTAATTTTTCCATATTTCGGCTGAGTGTTATGTGAGGGCTTTTTTTTGCAGGATGAGCTGTCGTTTTTATTGGTACCATTTTTGGGCACATGACTTTTTTTTATCTCTTTCAATTTAGATTTTTAAGAGAATGAACAAAAACCAGCAATTCAGGAATTGTTGTTTTTGTCTTTTATGCCCAGTATGATAACAGTGATACCACATTTATATATTTTTTTTTTTATTTTTTGGCTCTTTTGTGTAAAAGTTTTTTTTTATAGTAAAAAGAATTATTTTTGCATCTCTTTATTCTGAGAGCTATAACTTTTTTTTCTATTTTTCCTCTGATGGAACTTTATGGCAGCTTGTTTTTTTGCGGGACAAAATGACAATTTTCAGCGGTACCATGTTTATTTATATCAATCTTTTTTTTATTGCGTTTTATTTAGTTGGTATGATGATAAAGCATAGTTTTTTACTTCGTTTTTTTTACGGTGTTCACTGAAGGGGTTAACTAGTGGGGCAGTTTTATAGGTCTGGGTCTGGTCATTAAAAACACACCACATGTGTTTTGTTCCTGTAGATTTTGTCTAATGCAATTCTGTGTAGAAAATCCGTAGTCGACGTACCAGTAAGAGAAAGAAATGGACATGTTGTGGATTTCGATCACGTTTTCACTGCTTAAAAAAAAAAAAAAAAAAGCACTGTGGACATGAAATCTCAATAAAACCGGTCCACTTTGCTGAACCCTTAAAATTCAGCATTTTTGTTTTAGCAAAAATATGCTCCAAAATCTCAGCGTGGAAGCTTAATATACGGTAAGAGCAGGAGCATCAGTTTTGCCAAATAGGATCAGATTATAATTAGCAATTGTGTTTAAGGCTACTTTCACACATCAGGTTTTCGGCGTCAGGCGCGATCCGGCGTCGTGCCGGAATGCCGGATCCGGCAAATGTTTTGTAAAACCTGATGTGCCGGATCCGGTTTTCTGCCGGATCCGTCTTGTTCTTGACAGACAAAACCGGATCCGTCTCATCCGGTTCATCCGTTTTTCTATCCGTTTTTTCGACGGATTACGCCGGATCCGGTTTTTAAAATTGACCCTTGTGGCCCCTCAAGGCAGAGTACACTGGCAGGATGACAGAGTGTGAAAGATTTGTGCCCTAACCAAACTTGTGTACCTTCTGGACCAACAGTATATACCTTTGCCAACCAAAGTTGGCTATCTTGTCATGGTCTTACTATTTTTAGCTTTAGGCCACAGGTGTGTACCTGGTTGTGTTTTATGCAAAGTATTTCACCTTTTAACAAAAGTTGTGTACATTGTTAGGAAATCACCAACAATAAACACAACTTTTTAGGTGAAATACTTTGCTTCAAACACAACCAGGAACACAACTGTGGCAAAAAGCTAAAATTTACCCACAGTTATATACCTGGTTTTGAATACCTTTTTACCTTTGAAATACCCTGTATTTAACCTTTTTTTTAAACATAGTTCGCCGCAGAAAGAAAAGACAGACAACCATTGTGAAACGATAATTTAACTTTTATTTAAAATTTTTTTTTTTTTTTTTAAAGTGCAAAAAACTTTTTTAATAAAGGTTTTAAACCCAATGGGCATTTTTATTAAAAAACACACATTACAATTCTGTGTATTGTGGGGTGGAAATACTGCTGGAGGGGCTGCGGGACACTTCGACACTGGGTGTGTGGAGAGAGGACTGGGATCGTGGTGGGGAAGGAACAGTTAGAGGTGAAGGTGTGGAAAAAACTACAGAATGGGTGGACATGTGGGAAGCAGAAGAGGTGGTGGGTGGTGGAGTGCAGGGTTGGGCAGGGACTGTAGGAGCAGATGATGTTGATGGAAAGTTGTATGGGGAAGGAGTTTGGTACGGGGAAGGAGTTTGGTACGGGGCAGGTTGCTGGAAGTGGGGAGATGACTGGTACTGGGGAGGTTGCTGGTACTGGTGAGGTTGCTGGTACTGGGCAGGTTGCTGGTATGTAGTAGGAGGGGGAGGATGAAAAGTGGCTGGAGGGGGTGCAGATGTAATAGGAGGGGGAGGATGGAAAGTGGCTGGAGGGGGTGCAGGTGGAGGAACTACAGTGGTGGGAGGTGGAGGTTGGGAGGTAACCTGCTGTAGAGCACCGTGGCACGAATGCATTACATGCATCTGCTGGGCAGGAGAGAGCGTTTCCATGCGCTCCACAACAGACCTGAAAAAGGTGTGGTTTGGCGAAGATCTTGCTTCTGAATGCATGGTTTGCAGAAGTGTCTTCACCTCCAGAATGCTGGAGTTGATCTGCTGAAAGCCTGCGGAGATTTGCTCTGACAAGACTTTGAGACAGTTCTGGAAAGATGCATTCAGATGCAATAACTCTTGCGCATAACTCTTTTCCTGACCCCTCTGCCGCTGCCGCCCAGTACCCGCAGGTGTACTAGAGGCGGCAGGGGCAGAAGGGTGGGGTAAAGGGAAAGCGATCTCCTCACCAGCAGCTTCATGTAATGTAGGCGGCCACGATGCTCCTGTGCTGGTGGATGGGACAGATGGGTCGAATGTGTGGGAAGGCAGGGAAGGTGCAGATGTACCGGGGCGGTCGAAGTGTCCCTCGGTGCCGGTCTCCTCAGGGATCGCCTCAGAAGGGTCCAATCGTGCAGGCTCCCGAGTGCTGCTCACCGTGCTGTGGAATAAAGAGAAAAAAAAACAATTAAAATACTGACATGGTATGGCCCTGGCTGAAAAAAAAAAGTTACATCTTTTTCACATGTGGTGTGTAATATTTACCTTCTGGTGAGCATTGTTTCCCGGAGGAACGACAGGGCTTGTGCGTACTTGTACTTGCTCCTGCGTCCTCCAGATCCACTCGGGGCCCGCATCTCTTTATTGAACTCCTTCTTGAAACGATCCCTCACAGACCGCCACCGATTCACAATTCTGTTCCCTGAAACGAGAAAGGAGTGGTTAGTATACAACATCAGTGTTTCACAAACTCCAGTCCTCATGGTCCCCAGGGGTCATGTTTTCAGGATTTCAATAGTAAATAGAAATCCTGAACACATGATCCGTGGGGACCACGAGGACTGGAGTTCGGGAAACACTGGTTTACATCAAGCAACCGTTACTGTATATACTTACGCTCTTTAATCTGGTCCCGAGCTTCGAGGTCCTCCCAGCGGCCCACAAGGAGAGAACAGATTTCCTCCCAGAGTCGTCGGGTAATGATCAGGTCAGCATGGCGGTGGTCAGCCATATTCCAGAGCGGCTCCCTTTCTCTGACGAGATCGATGAGGCGGTCCACATCAATCCCTCCATCCTCACCGTCAGAGTCGGGAGCACGCTGTGAAGGCTGTGAAAGAAAAAGACAAAAATAACATAATTAGCCTCCACAAAAGAAATGAAATAAAAAGTGCAAAAAAACAAAGCAAAAATATTTATACTTACACGCTGGTGACCGCCGCGTTGCTGTCGCCGACGACCCTGGGAGGCACTGCGAGGACCTCTTGGCCGAGCACCAGATTGGGAAGACTAGAGAAGAAAACAAAAAATGTTATGAGTTTGGATGTAGGCATTTGTTTGCTGTGTGTGGTCTGCAGAACATTGTTTTCTATGTGTTGTGTGTAGTGTGATGTTGTGTTTCTGCGTTTGATGCAAAAAACTTACGAATTGTGAGCCCACTCCAAGCGTCTGTCCACCCCTTCCTTCTTCTTCTGGGAGCTCCTCTTCATCTTGTGATTCCTGTTTTGAAATAAAAGGCAATGAATAGACATATATTACAGAGATGATGGATTTTGGAAATAAAAACTTACCGTCAAACGCTGACGATGCGAGGGAGGGCTCCCAGAAGAAGATGTGCTGTCCTGTTGATGGCCAGACTCCATGGCTGTGGGTATTGCTGCTGCCAGTGATGCCATTTCTGCTGCTGCTGCTGCTGCTGCATCTCTTTGGCGGCTGTTGAATAAAGAGAAACAAAGGGCCAATGAATATCTTGATATTCCATGGCCCTAGTTTGGAGGAATGGGGGATTTGATAATTACCGTCTCTCATCTGCTTCTGGACTCCCCTCCCGTTCAGCATGCTGCTCCATTTGGGGTGTTGCTGATGGTGCTGCTGCTGCAGATGTCTGCTGCCTTCTCCTGCGCCTGGTTGCTGTCTTGGGTGGCATGTTGGGTGTGGCTGAGGGTCCCATTGTCTTCCTTTTATATATCTCCTGTGGGCAGAGCTACTGAGCATGCTCAGACCAAAAAAACCGGATCCGGCCACCGGATCCGGCTTTCGCCGGATCCGGCGCATTGCGGCGCTCATAGGCTTTCATTGTGTGAAAAAGCCGGACGCGCCGGATCCGGCGTGTCCGGCTTTTTCGCCGGAGACAAAAAACGTTACAGTAGACGTTTTTTCCAGACGCCGGATCGCGACACATTGCGACACATTGCCGGATCCGGCGAAAACCGGATGAAACGCATGGCCATCCGGCGCAAATGCAAGTCAATGGGGGGGAAACCGGATCCGGCATTGCATTTCGCCGGATCCGGTTTCTGTCAAAAGCGACGGATCGCGCCTGACGGCGAAAACCTGATGTGTGAAAGAGGCCTAAGAAAGCTTAAGCTTAGAAAGCGATGTCAGAGATAAAGGGCTGCAAAAAAATTTTTTTCAAGAGCTGTTTTGGTTATTCCACATAATCTTTGTTTTTGAGTGCGCTGAATCCGAAAATGACCTCCATTTTGTCATAGGACATCACGTTTTCTGACAATTTAAGTAACTATGTTAAATAAGACAATACCTCAAAATAAATGAAAATAGACTCATAAAATTAATTTTTTATTACAAATGTTTAATGAAAATCATTTTTTTTAACTGCAATGAGCTCGCTAACACACACTAAAATCAATTCTTCTTCCCTGTGAGGCTTCTCTTGGTACATTTACGCTTGTGAGTAGCATCTGTAATGTCTCTCTGAAGCGTCCAACAGTAGTC
Source organism: Dendrobates tinctorius (assembly GCF_039654945.1). NCBI lineage: Eukaryota > Metazoa > Chordata > Amphibia > Anura > Dendrobatidae > Dendrobates > Dendrobates tinctorius. The sequence continues at coordinate 11,681,437 of NW_027361749.1, forward strand.
TGCCTTCATTGTAATGCTCCATCTTCCCTGGTATCTTCTTTCCATCTCTTTAATGTCCTGGTGGAATCGTTCACCTTGCTCTTCACTCACAGCTCCCAAATTTTCAGGAAAGTTGTCAAGGTGGTAATGGAGGAAATGCACTTTGAAACTCATCAGGCAACCTAAAGCTTGAAATGCTTTCAGCATTCGTCCGACGATTTTTTTGTAGTCAGGGTCTTTGTTATTGCCTAAAAATTTCTCCACGACCTCTTTAAATGCAATCCACCCTTCTTTTTGAGGATGCGTCATGGTATTGATAAACTCTTGATCAGCTATAAGCCTTCTAATGTCTGGTCCGACGAACACACCTTCCTTCAATTTTGCCTCCGAGAGGCCTGGAAACTTGGTGACCAAGTATTTGAAGCATTCTCCATCTTTTGGATGTGATTTTACGAATTTCTTCATCAATCCCAATTTGATGTGGAGAGGTGGTAGAAGAACTTTATGGGGAGGAACCAAAGTTTCTCGGAGGACATTTTTTTCACCAACTGTGAGCACCCTCGGCTGCCAATTCTTCTTGGTCCAGTGATTTTGTCTCGACTGTCCCATAGACACAGAAAACAAAGGTATTTGGTATACCCAGCTTGTTGCCCGAGCAGCATGCACAAGACTTTCAAATCCCCGCACACTTGCCAACCGTGGTCTTCATATTTAAGTTTACGAAAAACCAATTCCAAGTTCTCGTAGGTTTCCTTGAGGTGTACGGAATGACCTACAGGGAAGGAAGCATAAAAACCACCGTTGTGGAGTAAAACAGCTTTGAGACTTCTTTTTGAAGAATCTATAAAAAGACGCCATTGCGCTGAATCATATTGGATTTTGAATTGACCCATCAAACCTTCGACATCGATGCAATAAACCAACTTATCTTCCTGGACAAAGTAAAGAACGAACTCGTCTTCACGATGTCTGAACCATGAAAAAGACACTCCTGGCAACAATAAATTCTTGCTTTTGAGCCTTGATCCGAATAACTCAGCGGCATCTCTGGGAAGATTCAATTCTCTTACCAAATCATTCGTCTCCTCCTGGGAAAACAATTTTGGTCTTGTATCATCTTCAAAGTCAGAACTTGTTTCATCATCTGGTTCAGGTATGACTCCACCTTCATCGGAGCTAGTTATCTCTTCCAAGGTAGCAGGGGCCTTGGGTACTGGTATATCTGTGCCATGGGGGATGGGACGAATTCCTGAGTGAATATTGGAGTATGAAAAGGAATGCTTCCATTTTGAATTATACCCTTTCACATTGCATGAACAAAAGTAACAATCGTCACTATGGTTCTTTTGCTCTCGCCATACCATAGGAATCCCATAACGGAAAGCTTTTTTCTTACCCTTGAACCAATTTCGGAGGTCCTCAACACACCGTTTGCACACTTTATGAGGTGCCCAAGCTTTATCTTGATCTCCAAGCTTTAGTCCGAAATATGCAAAGTATACTTTTTTCACAAAGTCTGTAATATTCAGCTGTTGCCTCAACACTGTATATTCACCACAAATGTAACAGAAACTGTCAGGCGAATTAATACACTTCCGCTGAGCCATAATGCTAATTTTGGGAAACACTGATGAATATGACGAGCTAACACGAACTGAGATTAAAAAGTGTGAACAGGCGAGAACCAAGATAAAACAATTGAAACAAGCCCGGGCATGTCAGAGCCCGCTCGTTCAGCTTGCAACATGTTGATGCTGGTTTCATTAGCTCACTCTGCAAGTTCTTTTCTTTGAAAGTTATATTTTTTTGGCATTGTATATCTTCAATGCATTGATGTGAATTAATTAGTAGTAATTGACTTTCAAAACCCTAAGATAAAAAAAAACAACAAAAATTGAGAAAAATTTACAAAATTTGAGGAGCATTTTGTGGCATCCTGACGTCCAGGATTTTTTTCAATATTTTTTTCGTTGTCAGCACACCAAAATACATGGAAATTAGATGAAAATAATCAAACCGCTTTTTAGTCGCAGACCTGTGTAATGCATGATAGTGTAATTAAATCAATAAAAATAAGAAGGCATTTTCAAGTAATAAGATAAAAGTCTGAATAGGTGAGAGTATATACATAGGGATCATTCTGATGATGGTCTTTATGGTCTGTAGAGAATCAGCCTTTACATTTACCTCCCAGACTGGCAACTATGCAACAGATTTTGAAAAAGATGAGATTTATCATTTTCATCCATTATTTTTATGGATATTTTCTGCTATGCAGAAGTGGAATATTAATACTGGTGTGAAGTTATACAGCATAAAGGCGCTTTTTCACTGGCAGATGATTGGGTAAGCAAGTGTTCAAAAAAGTCTTCGTTCCAAATCATTGGCATGTTTAAACATGGCTGTGATCAGTCAATGAAATCTTTTATATGGGGCCTAAAATTTAATGCTGTCAGTAACACATTTTCTCTGTATAAACTGGCAATGTGCAGCCGACAATATGCAAACTGTTTAGGAACCAAACTTTTTTTTTTTTAATTTTATAACTACGTTTTTATTAGAATTTCACAAATTTTTGACAAATGGACAAAAGTCCAGACACACAACAACAATCAAAAGGCATGTGAAGTATGAAATAAGAAAGTTACAATGACAAGACGACAGTACGGGACAGGACACAGTAGATGAGGAAACTCCCCTATAAAATAAAACACTTTTATAATGAACACAAGTTGGGTCAATCCTACCCATATTCTCGAGCCAGTCCCAATACTAAGAATCCCTCATTATACCTTGGTTAGAAAATTACAGCAAAAACCATACAAAGAAAAACAAGGGGTTTATCATGGGAAAAGCCTCCTATATACGGAAAAGACAGGATACCCACACAAAGGAAGGGGGGGAGAGTATAAAATCAGAGAAGAGTATGGACCAAATGCATTAAAGATGACCTAGACATTTCTCTGAGCCCAATAGTAATCCCATGGTGCCCATACAGAATCAAAATTATCCACTCTAGCATTCAGAAGAGCTGTCATATATTCCATCCTTCAAATATCATTAATTCTATGTAACAAATGCTGATGGACAGGAGGAGAGGTCTGTTTCCAATTAAGGGCAATCAGACACCTAGCCGCAGTTAGAATATGTAGTAACTTGTGTTTAGTATCATTATCTATTTGTAGAAGCCGTCATTTATTCAACTTCAGCTTTTTTACAGATGGTGTTATGTTTGCATCATGAATTTGTTGACATCTCATTCTTCCCTCTACCCGTGAAATGTTCCCTGTGCCACTGGCTGCAACACAACCCCAAAGAATAATTGGTCCACCGCCATGTTTAATGGTTGGCGAGGTGTTATTTTCCTCACATTATTTGCCCCTTTTTTCTCCACACATACCTTTCATTATTATGGCCAACGAGTTCTATTTTACAGGACTTGTTTCCAAATTGCATCAGGCTTATTTAGATGTTCTTTTGCATACTTCTCACACTGAATTTTATGGAGCGGTTTTCTTCTAATGACTCTTCCACGAAGGCCATTTTTGTGCAGGTATCTCTGAACAGTAAGACAATGTACCACAGCTCCAGAATCTGCTAAGGGTATGTGCACACGATCAGGAATGGCTCAGGACTTGACGCAGGTGAAATCTGCATCTGAGGTCCCTGGCAGGTCACCTGTGTTTTTGATGCATTTTTTTCATTACATGCGTTTTTATTTTCACTTGAAATAAAGCTAATTGAAAGTTGGCTATCTGATTGCAGATATATTGGGGGTATGTGCACACGGTCAGTAAACTTGAACGCTGCGGGCTGGACGCTGCAAACATCCACAACGTCCAACCTGCAGCGTCCAGCTGTTACAGCATAGTGGATGGAATTTCAAGAAATCCTATGCCCACTATGCGTGCACCGACACCCGCAGAGATGGACATGCGGTGCGTCTTTCCAGACCGCAGCATGTCAATTTATGTAGCGGAGACGCTCAGTCTTCGCTGCGTAAATTACCCATAGACTTTCATCAGATGCGGTATAACCGCATTATCTTCCTAATCACATTAGTATTAAGTGCGGGAATGCAGCTTAGGGTATGTGCACACGTTGCGGAATTGGCCCTGCGGATCCGCAGCAGTTTTCCATGCGGTGTACAGTACCATGTAAACCTATGGAAAACCAAATCCAATATGCACATGCTGCGGTTTATTTTCCGCAGCATGTCAATTCTTTGTGCGGAATCCGCAGCGTTTTTACACCTCTTCCATTATAGGAATCCGCAGATGTAAAAAGGCAGGGGAAATCCGCACTAAAACTACAGAAAATCGGCAGGAAATCTGCACTAAATCCACAGGTAAAACACAAGTCATTTAACCTATGGATTTAACCAAATCCGCCCAGAAAAATCCGTAACATGTGCACATACCCTTACTACTCAGGTGTACTAATTTACATGATAGCTTACCTTGTTTCAGCTGGAAGTTCACCTACACTGTAGTTCTTGTGATCGATCAGCTGACTGCGAGAACTGCAGTGCACGTGACCGCCGGGGACGGGGTTATCTCCGGTCATTTGCCAAGTTCTCACGATCAGCTGACCAACTGTTCCTGTTAATTGCCATTTCGAACTAAGGAGAGGGTAACTTGAAAACACTTTTCTGTCTTCTTAAACCCTTCTCCTGCTTTGTGGACCTCAACTATTTTCATTTTCCGAGTGCTAGGCAGCTGCTTAGAAGAACCCATGGCTGCTGGGTTTTTTTGCCACAACGTTAGAGGAGGCTGCTTTTTTTTTTTTTTTTTTTTTTTTATAAAGCTGGGAAATTTGCATCACCTGGCCTTTCTTAACGATGATGGTGAACAAGCTATAATCGTAATATTCTAATTAAGGTCTGAAATCTTGGTCAATGTTATCTGAGCGCACAAATCTCCAAGGGTTCCAAAACTTTTGCATCGGCCCACTTTCCTTTTTAAAATGTAAAAAAATTGAATTTTTTTGTCTAAAATACAAAGGAAATGTGTCATCTTTTAACTTTAGGTCTTTTAGAGATCATTTCATCTTCAACTTGCTTAACTGTTCACAATAGCAGTCATTTTGATCAGGGGTCCCCAATCTTTTATATGCCACTTTGTCATCCCACACTTGCTTAAGTCATCTGTCCATGTTGCCTGGAATAATGGAAGTTGATAGATCGAAGACTTGCTCCCAGTCTTTGTTTAGAAAATGACAGGCTCTATAGGGTCCGGGTTTGAAGATAAACTACTACATTATCTTGACTGCCGGCTCAGGCCAGAAAATAGCTGCCTGCTGTTTGTACATCGGTGATCAATTAATGTGATTGCATAATAGTCCATACAAGGGTATAGAAAACAAAGACGCGGTCTGAAATCAATCGCATTTAGGAAACAATTATATTAAACGCGTTCGTAAGTGTCTGACGTCTGAATGTTTCCGCTTTGTAAGGCTCTTCTCAGCCTGCTGCAACGTTTTTCTCTAGTATAATAACAGGCACTATGAAGGAAAACAGAAAAACCTAATGTAATAGTGCCAGTGAATAGTAATAACATAATAGTGCTGATGTGAACACTGGCCAAAATTGTAGGCACATTTCCCATATTGAGGCTGTGTTCACACGTTGCGTTTTTTTTCCGCGGATTTACCAAAAAATCCGCTTAAAAGAAGCTTCCCATTCATTTTAATGCATTTTGCACTTTGTGCATATTGATGCGTTTTTTCCGCAACAAAAAACCCGCTTTGCGGTAAAAAACGCAGCATGCTTATTAATTTCGCAGAAAATTCTGCATTTCTTTTTATTTTCTATGTGTCTGGGGACGCGTGAAAAAAAACCGCATAAAAACGCGCGTTTTCTGGGAATGAGTCCTGTTTTTATGCAGAAATTTTCTGCATACGTGTGCACGTAGCCTGAAGCTGCACTTTTCAGATGTATCAATCCTATTGAGTATTATCACCATGAATATACACTCCCATGGTGTAATTGTCCTCTTATCCCTTGTCCTTCGCTGTAATTTGTGATTGGAGGAGCCTACCGCACTAATTCTTTATCTCACCATGTAAATAAGGAAGAATGAGGTCATGCATGTTCCCCTCTTTCCTCTTTTTATTTCTATAGTAAGAGGTAATGGAAAAAAAAACCATATAAACTATTTGTCTGTATCAAGCGTAACTATCATGGTTGCAGCAGTCGCCACTGTGGCTGGGCGCGGGGGGAGTAAGGGGCCCAGCAGGTCAGACCATGATATCTCCCAACCATCCCGATTCTTGCGGGACAGTCCCGTTTTTGACACCCCCCCCCCGTCTCCCGCCCGGGGCTCTATTCTTCCTGCACTGCACTGAGCCGCCACGCCCCCCCATGCATCGACCCCATCCTCACCCTCCCAGAAACGCACCGCAGCCTGCAATGATGTCCTAGGCTGTTCTGTGGCTGTGCACACAAGACCGGTGATGAGGAGCGGAGGAGTCAGGGGACACATGATCAGGGGCCTCCGTGTCTGCACTCTACAGGACTCTGCTGTGCTGGTTGTCATGGTGCTGGATTAGGTAAAGTTTCTGTGTGGGGTCAGGAGGGGTTTACAATGTGGATGTAGCAGAGCTGTGTGTGTACGAGGTGTACGGAGCAGAGCCGTGTGTGTGTGTGTGTGTACGAGGTGTACGGACCGGAGCCGCATGTGTACGGAGCGGAGCTGCGTGTGTACCAGGTGTACGGAGTGGAGCCGCGTGTGCACGAGGTGTACGGAGCGGAGCCGCGTGTGTACAAGGTGAGCGGAGCAGAGCCGTGTGTGTGTACGAGGTGTACGGAGCGGAGCCGCATGTGTACGAGGTGTACGGAGTGCAGACGCATGTGTACGAGGTGTACGGAGTGCAGACGCATGTGTACGAGGTGTACGGAGCGCAGCCGCGTGTGTACGAGGTGAGCGGAGCGCAGCCGCGTGTGTACGAGGTGAGCGGAGCGCAGCCGCGTGTGTACGAGGTGTGCGGAGCGCAGCCGCGTGTGCACGAGGTGTACGGAGCAGAGATGTGCGTGTAGTTTGGCATGGAAGGGGCCCCATTTGAAAGTTCGCATCGGGGCCCATAACTTTGTAGTTACGCCACTGGTATCAAGAATTTGCTTTTTAAGGCTATGTTCACACGTTACGTTTTTGTTGCGTTTTGTTCTGCAGGCCAAACCTGCTCCCTTGGCTGTAAAGAAGCTGCTTACAAAAAGCAGGTTTTGCTGCGATTTTATCAGGTGCGTTTGTCTCTTGTGCATGCTGATAAAGATAACACATAAAATAAAATATGATGCAACATCCTGAAGTTTTTGCACTAAAAACGCAGCATTTTTGCACTTGCTCATTGGTTTCTATGGGTCGAAAAAGCGCTGCAAAAATGGTAAAGGAGTGTCATGCAGCAGTTTTCCAATTCACTTAGGGGAAAAAAAAACTGCCTGTGTATGAGATTTCTGAACTCTCATAGTTTTGCTGGTACTGTAAAACGCAGCTTAAAATTTGCATTCAAAAAGCAGCAAAAATGCAACATGTGAACATAGCCGAAAGCAGTTTTGATGCCGAATAAATGTAGCCGTTATCACCACCATTCTGATATGTAATGATGGAAAGTGAATGCGTCTCATTATATCATATACATAGTGCTACTTTGTTTAGGTACATTATATAGCAATAAATGATAAGGTTTTTTTAAGCTTACAAGAATGCCTCCTTCCAAAAATGCTACATTACTACAGATTCCTCCAGACCTGTCATTTCCGCTGGTGGCAGGAAGCATGTGCTGGACTTGTTAGCTCATCTTGGTTTCCCAATCTGCTTATCAACCTATAAGGCTATGTGCACACGCTGTGGATTCACCTGCGTGTTTTTCCGCGCGGATCCGCAGGTAAAACCGCAGGTAAAGTGACTTGCTGTTTATCTGCGGATTATCCTGCGGTTTTGCCCTGCGGTTTCACACCTCTACTATGTTAAAGGTGTGAAACCGCTGCTGAATTCGCACAAACAATTGACATGCTGCAGTTTGTAAGCCGCAGCAAAACCGTGCGGAAAAAACCGCAGCGTGAGCACAGCAGATTTGAATTACTGTACCATGTCTGCGGAACTGCTGCGTTTCCGCAGAGCCAAAAACGCTGCGGAAACGCAGCAGAATCCGCAACGTGTGCACACAGCCTAAGCCAACGTGATAGCATCAGCCTGTTCCCTGGCCTCCCTTCTCATCTCCTGTGTCTGTCAGTCGGAGTGAATGACCTCACATTATTTTCAGATTTTGGGTGCAGCACATACAGGAGTGAAACCTCAGAGCTTATACTAAATGGGAATGTCCATTAAGCACACTATGTAGCACAGATATTCAGGAGGATGTTTCTGGGGTGGTAGTGGCTAGATATGGTATTACCTGTAAAAATGTCTACTGAAATCACATCATCAAGACCTAATTCAACCACAAGATGTTCTATACGTGTTTGGCTTTTAAAGGGAATCTCTCATCAGGTTTTTGCTACCCCATATGACATCAGGATAATGTAGGGGCAGAAACCCTGATTCCAGCAATTTTTTTTTTCACTTGCTGGGCTGTTTGCTGTAGTTCTGATAAAATCACTGTTTTATCTGCTTCATATGTAGAAGTTCTCTGAATAGTGATCTCTGTACAAACCAGTCCACACCACTGATTGGCAGCTTTCTGCCTATGCAGAGTGATTACAGAAAGCTGCCAGTGTTGTGGGTGGGGTAATACAGAACTTGTGAATATGCTTGACCACCTGGTATCCGGTTTACTAGTCCTCCAGTGATGATCTACAAAACAGCGGTTGAATTAAAACTACACGAAGAAGCCCAATTAGTGATACATTGCTGGAATCGGGGTCTCTGTCTCTATATTGTGCTGCTCCCAGATTAGGTGGCAAAAACCTGGTGACAGATTGCCTTTAAAGAGAACCTATCAGTATGTTTTTACATATGGAAATAATGGTATAGCTTTGAGGGTGCGTGATCACTTGTAAACATGATAAATACGTAGACGGATTTCACTTGCTATCTCTAGATTCCGCACTATATTTTCCATCAGGGTGGATTTGATTTAAATCTAACTGATTTAAATCACGATTTAAATCACTAGTCAGTAAGGCTTGATTTAAATCAGTGATTTAAATCAAAGTTTCTACCTAAACTAGTTCTTGCTACTTTAACATGCAAGTAGATGAAGATTTTTAGAATCACTTTTTATATTACTTTTTTCTCCCCAGTTTAATGGGTTAATCATTCATATATGGACACCACTGTTCTGTTGTACTTAGGAAGGAGAAAAATAATCCTGACCTTAATAACAATTTAAATAGATTTATTCAACTGAAACAATAACAACATTACAGCATAAGTTATTTGCTTAAACAAACATCCATGTTTGTTAACTAATTTGGCTAAACAAAATATATATATATTTTAAGAAACTTAGACTGTCAGCCCAGCCGACACATGAAAAACTTAAATACTACTGTCCCTGCTGTCCGCTGTAGCTCACTTGTCGTCATCTTCATCATCATCTTCTTCTTTGTTCCTATTCATAATCTGGAAAAGAAAAACAAGCTTTCCTGCTTTATTGGGTCCCAACCGATTTCTCAATTTAGAATGAATGAGTCCAAAGGAAGAGAATATTCTTTCAACGCCTGCAGAAGAAGCTACTGCTGTTAAAAGTGAAATCATTACTTGAACAGTCTCTAAATCCAAGCGCTTAAGTGACTTCCACCTGTTTACTGGTGTGACTTTCCTTAAAATATCTTCAGCAAACATATATTTCTTGAATGGTTCCCCCTTAGCTCTGAAGTTTATTATAGTTGGCATTAAAGATGGATGATTGCTGGATACCCATGTCATAGCTAACTCCTCTTCCTCAGCACTTAGGTTTTCACCCTGATATTGGATATTGACAATATTTGCCAAAAAATGAGCTGGAGTCAGTGCTTGTCCCATTCGTTTGTTTACTGCTTGTAATTTAATTCTGTCCATGTGTAGTTCTGTTTTTAAGTGTTCACTCAGTTCCTTCCAAATTTCAACAGCATCCGCAATAAAACAGCTATTTTTCTGTATTTTGTTTAAAGCTTGAGAGATGGGTTTCAGGAAGCTCAGCATATGTTCAACATTTCTCTTAAGCCCAATGTTGAGGATTTTGGCCGTGACAGTGCCATCTATTTTATCTCGATTTTCTTCACAAAGTGTCATCAGAATAGGCCAGTTTTTGATATACTGCTCAAAACAGTCTACCACAGAGTTCCATCTAACATCTTGTGGGAGCGTTAGCTTGGTTCCACCCATCCTTTTCAGAGCTGCTGCAGCAAAATGATTATTACGGAAGTATTTAGCAATTTCAACAACATTAGCCTTTATTTCTGGAACACTTAAGTCTTTGGCTAAGAGGTGCAGCAAATGAGCACTGCAACCATATGTTATTAGCAGCTTTGTGTTCCCTCCCTGCTCTTCTAAATCTCTTCTCATCTTGGATACGTTTGCAGCATTGTCAGTGACCAAACTGCGTACTAGACATTTGAATTTTTGTTCACATGTCGTTATAGCTTTTACTGCCACTTCTTGTAAGTATTCTGCTGTGTGTGCATTTCCTGACGTATCAGTTTTTTTTGTGCAAGGAAGACTTTACCTTCTTCTGTTGTTATACAAGCACATACAATAGGATCATTGTGGACATTACTCCACCCATCAATACTTAGGTTAACAATTTTACCCTCCAGAGCTGTTGCACATTGCTCCATTTCTCTGTCATACACTTGATCCAGCAGTTTCCCTGCAACATCAGCTCTACTGGGTGGACTGTATCCTGGTCTCAGTGACTGAACCATATTAATGAAATGTGGGTTCTCAGTCAGACGGAAAGAAGAGTTCGTTGCATAAATAAACTGGTCAATTTTTTTATCAATCAACTCTTTTTCTAATCTGCTAGTTCTTATCACAAACCTATGGTTCCAGGAGGTAAAGGTTTTTTCTTCCTTTTGGGTGATGGTGATATGTGGCTGTGGGTGTCTGATGATGATGCTGCTGCTGCTGCTAATGAAGCACTATCCTGGATGGATAACTCTGAAACTGTAGAACAGGATGATAGTGATCTTGGAGGTGGATAGTTTCCAGAATCCATGAATTCCCCTAAACAAAAAAAGTCAATGCTGTTATTTTATTGTTTATACAATTTCTGCTTATTGTACACAACACATCACTGCCCCTGCCCCAAAAGGAATATTTGTTTTTCTTCATAACTGTACCAAATGACAGTATCATGCAGTAATAATAAGAAATATAATTTTTCTCACACATGACAGTTCAGTCTTTAGAAATAGGATTCAATAAAAATGTTTACCAACCTGAAGATCCTGCCTGTTCAGAAGTGTTTCTTTGGTCATCTTCATCACCGCACTTCTCATGATGTTGCCTCATTCACGCCACCAGGCCTTGCATCTCTTTGTTGCATCGTTTGCATTTTGCACGCATGCCTGCCTTACCGATAGGCGAAGGAGCTTCATTAAAATATTCCCAAACTGGGTCTCTTTTACGGCCTGCTGCCATTATAAGGAAAGAATGTAATAAACCTCATATCGTACACACAAACAGATCCAGACTTGTCTGTCTGTGGCTATGCTGCAGTATTGTGCTCAAAGTTTCACTTTCATTTTCTTGTCTGCTTGCCCTTCCTCCTCCTCACACTTAGATTCACATTCTTCTTGTGTTGTGCAGATCTATTCCACTCCAAACAATCAGAAACATATTGTCTAACTTCTTGGACTTGGCACTGAAGGGGTTGATTCTGTATTCATAGGTTTGTAGAACAATAGGATTAAGGTCTTTTTCTCAACTCTGTTCATGTTGTAACATTTTTGCCGTGAAGAAGAGGCTGGGACCTCTGCGGAGTCAAATTCAGTTTTGAGAACTGCGTAAGTAAAGCGAGCGTCTGTGATAATATAGGAGAGAAACTGCCCACTAATCCTACAGAAACCTCTGGAAGAGCATGGCATTGTGAATGTTACACATATACAGCCTTTATTCTACTGAGTTAAACAACTCAGCTTTATCTCATGATGGAAGAACCTTTGGATGGTAAAATATTTTCCTCAAAAAGCAGTTTATTGAAAAAAATCCGATTTAAATCCAAAAAATCCGATTTAAATCAAAAAAATCCGATTTTTTTGATTTTTTTTAAAAAAACATTGATTTTTATCCACCCTGTTTTCCATTGATTAGATGTGTAATTCCATCCCTTATCCGCAAGAAGCAATAGCCAGTATTTGATCATCCGCCCTGGAGTTGGATTGGGATCTACACTCTCAATCACTCCACTTCTGACGCTGCCTGGCTCCCCCGCCAGTCTATATACAGGCTTGTGATGTGTTGGTCAGCGATTGGCTGCAGCGGTCACATCCTTGTCCCGCCAGATGAGGAAGTGCAGAGACCGTCCGGATAATCCAGGCAGTGTTAGAAAAGGGGCGACAGGCGTCAGCACCCTGAGTGCGATTTATTTTATTTTGCTGCATACCTCTGTGTGGTTACTGAAACAGAAACCATCAGTGGAGGAAGCCCCTTTAATATTGGGAGATTCAGACTGGTATGTGATGGTCTCTCCCCCATTAAAATCCTTCATGGGTAACAGGATTTCATAGCCGTGATATAGGGTGGAAAATACTTACTACTGTAAAGGCAGGTTTTTTTTTTTTTGTAGTAAATGTCGGCCACAGAAGCCATTTACTTAAAAAAAAAAAAATTAAAAAAAAATAAAATTTTTTTTAAATTACTAAAATAATTGTGTTCTTCTGAAAGTTGCCAGAATCCAGACTAAGCATGTTATACCAGTACTGAACGGTTAGGGGCGATTAGGTAATTGCTTACATCAGTCTCCGTTACATCCAGTGACAGCTGAGGCAGAACAATACGTTTTATCATCTTTCACAGGTAACATTTTCTTTAAGCAAAACGTCGAGACAGAACTTTTAATGGCAGCTTGTCATTTTTCATTTCTTTGAAAAGGGATCTTTCCTGGCTGGCTGCAGCAATGCAGGTCTAGCGTGTTCAGTGCGCGGCGCATTGTTCTTCATTTCCAGAGCATGTGCTCATACATGCTCGGCAGATGTCTGACTGCAGCGTTGTTTTTCTTATTAGTGATGGGTCAAATGGCCTTTCACTATGTTAATCTTTTTTTTTTTTTTTTTTTTGTTTGTTTCTGCCAGTGCCGAGCTGTAGATTTGATTGGCATTAGAATGCTACATTCCTAATTTCTCCACTCTGGCGATTCCAAGCTCAGCCTGTATGATATGGCTCCTGTAAAACGGCATGAAATAATGGGGGTTTATAATAATGGTAAATTCGGCACACAATACCCGGCAAGAGAGAGAAAAGTGACATCACTTCTATTTATTAAACCACACTAAATTCCGCCATTCATTTTGGCCGTACTTTTTGACTTTCTATTCAACGTATTCCTATATGTATTTGTATTTTTTTCCCCTCCAATTTAAAAAAAAAAAAAATTCTATTTATTGTAATTTCTTAAAAGTTTTGTTTTTGCCATATGTACTCTATGAAGAAATCAATATATGGGGAACAGAGCGCACAGCAGGGTGATACCCTATGGAGGGAGAGTGGGTACGTGTTTGGTTAACGCTCACCTGTTGGATATGTGACGGCACAACTCCTATGTAGGCCTGAAGAAAAACAGCGGCTGGTGGATAGATCCCCCAGGAAATATTAGATCCAGGTGGATAAAGCACATTACGTGGGCTGCGCTGCTGGAGTAAATCGATTCTTCAACAACGATGATAATAAGGGTTTGGTTTTTTTAATTCCCAATGCATGCCAATGCCGTACTGGCATAGTTATCAAGTGAAAAAAACAAACCAACCTGAAACGCGTTGTGGCTGTGTGCCCATGTTGCATTTTTTAAGCATTTCCGCTGCTTTTTTGCCACCGTGGAAATGCTTAAAAAATGCTAACAAAACGCATCTCATGCAATCCTATGGGATTCCGCAGTTGCTGTGCCAATGCTGCAGATTTTTACGCTGCGGAATCGCATAGCGGAAAAATCCGCAGCTTGTCCATTAATTTTGCGGAATTGCCGCCATAGGATTGAATTGAAGCGCTCACTTTATGCATGCGGCTGTGCCCACCATGCGTAAAGTGAACGCTTCATGTGCAGATGGTACCCAGAGTCTGGAGGAGAGGAGACTCTCCTCCATGCCCTGGGTACCATATTCCTGTAAAAAATAGAATTAAAATAAAGAATAGTGATATACTCGCCTTCTGTCGGCCCCCCCGGAGTTCTCAGTGGCGCTGACTGCAAGTTCCTTTTCCAGGGGTGCTTTGTGAGAATGACCTCTGATGACATCGCAGTCACTGAGGAAATTGGGGGCCGCCAGAAGGTGATTATATCCTTATTTTTTATTTTTTTATTATTTTTAACATTCTATCTTTTACTATTGATGCTGCATAAGCAGCATCAATAGTAAAAAGTTGGTCACACTTGTCACGCACTATGCTTGACAAGTGTGACCAACCTGTCAATCACTTTTCCAAGCGATGCTTCAAATCGCTTGGAAAAGCGCTAGCATTCTGCAAGCTAAAACGCTTGTGTTTTGCAGGAAAATGCATGCGAGTTCCGCATGTGTTTTACCCGCGGCGGGGAGTTGCAGAAATGCTGCAGACAATTCCGCAGCATTTCTGCAACGTGGGCACATAGCCTTATTATCATCACTGTTGAAGAATCTGCTTACTCCAGCAGTGCAGCCCACCTAACTTGTTTTATCTAATGGCGGTCTATGCCATACATACCAGGAAAATCTTCTGACATAGGCATCAAAAATACTCTAATGTTGTGTAACATTAAGTGATAATGATAAGTAAGCGACAACACCTCCTCTATTCTAGTTTCCAGGGTGAATAAATATAATAATTACTGTATGTGATTAATATGAAAAATGTGCTTTATTCGAATAACACCGCAGCTAATCCAGTCTTCGGCATCATCTGCTAAATGTGGACATTTTTGATGAGAAGACTTTTTAGGTTTAGCATTTTTTTTTTTTTGCTTTTAGCATGAGAAGGTGTCAGTGGATTAGGATAGTCATAAACTGGTATTTGGCTTAATTTCCAGTCCCCTGTGTTTTCTGAGAATAAAATGAAACCATTGTTGAACTTGCCTACAAAAGTCTGGCACGGTTCTTAGCGGAGAGTGGTATCATATGCTGATTCGGGGTTAACATGTATTTTGTAAAAATTAACTCCATAATATCTGAGTCCCAGTGGCAACTTGCAGTGGCTAGATTTTATTATGAGTATTGTCTCCTGTATGTTCGGCAATTGAGTTTTGTGGTGGTTAAACATTCAGGAACAGCTTAGAAGGACCTGTCATCAGAATTCTAGACCCACAACTAATGGCATGTATGTAAACATGCTTTACTGCTGATTAAATCTTTACCTTTACCTGTCCTGTAGAAATCCGGTTTGTTGCTTTAGAGAAATCCATAGTTGAAATTGTATGCTAATGAGCTGCAAGTGCAGTGGGCGAACACTGAACTTCCAGCATTCCTGCCTTCCTCCCTATTCCTTGCATCCTGCCGGCATCCAGTTTCATCAGTTTTTGTCACGTGCATATAAAAAATTAAGGTGTCTGAAGCTTCATGTAAGGGTATATTTGTTGCAGATTTCATCCTATACATTGAATACAATAGCCACACCACATGGTCACGCTACGCAGTTTTTGTGTTCAGTTTGTGGATGAAATTTTGTGAAATCTTATCTACTTTCATGACAATGTAACAACCCAGAGATGGAAATGTCACGGTCACGCGTGGCTGGACACAGCGCCTCCAGCAGGGCGGATTTAGATGAAGCGTGACCCTGGATACACCGCCTCCAGTGGGGTGAATTTAAATAATAACACGTGCAGCTGGATATGCCGCCTCCAACAGGCGAATTTGGGTAATACACGTAACATGTAAATCAGGAAACCCCGCCTCCAGTAAGGCAAATTTAAACAATAAGGGAAAACCTGGGTAACAATAACAACGGTGGGCCCTGTGATAGGGAACGGGGGTTGGAGACCTCCTGCACTCCCCTGAGTCAGTGTCTCTACACTCCTAACGTTCCCTAGGCCGGTTCCGCACCGGGCACCGCTCAGGATACCTTTTAACCCTAGCTCGCCCTGCACCTAAACCCTCACTAGGGAATTGGTCGGTGTGGAAACTACTGCACTAAACACACATAAGGAAAAGTGACAAAACAGGGGAAACACCACTTAGCTTTGCTCTGTTGCTTACGCTCCTAGCAACAGAGCCCACCACCTGCGTGCATCTTTTCCGCCGACCGGGTCCAACACCATAGTGCAGCCTGTTATGATGAGTCACCGAAGGAGGAAGAAAACAAAATACTAGCTAAGTCCAAAAAAACCAGAGAGGTTGGCAGCTATCGGATTGCAGACCCCTGAACCTATCCACAACAACTAGCAGTAGCCGTGGGGGGTTCCTACGGTGCCCTAGACCCCTCGATCACAGCCGGAGAACTACATAGCCTAAAGACAGGGGAAAAACTAAACTGCCCCAGAGCAGACCCCAAAGCAATAGGCAGCCCCCAACATATAATGATGGTGAAGCAAGATGAAAACAGTAACACAGATAGAAAGATAGGTTGAGCAAATGATGGGGCCCAAGCTAACTAGGACAGGATAGGAAAGCTGCTGTCTGCCATCCGCAAAAACCCTATCCAAAATGAGCCAACCGACTGATAGGAAAAACAGGCCCTGAAGTCGCTAAGCTTCAAAAGACTATATCAGCACTCAGGTATATTCTGAAGACAGAGCAAAAGATCAACAGATCAGAGACAAAAATGGAATTCAGCTCACCCCTGGCCGGGGATGGCAGAACTCCCAAAAAACAAGGCAAAACAAAAACAAAACTGAAGAGTACAAAGCAGAGCAGAAAAACTTAGCTTTGAGACGCAGGAATCAAACTGGTCTCCAAGAATCCAGCAGGATCACCAGCAAGGCAGAAGGGCATCGGCTGCCTTATATCCAGTCCTCAATTCCAGCCACCCAGTCATAATCTAGCTGCCCAGGTGTTTGGTAATCAGCCTCACTACCTTCCTTCACCAGAGGAGGGAGTTCATCAGACCTCAATGGTGAAGGGAAAAATGAACTCACAACAGCAGCCTTGGAGCAACCAGAGTCCACCACCTCCATGCAGCTGTCCAGAGACAAAGTCCAGCACATGTGTCCAGCTTTTCTGCCTAAGAGTCCAGCATTTTGAGTCCAGCTTTCCAGCGACAGAATCCAGCAAACTGAGTGCAGCTCTACACCGCAGCTGGCACTCCACCAAGTTTCGAAGACATTCTTCACTGGCACCATAACTGCGACTCCACCAATCCATGCCAACCCTCCTTGCAGACACCATAGCTGACACCCCAGGACTCTCACTGAGCTGCCCGTGACTCTCTTTCAGCTCCATTCTTCACCCAGGCTTGCTTGCAAATGAGTAACTATCACCAACAGTGATTAACACACCTGATACTCTTTTATAGAGCAATCACACCTGTTACACAATCACGTGCACAAACTAAGGTAACCAGAGTGCAATGACCCTAATGGCCACAGGGGGCAAAACCACCTTTGGCACACAGCCAAAGGAAAATAAAGGTTAGTTTGTGCATTTACTCTAGCAGATCCCACCTGGATCATGACAGGAAACTTCAGATAGAAAATCTGCTTCGTACCTATAACAGGTGAATATGCCTCTAAAGGGTTATGCTTCTGGTGTAACCACCTGCGCACACAGACCATTTTCTTTCTTCTGAAGCAGAGCTGTGTTGAAATATTCAGCATTTACCATTTACCTCTGATTTTTAAATTTGCCCCTTAGAATGTAATATGTAAAAGGTTGAAAACTGCACAATTTGCACAAATATGTGTGTGTATATGTGTGTGTTTGTGTATATATATATATATATATATATATATATACAGTGGGGAAAAAAAGTATTTAGTCAGTCAGCAATAGTGCAAGTTCCACCACTTAAAAAGATGAGAGGCGTCTGTAATTTACATCATAGGTAGACCTCAACTATGGGAGACAAACTGAGAAAAAAAAATCCTGAAAATCACATTGTCTGTTTTTTTTTTCATTTTATTTGCATATTATGGTGGAAAATAAGTATTTGGTCAGAAACAAAATTTCATCTCAATACTTTGTGATATATCCTTTGTTGGCAAAGACAGAGGTCAAACGTTTTCTGTAAGTCTTCACAAGGTTGCCACACACTGTTGTTGGTATGTTGGCCCATTCCTCCATGCAGATCTCCTCTAGAGCAGTGATGTTTTTGGCTTTTCGCTTGGCAACACGGACTTTCAACTCCCTCCAAAGGTTTTCTATAGGGTTGAGATCTGGAGACTGGCTAGGCCACTCCAGGACCTTGAAATGCTTCTTACGAAACCACTCCTTCGTTGCCCTGGCGGTGTGCTTTGGATCATTGTCATGTTGAAAGACCCAGCCACGTTTCATCTTCAATGCCCTTGCTGATGGATGGAGGTTTGCACTCAAAATCTCACGATACATGGTCCCATTCATTCTTTCATGTACCCGGATCAGTCGTCCTGGCCCCTTTGCAGAGAAACAGCCCCAAAGCATGATGTTTCCAACACCATGCTTTACAGTAGGTATGGTGTTTGATGGATGCAATTCAGTATTCTTTTTCCTCCAAACACGACAAGTTGTGTTTCTACCAAACAGTTCCAGTTTGGTTTCATCAGACCATAGGACATTCTCCCAAAACTCCTCTGGATCATCCAAATGCTCTCTAGCAAACTTCAGACGGGCCCGGACATGTACAGGCTTAAGCAGTGGGACACGTCTGGCACTGCAGGATCTGAGTCCATGGTGGCGTAGTGTGTTACTTATGGTAGGCCTTGTTACATTGGTCCCAGCTCTCTGCAGTTCATTCACTAGGTCCCCCCGCGTGGTTCTGGGATTTTTGCTCACCGTTCTTGTGATCATTCTGACCCCACGGGGTGGGATTTTGCGTGGAGCACCAGATCGAGGGAGATTATCAGTGGTCTTGTATGTCTTCCATTTTCTAATTATTGCTCCCACAGTTGATTTCTTCACTCCAAGCTGGTTGGCTATTGCAGATTCAGTCTTCCCAGCCTGGTGCAGGGCTACAATTTTGTTTCTGGTGTCCTTTGACAGCTCTTTGGTCTTCACCATAGTGGAGTTTGGAGTCAGACTGTTTGAGGGTGTGCACAGGTGTCTTTTTATACTGATAACAAGTTTAAACAGGTGCCATTACTACAGGTAATGAGTGGAGGAAAGAGGAGACTCTTAAAGAAGAAGTTACAGGTCTGTGAGAGCCAGAAATCTTGATTGCTTGTTTCTGACCAAATACTTATTTTCCACCATAATATGCAAATAAAATGAAAAAAAAACAGACAATGTGATTTTCTGGATTTTTTTTTTCTCAGTTTGTCTCACATAGTTGAGATCTACCTATGATGTAAATTACAGACGCCTCTCATCTTTTTAAGTTGTGGAACTTGCACTATTGCTGACTGACTAAATACTTTTTTTCCCCACTGTATATATATATATATATATATATACACATATAATCTTTAAATTTTTTACTCTTTATTTCATTGCAGCCATTAGGTAAATTAAAAAAAGTTCAGTTTTTTTCACATTAATGTACACCCTGCACCCCATATTGACTGGAAAAAAACAGATGTAGAAATTTTGGCAAATTTATTAAAAAAGAAAGACTGAAATATCACATGATCATAAGTATTCAGACCCTTTGTTCAGACACTCATATTTAAGCCACATGCTGTCCATTTCCTTGTGATCCTCATTGAGATGGTTCTACTCCTTCGTTGGAGTCCAGCTGTGTTTTATTAAACTGATAGGACTTGGTTTGTAAAGGCACACACTTGTCTATATAAGACCTCACAACTCACAGTGCACGTCAGACCAAATGAAAATCATGAGGTCAAAGGAACTGGCCAAGGAGCTCAGAGACAGAATTGTGGCAAGGCAAAGATCAAGGTTACAAGAGAATTTCTGCAGTACTCAAGGTTCCTAAGAGCACAGTGTCCTCCATAATCCTTAAATGGAAGAAGTTTGGGACCACCAGACGTCTTCCTAGACCTGGCCGTCCAACCAAACTGAGCAATCGTGGGAGAAGAGCCTTGGTGAGAGAGGTAAAGAAAAACCCCAAGATCACTGTGTCTGAGCTCCACAGATGCAGTAGGGAGATGGGAGAAAGTTACACAAAGTCAACTATCGCTGCAGCCCTCTATCAGTCGGGCCTTTATGGCAGAGTGGTCCAATGGAAGCCTCTCTTCAGTGCAAGACATGAAAGACTGCAGAGAGTTTGCTAAAAAACACATGAAGGACTCCCAGACTATGAGAAATAAGATTCTCTGGTCTGATAAGATTAAGATAGAACTTTTTGGTCACAATTCTAAGCGGTATGTGTGGAGAAAACTAGGCACTGCTCATCACCTGTCCAATACAATCCCAATAGTGAAACATGGTGGTGGCAGCGTCATGCTATGTGGGTGTTTTTCAGCTGCAGGGACAGGATGACTGGTTGCAATTGAAGGAAACATGAATGCGGCCAAGTGCAGAGATATCCTGGATGAAAACCTCTTTCAGAGTGCTCTGGACCTCAGACTTAGCCGAAGGTTCGTATTCCAACAAGACAATGACCCTAAGCACACAGCTAAAATAACAAAGGAGTGGCTTCAGAACAACTCCGTGACCATTCTTGACTGGCCCAGCCAGACCCCTGACCTAAACCCAATTGAGCATCTCTGGAGAGACCTGAAAATGGCAGTTCACCATCCAACCTGACGGAACTGGCGAGGATCATCAAGAAAGAATGGCAGAGGATCCCAAATCCAGGTGTGAAAAACTTGTTCCATCATTCCCAAGAAGACTCATGGCTCTACTAGCTCAAAAGTTTGCTTCTACTCAATACTGAGCAAAGGGTCTGTATACTTGCCCATGTGATATTTCAATTTTTCTAATAAATTTGCATAAATCTATATATTCATGCATATATATATACACTCACTGGCCACTTTATTAGGTACACCATGCTAGTAAGGGGTTGGACCCCCTTTTGCCTTCAGAACTGCCTCAATTCTTCGTGGCAGAGATTCAACAAGGTGCTGGAAGCATTCCTCAGAGATTTTGGACCATATTGACATGATGGCATCACACAGTTGGCGCAGATTTGTCGGCTGCACATCCCTGATGCGAATCTCCGGCTCCACCTCATCCCAAAGATGCTCTATTGGATTGAGATCTGGTGACTGAGGAGGCCATTTGAGTACAGTGAACTCATTGTCATGTTCAAGAAACCAATCTGAGATGATTCGAGCTTTATGACATGGCGCATTATCCTGCTGAAAGTAGCCATCAGATGTTGGGTACATTGTGGTCATAAAGGGATGGACATGGTCAGCAACAATACTCAGGTAGGCTGTGGCGTTGCAACGATGCTCAATTGGTACCAAGGGGCCCAAAGAGTGCCAAGAAAAAATTCCTGACACCACCACCACCAGCCTGAACCGTTGATACAAGGCAGGATGGATCCATGCTTTCATGTTGTTTACGCCAAATTCTGACCCTACCATCCGAATGTCGCAGCAGAAATCGAGACTCATCAGACCAGGCAACGTTTTTCCAATCTTCTACTGTCCAATTTCGATGAGCTTGTGCAAATTGTAGCCTCAGTTTCCTGTTCTTAGCTGAGAGGAGTGGTACCCAGTGTGGTCTTCTGCTGCTGTAGCCCATCTGCCTCAAAGTTCGACGCACTGTGCGTTCAGAGATGCTCTTCTGCCTACCTTGGTTGTAACGGGTGGCAATTTGAGTCACTGTTGCCTTTCTATCAGCTCGAACCAGTCTGCCCATTCTCCTCTGACCTCTGGCATCAACAAGGCATTTCCGGCCACAGAACTGCCGCTCACTGTTTTTTTTTTTCTTTTTCGGACCATTCTCTGTAAACCCTAGAGATGGTTGTGCGTGAAAATCCCAGTAGATCAGCAGTTTCTGAAATTCTCAGACCAGCCCTTCTGGCACCAACAATCATGCCACGTTCAAAGGCACTCAAATCACCTTTCTTCCCCATACTGATGCTCGGTTTGAACTGCAGGAGATTGTCTTGACCATGTCTACATGCCTAAATGCACTGAGTTGCCGCCATGTGATTGGCTGATTA
This sequence comes from Dendrobates tinctorius, assembly GCF_039654945.1. Classification (NCBI taxonomy): domain Eukaryota; kingdom Metazoa; phylum Chordata; class Amphibia; order Anura; family Dendrobatidae; genus Dendrobates; species Dendrobates tinctorius. Next base: position 11,703,663 of record NW_027361749.1, read on the forward strand.
GAAATTAAGTCTTAACACACAGTTGGACAGGTGTACCTAATAAAGTGGCCAGTGAGTGTATATATATATGTATATATATACACTCACTGGCCACTTTATTAGGTACACCTGTCCAACTGTGTGTTAAGACTTAATTTCTAATCAGCCAATCACATGGCGGCAACTCAGTGCATTTAGGCATGTAGACATGGTCAAGACAATCTCCTGCAGTTCAAACCGAGCATCAGTATGGGGAAGAAAGGTGATTTGAGTGCCTTTGAACGTGGCATGATTGTTGGTGCCAGAAGGGCTGGTCTGAGAATTTCAGAAACTGCTGATCTACTGGGATTTTCACGCACAACCATCTCTAGGGTTTACAGAGAATGGTCCGAAAAAGAAAAAAAATCCAGTGAGCGGCAGTTCTGTGGCCAGGAATGCCTTGTTGATGCCAGAGGTCAGAGGAGAATGGGCATACTGGTTCGAGCTGATAGAAAGGCAACAGTGACTCAAATTGCCACCCGTTACAACCAAGGTAGGCAGAAGAGCATCTCTGAACGCACAGTGCGTCGAACTTTGAGGCAGATGGGCTACAGCAGCAGAAGACCACACTGGGTACCACTCCTCTCAGCTAAGAACAGGCATCTGATGGCTACTTTCAGCAGGATAATGCGCCATGTCATAAAGCTCGAATCATCTCAGATTGGTTTCTTGAACATGACAATGAGTTCACTGTACTCAAATGGCCTCCTCAGTCACCAGATCTCAATCCAATAGAGCATCTTTGGGATGTGGTGGAACGGGAGATTTGCATCAGGGATGTGCAGCCGACAAATCTGCGCCAACTGTGTGATGCCATCATGTCAATATGGTCCAAAATCTCTGAGGAATGCTTCCAGCACCTTGTTGAATCTCTGCCACGAAGAATTGAGGCAGTTCTGAAGGCAAAAGGGGGTCCAACCCGTTACTAGCATGGTGTACCTAATAAAGTGGCCAGTGAGTGTATGTGTATATATATAATGTAACAGTTAACAAGACACATTCTATATATTTTGCGAATTTTTATAATGGTTACAGTAAATTCTTGTGTGAGGATTTGCTTGCTTTGTCTATGTAAAATTTGTCATTCTCTTGTATTTTACAATGGGGGGTTTGAGATTAGATAATGAAGAGGAAACAGGAGCCCTAGTATTGACACTGTCTCTGACAATTATCTGGTATTGATGAGGCTGAAGAATGGCAGCCCTGCTTTGTATTATCTCTGGGGAACATGAGGGAAGAGTAGCCATTATTTGCTACAAAGGAAAACCTCCAGATGTTTCCCTATCTTAACATATAAGTGATGGTGTCAGCAGTGAGTGTTTCCTAGGCTCTGAAAATCCAGATAAATCATTTCACTTAGAGCCTGAGAAGGTGTTTAACCTGCTTGTGTCCACCACAAATGGTGACTGGCCCCAGCTCTGACTTCCAGGCTCCAGACCTCCCTCTTGCGCTTTTAGTTTAGCGTTAAGCACAATTAGTAATGGGAATTACATGCTTCAGATCTGTTTCCTTACAAAACATAGTTGCTAAAAGATCACAAGGTTAATAGTTTCCCCCCCTTACTACTTATGATTTATAGCTCCATTATTAGTAAAATACCAATCCTTTGTTAGATGACAGGTTATAAGGCTTATTCCCCTTAAACAGAAAAATCGGAAATGTTGCCCCATCATGGTAAAAGCAATAGTCTGGCCATACATTCTCCAGTCTACCACTGTAATTATACGAGTCCCTCGTGGGATATAGTCGCCCCTTTAAACTGAAGAGTTACATGTAAATTACATACTATGAAAACATGTCATTAGAGCTGGATGAATAGCCTAAACCCTTATTCTCACATAGGTGGTGGGCAAAACAGTGATAAAGTCGATGGCACTCTCCAATACCGCCTTGAGTTCTCAGTAATATACCGTATTTATTTGAGAGGCTTTGTTCACATTTATGGCAGACAATCCTGATTTTTTTCTAGGAACAGAGAAATTGAGTTCTGTTAGAGGAAGGCTCTATTACATAATGGATGCACATATCACCAATGGGCTTCATTGACTATAATGGCGTCTGTTATTTCTGTTACAGTGTTCTTCAGTTTACAAAAAAAAAACTGTGAGTAAGCTGCTGCCATGCACCTCTGGCGGCAACTTAACACCCAAGGGAACAGGCTCGAGCATTAAAATTTAAAGGGAGTTGGTCAGCACAGAATGACTGTTGAAACCAAGTACTGGCGCTCAGTAATCTAATATATATCGGAGCTTTTACAGCAACCCTCCACCCTGGGATATTTTTTCTGTATAGTCACTACGCCTGGCGATATCTGTTTGTTGCTGTCTGTGCTCAGATCAGCTTTTTGTTCCTGTGCTTCCAAGATGGCCACTGCTGCAGTGACATGGAGAGTGCAGTAGTAAGTCTGATCCACGCCTTCTCTCTGCCGTGGAATAGAAATGTATAGTGACTAGAGTTGAGCGATACCGTCCGATACTTCAAAGTATCGGATCGGAATGGATCGGCCGATCTTAAAAAAAAAAAAGTATCGGTATCGCCGATTCCGATACCGGAAGTCCCATTCAAGTCTATGGGACTTCCGGTATCGGAATAAGAAAAATCCTGTTTTTCCCTTGTACAGCCTCTCTGGGGTCTGTACGGGCCTTTCGGGGGGCTGTGCCGGCCTGCCAGGGGGTCTGTGCAGGCTCCGGTGGTCTGTGCCGGCCTGCCGGGGGGCTGTGCAGGCTCCGGTGGGCTGTGCCGGCCTGCCGGGGGGCTGTGCCGGCCTGCCGGGGGGCTGTGCAGGCTTCGGGGGTCTGTGCAGGCATCGTCCGATGGGACTACAAGTCCCATCGGGCGATGCCTGCTACCATGACAGTGATTGACACATTAGCCAATGATGGGACAGTAGTAGTCCCATCATCCGGCTAATGTGTTGAATGTAAAAAAAAAAAAAAAAAAAATTACATGCTACATACATGCTACATACATACAACATGCATACTACATACATGCTACATTCATACTACATACAAGCTACATTCATACTACATATATACTACATGCAACATACATACTACATATATACTACATGCATGCAACATGCATACTACATATATACTACATGCAACATACATACTACATATATACTACATGCATGCAACATACATACTACATATATACTACATGCAACATACATACTACATATATACTACATGCAACATACATACTACATATACACTCACTGGCCACTTTATTAGGTACACCTGTCCAACTGTGTGTTAAGACTTAATTTCTAATCAGCCAATCACATGGCGGCAACTCAGTGCATTTAGGCATGTAGACATGGTCAAGACAATCTCCTGCAGTTCAAACCGAGCATCAGTATGGGGAAGAAAGGTGATTTGAGTGCCTTTGAACGTGGCATGATTGTTGGTGCCAGAAGGGCTGGTCTGAGTATTTCAGAAACTGCTGATCTACTGGGATTTTCACGCACAACCATCTCTAGGGTTTACAGAGAATGGTCCGAAAAAGAAAAAAAATCCAGTGAGCGGCAGTTCTGTGGCCGGAAATGCCTTGTTGATGCCAGAGGTCAGAGGAGAATGGGCATACTGGTTCGAGCTGATAGAAAGGCAACAGTGACTCAAATTGCCACCCGTTACAACCAAGGTAGGCAGAAGAGCATCTCTGAACGCACAGTGCGTCGAACTTTGAGGCAGATGGGCTACAGCAGCAGAAGACCACACTGGGTACCACTCCTCTCAGCTAAGAACAGGCATCTGATGGCTACTTTCAGCAGGATAATGCGCCATGTCATAAAGCTCGAATCATCTCAGATTGGTTTCTTGAACATGACAATGAGTTCACTGTACTCAAATGGCCTCCTCAGTCACCAGATCTCAATCCAATAGAGCATCTTTGGGATGTGGTGGAACGGGAGATTCGCATCAGGGATGTGGTGGAACGGGAGATTCGCATCAGGGATGTGCAGCCGACAAATCTGCGCCAACTGTGTGATGCCATCATGTCAATATGGTCCAAAATCTCTGAGGAATGCTTCCAGCACCTTGTTGAATCTCTGCCACGAAGAATTGAGGCAGTTCTGAAGGCAAAAGGGGGTCCAACCCGTTACTAGCATGGTGTACCTAATAAAGTGGCCAGTGAGTGTATACTACATGCATGCAACATACATACTACATATATACTACATGCATGCTACATACATACTGCATGCTACATGCATGCTACATACATACTACATACATACTACATGCTACATACATACCCCATATATACTACATACATACTACATACAATACATTCATACAATACATACATAGACATACAGTACATATAACATAGAGTAACATACTTACCAATACTTGTCACATTGTTCCCCGAAGCCATTGTCTTTTACGGAATAAATATTAACATAACAAACAACAAAAATACTCACCCACGATCCGAAGCAGTCCACGAGTGTGTCCCACGACGATCTTGGGTAGAGAACTGCAGCATCAGCTGTTGCTGCCGTTCTCTACGGGCTGCAGGAATCCAATGACGGAAGGTAGGTATCCTTCCGCACTGTATTCCTCCGCCACTTAAAAAAAAAAAAAAGTCCCTAGTCTCACTTTATGCCATTGCTGCGTGGGAAATTCCCACACAGCAATGGCATAAAGTGAGACTAGGGACTTTTTTTTTTTTAAGTGGCGGAGGAATACAGTGCGGAAGGATACCTACCTTCCGTCATTGGATTCCTGCAGCCCGTAGAGAACGGCAGCAACAGCTGATGCTGCAGTTCTCTACCCAAGATCGTCGTGGGACACACTCGTGGACTGCTTCGGATCGTGGGTGAGTATTTTTGTTGTTTGTTATGTTAATATTTATTCCGTAAAAGACAATGGCTTCGGGGAACAATGTGACAAGTATTGGTAAGTATGTTACTCTATGTCTATGTATGTATTGTATGAATGTATTGTATGTAGTATGTATGTAGTATATATGTGGTATGTATGTAGCATGTAGTATGTATGTAGTATGTATGTAGCATGCATGTAGCATGCAGTATGTATGTAGCATGCATGTAGTATATATGTAGTATGTATGTAGCAAGTAGTATGTATGTGGTATGTATGTAGCATGTAGTATGTATGTAGCATGCATGTAGTATGTATGTAGTATGTATGTAGTATATATGTAGTATGTATGTAGCATGTAGTATGTATGTAGCATGCATGTAGTATATATGTAGTATGTATGTAGCATGTAGTATGTATGTAGCATGTAGTATGTATGTAGCATGCATGTAGTATATATGTAGTATGTATGTAGCATGTAGTATATATGTAGTATGTATGTAGCATGTAGTATGTATGTAGCATGCATGTAGTATGTATGTAGTATGTATGTGGTATGTATGTAGCATGTAGTATGTATGTAGCATGCATGTAGTATGTATGTAGTATGCATGTAGTATATGTAGTATGTATGTAGCATGTAGTATGTATGTAGCATGTAGTATGTATGTAGCATGTAGTATGTATGTAGCATGCATGTAGTATATATGTAGTATGTATGTATGTAGTATGTATGTAGTATATATGTAGCATGTAGTATGTATGTAGCATGCATGTAGTATGTATGTAGTAGGTATGTAGTATATATGTGGTATGTATGTAGTATGTATGTGGTATGTATGTGGTATGTATGTAGCATGTAGTATGTATGTAGCATGCATGTAGTATCTATGTAGTATTTTTTTTTTTTTTTTTAACATTTAACACATTAGCCGGATGATGGGACTACTACTGTCCCATCATTGGCTAATGTGTCAATCACTGTCATGGTAGCAGGCATCGCCAGATGGGACTTGTAGTCCCATCGGACGATGCTTGCACAGACCCCCGGACATCAGCACAGCCCCCCGGCAGGCCGGCACAGCCCCCCGGCAGGCCGGTACAGACCCCCACAGGGTGCACAGACCACCGGCAGGCCGGCACAGCCCCCCGGCAGGCCGGTACAGACCCCCACAGGGTGCACAGACCACCGGCAGGCCGGCACAGCCCCCCGGCAGGCCGGTACAGCCCCCCAGCAGGCCGGCAGAGACCCCCGGAAGGCCCGAAATGACGGCGCATCATGATGCGCACACACCGCGCATCATGATGACGTCAGGCTGTCAATCAACTTTGAACTTCCGATTCCGATGCCGACTTCCGATATTGAAAAAATATCGGAAGTCGGTATCGGAATTCCGATACAGCAAGTATCGGCCGATACCCGATACTTGCGGTATCGGAATGCTCAACACTAATAGTGACTTTTCAGTCCCTGGGTGGAGGGTTGCTTTAAACAGATTTTTCCTTATCAATTTTAATGTGCCTTCACACCATCTGTTGTATTTGAAGCTACAAAATGTTTGTGGGCTCTGGCTGAGACCATGACTGCAGTCAAAAAAGACGATATGACTATGTTGCTAAATCCTTATTCATGGTGACTTGCAGTAAGATCAGCCTCAGTTATTTATGCTCTGGCTTCTGCCTTCAGTTTCCAGGGTGTAAATGTGGGGAAGTTTAGCTGACGGACAGGTCTGTCTGTAGTAAGAAAAAATGATTCACCGCACTCAGCAACTTGATAGTATGCAAATAATTCGTAAATTTATTCAAAGTGTCCAATCCATCAAAGAATGTGCCCAAACAAGATTAGAATATGTACAATCAAAAATACCCATGTACAATCAAAAATACCCGACTTTTCGATCCTCACGGATCTTAATCATGTGGAACACTTAATGTAAATAGTAGCAGACCTAGGGCACTTGGAAAGGATATATGTCCCCTTAAGGTAGTTGTAGGTACTGAAAGGCTTAGATAATGTTGAAAAGGGCTCAAGCAGATGCTGCCAGATTTTTGTAGTGGAGGTACCATATATTAATTTTGGCTTGTAGTAAGGCGGTTTTAGCCTGGGGCTGTAATGGCCGTCATGTAATAGTTTCCACCTGGTGGATCCTTGAGATAGGGAGACAAGCAGTAGAGGCGGCGCTCCCGCAGCCTCCCATTCACCCCAGGACAGGGTGCGGGAGTGCCGCCTCTACTGCTTGTCTCCCTATCTCAAGGATCCCCCAGGTGGAAACTATTACATGACGGCCATTACAGCCGTGTTGCCGGCGCGGAACCGACCTGTGGCCGTCCCTGCCACGCTCCATCTTCCGGCAGCGGCCTATCCATCAGGACCTGCTGCCATTTCGGCCCCTGCTGCGGCCTGCTCCGCGGCCTACCCGCTGATGCCTGTGGCCGCCTCTGTCCCGTCCGTGACTGGTTGCGGCCTGCTCCCCAATGTCCGCAGCCGCCTCTGCCCCATTCTTGACCCCGACTGCGGCCCGCCCACTGGACTCTGCAGCCTACACCGGACCCTCCACCTGGGATGCGAAGATTAATGAACAGAAGGAGGCCAATGTCTTGTCTCTTTTTATGGAGGCTCATACCCCTCAGGGTAGGTGAGACAGGGTAGGTGAGACAGACTGAATATGAGTCAACAGTGTGATGCAGCAGCAAAAAAGGCAAATGCAATTCTAGGATGTATTAACAGAAGCATACAGTCTAGATCACGTGAAGTCATTATTTCCCTCTACTCCTCTTTGGTCAGACCTCATCTGGAATATTGTGTCCAGTTTTGGGCACCACATTTTAAAAAAGACATCAACAAACTGGAGCAAGTTCAGAAAAGAGCGACCAGAATGGTGACCGGTCTGCAAACCCTGTCTTATGAGGAAAGGTTGCAGGATTTGGGAATGTTTAGTTTGCAAAAGAGAAGACTGAGAGGAGACTTAATAGCTGTCTACAAATATCTAAAGGGCTGTCACATTGTAGAAGGATCAACTTTATTCTCATTTGCACAAGGAAAGACTAGAAGCAATGGGATGAAACTGAATGGGAGGAGACACAGATTAGATATTAGAAAAAACTTTTTGACAGTTAGAGTGATCAATGAGTGGAACAGGCTGCCACGAGAAGTGGTGAGTTCTCCTTCAATGGAAGTCTTCAAACAGAGGCTGGACAGACATCTGACTGGGATGATTTAGCGAATCCTGCTTTGAGCAGGGGGTTGGACCAGATGGCCCAGGAGGTCCCTTCCAACTCTACGATTCTATGAGTTGGAGGTGTGGGCACCGTTACACGAGAAGGAAGAGGCAGCCATGACTACCCCTCAATCATATGGGCGGCTTGTATATACTAACACCGCAAAAGGCTATGGATTTATCCGGGACCTCGCCACCGGCCACAAAGACTACCTCACTGTGACCCCCGTCAGACATGGACGGGCTCTGCGAGAAGGATACCCGGTCTCCTATTGCAACGCATACTGCCTCTGCGGCTGCTATGTGGTAGCAGTCATCACCTACCCTGAGGGGTATGAGCCTCCATAAAAAGAGACAAGGACTCCTGGGTCTCGGGCATAAGGGACACTCGAGGCCCGGAACATTTCAAGCATCCCGGAGGCTTCACAGCTGTGGAGTTCCCTGCTAATTGGCGAAAAATCGGCCATCAGGAGGTGGCCTGGAGTATCCTTCTAAATGGACTGCCGGGACTGTCGTGCGCCGTTGCATGACCTAGGGACAGTTTGAAGTCCCCAAGTGGGTAATAAGTGCCCACTCCTGGTGTAACGGGGATGCATACGGGAGAGTGCTCTCCTCAAAGGAAGCAGGAGCACCAATGTTCATAATACTTATGTTTTGGTTAAAAGTTAAAATGTTATGCCTAAAAAAAAATGAACTTTGATAGAATTAAGCATGGCATAGTAAAAGCTATAGACGATTTTGAAGATGTTATGCTTTGAAAAGTGCTAAATGGAAAATTTACAGAGTGATATTCTAGTACGGTTAGAAGTAAGCATAAGATACAGTGGGGAAAAAAAGTATTTAGTCAGTCAGCAATAGTGCAAGTTCCACCACTTAAAAAGATGAGAGGCGTCTGTAATTTACATCATAGGTAAACCTCAACTATGGGAGACAAACTGAGAAAAAAAAATCCAGAAAATCACATTGTCTTTTTTTTTTTAATTTTATTTGCATATTATGGTGGAAAATAAGTATTTGGTCAGAAACAAAATTTCATCTCAATACTTTGTGATATATCCTTTGTTGGCAATGACAGAGGTCAAACGTTTTCTGTAAGTCTTCACAAGGTTGCCACACACTGTTGTTGGTATGTTGGCCCATTCCTCCATGCAGATCTCCTCTAAAGCAGTGATGTTTTTGGCTTTTCGCTTGGCAACACGGACTTTCAACTCCCTCCAAAGGTTTTCTATAGGGTTGAGATCTGGAGACTGGCTAGGCCACTCCAGGACCTTGAAATGCTTCTTACGAAGCCACTCCTTCGTTGCCCTGGTGGTGTGCTTTGGATCATTGTCATGTTGAAAGACCCAGCCACGTTTCATCTTCAATGCCCTTGCTGATGGAAGGAGGTTTGCACTCAAAATCTCACGATACATGGCCCCATTCATTCTTTCATGTACCCGGATCAGTCGTCCTGGCCCCTTTGCAGAGAAACAGCCACAAAGCATGATGTTTCCACCACCATGCTTTACAGTAGGTATGCTGTTTGATGGATGCAACTCAGTATTCTTTTTCCTCCGAACACGACAAGTTGTGTTTCTACCAAACAGTTCCAGTTTGGTTTCATCAGACCATAGGACATTCTCAAAAAACTCCTCTGGATCATCCAAATGCTCTCTAGCAAACTTCAGACGGGCCCAGACATGTACAGGCTTAAGCAGTGGGACACGTCTGGCACTGCAGGATCTGAGTCCATGGTGGCGTAGTGTGTTACTTATGGTAGGCCTTGTTACATTGGTCCCAGCTCTCTGCAGTTCATTCACTAGGTCCCCCCGTGTGGTTTTGGGATTTTTGCTCACCGTTCTTGTGATCATTCTGACCCCACGGGGTGGGATTTTGCGTGGAGCACCAGATCGAGGGAGATTATCAGTGGTCTTGTATGTCTTCCATTTTCTAATTATTGCTCCCACAGTTGATTTCTTCACTCCAAGCTGGTTGGCTATTGCAGATTCAGTCTTCCCTGCCTGGTGCAGAGCTACAATTTTGTTTCTGGTGTCCTTTGACAGCTCTTTGGTCTTCACCATAGTGGAGTTTGGAGTCAGACTGTTTGAGGGTGTGCACAGGTGTCTTTTTATACTGATAACAAGTTTAAACAGGTGCCATTACTACAGGTAATGAGTGGAGGAAAGAGGAGACTCTTAAAGAAGAAGTTACAGGTCTGTGAGAGCCAGAAATCTTGATTGCTTGTTTCTGACCAAATACTTATTTTCCACCATAATATGCAAATAAAATGAAAAAAAAACAGACAATGTGATTTTCTGGATTTTTTTTTCTCAGTTTGTCTCCCATAGTTGAGGTCTACCTATGATGTAAATTACAGACGCCTCTCATCTTTTTAAGTGGTGGAACTAGCACTATTGCTGACTGACTAAATACTTTTTTTCCCCACTGTATATAGTTAAAAAACAAACAAACTGTGTTTAGTATATAAAGCCAAATTTGAAATGTTAAAATGTTATTTGAAAAATGCTGAAAATGTTCAACAGGTCCCGGGTACGTGGAGTATGCCGACCATGACTCGATGAGACAGGAAGAAGGTAGACAAACCAGGGTACATGAGTCAGGCCCCCAGGAGATAAGATTGTCGGGGACGACAATGGCTAAAGGAAGGGGGAATGTGGGGTGGTTGAGCTGATGGACAGGTCTGTCTGTAGTAAGAGACAGGGAGAAAGCGCAGTGTAGGCTGAGATAAAGAGAAAAGGGTGTCATGTGGTAGTTTGACCATTAGAGGGCAGTGGGGAGCTTAGGAGAGAGTGGTTATGTAAGTGCCATGGGTCAAGGTAACTGCCATTGGTCAAAGGTTACTGTCAGGTGATGGTGGGCAGAGCTACCAGGGCTGGTAGAATAAAGGCTGAGGGAAGGTTCTAGAAGTCTTCAGCCAGGGGAGCTCACTAGATAGGAGGGCCTTCCGTAGAAAGACGGTATAAGGCCCTCAGAGAGTAACTGACAGTTGAGACGGTCACGGGGGGTGGCCCAAAGGACAATAGCGGCAGACGGAGACGGTCTGAGAGTACCAAGTGACGGTGTACTTTGAATGGTGAAGCACTGTGGTGGATGTGCCTAGGGCAGCCATAGTGGACAGAGTCACAAAGGACGCCATGACGTACAAAATAAGAAGTGAAGGTACCTGGGTCTGTGTATAAAGGAAATGCAAGATTCCTGTGGCGGAGTGCAGAAGTCGTCAGAAAGGCGGTGAATAAACACGGACCTGTTGAACTCAATTTCTGTCTCAGTCTCAAGTCTGTCGGCGTCAAGAAGCGGGTCACCCCCCATTCCTGTAGGATCACCTTCCCCGCACCTATCCTACATAAGGTTGTGAGGCTGGTTTCACATTAGCATACCGGGGCTCTGCGGAGGGCTGTGTACTTCCTCCCTTAAGCTCCGCCCACTGCTGCAGTTCTTCCGTTTAGGTCCGCCTACTTCTGCATGCGTTCCCAACGTAATAATTTTACAATACCTTTTTTTAATAACACTTCCTTCTGCCATTACTATTAGGGTATTTTCACACATTTCGGTTGGAAATGTGTCCATTTTAACACAAAATAGGGTAATTAAAAAAAAAAAAAAAAATTATTCTGTTACCAGACTATGGTTTTATGTACAAAAAAAACATGATATAAAACGTTGCAAACCGTAAAACGCACACACTTCTTTACAATGTACAAAGTGTGATAACATAAAGAAAGTGCTCTGTGTATAATGATAGGAGACATCTGGAAAAGTAGAAAACAGAACTAGACAGTGAATCTGTGGTATTTGTGTATGCTTTTTTTATGAAAATGTACATTGGTTTCGATCTAATCCATCTTCTGGGCCGGGAATCATAACGCGTAGCATTAATTATAGGATTGTACTGACTGCAGCATCTATTTCTGAGTTGTGGATTATATATATTTGGATCAGAGCCGTTAGTCACTAATACTTTTGTTTTCCTGCATGTAGTCTTCACAGCGTAGGTTTGTGTGTTATATCAGTAACTAAGCCGTTGCCTATTAGTTATATTTATCTACTGTACACATATAAATAGCTGGCTTTTCAGTCCGTACCGGGAATTCTTCCCCGGCCCACGTGTTCTCAGTTGGATGAGTGTTACATTTCACTCATCAGGGCAGGCTGCACTTTGTTTGGATGCCAGGTATTTGCTCAGAATAACAATACGCCTATGGCCTCATTCAGACGTCAGGGATGGTTCTTGATCAGTGTTTGCTCAGTGTGTCAGATTTTATCGTCAGAGTTTCAGCAGTTCTGCTCATATGCAAAAACGGAAAAATAAAATGATGGATGTTTCTCAAGCTTCTCCTAGCAAACAAAATAAAAAATGGACAACAGACGGATGACATCTGAGAGCTGAGTGTTTTGTTTCTTTTTTTATAAGGACTCCTAGACTTTCGTTGGTGAGTTTGATCAGTGACTTGGATTAAAATAGAATATACCTCCGTGGTTTGGTACACCGATATGTGAACAGTCCTGTAAGCTATCGTGGGTACGAGTTCTCCCCATGAAAAACTCACTACTGACGTCTGAATGAGCCCTTAAATGGAACATGTCACCAGACAAAATGCTATTAACCTGGGGTTAATCTGCAGGTTTATAGTGTTAGGCCATGTGCACACAGTGCGTTTTTGATGCGTTTTCGCAGCGGTTTTTCCATGCAGAAATGGGCCAAAAAAGCTATGGAAACCTTGTGCAAGCTAATTCAATGACAATCCTGAAGTGTTGTGCACATAATCAGTAATTTTTCCTTTGAGTATTTCCAGTGCTTTTTTTTTCTGAAGCATGTCCGTTCTTTTGCAGCATTTTACACACATTGACTTCAATTGAGTCAGTCAAATCCGCAGCAAAAACACGGGTATAAAAATGTTTGCAGATTTGCTGTGGCTTTGCTGAGTTTTTCAGCAGTAACACTTCTTCTGCCAGTAAGACCGTCAGTCAGAGTGCTGCAGGGTCATGCTGTCAGATGTCAGCGTGACCCGCAGCTGTGACCTGCGGTAAAAAGATTACTGCTGGTCAGCAGGCGTGGGCTGATGAGACTACTCCACCAATCAGGCTATGTCTTTTGTCACTGATAGCAGAAGCCGGTGATGCAAGACATAGTCTCTCGTCAGCCGGCGCCTGTGCTCACACTTAAAACAAACAAAAAAAAGACATATATAAAATAATTACAAACATATTTTAAAACAAATAAAACACACATTATACTCACCTAATGTCTAATCCCCGATGTCCATGTCTCCCAGAAATAATTAAAAATAATAAACCATATACTCACCTGTCCGCCGTAGTTCACATAATCCCAAGTGTCCCACGGCTATCTCACATGTAAAACAGTCACATCGGGAGATATGACTGCTCTACCCGGCCGCCGGCGATATGAGTTCTTGTAATGCATGGTGGAGTGGCAGCTATGGTGTCAGCGAGGAGTTCTTGCAAAGCTTAGTGGAGTGGCAGCTATGGTGTCAGTGAGGAGTTCTTGCAAAGCTTGGTGGAGTGGCAGCTATGGTGAAAGCTGCACTCAGATGCTGGACTCTGTTGCTGGAAGAGAGCTGCACTAAGATGCTGGACTCTGTTGCTGGAAAGCTGCACTCAGATGCTGGACTGTGTTGCTGGAAAGCTGCACTCGGATGCTGGACTCTGTTGCTGGAAAGCTGCACTCAGATGCGGGACTCTGTTGCTGGAAAGCTGCACTCAGGTGTTGGCTCCAGTTGGAGGAAAAGATGCACTCAGGTGTCGGCTAAGTGGTGTTTCCCTGTTTGTCACTTTCCTCAATGTGTGTTTTAGTGCAGTGGTGGGATTAGTTTCTGCACCGTCCACTTCACTAGTAAGGGATTGGTTCAAGGCGAGCTAGGGATTTCTGGTATCCTGATCGGCGGCCGGTGCGGAACCGGCCTAGGGATCGTTAGGCGCATGGAGACACTGACTCAGGGGAGTGCAGGAGGTCTCCACATCCCCGTTCCCTATCGCAGGGCTACCATTGTAATTGTTTTCCTGGTTTTCCCCTTTATTCTGAAATTCACCCTCCTGGAGGCGGTGTATCCAGACATACGTGTACTACTGAAATTCGCCTGCTGGAGGCGGTGTATCCGACTGCATGTTCTATTATTTAAATTCGCCCTGCTGGAGGCGGTGTGTCCAGTCACACGTGACCAAGGCACTCTGCAGCCTCGCTCGCTTCTCCACTGTCTCCCTTCCTGTCTTCAGCGGTCACGTGGTACCGCTCATTACCACTCATGAATATGCGCATATTCCTGAGTTTAATGAGCGTCACCACGTGACCGCTGAAGACAGGAAGGGAGACAGTGGAGAATCGAGCGAGGCTGCAGAGACCGCTGCAGGATGGGTGAGTATAGCAATATTCACCTGTCCCCCGGTCCATCGCTGCTCACCGCTGTCTCTGCTGCATCCTGTGTCAGTGACGTTTAGGCAACAGAGGGCACGGTGATGTGATTAGTGAGCGCCGCCCCTCTGCTGTCTGAACAGTCACTGACACAAGAAGCAGCGGACAGCGGTGATGGACCCAGGAGAGGTGAGTATGGCTTTTTTTTTTTTTTTCAACTTATGGGGGCATATTCTATGGAGCAGCATATGGGGGCATATTCTATGGAGCAGCATATGGGGGCATAGTCTATGGAGCAGCATATGGGGCATATTCTATGGGGCAGCATATGGGGGGCATATTATATGGGGGCATAGTCTATGGGGCAGCATATGGGGGCATAGTCTATGGGGCAGCATATGGGGGCATAGTCTATGGAGCAGCATATGGGGGCATAGTCTATGGATTCCACCCTCGGCTTATACACAAGTCAATAAGTTTTCCCAGTTTTTTTGTGGCAAAATTAGGGGGGTCGGCTTATACACGGGTCGGCTTATACACATGTATATACAGTAATAATAAGTTTGCAGGAAAAAAGTTGCTTATGTAGCTTCATTCTGTTAACACTCCTATATAGGCTGGTGACAGTGTGTGTGTGTTTTCTTTCAACATAGTAATGAGGGTGTCGGGCTGACACCTTTTCATTACTAAGCCTAGGCAGCTGCTGACACCAAGCCCTAATCCTATTACTCTGATGCCACTGCATCAACACGAAAAAGGTAGTGTTGAACCCAGAAATTACATCACAAAACTTTTTTTTAATATCTATATTTAGCTCAAAAAAGCTTTCATTGCTGTACAAAAACGCATGCAAAAATGCATCAAAACTTGCATTTTTGCCGCACTGTTTTTGCTGCCAAGAAATGCAGTAATTTCTGCAAGCAAAGCAAATACTCAACAAATCCACATAGCCTTACTAAACTGCCCGGCACCGGCACTTAGCCGAATGCTGCGGGGAGAAAATTAAATTTGTTTCCCCTGCAGCTTTCCGGTTTAGGTCACTGGGGAACGGTGCCAGTTCAGTCACCGCTCTGAGTATAGAGAGAGGCGGTTGTAACCGCACCCCGGCTCTGACTGACTCTGGCTCTGCATTGGGGCCAGCTGTCAGTAAGTGTCAGGGCGTGGTTACAGCTGCCAGTCTCTATGCTCCGAGTGTTGACTGAAACCGGAACCCTCTGGGGGAATAAAGTTCATTTTCTCCCTGCAGTGTTTGGCCAAGTGCCGGCCGACCTGGCAGGGTAAGAATGCTATCCTTCTGCAGATTATTAGTGTTTTTTCTGGTGACATGTTCCCTTTAATATAGAGGAATATTTGAATCCAGTAGATTGCTGTTCAGCCTGACAACTAGGAAGTATGACATTACGGTAATCTAATCTGTGTGTGTAACATGTCATGATCCAGCGTGGATCTGACAGATTAAATGGATAAGTGAACTTTTTTTTACCTTTGGCTTGGTGCCAAAGTGGGTTGATTTCCCCCCGGTGGCCATTAGAATTATTACACGTGGTGTCGTTCATTCTAAGTTGCCCCGGTGGTGGTGGGCGGTAGCGCACTTTAGTTCTTTGGTTAAGTGCACGTGATTAGGTAACAGGTGTGAATGCTCTATAAATGAGTGTCAGGTGTATCATTCACTGTTGGTGATATTGATTGTGTGTTAGTCATTCACAAGGAAGCCTGGGTGAGGAAGGAGCTGAACATGAGTCCTGCGCAGCCCAGCCAGAGGGGACGAGTGGCAGCTATGTGGTCTGCAAGAAGGACTGGCATGGCGTGGTGGAGTCACAGTTTATGGTGTCGGCAGGAAGTGCTTGCATGGCTTGGTGGAGTGATGACGATGGAGAGAGTTGCAGTCAGCATGCGGGACTTGGTTGCTGAGAGCTGGACTCAAGCATGCTTGACTTTTTGGGCAGGAGCTGAACTCATCTTTGGGACTCTGTTTCACATTAGCGCATTTTCAGCGTGCGCACGGCCGGGGTAGCTCCGCCCCCGAGCCGGCTCTCTGCCCGGCGTGCCCGCCCCTTCCTTGTAGCGCCGCCTCCTAGCGGACAGCGGCGCCTGCGATCGGCGCACCCTATCTTTAGCATAGGGTGCGCCGATCGTGCGCAGGTCGTGCGCTAGTTGCGCTTTGACCTGCGCTGCGCACTTTTGACGGTGCGCCGTGCGCGCCAAAATCAAACTTTTTGGATTTTCGCAACTAGCACACGGCCTGCGCACGATCGGCGCACCCTATGCTAAAGATAGGGTGCGCCGATCGCAGGCGCCGCTGTCCGCTAGGAGGCGGCGCTACAAGGAAGGGGCGGGCACGCCGGGCAGAGAGCCGGCTCGGGGGCGGAGCTACCCCCGGCCGTGCGCGCGCTGAAAATGCGCTAATGTGAAACCGGCCTTACTGGACTTCTGCAATTGGTGGTGGACTCTGCTCCAAGGCTGCACTATAGGCAGGAGCTGAACTCATCTTTGGGACTCTGTTACTGGACTTCTGCAATTGGTGGTGGACTCTGCTCCAAGGCTGCACTATGGTGAAGGATCCAGTTATGGTGATGGATCCGGGTGGTGGAGAAGATGCACACAGGTGGTGGGCTCTGTTGCTAGGAGCGTACGCAACAGAGCAAAGCTAAGTGTTGTTTCCCCTGTATTGTCATTTTCCCTCATGTGTGTTTAGTGCAGTGATGGGATTAGTTTCCGCACAGACCAATTCCCTAGTGAGGGCTTAGGTTCAGGGCGAGCTAGGGTTTTTAGGTTCCTGTGCGTCGTCCGGTGCAGAACCGGCATAGGGAACGTTAGGAGTGCAGGGACACTGGCTCAGGGGAGTTCAGGAGGTCTCCACTTCCCTATTCCCTATTGCAGGGCCCACCATTGTTAATGTTACCCAGGTTCCCCTTTATTATTTAAATTCGCCTTACTGGAGGCGGGGTTTCCAGACTACTTTATGTATAACGTGTAATACCTAAGTTCGCCTGTTGGAGGCGGCGTATCCAGCTGCACGTCTTATTTAAATTCGCCCCACTGGTGGCGGTGTATCCAGGGTCATGTGTGTCATGGCTTCGCCTTGCAGTACTCGCTGCGTCCAGACACACGTGACCGTGACAACATGTATATATAACGTGGCACTTGTCCATGTTCACCTGCGACCATCTGTTACAACAGTAATACACGGAAGGTGATCTGACCCTGAATGCAAGAGCTGCATTCGTTTTCTGTTATTTTCAGCATTGTGTATACGCCATGGCTGTCTTCCCAATGGCAGATTAACAAGCGTTTGTCACCTATTGGCTGGCTTATGAATATATCACCTTATCACGTTGGATTAATGTAATGTGAAATCTAGTTTTTCCTGTTTTCAATAAGTATTAGTCTTAGTTATTTACACACATAGCAATATTTTGGTAGCTTGCGATCTGTTAGTGGATTGGTCAGCTGTACAATGATTTTCTGTCTGAGACTAGTGGTTGATTTCTTACAGGATTTTGTAATTTGGGTAATATACAGTAGGGCAAAAAAGTATTTAGTCAGTCAGCAATAGTGCAAGTTCCACCACTTAAAAAGATGAGAGGCGTCTGTAATTTACATCATAGGTAGACCTCAACTATGGGAGACAAACTGAGAAAAAAAAATCCAGAAAATCACATTCTGTTTTTTTTTCATTTTATTTGCATATTATGGTGGAAAATAAGTATTTGGTCAGAAACAAGCAATCAAGATTTCTGGCTCTCACAGACCTGTAACTTCTTCTTTAAGAGTCTCCTCTTTCCTCCACTCATTACCTGTAGTAATGGCACCTGTTTAAACTTGTTATCAGTATAAAAAGACACCTGTGCACACCCTCAAACAGTCTGACTCCAAACTCCACTATGGTGAAGACCAAAGAGCTGTCAAAGGACACCAGAAACAAAATTGTAGCCCTGCACCAGGCTGGGAAGACTGAATCTGCAATAGCCAACCAGCTTGGAGTGAAGAAATCAACTGTGGGAGCAATAATTAGAAAATGGAAGACATACAAGACCACTGATAATCTCCCTCGATCTGGTGCTCCACGCAAAATCCCACCCCGTGGGGTCAGAATGATCACAAGAACGGTGAGCAAAAATCCCAGAACCACGCGGGGGGACCTAGTGAATGAACTGCAGAGAGCTGGGACCAATGTAACAAGGCCTACCATAAGTAACACACTACGCCACCATGGACTCAGATCCTGCAGTGCCAGACGTGTCCCACTGCTTAAGCCTGTACATGTCCGGGCCCGTCTGAAGTTTGCTAGAGAGCATTATCACAAAGTATTGAGATGAAATTTTGTTTCTGACCAAATACTTATTTTCCACCATAATATGCAAATAAAATGAAAAAAAAACAGACAATGTGATTTTCTGGATTTTTTTTTCTCAGTTTGTCTCCCATAGTTGAGGTCTACCTATGATGTAAATTACAGACGCCTCTCATCTTTTTAAGTGGTGGAACTTGCACTATTGCTGACTGACTAAATACTTTTTTTCCCCACTGTATCTGGGAAAGTGTTATCAGAAAATGACCTATTGTTTCATTCAGGTTTGTGCATTAAATGCATTTTTTTAAAAACTCTTCGTAATGTTTTTTGTTGTTGTTGTTGCCATTTCACAATCTTTATTAAAAGAAATAAATACCGTATTAGAAATCTTGCAAATTTTCACACTGGGCACAGGGTTTTTTAGACTCTAAACATCCTGTTTGTTGTTTGACGAAATCTACATGTACATAAGCAGCAATGATTGTGTGCAAAGGTCATTGTGAAGGAAGGAGGAACAGGTATGCTGTGACATCACCTATTGTGATTGGTGGATCCGGGGTCATCCGCTTTGTATAGAGGCGTTGCCTGTCAATGTGACACTGTAATCCTGCCTCTAATACTAAGTAAACTGCTGTTAACTTCCTGAAGTATGGAAGTACGAATCTGAGATGTGACAATTGCAAGATGACTAAGGCTGTGTGCACACGGTGCGGATTCTGCTGTGGAATTTTTCGCGCAGATTTTGCAAAATCTGCAGGCAAAATGGCATGCGTTTTACCTGCAGTTTTTGTGCGGATTTCCCCTGCAGTTTTCACCTGCAGATTTCTATAATGGAGCAGATGGAAAAACTGCTGCAGAACTGCACAAAAGAAGTGACATGCTGCAGTTTTAAATCTGCACCAAATCTGCGTGGAAAAACCTGCAGCATGTGCACTGCGTTTTTTGTTTTACATAGCCTTAAATGGTACGGTACATCACTTGCAGTTCTGCTGCAGTTCTGCAGGGCCAAATCTGCTGCAGAACTGCACCAGAATCTGCACCGTGTGCACATACCCTAATTGTTTTTTTAATTACTACTTAGCACTTGGTATCTGGGGATCCTGATGGTTGCTTGAACACTTGGTGTTCAGTGTGTAAGGGCCAGTGTCTGTCAAAATAATTTATCACTATTCCTAGTGACTATAATGCCTGGTAGTCGAGTGGTTTTTGTAGTCCCCATTGATTCAGTGTTTTTTTTTTTAATAATCCCTGAATTTATTTTCTAGACAAGAATGGATAGCTGCACAGACCCCTGCAATATTCTTTCTAGAATTTTTTTTCCAATATGATCATCAAGATAAGTGATGGAAAAATAAATCTATCAATATGGCCGTGTGAGGGCTTGTTTTTTTGGGACGAGTTGTGCTTTTAAGTGTCACCATTGATTTTACCATATCGTGTACTGGAAAACGGGAAGAAAATTCCAAGTGCTGTGAAATTGCAAAATATGTGCAATTCCACAATTGTGTTTTGTTTTTGTTTTTATTTACCATGTTCACTAAATTATAAAACTGACCTGGTAATATGGTTCCTCAGATCATTACAAGTTCACCGATACCAGACATGTATAGGTTCTTTTTTTTATTTAAGTGGTGAAAAAAAAATCTCTGAAATTTGTAAGAAAAAAACTAATTTGCTTATATTGCCATTTTCCGAGACCCATTGCATCTCCATCTTTTGGGATCTGGAGTTGCGTGTTGGCTTGTTTTTTGCATCCTGAGCTTACTTTTTTATTGAAACCATTTTAGGATAGATACGATACTTTGATCCCCTCTGATTGGCTTTTATGGCAGTGTTGCAGCGGGCCAAAAAAGTAATTCTTTAGTTTTGATTTTATACCTTAAAGATCGTGAAGGGGTTAAATAGTATAAAAACTGTCTACAGTTTCCTTAAATTATTCTTGCTACACATCTATCTGTCTTTCGGTTTGTCTGTCTACAGAAAAAGAATCAAATTGCATCAGTCCAAATAAATTGTGTGTGCAGGACTCTTGGGGTGCAGACGGACGGCCATATTTGTGCGAGGATTACATCACAATCTTCCAATGACCGTCTGCTGTCCTGACCTGAGAGAGGTCATGTGAGATGTCTTGTCAGTCTATGCACTGCGATGGGATCCTCGCACAAGAAATTCAGCCGTCTGACTGTGCCCTTAAAGGGAACCTCTCATGTCCCAAAATGTTCTAAAGCCGTGCGGCCGCCGCACTGAAAGCTTGACTGTCGGGAGTAAATGCACTCCTACCAGCCAGCTTTTAGTCGTAGAGGTGTGGCTTCAGTCACTGATCAGTACACAGTGAGCAGCAGCTGTAACCATGCCCTGATACACTGCTGACCCTGCTGTCAGTCAGTATCAGTACAGGGCTGGCTGTCAGTCAGTGCGTGGGCATAGTTACAGTCAACACTCACTATGCATGGAGTGGTGACTAAAGCCTGCCGGCTGAGCCTCTATGACTGAAAGCCTGAGACTGTCGGGAGGAATAAACATTATCTCCTGTCAGCCGGGCTTTTCAGTGCAGATTAACCCCAAAGCTACAGGTTAATAGTTTTTTTTTTACATGACAGGTTCCTTTTATGTTTCAAACTTCAAACCAACATAAATCACACACTGAGCCAAAATATTGCGTCTTACAGGGCTAATAAAGTCTGTGATTTTTTTGCACTTTAATGTTATGGACTTCTGTCTCCTTTTTGGTATTCTATCTATCATCATCTTGTGGATTAAAATGCATGATATTAATAGATGTTTATGTACCTTGTGTGTGATCATTCGCTTAGTCCCAGTGTTGAAGTGAATGATGTATCACTAGCACTCACTGTGTGAACATTTTTCATTTGTGTAGTCAGGACATTGATTGAAAGTTATCTGCTTTGTCTCAGCTTTGCACACCATGATCTTTCCAGTATTCTGGAGTCAAGGTAGAAGTTCTGAACCCAAGGTCTTTGCTTCTGTTGTAGGTACAGTGTGTATTTCATGTTCACATAAGTGATTTAAGTGATTATGGTACATCTAGAATGTGTGTCTATGTAGAATTTTTTTTCTATACAATTAATGTAAAAACATATTTAAAGACATTTTATGTTCCATGGGGCATAGAAAAAGTGGTGGAAAGCACCTTTGTGACTTAATTATTTTAGTTACAGTGATCTAGCTCACGTTAGATGATAAAGGTGCTTTATAGCCAGATGACCATCGGGCGCTGCTCTGCCATTGGATAGTGGCGATTAGCGCGGGGTGCTCAAGTTCCCATGTGCACGTATTTTCCACATGTCACTGGAAGTAGCAATAATTTGATATGATTATTGCACTTATGCGGCTTTTTTATGCATTCACCCCTTTTCTTTGAGATTTTAGGGTATGTTTCCACGGTCAGTAAACGCTGCGGGTTGGACGCTGAGTACCTCCGCAGCGTCCAACCCGCAGCAGCCATATGTTACAGCATAGTGGATGGGATTTGAAGAAATCCCATGCCCATTATGCATGCACGGACGCCTCTGGCTTCCCTGCGGAGATGGACATGCGGCACACCTTTCCACACCAGAGTATGTCTATTTATGTAGCGGAGACCCTCTGTCTCCGCTGCGTAAATTACCCATTCACTATTATTAGATGTTATAAAACCACATTATTTTCCTAGTCACATGTGTATTAATTGCGGAAACGCAGCTTACTACGCATGTGTACTAATTTAAAAAAGGTGTACTTTGTTTCAGCCGAAAGTTCGCATACACTGCAGTTCTCGCAATGAGCTGAACTGCCGTGCATGTGACCGCCGGGGATGGGGTTATCTCCAGTCACTAGCCAAGTTCTCACGATCAGCTGACCGCGAGAACTGCAGTGCACGTGACTGTCGGGGACCGAGTTATCTCCTGTGATCATCTTCAAGCTCTGCTGTGTCTGGATGTCAGGCTGAGTGGTGGCATAATGCCACCGTTCAGCCAAAGTCATACAGATGTAGCAGAGCTGGCCTCGTCGTGGAAAAGTATGTATATCTTCTCGGTGAACAGGTAAGGATATTGTTGCTTTTTTGTTTTAATTCTCTTTCAGGAGAACGAGGGTGTCAGTGGACCCTTCACAGTCCGGATTCCGCCCCCTACATTCGACTGAAACTGCACTCCTCAAAGTGACCAATGACCTTCTGACAGCAAAGCGTAACTGTGACCACTCTCTGCTCATTCTTAGCGACCTATCTGCAGCTTTCGACACTGTTAACCACCATCTCCTACTCTCTAGGCTCCAGTCACTAGGCATTAAGGACACTGCTCTCTCCTGGTTCTCTTCCTATCTTTCTGACCGCTCCTTCAGTGTTTTGTTCTCTGACTCCACGTCATCTCTTCCTCTCGCTGTCGGGGTACCTCAGGGCTCAGTCCTTGGCCCCCTTCTCTTCTCTCTCAACAAAGCCCCAATTGGACAGACCATCAGCAGATTTGGCTTTCAGTATCATCTTTTTGCTGATGACACACAACTGTATACGTCATTCCCCGTCCTTATCCCCGCTGTACTACAGAACGCCAGTGACTGTCTGTCCGTAGTCTCCAACATCATGTCCGTTCTCTATCTGAAACTCAAGCTCTCCAAAACTGAACAACTTCTGCTCCTGCTGTCTACTAGCCTCCCTAAATCTGACATTTCCCTCTCCGTGGGTGGCACCACAATAACACCGCAGCAGCAGGCGCGCTGTCAGGGTGTTATGTTTGACACCAATCTCTCCTTCACATCCATATACAATCTTTTGCCTGCTCTTGCCTCTTACACCTAAAGGACATCTCTAAAATCCGCCCTTTTCTCACTATGGAAACAACAAAAACCCTCACTGTAGCATTGATCCACTGGATTACTGCAACGTTCTATTAATTGGCCTCCCCATTACTCGACTATCCCCTCTCCAGTCCATACTTAATGCAGCAGCCAGGGTCATCTATCTGGCTAATCGGTACTCGGACACGTCCGCTCTTCGCCAGTCCTTACATTGGCTGCCCATTTATTATAGGATCCAATTCAAAGTACTTGTTCTCACCCACAAAGCTCTCCACAGTGCAACACCCCCCTACATCTCCTCCTTCATTTCTGTCTATCGGCCTAACCGACCGCTGCACTCTGCAAACGACTTTCGACTAACCTCTGCACTAATCCATATCTCCCACTCCCGACTCCAAGACTTCTCCCGTGCTGCGCCAATCCTCTGGAATGCTCTATCTCAAGAAATTAGGACTATCCACAATTTGCATAGTTTCAGGCATTCCCTCAAAACACATTTGTTCTGAGCGGCCTATCAAGTTCACTAATCAAAGTCATTCTATGTGTAAGTGTGCATGTGTAGCCCATTCACTATCTCCATCCATCCCTCACTCCCTCAAGATGGCTGGACCATCATTGTAAATACACCACTGTACTTTGTATCTCCCCCACCTCATTGTAGATTGTAAGCTCTCACGAGCAGTGTAGTCTTATTTCGCTTTAATTAATTGTGTTGTTAGCATTGTTACTTATGACTTGTGTTTTGAAACTTTTAAACTGTAAAGCGCTGCGGAATATGTTGTTGCTATATAAATAAAGATTATTATTATTATAGGCGATCCAGTGAGTATGGTTTAATTAAGATCTATTAAAGGAGTCTGTGTCATTATTTCAATTAAAGGACTTTATTCTGGCTGTGTCTTTATTTACCATGTAACTATAGGAAACCGACAAAAGACAAAATGAAAAAAACCCTGCTGTAATTAAATAAAAAGAAAAAAAAAGTGCATTCAAGTAATACAGAGTTCTTAGGAATACTGTATTTGATTAAAATATAGCATAAAAGCCATGCCATCGACAAGGTGACTCTGTGGTCGGGGTGGTCCTACACTGTCTAATATTAAAAATGTTATGTATCAAAGTTGATGTCAGTGTGTGCATAAGGGCAGACAAGGACCGGGTCCCAACCAGTGGACACCAGTCAGGGGAAGCCTTTAAATACAATTTCCAGCTCAGGAGAGGGAGGCCACACCCTAGCTTGCACAGAATGCAAATATACAAAGAAACACAAAAATTGAGCTTGGTTTGAGTTGGTATACATGCAGCAGCATATAAACGCATGTAACTAAAGGATTAATAATGGATAGGTGTCCTATAGGTGCTTCTCCATTACTAAGCCGTGTGCTTGATGTCGCCGGACAATACATAGGTGACATCAACCCCACAAATATTACCCCACTTGCCACTGCTACAGGGAAAGTGGGAAGAGCCGGGTAAAGTGCCACAATTGGCGAATCTTTGGATGTGCCAATTGTAGAGTGGCTGCGGGCTGCTGTTTTTAGACTGGTGAGGGCCAAAATCCATGTGCCTTGTCAGCCTGAGAATGCCAGGCCACAGCTGTCTGCTTTTTCCTTGGCTGGTTAACAAAAATAGAGGGACCCACGCTATTTTTTTTGGAGGGGATCACACAATTTTTGCTAACCATTCAAGGTAAGCAGACTACTGCGGCCTGGTATTACCAGGCTGGTAAGGTTCATGGATATTGGATCCTTACCAGCCTGAAATACCAGTCCCACTAGTCTGCTTTACTCTGGCTGGTTAACAAATATAGGGGGACACCATGCCATTTTTTAAAGTTATTTATTAAAAGGAGGGGACCTCTGTCTGTGCTTTTCTCCACTTCCTCTGTCATGTACTTCCAGCTGTGCCACAAGATTCACAATTATGTAAATTAGTCCACATGTGTAGTAGGCCGGGATCACACATGCGAGGAATACGGCCGAGTCTCGCATGGTAATACCCGACACTGCTGTCAGCACACGGGAGCAGAGCGTGCGGCTCCATTTATTTCTATGCAGCCGCGAGCTTGGTTTTAACCTGCGAGACACGGCCGTATCTCGCTGTGTGTGATCCCGGCCTAAGCTGCGTTCCCACACTTAATGCACATGTGACTAAGAAGATAATGCGCTTTTACTGCATCTAATTTAAGTGAATAGGTAATTTGTGCAGCTCTCTGCTACATGAATTAACATGCTGCAGTCTGGAAAGACGCGCCGCATGTCTGTCTCTGCCGGTGAGCCGCAGACATTGGTGCACATATAGTGGGGGGCATGGGATTTCTTGAAATCCCATCCACTATGCTGTAACAGCTGGACGCTGTGGGTTGGACGCTTCAGATGTACGCAGTGTCCAACCTGCAGCGTTTACTGAACATGGGAACATACCCCAATATATCTGCAAACAGGGAATCCCTTTTTTTTTCCCCTTCCCAGAAGCCAACTTTCAATTAGCTTTATTTCAAGTGACAAAAAAACGCATGCAATGAAAAAACGCATGCGGAAAAAAGCATCAAAAACGCAGGTGACCCGCCAGTGACTAAAATGCAGATTTGTTGCAGATTTCACCTGCGTCAAATCCTGAATAATGAGCCATTCCGGATCATGGTCATGGGTCACCGTCCCAGGGCTGTGGGGTACTCGGTACCGGGCCGGTGTCAGCGGGATGTGTCACAGCAGCGGTGGCCCTGGACGCCCAAGTATTAGGGGAGATTGAATGGTGGAATGTAGTTAATGGAATAGTTTGTGACGCCACCTGTGGTGTTCGGCAAGTGAGATGTTGAGCCGACGCTGCATACAGATCCTCTGGGGCTGGTGGTGTGTTGCAGCCAAGATGGTGAAGCTCCCCACAGGTGGAGCTGTAGCCCCAAGGAAGTGTAGATGTCGGGGTAGCGGTGTAGAAGCTGGTACCCAGATGTAGCGGTGCTGGGTGTGTTGGCGCAAGAATAATTGGAGGACACCAGGGCTTGTAGTTCCAAAGCTTTACTCACAATCTGTAGTACACACATGTGCCTGCCTCCATGCTGTGTCCTCCGGGTCAGGGACTCAATCAACCTCCAGGCCAGATGGAATGCTCCCTTCCAACACTCCGCCAACATCTGCCTTTCTGAACGTCTCCTCTTATAGCGCCTTCAAGTGTGAAGTACTCCTAGTACTGAGTTACACTGGAGTGCCTCCTGACAGATGTTCCCAAGAACTCTACTTGTACGGCAGACAGCTGCAGCCTGCTTCGGGGACTCCTTACTCCTGAGTCCCGGCTCACTATCCAAGTTTCTGTTGTGCCCCCCAGTCTTAGATGGGAGTAGTGCATTTACAGCTCACTACTCCACCGGTGTCTGCTGTAGGACCATTAGTATCCATACAACCTCGGGGATCTGGCCCCGGCCTTGCGCTTAGAACTTCTAGGCAGGGTTCTCTCCTAACCCACGTCCTCTGTTGCCTTTTACTCCTTCGTTCCGTACTAGTCTTTCCTTCTTGTGGAAGATCAGGTTTCGGTTCAATGTCTTTCTCCTTCTTTCCTTTCCCGTGCCAGCAGACCCAGGTCACTGAGATCTCTGCAGCACCTCCTTCCTTCATCCCTCTCTCAGGGATCTTTTCTCCTCACTCCTCTCTGAGTGACTCACTGACTGACTGACCTCAAATCCTAAACCCTCCCGCTCTTTTATGTATTCTAACTCCACCCGCCTCCCAGCACGTTTCGTGTTCCAAGCAGGGAGCCACCAAAGGTGCTCTGCTACACTCCAAGCAGGGAGCCGCAATGTGGCTTTGCTGAACTACTGTGTTGTGTGGGATGCAGGTGTTGGAGCGTGGTCAGGAGCCTCCAACCTACCTGGATGGTGGGGTACCACACCTCAGGAGGAGGTGCAGTACCTCTGTGGCGACTGAGCCTCAAGGGCGCCACATTCACATACCCTTAAAGTGAATCTGTCAGTAGCATCAACCCTCCTAAAGAAGTCTATATGGGCATGTAGGTCATAGAAGCTTGAATAGCATACCTTGGTATCTGATGTCTTATTCCAGAGAATTCCTCATTTTTTTTCTTAAATGCAAATTACCTGTTAAGATATAAGCCGGACACAGATCGCCCCATCCCCCCAGAATCTGCCTCCAGAGCTT
This sequence comes from Dendrobates tinctorius, assembly GCF_039654945.1. Classification (NCBI taxonomy): domain Eukaryota; kingdom Metazoa; phylum Chordata; class Amphibia; order Anura; family Dendrobatidae; genus Dendrobates; species Dendrobates tinctorius. The sequence continues at coordinate 11,731,343 of NW_027361749.1, forward strand.
ATTTTAAATTAAAGTAGATATTACCAGTGTGAGACATGTAATGACTGACACTTTTCTCTCATCTCATACTGCTAATGCAGATTTAGCGCAGTGGTTTTTGTTTTTTTTTATTAGAGAAATGGTGGGATTCTGCAATTAAAAATGCATTAATATTTTTTTCATGTGTTTTTTTTTTCCAGATACCCATTAGAAAAGAATGCACAAAAATAATTTTTAGGCTATGTGCACACGTTGCGGATTTTGATGCGGATCTGCAGCGTTTTTGGATGCACGGAAATTGCATCAAATTGGCAGTGTAGTGCACAGGCAATGTTAGTGAATGGTAAATTAAGAATTGCTGTGCACATGCTGTGGAAAAATCCACAGATTTCCAGCAGGTTTTTCTCTCTCTCTCTTTCTCTCTCTTCCCAGAAGCACAAGGGATAAAATTCACAGATGAACTCCATTCCCAATACCACCTAAAAAATCCGCACTGCAAAAAAGCATTACAATCCGCATGAAATCCACAAGCGTTTTGCCCTCCGTTTTCTGCCAAGAGATGCGGATTCTGTGCAGAAAATTCTGCAGGCTAATCTGCAACGTGTGCACTTACCCTTAAAGTTGACCTGTCACGAGGTCAAAAGTGGCCAATTTTTACTCGTTTTATTACCACTGCTTTGCCTTGAGTATTTTGCTCTTCTTTTTTTTTTTTTTTTTTAAATAATCTGCCATACGATGTTTTTTCCTGTGGTAATTTTTATAGTCTTTACCAAGTGGGTGTTACTCACAGGGCAATAATGTAGAGCTGCCTAGTCATACCCCTAGAGAATGCTGTGAGCCATGCCTGCTTGTACGGAAAAATGAGCATGAAATAAAAAGATCCCTCTCTGTCTAACCATATGGCAGATTAAAAAAAGAAAGAAACAGACCTTTGAGGGGCACAGCGGGCATGAGCTTTCATTAAATTACATCAACACTGCTTGAACTTTTAAAATCGGCGGATTTGCTGCACAAAAAAAGTCAACTTCAAAACGAACACCATAAAGGACCAGATTAAGTACTTTTGACAAGAAATTGTTAAAAGAGCTAAAGTACAATTAAATATACTTCAATATTTTCATTCATAGAAACTCTGTTTAATATGCTTTAGGCTACGTCCCCAAGAAGAGCTTTTGGTGTGTTTTAGACGCTACGCATTTTTGCTGCTTGAAAAATGCGGCGTCTGAGGCTATGTGCAAACTATCCATAAACGCTGCGGGTTTGACGCTGCATACTTGTGCAGCATCCAAATGTTACAGCATATTGGATGGGATTGTAAGAAATTCCATGCCTATTATGCGGCCAGAGACGTCCGCGGCTCACCATTTCTCTTGCGGAGTCGCGAGTCCATTGGTTGCAACACAACCCTTATGCATGATTGAACCAAACCACCCCCATGCTTAATGGTTGGTGATATGTTCTTTTCCTGAAATTCTGTGCTCTTTTATTTCTCCACACAGACCTTTGATCATTGTGGCCAGAGAGTTCTATTTTAACCCCAGTGGTCCACAGGACTTGTTTCCAAAATGCATCAGGCTTGTGTGACAACACCATGTTTATTCTTAATTATGCCAGACATATTATTCAGTAGGCCCAGGAATATGAGCTATTGTTCATATGAATCTGAACATTGACTCTTGTAGGTTGATCTGATGTTTGCCGATTTGTTGAATAGTTGCTGATTACCTATTGTATCAGTCCTTGCAGCTTATTGTTCTGCTGTCCTTGGAGGACAAAGATGCAGGTTGATTGAGCGATCTATGTGAATTACCCATTGTATCAGTCCATTCAGCTTGTTGTTCTGCAAACGTTAAAGGACAAAATATGCAGATCATTTGAACAAACTAACAATGAGATGTGACTTCCTCCCACCTTCCCCCAATTCTGTGTAAAAATGTCCAAATAAGAGCTGTGAACTATAAAAGGGGGATGTACCTCTGTTTCCAGAAACTCTATAGAACAACAGACAGGGAACCATAAGTCCAACTGGAGGAATACAGATTTGATCCACTGTCCATCACTGAACCCATGAATATGTTTGTCCCAACCTGGCTTCTCCAATCAGGTGACCTGGCCATATACCTCAATGTATTCTTGTCAGCTTCCTAAGCTTGCTGCTATCTCCTTTTTGTGGGTGCCTGCTAAAAGCGGGCATGGGTTTGGGGTAATTTGCCCTGTTCTAACTCCTGACGAGCCAAGAGTGAGACTCTGTAATGTGCACCATCTTGTGTATTTTCTTGGACTGTACTATATTTTATTGACTGTTGTTGATCCAATAAATTCTTACTGTAGTGTGTTATCATCATCCTGTGTTGTCTGTGTAGTATTCTGCCCACGAGAAAGAAGTGTGGTGGTTCAGTGGGGTAAGCCCTTGCTCATGCATTGTTTCTAAATATAGCCAGGCCAGGGTACGAGAACACCCACTGATCGTCGTGTCTCCACAGCTTGTTTAGATGTACTTTTGCTTACTTCTGATGCTGAGTTTCATGGTGAGGATGCAGGAGAGGTTTTCTTTTCATTACTCTTCCATGAAGGCCATAATTGTTCATGTGTCTCTGAACAGTAGCACAATGTACCACAACTCCAGGGTCTGCTAAATCTTTCTGAATGTCTTTTGCAGTCAATCAGGGGTTCTGATTTGCCTCTCTAGCAATCCTACAAGTAGATCTCATTGAAATTTTGCTTGATCTTTCAGACCTTGTCTTGACATCTCCTGTTCCTGTTAATTGGCATTACTTAATTACATTTCACACTGAGGAAAGGGCAACTTGAAAACGCATTGCTATCTTCTTATAGCCTTCTCCTGATTTTTGTGCATCTACTGCTAGGCAGCTGCTTAGAAGAACCCATGGCTGCATTTTTTTTGGCACAAGGTTAGAGGAGGCAGGGTTTTTATAAAGCTAGGACATTTGCATCAACCGGCCTTTCCCAACAATGACAGTGAACAAGCCATAACCCTTAAAGGCTAATTAAGGTCTGAAACCTTTTTCAAAGTTATCTGAGCATATAACTATCCAAGGGTGTCAAAACTTTTGCATCAACCCATTTTCCTTTTTTGTAATTTTTAAAATGTAAACTGTAAAAGCATATATATAATATTTTGCCTAAAATACAAAGGAAACGTGTCATTTTTACCTTACTGCCTTTTAGAAATCATTTCATTTTCAACTTGCTTAACTGTTCACAATAACAGTAATTTTGATCAGGGGTGCCCAAAGTTTTACATGCCACTGTACGAGTTTCTTCAGCATAGCTAGATTTCTCTTGACATCATCATATACTGAAATAGTAACTGCACAAAATGGCAAATGACAGCAGTTATGATCCTAGAAAATTATGGCTCTGGATTCTTTATTGTCAAGTCAGGAGCATGCACATTACGCATACCGCTATGCTAATGTTAGCATATTATGTCACATAATGCAATACTGATTGGAAATGATGCTATTACCTGTCACATAGACTGTCATTATGCAAATTAAGAAATAAATGCAGGAGATTTAAAATATAAGTCGTTAATAGCTTTTCCATGTGTAATCTGAGACAATAATGGACACACTGTGGACTGTAAATTCCCTCATTCACATATGCAGGGTGAGCCATGTGTATGGATACACCTAAATAAAATGGGAATGGGTGGTGAGATCAACTTCCTGTTTGTGGCACATTAGTATATGTGAGGGGGGGAAACTTTTCCAGATGGGTGGTGACCATAGTGGCCATTTTGGATCCAACTTTATTTTTTCCAATGGGATGCTGCGGCAGCTGGATTTTGTAAGTGTGCCATTTGTGAGTAGCTAATATCCGCCTAAGGCATGTTCGACTGATGCCAGATCAGCATGCTGAATTTGCAGAATGGGAAAAACAAATATTGGAACAGGACCCTAAGTTTACACAGAACATTATGTTTAGTGATGAGGCAAACCTTTTTGGGGTGGGCCATTTATATATACACCTAAATAAAATGGGAATGGTGACCGTTTTCTTGTGTAGGGTGTCTTGCATTGAAATCTGCTGCAATGACCCGAGTACTGCGTTCACCAGACATCAACACAAATTCTATCCACTCCTCACGTGTTAACCTCTGCGACAGGTGAATGGCTGTAAACAAAGAGAAACTTGTAAATAACTCATGAAAGAATAAAGTTATGTTAAAACCAGGCACACCATTGCTTTTCTTGTGAAATTCTCAATAAGTTTGATGGGTAATATGACCCTCTTACCATTGGAAAAAATAAAGTTGGATCCAAAATGGCAGACTTCAAAATGTCTGCCATGGTCACCACCCATCTTGAAACATTTTCCCCCCTCCCATATACTAATGTGCCACAAAAAGGAAGTTGATATCACCAACCATTCCCATTGTATTTAGGTGTATCCATATACATGGCCCACCCTGTATTTCTGGAGGAATGTCAGTGATTTCTCTTAAAATCCTGAACATGTGGACATGACCTTTATAGCAGGAGTGGGCAATTAATTTTACAAAGAGGCCACATGAGAGATTGTGCCTTTTGTAGAGGGCACAACCAACAGGCACAACTTTATTCTCATTATTATTGTTTTATTTAAATTTTTATCACTTAATATTGAGCACCATATGTTGTATTGATGCTGACGCTAATACATGTTACTGTGGGACTTACTGTAACCTGTATTCTTACTGTATCTGTAGCAGATAAAACCATATGATTTACTGCTCCTGTTTTTCAGCCCTTGTACCTTGATCAACAGCTCCCAACACAAGATGAAGGCCTCCGACAGTATGATGTTACCACACAGCCCCCCACACAGTATGATGTCACCACACAGCGCCCCCACACAGTATGATGTCACCACACAGCCCCCCACACAGTATGATGTCACCACACAGCGCCCCACACATTATGATGTTACCTCACAGCCCCCCACACAGTATGATGTCACCACACAGCCCCCCACACATTATGATGTTACCACACAGCCCCCCACACATTGTTACCACACAGCCCCCCACACATTATGATGTTACCACACAGCCCCCCACACATTATGATGTTACCACACAGCCCCCCACACATTATGATGTTACCACACAGCCCCCCACACAGTATGATGTCACCACACAGCCCCCCACACAGTATGTCACCACACAGCCCCCCCACACAGTATGATGTCACCACACAGCCCCCCACACAGTATGATGTCACCACACAGTCCCCCCACACAGTATGTCACCACACAGCCCCCCCCACATAGTATATCACCACACAGCCCCCCACACAGTATGTCACCACACAGCCCCCCACACAGTATGATGTCACCACACAGCCCCCCAGACAGTATGATGTTACCACACAGCCCCCCACACAGTATGATGTCACCACACAGCCCCCCCACACAGTATGTCACCACACAGCCCCCCCCACATAGTATATCACCACACAGCCCCCCACACAGTATGATGTCACCACACAGCCCCCCACACAGTATGATGTCACCACACAGCCCCCCACACAGTATGATGTCACCACACAGCCCTCCAGACAGTATGATGTTACCACACAGCCCCCCACACAGTATGATGTCACCACACAGCCCCCCCACACAGTATGTCACCACACAGCCCCCCCCACATAGTATATCACCACACAGCCCCCCACACAGTATGATGTCACCACACAGCCCCCCAGACAGTATGATGTCACCACACAGCCCCCCAGACAGTATGATGTCACCACACAGCCCCCCAGACAGTATGATGTTACCACACAGCCCCCCACACAGTATGATGTTACCACACAGCCCCCCACACAGTATGATGTCACCACACAGCCCCCTCACACAGTATGATGTCACCACACAGCCCCCTCACACAGTATGATGTCACCACACAGCCCCCCACACAGTATGATGTCACCACACAGCCCCCACACAGTATGTCACCACACAGCCCCCCCACATAGTATATCACCACACAGCCCCCCACACAGTATGATGTCACCACACAGCCCCCAAACAGTATGATGTTACCACACAGCCCCCCAGACAGTATGATGTCACCACAAAGCCCCCCACACAGTATGATGTTACCACACAGCCCCCCACACAGTGTGATGTCCCCACAGTTTCCCACAAGTACTGACTGTTATCTATATATATAGTTGCCTTAAATTGTCTGTCATCCACTTCCGTCTGGATGTCCCCAAATCCCACAATCCACCGCGCCGCACCGGAAGTACACCGACCACCATTTTGGAACACCCAAGTGATGCCGCTCGGATCCAGGCCGCCGTTGCTATCTCGAACGCCGCTGTGATCCCGACCACCGCTGGGATCTCAGCCGCTGCTCGGATCCAGGCCGCCACTGCGATCCCGACCGCCTGCCGCTCGGATCTAGGCCGCTGCTTCGATCACGAGGCTGTGAAAGGGGTGTAACGAGGGGGTGTAATGAGGGGGGAGTAATGAGAGGAATGCCGCCACCGGACCCCCGCCAGGACTCACCGCCTGACCACACGCGTCGGATCCCGCCGCTGCCTGCCCACCCACCTCCGTGCAGTCACAGCCGGCAGGAAAGACCGCGGCTTGAGGCCTGTGCTGGAGATAGGGTGCGGCCACCCTCTGGTGGTGCCGCACACCATCTCCAGCACAGATCGCAAAACTCAGTCTTTCCTGCCGGTTGTGACTGCACGGAAGTGGGTGGGCCACCACCCCCAGCGCCACAAAGCGGCTCCCATTGTGATGTTACTGCCCTCCCGATTTAGTGACGTCATCACACCTCTTGCTCTCTCGGTCAGCCAGGCCCAATTGTAGATAAGGGAGCTGACGGCTTCCTGTTCCATCATTGTATTCACCTTTGGATGCAGATACAGTGAATCTGGGACAGAGGGATGCCACTGTTTCCAGCTCTGTCTCTCCTCCGCGGGCCACACAGGAACAGACACAGGCCCGCATTTTGCCCAGGTCTGCTTTATAGTAAAACCTTATTCAGAAAGTCAGTATCCCATTGTATACAGATAGAGCGGAGCTGAATTCGTCAGGTGACTGTTATGCTGCTGCGCTACCTTCCTTGTGTAACCAGACTACAGTAGTGGGGGACAGATTTGGACTACATTGGCGTTGGAGAGAAATTAGCTTGTTTTCATCCAATTTTTGCTCCTCATTTCTGTTTATATATCATTGGTGTAGTATCCGTTTTATTTTTCTGATGTGCAAAAAAAAAAAATCTAAGCTTTTCCTACCGTAAATACCGGACAGGCTTTGTGATACTTTTCACAGATAAACAGATTAATATGCAAGGCCCAACTCCTTGCACGTAGCAGAGCGCAAGGTGATGTAGGTCTGTCTCTGGAAGAGGCAGCGGCAGATTACCTTGCACCAGAGGGAAGGGGAGGGGGAGACCCTTTGTCATTTGCCTGTACAGGAGCTGCTGGATTCGGGATTACTATAGCAACAGACCACATGATAAGGTGTATTAAATTGCTGCGCTGTGATCACGCTCACAGACACAACCACGTTTTTTTCTTCTTTCATTGAAGTTGAAGGTTACTGTTCTCCCACCATGTACAAGTTTCCTGTTCTCTCATATAACCGAGCGGAGTGACGCGGAGTTCATGACTATATACAGTCAGGTCAGTCTTGGCTTTGCGCAAATCCACATATATCTGTGACTGCAAAAGTATTAACTCTCGCCTTTCTGCAGATTTCAGAGTCATGTACAGTTTACACAAGTAGCATTTTCAATGTTTTAGTGTCTTTTTTTTCTGTGTGACGATTCCTGCGTTTTTTCATATATCTGTCATGTAGCATTACATTGTTTCCCCATAAAATCTTCTGCATGAATTACCGCAGCATTACAGGACATAATGGACTTTGTGAGGACGTTTGTCACTTTCTTTCCTGCTGTTGATACAGCAGCCCACTTAGTATAATATACACTCACCACAATCCCTGTCCTCAGGAGGGTTCACCGAGCCTAATCTCCCTGTGTCACACACGCATTAGGGTCAGTATCATGGGGAGTTTCTTGCTTTAGGGATGCAAGGTGGCCACGTAACGTTCTATCACAAGCACAATGTCTTTATTCACTGTTTGAACTTTCTCATATAACATTTTTTGGATGTTTTCTTATTAGAGAATAAAGGTTTGTAAATACTTTCTGAATGTGCCAAATACATGTTTCAAGCAATATATCTGGTGGAAGATTGTATTATCCATAAGAATATTTATAACTAGTGGAAATCAAACTGAGTATATTCTCAGACTCTTAAAGAAGGTGTATGCCATTTCCCTGACAACTCCTTCTCTTTCAGCATGTTTTGCACCGGTAAAATAATAACTTATACTCACCTTCGATGCCAACACTGTTTCAGTGGTGTCAGCGCTGGCTCTCCCAGGGATTGCATGACATTAAGTCACACAATCCGTGTGGCCAGTCAGCACTGACTTCCCTCTCTCCGCCTTTGGATGAATCGGTGGACAGCTGCAGCTCTCACTTCCTCTTGATGACTGATTTGTCCAAAGACTGAGACAGTGAAGCTGCTGTTTATCATCCGCAGGGATCGCGGGACCTAATAATGTCACACAATCCCCAGGAAGCCAGTGCTGCCACCTTTGAATGGCGCCAACACTGGAGAGGAGTTTAAGTGTTTTTATGTTACTGAGTGAAAATATGCTGATTGAAAAGGGGTTCCGAGTAGTGGACAACCCCTTTAACCACTTCATGACCAAGCCTATTTTGACCTTAATGACCAGGCCATTTTTTGCAATTCTGACCAGTGTCCCTTTATGAGGTAATAACTCTAGAATACTTCAACGCATCCTAGCGATTCTGAGATTGTTTTTTCATGACATATTGGGCTTCATGTTGGTGTTAAATTTAGTTCAATAATTTTTGCGTTTATTTGTGAAAAAAATCAGAAATTTGGCAAAAATTTTGAAAATTTCCCAATTTTCAAATTTTGAATTTTTATTCTGTTAAACCAGAGAGTTATGTGTCACAAAATAGTTACTAAATAACATTTCCCACATGTCTACTTTACATCAGCACAATTTTGGAAACAAATTTTTTTTTGTTAGGAAGTTATAAGGGTTAAAAGTTGACCAGTGATTTCTCATTTTTACAACAAAATTTACAAAACCATTTTTTTAGGGACCACCTCACATTTGAAGTCACTTTGAGCAGTCTATATGGCATAAAATACCCAAAAGTGACACCATTCTAAAAAATGCACCCCTAAAGGTTCACAAAACTACATTCAAGAAGATTATTAACCCTTCAGGTGCTTCCCAGGAACTAAAGCAACGTGGAAGGAAAAAATGGACATTTTAATTTTTCCAACAAAATTTTCTTTTATCATTATTTTTTTTCATTTTCACATGGGCAATAGGATAAAATGGATCCTGAAATTTGTTGGGCAATTTCTCCTGAGTACACCGATACCTCCTATGTGGTCATAAACCACTGTTTGGGCGCACGGCAGGGCTCCGAAGGGAAGGAGCAACATTTGACTTTTTGAATGGAAAATATGCTGGAATATTTAGGGGTTGCCATGTTGCGTTTGGAGAGTCCCTGTGTGCCTAAACATTGGAGCTCCCCCACAAGTGACCCCATTTTGGAAACTAGACTCCCCAAGGAACTTATCTAGATGCATAGTGATCACTTTGAACCCCCAGGTGCTTCACAAATTGATCCGTGAAAAAAGTACCTTTTTTCACAAAAATTTTCTTTTAGCCTCAGTTTTTTCATTTTCACATGGGCAACAGGATAAAATGGATCCTAAAATTTGTGGGGCAATTTCTCCTGAGTACACCGATACCTCGCATGTCGTCATAAACCACTGTTTGGGCGCACGGCAGGGTCCGGAAGGGAAGGAGCGCCATTTGACTTTTTGAAAGGAAAATTAGCTCCAATCGTTAGCGGACACCATGTCGCGTTTGGAGAGCCCCTGTGTGCCTAAACATTGAAAACCCCCCACAAGTAACACCATTTTGGAAACTAGACCCCTTAAGGAACTTATCTAGATGTGTAGTGAGCACTTTGAACCTCCAAGTGCTTCACAGAAGTTTATAAAGCAGAGTCGTGAAATTCAAAAATATTTTTTTCCTCCAAAAAATATTTAGCCCGCAATTTTTTTTTTCCACAAGGGTAACAGGATAAATTGGACCCAAAAAGTTGTTGTCCAGTTTGTCCTGAGTACGCTGGTACCCCATATGTGGGGGAGGACCACTGTTTGGGCACACGTCGGGGCTTGGAAGGGAAGTAGTGAGGTTTTGAAATGCCCACTTGATGGAAGGGTCTGCGGGCGTCATGTTGCCTTTGCAGAGCCCCTGATTTGACTAAACTGTGGAAACCCCCCACAAGTGACCCCATTTTGGAAACAAGACCCCCCCCAAGGAACTTATCTAGATGTGTGTTGAGCAATCTAGATAAGTTTTTTTTTTTTCAATAAATGATTATTTAGCTCGCAATTTTTTATTTTCACAAGGGTAAGAGGAGAAATTGGACCCCAAAAGTTGTTGTCCAATTTGTCATGAGTACGCTGGTACCCCTTATGTGGGGGGGGAACCATTGTTTGGGCACACGTCAGGGCTCGAAATGGAAGTAGTGACATTTTGAAATGCAGACTTTGATGGAATGGTCTGCGGTCGTCGTTACGTTTGCAGAGCCCCTGATGTGCCTAAACAGTAGAAACCTCCCAGAAGTGACCCCATTTTGGAAACTAGACCTTCCAAGGAACTTACCTAGATGTCTGGTAAGCACTTTGAACCCCCAAGTGCTTCACAGAAGTTTATAACGCAGAGACGTGAAAATAAAAAAATCATTTTTTTTCGCAAAAATAAATTTTAGCCCCCAATTTTTTCCCAAGGGTAACAGGAGAAATTATACCCCCAAAGTTATTGTGAAATTTGTTCTGAGTAGGCTGATACCCCATATGTTGGGGTTAAACCACTGTTTGGGCACACGTCAGGGCTTGGAAGGGAGGGAGCACCGTTTTGACTTTTTGAACGCAAAATTGGCTGGAATCAATGGTGGCACCATGTCACGATTGGAGACCCCCTGATGTGCCTAAACAGTGGAAACCCCTCAATTCTAACCCCAACACACCCCTAACCCTAATCCCAACCCTAACTATAACCCTAACCACAAGCCTTACCCTGATTCTAACCCTAACCCTACTTCCACCCTAATTCCAACCCTAACCCTATTTCCAACCCTAACCCTAGTGTGACAGGTAAGTAGCGACCCCCGCCCCCTGCGATGTCGCTAGTGAGATCTGCCTGTGTGGCAGCTCACTAGCGACCACTTAGCGATGCACCAGCGATCCTGACCGCGTCATATCGCTGGTCGGGATCGCTGGTGCATCGCTAAGTGTGACAGTACCTTTAAACTAATACCTTGTTGAAGTACTCTTTCCATTTACGACACAATCCAGTTTTTTTTTAGGTAGGAGCCTATCAGCATGGCACATCTAGAATTGGCAATCTTTTCCCATTCTTCCTTGCCATATTGCTTCAAGTGTGTCAGATTGCGACGACATCTCTTGTATACAGCGCTCTCTTCAGGTCAACCCACAGATATTTAATTGAATTCAGGTCTGGACCCCAGCTGTGCCATTCCTAAACTTTGATCTTCATCTATTAAAGCCATTCTTTTGTTAATTTGGATGTATGCTTAGGATTATAGTAGAGCTGAAACGTGAAGTTTATCTTCATCTTCAGCTTTTTAGCAGAAGCCTGAAGGTTGTGATGTAAAATTGACAGATAGTTGGAACTGTTCATAATTCCTACCATCTCGACTAAATACCAAGTTCAAGCTACTGAAAAACAGCCTCCTTCTTTTGCTGATGTGCAGTGTTGGCTTTACACCAAACATACGTTTTGGAATTATGGCCAAAAATCTCAACCATGGTCTCATCACACCATAATACGTGACATGTGAAAAATATGGGAGATTGTTGTCACATGGAATACACAACCTGTCCTTGCCAGAAATTTCTGCAACTCCGTTAATGTATTTATAGGTCTCTTGGCAGTCTCCCGGACCAATTTTCTTCTCTTTTCATCAATTTTTGATGGATGTCCAATTCTATTTAATGTTACTGTGGTGCCAAACTTAATCGATTTTTTTCATGACGATCTTCACAGTGCTCAATGGTATGTCTCCTGACTGATAACTTTCAAGAATGACATACCTTTGCTGTATTGTAAGCTGTTTACGGACCATGGATTTTGCTGTAAAATGCAGCTAAGAAAATATCTTGAAAATCTTACTAAAACAGCTATACTTTATATGGAAATGATCTGAATCACTGTAAATAATGGCAGCTGTGTACTGATTACTCTCTAACATGATTTTAAATGTGATTAGTTTATTCTAAACAAAACCACATCTCCAATTAAGAGGACGTTGACACTTATGCAACCACATCATTTTAACTGTATTACCGTAGTTATATTCCCTGTCCAATTTTTTTTTTCTTAGTGGATTTGTACAGATTATGGGTGACACAAAAAAATGGGCAAAGCCCTGAAATTATTCTTCTTACTATGATTTTTTTCCCATAACAAAAAGCTGGCATTTTAACATAGGTGTGTTGACTTTTTATATCCACTGGATTTTTCAATTATACGTCTCGCAGTTAATGATTTAATTTAAAGGCAATCTGTCACCTCATTTTTGGCCTATGGAATGCAGCCACCGCCATCAGGGGCTTATATCTACAGCATTCTGTAATGCTCTAGATAGGCCTCCGATGTAACCTGAAAGATAAGAAAAACAAGTTAGATTATACTCACCGGGGGGCATGGTCCGGTGCGGTGGGTGTCGCGGTCCGGTCCGGCGCCTCCTATCTTCTAGCGATGGCGTCTTCCTTCTTACTTCTGCCGCGGCTCCTGCGCAGACGTACTTTACTCTGCCCTGTTGAGGGCAGAGTAAAGTACTGCAGTGCGCAGGCACCGGACCTCTCTGACCTTTCCCGGCAGATAAAATACCAAATTGAAATCGCAATTAGTTATTAGCAGAAAAGAGCGCAGACTGCTCCATAGAAAAAGAAAAAAGGTCCAGCTTTGCAAATTCAAGTCCAATTTATTGTTAAAAACAAGTCCAAAACAGAGCAAAAAATAGTGTGTTCACATGAGTAACAAAAGGTTTTTGAGAAAGAATAAGCTATTGTTCGAAACGCGTAATCTACTACTTGTTACTCATGTGAACACACTATTTTTTGCTCTGTTTTGGACTTGTTTTTAACAATAAATTGGACTTGAATTTGCAAAGCTGGACCTTTTTTCTTTTTCCTTGGTTACTGCGTGAAGACTGCACGTGGTCCGGGTTATCCACTACACATGCCTTCAGGTGAGCTGGCTTCTTTTTCTCTTTTTGAATGCTCCATAGAAAGTAACAGCAATATCTAGGAAAAGAAGCATTTACTATTTAATTATCAGGTTAGGAATGTTAAAGTGGTGGCAAAAGAAAATTGCAGATGAAAGGGAAATGCATGCAGGGATTCAGTGAGCTCGAAGCAGTGGCGTAGCAACTGTTTGTGGCGCCCGGGGCGGTCGAAAAATTTGCCGCCCCTTTGGTCGTTGATAATTCGAAAGCATCCGAAGAGCCCACACTACACTCAAAGATCTAATTTTTAGTCTGCTACTAACTCTGCTGTTATTATTTCTAAATTTCTAGACATTTATCTTCTTGCAGTTCTCTAAATATATGTATGTCTTAGCTTGATGATGCTGGATGAAGACCTAGTGGCTTTTTTAATAATAATTTTTAATAATGTGACAGAAAAAAAAACAAAGTACAAATTATTTTGGCGTACAGGGGGCGGACAATGACAGCTTGGGGCCCCTGTGCAAGAAATGTGTCCTTGCCCCCCTCCTTTTATGGCGTCAGAGCTATGTGTGTGTGTGTATGTATATATAGATAGATAGATAGATAGATAGATATTGATATTATATAGCCACACACATACAGGTATATATATTACATAGTCTCCTTTATTATGTATATTGCTGTCCTTACACAGTGCCCTCTGTTGTTATGTACAGTACCGTCCCTTACATATTGGATTATATGAAGCACTGTTTTTTATTACATACCGTCCTGTCTTGTTGGCTGTATAATGCAATGATGACTGATGGAGCATGGGAAAGCTTCCTTTCTAATGGAGGAGCTGATGGACTGGTAGTTTGGTCACCGGCTCCTCGATCAGCAGTCATTTTATATCTAAAAAGAGAGGGGACTATGTAATAAAAGAGGGCGTTGTAAATAACAAAATTAACAAGAATAAACTATGTAAGAGACAGCACTATACATAACAGCAGAGAAAGCTATATAATAAGGGACGGCATCATATATAACTAGAGAGGATGATGCGTAATAAGGGATGGTGTTATACATAATAAAAGAGGAAACTATGTAACTAAGGATGGTGTTATACAGAATTAGTGAGTACACTATATACTAAGGGACTGTGTTAGACATAGTGAGTACACTATATACTAAGGGACTGTGTTAGACATAATAAGCGATAATGTCTTCCTCTACCTCCCCCTGTTCCTAAGGCCATTATAAGTCCCCCTTCCTCCCATCCCAATCCCCCACACCCCTCATTGTCCTCCTCCCCTCGCATCCCATTATTGCCCTCTTCACCACCTCCATCAATTTCTTCTCCCCCTCCACTGTCTTTGCTTTCTCCCCCACCACTCCCATCATTTCCTCCTCCACCACCCATTTATTGCCCTCCCCATCACCCCCACCATTGCCTTCTCCCCATCACTCCCATCATTGCCTGCTCCATCACCCCATCACTGCCATCTCCCCGTCACTCCCATCATTGCCTGCTCCATCACCCCATCACTCCCATCATTGTCTGCTCCATCACCCCATCACTCCCATCATTGCCTTCTCTGCATCACCCCCATCATGGCCTTCTCCCATTACCCCCTCCAGGCCTTCTCCCATTACCCCCTCATGGCCTTCTCTCATTACCCCCTCAAGGCCTTCTCCCATTACCCCCTCAAGGCCTTCTCCCATTACCCCCTCAAGGCCTTCTCCCATTACCCCCTCAAGGCCTTCTCCCATTACCCCCTCATGGCCTTCTCCCATTACCCCCTCATGGCCTTCTCCCATTACCCCCTCATGGCCTTCTCCCATTACCCCCTCATGGCCTTCTCCCATTACCCCCTCATGGCCTTCCGTCACCCCAGGCATCGTGGCCTTCTCTCCCCATCACAGTCTTCTCATGTCCCCATCTCCTCCAGGGCCAGGCTAACCTACAGACACACACACACACACACACACACACACACACACACACACAGACATGCATATACATACACACACAGACATACATACACACAGACACCACCTCTCTCACCTGTCCGCAGCATCGACCGCGCTTCCTCGCTCACACAGCAGCGGCCACTGAATGATGACATCATTCAGCGGCGCTCCTCTGTGTCAAACAGGAAGCGCGGCCTCCGGGCAGGAAGCAGGACGGACCCTTGCAGCTCCATCCTGCTATTCCCTCTTGCAGGCAGCGGAGCTGCTGTGATCACTCCCTGCCCGCCGCTGCACTGCACTGTGCCTCCGCGCTTCTCCCACAGAGAGGAATTGCTGCTAGTGCCGCGCCGCCCCCACACATGTACCGCCTGGGGCGGACCGCCCCCCACACGCTACGCCACTGGCTCAAATTACTTGACGGTTTCGCATCCATATATGTTCCATTGCATCACAGGCTGACTGTCCTGTGGATTGAGTAGGAAGGATAATTACATAGCTTGTAAAGTGTACTTGATGAGTGTACCACAGTGAGATGGTACAATGACTAATGCAAATGTCTATTGTGAAAATCAGTTAGCTGTGTATATTTCTGTTTATAAACTACATGGTTCTCAAAAAGGACCAATTAAACTAAGTCATTGTGAAGCGGATTGGTGGCATATTCCCTTACAAATTTACCTGCGATACATCTTTGACAAGCCTCTTAAGTAGTTTAGGTTTGTGTGGGATCTCCCTAGTAAAAGGCCCAGCAATGCGTGACCACATGATGATTAAGTTGGTGCAGATTTGTAAATCCCAGTAATATGTGATAACTGTCCTAACATGAATTTCACATTTAAATACAATTCTGGATTGTCTAGAAATACTGTTTACTTCCAGGTATTTGGTTAATCTGCTGGTAAACAGGGTCAAAACCCTGCCTGCCTGCCATTCTGGAGGTTACAGGGCGGAAATGAACTTATATCCTCCCTGCAGCCGCTTACTTCCAGTCATAGGAATGGTGTAATGCCTGTCACCGTTGATGGACAAGCCGCGAGGCAAGATAGTCAAATGTTCTAGGGTCAGACACCAAGAGAGCACGTAATAAGCAAAAGGGAAAGATAAAGGCAAAGTCAGGTCACGGTATGAATTCATAGTATCGGATCAGAGCAAAGGAGTAAAGCAAGCAGATAGTCCAAACTAGGTCCAAAGTCAGGCAGCAATAGAGCAATGAGCAAAACCAGGCAAATAGCACCACAGAGCAAATGCAGAGATCTGAGCTGAGCTAAATAGCAAGGAATTCATTAGAAACAGGGAGCACCTCCCAGTCTCTGATTGGACGGCTGAGCTGTCAGTCAAAGTACCGACAGCTCAGCACGCCCCTGTACCAGATTACACGACTGAGTTGTCATTCAACACACTGACAGATCAGCACACCCCTGATTGGGTGACTGAGCTATCGCTCACTGTGCCCATAACCCCCTGAGGGGAGGAATCATGACGGGTGGTGCAGGGAGTGATTACAGTCATTGCTGACTATACTGTGACTGCTCTGTAATCTCTTCTTGCCACTTTGTCAGTCTGCTCTACACACTGCACAGCTTGCTGTCAATCAGATTGCCAGGGAGTAATTATAGCTGTGCTCATTGTGTAGTGAATATTGACTGTAAGGGCTCATACTTACTTGTGAGAGACTCGCACGATTCTCGTGCGAGTCTCTCGCATGAAAACCTGGCACTGCTGCTGGAACTCGGACCGGAGCGTGCGACTACATGCATTTCTATGCCGCTGCACGCTCCGGTCCGAGTGCCGGCAGCAGTGCCAGGTTTTCATGCGAGAGACTCACACGAGAATCGTGCGAGTCTCTCGCAAGCGAGTATGAACCCTAATGCTTCTGGACGTGAGTAGCTGCAGGAAGAATACAACTTTATTGTTTCTTTAGAGAATATTTTTAACATGGTTTATCCAGCCTTTGGATACAAAACGTCACCAATTTAAGCTGTACTATGAAACTGGTGAAGCTTTATATCTACACAGCTTGATACCTTCAATTGCTTTGTCTGGACCTCTAGTCAAGCAGGGGCTTATACTTTCCGTGTGGAGGATCCTCACAGCCAATCTACAGGAGCTGGTGAACTTTGTGCTTACCTCCAATATTACCCTACATCTGCAAGTAAGTAGCGTTTGGACATTATGGATTCCTTTTATCCCTGTGATAGTCGGAGAACTATTAGAGTATGTACACACAACATCTTTTTCAGGCAGATTCTGCTCTGAAACCCATCTGAAAAAGAGCTAAATAAGCGCTCAAAATAATTAACACATACATTTCCATATAAAAACAACTTGCTGTGCATATGTTCAGTCTTTTACGTGTCTTTGAAGCACTTTGGTCTTCCTAAGATGCCAAGTAGTAAAGAACTGACCTTTTCCTCTAGAAAGATGCTCTATACTTAATAAAAGTCAGAGGGAAGTCTCAAAAGATGCTTTGGTGTCTTAGTGTTTTGCCCAAATTTTTGTTTGAAATGTTCTAACGGTTTCTTCTTTATTGATCAGAGTTGCGTTAATAAATAAAAACAACCAGAAAACGCCAATAAAAAAAGACACTGTAAAAACACAGAGATAAAACCTAAGAAAAAAAATGCGGTCAGTCAGAAAAGCACTTGAGAAACAACAACCATGCAAAAGAAAAAAAAACTTTACAGAAGATGCTTCCGGAAAATACTGTGCTGGCATTTGCTAAAGAATCCTCTGTTTACCATCCATCTGTCCACATGAAAAAGACGTATGCTCATACCCATGGGGTGACGTCTTCCCACCTGTATAATTTTTGTGGACTTTCTCAAACTCCTGGGTCAGTGCTGATTCTGCAAATTAATACTAACGTAGGGTTGCAGTACGAAATGCCTTGGGGAATTGCACAGCCGCCTGTGACGGTCAAGCCTGGCACGTCTGAAATGTTATTTTTAAGGCTTTTTAGCTGAATCTTCTAAACCTCAACAACAAACCACATGGCTCTTTAGGTCTCTATATCCACAGAAGGATATGGTCATGTGCTCCTGTTTATCCTTATTCATAAATATTGCAAATTCTCATTACCAACTTTCCCACATTACCTAATCCATGTGATTTTTGAGGCCTACACATATAATCCATGCATTCTTAGCCTGTTTGACTACAGGATTGTTACACTGAATCTCATCCAGATGGAAGCTTAGTCTGATTTTATAGGTTGGAGACCTGGTACTGCGCGTTCACATTTCTATAATACATTTTAATTAGTTAGAATTGTCCATTTATTAATGTGCCTAAAATAGAGGGGTTGAAGACCAGATTGGATCGTGACAGTAGGGTTATTTAGTAATTGTGGTTGTGATTTGTTTTCTCCTTGTTAATACTTGTTAATTGGGTTAGTTTCTGGTTCAGTTGTGATTTCTCTGTTTTCTGGTTAAAGGAGTTGTATCAACTTTGGAAGCTATCAATTATGAATGGGATAAGAAATAACTTGGCACTCACTGTTGGTCAGACTGATGGGGCCCCCACCAATCATGAGAACTGGGGCTCAGTGCCCTGTGTGAATGGAGCCATGGTTGATCATGCGCTCTTGCGCTTCATTCATTCTTAATGAGAATGATGGAGATCAAGGCTTTGGAGTCGGTCAGCCAAACCTCCGACTCTGCCAAAATGGGCTCCGACTCCATGACTCCGACTCCACAGTCCTGATGGAGATAGCAGAGCACTGTGTTCAGCTGGGCTTCAGTATTTCCATAAGAATGAATATCCTCAATGGACATAATTGACCACCGCTCAGTTCACACAGGAAAAAACCCAGTTATTGGGATTAGTGGGGCCAATGTTAATAACCCCAGCAACCAGGATAACATCAACTGGATAGGGAATAACTTCCTCCTTCAAAGGAACGTTCTATGGTCAGCTAGTACATTGCATTGTATTGTCCTGTGCAGAGCAGTCCTTACAGTGGTCACATGACAGAACATTTGTTATATTGTACAGACTAATCATGTGTAGCTGCTGCATGTTTAGCTGTGGCTGGTCACTTACAGAGTAGTGGGCACTGCAGGTCCACAATGATTAGAAAAGTGTTTCTGAGCTAGTCACTGCACTGGTGGCAGAGCAGGGAAATTGATTCTCTCCCTGCTCTGCCGCAGAATGTAACTGTGATGTGCATGCCGATACAGTTACAGTAGTGTAGTTCCGGGTGGGCCCCCTCAGAGTGCGGGGACCGGGGCGACCTCCCCCTCTCCCCCCCCCCCCCGGTAGCTATGCTAATGGTGAGTATTTTAAAAGCATTTTTTCTTGTCTTGCAGGCAGAATTGGGGGCATATTTACAGCATATTAGAATGCTGTGTATCAGCGCCGGGATAAACCTGGTGGCAGGATCCCTTTAACATCTTTCATGCCTTGCTCCCCAAGTCAGCATTTGATGTGTTGCTGCTGAGAAAATCTTATTTTGGCCACATTATCTGAGATGCCATCCATCTGCCAATCTGCCCACTGCTGCTCAGTTGCACACACAATAATTCTACAGTAATAAATGCCAATGTTATTCAGCTGTTGGGAGAATGAGCAAATAAATGATGACTCACGCTTTCTAATTTCATGGCTGTTATTAGAATATGTTCATTAATTACTGTGCCCCAGGCAGTCTCTTGCCTTGCAGAATGCTTACAGATTGCTGCATTTTGCAAATGTTTTCCAAAAGTAATATAAAAAAATAGCTATTAAATCGCCATGAATTTCTGCTAACTGTTCGCCACTTTGATTTGGGGACAGTGACTTCATTTTCTTATTCCTATTTGCTTATTTCTTTGCAGAAATTCTCCGCTACTAAAATCACAAGTTTTATATGTGTGCCAGCCTAGGGCAGTATAGTAGCTCTTTGCAGCTGTCTCCTCCACTGGCACAGATATGCTCTGGGTAATGTAGAAACCTCAATACCACTATATGGAAAAAGGGGGTTAGTAGTTTTATGTCGTCAGATAGGCAGATGATGTGCTCAGTCTGTGTGCTAAATTGTACAAAGTACATCACTTTATGAGAACAGATCTCTGTACTGTGACAGAGCCATTGGTTTACATACAATGAACCCCAAATGAAATATGGGAAACTGGTTAAGGTGTCAATTATTGGGAATGAACCTTCCTAGAAGCACACGTTTCCCAATGTTCGGCTAAGCTACCAATCACCATGTGAGCAAGCAGAATACTCGCTCATTGGGTAAATTATTGTAAAAATCATTATTTTCGGCTGCTTAAACAGGAAATGCTGCTGAGAACAGTGACCATCTATATGTGTGGAACAGTCTTATTACCAATCGTGCGCATAGGAAGTATAAGCGGCTTGTCTAAACGTGCTATTAAACGACTGCCAATCATTGGTTAATTTACGGACACCATCTATTCTGCCACTGATGTACATGGGTGAGATGTGTCTGAGGGATGTGAACCCAGTTCTCTGTAAAAGCATTGGCAGAAAGCGTTACTCGCTAACTTGTGCTACTATTCCTGATGATCTGCGCGTTATTAGTCCGGAAGGATGATGCAGTGATGAATACAACTGGTTTTATTCACCGTACCTTGATGAGATGAGGTGAGATATCAGGGAAGATGAAGGGATGAAGATGAGGTAGAAGTTAGTACTGCAGGTTAGAAGCACGAAGTTAGAGGTAACAGGAGAATCCTTTCTCCAGTCCTGAAGCATGTGTTGTCCAAGATGGCACTGACCAAGAAGAAGGAAGTGAGATAAAGATAGGAGGAGTTGCAGAAAGAAAAGTATTATGGGTAAAGCACACAAATACAATAGATGGAATTAAACCATATAAATTAGATAATGTCCTGTAATGACTGAAAATCTTGCAGCAAAAGACTTAGCTAACAGCACACCATCCACCAGTGTAAATATACCCTTAAAGGGGTTTTCTGTAAATACATTTTTTTATTATTAGCGTATATGCACAAGATCAGTAAATGCTACAGGTTGAACACTACGTACTTGTGCAGCGTCCAACCCGCAGCGTCCAGATGTTACAGCATAGTGGATGGGATTTCAAGAAATTCCATGTCTACTATGCATGCACAGATGCCCACAGCGACGGACATGCGAGACCCGAGCATGTTTATTTATCTTGTGTAGATGCGATTTTCTGCAAGATAAATGTCACCCGTGTAATGTATTGGACGCAGTAATTCCACACGGTTCAGTGATCACATGCGGATTCACCTGTGTTCAATAGCTGGCAGTGCTTTGGATGCAGCGGACATGTGCTGTGTCCAAAGCGCCGCTGTTTCCTGAACGTCTCTGCACATACCCTTAAAGTTTTGTGTGTTGAAGGATATATACAGTACAGACTTATGCTTAAGCTTCCTAGGTCCAGCGCGATCTCTCCATGGCTAAAGCAATGCTGTCACTATTGCTGTGCACATGTCTGCTGCACAAGAGAAATAATAAAGCTTTGTTCACACGTTGCATTTTTGCTGCATTTCTAAATATTACAATACCAGTAAAGTCTGACATTTCAGAAATCTCATGCACACACATTGGTTTATTTTCCTAACTGATTTGGAAAACTGCTGTGTTTTTGCAAACTGCAGCATGTCACTTCTTTCAGCGTATTTGCATTGCTTTTTGACCCGTAGGAGAAAATAGTTAAGTGCAAAAACGCAGCAAAAAGGCAGGTATCAGTTTTTGCTGTAAAAACCTAAGGAAGTTAAATCATGTTTGGTTTTTTTTAGGGGGGCCGCTAAAGTTTTATTAACATGAACAAGAGACAACAAAAACACAGCCGCAAAAACGCAGCAATACCTGCTTTCTGTAAACACCTTTACTGCAAAGAGAACAGGTTTTGCCTGCGGAAAAATACGCAACGTATGAACATAGCCTAAAAAGTATTTGTTTTTTTTAGTACTGCAGTATGCCAGAGCCGAAAAATATATCTTTGAAGCCATGTGCACATAAGGCTGGGGGTGCGTTTGTGGCATCCCGATGCACTGTGTGTATAGCTGAATATGCTTCTGTGTCCCACAAAAAAAGAACACCACCAGCGGAAAGTTGTAGAAGTGGAGCTCAAACCTTCATCCTCTAGACTGTTTCCCTTATGAAAGTAAATGGTTCTATCAGGGAGAAGATTTGAGACTTATTTTTTCTTTGGAGTTGAAGACATGACCCCTGGATTGGGTGTTCAGTGTAGAGCACCATTATAATGGTTTGTATAGAGATCCGATAGCTGCTGTTGAGCAGGCGCTAGCGGCACCATCTTGCTGCAGAAGAAGAAAAATGCCCTCCGCCAAGATGTCGCCGCATGCGCAGTAGCAGCTCTTGGAGATCTTCGATAGCTCCGATCACCTCACCTCTTTTGCTGCCCAACTATCTGTCCGGTTAAATGTGTCATTAAAGGTTAAAGAAAAACACTAGTTGTTCACACCCAGCAGGTTTGGCTACCATACAAAATAAGAATTGACTTTAAAAAAAAAATGTGGTATGTGATATTTACCCTCCTTGCCTTCAGTTTTGTAGATGTTTGGTTAATAATGTGACCTGATCTTGTATGCCTGAGAAGATTGGATATGCTGACATCATTATCAGATGACCAGTTGACTGCCCTTTATGGTGGTTGGCCTCAGTAAGACCGCTGTTTTCCCACCACTATTCCTCCCAGTACAAGGGCTTTGGGCTTTGATCATTGTGTATATCCTTCCTTGCTGATTGCATTATACATAGACTTGTGTAGGAGCACAACATGTGCATGGATATCTCTGAGAGGATGTGAAAATCATATTGACTTGCAAAAGGCTTACATAATTCATAAAAACACTTTTGATTCGCATGAATTAAGCATTTCTCCTTGTTTCCTGCACCGTGAGGATGAGCGGAGCATTATTCATAGCTATTCAAGGGTCCCTTCTTGTGAGTTGGAAGTCAGCATTTTGTACAGCAGTAGCCATGAAAATGTTATTTTAGTTGACATTTGTTTAGTGGAAATGCTGTCTGGAATAACTTACCAAACGGAAGTGAGAGAGAGCCTCCTGTTCAGTCAGAACTGAACACGGTGAGGAGGATATGATAAGAGCTGGTGGTCCATAATACTATCAAAAACATGGTGTAGTTGTCAGCCCCCTCCATCACCTCTTATATCAGACTTGTGAGTGACTTCATAGGGTAATTAACTGTGATACAGCGATTTTACTACAATAAATTGGTTATTACTATTTATTGGCCAGGCCATTTACAAAGGACTCAGAATCTTGGTTTACCTACTCCACAGCCCTGCTTACTAAGACTCAGCCCCTTGAAGGGTTTGTTCACTACTCAACAATCCCTTATTAATAGCTAAATTATGCAGCTTAAATAGGAAAACTGTGCAGTTACCTCCCGAGGAGGAGCAGCACTGAGATAGGAGGAATGGCGCTTGTCCAGTTGGGTTATTGGAACGATGCCGGTCTGGTTGGTACGTTTTTGCAATGGTTTGGCGCTGTTAATAAGGGTTTGCCAAGAAGTGGACCTCTGTAATGCATGTATTGTAGTCCTCTGGTAGCTCTTTTTTTAATGATCTGTACATTTTGCACTTGCCTTTCTGGAAATTTACTCCCTGTAACCTCGATCTGTGATAAGCCTGTGATAGACGAGTGTTCATATATTGCAGCCAGTCTGAATAGAAGGGCAAAAGAGAGCAGCTGCCTGAACCAAAGAAGAGATGTGGGTAATACATAACATGCTGATCTCTGGGGGTCTAACCTTTGGGAACCCCAGCAATCTTGAGAGCTGAATGGAGTGGTAGTTGATCATTCACATCACAAGCCCATACATTGCGTATGGGACTGCTGGAAAGAGCCGAGTACAGTTCTCAGAGGAGTTACACATGCTTTAATGTCACTCGATTCCCATGTCATTGTAGTTTTAGGAATCGGTAGGAGCACAGCGATCTGCAAGGTATCACCTATCCCACAAATACAGTTGTGGCCAAAAGTATTGACACCCCTGCAATTCTGTCAGATAATACTCAGTTTCTTCCTGAAAATGATTGCAAAAACAAATTCTTTGGTATTATTATCTTCATTTAATTTGTCTTAAATGAAAAAACACAAAAAGAATTGTCCTAAAGCCAAATTGGATATAATTCCACACCAAACATAAAAAAGAGGGTGGACAAAAGTATTGGCACTGTTCGAAAAATCCTGTGATGCTTCTCTAATTTGTGTAATTAACAGCAACTGTAACTTACCTGTGGCACCTAATAGGTGTTGGCAATAACTAACTCACACTTGCAGCCAGTTGACATGGATTAAAGTTGACTCAACCTCTGTCCTGTGACATTGTGTGTACCACATTGAGCATGGAGAAAAGAAAGAAGAACGAAGAACTGTCTGAGGACTTGAGAAACCAAATTGTGAGGAAGCATGAGCAATCTCAAGGCTACAAGTCGATCTCCAAAGACCTGAATGTTCCTGTGTCTACCGTGCGCAGTGTCATCAAGACGTTTAAAGCCCATGGCACTGTGGCTAACCTCCCTAGATGTGGATGGAAAAGAAAAATTGACAAGAGATTTCAACGCAAGATTGTGCGGATGTTGGGTAAGGAACCTTGACTAAAATCCAAACAAGTTCAAGCTGCCCTGAAGTGCGAGGGTACAACAGTGTCAACCCGTACTATCCGTCGGCGTCTGAATGAAAAGGGACTGTATGGTAGGAGACCCAGGAAGACCCCACTACTTACCCCGAGACATAAAAAAGCCAGGCTGGAGTTTGCCAAAACTTACCTGAAAAAGACTAAAACGTTTTGTAAGAATGTTCTCTGGTCAGATGAGACAAAAGTAGAGCTTTTTGGGCAAAGACATCAACATAGAGTTTACAGGAGAAATAAAGAGGCATTCAAAGAAAAGAACACGGTCCCTACAGTCAAACATGGCAGAGGTTCCCTGATGTTTTGGGGTTGCTTTGCTGCCTCTGGCACTGGACTGCTTGACCGTGTGCATGGCTTATGAAGTCTGAAGACTACCAAAAAATTTTGCCGCATAATGTAGGGCCCAGTGTGAGAAAGCTGGGTCTCCCTCAGAGGTCAATAGGTCTTCCAGCAGGACAATGACCCAAAACACTCTTCAAAAAGCACTAGAAAATGGTTTGAGAGAAAGCACTGGAGACTTCTAAGGTGGCCAGCAATGAGTCCAGACCTGAATCCCATAGAGCACCTGTGGAGAGATCTAAAAATGGCAGTTTGGGGAAGGCACCCGTCAAATATCAGGGACCTGGAGCAGTTTGCCAAAGAAGAATGGTCTAAAATTCAGCAGAGCATTGTAAGAAACTCATTGATGGTTACCGGAAGCGGTTGGTCGCAGTTATTTTGGCTAAAGGTTTTGCAACCAAGTATTAGGCTGAGGGTGCCAATACTTTTGTCTGGCCCATTTTTGGAGTTTTGTGTGAAATGATCAATGTTTTGCTTTTTGCTTCATTCTCTTTTGTGTTTTTTCATTTAAGACAAATTAAATGAAGATAATAATTCCAAAGAATTTGTGTTTGCAATCATTTTCAGGAAGAAACTGAGTATTATCTGACAGAATTGCAGGGGTGTCAATACTTTTGGCCACAACTGTAGGTGAGAACTTGGTATCATCATACTAACCATTTAGTCATATAAATCCATATTTTGTCAGAAATCACCAGCTTTTGGCCACCATGTTTTCTTCTTAGGTCGCTATTCGTTCAAATATATTTAGATTTATGACTTCAGCCGTAGAAGGGGCTTGTTCATCTTCCCTGCTGATTCTCTCTATCTGTCACCAGAAAATAGCAGACTATATTTTTTCTGAAACCTCAAAGAATTTCATAAAATATTATACCTGGCTGCTATCATTTAGCCAGGCTTCGATTCATGCTGTCCGTAGTTTGGGCAGAATGAGTAGACCGACAGGTTCTCTTTAAAGCGAATCCTGTCTCCAAATCTCCTTGTCCAGTGTTTGGTTTTCTAAATCTTAGATTAAAAGGATTGTGTAATTTGTACATGTGTCGTCTACTTAGGTGGTCCGTGAATTATCGACGTAGGCTTTGGCGGAAAAGGCAGATTTACTGCAATGAGGAAAGTTTAATTAGGTTTGGCAGCCTCTAAAAACATTTTTATTTTTCTGTAGGCTCAGACTTATCTTGTGCGATAGCTGTATGCACTTTGAGTAATATTAATAAGTACACACTTGCCAAGTGCTGGGATTAGCTGTAAGCCACTGCAGCAAATCAGAATGCATGCAACCTGAGTCCTTTAAGAATTTTTTCCTTATTTCATAACTTCTAAGCACAGTACCTCGAGCATACCAAATTCTGAGCGCTTACTATTGAGAGATGATTATAACGCTGTCATGCAAAATCACGATGCATGTTGAGTTCAGAATGACCGGAACTACTCTGCTGTCAGGTATATATGGACCTTTTGTATTCATGATGTATTTAATTCATAGTGTTATAACTACAATTTTGTGTGTATGGTTATGGACTATAAAATGAAAAAAAAAAAAAAAAAAAAATGATTCGGAGTGCACAGTCACCTGAAACGCGTTGATGTTGCATACCATGTAACTTACGTCCCTGATTCTCTCTTATCCTCCACTGAACACTTTCGGTGAATAAAGAAAGAAGTTCGTTGAGTTGGATTTTCTCCTGTTTTGTGAAGATGAACCCAAATTTGTAGGACATCCCATTCTTCTCTCAGACATTTAGGCACTTCTTTTTAGAAATCAACTGTGCTCACAGTTGTATCTTCTACCTTTAATTGCCATGAGAATGTTTTGTAGTAACTTTTCACATCATTTCTATCTTTGTTATCTGTTCAGTATATTTAACATTGAAGATCAAAGATGAAAATACTGTAATACTTTCCCGTTTAAAAATACCTACAGGAGTTATTCCGACCAACATTTATCACTTTTCCAGTGGATAGCTCATAAATCAGTGGACGCCAAGACACGTACCAAATGCTCAGAGAGAAAGCCAGTAACTCCTATATAGAGTGGTATACAGCAGATGGGTAATAAATGGGATCTCCAAGAATAGACATTTCATGAGGTCCAGTGAATAGTACTATAGCAGACAGTTTCCTAGTTAAAAAATGTTTCTGCACAGACCAGAGGACAAGAAATGGAGCACTCACCTGGTCTTTCTTGTTGAATTCCTTTAATCCATATTAGATGATATCAACATCTCAATAAGGTGCATGGTGCGGTGTGCAGGAGAGTGATCAGGTGAACAAGTTCGTCAGTTTTTTAATGGGATTGTGTTAATGACTACAACATAATCCCAAGTGGGCCAAACTACATTTTTACGATCTGTTGGTGTTATGTTAGAAACCAAGTTCCTGTGTATTTTGTAGGTAGTTTAGTGTTATGTAGGTATGTTACTGTGAGGTTTTGTCACTGTTGGTTTTTGAAGTCGTCATTTTCTATATCCGGTGTCATCCAACATTTGTGGCTACTTCGTTATTTTACTTAATGAACGGTATTCAAATAGAAACGTTTGACACCAAAAGATTGATGTGTTATAATTGTCAAGTTTATCAAAGCCAAATAAAAGAAAAAATCTAAAAATTCAGGTTCGTTGACATTAACCCTTCTCACGCTAATAGGCCCGAAGCTCTGATCTTTGTTGCTGTTTGTACGGTCCTTGCACTGAGTGTCTTGTCCACACCATAGCGAAAGTCATTACAAATATTTGGCACGCAATCTGCTCTTCAGGATAGTAGTGAAAGATATATTCTCTCAGCAGAACCAAAAATATTTATTTTAGACCACTGCGTTCCCTCCATGGCAGTTCTTAAGATCCCTCCAGAACAAGAGCCCGGCCAACAAAATTAGACCCCAGCTCATGGGACCTCTTTGAGCAATGTCGGACTGGAGTGCCAAGATCCCACCAGTAACCAACTCCAGGGCCCCACTTTTCAGCTACATGCAAATGTGACATTAACCTCAATTACAATTTTATGTTATAATGAGCTGGCTCGATAGGTAAATGAATAAGATGCCGCCTTTGCCTTTTTATAGTGATTCTAGCATATTGTGCCAAGTACTTCTCATATAAGGGGGTGGTGGCCCACTCCTGCACAGCGGCCCACCGGAGGATTCTCCTGTTCTCCTGTGGGCCAGTCCAAACCTGCCTTTGAATCGGACATTTCCAGCTGAATGTGTACTGTATAAATGATGTTAAATATATTATGTAATGTATCGTTTGTATATTTCTGAATGTCTTGTTGTAAAGACGTTCGCAAACTGTAATGCTAATAAATAATGTGACATTCTTAGATAATCGCCCAATTTCTTGTAATGAGTGCCTTTATTTAGCAGCATGCACAAGGAATATGTCGGTATTTTCGCATTCTGAGTTACCAAATCTTTTCAAGAGCCTAATGAATCTTTTTTAATGTCTTGCAGTAAATATCCCCCCTTGTTTCGCTTCTCATCTCCTGGTGCTTCATCTTGATTTTGTTTCTTTACAGAATGATTGAAGACTGTGGGAAAAGGGGGAATAACATGGCCGACAGAAGGCAGTTGTTTGCAGAAATGCGTGAGTAGCATCTTTTAGCTTTTACATTATCATAGTCCTTTGTTACAGACTGACTGAATTAAAGGACTGTTCCAGCCGAAATCATTTATTCAGATAGTCGGGGGTCCTAATTTTGGAATCCCTGGTGATCTTTAGAACAAGGGATCCTGGTTCCTTGCTCTGCTTTATTACCTTAGCTACATGATTGCAGAAATAAAAAGTCTGAGGATGAGTTGTGCACTTTTGAAGTCTATGAAAGCAGTGTAGACAGAAGCGCTGCGCTCGGTTGTTTCCTGTAATGGAAACGCCTTTACGTGGAGTAGCAGCGCAGACAATGCTTCATGCAGCTATAGTCTAATGCCGGTACATTACCTGGGTATCTGTCTCCTGTGTGTCACTTGGGGGGATCCTTACACACAGGAGACAGATTGCTTCAAAATCCACAAATAATGATAATGGCAAACATGAAAAATACTCTTGAGTGAGTTAAATGTTGCATGTCTATGAGTGACTAATAGCACAGTTTTGAAGGCTTTGGGTTTCTATATAATATGGACCAATGCACTAGCTATGTTATCTACTGTGCCATCAGGGCAACTGTCATTGGGATTTTTTGTTCTCCAAAACTGTATAAACTCATTAGCGGCAGTCTGCATTACAGTAAATTAAGCACAGGACTTAGTAAGAGACTTTGCGCTAAGAGGTGCCATACCTTTAGTTTAAGTTTGGAGTAAACCATCTTCATGTTCCCATACAAATGAGGTGCTTGAAGTAACATGGGTATGGCTCAATGGTTCCCAGCACCGTTCCTTCAACAGTTTCATGATCTGTCTCGAGGCTGTCAATCAGTACTGCACCTCAGGGCTAGCCTGTGAAACTGTAGGATTGAGGGTGCTTCAGGCCATGTGGGCCCCTTCAGGGTGCCCAGAGCACCTCCACTTCATAGGAATAGGCTATGTTTACCCTAGTGTCCAGGTTCCTTTTTCTCCTTTGGCTAAGGCTAGTTTCCCACTAGCGTTCATGGGCGCAGGGCCGCCGCTAAGCCCCGCCCCTGGCCACGCCCCCTCCGGTCAGTTCCTCCTCTGATCGCATGAGGCTGCATGCGATCAGCGTATCCTATATTTAGCGTTGGATACGCTGATCGTGCGCTGGTCTGATTTTGCTGGCGCTGTGCCCAGCGCACAAAAACACGCTGTGTTGCATTTTTGTGCTCTGGGCGCAGTGCCAAAAGGGCGCAGCGCCAGCAAAATCAGACCAGCGCGCGGTCAGCGCACGATCAGCGTATCCAACGCTAAATATAGGATACGCTGATCGCATGCAGCCTCATGCGATCAGAGGAGGAACTGACCTGAGGGGGCGCGGCCGGGGGCAGGGCTTAGCGGCAGCCCTGGACTGCACCCAAGAATGCTAGTGTGAAACTAGCCTTACAAATACAGATGTAAAATACTGACAATATACTGAACGTGGCCTTAAAGAGATCCTTTTCAATTTTTTTCATATTTGTTTTTGCTCATAAGCAAGGCAGATTAAACAGGTTGTCTGGGAATTAACATTTGATGACGTATACATAGAAAAGGTCAATAACACAAGATTTGTGGTGGTCCAAAACCCAACACCCCCACTGACTACCTAAAATCTACTTTGGCAACAGTTGGATATAGGTAATAAAGGGGCAGAACACACCAGCCCCATACATTGCTTTGTGGCCATGGCCAAGGGCTGTACTTAATCTCCTACAACTCAGTGGTAGACAAGCAACAGTATTGGGCAGCAGCCACTAAGAAGTTTACCGGGGCTGCTATATTCTGTCTCCAGAATGGATTTCAGGTGACCCGTGGGGAGCCGAGTGTTGGATCACCACTAGTCTCATACAGGTCATCAATTGTTACGTCCTGAACAACTTTTTTAAGTGATTCTGCCAAAAACATTAGAAACATAATACGAACTAGTAGCATTTTTCATCAGAAAAAATCCATAGGAATGATTCTCTCTGTTCTTCTAATAAAAAGAAGGATATTGGAGCACAAAATAAATAAAGCTGTAATTTCGAAACTCGCTTTCATAGCAGAAATAACTGAGAATTTGGAAACATAATTGGGCCAATTCTATAAAAACCTTTAGGTGAAAAAGCCTTAGTGTTGCTCATAGCAAGTAATCAGATCACTTTTAAAACCTGCCCTTGAAAAATGAACACATGATATATTTTCAGGCCCATTTGTTTTCAGTAGATTTTTTTTATTATGACATCTATGAACATAAATAATTGGTAACAGAGGAATGAGAATAATAAGCACTACATAATGAACATTTTCATTCCAATGGGAATGATTACTTTTATGGCTTTATACTAAGTTAAAGGGAAGTGTTTAATGTAAAATAACCTTTTTTTATTACATTAGGTTTTTATATTAAATGTTTTTTATTCTAATTTTTTTATTTTTTATTTTTCATATCACTATATAAAAATAAAACACAAATCTTGCAATTTTCACGCTGGCCACTAGGTCTAATGCTAGACTTGCACTTCTTTTGCTGCACAGAATACCTTTCAGCAATGTCATTATCATCACAGACAGGATTACAATGTCTATCGAAACAACTACATCCGAGTTAGTCTGTTGCTGGTAATTTCTACATAAAGAACAGGAAGTAGGAGTCTAATATTAGTCCTATCCATAGGATAGGTCATCAGTATCTGATTGGTTGGGGTCTGACACCAGGCACCCTCGCCAATCAGCTGTTCTCCAACTCAAATCAATAGGAGGCGGATGTACTGAAGCCTGTCGTGGCCACACCTTGATTTAACATGTCCCTTTTGTCACATTATTTTCAGGGGTACCATCATTTCTGGCCAGGCCTATTTCATGAGTTTTATTTTTTAAATTCTGTGGAAGCATGGTTGAAAAGAAATGTCTGACTTTCATTTGTTCATTTTTATAGATTTTTGATTTATTATTACTTTTGTCAGATTCAAGTTATTTCTGTGACCATTGTGGGTTTTTCTGTCATTAAATAAGGGGTACCAACAATTTTGACCACGTGTATAAGTGATGGGTTCCTAGTTAGTGATTTCCGTCAATTAGCTGAAGCATAGAGTTGCCATAATGAGCAGTACCCACTCTGGAGGAATCAACTGTACTGGAAGCAGATGACCAATTGATTTCACGAGGCACCCCACATATTGCTTCCTTTTTCTTGTGATGATGCTGTAGGGATGAACACTTGTTGCTAAGTTTCCACCATAACTTACAGCTGCCTGCTTGAGGGTCTAGCAGTGAAGCAACCTTTGCTCACCTCAAAACTCTGATCAGCCCCTACGACTACATCGCTTGTGACTGCTGCAGCCAATCGCTAGGCTCAGTTATGATGCCAAGGTTGTCAACAAGAGCCCGCTGAGCAGTGACTGGCGGCAGCAGTCACGAAATCTGTAGTTGTGATGTCCTTGCTGCGGCCTGTCAACCTAGACTGAGGGCAGTGCTGGTTAGCCGACGCTGGAGCGGGGAGGGTAAGAAGAGCTGTTGTTATATTTACCCAAAGCCTTTACAGTAAAGAAATAATTGTTGGAAAACCCCTTTAAGGAATAATCACATCTGTTACAGGACTGAGCCTGAACAAAAGAAAAGTAGGTAGAGTAGAAAATGAGGGGTTACCTTATATGGTTGCCAAATTCTGTACTAGGCCTCATTCAGACAGTCGTGTTGCACATACGTGGGGTATCTTTTTTTTTTTTTTTCATGGATACAGCTTGTACCCATTATAATCTATGGTGCTATTCACATGTGCATATTTTTTCCATGGATCGTGTGTCCATGCAAAACTCACAGAGACATGATTGTTTTTTTTCTGGTATTGCAGATAAAAAGTGCCAATACAAGTCTATGGGGGGGGGCATGTGAAAAAGACGTAAAGCATGATGGCAGCTATGCACAATCTGTGTGCTGTCTGTATTTAATATTGTAAAGGATAGGAGAAGCTTTGTCATTTCTCCATCCGTGAAAACCACTGATAGTAAAAAGACACACGGATCTTACACTGACACTGATCCAAAACAGTGATGACACCGGTACCATTTTATCACGTACATGCTTAATCTTCGATGTGTGAATGAGGCCTTAGATTTGCCTAAGCACAAGTACTGCTTCTATGGGGGAATACTCTATTATACAGGACATTTCACAGCATGTCACATTTTTTCCTCAAGAAAAAAAACTTTTCCTCAAGTTAGAAAGGTCCTATATATAAAAATGTGAGGCCCATGAAGGCTCAGCAGGGTTTGGTAGGATAAAATGGACACAATGATTTAGATATGTACAACACAAACTATAATATTCTCTTGTCCTTGTGGCCTAAACTATACTGCGGTGTCGGGGATGGTGTAAAGGGCCTGTCACACTAAGCGATATCGCTAGCATTATCGCTGTAACGTCACAGGTTTTGTGACGTAGCAGCGATATTGCTAGCGATATCGCTATGTCTGATACTTACCTCCGACCGGCTCCCCCGCTGGCTATCGCTGATCGCACGAGAATGGCCTGGGCCGTTTCTCGTCGTCAGCGTCCTGCTGGGCTTCCTGTGGCGCCGACGCGTGGACGCGGGCGGGAGGACGTCAGGATCGCCTCGTCTGACAGGTAAGTAACGACCGCCGACCTCTGCTATGTCGCTGGTGAGATCTGCCTGTGTGGCAGCTCACTAGCGACCACTTAGCGATGCACCAGCGATCCTGACAGCATCATATCGCTGGTCGGGATCGCTGGTGCATCGCTAAGTGTGACAGTACCTTAAGATGCTCCGCTCTCTGGTTTTTGTTTAGCGATGAAAAGATATGGAGCATATAACATGTTAAACGCGTAATGTGTGAATCCATCCTAGGTCATATTGAAGCCCATGTTCATCAGTGCACCGTAGGTTGTAACCATCTAATGCGACCCATTTATTTTCCTACTAGGGGCTCAAGATCTGGATCGTATTCGCTTGTCTACGTATAGAACGGCATGTAAAATTCGATTTGTACAGAAGAAATGCAATTGTGAGTAAGCAAATATTAAATAGTGCAGAAGTCATGATAAATGTTATGTGTGACTATGTAGTAATACAACCGTAAAAAATAACCACTGGCACTGCTACCGACATCTGAAATAAATAGCCGGTGATGATTATATAACCATGAAGGTGCTCGGCACATCACAAAACAGCCCATGGTCATCACGTCAAGAAGAAATAAATGTGCCGCCCTCACCGCCTGAATAATGGTTCCTTCTTTATAAGCAATCCACAAATGCAGGATATTAAAGCATGATCTCGGCCTGCGGTCATTTTGCTTTGGCGACTTTTTGTACTGAAATTTCTTAACTGGGTCTGGTCAGTTACAGGGAAAATCTAGGCAGGTGCTGAAATGGTTAAAGCAGAAGCAATCTAAGCTCAGATGATAGTGCCCTATCATTTCGTTATGCGATTCTCAGTTACTATGTAACATAATACATTTATAGCATTGTGTGCGCCATTTAATATTACATCCTGGTCTAATCCGTGTTTACGCTCTTAATTCTTGGCGCCTCTACATATTTGATATTCACTCTGCATTGACATGAAATATCCATTCTCGGCTTGCTGCGCTCGGCACATATCGCCATTATTCAGTTAGCATGAAACTTAGGCTAGTTTCACACTTGCTTTTTTTTGCAGCGCGTTTTTCCCGCAAAAAAACGCATTAAAAAAACGCATACAAATGCATACAAACGCTGCGTTTTTTTCCAGCATTTTAATGCGCATGCAGGAAAAAAACGCAGCGTTTTTGCGCGTTTGTATGCGTTTTTTGTGCGTTTGCGTTTTTTTACAGATTTTGGAAAAACCCCACAAAAAAGAAAAAACAACCATTCAACAACACACAAGACCAATGGGACTTCATTGTGGGTGTGGTATGTTAATATATATACACCCTGTCTACAGTATTCTTCACATTTGCTTGATTCTTCTCGTGACCATGGATCTGCGCTGGAAGAGTTTTCACTTCAACTTGGATTTGGACATCGCGATGGCTCAGGCGTATGCAGTTGCTTGCCATGAACAAAGGAAGAGAGAGAGGCAGCGAAGACGGCGGCGTATGTGGATACATCCGATTGTTGAACTCCGGGAGAGCCGTGGGGCATACCATACCCTCTACAGCGAGCTCCAGTCAAACCCGGAGAAATTTACAGATTATATCCGGATGTCCCACGAAAGTTTCATGGATTTGCTTGCTCGTGTCCAACAATCCATCCGGAGACAGGACACACAGCTCCGTCGTGCGATTCCTCCTGAGGAACGGCTACTGGTGACATTACGGTATGTTTTAAAAACAAAGGGGTGTGGTCTGATGTTTTTTTTTGTAAATTTAGTATTCAAAACCTTGGGTAATTAGTTTTCGTGAATGTACTAATATTTTTTTTATAGTTTTTAAAAATAATATACATAAATATTAATTTTACTTCTTTGTCTGTTCACAGATTCCTGGCGACTGGAGAAACCCTATCCTCACTACACTTCCAGTACCGTATTGGAATCTCTACCTTGTCTGGAATTGTTGCTGACACCTGCCGGGCTCTCTGGAATGTTCTTTGCCCAGAATTTATGCCCCTGCCCACCGCTGAAAAGTGGATGGAAATTGCTGACAAATTCTGGACAGTATGCAATTTTCCCAACTGTTTGGGAGCTGTTGATGGGAAACACATACGGATCATCAAACCCCAAAGAACGGGATCTGAGTACTATAATTACAAAAAGTACTTTTCAATAGTACTCATTGCAATTGCGGATGCCGGATGTATGTTTGTAGCAGTGGACATTGGAGCATTTGGCCGTGGTAATGACTCGCAGGCTTTTAAAAACTCAGACATGGGCCGGAGGTTGTATGGCAACCAATTTAATTTCCCTATGCCACGGCCTCTTCCTCACACCGAAGCTCCGCCACTGCCCTTTGTAATGGTTGGCGATGAGGCTTTTCAAATGTGCGGAAACTTACTGAAACCCTACTCCAGCCGGGACTTGGACCACACCAAAAAAATTTTTAATTACAGGCTGACCAGGGCCAGAAGAACTGTCGAGTGTGCTTTTGGGATTCTTGTTTCCAGATGGCGAATTCTGGGCACGGCCATTAATCTTAAACTTGAAACAGTCGATGAGGTGGTGAAGGCCTGTGTGGTTCTACATAACTTTGTGATGGCTAAAGAGCACCCGACCTTTGAACTGGACGATGATGCTCCTAACCCATTGCCTGAATTCACTCAGCACACTCTCAGGTCATCCGTTGAAGTTGGCCAAATGAGGGACAAATTTGCGGCCTACTTTATTTCTGATGTAGGACGGGTGCACTGGCAAGATGAAATGGTGTAATGTTGTTGTTTATGGTAATAAAAATCCTTATTTGATACCATTACTGAGTGCACTATATTTTTTAAACTCCGATTAATTAAAAAACTTCCCATGTATAACTGAATTTTGTTATGTTCACACACCTGGGCAGGTAAATACACATACGAGTTAAAATGCAGCATTGCTAGTCTGCGTGAAATATATTGGAATGAGCAAAGCTGCAGGCCATGAATCAGGAAACCATTTTTTTTCAAGATAAAATTGTGCAAATAGTTTAAAACAAAGTATGTGATTTTCTCAAAACACAACACTCAAAACCCAACCCCAATGAAAGTCCATGGGGAATACAAGTCAGCATTGAGTGGATGAATGTAATCTGCTCCATTAAAAGTTATTACACTAGGCCTTTGAATGACTATACTAGGCCGTGGTATTTCAAATATGAGTATACTAGGCCTTGGGGCTAGTAGTATATGTGAAATACCACGGCCTAGTATAGTCATACCAAGGCCTACTGTAATAACTCGATTTTTAACAACTAGCATCTTGTTTCAACAAAAACAAACTGGTGAAACTAGAAAGAAACTTATTTTTTAGACAAGTTTCAACAGTTTGTTTTTCATGAAACCAGATTCTATTTGGTAAAACTAGAGTTATTACACTAGGCCTTGGAATGACTATACTAGGCCGTGGTATTTCAAATATGAGTATACTAGGCCTTGGGGCTAGTAGTATATGTGAAATACCACGGCCTAGTATAGTCATACCAAGGCCTACTGTAATAACTCGATTTTTAACAACTAGCATCTTGTTTCAACAAAAACAAACTGGTGAAACTAGAAAGAAACTTATTTTTTAGACAAGTTTCAACAGTTTGTTTTTCATGAAACCAGATTCTATTTGGTAAAACTAGAGTTATTACACTAGGCCTTGGAATGACTATACTAGGCCGTGGTATTTCAAATATGAGTATAGTAGGCCTTGGGGCTAGTAGTATAGTAATATGTGAAATACCACGGCCTAGTATAGTCATACCAAGGCCTACTGTAATAACTCGATTTTTAACAACTAGCATCTTGTTTCAACAAAAACAAACTGGTGAAACTAGAAAGAAACTTATTTTTTAGACAAGTTTCAACAGTTTGTTTTTCATGAAACCAGAATCTATTTGGTAAAACTAGAGTTATTACACTAGGCCTTGGAATGACTATACTAGGCCGTGGTATTTCAAATATGAGTATACTAGGCCTTGGGGCTAGTAGTATATGTGAAATACCACGGCCTAGTATAGTCATACCAAGGCCTACTGTAATAACTCGATTTTTAACAACTAGCATCTTGTTTCAACAAAAACAAACTGGTGAAACTAGAAAGAAACTTATTTTTTAGACAAGTTTCAACAGTTTGTTTTTCATGAAACCAGATTCTATTTGGTAAAACTAGAGTTATTACACTAGGCCTTTGAATGACTATACTAGTCCATGTTATTTCACATATGACTATACTAGCCCTTGGGTTGGTTTTTAACATGTATTTACCCATCAGTGTGTGTGAGCGGCGCAAACAACATTAATGAAACTTATTAATGGTGAACCACAAATGTAAATTTATTTTTTATCACAAAAAAAAAATTTAAAAATTATTTTTTACGGCGTTTGGGGGCAGATGGTTTCAATTTGGGGGTGTGCAGGGAATATGCAACACTTGCAGTTGAAGACGGTGTTTGAGGGGAAGGGGCAACAAAACTTGTGGGGGAAGGTAGTCCAGTTAAGGGAATTAAACTTGGAACACTTGTAGGAGAGGAAATCTGTTCAGTTACATTAGTTGTAATGGCATGTCGCCGTAGGCTTGTGTGCCTGGACCGACTTTGGCCCAATGCCCGCCTTGATTGATTTCGCCTTGAAGTAGGGGCAAATATGGAATGTAGGTCCCCCGTCTGCTGGTATGGCTGCTGCTGCTGAGGTGGCGGCTGCTGCTGCAGAGGTTGCGGCTGCTGCTGAGGTGGCGGCTGCTGCTGAGGTGGCGGCTGCTGCTGAGGTGGCAGCTGCTGCTGAGGTGGTTGCTGCTGCTGCTGAGGTGGCGGGTGCTGCTGAGGTGGTTGCTGCTGCTGCTGAGGTGGCGGCTGCTGCTGAGGTGGCTGCTGCTGCTGAGGTGGCTGCTGCTGCTGAGGTGGCGTCTGCTGAGTTGGCTGCTGCTGCTGAGGTGGCTGATGCTGCTCTTCTTGTTCAGTGCTCGTCCTTGCAGGAGGACTGGTGGCGGCAGTGATGGCCCAGGTTTGCAGAGTGGTGGTGGCAGGGCTACTACATGTTGTTGTAGCGGCAGGGCTGTTCCATGTTTGCCTAGTGGTGGCTGAGCTCCACGCATGCATGGGATTGGCGGTGGTGCTCCAGACAGGAGCAGCGCTTGCCATGGTGGTGTCGGTGAAGTGACCAGCTGCACTCAGACTTGTGGTGGTGTAACGGTGGGTGTCCAGCCTTTGAAGAGAGGTGTCCGTGCAGTGGTATGCAGCACAAGTCGGTAGTGAGGTGAAGCGAGTCAATGGTGGCACAGGTGGAAAGGACACCACTGACTGCTGACCGTACCGATTATGCTGCATAGCCTGCAAGAAAGCATTGTTGCAGGCCTGCAGCACATTCAGCTGTTGATCAGGACTAAGGTGTTCCGCCATGCCCTTTTCAATCTTACTAAAAAAATGGTGTGCTGGTCTGTTGAGGTCGGCCTCCAGACGGTCAAGGCGCTGTTCTACAGAATTGAAGCGGTGTTCAAAGTGGTTAAAACCACGTTCCATCAGTGCAAAACCGCTTTCAACTCTGTCGGACAGTGACTTGAGGCTGGAATTAAATGTCTCGCTCAAATGCATAAACTCGGGCAAGACATTCCTGTCCAAGGCCCTCTGCCGCTGGCGGGTAGTGCCCGCATAACCAGTGGCAGAGACCTGGGACAGGGGAACACCTGATGGCCCAGCTTCCTGGTCACCAGCTGTGTGTGTGTGGGACCTGCAAGGTGCTTCCTGGCTGTCGGATGGCTGGGACGGGTCAGAGGACGTCCGACGAAGGACCGCTCCAGGGCCAGGTTGCAGGGTGCTGCTCCAGGTGCTGTGGAAGAAAGGAAAATCATTACTACCATGCCTTTACAAGAAGCATCAGCTGTGGATTAGAAAAACACAGATTAATAAAAATAAAAACCCAAAATGTATAATACTTACGATCTTGTGGCAAGGACCGGTCGTAGGAACTGCAACGCGTGATAGTGACGGTATCTAGTTCTGGTCCTTGACGCAGATCCACTGCGAACCTGGCCCTCAGCACGAACATCACTGTTGAAGCGGTCCTTGATCGAACGCCAACGTGTTCGGACTTTGTCCACTGTTGATAAAAAAAAACAGTGCCGTCAAGTACAACAGTCACTGCTTCACAATTTAGCAATACAATACTCAAAGCAGTTACTGTACACCCCGATGACACTGTTGGGTTTCCTGCTAGAATACACCTAGCACGAAACCCAACAGTGCCGTCAAGGACAACAGTCACTGCGGCACAATGTAGCAATACAATACTCAAAGCAGTCACTGTAGACCACGATGACACTGTTGGGTTTCCTGCTAGAATACGCCTAGCACGAAACCCAACAGTGCCGTCAAGGACAACAGTCACTGCGGCACAATGTAGCAATACAATACTCAAAGCAGTCACTGTAGACCCCGATGACACTGTTGGGTTTCCTGCTAGAATACGCCTAGCACGAAACCCAACAGTGCCGTCAAGGACAACAGTCACTGCGGCACAATGTAGCAATACAATACTCAAAGCAGTCACTGTAGACCACGATGACACTGTTGGGTTTCCTGCTAGAATACGCCTAGCACGAAACCCAACAGTGCCGTCAAGGACAACAGTCACTGCGGCACAATGTAGCAATACAATACTCAAAGCAGTCACTGTAGACCCCGATGACACTGTTGGGTTTCCTGCTAGAATACGCCTAGCACGAAACCCAACAGTGCCGTCAAGGACAACAGTCACTGCGGCACAATGTAGCAATACAATACTCAAAGCAGTCACTGTAGACCACGATGACACTGTTGGGTTTCCTGCTAGAATACGCCTAGCACGAAACCCAACAGTGCCGTCAAGGACAACAGTCACTGCGACACAATGTAGCAATACAATACTCAAAGCAGTCACTGTAGACCACGATGACACTGTTGGGTTTCCTGCTAGAATACGCCTAGCACGAAACCCAACAGTGCCGTCAAGGACAACAGTCACTGCGGCACAATACAGAGCAGGGAAATACTCACTAAACGCCTTTTTGGCGGATGCTGTGGCGCTGTCCCAGCCATCCATCAACGCTGCGGCCACCTCATTCCATAGCCGCCGTGTCACCACATTGTCCTTGTACAGCCGGTCACGGCTGTCCCACAACGGCGAACGCTCCTGGACCAGGCTGATGAGCTGCTCATTATCCAGGTAGACGTCTTCATCCCGTTGTGGAACCTAGACAAAACACATTCATTAGAATAATCAAATTTAAATTGACTAAAAAGTTACAAAAAAAGAAAAAAAAAAAAGAGTAAAAATAGAAGATAAAAAAAAAAAAAAAAAATTTACAAATCATTTGATACTTACATTACGTATCACCACCGGGACTTGGCTTCGCTGCTCCTGCTGTTCGCCCTCACTATTCCCGTCCGCAGATGATGATGACGATGTCTGAAAGTTGAAAAAAACGTAAGAGATTTGGAGAAGCAGCAGATATACTTACCAGATGCACGAAAATAATCACCTCACGGTCTGCTTGCGCCAATTCCTGCCGCGATGGGGAATACTCCGATTCTGAAGACATACTGCATGTAAAAATAATAAAAATCATTAGTACATACATAATTTAAAAGGACAGGCATATAATGTAATATACTCACATTCTTCGCTGATATAATGTGTTCTTGGTTGAATGTCTGCTCTTCAATCTGTCTAGTGTAGTAGTGGCAGAGTTTTGGCAGGCACCTCCTTTATATAGCCTTTTTTTTTTGGACTTTAGAAGATTCTAACTAGGATAAAAAGTGGACACCACCCAAAAAACGCTGCGCTAAAAAAGCGCATACCTGCGCATGCCAGTGCGCACGTATGCGCATCCATAGGCTATAATGGCCATTTTTAGCGCAAAACGTGCGCATACGTGCGCATGCGATTTTTTCAAGGGCCAAAAAATGCAACATGCAGCGTCTGGAAAATACCATCGCACACCCCAAAAAAACGCAGCGCATGAAAATCGCATACATGCGCTTACAAGTGCGCAGGTATGCGCACCCATGTTAAATATAGGGGAAAAATCGCATGCGCACGTATGCGTTTTTTTCCAGCGCTAAAAAACGCAAATGTGAAACCAGCCTTACACCTCAAGATATCCTCCTAGAATTATGCTAACTGCACTCACACCATACTGTAGTTCCTGCAGTCCTAGGATGAAAAACATTTTTAATTTGCAGATTAGGTAAGCAAACACAATGTAACTACAAAGTGAAAGGCAGCCAGGAGATAGGGGCTTCTACTGTCGGCACTGAAATGAACTCACCAGAAATACTACAAATTACCTGCTGGGTTGTTTTTTGTGAGTTCTGTGCAGCACTCGGAAGCATAGAAACAAAGGGTCAATCTGATGTGTAAGCCTGAATAGTCCAAGAATAAAACGCTAAAGGGTTCTTAAATGGATAAAAGTGGAAAGCGCTTGTAAGAACATGTTACTTTGCAATCTGTTATTAAAAATCCTCTCCATTCTCAAGGACTGCAAGATTTTTAATGTTTGTTTACTGCCTGTTGCCTAGGTTACCAGCTACTACTGCAGTGTAGCAGTGGTGGCCTGAGATACACAGTTCTTACAGGCTCTTTCCAACAGCTTGTAGCCCGTGCTCTTAAGCTGACCAGACCAATGGAGCGCACTGTTGGCTCCTAGTCCCGACCAGCTTCAATGTCCCTGAACGCCTCCATTACTGCCTCGACAAAGCTACCTCTGCGCCTTACAACATCGACAAGCACACAAATCAGGCCAGTGGTGCAATAGTCCTGCTGGTCTGAGCTGTCTGTCAAGAAGGAGCAGAAACCCCACATTCCCTGGCAAATGGGAAGCTGTATGTTAGTGTGCACTGCTGCAGAAGAAGTTAAGACCACCCCTTTAAAAAAAAGTTGATATTGCACATACACTTTAATTATCTGTTGTTTTTAACTTTACAGAAAAACATCATTTCTGGGTATTATATGACTTACAGTGGCTTGTGAAAGTATTCACCCTCTTGGCATTTTTCATTTTTGCTACCACACAAACGGGAATTTTTGAGAGTTTGCATCAGTTCATGTACAAATCATGCCTACAGCTGTAAATATTTGTTTTTTTTTCATTGTGAAGTGAGCAACAAATATGACAAAATAACTGAAATCTTCTGTGTGCATAACTATTCACCCTGTGAAGTCAGTATTTTGTAGAACCTCCTTTTGCGGAAATAACAGCTGCAAGTTGCTTTAGATAAGTCTATATGAGTTTTTCACATCTTGCCACTGGGATTTTTGACCATTACACAAGGCAAAACTCCTCCAGCTCCTTCAAGTTAGATGGTTTCCTCTGGTGAACAGCAATCTTCAAGTCTGACCACAGATTCTCAATTGGATTGAGATCTGGAGTTTGACTAGGCCACTCCAAAATACTTAGACATTTCCATTAAACCTCTTGAGTGTTGCTTTAGCAGTACGCTGTGGGTCATTGTCTTGTTGGAAGATGAACCTCTGGCCCAGTCTCAAATGACTGGCAGACTGAAATAGGTTTTTCTCAAGAATATCCCTGTATTTCGCACCATCCATCTTCTCCTCAACTCAAACCAGTTTCCTTCTCCCTGCTGCGGAAAAATATCCCTACAACATGATGGTGCCACCACCATTTTTCACTGTAAGGATCTTGTTCTTGGGGTGATGAGCTGTGTTGGCTTGGCCCTAAACAGCGTTTACCTTGGTGGCCAAAAATATACATTTTGGTCTCATCTGACCACAGTACCTTCCTCGATGCATTTGAGGAGTTTCTCACGTGTCTTTTGGAAAACTCAACATGAGTCTTACAATTTTTGTGTTGTAAGTAAAGGCTTTTTGTTCGCTTTTCCATAAAGCCCACCGCTGGAGTGTACGGCTTATTGTGGTCGTATGGACAGATACTCCAAGCTCTGCCGGGGAACTCAGCAGCTCCTTCAGGGTTACCTTTGGTCTCTGTGCTGCCTCTCTGATTAATGCCCTCTTTGCCCAGGCTGAGAGTTTTGGTTGGCAACCCTCTCTTGGCAGGTTTGTTGTGGTACCATGTACTTTCCATTTGATGTTAATGGATTTGATGGTTCTCTGGGGGATCATCAGAGATAGGGATATTTTTTTCTAACCTGTCCCTGACCTGTACTTCTCAACAGCTTTGTCCCTGACTTTTACTTCTCAACAGCTTTGTCCCTGACTTTTAGGTAGATGTCCTTGGTCTTCATGGTGTTTGGTTAGTGATCACTTTTGCTTAATGGTGTTGCAGCCTCTGTGGCCTTTCAGAAAAGGTGTGTATATACTGACCCGCAAGTTTCAATTAGATGGCACTCAGGTGGACTTCCTGTAACTAATCATGTGACTGGTGAAAATAATTGCTTGCATCAGAAATTTTTAGGGGTTTCATAGCAAAAGGGGTGAATACATGTGCGCATCGCAATTGTTAGGTACTTGATCCCATAAGTTTAATTGATGCCTATATTTTTCTCACTTCACGAACTTTACTATTTAGTGTTGATACATCACTCACAAATCAGACTATAAAAATATTTAGACACAGATTGTAATGTAACAAAGTAGGTAAAAAGCCAAGCGGGTGAATACTTTCCCAAACCACTGTATATGACTTGTATCTTGCATTGGGTCACCAGTTTTCATGCAGTTTCTATTGCTCGCTAATGGGTGGAGACTAGCTGCTATGATGTCTCCCATGCACACTGTACGCAGAGACATGAGAGATTCCTGCAATCTTGGCTCTATCTAGCCCAGGTTCAGAGGCTGATACAGCATGGTCTGCATGCAGCACTACTCACCAGTGTAGCTGGGAATCCAACTCTGGAGTGAGAAAATGTTTACATGAATGCATCATTGTCTCTTTGCCTATGTTTTTTTTTCTCTGTTCTTCTCGAAACTTTATAGATTTCTAATGGATTTTAGCTCTGTTCTGAGTGAATAATGAGTTCAGGAGGCAGATAGGAGAAGTGGCTTAAAAATGGAGAAAAAAGCATATATTCATGATAAAATATATTACCAAATAAAGTTTCTTATTTGCGTGTTTTATTGATTTGTATAAAGCTTGTTGAACAACAGTGACCATTTAGTAGTATGTATTTTGAAAGAAAGCATTTCTGCAGTTGGTTTTAGTAAAAAGAAAAATTCTACATTTGTATCCTCCAGAGTTTACATGTATTTCAATGCATTGCAGGCCTCTTGATTCTGACATGCGGATCACTGATGGGTCAGTGTTCAAACACTCTCTCCTCTCTTGAATGCATTTCTTATCTAAGCTAAATACAACAAGTACAATAAAATAACCTGGCGTATAAATTGTGTGGGTGTTTTTTTAGGTAGTGACAGAGGAATCACATCTTTCTTGGCTGCTGGAGACTCAAAATGAAAACATAATTAGCACTGCATAAAATAAATCCAAAA
Source organism: Dendrobates tinctorius (assembly GCF_039654945.1). NCBI lineage: Eukaryota > Metazoa > Chordata > Amphibia > Anura > Dendrobatidae > Dendrobates > Dendrobates tinctorius. Next base: position 11,776,195 of record NW_027361749.1, read on the forward strand.
TTTATGTAATTACTGAAAGTTCATGATGCATCTGTGAATTGAGGCAACTCATAACTTATCATACAGTAGATTTACCTTCTTCAATTGTGAAAAAAAAAAACCTGTTTTATTGCATATGCAAATGAGAGATGCTCAGTGAACCTTTGATGTGGCCAAGGGCTTAGTGCGACATTCATCACCAATTACCATGCTTGGTACCTCCTCTTAGATTTATTCACAGCACCTGCTTGCCCTGAGCAAGCACTGCACTACATAAGCGGAGCAGGCGCACACAGGCAGTGTCAGTGCAAGTGCTCTCTTTCCTCTCTCCTATGTGTGGCACTCGCTCACTGCACACATGATCACAGAGCGACTGTTCTTCTACTGATGAGAGGAGATAAGGATTACAACATGCCCACATGGACAACGTGTGTATTCTGCTCCTGTAGTGTCAGTGTGGACCTGGCATTTAGGCAGCGCTCGCTCTGGGCAAATCATTTCTGTCGATCAAGCGAAGGCCAGGTTCACATAGAGTTAATGCAGTCCGTTCAACGCATAGCGTTGACGGACTGCATTAACACTACTCCCTCCCGATCTCGCTGCAGACCGCGTCCGAGGGTCCGTCACAGAATGACGACACATCGCTAACGCATGCTGATTATGACGTGTTAGCGATGTGCTCGTCTATAGCAGTCTATGGGTGCGTTAACGCATCCGTTACGTAGCATTAATGCCACTATGTAACGGATTCGTTAAACGCAGCACCCGAACGCTATGTGAACCCAGCCTAAGGGAAGCTATGACGCATGTTGATTAGCAAGGAAAGTTGCACTGAGCCCTTGGCCATGGCTGAGTTTCATGGGTGTCAGACTCCGTTTAAGGACTAGCTCACATGAGGATAGACATCAGGCGAGGTTTATCAGATAGCAATTGGACCAATGTTATTCTATGGGGCAGTGTAGATCTGCTCTTTTCTTTCTAATGCCGATACAGCACGAGAAAAAAAATCGCAGCATGCGGCAAGTAGCTGTACAGTTGGGTCACACGCACCCATTCAAGTCTATGGGTGCAAGTAAAACATCGTAATGCACTTAGATAAACGTACAGTCCAATTTCCACAGATAATGGAGAAGATGGAGAAATTAAAGGGAACCTGTCACAGTAACCTACCGAGAGTGTCAGGTCAGCGCCGTTATACTGATTAAAATTGTACTTTAGTTGATGAAATCCGTGTTGTGGTTGTTGTTTAATCCTTACTTTCAGTTTTGAGTTAATGATATGCTCGTTCTCTGGGGCTGCCGGTGGGGGGGGTCTTCATATGGTGCTCTGATTAGATATTCATCAGTATGGCTTCTGACAGGTCACTGATCCCTTCAGGCAGGTGCCAGCTGTGGTGCTTGGGCTGCAGCCTGATCACATATGTACTGTACATATACCTTAATTAATTTTTTATGTAATCCTGATTTTCATAATAAAAATCTGAAAATGGCGCTGGCCACGCTTTTGCAGAAACAGCTATTGGTGATCCGCTAGCTGCTACTGCACAGGCGCTGGCGGCGCCATCTTGCTAGAGAAAAAAAAACAAATCCTCCTCCAAGATGTGCCGGTGGTGCCTGCACAGTAGGCATCATCTTGCTAGAGGAAAAAAAAAATTCCTCCTCCAATGTGGCGCGTGCGCAGTAGCAGCTATCGGCGATAGCCAAAAGCTGCTTCTGTGCAGGAGCCAGCGGTGCCAACTTGGAAGAGGATTTTTTTTCTTTAGCAAGATGGCTCCGCCTGCGCAGTAGCAGCTATTGGATCAAACAGATTTTTTTTTTTAAATGAATATCAGGATTGCATCAAACTAATTATATGTACAGTACATACTGTATGCAATCATGCTGCAGCGCAGTCACCTATGCTGGCACTTGCCTGCAGAAGCGTTTTTTTTTTCTTCCAAGCTATAAATATATAATACTCATTATGTAAACTAGGGTGCAGGTCAGTGAGGGAACAGTGACCTGTCAGCAGGCTGTATTATGAATACCTAATCAGAGCACCACATGAAGACCCCCGCACAGGCCGCCCCGGAGCACAATCATATCATTAACTCAAAACTGAAAATAAAGATTAAAGAACAACCATAAGATGGATTTCATCAACTAAGGTGTCATTTTAATCAGTATAATGGCGCCGACCTGACACTGTCTGTAGGTTACTGTGCACAATCCTGCTGACAGATTCCATTTAAGTTCTCTGTCTTCTCCACACCTGTTATATGATACGATTCTTTCACGTGAGAGATTCTGATCACAGTAAACTGACACTCGGCTTACACTCTGACAGAGTTTAAGCCAAGTATCCTTGCCATAATAAATTCAGTTCTGTAAGAAGAGAGAGAATCATTTTTCATGTGAGCGAGCCCTAATTGTGCAGATTTCTAAATGGCTCAACTTTAACATGATGGTATAATTATTAAATATCACAAGATTTTCCAGCAACTTGCGTCCATTTTGTTTTTCTTCTGTTTTTCTTTCCTTTGTCTTATTACCCAAACTTTGCAAGAAAATCTCATATAAGATGTGCCACATACGTGTGACTTATGGTATTAAAGAATGCAACTGTTGCACTACAGTTGAAGCTGACAGACACATGCAGATGCAATAATAATGACGCTGAGTCACTTCTCACAGACAAGCAGTGAGACGGGGTAGACAAGCAGTGAGACGGGGTAGTCAATCAGTCCGATGTCAAAAGCCAAGAGGGTATGTAATAAACAGAGAGTAGAGAAAAGGCGTTGTCAGGTAACGATCCAAGGACAAAATTCGAGGAGGACAGCGGATCAGAACAAAAGGGTTAAACAGACGGAGGGTCAGAACGAGGTCCAAGGTCAGGCAATGAAGGGTCATCAAGCAAAACACTAGGCACAGAGAAAACCATCCACACTTAGCTGAAGCTACGTCTGGCAGAGGTCTGGGACTAACAGCCCAGCTAAGTAGCAAGGCAATCACCTGGGACAGTGAACACCTGGAGACAGCCAGCACCTACCAGTCTCAGATTGGATGGCCAAACTGTCAATCAAAACACCAACAGCTCAGCATGCCCCTGCACCAGACTGGACACTGAGCTGTCAATCAAAGTTCTGACAGCTTCAGCACACTCCTGCACTAGATTGTACTGCTGAGCTGTCAGTAACTACATCCCAGACACACTGAGGTGTGGAACCGTGACACAAGGTTCAAGAGGATGTTAGATAGCCAATTGAACAAACGTAGTAGTTTAATGTTTGGGTTTGGGCCCTGCATGTTTAATCTTCTACAATTGTCCGGACTGATATATGAAGAATCCAAATAACATGGTAATTGCCTATTTAAGATAATAAATTTAAAAAAAAATGTAACCATTACCTGTGTATAATATTAATTTACTATGTGCACAACATTGTTCTACAACCATTGTTATGTGTTTTTTAATGAACATTTCTTGTTTCCTTTCCAGTATATAGCCAAGAAATTAACTAGTTATTTTATTTTATGGGAGGGACATCTACTGGTCAAATGGTGAACTGGAACAGCCACAGTTCTTGGGCAGAAATGTCATTTCCTAAGTGCTCATGTATCTGTTATCCAGGAATGTTTGCATTTTACATCTGATTGATGTGGACCCTGCAGGACATATTCACATTTTCATAACCATCGTTGCATGTCTTAATTTACAATCTTAATCCAGATAAATTGAGGCGGGCTTGATGTATCACTGATGCTTCCAGATAGTATCATTACATCCCCGTGTCCCTCATTAATCTCCTGGGTGCTCTGCTTAGAGGTGCAGTGCGGGAGGGGTAATAGTCATTGGTGATTATTATTCTGCTATGCAGGCCAGATATAGCGGTCCTCGGTGACCGTGTTAGTTTGCTCTTGCCCAACATTTAGCGTGTATGCTAAGAAAGCTTCCGACATACAAGCTATGGTGATTTTTTTTTCTAAATTTTTTTCTGCTTCCAGCTGGCCAGAATACATCAGTACGCCACAATAAGAAAGCATGGAATAGTACAGTAGACTGTTCTTTCCATCTTGCTGGATGCAGTAAAAAAACATATTTTTTAAACAGATATGTATTTTTTTTAACTTAGAAGTATATAGATAACAAATACATATGTCAGAGATTCCATTCAACATACACATTAAGAACGTATGCTTTAAACAGAGGCTGGTGTGAACATAGTCCTACACTTGATGTCTGATACTTGTTATATATGACTATCTCGCAGGAGCCAGAACTGTCGATCAAGGAGGGGGGTGCAGAGATACCGGTATAACAATTATGTGGGAAGGTGCGCAGAACCATGCGGCCGCGCTAAGGGTGCGCCAAGAACCTCATTAGAATATTCGAGTAAAGAAAGATTTCTGGCCAACTCAGCCACCAATGGACAGTTGTTAATGGGCTGTGTCTCCTACGAGGGGCGCTGCTTAGCTTGGACACTTGTTTTGTGCTGACAGACTACCTTAAATAGTGAAGTACTTTCGCAACTAGTACAAATTGTCTCTGAACAATTGTGGCAAATTATGGTATCATGTTGATTAGTTTGTGAAAATCAATGTTATGCAAGAGGAAAACGTGACTAGGTTGTCAATCAGATAAAATGCAGTTTTCACTTATGCATTCTGTTTCCCTTCAGGATATTGTATAGGGTTAGAAAAGGACACTAGTGACAATTGTCCATCTGCCTGGTTTGCTAATATAAGCAGAGTTGTAAGACCTTACACAACACAACTCATGGACATGTTAAGGGTACTGCTACACTTAGCGATGCACCAGCGATCCCGACCACGATATGACCCGATCAGGATCGCTGGTGCATCGCTAAGTGGTCGCTAGTGAGCTGCCAAACAGGCAGATCTCACCAGCGACATAGCAGCGGTCGGGGGTCGCTACTTACCTGTCAGACGAGGCGATGAAGACGTCCTCCCGCCCGTCCATGCGTCGCTCGTCGCCACAGCAGGAAGCCCAGCAGGAAGTGGCCGACGAGAAACAGCCCAGGCCGTTCTCGCACGATCAGCGATAATCAGCGGGGGAGCCGGTCGGAGTTAAGTATCACATGTAGCGATATCGCTGCTGCGTCACAAAACTAGTGACGTTATAGCAATATTGCTAGCGAGATCGCTTAGTGTAACGGGCTCTTAAGGGCCAATGTTACCAATGAGAGGATACGTTCCCTCTATCAGATTTCGGAGGAAGGCTTCTTTTTTCTATTTGTAGAGTGAGGTATACATCTGTTTCTACCTTCATCCTGATCAGACCATTGGTTTAACATCCTCTGTATTATCAGATTGAATTCTGTGATGATATATACATAGGCATAGGTAGTGTATAAGCTCTACACAATCCGACCTTTTAGTTTTAGAAGGCGTGGGGTCATATTTGTAGCTGTTGTTTTTTATTTTTGCAAAATATTATGTTCTGCTGCAAAGTTACATTATGGCCCCCATGTTTGCACTGGGCTGAGTTGCATTTTGACAATGTACCAGATGTCTACGTTCAGAAATGTAGAGATACAGTGGTATATGATATATTTTATAATCTTTATTTGTCAGAGAGTAGCCATTGCACAAAGTCTAAATAAATGGTTTTATTAAAGAGTAATATAAGGTTCAGGTGCTGCGCACGTTACGCTTTTCTGGCTGCTGCGATACATTTCATTTATAGAATGTGGCAGAAAGCCATGAACGTTTCCAGGGACTGCTTTTCTGCGTAAACCACAACTGCCAATCACTGCAAAAACCCGAGACGCTGATCAGATTTACTTTTATTATACAATGAAAAAATATCTGAACCATCAAATCCACTCAAAGCAAAGCACAAAACAAATATCAGCACAAAATCCTCACAGCACAAATGGATGTAGATCTGTGAGCCAACTTTAACTGCAAAATCCCCAGCGATAGCAAAGTGTGCAGCCCAGAATAGCAGTCTGCAGCCGTAATATTGCTATAAAAAATCTATGACCCCCAATGGAAATGGGGTGATTAAGGCTGCATTTTCTGGAACATACTCCTAGTAGGTGATGACATTCAGTTTTTAGTAAGTCTGTATTCTCCCCAAGCAACTCTACATTTAATAGCTTTATCAGATATAATAATATAATGATTTCAATTATTCTTAATTGCTTTCTAACTCCCACCTCATCTAAAGTGTGAACCAACACTAAATCCAAGTATTTCTCTGTTTAAAGGGAATGTCAGCAGGTTTTTGCTATGTAATCTGAAGACAGCAGGAGATAGAGGCTGAAACACAGAATTCAGGGATGTGTCACATATTCTGCAGCGCTTTACAGTTTGCACACATTATCATCGCTGTCCCCGATGGGGCTCACAATATACATTCCCTCTCAGTATGTCTTTGGAATGTGGGAGGAAACCCACGCAAACACGTGGAGAACATACAAACTCCCTGCAGATGTTGTCCTTGGTGGGACAATTTGTTGTTTACTAACTGTGAAGGATTTATTACTAAGAGATTATCATTGCCGGACTAGTCTGGCAACTAAGCACCTCACTGTCTATGGACTTTGTACATGGAGAGTCTGATTGTGGGTGGGGTTAGCTTTCTCAGCTCTGCTTTATTCTAAATCTAAATCTCTGATTGTGTCAGAATCACTGCACCCAGTAATCTAAGAGATACATTGTTGGATTCAGCTTCACTTTGCCCCCATCAGGCTGCTCTCAGGTGAGGTAGCAAAAACCTGCTGACAGTTCCCTTTAAGTGCTACTGGCCTTGAAAGGAACTTTGAAATATTCACTCAACACATGGATTTTATTGGCTAGTTGTTACACAATAAACTACTGTCTGTGATCAAGATAAGGAATGTGCACACCTGCATGATTTATAGGAAAGCGAACATCAGAAAATGACCTATTGTTTAAATCAGGTTTTTGTGTTACATGTATAGTACTGTGCAGAAGTTTTAGGCCGGCATAGAAAAACGCTTCAAGGTAAAAATACTTTAAAAATAGAAGTGTTATAGTTTATTTTTATCAACAAGCAAAATGAACAAACCAAATATTGATTTAAATGTATTTTTTTTTATAATCCTTTGCGCTAAAAACAGTATCAGTTCTTCTAGTTACACTTGTACAGAGTCAGGGATATTGTAGAATTATAGCTAGGTGTATGAGTAACCAATTGTACCAAACAGGTGATAATGATCATCATTTTCATATGTAGGTTGAAATAATCATCTGAACAGAAACAGCCATGTATGAGGCTTAAATCTGGGTGAGGATTAGCCAAACTGTGCTACAAAGGGGAAATTGGGGAAGACCGTGTAAGGTCACAGGTCATGCATGCACCATATCAACACTGATTTCAGCAACAAGACACAAGTTAGTTAACCTGTACCAGCAAAGTCTCTCCCAGTAAAATATTTCAAAGCAAACTGGGGTTTAATGATGTGCTATTTTAGTCCCATTTTACGGTAGCTTACCAGGGGGCGGCGGTGGCAGGAGTGGAGCAATACTGTGTTCCCTGGTTTGGGAGAAGGGGGTGGCAATGCGCTGTGAGGCTGCCGTCACTGGGCTCTCCTAAGATAGTGACGCTGAGTGAAGTCCCTTACTTATTGATTTCTCTGCATTGGGCTTCCGGGACATGGCCACCTCCGGTGGTGCATGCCTAGATCAAGATCTCGGGAGGCAAGACCTTCAGATTATAAGATGCACCCACATTTTCCTACAAAATTTGGGGGAAAAAAGTGCATCTTATAATCCGAAAAATACAGTAGTTTATTTTTTTTAAAGCATTATTATTTTGCAGCATTTTTTCGGCAGACTCCTTATCAGTGATCAGTGTGAAAATTGCTATTTTATATGTAACATTGATTGAGATTTATAAAATAAACAATAGGTAATTTTCTGTTTATTGCTTTCCTTTAAAGGGAATCTGTCACCTATTTTTTGGCATATAAGATGATGCCACCTCCATCAGGGGCTTATCTACAGCATTCTGTAATGCTGTAGATAAGCCCCCAATGTAACCTGAAAGATAAGAATAATGAGTTATATTATACTCACCGGGGGGCGTGATCCAGTCCGGGTCCGATGGGTGTCGCGGTCCGGGTCCTCCCATCTTTTAGCAATGACGTCCTCTTCTTTGCTTCCTGTCGCGGCACCGGCGCAGGCGTACTGCTCTGCCCTGTTGAGGGCAGAGTACTGCAGTGCGCAGGCGTCGGAAAAGGTCAGAGGGGTCTGGCACCTGCGCTCTGCAATACTCTGCTCTGCCCTCAACAGGGTAGAGCAATACGCCTGCGCTGTGACGGGAAGCAAGAAGAGGATGTCATTGCTAGAAGAAGGGAGGACCCGGACCGCGACACCCATCGGACCCGGACCGGACTGCCCCCCCCACCGCTGAGAAGGAATATAACTCGTTTTTCTTCTCTTTCAGGTTTCATCGGGGCTTATCTACAGCATTACAGAATGCTGTAGATAAGCCCTTGTTGGCGGTGGCCGCATCTTATATGCCAAAAAATAGGTGACAGATTCCCTTTAAGTACAGGTCCTCATATAAACTCCAACAGGTTGTAGTTTTGAAGCCAAATGAGAAATGGTCCCACTTTTATTTCCAAACACAGTTAATTAAAGCTGAAGCTGCTCTCCATATGTGTATTTATATTGGCACCTGTCGGATTTCAGAAATGTGGGAGTCTCGAATCATTCTTTCAGCTCAGCAAGAAACTGCTTTCTGCAGCGGCAAAAGGGAAATCCGGCGATGTCACAACTGAATAGTCATTAGCAGTCCTAGCCTAAAACCTGCCTTTTATTGATAATGTATTGTGCAGCCTGGGTAGAATAACAATACTCCTCCATTCTTGGGTTTTACAGTCTGTATTCGGTATGGAGATTACGTATCACGCAGTACGGTGAATTTGAACTTTCTCTACATAAGAGGAAAGATTGCTGGATTTGTTTAGTGAAAACCAACACAAAAGACTGAGCAAACGAGTAAAGTATTAAGCCCCCATCTCACATAGCAAGATCGCTGAAGTGTCACCGATTTTGTGACGCAACAGCGACCTCGCCAGCGATCTCGCTACATGTGGCACATAGTGGTGATTGGCCCCCCTGCTGGATATCGCTGATCGTGCTCGAATGTCCTGGGCCATTTTTTCATCGTCGTCTAGCCAGCATGCATCTCTGTGTTTGACCCGACGAGCGAACTCGTTGGTGACGCAGAACTCAGGAACGCAGGCTGGAATCGTTCATAAAAGCTGCTGTGTGACAAGGTACCAATGACCGCCGAGGATCGCTGGATGGTTGCTGCGTCGCTAAAGAGATCTGCCTGTTTGGCAGCTTACTAGCGACCATTTAGCGACGCACTAGCAATCCTTACCAGGTCGTATTGTTGTCGGGATTGCTGGTGCGTCGCTAAGCGAAACGGGACCCTTAGAGAGACAGACTCCGAAACTAATCTACCAACCAACATATGAAAACAACTGCACACAAAGGTCTCATCAAAGCTAACAATTTACTAAATATACTTAAAAAAAGATTTAAATACAAAAGACATACATATACCAAATCAGAATGTTCCTAGAAGTGGCACCAATAACATGTACAAAGTAAGAGATGTAAAGTAACACAGCAGGTTTCAAATAGGACAAAGAACCCCATCTATGTAATAATTCAAGTCAACTAACAAGTGTCATGACTGGTACTAAATAGTTTAGTGAAAAAATGCAGAAGGTAAGTACTTACAAAAAAGATGGTATGTCAGTGAAAAGAGGGGGGTCTGGTACGTGTCCTGGTCCACCTGCCTCAATGCACGTTTCACCAAGAGGCTTCGTCAGCCCCTTGCCCCCCTTCCTGATTTTCTATTCTTTTGCATGTTTGTCATACTTAAATATTTTAGATCAGTAAACAAATGTAAATATTAAACAAAGATAACACAAGTAATCACAAAATGCAGCTTTTAAATGAAGTTCTTTATTATTAAAGGAAAAAGAAATCCAAACCTACAGGGCTCTGTATGCAAACGTGATTCCCCCCCTTTAAAACATAAACTGTGGTTTATCACATGTTTTTGAAGAACAGTTTACATTCCCTAGCTACACGCAGTCCTGATTACTGCCAAACATGTTCTCAATCAAGAAATCGCCTAAATTAGACCTGCCTGGCAAAGTGAAGTAGACCAAAAGATCCTCAAAAGTTAGACATCAGACAGAAATTCTGGAATAAATTATAAACAAAGTAATTGAGATCTAGAGTCTGGAAAAGGTTATAAAGCCATTTCTAAAGTTTTGGGACTCCAGCGAACCACAGTTAGAGCCATTATCCACAAATGGCAAAAACATGGCAAACCTTCCCAGGAGTGGCTGGCAGACCAAGAGCACAGCGATGACTCATCCAAGAGGTTACAAAAGACACCACTACAACATCCAAAGAACTACAGGCCTTTTTTTGCCTCCGTTAAGGTCAGTGTTCATGACTCCACCATAAGAAAGAGACTGGGCAAAAATGGCCTGCATGGCAGAGTTCCAAGATGAAAACCACTGCTCAGCAATAAGAACATAAAGGCTCTTCTCAGTTTTTCCAGAAAACATCTTGATGATCCCCAAGACTTTGGGGAGAATACTTTGTGGATTGATGAGACAAAAGTTGAACTTTTTGGATGGTGTATGTCCCATTACATCAGGCGTAGCAATTTCAGAAAAGGAACATCAGCGGACCCGTGACAGAACAGTGTCATATGACAGCAAACAATGCTGAAATGGCGCTACTGTGGTACGTGAGTATCTATAGCTTTTTATTTTCTATGGGTCTTGAAGTGAATAAGTTGGTACTTAGATAATGGCAAAACAAGTTATACATTTTTCTTTTTTTTTTTATTTACCGTGTATACTTGTGTATAAGTTGAGTTTTTCAGCCCCTTTTTTGGGCTGAAAAAGACCCTCTTGGCTTATACACGAGCCATACACCTGAATGCCGGCGAGGGAGGGGGAGCAGGAGACATGATACTCATCCTCCTGGCGTCTGTATATTCGGCTCTGCAACATCTCAGTCCCGGCTGTTTGCATTTCCCTTCCTGTCTTCCCATAGGAGTGGAGCCGCATATTCATGACTTTAATGAGCGGTACCATGTGACCGCACAGGAAGGGAGATGCAGACAGCCGCTACAGAAATGTGTAGCAGAGCCAAATATGCAGACGCCAGGAGTGTGAGCCAGCCATGCCATATTCACCTCTGTCTCCCGGGTCCTCTGGCTGTGACGCTCAGGTCAGTGGGCACGATGATGTGACTAGTGCACGCCCTCTGCCTGAACAGTCACTGTTCATACAAAGCAATTGAAAAATTCCAACGCATTCTCCAAAACAAAACCCCTCGTATGGGAAAAATTAAAAAGTTATGCTGTTTTGAAAAATGGGTGGAAGCAATAAGCAAAAACACAAAAATTGAGTATAGTGGAAAGTGGTTAAGCGCAACAAAAAATTGCCACCAGAAGAATATACATCTGATCCATGGATCCACAGCATAAACATGTGCAGAAGCATTTAAAGGGCTGGTTTGGTCACAAGATATTGGTGTCCTATCCTTAGAATAAAGCTGTTCTGCAGACCCCAACAGTGGCCGCTACATGTTGAATGTAGCTACACAGTGCAACTCCATCTAGTGTGCTTACATCCAGATGTCAAATGCCCTTAAAGGTCATCAATATCTTGTTGCAGGAAAACCGCTTTAATCTCAAAATATGGATTTGCTGAGATAGATAAATAAATGATAAATATCACATTGGGGAAAGCAGTGGGATTGGCAGGAGAGTAGTGGTAAAACGTTCAGTAGCTAGGTGCCCACACTTGTGCTATTTTATTACTTTCCTGTTAGGCATATTTCATGTTTCATAGAAAGATCTATTAGAAAGTGAGTGGAGAAACACGGTAAGTAATAGAATAGATTATAACTACCATTTGTAGGGGTAGGAGAAAGAGATGACAGAACAAGGGGGGGTACTTAATTAAGGCAACAGCAGCTGTTACTATGTACTTCAATTGCAGCTTCCAGCTGATAATGACCCAACTAGCCATGTTGGATTTTAATAATTTGCCAGCCCACTCAATGGTTGGTAGAATAGAAATAATAGATTTAGCTTTTCAAAAAGATTTTCTAGATTCTACCGCCTCCAAAGCTTTCTGTCATACAGGCTAATTAGCTAACGACGCCTTTAATTCATATTCTCTGGATGTAAGTTTTATAAAAAAATACACTAATAGCGCCCATTGGGCATACATATTATAATACTATATTTTATTTATCATGTCATTAACACCTGCGCAATTCTTAAGCCATTGGCATTACAAATAACATTTAAGGAGGCGCTGTCACTTCCTCTGACATCTGTTTTAGAAAATCTATGTATCCGGTGTAAAATTACAGTTCTGCTGCATTTTCTGAATTGCAGTGTCCTGTATCATGCCTCCTAGAAATGTATAAATTAATGGACCCCAAAAAAGGTGTTGCCATTCTCTTGTCAATTTGTCATGTCCCTAGTCCCTAATGTAAGCGCATTAACACCTGACGACCAACGGCACTAAATGACCACGAATCGGGTACTCGTTTGCTAATCAGTGGCTGCTTAATTACTTTTCCATATATGACATCCTGGCATCTCATATGTTTCCTTATTTTTGAAGCAGCCTCAAAAGTTGAGCCTGCATTATTGTCAATCATTATTATTATGGCTATTATTCAGCCATCATCAGCCTCTAAAAGCGAAGGGAGGTGATCTCTACCCACTGCTGTTAACTTCTGAAATTCTGCTGTCATGACCCGGTTTGGCAGCATTAAACGACCACCGATCGGCTAATATTTACTGAATGGCAGACGTTTAATAGTCTGTTTACAGACCGCATTTAGCAATGTGCTCTCTAATGATATGTAATAGATTGTTCAATGCCATAGACTTTCATTGTTCTCGGCAGTGCAAGTCCTGTTTACACAAGATGATGCATTGCCAAGAATGATTATCTTTTGTGAAAATCAAAAGATAATTTCACATGATGAACAATTTGTCTCTTTAGAGAGGAAGAGGACTAGAACTCTAATGCCACCTATAGCAAGTTGCAACCCTAAAAGTCAATATCGACTCTCTAACGAGATTTGTTACATGACTTAGGATAAAAGCCAAAAGCTCAATTTGCAGACACTGTTTCAGGGTACTGCCCCTTGTCAGTGCAAAGTGTGAAATCTTATTTACAAGCGTTTTGCTCATTCATTGGGTGATCGACGATCTCTTTAGACTGCAAGATTATCATGAAATAGAGTTCCTAATCACATTCATTCATGATAATCTTGCAGTGTAAATGCACTTTTAGAAAACTAGCTTTGAGTCGGACAAGAATGGTAAAGAAAGAAAAAAATGACTATTTTAAACCAGGGAGCAATGATTCCAGCTCTCAATCCAATTGAAAATCCTTAGAAGAAAGATAAAATCTGCTTTTAGGAAAAAGAGGCTAACATTCTAGGGCTTGAGAAACTAAAGGGCCTTTCTCACATAGCGAGATCGCCAAAGCGTCACCAATTTTGTGACGCAACAGCGATCTCGCTTTGTGTGACAAATACCTGCGACCGGCCCCCCTCCCCCTGGATATCGCTGATCGTGCTCGAATGGCCTGGGCCATTTTTTCGTCGTTGTCGTCCCGCTGGCCGGCATGCATCGCTGTGTTCGGCGCCGACTAGCGACGTCGTTGGCGACGCAGAACTTATGGACGCAGGCGGAAGTCGTCAGAATCGCTGCAGTGTGACACGTGACAGCGACTCCCAACGGATCGCTGTATCGCTGCTGCGTCGCTGGAGAGATCTGCCTGTTTGGCAGCTCACTAGCAACCATTTAGCGACGAACAAGCAATCCTGACCAGGTCGTATCGTTGTCGGGATCGCTGGAGCGTCGCTAATTGTAACGGGACCCTTATAGTGGAAGAAACAACCAGCAGAAAAGTGCAAGATGACTACAAAATACATGTCACTGTTGTCATTGTTTCCAGCGGTTGGGCAAACAAGTGTAAGCAGGTTACTGGGGTGCAACATGCAGACAAGGACAAAGCAAAGTAACCACTTAACTATTTATTCTCCAGGTGTGAATATAGAAAAGGGGTGATTTGAGCAAAGAGTAGTTCAGGGATAGCAGGGTAATTACAGAGTACAATATTCATTATACAATAATATCACAGTTGTTATCAACGCACTATAACTCTTGCAGATAGTTTACTACATTCCATATATCTAATTTTTTATGAGAGCAATGTCCACAGTCCTAATGGTACCACTATAACAATCCCCTTTATATAGTTGACCCTATTGGGGGTCTCCCATTCTTCCCACTAGGCTACAAATGTATTTGATTAAGTTAATCAATGCCCTCTGTGCCTCTCATACTCTCGATGGTCCCCAACCTGTCTGTTACACCACCCCGACTGACCCCTATATCATACATCAATGTCAGAAGTAACGACCCCAGCTCACTCTCACCTCTCAATCACTCCAGTGCAGGGGTCCCCAACCTGTAGCTCGGGATCGCGACTGCCAGCCAGCTTGGTGCATTAGGTCCAAGTTTAGCAAACAGGTATGAAGAGTACATCTCAAAATGGTGAATTTTGCGAGTAGCCCTGCACAGAAGAGCAGATCTGGATGCGTTTTACTGGTCTTGGGGGTTTAGAGATGTTTTAGGTATGGTATGCTGGAGGATGGTGCTACCTGATAGAGGAGGTGCTCAAAGCTGGATGTGACTGTGTGTTGGGAGTCCTTGATGGGAGAATACTGAATGGGGGTATTGTGGGAACCTCTGGATTTCAGTGTACTGCTTTGGAGTGATTTCTGTGGAAAAGCTTTGGTTATCATTATACCTGTAATGGGGGCTTTGGTTGACACTACTTTGAAGGGGGTGGGAGCTGGATGTGGCTCGTGCCCCTCTCTCAGTGCTGAATGTGGCTCGCGACCCTCTCTCTAAGCTGAATGTGGCTCTCAAGGTCCAAAAGGTTGGGGACCACTGCTTCAGTGGATGTCCATTGCCAGATTGGAGTCTCCACTCGTTCTTTAGGGCTTGACCTGCGACAGTCATCTGGCGGGGCAGGACAGATGAGAGCTAGGTCTCAGGTCTTGACAGGCGCAATCTGGCTTGATTATCTTCACCGATGCAGGGCTAGGCCTCAGATCTTGACTGGCGTAGTCTGACTCACAGGTCTTAACCATCGTCAACTCGGTCCCCTTCACTGACGCCCCCGGGCCCACACTAGTGACTCAGCCTTTGTGTCTTTCTCAGCGCATATCCTGCTGGTCTCATTCATTGGCGCCAAACTCTTTTCCTCCTTGTCGCTCCGGTCTTTTATATCTGCATCACAGAAGTCTCGTGTCACAATCCATTTTTGGATCTGTGTCAGATTCTGGATTCTCTTATATAAACTTTTTTCCTTTCAGGTCATCGGTGGGTTAATATTAGTTTTTGCCACTGGTGTTCCTACAACTTTAGTTAGTCTGCTGGTGGGTATCCCCCCCCCCGGTGGCCGCTGGTGTTACTGCATTGTGACTAATTATCTATGCAGGTGGGTGCCACTCCCACCTCCCTTTTTAAGGCCACCTGGTGCTGCAGCTCACTGTTGGTGATACACTGCCTTTTGGAGACCAACCTTCTGTTGTGGTTCAGCTTATCAGGAGCAGTGGTGCTTCAACTGAATGCTGATCGGGTGCCTTACTCTGCTGCTCGGAGGATTGGCAGCAGTTTTGTTTTTTAGTTTATTTAACCCCGAGGTGTCTGTCTTATCTTTTCCTTTGGTTTTTGGTGTAGTAAACTTTTTTCCCTGTCTTACCTCCTGTGGAGGGGGTTGAGGGTTTAGCTCAGGGCTAAACAGGAGATAGGGACAGGTCGAAGACTTGGGCCTCACTACCATCAAGTGTACCCCCAAGTTAAGGAAAGTCAGGGCACCTCCTTAGCCTGAGGGGCAGTTCAGGGGCCCAGATTCCTCGTCCCCTGTTTTCCCACTACTGCCCCGTGACATCACATGATCCGGTGGTCACTTTGCACCCATCCTCCCTTCAACACCTCCTCTTTCTTCTCATTCTGCAGGGTTCTGTCTGAGTAGTAGTAGATGGTAGTCTCTAATCCCAAATGGTGCTTACCTCTGGGGAATCTCATCTTTCATTGGACACTCTTACACAAATGATAGAGAAGGGTGCCTTTAGTCCTGTTTATGCCTTTAACTCTGTTTCTCTTTTTTTTTTTTTTTTTTAAATAAAAACATGTATGGTCAACGTTATTGTTGAATACATTGGACATGCTATTAAAATTTCTAATGCAAATGCAGCAACAGAAAATATCCACTTATTTTAGTAGATATTGGCTTATTTATAACAAACAAGCAAGGGTGCCAGGAATGCTGATCACAACTGCGAGACAGATGTTAATATGCAGCAGCCAACAGAAAGGAATTTTTCTGACCAGGCCAGGACATAATGTGAACTTAACAAAGAATATACAAAGAATATAGCTGTACTTTTTATTCAAGGAATTCATATAATATTACATTTCTCATGTAAAAATATTTTGAGCTGCATGGAGTTGTCTTGTTATTGTATTACAAGTAATTGCAACAAGTGTCCTAAACTTTTCTAACTTGCTGTATATTTCCATTCAGTGCATCTTGTAGATATATGGAACATTATTGAAGCACTCCGGGAAAATTCACTTAACAATCTGGATCCTAATGTAGAACTGAATGTGGCACGTCTGGAAGCTGTTTTATCAACTATATTTTACCAGCTCAATAAGCGGATGCCTACAACTCACCAAATTAATGTAGAACAATCGATCGGCTTGTTGTTAAACTTCTTATTGGCAGCCTATGACCCGTAAGTATTTTTCTGCTGTAAAAATATAGGAGCTGTATAATAATCTGTGCATATGTGGGAGATCCTAACTGTATAGGGACCATTTGGCTTCAATTAAGAAAGTTGTTATCTTAAAAACAACTTAGCAGTTCTTACAAAAATGCAAGTGGAAGTGAAATTACATTTTAAGACATTTCTAATTCAGAGAAGCAGATTTTACTTTCATTTTTCTTGAGTAAGCTCAAAATCTTGTGAAATTCTCTTCTCTAGGAGATGCCAACCATCGGGGTAAGATTTGATTCTATATAGCATCTGAATGGGAATGGAGCCTTGGGCTCAGATCTGCAGGTGCATAGACTACAATGTTAGCAATGGATTCACCTATTTTTCCTCAATATCTCCATTGAGCGCATTAAAAAAAAAAAAGGTAAATTATTTCACTAGTGCATCCCAATGTACTAGGAATCCGTGAAAGACAAGTTTACCTCCCCTACAGTTATGATATTTCATACAAAATATTTATTAATTGTGTAATAAAATCCCGTTTATTTTGCAGTCTAGCTGAAGGAAGAGAATATTGCTGCTTCTAAAGGGTTACTCTGCTGGAGGACAGAGAACATAGCTGTGTCTAAAGAGTTAATTTTGCTTATACAAGGGTTTCTTACGATATACTGTATAGAGGCAGTAGAGTACAAGGCTGTAAGATTTACATCTGCTGTTCTATCCTTCTGTTGTTCCATGATACATTCTTAAATAGATTGTTATATAATAACATTCAGCACCGCGTCGGACTGGAACACCTTGGGCCCACCAGAGAAAATCATTCTTGGGCCCCACTATGTAGCTACATAAAAATAAATGCAAGATCACCAATTGTGCGGTAAAACACGCTAATATCAGTGTATAATATAAGGTAGTACATATTTTAATTATGAAGCAGGTTGGGGTAGCCTCCCTCATAAATTATAATGCAGCCCCCTCATAAAATATAATGCAGCCCCCTCATAGAATATAATGCAGCCATCTCATAGAATATAGCCCCTCCATAGAATATAATGCTGCCCCTCATAGGATATAATGCTTCCCAAAAAAAGAAAAAACGGGCAAAAAGCCCTAGCCAGCTCACCAACCACCACCAAAGCATGAACCTTCGTCCAGACTCAGACGTGCAGTAACAGGATAAGAAGAGGCGTTCCAGCTTCTAAAATGAGTCCATTTATTTCAAACGATTAAAACTTAATACACAGGTGTACTCCTCATGATATTGTGGATGCGCAAACACGGCACTTGGGTAACCAGCAACGCGTTTCGACCCTTCAATGGGTCTTTGTCACCTCATAGGGTATAATGCACCCCCTCATAGGGTATAATGCTGCCCCCCTTCATAGGGTTTAATACTGCCCCCCCTCATAGGGTATAATGCTATATATAGATATAGAGATACATAGATAGATATTGTTAGGGATGGCGGAACGCACAAAATAATAAATAATAGTAAGTGCGTTCGCTGCCCGGGGTCCACCGTGCAGAGCTGTTACGCTGCTGCTACGTAATGGCAGATGCACAATATGGCGGTATAACGCACGCGGGTTGAACGTCACCCGGTGTGCGCTGGGCGGTCTCTGTTACTTCACAGAGATGCCGAGGCGTTAAATACAAAGACCGAGCCTGTTGACGTCACAGAACTCAGCAGAATGCACGCACGGTATATGGTCACAGGACTCGGGCCCAAGACACACGGTCCGCGTCCCTCTAGACCTACCGTGCATGCGGCGTCACAACCGTGGACGCCAATAAGTACTGCTGACTGCAGCGCGGCGACAGACACTGCCGCTATACGACAATGCCCAGTAGCAGGCATACTGTCGGACGCTAGTACCGTGGATGATATGCACTGTGGCCTGTAGCTTGCCACTGACTGGCACTGACTCTTTCACTAGTTCCCTATCCACACACGTAATATCAGAGGGAGAGGAATCTTAATGAGTCATTTGCAAGTCCATGCATCCGTCATCATTCACACAGGTAGCAACTAGAGTCTATACTAGCACATGTGACCCTTTTATAGCCGAACCTTCTGGAAGCTTCCAGATCCCTGAGATGGACCAATCAGATCTGGAGAAGGACTTGTGCATGTGACTCCCGATCTCCAATGGGAGATCGTCTCGTGAGCATGCTCAGTGGAGCGACGGAAGGACTTAGCCTCTGGAGTGGTTTGCTGCTGAGCAGCCTGCGTTGCTATTGCTGGCCCAGAGGTGGCAGCAACAGCCAGACCCACAGAGCTGGTCTGACCAGAGCGTCGGGAACGACGGGGCTACTGAGCAGGCTCCTCTGCGGTCGATGGAGAATGGGAGACTGCAGAATGTGAGGCTCTGGATTCCCGCTGTGCAGCTGCAGGAACCAGATGCCTAACAACAGATATAGAGAGATAGATAGAAGATAGATGATAGATGGATGGATAGATATGAGATAGATAGAGATAAGTAGATAGACAGATATAGAGATAGATGGATAGAGATGGATAGATATAGAGATAGTCCATCAAAAAAGAAAGCAGCACACCATGTTAGTTTTCAATAAAGTGCTTTTTTAATAGCCCATATGGCTATGTGTCCATGCAGCAACGTTTCGGTTCAATGGGTGTGAACCTTTTTCAAAGCATCATAAAGCCATAAAAACAGGATGAAAGTGGAGAGCCCAACTTCAGCCGACTTCTGTATCTCTCTCTCTCAATGGGCCAGAGCTTTTACAGCAACATTGGAGAGAACAGTTTTAAATTTGTCATTAGTCTAATAACTTATATTATACACACACATTGTGTGTATATAGGGTGGGTTGTTGACAAAAGTTTTGAGACTAATGGAAATTTTGGTTTTCACAAAGTTTGCTGCTTTAGTGTTTTTTGATCTTTCAATGAGCTGTTTCTATGTTTACTGACGTGAACGTATAGGCTTTTGATAGGTTTTTAACCTCTTATTGACAAATTCGCTGCTCAAAAAATAAAGGGACCACTAGACACTCTTACTGAGCAGACACATGGATGTTAGTGACCTTCCTATCATTTCTACCTGTTGTTCATTCCATTGGCACAACAGCAGGATAAATTGAATCACAATCAGTGTTGATTTCACAGAAGTGTGATTGACTTGGAGTTACATTGTGTTGTTTAAGTGTTCCCTTTATTTTTTGAGCAGTAAAAAGTTTGTGTAAAGACTCAATATTTACAGAGTTGACTCTTATTTTTCCAAGATTTGTTACAGTTTGCCCTGACATGCTGGATATCGGCTTCTGAGCCAAATTCTGACTGATGTCACCCTACTCTTCCCTATTAATTGTTTGGAGTTTAGCACAATTTCTGTGTTTTTGTTTGTCCATCCACTTTTTGAGGATTGACCACAGGTTCTCAATAGGATTGAGATCTGGGGAGTTTCCTGGCTATGGACCTAAAATTTCAATGGTTTGTTCACCATGCAACTTAGCTGTCACTTTTGCCTTTTGACATTGTACTCCATTATACTGAAAAAAGAATTGCTCATCACATTTGTCTTAAATCTTTTGGAGGATGTATAGACCCCAATCTTTGTACTTCCTGCAGAGTGTTAGTCTGTCCTTAATATTTTTTCTTGGAGAGAAGTGACTTATTTGCTGCTCTTCACCAGATCAACAACCAAAACTCTTTACCTCACTGTGCATCCAGATGCACTGACACCTGACTGTTGCCATTCCTGAGAAAGCTCTGTACTGGTGTTAAACCAATCCCATAGTTGAATCTTCTTTACGACTCAGTCCTGGCACTTGGACCTTTTTTGAAGCCTTCTTCACAGCGATTGAACCTCTTTTTGAAGTTGTTCATGATCTGATAATTGTTTAATTTAGGGGCAATCTTAGAAATAGCAATGTCCTTGCCTGTAAAACCATTTTGATGCAAAGCATGTGTGTGTTTCCTTGGAAGTAAAAAATGGTTAACAAAAGAAAACAACCAGCCCTCTTTTAAAGCGACCAGTCGGTCCCTCATAGAATGATATCAGAAGCCTTGTCCTTGTTCACATTTTCTTCTGAGCTAACTAGGAGTTCACTTAGATGATGAAAATCAGTTGAAATAGGGTTTTAGAGATCAAGTTAATTTTCTTGGTAAAGAATGACTGCAATTTTTCACAATTCATCTGACCGATTTAGTGTTAATGCAAAGTGCTGCTATGAAAATTGAAGTAGCAACCTTTATGTGAAAACCAAACTTTGTGTTAGTCTTAAAACCTTTGGACACGACTGTATTTATGAGTGTGTATGTGTGTATATATATACACACATACATATATATATATATATATATATATATATATATATATATATATGTATATATTTATATTGTGTATATTTGTATTGGATTTGAAAAAGGGTTATAATTTGGTATTTTGTGTCAGAAGGTTTCCCAGTGGATGATAAGTGTTCTTTGTAATTGTCCTATAGACTCCAAGTATGCTATATTGATAACTGCAAGGTGTGGTCTACTAGAGAATCTCTTCTTATAATACTTGATTGCCTGGAAGCTAGCAATTTTTATTCTAATCAAAAATGGAGTGGCTTCTTTAGATTGGTTGTCTTTAAACACAACCTTAAGGCCAAGGCATTGGTGATGCTTGAATATCTCAAAAAAAGCATTACTTACCAATTGAAGCCCCTGTTGCCACCTCTCTGTTCCTGCTGTCTATGTCAACATCACCGCTAAAGCCAGCTATTAGCTGCAGCTGACACCGGTGAACAAGAGTAACATGGGGAGCAGTGGGAAAGATGGTGCAAGAAAGGCAGAAGCATAAATAAGTAGGTATTTTGTTATTTCAAAACAATCACTATTTATGGAGCGATTACCGTATGTTGAATCAGATAACCCCTTATACCAACTAAACCAAATGTAATCCGTTAGCACTCAGTCTTGGCTACATATGCAGCATTCATCTTGCAGATGACTTGTCTAGGCTTCTGTTGTCCCCAGGTCAGCTATGTGCTCCCAGCTCAGCTGTATGCTCCCAGCTCCGCTGTATGCTCCCAGGCCAGCTGTATACTCCCAGGTCACCTGTGTGCTCCCAGGTCAGCTGTGTGGTCCCAGGTCACCTATGTGCTCCCAGGTCAGCTGTGTGGTCCCAGGTCACCTATGTGCTCCCAGGTCAGCTGTGTGCTCCCAGGTCAGCTGTGTGCTCCCAGGTCAGCTGTGTGCTCCCAGGTCAGCTGTGTGCTCCCAGGTCAGCTGTGTGCTCCCAGGTCAGCTGTGTGCTCCCAGGTCAGCTGTGTGCTCCCAGGTCAGCTGTGTGCTCCCAGGTCAGCTGTATGCTCCCAGGTCAGCTGTGTGCTCCCAGCTCAGCTGTATGCTCCCAGGCCAGCTGTATGCTCCCAGGTCAGCTGTGTGCTCCCAGGTCACCCATATGCTCCCAGGTCACCTGTATGCTCCCAGGTCAGCTGTATGCTCCCAGGTCAGCTGTATGCTCCCAGGTCAGCTGTATGCTCCCAGGTCAGCTGTATGCTCCCAGGTCAGCTGTATGCTCCCAGGTCAGCTGTATGCTCCCAGGTCAGCTGTATGCTCCCAGGTCAGCTGTATGCTCCCAGGTCAGCTGTATGCTCCCAGGTCACCTATGTGCTCCCAGGTCAGCTGTATGCTCCCAGGTCAGCTGTGTGCTCCCAGGTCTGCTGTGTGCTCCCAGGTCAGCTGTGTGCTTCCAGGTCAGCTGTGTGCTCCCAGGTCAGCTGTGTGCTCCCAGGTCAGCTGTGTGCTCCCAGGTCAGCTGTGTGCTCCCAGGTCAGCTGTGTGCTCCCAGGTCAGCTGTGTGCTCCCAGGTCAGCTGTGTGCTCCCAGGTCAGCTATGTGCTCCCAGGCCAGCTTTATGCTTCCAGGTCAGCTGTATGCTCCCAGGTCACCTATGTGCTCCCAGGTCAGCTGTGTTCTCCCAGGTCAGCTGTATGCTCCCAGGTCAATTGTGTGTTTTTAAAAAAATTATATTAATGTTATACTGAAAGAGATCACTAAGAAAATGATATATTTCTATTACAGTATTTTTGTTTTTCTTTTCTCTCTATTGCACAGGGAAGGACATGGTAAGATCACAGTTTTTGCAGTCAAAATGGCCTTGGCCACACTGTGTGGGGGAAAAATTATGGACAAATTGAGATGTAAGTCCGTGCTTCACATTCTTCATTTATTATGTGTTAAGGGACTTTTTATGGCCTGCTTGAAAAGGAGAAGGTGGGCAAACAGGAATGGTGCATGGCTTCGTTTTAAAGGGTGTGACATAAGATGCAACATAGTTTCCCCAAATTTCTAGAGAGCAGGATGTATGGCCAGAACATTGTGTTCCAGCTGTATGTACATGTGACCATTGCAACATATCACAGGCGCCGCAGTGTTGCATTTTACACCGCTGTAGCTACTGATTGACTGCAGCAGTCACATACCTTTTCTGCTAAATGTGGAAGCATGGAGACGAGTGGGGATAGCCATGAACAAGAGTTGTAATGGATCGGGAAGGTGAATATTATTTAGCATGTTGCAATAGGGCTATTTTTTGGGGGAGGGAGATCGGTGGAAGTCATGGGAGTGGTTAATTTAAGGGTGGACAGTCCCTTTAAAGGAGTTTTGATTTAACTATGGACCTAAGAATGAACAGTCAGGTAGTTGCCAGATTTCTGCTGACAAGTGGCGGGCACAGGCCGCTCTTGCTGGCGATCCTATGGCTTCCACTGACGTCATGTTGGCAGAGCAGCTGCTTTTCTTCCACTCTGATCTGTTGATGGGATGTGACTGCCAATGTTGTGCTGCCTAACCAGCCCCATAACAGAGCAGACCGGAAGAGGAGGAGCTGCTCTGTTGATGTGAAGCAGCTGAATAACCAGCAAAAAAATCAAATAGGCCCTGATAAGCCCTTTAATAGTACTTTTTTACTGACTGTTATGTTGCATGTAAGTTCATAAGCTTATAAATATTAATTATTGGTGGGCTACTTTACAGCCCATAAATGGGCTTACCTCTCAGTGACTTGCTAAATACACATATTAGTGGAGCGTTTCAGCAAGACGGTGTTGATACTTTATTATCCTTATAATTTTTGTTTGTTTGTTTTGGCAGACATTTTCTCACTGATCTCTGATTCAAGTGGTGTTATGGTTTTTCAGAAGTATGACCAGTTTTTGAAGGAAGTTCTAAAACTGCCAACCGCTGTGTTTGAAGGACCTTCATTTGGTTACACAGAGCAGTCTGCAAGGTCTTGTTTCTCACAGCAGGTATGAGAATACAGCATCAGGATTACGCGGAGCTTTATAAAATAATGGGTCCCATTCATCAAGACCGGCAATTTTCTTCCCTGTCTTGATCAAGGGGTGTGGAGGAGTCAGACACTCTGGATTCATTAATGGGCGCACGCCTCCCATTAAATCAGGAGCGTCTGACAAGTGGCATGCATCACACCAGAAACCTTACACTAGTCCCTGACTGGAGTAATATTTCTGGTGTAACTAGTCCCTGACTGGAGTAATATTTCTGGTGTAAGGAATGCTACAGCTCTTCATGAATTAGATGAGCTGTTGTGTCATGTCCTCGCCGCACCTCATTCCACCCAGCTTTGTCCTTTTTGGCTGGGCTGGGAGAAACTGGCGTGAAAATGCCAAACGTTGCACAGTTTAGGCACAACTCTGAGTTGCGCCAAAATTTTACAGCCTTTCAAAGCTTTTACACCACTCTTTGGGCATAAAATCTAGGATGAATTGGGACCATTGGCTTCTGTTTATAATTGATGCCATGATTGATCCAAACTGGCACTAGCTGGGCATTCTGGTATGTTTTAATGGCAAGAACAGCGCTGGAAACTCTGTAGTTCTTGCAGTTAAAGATATGGAATAGCAGACTAATCCCCTAAAGGAGGCTATGAATATGAGTGTGAACAGAGTGTAAGAATAAATAATAAAATCCAAAGTTTAGTGACTGTGTGTTAAACAAGATATTACAAATTAAATGTACAGAAATTGCCTATTTGGTTAGCCTTAAAGGGGTTCTCCCATGAACAACCCCTTTAAAATAAATCAATGCTGTTTTTAGCCAGAAGCAAATATTTATATGGGATGCCAACGAGATCTTCACATTTTCGATCTGTTGAAGGGAGAATATTCTCATTTGAACTGTTACAGTATATCCTTTTTATTAGTTTATTAAAGCAGTTAAATGGTTTTCTGGCTGATTGTATAAAATTGGGTGTAAACTAAAGGCACATCATACCTGTGGGTCTACAAATGTGTGTGGCTCATTTTAGAATAAAACATTTTATCATTACGTTTTGTTTCCCTGTTTCCTCCTGCTGGAATCCGTTACTGGTTTTGGCAAAAAAGTATGGAATGGAACATGGACCTCAGATACAGGCATGTAAACCTGCCCCTAAACTGGCCACTTCAGAATGACATGACAAGTGATATTTTTTTTGGAGAGGAAATACATTGTTTATAGCTCCAATTTACAAGAAAGTCACCTAATGACATAACAAATGTTTTGCCCAGAATGTAACTTTGAACAAAAGTTTCACGTATTTTATGCTTTTACTATTTAAAGAATGTGCCATAAAAATGACCGATTGCTTAAAACGGGTTTCTATGTTACATGTGGTTTTTTAAGTTTGATAATGGTTTATTTTTTTTTTTTTTTAATTTTCCAGATCACTATATTAAAATATCACACTGGCCACTAAACCTAATATCAGATTGATTAATCTTGTTCTTTTCAGCAGCCACATGGATATAACCAGCAATAGACTTGCTCCAACCCTATTGACTTTCATTCAAAGGGTACTCCCATTTCCAAGATCTTGTCCCAATATGTAGTAGGTGCAGTAATAATAATATTGGCAAATACTTCCAATTAAAAATGTAGTCTAGTTTTTCTGATTCTCTATCTCTTTCCTCATGTGTAGGCATTGAAGGACCTTAGTCGTTATGACTACTATCAAGTAGCTAACTGTCACTTTATCAGTGGTCATAACCATGGATACCTAAGGTCCTGCAGTCCTGCACATTAGAAAGAGACATAGCGAATCAGAAGAACTACACTGCAGTTCTAATTGGAGGTACAGTTAGGTCCATATATATTTGTATTTGGACAGAGACAACATTTTTCTAATTTTGTTTCTAGACATTACCACAATGAATTTTAAACAAAACAAATCAGATGCAGTTGAAGTTCAGACTTTCAGCTTTCATTTGAGGGTATCCACATTAAAATGGGATGAAGGGTTTAGGAGTTTCAGCTCCTTAACATGTGCCACCTTGTTTTTAAAGGGACCAAAAGTAATTGGACAATTGACTCCAAGGCTATTTCATGGACAGGTGTGGGCAATCCCTTCGTTATGTCATTCTCAATTAAGCAGATAAAAGGCCTGGAGCTGATTTGAGGTGTGGTTCTTGCATTTCGAAGGTTTTGTTGTGAAGGAAACATCTGGTCAAAGGAGCTCTCCATGCAGGTGAAACAAGCCATCCTTAAGCTGAAAAAACCCATCCGAGATATTGCTACAACATTAGCAGTGGCAAAATCTACAGTTTGGTACATCCTGAGAAAGAAAGAAAGCACTGATGAACGCATCAATGCAAAAAGACCTGGGCGCCCACGGAAGACAACAGTGGTGGATGATCGCAAAATAATCTCCATGGTGAAGAGAAACCCCTTCACAACAGCGAACCAAGTGAACAACACTCTCCAGGAGGTAGGCGTATCAATATCCAAATCTACCATAAAGAGAAGACTGCATGAAAGTAAATACAGAGGGTTCACTGCACGGTGCAAGCCACTCATAAGCATCAAGAATCAAAAGGCTAGACTGGACTTTGCTAAAAAAAAATCTAAAAAAGCCAGCACAGTTCTGGAAGAACATTCTTTGGACAGATGAAACCAAGATCAACCTCTACCAGAATGATGGAAAGAGAAAAGTATGGCAAAGGCGTGGTACAGCTCATTGTCCAAAGCATACCACATCATCTGTAAAACACGGCGGAGGCAGTGTGATGGCTTGGGCATGCATGGATGCCAGTGGCACTGGGTCACTAGTGTTTATTGATGATGTGACTCAGGACAGAAGCAGCCGAATGAATTCTGAGGTATTCAGAGCCATACTGTGTGCTCAGATTCAGACAAATGCAGCCAAACTGACTGGTCGACGTTTCATACTACAGATGGACAATGACCCAAAACATAAAGCCAAAGAAACCCAGGAGTTTATTAAAGCAAAGAAGTGGAATATTCTTGAATGGCCAAGTCAGTCACCTGATCTCAACCCAATTGAGCATGCATTTCACTTGTTAAAGAATAAACTTCAGACAGAAAGGCCCACAAACAAACAGCAACTGAAAACCACCGCAGTGAAGGCCTGGCACAGCATCAAAAAGGAGGAAACACAGCGTCAGGTGATGTCCATGAGTTCAAGACGTCAGGCAGTCTTTCCCAACAAAGGGATTTCAACCAAGTACTAGAAATGAACATTTTATTTACAATTATTTAATCTGTCCAATTTCTTTTGGTCCCTTTAAAAACAGGGTGGCACATGTTAAGGAGCTGAAACTCCTAATCCCTTCATCCAGTTCTAATGTGGATACCCTCAAATGAAAGCTGAAAGTCTGAAATTCAACTGCATCTGAATTGTTTTGTTTAAAATTCATTGTGGTAATGTCTAGAACCAAAATTAGAAAAATGTTGTCTCTGTCCAAATATATATGGACCTAACTGTATTTGCTGATATTATTATTATAACACCTACTGCATATTGGGATAGGATCTTGGAGATGGAAATGCCCCTTTAAAGTATTTTTTGAGAAACCTGTGATCTGAGCAAATTTCACTGTGAAAAAGTGTGAGGAGGCGATTTGTGACATCACCTATTGTAAATGGCGGGATCCTATGTTATAGATGTGTCACCTTTCATCGTAACCCTGCCTGTGATGATGACCTTTTTCCTAAAATAAGAATACCAGTGCACATAGGGTATTAACTGACAAAAACAAAACCGCAGAACATATATTTTAGCTGCTAACCCGATGGCATTGTGCTAAATGCACGACAACTCAGAGGGCATATCAGTCACGTAGTAGGATGCTACGTCCAGGGGTCCCACAGGATTCTGGATAGCATGCCAAGACACATGCAGAAGAAAATTACCTCCCGAATCTGCCCTGCTTTCCCAAATCGAAGACAGTGAGATGCTACAACGTAGAACTTCTTTACAAAAGAAGTTCTTCATCGTTACACCTTATTGTGTGCGTGTGTCTTTAATCTAGGAAAGCAGCGCTAATTAAGGAGGTTGTTGTCTTTTGCATGTGTCTTGTGATAATAAGACTGCTGAAATGTCATCTGTATAGTAAAAGAAGGGTGAGTATTATATTAGTTAGTCTGTGTGAAAGTTCCAAGCTTTTGTCTTTTTTTGGATTCTAAATAGTACAGTTGTGCAAAAATATTCACAGGACCATGATCCAGAGGCCATGACTGTAGTCTGTGGTCGACCCGACCAGAGCCTTGCGAACCTCCTACGTGCCGACATCACAGATTCCTCTTCTAATTAGTAGGCCTGGTGCAACATCCCCATTGTTGCACACTGCACATATGACAGTGCCTCGGTCCTACTAATCAGAAGAGCTGCTGGGTCCTTACAGGTAGGAGGTTGTTCACAAGGAAGTGGTCTGGCTTTTATGGACTGCTAACCTAGCTGTTGGACTAGGGTCCTGCAAATCTACTAACTAAAACTCTATTAGGTAGTGATATGAAAATTGAAAAAAATAATGCTAAAAACCGTTAACACATTTAACATAAAAGATCTATTTAAGGAATTGGTCATTTTTTATGACCCATCCCATTTAAGCTATATTTCTTCTGACATTGTTGTTCATTATTTTTAAAAACTCATGTAAAGGCTAAAGGGTTAAAGGGGTTGTCTGGTCTAAAATGACAAGTCTGCAGTCACTCTAGGTGACTGCAGACTTGTGAATCATCATATATTGCTCACTAAGCACTGTGTGGATTCTCCGGTGTTAGCGCCAGCATACTGCTGGCCAGAATCCGGCTAGACTGTTTCCGGTGTGCTCGATACGTGACCGCCGTACCCGTGCTGACACCAGAGAATCCTCACAGCACACTCTGTGAGGATTCACAAGTGTGTAGTCACATAGATTGATAGCAGACTTATCATTTTAGACCAGACAACCCTGTTACGGTTGCATTACTTGTATCTAGTGTTCATGCAGCCAATCATGTGGCCATTCTTAACTGGTTGTAGTAGCGTTTTCCCTCATTTAATTATCATTGTAGGCACAACTATGGGAATAGCATGCATAAGATTTTAAGGTACAGATCCGCAAGAGGGGAGAGAGAAAGAGGTTCTGACAAATAAAAACTGTTCTATTGTATATTGTACACCAGTACCAAGACATAATGCAAATACAATTCATAGCAATTAGTCTTACTCATTAATATTTCAGCTATACGAATGTGTTAATATTGATTTTTCTTATTTTTGTTTTTTTTTTCAATCCAAACAGAAAAAAGTTATCTTAAATTCATTTTTGGACACACTTATGTCTGACCCACCACCTCAGTGTCTTGTCTGGTTACCTCTTCTGCATCGACTAGCGAATGTAGAAAATGGTAAGTAGCGTCTTCAATAAAGCTTTGCACTATGTAGACATTCTTTGTTTTTCTTAAGATCGAGTATCCATATCAGATCCATGAGCATCTAAAGGGCCTGTCACACTAAGCGATATCGCTAGCAATATCGCTATAACGTCACTGGTTTTTGTGACTTTATAGCGATATTGCTATGTCTGATACTTACCTCCAACCGCTCCCCCGCTGGTTATCGCTGATCGCGCGAGAACAGCCTGGACCGTTTCTCGTCGTCAGCTTCCTGTGGCGCCGACGTGTGGACGCGGGCGGGAGGCCGTCAGGATCGCCTCGTCTGACAGGTAAGTAGCGACCCCCGACCTCTGCTATGTCGCTGGTGAGATCTGCCTGTGTGGCATCTCACTAGCGACCACTTAGCGATGCACCAGCGATCCTGACCGAGTCATATCGCTGGTCGGGATCGCTGGTGCATCAGTGTGACAGTACCTTAACTCCCAACAACTAGACTGATCAGTGGGGGGTCTGGCTCCCGGCACTCACACCGATCAGCAGACTGAAAGTTGAGTGATGTTATTATTTATTATTATAGCGCCATTTATTCCATGGTGCTTTACATGTGAGGAGGCGTATACATAATAAAAACAAGTACAATAATCTTAATCAATACAAGTCATGACTGGTACAGAAGGGTAGAGGACCCTGCCCACAAGGGCTCACAATCTACATGGGATGGGTGATGATACAGTAGGTGAGGGCAGAGCTGGTCGTGCAGCAGTTTGGTGGATCGGTGGTTACTGCAGGTTGTAGGCTTGACGTAAGAGGTAGGTCTTCAGGTTCCATTTGAAGGTTTCCACGGTAGGCGAGAGTCTGATACTGTATGTTGTGGTAGAGCGTTCTAGAGGTGGGGGGATACACTGGAGAAAGCTTGTATGCGATTGTGGGAAGAAGAGATAAGAGGGGAGTCAAGAAGGAGATCTTGTGAGGATCAGATGTTGCATGCTGATAGGTATCGGGAGACGAGGTCACAGATGTATGAAGGACACAGGTCGTGGATGGCTTTGTATGCCATGGTTAGGGTTTGAACTAGAGTCTCTGGATATTGGGGAGCCAGTGAAGGGATTGACAGAGAGGATAGGCTGGGGAATAGCGGGGATAGATGGTGGATTAGTCGGGCAGCAGAGTTTAAGATAGATTGGAGGGGCGCGAAAGTGTTAAGGTCCCGTTACATTTAGCGATGCACCAGCGATCCCGACAACGATACGACCCGGTCAGGATCGCTGGTGCATCTCTAAATGGTCCCTAGTGATCTGCCAAACAGGCAGATCTCACCAGCGATGCAGCAGCGGTCATTACTTACCTGTCAGACGGCAGCTCTGGTGACGACTTCCTCCCGCGTCCATGGAGTCGCTCGTCGGCGCCAGCAGGAAGCCGACATCGAGAAATGGACCAGGACGATCTTGCGCGATCAGCGATATCCAGCGGGGAGCCGGGTCGGAGGTAAGTGTCACATGTAGTGATATCGCTGTCACAAAATCGGTGACGCTTTAGCGATATCGCTAGTGATCTCTCTATGTGTGAAGGGGGCTTTAGAGTGGAGGCCACACAGCAGGAGGTTGCAGTAGTCAAGACGGGAGACTATGGGGGCTGTGTGTGTTTGGAGACAGAGGATTGTATGTTGAGGAACAGTTCTGAGGAGGAGGTGAGATGGAGGGAGAGAGAGACAGTTCCTTACTAGGTGTAGGGATTAGGGGGGTTAGCAGAAAGTGAAGGATTTTAGGGATCAGAGTGAAGACAAACAGAAACATTGTTTACAGTGACCAAGTATCCAGTTAGCTTCAGTTCGCTTCTGGTTAAATTCTTCCATAATTCCACACACTCCTAGGATGCACTCTGCAGACTGATGTCTTGCAGATGTATGGTTTGCAATATATTTGTTACAAAGTGCATTAAGGTGTGAAGCAGAGAGGAGTGGTCTGTGCTCATCTTGATCACATAATTAAGAGTGGACCAGATGCATTTGATCAAGCTAAAGTAAACAAGGTTATAAATAACATTGGGGTAAAGCAGGGGTTAGTTGAAAGACATGCCAATTGAATGCCAGCAGCAGAAGTAAAAACAAGTCTATGTGGAAAGCTGGATAACGTACCAAATTGTTTGCAAGAGGCTGAAATATGGGAAAGTCAATGTGGAAAATCTGGGTAATGCACCTGTAGGAAGAATAGAGAAATGGACATGTTGATTAGAGTGCGATGGTGGCAGATGGCAGGTTACAGTCTGTATACATCATATTAAATTCTGGATTAATTCTTCCATAACTCCACACTTCTATGATGCACTTATATGATTATATGATGCACTCTGCAGACTCACTTCAGAGTGCAGTGATATGTCACTTTTATTGTGATCAATATGTTTTATTAAACATATTTTAAAAGATATATAAGTGAATCAAAAGCAATAAAATCTTAGTATAGTGATAAAGTGAAAACATATTGGCCATGTAGGGCCTTTTTTTAGAATTTGGAAAACATGTGAAGTCTTATATAGCGTAAACAAGATAACCGTAACAAATTATGTTGTGAAGGAATCACACCTATTAGGGTCCTTCACTTGACACTTAAGGTTTTCAAAGAAGAAAAATTAAAAAGAGGAAAGGGAGAAGAAAGACGGAGGTGAAATGTGAGGGAACATAGATGGAAAGAATATCAGGTCAAAAGTAGGATTTCAAAGCACTGATCCGGTCTATTCAAGGACCCAGCCAACATCACCTTTATTATTTACCAAGCATAACTGTGCATCTTTTGCCTCAGCTATGCCTGGAATTACTGTTCAGTCTCATTCACTAGTGGGACCGATAGCACAGAGCTGCAGTACAAGACATAGCACCTATGAAGTGTACAGCGCTGTATATGATAAACCATGAAAGGGACACAAATGTCAGAAGTCAGACCTCTACTGTTCGGGAATCGTAGGGAAAATAAGTATTTGATACACTACCGATTTTGCAAGTTTTCCCACCTACAAAGAATGGAGAGGGCTTTAATTTTTATCGAAAGTACACTTCCACCATGAGAGACAGAATTTAAAAATAAAAACCAGAAAATCGCATTGTATGATTTTTACATGGAGAGCCCAACGCACAGGCTCTCCATGCATGTGCTGTGACAGTGACACAGCTGCGACACATGCAGCTGCGGCGCCGATCAGCTGTTCAGCCGGCACGATCCAGGAAGCCAGGTTCCCTCTGCAGCTTATTCGGTGTGCGCTATAGCTTGCCGAACAAATTCGCTCAACTCTAGTATTCAGTGCAGGGTAGGAGGGCTTCTTATAGAAAATCTAACAGGTCTGTGAGAGCCAGAATTCTTGCTGGTTGGTAGGTGATCAAATGCTTATTTCATGCAAAAATACAATTTAATTATGTAAAAATCATACAATGTGATTTTCTGACTTTTATTTTTAGATTCTGTCTCTCACAGTTGAAGTGTACGTACGACAAAAATTACTGACCTCTCTATTTTTTGTAGGAAGGAAAACTTGCAAAATCGTCAGTTAGACAGGTTAATAATACGGATTTTAATGAATGCCAATTCCCAACAATCAGCCTCTATAAAAATAACGGCGATCGCCTGATGCACAAGAAAAAAATGCTCATTCTTAGGGTGATCAGATCTTTTATGCTGGTATAAAAATATCAACCGTACATCACCTATATAAGCCAAAGATCTGCTTCCAATAGCATTCTGGTGAATGTGGATAGTTTGATCATGTCAACGTTCAGTTTGCTCCTATGTGTATTCAGCAGCCTGTGTAAACAGGCGAGTAAATCGGTGCCGATCAACTTAGTTGACTGGTTCATGTTAAAGTGCATTGACGGGTTAAAGCCAAGTTGTCTAAATGCACCATCAGAGATTTCCTGTCTCTGGGTCTAAAGACTGGAGCTTTAGTGATGCCATTCACCAATTGACAGTAACGTGAATCGGAGGTTATGTGATATCGGCTGTCAGCTTGTAGAGGAAGTTGCTAAATGGCATAATCTAAAAAGATGAAAAAAGTAAAGCATATTTTGGAGGATCACAGGGTGTGTTGGGTGAAGACATTTGGCCTCATTTATCAAACGTGCCTAAGAGAGAAACTTTTTGCAGCCCATAGTGACTAATCAGAGCTCAGCTATTGCTTTTGAACAGCTCTGGTAAAATAAAAGCTGCATGTTGATTGGTTGCTACGGGCATCAAAGACAGTTCTTCTTTTAGACAGTTTTGCTAAATCTTCCCCTTAATTCCTCATTTGTCAGATTGGCTTATAGAAGCTACAAACAGTTTTGCCAAATCTATCCCAATAACCTTACAGTACATAATATAGTTATGTAAAGATAGAATATGCATTTGGTGACCGGAACTCCTTAACGTGAGCCTGGCAGAAACTTTCACCATTCAACCCCCAGCCATTAATATGATTGTGTGGACCTTTAATATATAAGCCAATGGGGATCCAACAGCGAGAAATCGCATTTTGAAGTTGTGTCTGGAAATGCACTAGGGTGTGACGATGCACTTCTGGTTTTTCAGCCTCACCTGGTAGCCCCCTTCCCTGGCTGATTGACAGGTCGTTTGCTTTGGTACCCGGCCCCAACCTGTCAATCAGCTAGAGGAGGGTGCTCTTAAGTAAGAAATGTACTGTGAGGCTGAGAATCTAGAAGTGCATCGTCACGCCCTAGTGCACTTCCAGACACAATGTGATTTCTCGCTGCTAAATCAGCACTCTGGGGTCATAAAGGGATCGACTTAAAGGGCTACAAAATCATATTAATGGGGAAAGTTTCTGACAGACTTCCTTTAAGAAACAATTGGGACGCTCCTTTCCGTAAAGTAGGATATTCCATTTCACCGCTGAAATAAAGAAGTGACTGTCATTTCCTTATGTGACGGGTGTAAAGTCTGTAATATAAATGGGCAAGAAGAGAGGTCTGACCAGATAATAACCAGTCACTGTTATGTTTTAATTGTAAAAAATCTTATTTGTCTGTCCCAGTCTTCCACCCTGTCGAGTGTTCCTATTGCCACAGTGAGAGTATGATGGGTTTCCGCTATCGCTGCCAGCAGTGTCACAATTACCAGCTCTGTCAGGACTGCTTCTGGAGGGGACATGCCAGCGGTTCCCATAGCAACCAACACCAAATGAAAGAGTATACGTCATGGGTAAGAGAAGGTTCACTGAGCTCAGCAGCTGCACCATACAGAGGCGCACACAAGAATGGACTAACCCAGAGCAAGGCAGGGCCGGCAATGAATGTAGTGAGAGAGGGCGAGAATTACTGTGTTTATGACTCTGCAAGACATTGGTTTATGAATGGCGCACGTGTAAGTATCTAGCTTGGTGCGGGAGGTGTTGTGGACTATGTGCTGGTACTACTCACCGGATAGTATCAGGTATTGTCATTCATCCTCTTATTACAGATCTGTGGCGTCAAAGTTGTAGAATAGACCGGTTGTATGTCTTTGTATGCAATATGACAGTAGAAGTGTGTGAGATGGGTAGAAATAGAAGTCTAAAATTATGGATGTAACTTGTAAGACCCGGTGCTGCTATGCAGGAAACATCCATCCAGCATCTGTTTTAGTCACTGGCTTTTCCATTGGAAATGAGGACAAGGGTTAAAAAAGATGTATAGGCGCCAACATAGAAAATGGGCAAAATGGTGACCGCTTGATGGCAGATTTGGGTCTGGTAAAACACTGCCATGTGCTAGTTTGTAACCATGTAAGTCAATGAACACAATCAAGTTTACCAAGTCGTGAAGAAATTTATAACACTAGTCATAGTTCACTGATCTGTGGAAAAAGACTGGATAAAATGTAGCTTCTAATTACAGAAAATGATATACATTCATTAGATGTGTTTTGCTGTTGACAGAAATCCCCTGCCAAGAAGCTCACTAATGCACTAAGCAAGTCTTTAAGCTGTGCTTCCAGCCGTGAGCCTCTGCACCCCATGTTTCCTGATCAGCCTGAAAAACCTTTAAACCTGGCTCATATTGTGTGAGTATCTAACTTATTGGCCATATACGGCAGCCGTCGCCCCTGTATGCCAGCTCCGCTTTTAGAGGTGTCCTCTGGCACCACAGATCTATAGGTTGCTGGGAATTGTTTGTTAGCCTTGGGTATAAAAGCAAATGCAAATCCTTTGTGTCCCATATCTTTTATGAAGCTGAGCAACATGCTCAAGGTCGACATTCTGAGTGAATAACATGTTTTTTACTTGGTGACCGTAACCATGGGACTGAGGGAATATAGTGAAAACCTCTAATGTACAACGTGTAATACACTTGTTATTGGTGACCTCAATATATCTCGTCAAATGAATAGATTTACATATCCCACTCAATGCCGTATACTTTTTTATCACAAAGAAAGTTATTACATTTGTACCCACCATCAGTAAAGAGCTATAGCTAAAAACTTTGCCCTTATAAAAATCCCAAACTATACATACCGTACATAGAAAACAATTTTGCCTGCTGGGAATATGCTGGGACAAAACCTCTTTAATCTTTTCACGCCTTGGCTATTTCTTGCAATTTTGTTTTAATTTTTTTTTCCCCCCTTCTTCCCAGAGCCATAACTTGTTCATATTTCCATCAATATAGCCATATGAGTGCTTATTTTTTTGCTAAACGAGTTGTACTTTTGAATGGCACCATTGATTTTACCATATAGTGTACCCGAAAGAAAAAAAATTCAAAGTACGGTGAAATTGCAAATAAAGTGCAATTCCACAAGTTTTTTTTTATTATTATTGAATTTACCATGCTCAATGTATAGTAAAATTGACTTGGCAATATGATTCCCCAGGTTAGTATGAGTACGCTGATACTAAACATGTTTTCTGTTTAATTAAGGGGAAAAAATAAATTCCAAAATTTGCGTGAAAAAAGTTTGCGTTTATCACCATTTCCGAGACCCATAACAATTCTATTATTCGGGATCTGGGGCTATGAAAGGACTTATTTTTGAGCCCTGAGCTTACATTTTGATTGATACTATTTTGGGGTAGATACATTGTTTTCATCTCCCCGTATCGCTTCTTATTGCAGTGTTGCGGTGGCCAAAAAAACGTAATTCTGGCGTTATGATTTTTTTTTTCTTGTTTCGCTGTTTACCGATCAGATTAATTTATTTTAATTTTGATAGATCGGACATTTCTGAACACTACAATACAAAATGTGTATGTTTTTGTTTTATTTTCAGTGGGACAAAAGGGGGTAATTTGGACTTTTGTGGGGGGTTTTTTTAATATTTGAAAAAACTTTTTTCTCTTTTTATTGACTTTAGTAGCCTAACAATAGGCTAATATCCATTTAAAGATGAAAATTCTATTATTGCCTTAACTAAAAGGAAACCGTTAATGCTGGTTACAAACAAGCATCAAAAATTAGTAGCATCCATTAGAAAAAATTCAATATCCTATCGAAGATGCCTTATAAATACACAGGGATTTAAACAAGTGGGGAGGGAAGTGGAAAGAAAACCTGAATACTTTCCCTTGCACTTTTTTCGTAATGATACCACCACCTTGCCGTGGAGATTGACACCCTAATGATGCATGCAAGTTGTGGTGCCCCCGCTCATCATCGTCTTGTCCTGGATGGCCCTAGAGACCCCTTACAAGTGGGGAAATATAAACAACCAAATGAAACAATATATAAAGTGACAGTGCAAAGGGTGAGAATATTGGCAGCACCACAATATAACCTACCATAAATGAAAAAAGATTCCAAAGAGTCCAATTAGAAATACAAACATGTGTAGGAGACTTGAAGCTGCGATCATCCGATCGGTGGGCTACACACAGCAGGGCTTCAGCTCTGCTATGTGTAGCAGAAATCACAATCTCCTATTTTATTCCTTCTGCTCCCTTGAGTATTCAGTTTTTGTTTTTTAAACCTGCCATACAGTTCCAGTTATTTGGGCGTTTTAATTTAGTGCGCCCCTTATGCTAATTTTTATGGTCTTTAGATGGGGGTGTTGCTTGCACAATTCTCTTGGGGTGCAAGGTGGAAATCTTTAGTCTTGTCTGAGTAATTAACCCTCTTGATAAAGACCATTAAAATTTGCGTATTGGGTGCGGTAAAAAAACAAAAATGGCCCATATCTCTGGAACTGCGTGATGGATTTAAAACAAACAAACGCATTACTCAGGGGAGCAGTGACCATAAAATGCCAGTGCAAACTGGCCTCTTTTGATCCGATGATGGGTCTTCTTTCAGTCTATGAGAATTGTGTAAACTGTTACCAGGGTTAGGATAATGTGACCTTAATTCCCTTTAAGACAGTCAAAAAATAACTTTCTATATTGTATAATGTAGGCTCAGATGGCCGGAGCTCTGTCTCTGCACTGTGTTTCTATCTTTTTATATACTGTATACATTTTATATGCCATTGTTCTTTATGTTTGTTTTTATTATTTCTGTACATTGCCATGGAGGTTAATCTACAAATATATCATCTCATTTTCCAGATTTGTTTTTTTATAAATATATGTACTCAATATTTAATTTGTGTCTATAACTCTGTACTTTCTTTTCTGCCGTCAAAAAGGGACACTTGGTGAGTATTGTGACCTGCGACCATTCTAGCTGGAGATCACTGCCATGCTCATCGTTAGTCTATAGATCGTGCATTGTGTTCAGCATCCATTGACATTTACGGTACTTTCCTTCCTTCTCCTGCACACAGTTTCATATACACTCATTCATTCTTCTTCCGTTTTTTCATCTATGCTTGACCCCTTAGTTGTACAAAATGTAATAGTACGTTGTGAAAATATCCCACGCACAGGATTTTTTTAATTTTTTTTTTACAAATTATATGCAGGAAATGGCTTATTTCTTCTGATGTCAGTTTTATTACGTACCGTAAGATGTGTGCACATGTTGAATATTTGCATCAGATTTTTCTGCAGCCAAATCCAAAGTGTTGGCAGGAAAACGTTTGCAGAAAATTCACGTGTTTTTACGTGCTTTATTGATACTTTTTTTTTTTTTTTTTTACATTTGAATGGGTGAATAGGCGAAAAGCATGGCAAATACACTGGAAGAACTGGAACGATGCGGATTTGAAAAAACGCTTTGATGCTTTAAATCTACAGGAAAAAATAAGGAGCATGTGCATGAGAATTCCGAAATCTCATTGTCACGGGGGCTTAGTTCAACTAAGGCTGAAAGACCCGGGGCCCCTGTGGTGTCCCTTTACTAGGTGAAACCCTGTCTGACCCTCAACCCAGGGTTTTTGCAGAAGGTGCAAATGCCTGAGCCTCCGACCTTTCCTTATCTCCTGCTCAGCCCTGCACTTAACCCTCCACCCTCCACCCAGTGAGAAGTCACCACCAAAGCTCCCACACAAATAATGACAGACAGGGAGAACTTAAACTGCACTGCGCCGCACACACACAGGAATAAACAGTAATGTGAACAGGGCACAACTAAACACAAATATGGGAAGGAGAAAGGATAACGACGGATCATACGACACCAGATATGAATCTCTCTCTCTTGAACACCTCCACTCCAGACCGGAACCACTTGGTATGAAACACAAGCTATAATCGGCGACGCCCATAGGCCAGCATGACTATTTAAAGACCGTGGGCGTGACTAACCATCCAACCTGGTCTCCAGCAGGATTAACCCCCGAGAGCCTGAAGATCAGGCCGGCGCCACTGAGGCTATAGTGGCTGGAGGTGGAACTACCTCTGCCTGCCGGATGCTGTGGTGTGAACAGCGTCCGACATGACAGTACCCCGTCTTCTACGAGGGACCCCAGGGCCCTCAAGACTCATAGGACCCGGCTTGTCCGGATGACGACGGTGAAAAGAACTGACCAGCCGATCCGCATGTATGTCTGAGGCTGGAACCCAAGACCTCTCCTCTGGACCATACCCCCGCCAGTGCACCAAATACTGAAGAGTACGGCGTACTACTCGAGAGTCCACTACCTTGGCGACCTCGAACTCTAACTCGCCATCCACCATGACTGGAGGTGGCATCGGCGTTGTGTCCACAGAGCCTACCACCTTTTTCAATAAAGCCCTGTGAAACACGTTGTGTATCTTGTACACTGCGGGAAGTTCCAACCGATAAGCCACTGGGTTAATGATGGCAGAAATCCTAAAAGGCCCAATAAACCTTGGACCCAGTTTTAAAGAAGGGATTTTGAGTTTTATGTTCTTCGTAGCTAACCACACCCATTCACCCACACACAGGTCCGGACCTGGCACGCGTCTACTGTCAGCCACCCGTTTGTACCTGGCACTCATGCTCAACAAACGCTGTTTCACCCGCCTCCAGACTGATGACAATTGGGCTCCTAGCTGATCCTCCTCCGGGACACCCCCGGAGTCACCCTGACGTAAGGTACAAAACTGAGGATGTTGACCGTACACACAAAAGAATGGAGACTCTCCTGATGACTCTTGGCGGTGATTATTTAATGCGAATTCGGCCAGAGGAAGGAAAGTAGACCACTCCTCCTGGTTGTCGGACACAAAGCATCGTAAATACTGTTCAAGATTTTGGTTCATGCGCTCAGTTTGTCCATTAGACTGTGGATGAAACGCCGATGAATGTGACAACTTGATCCCCAACCTTGAGCAAAAAGCTTTCCAAAACCTCGCCACAAATTGCGTACCCCTATCAGATACTATGTCAGACGGTACTCCGTGGAGTCTGACCACCTCCTTCACAAATACCTGAGCCAACGTCTTAGCATTGGGCAAAGAGGACAACGCCACAAAATGCGCCATCTTTGAAAAACGGTCAACCACCACCAGGATGACCGTGTTCCCTGCCGAGGCTGGCAAGTCAGTGATAAAATCCATGGAGATTTCTGTCCATGGCCTATTGGGTACCCCCAGAGGCTGTAGCGTGCCAGCAGGACGGGTTCGGGGTGACTTAGCCCTAGCGCACGTGATGCAAGCTGCCACGTACGAGACCACGTCCTGCCGGATTTTGGGCCACCAGAAACGACGCGATACCAGCTCTAAGGTGCCCTTCACCCCTGGGTGACCAGCCAGTACCGAATCGTGGTGTTCCTTCAACACCTTAGGCCGAAGATGCAGGGGTACAAATGATTTGTTGGCGGGAAGTCCTGGTGGTACCTCCTCTTGGGCCTCGGCAATCTCCGCCTCTACCTCAGTCGTGAGAGCCGAGACCACTACCCCTTTCTGGAGGATGGGTACCGGCTCTTCCCGAGGTTCTCCCCCCGGAAAACACCTAGACAAAGCATCCGCCTTGGTGTTTTTAGCCCCGGGACGGTACGTCACAAGAAAATTGAAACGAGTAAAAAAACAATGCCCAGCGAGCCTGCCTAGGAGACAGACGCTTGGCCGACTCCAGGTAGAGCAGATTCTTATGGTCGGTGATAACTGTGACCTGGTGAGCCGCCCCCTCCAAGAAGTGTCGCCATTCCTCAAAAGCCAGTTTGATGGCCAACAACTCCCTGTTGCCGATATCATAATTCCGTTCGGCCGGCGACAACTTCTTGGAGAAGTAGGCGCATGGATGCATCTCGCTCAAGGACGAGCCTTGAGACAGTACTGCCCCCACTCCCACCTCCGACGCATCAACCTCTACCACAAAAGGTTTAGACACGTCTGGTTGCACCAGAATGGGGGCTGAAGCAAAACTATTCTTCAGACGCTCAAATGCACGTATAGCCACCTCAGGCCAGTTCGCCAGATCGGCACCCTTTTTTGTCATGTCCGTGAGCGGTTTGGCGACAGTCGAAAAGTGTTTTATAAATTTCCTATAATAATTCGCAAACCCCAGGAACCGCTGGAGTGCTTTCAGACTCTCCGGCCTCTCCCATTGCAACACCGCTTGCACCTTAGCGGTGTCCATTTTAAAACCAGCTGCGGACACAATATATCCCAAAAAGGGCAACTCCTGGACAAAAAATAAACATTTTTCCAGCTTAGCATAGAGCTGGTTCTCCCGGAGCAACTGTAACACCTGCCTAACATGCTGCAAATGAGTGTCCCGATCGCTAGAATAAATGAGGATATCATCCAGGTATACAATCACAAATCTCCCCAGGACATGAGCAAAGACATCATTAATAAAATGTTGGAAAACGGCAGGCGCGGTGGTCAACCCAAACGGCATAACCAGACTCTCAAAATGACCCTCAGGAGTGTTAAACGCCGTCTTCCACTCATCCCCCTGACGGACCCTTATGAGGTTATACGCCCCCCTGAGGTCCAGCTTGGAAAACCATTTTGCCCCCGCTACCTGGTTGAACAAATCCGGGATCAACGGCATTGGGTAGGGATCACGGATAGTAATCTGGTTTAA
The DNA here is from genome assembly GCF_039654945.1 of Dendrobates tinctorius. Classification (NCBI taxonomy): domain Eukaryota; kingdom Metazoa; phylum Chordata; class Amphibia; order Anura; family Dendrobatidae; genus Dendrobates; species Dendrobates tinctorius. The sequence goes on from NW_027361749.1 coordinate 11,817,986, forward strand.
CTCTCGGAAATCCAGACACGGGCGTAACCCCCCATCTTTCTTCTTAATGAAGAAAAACCCCGCGGCTACAGGCGAGGACGAAGGCCGGATGTGACCTTTGCTCAGACTCTCCGCGATGTAGTCTTTCAGAGCTTGTCTCTCAGGACCAGAAATATTAAACATCCTGGCCTTAGGTAATTTGGCCCCGGGTTTTAGCCTAATAGCACAGTCATAGGCTCTATGTGGAGGCAGTTCTGAGCAACCCTTCTCAGAGAAAACATCCGCGAAATCCTGCAAAGCCTCCGGCAGGCTGGGCGTCACGGCGGACACACATGTGGCCAAGCAATTGTCTTGGCAGAAACCACTCCATTGTACTATGTCCTGAGTTTTCCAATCAATTACCGGGTTGTGCCTGGACAGCCATGGAAAACCCAGGACCATTTGTGCTGGGAGATTACGGAGGACCCTACATGTAACCGACTCAGAATGTAGGACCCCAATGTGGAGTTTCACCTCTGCCACAAACTCAGTAATCTCCCCTTGAGGGAGGGGAACAGCATTAATGGTCACCACCTGTATGGGCTGAGGAAGTTTTTCAATCTTAAACCCGGCGGTGTGTGCAAACTCCTCATCTATGAGATTGGTGGCGGAACCGCTATCCACAAACACTGATATAGGTAGCTCTCTGCCGGCGACAATAACCTTGGCAGGGAGCATACATTGAGATACCATCATGGAGGATATGCATACGCTCAGTTGGGTCTCCTCCATACCCTCTGAGCTTAACAGTTTTCCGCCGGTGTGACCCTCTTAGGTAGTACCGGGCAAACGTTAACATAATGACCACCTTTACCACAGTAGAAACATGCTCCGGACTTCCGGACTCCCGGAGCGCGAGGCCGAACCTGTGCCACGCCAGCAATCTGCATAGGTTCAGGGGACTCATCTACTTCAACCACACCTGCACCTCTGTTTTCCCCCAGAGGTAGCGTCTCCTGTGCCCCCTGACGAAAACGGCGATCAATACGTATCACCAAACTCATGGCAGACTCCAATGATGCCGGAGTCTCATACATCAGGAGGGCTTGTTTCACCCTCCCTGATACCCCATGAATAAACTGGCTCCGCAGTGCTGGGTCATTCCACTGTGTGTCTACAGCCCAGCGGCGAAATTCCGAACAATAGTCTTCTGCCAAGCGCTCCCCCTGGCGGAGGGCGTGGATTTTAGATTCCGCTAGAGCCAGTCGGTCAGGGTCATCGTAAATGAGCCCGAGGGCAGAAAAAACATTATCGACCGAATGAAATGTAGCAGAGTCAGGTGGTAAGGAAAATGCCCATGCTTGGGGGTCACCACTCAGTAATGACAACACCAGCCCTACTCGCTGGGCCTCATTACCTGAGGATATTGGCCGCATGCGGAAGTATAATTTGCAGGCCTCCCGAAATACGACAAATTTGCTGCGATCGCCTGAAAATCGTTCTGGCAGCGGAAACTTCGGCTCTGCACCGATACCTGCAGATGCCGTTTGCACCTTTGCTACTACCAGGCCCTGCTGCTGAACTGCCCCATTCAACTCGGAGACCTGTATGGACAGCGCTGCCAACTGGCGGGTTATGGAATCTAATGGATCCATGGACTCCTGAAAAAATGTGGGCCGATTATAATGTCACGGGGGCTTAGTTCAACTAAGGCTGAAAGAGTCGGGGCCCCTGTGGTGTCCCTTTACTAGGGGAAACCCTGTCTGACCCTCAACCCAGGGTTTTTGCTGAAGGTGCAAATGCCTGAGCCTCCGACCTTTCCTTATCTCCTGCTCAGCCCTGCACTTAACCCTCCACCCAGTGAGAAGTCACCACCAAAGCTCCCACACAAATAATGACAGACAGGGAGAACTTAAACTGCACTGCGCCGCACACACACAGGAATAAACAGTAATGTGAACAGGGCACAACTAAACACAAATATGGGAAGGAGAAAGGATAACGACGGATCATACGACACCAGATATGAATCTCTCTCTCTTGAACACCTCCACTCCAGACCGGAACCACTTGGTATGAAACACAAGCTATAATCGGCGACGCCCATAGGCCAGCATGACTATTTAAAGACCGTGGGCGTGACTAACCATCCAACCTGGTCTCCAGCAGGATTAACCCCCGAGAGCCTGAAGATCAGGCCGGCGCCACTGAGGCTATAGTGGCTGGAGGTGGAACTACCTCTGCCTGCCGGATGCTGTGGTGTGAACAGCGTCCGACATGACACTCATTCACTTTGCAGTAAAATGCTACATTTTGGCCGTGGCAAATACACAGCGTGTGAACAAGCCCATTGATTCAATTTGACATTTTTAGAGATTAATGATTACCTATAAAATTAACATTACATGTTGAAGATTATAATAAAATATTATTAATGGTGTTGTCTAATGAAAACATATTATCCCACCGCTGGTAACCGCACCAATTGGGAGATCGGCGCCATTTTCTCCCCATTACAAAATGCAGCGCCAGTTCAGAACCTGAATGCCGCAGCTCCATTTGTTTTCTATGGGCCTGATGCAAAAATGCCAGTGCAGCACTTGGCAGCCCCATATGTAAAGAATGGAAAAGTGGTTGAGCATGTGCACTCCCGCTCTATTCTAAAGAGATCCAATCAACTGGACCTCAGCAATCAATAATTTATTACGGGGTAACATATATGCCACCAGATTTGTAGTACCTCATCAGAGAACAGCATAATGATGGGGACCATGGTTCTAGCGCTTGGTCACTTACTTGGCTGCTTGGTGTCAGTTTTGATAAAACACTATTTTATTAATAGATTATCACTAAATACTGAACTTGCAGAATGATGACTTGTATCCATGAGTTCTCGGTCGCTTGCAGCTTAATTAATACCTGTGCACAGTGTAGAAAGAAAGCTGTCAATCATTGATGTGGGTGGTGTGACAGGGTCACTGGCACAGTATATGAGGATAGATATGTGGGACTGCGCGTAATGGCGTCAGTGATGTGAAACCAGAGTATTTTCCTCCAGCATACTATGTGTTGTGAGCGTTAAGTTAAAGTTGCAGACATGGGCTGGTTTTATGTGGATATCTATAGAATGGGTGGGAGGATGCCCACCTTATCTCCACCTGCAGAGTCGGCACAGCCGTGTGCTACCAGGACCTGTGTGATGTCAGTCATCTGATCAGTCACATGGTCTCGGTTTAAATAGCTGGACTTGAGAGGCAGTCGGTGTGTTGTTGTTATGATTAGGTCACCGAGGAGGATAACCGGGAAATAAGCTAGGCAATCAGAACACCAGAAAGGTTGGTAACTTAGCGGATTGCAGACCCCTACACCTAACAACACAACTAGAAGTAGCCGTGGGATGTACCTACGATGCCCTAGACGCCTCGGCACAGCCAAAGAGTTAACTAAGCCTAAAGCAAGAAAGGGGAAAGCTAAACTGCCCCGGAGCAGAACCCCAAAGTAATAGCCCCCAAACATATATTGCCGGTGAGACAAGATGAGGCACAAACACAGGCAGAAAATGGAGTAAGCAAATGATGGGGCCCAAACTGTCTAGATAGCACAGGACAGAAAAGATACTGTCTGCAATCATGCAAAAACCCTAAAAAAATCCAACACGTCTGATATGCAAAAATACTGAGACCACACAACCTCTCCCCCACTAGATCAGCATTCTGGTGTGAACTGGAAGCAAAATCAAAGACACTGCTGTAACAGGGGATTAGCAATACTGAACAGACTGACATAAGCTGTGACATATGGAGCGGGGTCCATCACCGTTCCCAGCAGGGAACAGTGCTGAACCCACAAAGCGAAGCAGAAAGCAGAGAGAGACAAAACTGGATGAAATGCAAAAAGATTCCAGCAAACAAATAACTTATCTGAACGATGCAGGACCAAGCAGGGGACAAGCAGATTTCAAGATGCACAGGAAGAAAAACAAATCACCAGCAGCAACTGAGGGAAGCTTGCTCACTTAAATCTTCCCAGTCTGTAAGACCTGACTTCCACTCATCGTCTTCAGGTGATGGACTTCTATCAACCCGACCAGCTCCACTACCCGCAGCCACCACCAGAGGGAGCCCAATCTCAGAAGTCAGGTTGAGTGTTCACAACAGTTGTAGTTTGGAGAGGAAAGACTCCAAACAGCAGCTCCAGGTGGAGCTGAAGACTCATGGTGGTCTGGACTTTGCTATACGTTATCTTTTTTTTTGTTTTCCCGTTATGCCGGAAAGGCTATGTTTACTTTGCTGAACCCTGCTTCGGTTTATACTGTTCCACAATAAACCAGCAGGTGATTTACCACAAGAAGCATTCGTGTGTCTACCATTGGAAAGCAGCTGAGTGAGTCAGACCCTCAGCAGTCAGAGAACTGGTAGGTCTGCAACAGATAAAACAGTGATTTTATCAAAACCACAAACGCAGCCTACTAAATGACACATCACTGGAATTGGGGTCTTTTTTTTTTCTTACATCATGTTGCTCTTAGATGGGGCAGCAAATATCTGATGAAAGCTTCCCTTTAAGAAAGTGTTAACATTTAGGATTGATTAAGTCTGTATGATTTCTTTTTTTTTCTTCTCATAAAAAAGAAAACAATTAAAAGGGTTTATAGTACCGTAATTAGTAACAGAGCGCTATGCAGACTTTCAAGTAGCTGACATCAGCTGTCCACGGCACAGTACTTGACCAATAGCAGCCGTAGTTGTATTGCATGAAGAACATTCGGATGCCAACCCTCTGACACAGCATGTAATGTGAAGAACTCGAGCAGCCTGTGACCATCACAGAGATCCGCGAGCACAGGAAAGCCGAAACTGGAGCTGCCTAATGTAATGTAATATGGCGGCAGCGCAGAGGAGTTTTACTTCCGTGGACTGGTTATTGTATCAAGTATTCTGTCTCTGCACGACTTCCATTGAAGAATGACACCATTAGGGAGTCGTACATTATATTCTGTGCAATGTTCGACAAGCTATGAATCTAAAGAGTTACTTTTCTTGTAGGCCTCCAAGACCAGTTACCAGCATGAACGACACGATATTTTCTCACTCCGTTCCCTCAGGAAGCTCCTTCACCAACAAAATGTAAGTATCAGTCATGTACACACATAAGCAATGTGCATTATATACCTGTAGTTGTACGGTGGATTAGTAATTGGATGCTCAGCTCACTTGTCACTTTGTTTGCGGCGTCTAAGTCTTAGGCTTCTTTTACATTTACCGTCTTTTTGCTGGCCATATTTGCAGCCCCAATAGATTTCTATGGGGCCGCAAAATCGGCCCGCAAAAATTCCACGGTGCGCCGTGTGCTGTATGGCCATGAGGGCCGTATTTGCGGCTGTGAAAAAAGATGAAATCTGCTCAATCTTTTTCACGGCTTACAGACACGGCCCCCATTATGGGGCCGCAAAAACAACGGAAGTTTGTTTTTGCGGTGCACTGTCACATCAGGTTTTGCGGAACACTGTTTTTTTTCCAATACTTTTTCCATAGTATTGGAAACCTTAAAAACGACGATCCACAAGTTTTTGCGGCAGACCGTGAAAATTGCAGCGATACGGCCCGCGAAAATGGCCTGGAATAATGGGCCGCAAAAAACCTGGTAAGTGTAAAAGAAGCCTTTTCTATATAACTATGGTACAAATCTTACAGTACTGTATGGATAGATCTGTCTATTTCTTGCGCGTGGAAAGGGAATATAATGCAGACAAGAACTGCGGGCCCAACTCATCACAGCTTTTTCAACAGAAATCTGGCATAAAAAGATTTGAAAAGTCACTTTTGGGCAACATGAGGTTGTGCAAAAATGTTGTGACTTTTGGCATTTTCATGCCATTTCCACCCAGCGCCTGCCAAAGTGAGCAGTGCAGGGGTGAGAAGACCCCCACTTGTCAAATTTACGATGAGCAGCAGCGTTCCTGATGCTACAAATCTTACTCCAGTCCCATGTGCCTCTTAGTAAATCAAGTGCCCCACACTCCATTTTGCCTCTCATCAAGACCAGTGCGGGGGCCTCAATGTTTAAAGAAGTTGTGCAGTTTTAGCCTACAAGTCTGCGTCACTTTATGACTGCGGATTTGTAAATCCTCACATTGTGAGTATTTTCTGGTAACGAGTGGTCATGTGACTGCAAGTATGCGGTTTGCACAATTTCAGCCACATTCCAACTAGACTTTATACACTTGCATTGAGCAAGGCCATATACAATCTAGTTGGCACGTGACTCCATGTATGCAAATCGCATACTTGTGGTCGTGCCCCCTCCTCTCCCGGCACCAGGGAACCCTCAAGACAACCCCTTTAACCTAATGCCAAAGCTATGAATGCAAACTATGCTGCAATACATTAGTGCGTGCTGCATGCTTTGGCTTCTGTTTTGAGACCATCGGGCTCTTACTGCATTTTCAGCTTGTATTCTGGGTATTTTATGAAGATGCGGTAGTAGAAGATGATCTTTGGATCCACAATAGTACTTGTGACATTTTCTTGTAACATAACCATGGACTCCACTGTTTAACTCATTCAGGTTACCAGACAATGTAAGTGTAACTAGTGGCATCACTGACGAGCATTCTCTGATACAGATGTATGTGTGTCAGCTGCAGAACATCCCACGGTCAGTATGAGAGAACTAAACCACTAACCGCCTTAGTTCAGTAGGCCGTACACTAAACCATTAGCATCTGGAACTGGTTAGATGCGTCTAGATAGGCCATGATGGCAGCTTCGTAACGTTACCATAGACTGCATGTCGTATTTTTTATAGTGACATTATTTGATGTCACCGGTGACTCCTCTGAAAGCAAACAGTTGGTGAGTGTTGCGTCAGATTGAATATTTTCACGGTTGGACTTCGTATTTCTTTATAGCACAAGTAAAGATGAGTTTGAGTTCAATAATTATTCATCATTTGTAATCAATGGCAAACCTGTATACAGGATACACATTTTATTCTGTATTTGTTCTTTACAGTAATGTATTAAAGGGAATCTATCATTAGGTTTCTGCTTCATCTTCTGGGAGTAGCATGATGTAGGGACAGAGACCTTGATTCCAGCAATGTTTCACTTACTGGGCTGCTTGCTGCAGTCTTGAAAAAACACTATCTGCTGCAGATCTCGCAGTTCTCTGAATGATGAGGTCTGTATATTCCCACCCACACCACGGATTGAATACTTTGTGTACACTGTGCATAGGCAGAAATTTGCCGATCAGTGCTGGGTACAGGGTTATACAGAGCTCATGTAGATTGTCGATTACATGGCAGCAGGTTTAATGGTACTATAATGATAATTTCCTGCTGATAAAACAGCTACTTTTATCAAAACTGCAGCAAGCAGCCCAGTAAGTGACACATCACTGAAATCAGGGTCTCTGGCTGTATATTATGCTGCTCTCAAATAAGGTGAAATACCTTGGTGACAGATTCCCTTTATGATTATTTTGGATATGCAATGTGATTAAGATTTAGTAGGATAAAAGGAACCTAAAAGCTGCCACGCACTGAAGTACGACATCGCTTTTTAAAAACCGAATGTCGCCACTTCCATCACGTATACTAAAAATGAGCCTCATAAATCCTGAAACAGATGTATGCAAGTTGGGGAAAATGTCTTTGTCCTATAAGGCGTGATTTGCTCTATACCAGCAGATCTGAAGGAATAATTGGCCAGAGACTAAAAGAGATCTGTTGGAAAACTGCCTCCTCTTTCTGCTTGATGTGACATCTGTATTACCAGGCAATAATATAAGTAGCTAAAGTAGATAAAAAAAGAAAGTGGTTAGTAAATGCAGACAGCATGTTTGCCATGGTATTCTGATTTATCCATTGTTTAATTGATCTTACCTGGTATCTGACATTGACTGGAAGAAGCCTGTATTGGATTATAGTATCAAATATTAAAGAGTAACCGTCAGGTTAATTTATTCATAAATCAATACTACATGTGAAAATAAGAACCTATGTAATATATCTTATTAGAATAAGATATCTATGTAATGTAGCTTATTAGAACCCTGAACTGATCATTCAATCTCAAAATTCTGAATTCATGGGGAAAAAAAATCTCTCTTCTGTAAAACAGATTTTCCCATTACTGAGCTAGGAGATGACAGTTGGTGCTCATGAACTTCTATGGAGAACTGTAACTTGCTTCAGGAGAACTTGCAGCAGAATTCCAATGTCTGCTTCCAGCTCCTCCCTCCATAGAATATTAAAAGAACCAAATGTCGTGTCTTATTTCCGTAATGGTGAGATTTGTCTTCACTGAATATAGATTTTGCAGATTTTACCTGGGAATTGAGAAAGAAAGATCAATTCAAGTAGAGAACAAAGCAACATTCTCTTAAAATATCTTACAGTTTCCTATTTTCATGTGCACTATTGACTTCTGAAAATAAATAAAACTGTTAAGGCCCTGTCACACTAAGCGATTTTGTGACACATCAGCGATCTCTCCAGCGAGATCGCTGTGTGTGACGGGGATCAGCGACCGGCCCCCCTGCCGGTTATTGCTGATCGTGCTTGAGCGGCCTGGGTCATTTTTTCGATCGCTGGTCTCCCGCTGGCCAGCGCGCATCGCTGCGTGTGGCAGCGAGAGATCAGCGACGCTGGTTGCTAATGTAAACGGCGGGTATCCAGGAGCCGCGGCTCCTGGATACCCGCTGTTTACCTTAGAAACCGGCGTACACGCTGGTTTCCAAGGTAAACGTCTGGTATCCAGGAGTCGCGCGGCTCCTGGATACCCGACGTTTACATTAGCAACCAACGTCTATGTGACAGCTCACCAGCGATCAGCCTAACCGATGTCCCAGCGATCCCATCATGTCCGATCGTTGGTGGGATCGCTGGGACATCGTTTAGTGTGAAGGGGCCTTTGCTCTTTAAATACTCCAGGTGCAACTGTAACCTCTGCACCGCCTGAAGGTGTGTTCCTTTGCACCGCCTGAAGGTGTGTTCCTTTGCACCGCCTGTAGGGTGTGTTCCTTTGCACCGCCTGTAGGGTGCGTTCCTTTGCACCGCCTGTAGGGCGTGTTCCTTTGCACCGCCTGTAGGGCGTGTACTGTTGCACCGCCTGTAGCTGTGTTCCTGCCTACTCTCATTAGTACTACACGCCCATTAGAGCTTATGTTTGTCCTTTAATGCAGACATCTGGATAATGTGTTTTATGTGCACTTTGCATGTGTTTTTTAGTTCATTCTAGCTAGGGTGATAAACATAAATGCTGTTTAGCTAGATATTTGGATTTGTCATGAAGTTTATGACTAGCATTGTTAGGCTTTTGTTCACACGTCCAGTTGTCATCCATTTTAAAGGAAATCTTTCAACAGGTTCTTGCTTTTTAATCTGACAGCAGCTTGATATAGGGCAAGTGAGCCTAATTCCAATGATGTATCACTTAGTTTACTGGGTGCAGCAGTTGTGACACAATCAGAGCTCTTAGATGCAGTAGAATGTATCAGAGCTGAGAAATCGAACCACGCCCACAACCAGGTCCTCTATGTACAATGTATACTGACAGTGAGCTGCTTATCACAGAAGTGGGCAGGGTCAGACCAGGGCTCACACACTGCTGTAGTCCAACAGTGATTATCTCCTAGTGATAAAACCTTGATTGTATGTAATCAGCAGCGCCCAGTCAAAAAAGGGACATATGGCTGAATTCAGTGCCTCATACAATCCTCACATTACATAGCACGGGATCCTGTATAAGAAAAAATACATTAAAATTGGGTCAAAAACGGATGCACGCTTTGATTTCTGTTTTGCACATGGTATTGTTTTCTATTTATAATCGACTCATTTTTTTCTGGAGGTTTCTCTGCCCACCTCTAGTGTTCTGGGCATGTGCAGTGCTAAAAAACAGATCAGTTAATGGATGACATAACAGACAACCATCCGCTATAATCCGTTTCCTATAGACTTTAATGGAAAATGGATCAAGTGATTAGTCATTTCTTTGGTCAGGATCAAATCTAAGGACAAGATCTGCTTGGGGTTTTTATGTTTTCTCTGTGTTTGATTAGGTTTCCTACCTTTTCTCTGGTTTGCTCCCACACTTCATAGACATATTGATAATGGATTTACATTGTGAATTCAAATGGTGACAGTGAGAGATGTAAAGCAGGTCAACATAAGAGCAAAATGATCTGGGCAAATCGGATGTGCTGTGTTCTGGATAGTTTCATTTAATACCCCAAAGGTTTGATTACTATGCAAATGTTAAAGTCATCATTATCTTCCCTCTTCCAATCAATAGTCGCCTTTCTGCTCCCAGTCGGTCTTTGTTGACATGACTGAAGTCATGACATCACAGCAGCAGCACATTCACTGCAGCCAATCACTTGACTCAGTGGTCATGCAGAGGTAAACATCATGACACTTGAGACCAGTGATTGGCTGCAGCAGTCACATGCTGTAGTTGTGACATCTCCCCTGCTGCGTTGTGAAAAAAGACTGGCCGGGGGAGTGGTGAAGAGCGGCCGCTGTAGTAGCTGGGGGTAAGTTATGATGATCATGTTCTTTTCATTTGGGTCCTGCCATTCGGCCTTCGGAGTATTCTGTTTTGGGGAAAAAAACCTTTTCAAGTTGGGGTAGAGAGTAATACTAATATTATTAAAAAACAATGGCGGTAGATATGAAAACTTTTATATTTACTGCGTATTGTGAGCGATATGGATTTTCTACACTTTGTGACACCTTTCTAGTCCACTACAGATTCATTGGTTCTGTGATTGTCCTCTGGTGTTTAGTAGGCCTCAGCAGTCTTGGTTACTGATTGGACTGGTCACATGACTAATACGGCATGTGATTTGCATCTTAAAGGGGTTATCCACTTTCAAGAAAGTGGACCCCAAAGTGTGTAAAATACCTAAAATAACAAACTCTGAGTAGTGTCTGCCAGCACCTCCACATGGTTCCCCTCCTCCCACCATGCGGGGATGCCGACTTACTCACCTCCCAGGACGCAGCAGCTTCCTCACGCAGGTAGGTCCACTTCCTCCCTTGTGCATACCGCACAGTGCTCCGACAGCGTGCCTACTGTGCGCTCCCAGGTTCTTAAAGGGGCAACACATACACATGTTAAAATGCTAACAGCTGAGAGGCATTTAGTTAATGTGTGCACATGCAAGGTGTCTCCCAGCCAATAGCTGGTAGGTGTCTTGTGTAAAAGGCACCCTCCTCAATTGGGAGGTGCCTGAGCAAATCCTATAGTTTGAATTAGGTGGTTTGTAGTGTGCAACTGTATGTTGCCAGGTCCTCGTCCCTATTCTATTATTACTGTTCCTGTGTTCCCATAGTTTATTATAAAAGTTATTACCGTATTCCGTGTCCCATTAGTCCAGTATAGTTTTTTCGTGTTCCTGTCACCGCTGCGGTGGCATCCTGTTCCTGAAACTGCGTCTGCGGTATCTGTACCCAAACCCTGGTCCCGGTGCGGCCAGTCCAATGTCCGTTGTTCCTGGTCCTACTGCGGCCAGCTCTAGAACTGTTCCTGATATCTACAGGTGTGATCAAGAACCTATCTTCTACTGTATATTAAAGCTGTCCATACAGTCCGTGAATCTCTGGTTGTGTCTAGTCAGTGACCTCGGTCACCTCTCCCCTGTTCCCTGGGATTGGCAGCTGTAGTAAAGGCACCTGCCTAGGAGTGGTACCTGGCAGCTATCTGCAGCCCGTCTGTCTCCACCATCAGGAGCTCCTAGGCATGTCCGGCCCTATGGCACAGTGAGTCCACAAACCACTTGCGCCACCTGTGGGCATGAAACTCTGCAGGAGTGAAGACGTGTCACGGGTGCACGTCACCACCCTAGCCAGTCACTGAGCTCAGTGCTTGTACTGTGAGCTCAGCGTTGCATGAGTCCTCAGCTCGAGCCGCTGAACTCAGTGACTGCCTAGAGTAGTGACATGCACTGTTGACGAGACTTTTCTGCTACAGCCAAAATACCAAGACTGGAGTAGCTGCCTGGAGCTGGTGGTGGACCCAGGGAATACCTGCTGAGCTATTTTAAGTATTTAAAGGGAACCTGTCCGCAGGATTGTGCTCAGTAACCTACAGACAGTCAGGTCGGCGCCATTATACTAATTACAATGATACCTTGGTTGATGAAATCCGTCTTGTGGTTGTTGTGTAATCTTTATTTTCAGTTTTCAGTTAATGAGATTCTGGTGCTGTGGGGGGGTCTTTATGTGGTGCACTGCTTAAACATTCATCTGTTTGGCTTCTGACAGGTCACTGATCCCTCACTGACCTGTCCCCTATTTTAAATACTGCGCTTGCATAGTTAATATGCTCTTTACAAAAAAGCAATGTAACTCCTGCCATTTTAAGAACTTTTTTTTTTACAACAAAGTGTAAGGTAGCGCTGTCATTCAAGGTTGGGGACACTCGCTTGGCAGCCAAATAATCACGTCCGGCACGGGTTTTCCATAAAACAATAACATTCCATGCAGTTTATTCAGTCATCATAAACCCACAGCAGCAACATAAAGTTCTTATAAACAGCATAGCGTCCATGACAGAGCCTCACTCTGTTATCACTGTGGTCACACAGGCTACGCAATGTCCAGTGCTCAGGCTCTTCAGCCTCACAGATCTCACCCCGTCAGGGTTACCTCATGGCTGCTTCAGCTCACTGCAGACGTTCATTCCCTCCAGGGAACTATCAGACGCTTGCAGCCATTACTCACAGCCTTCACGTGCTGTCAGGCAGGAAGCCCCATCTCCCAGCAGGACCTTCCACAACGGACCAACCGGGTCCAAGCATTTACCCATGTGACCTACCCTGGCCACCTTATATGGTCCGTAGCCACGCCCACCGGGTCACATGGCCACGACCTCATCACAGGTCCTTCACACTCACATAGTCCTTCACTACCAGTGCCCTCAGACACACCCCTGGGTGGATTTGTAGGTAGCTGGTTCCACCCATCTCTCCAGCTACCTGAAGACTTCCTTAAGACATTGACATGGAACCTCAGCAGTATCACTGCTTATCAACACATACACAAGTCTTCATCTCAAGGCCACCCACCTTGAGATACATTATGATCATTCAGCATAATACTCCTATCAGGACACTGGAAATGCTTATACCCTTGTCCTGGGACACCCACACAGCGCCCCCTAGCGGACACAGTGGTCACTACACCACAAAAGCTATAATTCTAAATAGCATGAAAACAGCATATTAGCTGCCTGCCTGATGAACATGATTTTTTTTTCTAAACCATAATTCTATGCAGCATGTAAAATAGGGGGCAGGTCACCGAGGAATGTAAGCAGAGCACCACATGAAGACCCCCCCACAGATTTCATCAACCAAGGTATCATTTTAATCAGTATAACAGCGTCAGCCTGACACTGAGTAGGTTTCTGAGCACAATCCTGTAGATAGGTTCACTTTAACACAGTTTGGGGTCCAATTTATTACAAGTGGACAACTTCTTCAAAATGAACATTTTCAATATTTGAGCTTTTAAAAATTATTATTTTTCATAGATATACAGTACTACTCCTCTAATGGGAAACACTACAAGAATCAGTTGATCTATTTGGGGCATGCTCTTGGAATTCTACTGATCACCAAAATAATAGTACCCTGTAGCAGCTGCTACATGAAAAAAGTGTTAGGTGATACCCATGATTAGTTTTTGACGAATATGCGTTTTTAGGGCATTTTCCGCGTTTCGGTAAATACTTTCGTCAAGGTGACTACTTTAGTCTACCGAAACACGCATTGGTGTGGGCGCCACACTTACTATCAGGATCCTACACAAGTATATACCTATATGATTTTCTTTGAACCTAGTCAAATTACCGCTATTGCTATACATATTACGCTATGCACATTTAGCACTTTATTTATTAATTCAGCTTTATATTGAGGCCAAAGTAACCAAACCAGAATCCGAGTGTCTGACAGCTAAAAATCCCACTGCTTCCTGATTATTTCTCACATTGGCCTGACAGTGGATTTCCGATAAGAATCTCATGTCCGTGGTCGGCTCCATTACCTAATTCCTTTTGAACATCTTTTTATTACCTAGATATAAAATGGACGGACTGCTTCTTTCTCGTCTAGACTACTTTAATTTTGCTAATGAGTATCAATCATCCCCGTCGTCTTCTGCTAAATTTCTTTTTACATGAGATGATATTTTGGGCTTCATTTAATTCTCTGTAACCAGTGGAGCGATGACTTTACATTCTGGAGCGTTCAGTCACCACTTGTTTATCGTGCCCCTTTGTTCTTCATGTGACAATGTTCTGTCTCGTTAACCAGCTCTACTCAAAAGACGTCCGATACAGAGCAGAGCAGACAGCTGGCTATGGCTGCTCCAATTTTGCTTAAAGGCAAAGGGTAAGTTTCCGAACGGCCTGTAGTACGTGAATGTGCATGCTGTGCCCTAGAGCAAGCAGGCGTGTAGTGGTACGTTTATAATCCTACTAATCCATACTAATGACCGCTCAAGTCGTTCCAAATTCTGGCATAATTTCGAAAAGTCACAAAAATTAACTGGATGGGATCCCTGTAGTGAAATTATTTCTATTAATTTTCTGCATTTATTGTAATATATTATTATCAATGGATTGCTTAGGACGGGAAAAAAAAGGACATCTTTATTTTTATTCATTTTTTTTTTTTTTGCTAAAAACCGAGCTACCTTTGTCCATTGGTTGCCAGTTTATGTAGCTCAGTCCTATTCACTGACATGAGGAACAGCTAGTATGCCAGATCTAGTGGATTTATAACCACAGTGTGATTCGGCTGTAAGGCTGTGTGCACACGCTGCGGATACTGCTGCGGATTCATCCGCACAGATTTTGCAAAATCCGCAGATAAAATCCGCAGATTAGCCTGCGGTTTTGCCCTGTGGTTTATCATCTCCACAATGGAGGAGATGGTAAACCGCTGCGGAATCCGCAGAAAGAATTGACATGCAATTCTTTCTGTGTATTTGAAACCGCAACAAAATCCACGAGGAAAATTCCGCAGCATCTGCACAGCGGTTTTTGATTTCCATAGGTTAGAATGCTACTGTACAGCACAGCAAAAAACTGCTGCGGATCCGCAGGGCCAAATCCGCTGCGGATCCGCAGCAGAATCCGCAGCGTGTGCACAGAGCCTAACAGTAAGAACGCGCTGTTTTCCCAAAGTTCTCAGATTCATCTCCATTGTAGCCATGAGCTTTGCTGACAATGTCCTATGGGATCACACTATTATCATAGCCACACAATGTCTTCCACTATTCGCTGCTCCACCTGCTGTTGTCATGCTTGTCTTTTATCACTTGATTAAAGCCAATTTGGCCTTAGAAAACAGGAGGATTTAGAGGCCAAGGTCTCTTCCGCATGTGGTCAGAGTGGCCGATGAGATCCCTCTCCTCTGCACAAGAGGCGTAGTTGCTTTTCCTACAGTGATCTGCCAGTTTACAGCCTCTTTTGCAGCAGTAGTCCCTTATAATGAGGCTATGTGACGTGGAGGGCGCAGACAGCGACTGCTGGAAGTTTTCAGGAGCAGCAGGATATACAGAATTACCTAATGCAAGAGTCCTTCCTGAAAAATCCCCCATCAAAATCACCTTTTCTGCTATTCTGGCCACATATAATAGCAATAAATGTGACACTATGTGGCCCCGGTGAGTACAGTGCATCCATTGCTAACTAGTATTACATCTTACCAGCTGCCTTTTGCAAATCTGTAACCAAGCTTGGTGATGTATTCTTAGGCCTATGTTCACACGTTGCGTGTTTGCTGTGTTTTTCAGGTACATTTGTCTCTTGTGCATGCCGATGCAGTTTAGTGCCTGTTGTTTCTGAGTTTTCTGCACCCAAAAAAACGCAGCAAAACCTGACACCTGCTTTTTTTGCTGCGTTTTTGAAAAAACGCTGAAAGGAGTGTCATGCTACAGTTTTCCAATTCAATAAGTAAAAAAAAAACAACAATGTGTGTGCGTGAGATTTCTGAAATCTCAGTTTTTGCTGGTACTGTGAAGAGAAGCTTTTAATTTGCATTAAAAAAGCGCAGCAAAAACGCAACGTGTGAACATAGCCTAAAGGCCCCTTCACACATAGCGACGCACCAGCGATAACGATCCTACCTGGCAAAGATCGCTGGTGAGTCGTTACGTGATCGCTAGATAGCTTTCAAACAGTCCAATCTCATCAACGACGCAAGACAGACCAGCGATCTGCATAACGACCTCGTTGGTCGTTGAGTACCTTTCACGCAACTTAATTGTAACCGATTCAGACCTGTATCGTTGAGCTCTGCGTCGCTAACGACGTCGCTCGTCGTATTTAAGCTTCAAACACAGCGATGAGTGCTGGCCAGCGGGACGCCAACGATGGAAAAATGGACCTGCTCATTCTAGCTCGATCAGCGATAGCCAGCGAGGGGTCCGGTCGCCGCTACATTTCACACTTGGCGAGATCGCTAGCGATATCGCTGTTGCGTCACTATCGGTGACGCTCGAGCTATATCGCTAGCGATCTCGCTATGTGTGAAACCCCCTTTACTGTTTTGATAAGGTAAAAACAGGAGGGGTTGAGTTTTATGACGGTGAAAGAAGCTTTTAAAATAAGACTGCATTTTATATTTTATATGTACCTACTTGTTGTTACCATGTACTGATGAGAACAGGTTAGTCATGATTTGATGTTGTGAATTCCCTATTCGCAAGGCTTTGCAGGCCCTTTGCTCGTATACAGCATCATGTTGGGTTGATTGTTTCCACACAGATATTTTATTAGGATAGAACGACTCCTTTATCTGTTTTGATCTTTGCAAACTAAAACCTTCCTATAGAGGAGTTATCTTTGCCATCCTGGTGATGGGTCATGACTGTTATTTCAAGAACTTTCCTAAGAACTAGAATAAGATATTTTGTAAGTTAAACTGTGCCTCCATTTATAAAATAAGATAGAGAGAAAGAGACCCTGATTCCAGTAATATGTCACTTAGTTTACTGGGTGCAGCAGTTGTGATCGAATCACAGTTTCCTCTGCTGCAGATCTAGCAGAGCTCTGAATACTGAGCGCTGTATAACCTCGCCCCCCAACACTCATTGGTAGCTTTCTGTGTCCAATGTATATTAACAAAAGTTGCTACTCAGTGTTGGGGGTTTGGTTGCACTAGGAGGCACAAGACACCTAATTTTGTAGTGATAATTTCCTCCTGATAAAACACTGATTTTATTGAAACGGCAAAACACAACCCAGTAAGTGACACATCACTGTAATCACGGTCTCTGTCCCTACATCATTCTGTTCTATCAAATAGCAAAAATTATTAGGGTATTTTGCTTTTAAACTTCAATATGGACTGGCTATGATTTGTGCTGATCTCCATCTAACTGGACAGGAGCAGCCATTTGGGTATGGAAGGGTCCTGCAGTGGTGGCTTTTTCACTAGTGGTGATCGTCTAGGGGTCAGTGGAGGATACTCTTTCTCCTACAGTCTACTTAGGTGCATCCTATAGCATGGACCAACCAAAATGTATTAAATGCAAAATACCCAAATATATTCCAACTCCATGAGTTCATTCATCCTCATTTTTCACAGTCTTCTACTAGGCATTGCTCCTACTGGCCAGTTTCCTACTCCACACTGATGAAGGGCAATACCCAGAAACAGCTGTCTGTGGATGGATACCATGTTTTGGCATAGGTGGTTTCCTTCATTGGAGACTGCCCTTCCCGTGGTTGTTCCTTCCCGGGGAAAGACCTGGCTAGTCATTGCTTGCGTTAAGAAATATGTGATGGTGTCTCTGCGGCTTGTGTTTTGCATGCTATACAGAAAAGGACAGCAGGTGGCAGCAGACCAAATGCAAAACTGAATACAAAGAGAGGTAACATAATACAATTATATAAGCATACAATCATAACCTTAGATGGAATAGCACACTCCCTGTCTGAAATTCCGTAAGGGATTTCACTATATTAATGTTTTTTGTTTAAGTAAAGTTCAATAACCTAGAAAGGAAACACAAATATACATGCAATAATAACTTCAAAATGAGGTAGATGACAGTCAGTTCCTGAGACAATCCAATGGTACCCATCTTCGGATCGGAGAAGCCACACTAGGCCAAACTGTCTCCGACCCACCGGTAATCCAATGGACGAAGTAGTAGGGCAGTGTTCTGTTCGTGGTTCATCCTACCAGAACGTTCTCAAATGGTAGTGATTTATGGCAAACGTGCCAACCGTGACAGTCTTTGTCTCCACATGAGCTGAGATAAGATCTCACAATGTGGACTAACCTTGCTACGGTCTTAAGAAGTTTGATCCCATTAGAGAAGTATTTGAAGCGCTGGCAACCGAGGCTGGAGGTTGGTTTAGTGTTCGTCGCCAAAGCACTGACCTCAGAGCGGACTTCTGGATGCCATCCGGACACGTTCACGTCCCTTCTGTTCCAACACAAACATAGGACCTGAAAGCCAAGAAGAGTTAGCAAAGGACCTTATAGACATAGGTCTAGTGGCATGGTCAGCTGGATTAAGTTCAGATGAGATATAGTGCCATTGCTCAGGCTTGGAAGACCTCCTTATTCTCTCGATGCGGTTACTGACATACACGTAGAAGCGCCTTGTTTGGTTGTAGATGTAACCTAAGACAACCTTACTGTCACTGTAGTATTGCACGTCATCTATGTTGGTGTCCATCTCGTGCTGTATAAAGTCTCCGAGTTCTACTGCAAGCACAGTCGCACAGAGTTCAAGCCTGGGAATAGTGTGATCGGGCTTGAGAGCCAACTTAGCCTTGCCGAAGACGAACCCAACGTGATCTCGATTGTTGGGTCCCGTCACCTTCAGATAGGCAACTGCTGCAATGGCCTCCGTGGATGCATCTGAGAACACATGGAGTTCCTTCCTAGTGCTAGCAGCAAGTGAGGTTCTGGCATGGCATCTTGGTATGTGGATCTCATCCAAGGCACACAAAGACTGTTTCCAGGTTTCCTATTTCAGTTCCTTCTCAGGAGGGAGTGGGCATCCCAGTCCTTGACGGGTTTGGAAAGCTGTCTCAGAAGGGATTTACCTTGTATGGTAATTGGTGCTACGAACCCCAGTGGGTCGTATAAGCTATTCACCACTGACAGGACACCACGTTTAGTGAATGGTTTGTCTGCACAGTTGATTTAGAAACTGAAGGTATCGACTGACAGGTTCCACCTCAAGCCTAAGCTTCTCTGCACAGGCGGACAGTCTGGTCCCAGGTCTATATCCTTGAATTCTGGTGCGTGGTCACTTGAATCAAAGGCTCTCATGACAGCCTGGCTGTTTGAAGCAATTTTGTGCAATCTAAGCTTAGCTTGGTACAGCATACCTTGGGTCCTCTTGAGTAGATCGATAGCCGCTTCTTCTGTGGGTAGAGATTTTAGTCCATCATCTACATAGAAGTCTTTCTCTACAAAGTCTCTGGCATCTGTTCCATATTCGGTCTCTCCTTCTTGAGCGGTTCTCCGCAGGCCATAGGTTGCCACTGCGGGGAAAGGGCTGTTCCCGAATACGTGCACCCTCATGCGATACTCCACCATCTCTTTGCTGGGGTCATTGTCCTTGTACCACAGGAACCTGAGGAAATTCCTATGGTCCTCTCTGACTATGAAACAGTGGAACATCTGTTCAATGTCGGCGGTGATGGCAATGGGCTCTTTCCGGAACCTCATCAACACTCCTAATAGGTTGTTTGTAAGGTTAGGACCCGTGAGGAGGACATCATTGAGAGATACACCTTGATGTTTGGCGCTTGAATCAAAGACAACTCTAATTTGCTTAGGTTTCCGTGGGTGATATACTCCGAATGAGGGTAGGTACCAGCACTCCTCGTTTTCCTTTAAGGGAGGCGCTGACTCCGCATGGTTATTCTGGAATATCTTTCTCATGAAGGTGACAATGTGTTCTTTCATCTCCAGTTTGTTGCTAAGTGTGCGCTGGAGAGAGTTGAATCTGGACAAGGCTTGTTCACGATTGTTCGGGAGTCTTACCCTGGTAGCTCGGAAGGGTAGGGGAAAAACCCAGTGATTAGTCTCGTCCTTAAGGAACTCATTGTCCATTATCCTGACAAATTCCTTGTCTTCCATTGACGGGGCTACATTGTTGTCATCCTTAGTTGTATGAAACACCGATCTTCCCAAGTCGTCTGCATAGGGAGAAGGAATGACATCAGGCAGTTGTACGGGATCTGGAGGCTTCTCTTTCACCTCATAGTGATGAGGGCATGGTTTGCAGAAAGTAGCTCGTCCATCTCTGCATACATAGGTCTTAAAGGAATCGACTCTTGTTCGGTCCAAGCACACATTTCCTATGATTACCCACCCCAAGTCGAGTCTCTGTGCGTAGGGGGAGTAGTCAGGACCATTGCACTGTTGGCGGACCTTATGTATCCTTAAATTGTCTCTGCCGAGCAGAAGTAGGATTTCAGCATCTGTGTCCATAGGTGGGATAACGCTGACTAGGTGCCTTAGGTGTGGTTGGTGGAACGCAGCTTCTGGGGTAGGGATCTCATCCCCTTGGTCGGGTATTTGATCGCATTCGATTAGCGTAGGTAAGGGTATTTCTACGCCTCCGTTGACAGGAGAAGCAATGAAACCTTGTGCCCTCCTGCCGCTGGTCTCTATGCGGCCTGAGCAAGTATTCAGAGTGTAGAGCGTTGCTGGTCCCTTGATTCCAAAGGCTTCAAAGAACTTAGGTCCAGCTAGGGATCGATTGCTCTGATTGTCAATGATGGCATACATTTTTACTGCCTTCTCTGGTTGCCCTTCTGGATAAACTCTGATTAGGCATATCCTGGCACAGCATTTATCACTTTGGCTCTCCCCACATACCTCTGAGCATGAGCAGGAGACAGCTGTGTTAGAATTGGCGTTATACTGTGGCTCCCCGCTATGGCTTGTAGCCGGAGTAGAGGTAACTGCGACTGCTGGATCGCTGGTGGCTGAGGTTGGATGCAAAGCTGAAGGGTGTTTGTCACTATGATGCTCTTCACACTTAATGGCAGATTTACAGTCTGTGGCCATGTGTTCTAATGAGGCGCAGCACTTGAAACATACCCCAAGTTCGCTGAGGATTTTCTTGCGCTCCTGCATAGTTTTGGACCTGAAGCCTCTACATTTATTCCGTGATTGCGTTTTTTTGTGAATGGGACACTCACGATTGAAAGACTTCTCTCGATGGAATAGTGTACTGTTTATCGGCAGTTACTGCAGATGGTGGCAGGTTTGTCTTTCTGACACTTATACTGCTCCTCAAGTCCTTGCATCTATGTGAGACGCTTTCATACCTTGATGACGGTATTGCTGGAGCTGTAGTGTTAGACTCCAAGAAGTCTAGGCTAGGGTCGTTCCTCATTTGGGCCTGTTCGTCGACAAACTTGCAGAACTGATCGATCGGAGGAAAGGTGACATCATGTGATCTTTTGTACCTGGAAACTCATACTGCCCACTTCTCTTGCAGACTATGCGGCAACTTTGAGACGATTGGGTTCACCCCATGGGCAGTGTCCAGGTAGCATAATCCAGACAGACGAGGGTCTCTTTTTACAAGTTCCAGTTCCATAAGCAGATCGCTTAAGTCCAGAAGCTTGTGGGCATCCTTAAGGTTGATCCTTGGAGCGTTCTGCAGTCTCTTGAAGTGGGACTTTTCTATGGCTTCAGCGCAGCCATAGGTTCTTTCGAGTCTCAGCCAGGCAACAGCGAGACCTGCTTCAGCTCGCCCCACGTAGACGGTCCGAAGACTCTTGATACGGTTTGTGGAGTCAGGACCCAACCATTTTACCAGGAGGTCGAGCTCCTGTTCTACAGATAGGTTAAGATCAGCAATGGTGGCCTTGAAGGTCGCTTTCCAGGCTCTGTAGTTCTCTGCACAGTCGTCAAACTTTGAGACGCTAGTGCTGATTAGATCTTTTCTCACCATAAACCTGGCAAACTCAGACATGTCCAATCCTTCACTCCTTGACACCGTGTTAGCTTGTGTTGCCCCTCGGGCGTATAAGCTGTGTGGCGTGGAAGGGTGAATCGTTCCCGGGTAGAATGATGTTGCTGCAGGGTTGAGCTGTGGTTTAACCTCTGGAGATTTTGATGACTGCGGCTTGAACTGTGGAGATGGACTGGAATGCGTCCTGTGGTCGTCTTGTGATGATTGCTGCTCCTTAGGGGACACATTATGGCATTGGTCTTGGGTCTCTGCAGATACTGTGGGTAACACTGGCACCGTAAGTTGGGCTGACTTGGACGTTTCCACATTGTTGGGTTGAACGTCGCTGGAGAAGGTGTGTGCTGCAGATATCTGTTTTTGCACATAATCACTGGTACGGACGGCTGGGTCCTCTTCTTCCAGTGGTGGTAGGCAAATCGGGTCGAGGGTTTGATTCAATGCTTGCTCAAGTATTTTTACTTCAGCTAATGCGATTTTTTTTCCTCCATTTCTGTTTGAAGAATCTTTGCCCGAGCCTCTGCTTCTGTTTGAAAGATCTTTGCTTGGGCCTCTGCCTTTGCTTTCTTGGCTTTTGCCTCTGCCTCTGCTTTCTTGCTTTCTGCCTCGGCTTCTGCTTTCTTGGCTTCTGCCTCTGCCTCTGCTTTCTGCCTCTGCTTCTGCTTTCGCTTTCTTGGCTTCTGCCTTTGCTTTCTTGCTTTCTTCCTCTGCTTCCGCTTTCTTGGCTGTGTAGGAGCATCTTAGTTTGGATCGCTCTGCGTTTAAACGGGCCTCTATGGTTCTGTCGCTGAGGGCTGAAGTTCTTGAGCAGGATGATTTGTATGACCGAGCAGAGTGTCTGGATGAGCCTGACCTGTGAGATCCAGCTTCTTGCAGATAAGCGATACGGAGCTCCGCTTTATCTTTTGGTGTCTTGCACAGCGGCGTCCCTTTCTCTTTCTGTGGAATCCACTTTGCTTAATTCTGATGAGTCTTTATCAATATTAGAGTCTTTTAGGAAGGCAACGTACCTTGCGGACAGTCTCTTGTATCTTCCGTGGGCCATGTCTAGCTGTTTTATAGTGTCCTGTAGACTCGCTGCATCATTTTTGTGGCGTTGGATGCTTGACATGAGGGAGGTGACTCGTTCCGATAGGTCGTCCAGGTTGTCATTAAACTCATCCTTTGTACTGTGATAGTTTTCGATGACCTTTATGGTTGGTTTGACAGAGCGTCTAGGTCGTGAGTCTTGTTCTGTTTCTGAAGCTGGCTCTGTTTCCCCATCTTCATAATGGACAGTATCGGGTAGTATTTGCTCTGTTTCAGCAGTGGGAGACTGTGCATGGTCTTTTTCGGCCATTTTGATTTAAGGTGCACTGTCTCTCTAGGAAACTGAACTTTTGAACTGGGGGCTGGAAATCACAGTGCAGCTTGGTTAAGACGTCCTGACGAGATCCCCAATGTGTTTTTAGAGAATTGTGGGGTTTTGCAGTCCGACAATCAGCAGCAATGTTGTATAATATACAGACAGTCTCTATGCACAATGCGGTCTGGGGTGACGCTGCAGAGTTTCTTAGCAGAGCAGGGTTTGCAGTATGTGAGCGGGCAGGCGGGTTAGGATCTAAGGGTGATTTTTGCCGGGCTTCAAGGCAGTTTTTTGACTGTTCAGTCCCCACATGAGGCGAATGGAGGTGTAGTTGAGTGGAACTGGGAGAGATTCCTACATTCCGTTTCCTCGATGCAGAGCAGACAGGACCATTGTTGCTGTTTTGCTGTTCATGCGTCCGGAGAGATGATACACACCAGATATTGTGAAGTCCACACTTGTTTATTGGAAATCTGGACATACAGCCTATGATTGGTAATCCAGAAATGCAGGTGTAATAACCCAGGTGGTACAGCAAGATGTGTGCAGCAAGATGATTCAGCAAATTGTGAGTGTGTGTGGTCAAAAAACTGATGCCTTCCACAGCCTGGTAAGCGTGTCTCTCCCGGGTGAAAAAAAACTAAGTAATGGCCACCGACAGGAAGAGGAGTCACCTGACCTGGAAGTGGAAGGCATGTACTAGAATTAATTAGCTGCCGTCTGCTATACAGAAAAGGACAGCAGGTGGCAGCAGACCAAATGCAAAACTGAATACAAAGAGAGGTAACATAACACAATTATATAAGCATACAATCATAACCTTAGATGGAACAGCACAACGTGGATGATTTATGATGTAACAAAGTTTCCCAGGGGTCTCTAGTAGCATAGGTATTGAAGATAGTGCCAGCCACATTGTATATTCGAGACCAGATGCGAGGCACACACAGTTGCTCCCCTGGAAACAATTGGCAGGATCACTAGGGACCATGAACCAGCGCACAAGGACTTTATTCCTTTTCTTTAGAGATTATTTATGTAGCAGTAATAGATCACGACCCATCTATTATTCCAGGAAGCTCTGTCTCGTGTGCCCACCAAGTCCGCCTAAATCTTTAAAATTGTTTAAAAAAAAATGTGACCTCTTTGTCCCTGTTTTTATCCATTGTGACACTTCTCATTGTTTTAGCTCGGTCCCCGTGGCTTTCCACATTTTGCATATACATTGGGAGGTGCTTCTAACATATAGAAATGTGTCACACATGTTGAGTTCTAATATCTTGAACTTGAGAGAGTCTTTTTGTCATATATTTGACCAGTATACATCAGTGTCTACTTTTCAATACAACTGGATGCCCTCCACTGAAAAAAACAAAAAAAAAAAAACAATAGCATTGTATTGGTGAGCTCAGCCAAAGACTGATGTCACACGAGCGTTTAAAAAAAATCAGTCCGATTTTCATCCAGAAAAGTGGAAAGATTTTTTTTCTCACTTCTCTTCCGCGTGTAATCCTTTTTTTTTTTTTGTTAACTCTACAGCTATTAACCTTTTCCAGGACCATTTACATCTTCCCATCTTACAGAACTGCAATGTATCTGTAACAATCAGATGCCATACTGATGGTCTAAATGGCTTTTTTTTCTCGCACCAGTCCAATTTCACGTCAAATTGCAGCATGCCGAATACAGCTGAGAAAAATACGCAGATCTGCACGGCCCCATTGAATAACATTGGTCCGAGTGCACTCGTCTGATTTATACAGTCGTCTGAGTGATCCCAAACAGTCTGAAGTGTAATAAGTAATATACAGTATATTAACAAAGCCTTGATGCCACGTAAGTCTATCATCAGATGGACCATCAATGTCACCAAGCTTGGCCAACACTCTGTGTATTGGGACCTCCCTCCTCAATATCATGTGATCCAGCAAGATAAGCTGCCAGAGGGGTTTGTCAGCGGCTTTCTTGTAGAGCACACAAGGAGCGTTAAGTGTGTATGTATTAAGTGTGCAAGTACTCCTTTGTATGAAGGAGGCGGCAGAGCTGCCAGATAAACGCCCGGATGGACCGTTGTCTAACAACTGTCTGTTGTGTATGAGCCCGTCAGGGTTTCTATCAGTTTCTGTGTAGGACTCCTTGTTGGCGCGCTTTCCTTGGCAGTCTACATAACTGAAGTTCTTAGATGGCCGTGCTTTCGATGTCCTGTAAATAGGTGGCTTTCAGGAACTAATGCACGATTCTCATGTTTTAATATCTGGCGTAGAGGTGATGTCTTCTTTTGCTGCATGCCTCTTTCTCTGCTTTTGCTTTCCCAGCATGCGCACCTTTATAGTTTTCATTTGTTTAATTTCTTCATTTTTTTGCATTGAAGCCTTTCCTATTTCCAAACCATCCTTCTAGGTTACAGTACAGCCTGGATGTGGCAGACAGGCTGGCTGATGAACATGTTCTCATCGGGGTATATGCCAATATGCTGCAGAACAACCTTTCACGGTTAGTTGAGGCTTGGCAAATGTCTTGTTTGTACACCATGGAGGTTGACGCATATGATGGTCACTTGTTGATGAAACTTCAGCGTGTGCTCAGGTGGCCGGCTACGGGAAGAGGTCTGTGCAAGAAGGGACTGCGCTTGCATCATGCTCTCGATACCAGTCATGGTTATTCCATTTCACAATTTATTTTTTACTCCAATATTCATCTGATTTACAAGTGTGATTACTTTATTCATTTGTCCGTATTGTTTAGTTTTTAGCAAGTTTTCATAATTTAATTGAAATGAGTCTCTTATGTATTTTCACGTATCACAATATCCCAGGTATGATGGATGCAAAGAACCTGATGTAATCAGAAACCTGTCTACAACCCACAGCAGCCTCCCATCCCGAGCACCTCAATCCGCCCCCTGGCAGCTCGCAGACCCACACCGGCGCCGCACTTGTTAGCCCACTTCAGCACATGGCGTGTTTTTGTTTTTACGTTTCGCTGCAACAATTTGCAACAAAGTACAGTGCAATATATTTGCCATTTTATAAAATCCCATTAACATGCAGCAAAATAGCCGGGTGCAGATTGCTTTGCAATTTCTTTGGGATTTTCAGAAGGTTCCATCCTTTTGTAATGCACAGATCTGTCTTAAAATTCACATCTGAAATTTTTTCACATGAAGGTAGATAAGAGTAGCATAGGGGCAGAGACCCTGATTCCAAAGGGAAATGTGTCAAAAAATGTGTACATTAACAGCCATGATATTTTGTTTGTTAGGTCATGGGCGTATCATAGCCTCTGCAAAGAGCAACTCTTGGTCTTCCTCAGCACAACCTCCTAGTATATGTTTGTTACATAAACCATTAATTCGGTCCCATCATTTTTTGCCTTATACTACTTCTTATCTATATTTAAAAAATGTGTTTGATCTGTTGGGGTATTCCCCCCAAATATCTGTAGCTTTTTTATTAATTTTTAAAGGGAATCTGTTACTAGGTATTTGCCACCTAAGCTGAGTGCAGCATGATGTAGGGGCAGACACCCTGATTTCAGAAAAGTTTCACTTACTGGGCTGCTTGCTACTGTTTTGATAAAAAGTTTTATCAGGAGGAGATTACCACTAGAGGACTATTAAACTTGTGATATGTTGTCCTCTACATTCATGAGGGCTGTGTAACTCGCCCCCACCACTGATTGGCAGCTTTCTGCCTATGCGTTCAGAGAACTGCTAGATGTGCTGTAGAAAAAAAGTGTAATGTTATCAAAACTGCAGCAAGCAGCCCAGTAAGTGATACATCACTGGAATCAGGTTCTCTGCCCCTACTTCTTGCTGGGGTAAAATTCGGTGACAGATTCCCTTTTAAAGGTACAGGTCCAAAGCCTGAAGCTGCGCTACTGATTCTTGTGGATTCAACTCATCATCTGTTCCACAAATATACAAATGGGGTAGGTGTATGAATTGTTGTCCATAGCAAACAATTATAACATAGTGTCCATTTTTCAATTGCACTATAAGTTTGTGTGCACATGTGGCCGAAAGTCTGTCAACAGTGAGGGCCAATAGCTGCTGGATTTTGTTGTGCAGCCATGTTGCCATTGGCCCCACCATGGATCGGAGCTTCAGCCGTGTAGCTAGCACCTACATGGGGATGCACCCTTAGGCCTCTTTCACACTTTCGTTTTTGACAATCAGTCAAAATCCGCCAGGTTTTGAAAAAAACGGATCCGCAATTTTTTTTTGGCGGATCCGTTTTTTTCCCCATTGAGTTGCATTACTGGCGGATCTTGACTGATGGTCATCCGTTGGATCCGTTTTTGTGAGGATCCGCCAATTGTTTTTCATCCGCCGGCATGCCTGGACGGACCATGCAACGTTTTTTTAGTGGTTGGATCCGCATTTTCCATTGCGTATGCCCGGAGAAAGGAAGTCAGGGAGAAAATTAACCCTGAAATCCTTTCTGGCGGAGGAAAAAAAATTCTCTCTCTCTCTCTCTCTCGCCCCCCCTCTCTCTCTCGCCCCCCCTCTCTCTCTCGCGCCCCCTCTCTCTCTCGCGTCCCCTCTCTCTCTCGCCCCCCTCTCTCTCTCGCCCCCCCTCTCTCTCTCGCCCCCCCCTCTCTCTCTCGCCCCCCCTCTCTCTCTCGCCCCCCCTCTCTCTCTCGCCCCCTCTCTCTCTTCCCCTCTCTCTCTCTCTTCCCCTCTCTCTCTCTCTTCCCCTCTCTCTCTCTCTCCCCCTCTCTCTCTCTCGCCCCCTCTCTCTCTCTCTCTCTCTCTCTCTCTCTCTCTCTCTCTCTCTCCTTCCCGGCCAGCGGTTCCTTTAAATTTCCTCATTCTGCGGATCCGTCAAAAAACGGATCCGGTGGCATCCGTTCACATCAGTTAGGAACGGATCCGCTTGTCCGCCTTTTTGGCGGATTTTAACTGACACAAAAAACTGAAGTGTGAAAGAGGCCTTATACATTGAAGGTGCTTTGTGATTGGTTACTATGAATAACTTTTCCTTTTAGACAGTTTTTTATCAATGTTCCTTAATAATTGCCTATTTATCTAAAGGCGTATTTTACTTGTCAGATATTGATGGCAAATCCTCAGGATGTTTTATGTATGTGTGATAGAAGAGAGCCAAACTTTGGGACCCGCACCGATCTTGAGAATATCGGTCTCCTGATCCCGGCTATCTCACAACTGCTATGAACAAATATCCTGTGGATAACGGAGGCATAAATGTCTGACATGTAAATAACCCTTAAAGCCAGTTGTGATGTAAATATCGATGGGGATAGTAGTTCTGAATCCACGTACTATCGTGAATGACTGTATGAAGTGGCTGAATGCAACAAGTGCATCTATTGTTATTTTGGTGCTTCAGTTGTTATATCATCCTCTATTCTCATACTACAAAAGCTGCCTAAATATAGCGAGTGTGGACAAGTTACACCTCAGAAAGGCAACCAATGATTCTTGGGGAAAAGACCAAGGAAATTGGTCATTATAAATGTATAGACTTGTAATATAGTATAACTTTAAGGCCACATTCACACATTCATTATTTGGTCAGTTTTTTACCTCAGTATCTGTAAGCCAAAATCAGGAGTGGGTGATAAATACAGAAATGGTGACGTGTTTCTATTAAGGCCCTGTCACACACAGCGAGATCGCTGATTTTGTGACGCCACAGCGATCTTGCCAGCGACATCGCTGTGTGTGATATGGATCAGCGAGCGGCCCCCCTGCCGGGTATCGCTGATCGCGCTCCATTGTCCTGGGCCGTTTTTTGATTGCTGGTCTCCCGGTGGCCAGCGTGCATCGCTGCTTGTGGCAGCGAGAGACCAGCAATCAGCGAAGCTGGTTTCCAATGTAAACAGCGGGTAACTAAGAGCCGCGCGGCTCTTAGTTACCCGCTGTTTACCTTGGAAACCAGCGTGCTCGCTGGTCCTGATCGCTGGAGGGACTGTCTGTGACAGCTCACCAGCGATCAGCCTAACGATGTCCCAGCAATCCCATCCACATCGGATCGTTGGTGGGATCGCTGGGACATCGTTATGTGTAACGGGGCCTTTAGACTTTTCCTCTGATTGTTCCATTCCTGGTTTTGGCTTACAAATAATGTGGTAAAATACTGAGGTAAAATACTGATAGTGTGCATGTGACCTTACCGGCCAAGAATTTTCTTTGTTGCCCAGTACAATTGTACAAATGTGACAGTTCACTGTAAGGTAATGGACATTTCAAGTGGTTGTAAAGAAATTACTTGCAGAGTGTTTTTGTTCAAGATAGTAGTATTTCTCTCTCACCCATGACAGCACCACGGAGAGAGGGGATCCGCCCTTCAGGGACAGGAACCTACAGAAAAAGGGCGGTACCTCTCCTCCGCCTTCAGTTGGGTTCTTGTCCCTGATGGAGGGACCCACAGTAAGGCGTACCTGCGTACCCAAGGAGTCCGGGGCCGGCCTGTCCGGTTATCGGCAGCGGGGAGGCCCCTGTCACGGCAGGTGCGGTGCCCGAAGCCGCCACCGCCGGGGCCGGTGCGGGCTGCCGAGTGAGCGGGGGGGAGAGACGCCGGAGTCGCCGCTCCGGAAAGGAGATTGGGGCTCAGCGGGACCCGGTGGAGCGTGGGCAGCGCCATGGTACGGAGAGTACCAAGATGGCCGCTGCCCCGGAAGTAGAGCCAGCGACTTCCGGGTCCCGGAACCGGGCGCATGCGCAGGAGCGCGCTTCCCGACCAGCGCGTGCAGGGGGAGCGGTGACGTCATGCGGCGCTAAATTTAAAAAAGGTGAGGTGCAGAAACTCCTGGCTGGAAGCGATCCTAATAATGGAGGATAGCGACCAGCAACAGGAGCAGAGGCAGCAGCTGAAACAGCAGCAGCAGCACCACCAACACCACCACCGACAAAAGGAACGAAACACAGAGTGCCGTTCCAGCAGTCACTCCACGCGGCGTAGCACGTCAGCAGCGAGGAGCAAAACGCCACCAGGAGATCAGCCTATACAGGACCTGACTCCGTCTCCCGAACCGGTACCTGCAGCCGCGCGTCTTTTTTTGGGGGGTAAGTGATCTTCGTGAATGTCACCCTTGTAATGCAATCCCTCTCCCTTATTAGGGAAAGAAGAAGGCTAAAAAGAACAGGGAATGTCCCACTGGCGCTAAACCCCTACCGGTATCATGGGAGAAAAAACTATGCGAGTCCTGTACAAAAGAAATTGTTTGTCAGGAGACTCCGGATTTCGCATCTGACCTAAGGGCCGCAATTAAATCAGAGGTTCAGAGTGCCCTCGAATCCCTTAAACATAAGGATAAAACGAGGAAAAAAGACACGGTAGAAACCTCCCAGTCAGATTCTTCCACATCAGGGGAAATCTCGTCTAAATCCTCAGAATACGGCTCCTCATCCTCAGACGAGGAAACAGGAGGGCGCCATTGTTTTCCCCTAGAAGAGGTAGACAAACTGGTAAAAGCGGTAAGATATACCATGGGGGTATTGGACCCAAGGCCGGATAAGACAGTCCAGGACATAATGTTCGGGGGGCTAGGCCAGAAAAAACGGAGAGTATTTCCGCTAAACGAAATCGTCAAGGGTCTAATCAAAAGGGAATGGGATAAGCCAGATAGGAAAAATACTACGGTCCCTTCCCTTAAAAGGAAATATCCCTTTGAGGAGGAGGCATCCACATCTTGGGATAGAGCCCCGAAACTCAATGTAGCAGTTGCTAAAGCCTCAAAGAAATTCGCCCTTCCCTTTGAGGACATGGGCACCCTCAGGGACCCCCTAGATAAGAAGGCAGATACCTTTCTAAAGGGGGCTTGGGAGTCTGCAGGCGGTAACCTCAGGCCAGGGATAGCGGCTACATGTACCTCAAGAGCCCTAATGGTATGGGTGGACCAACTTGAGAAACAGCTGAGGGAAGGGACACCAAGAGATAAAATGTTAGACTCTATCCCAGTAATAAGGGGAGCGGCTGCATTCCTAGCAGACTCATCGGCCGATTCAGTCAGACTATCGTCCAAAACAGCAGCACTTTCAAACACGGCCCGAAGGACACTATGGCTTAAAAGTTGGCCAGGGGACTTTCAGACCAAAATGAAATTATGCTCCATCCCCTGTGAAGGAAAATTCCTTTTTGGGGAAACGTTAGATGACATCCTCCAGAAAGCAGGGGACAAGAAAAAAGGATTCCCAAATTTAGGGCCAGCGGCATTTAAAAGACCCTTTCGGAATAGGAGTTTTTTTCAGAGAAGACCACCAAGGAAACAAAAGTGTGATGATAAAAGAAGAGATAGAGGCTTCTTCTTTAATAACTCTCCCCGGGACAAAAAGCCCTCCAAGTGACAGTACGCCAAGGGTGGGGGGAAGGTTATCCTTTTTCCTTCCAGCCTGGAGGAGAATTTCAACAAACCCATGGATAATAAACCTAATCCAGGAGGGCCTAAGGATAAACTTTTTCTCTCTCCCGCCTCAAAAATATATAACAATGCCGCTGAGATCCAGCATGCGAGAACAGGAAGCGCTAGAAAGCGAGGTTCTAGGCCTAGTAAAAAAAAAGGAGTCCTCCAGGAGGTCCCCCTGCAGGATATGGGCAGAGGGTTCTACTCCCCTCTTTTTCTAGTGACCAAACCAGACGGCACCTTTCGTACAATTATAAATCTAAGAAAACTAAACAAATACGTCAAGAACCAGAGCTTCAAAATGGAGTCGATCAAATCTACTACCAAAGTCCTGTTCCCAAACTGCTTCATGACGGTGTTGGACCTCAGCGACGCTTATTATCACGTCCCTATCCACAAAGACTCCAGGAAGTATCTGAGGTTAGCCGTCTCAATAAAAGGCAAGGTGAAAGAATTTCAGTACAGAGCCCTGCCGTTCGGAATATCGATAGCCCCGCGAGTATTCACCAAAATAGTAGCGGAAATGATGGCTCATATAAGGGAACAAGATATAATAATAATCCCGTATCTAGACGATTTCCTAATAGCGGGCAGCTCGGCTCAGAAATGCAGGGAACAGAGAGACAGGGTGATGAACACTCTACAAGACCTGGGCTGGCTCCTAAATCTAAAAAAATCAAGATTGGAGCCCAGCAGGGTACAAAAATTCTTGGGCCTAACACTAGACTCAAACATTCAGGAGTGTCGCCTCCCAAACCACAAAAAGGAGATCGCTCAAATTACAGCAAGAGCAATCCAAAATCCCTCCATGACACTAAGGAAGGCCATGTCACTGTTGGGTTCACTATCTGCCTGCCTACCAGCAGTTCAATGGGCTCAGTTACACACGATAAATCTCCAGTGGGACGCATTGGCCAACCAGGCAGTAATAGGGGGACACCTAGAGGGTCGCATTACCCTAAATTCAAGCACTATTCATTCCCTAGCTTGGTGGGGAAACCAGGAGAACCTGTCCAAAGGGATCCCCTGGGTACCAAAGATAACACACATAGTGACAACAGATGCCAGTCCCACAGGATGGGGAGCGCACATGAACAACAAGGTGACTCAGAGCGTATGGAGAAATCAAGAACTAAGAGCCTCCTCAAATGAAAAGGAGCTTCTAGCAGTAGGCTATGCCCTAACACACTTCCTACCCCTACTCCAGAACCACCATGTCCGTATCCTTTCGGACAATCGGGTCACAGTGGCCTATATAAATCACCAGGGGGGAACCAGGTCCCGAGCCCTAATGGACACATCCGCCAAAATCCTCAAACTAGCGGAGGCAAACCTGTTATCTCTGACAGCCCTACACATTCGCGGTATAGAGAATCAAAGGGCAGACTTTCTGAGCCGCACCCAATTACGACAGGGGGAATGGGTACTAAAGCAGTCCATTTTTCGGCAGATTGTAAAAATGTGGGGGACCCCAGACGTAGATCTGTTCGCCGACTTCGAAAACAAAAAAGTAGATGCCTTCTGCTCCCTAGATCCCAGGGGGAATCCTCTAACTCTGGACGCATTTATGCTCCCATGGACACAGAATCTAACATATGCCTTTCCCCCAATCATGCTCATTCCAGCAGTCCTAAAGAAAGTCAGGGAGGACAGGGCAAGAATGATACTGATAGCCCCCTTCTGGCCCAAAAGAACCTGGTTTTCCTGGCTAAGAATGCTCTCAGTAACCGACCCATGGGTCCTACCAGATCTCCCGGACCTGCTATCGCAGGGCCCAGTGCTACATCCTCAGGCACCGAACCTCCATTTAACAGCATGGAATTTGAAAGGGCTCTGATGAGGGACAGGGGTTTTTCAGAAAACCTGATAACTACATTACAAAAGAGTAGGAAACCGGTTACAATGAGAGCTTATGGTAGAATATGGAAAAAAATTCTATCCACCTCTAGGGCAAAGGTTCAGGACGGGGTTCAGATTGATAAGATCCTAGAATTTCTACAAGAGGGCCTAGAACAGGGTTTGGCAGTCAACACATTAAAAGTACAAATAGCGGCATTAGGCGCCCTCTATAACCATGATGTGGCAGGTGACCCCTGGGTAGCACGGTTTATTAAAGCCGCAACCAGATCGAGGCCAATAGCCAGTCAAAGATTACCATCATGGGACCTGAATCTTGTACTTTCAACACTGACAGGCCCTCCATTTGAACCAATTCACTCGGCACCCCTAAAAATCCTATCTCTTAAAACGGTGCTTCTGGTGGCACTAACATCAGCCCGAAGAGTGAGCGATATTCAAGCCTTGTCAGCGGGGCCTCCTTTTACAAAAATTCTAGAGGATAGAGTCATCTTAAAACCTGACCCAGCCTATTTACCTAAAGTGTCATCACATTTTCACAGGTCCCAGGAGGTAGTCCTTCCTTCCTTCTGCCCAAATCCAAAAAATAAGGGGGAAGAAAAGTTTCACACTTTAGATGTTAAAAGGTGTCTAGTACAGTACTTAGAGGCCACCAAAAAGTGTAGGAAGGAAGGCTCTCTCTTTGTATGTTTCCAGGGTCCTCGGAAGGGGCTCAAAGCATCCAAGAGTACCCTGGCAAGGTGGATAAGGGATGCAATTGCCCTGGCATATTCATCCAGCGGGAATACCATCCCAGAAGGGCTGAGAGCTCATTCCACAAGGGCAATGGCGACCTCATGGGCTGAAAGATCTGAGGTATCAATAGAACAAATCTGTAAGGCGGCCACCTGGTCATCACCTTCGACCTTTTTTAGGCACTATAGATTAGATCTAGCCTCTACATCTGACCTGACCTTCGGGAGAAGGGTCCTTCAGGCGGTGGTCCCTCCCTAAGCTACCAATCTCTGAAATTCTCTCCGTGGTGCTGTCATGGGTGAGAGAGAATAGCTTAGTTACTCACCGATAACGGTGTTTCTCGGAACCCATGACAGCACCCGCTTATTCGCCTCCCCTTCACGAGTATGGTGAGCACGTTTTATTGTTAGTAGAGTGTTTCCATTTAGGCACGGTGCTTTGATAAGTAAGCAGTATTATAATATTGTGTATGTATTTCTGTTGTCTAACTAACCTGGAGACCCTCTGATGCTCTGTAACCAACTGAAGGCGGAGGAGAGGTACCGCCCTTTTTCTGTAGGTTCCTGTCCCTGAAGGGCGGATCCCCTCTCTCCGTGGTGCTGTCATGGGTTCCGAGAAACACCGTTATCGGTGAGTAACTAAGCTATTTTTTATTCTGTTGTCTCTGCATTTATGACTACTACTTGGTAAAAATTGTGGCCAATGATAAGTTGCTATTATGTGAATCCTCTAGAGTCATGGTGTTGATTTCTGACATACACATCGGGTGAACGTCAACTGAACCTGCAAATTTCTGCCAAACCTGCCAACCATCTAACATTTATGGGAAGGGTTTTGACTCTAACAGCAGATGTTGGATTTCAACACTCTTAATCATTTGTTCGGAATAAGACAAGCCCCTGCATAATATGTCTGGCAGCGGCTTTCTCGCCTCTCCCTGTTAAGCATGCAGGCCATGCCAAGACCAGCGAAGCATGTCAAGCAAGCATTCAGCCGACAATTACCTAGTGTATACGGCTACCGTGTGTCTAAAAACGTATTTATGTAATTTGTATAAAGAGCCGCAGGGTATGGCTATGTTCACATGATGTATTTTTGCTGAGTGTTTTTTTTAATGCAAATTTTAAGCTGCATTTTATCGTTCCAGCAAAAGTAAGGAGATTTCAGAAATATAGTGCACACACATTTTTTTTCCCCTAACTGAATTGGAAAACTTGCGTTTTTGAAAACTGCAGCATGTCACTTCGTTGAGGTTTTTGTCAGTGTTTTTCACCCATAGAAAGCAATGGTTAAATGCAAAAACGTAGCAAAAGAGCAGTAAAAAAAAAGCAGGTATTAGGTTCTGCTTATTTTTTTAGTGAAAAAAGCAGGTACATCATGATATGAAATCCACTTATTTTTGTGAATTTCCCCAAGTTTAAACCATAATGTTCACATGAGAATGGCCGTTAGGATTAGTACTGATTAATTCATTTAGTGATATTTGCTAAAGTAAATATTGGCCGACCAAGGTGTGAAATTGAGCAATACCTGATCAACTCAAAGTGTGAAAGTAAACAGTGTCCTACATAGACAATGCTCTGCCTATGTCTTAAGGCCCCGTCACACACAGCGATCTCGTCAGCGAGATCTCAAGGTGTGACGGGGATCAGCGACCGGCCCCCCTACCGGGTATCGCTGATCGCGCTCCATCGTCCTGGGCCGGTATTTGATCGCTGGCCAGCGCGCATCGCTGCGTATGGCAGCGAGAAACCAGTGACGCTGGACGCTGGTTTCCAATGTAAACATCGGGTGTCTAAGAGCCCGCGCGACTCTTAGATACCCGATGGTTACATTGGAAACCAGCTTGCTCGCTGGAGGGGCTGTCTAACGATGTCCCAGCGATCCCATCCATGTCGGATCGCTGGGACATCGTTATGTGTAACGTGGCCTTTAGGCTGGGATCACACATGCAAGGAAAACGGGCGAGTCTAGCATGTTAATACCCGGCACTGCCGCCGGTACTCAGGAACGTGCGGCTCCATGTATTGCTATGTGGCCGCCCTCTCCGCTCCTGAGTGCCGGCGGCAGTGCCGGGTATTGACATGCGAGACTTGGCCGTATTCTTCCCATGTGTGATCCCGGCTTTAGGTAAACTATTCCTGACCAATTCACCTCCTTCAGCTGTTACATTTATAATTGTGTATTTTAATGTATACTAATAACAATTTGTGTATTTTTTCAGGAACTCATGTGAACTTTTTTGTTCAGAATAGTCGCTATTTTTTCAGACATAAAAATCTTTTTTCCACTATATAATTTGGTGAAATTGCCCTTTTTTCAAAAAGTGGTTTTATGTTTTCACATATGTCTTGCATTGGTGACCTGGGTTCATGCTTTTGTGGTGGAAGCAAAACTGAACTTTGGGATCCTGAAAACTCAGCAAAAACTCAACAAACAACTCGTAAAAACCTGCTTTTTGTAAGAAGCTTCCTTACTGCTAAGAGATCAGGTTTGCTTGCAGAAAAAATTTGGCAAAAATGCAACGTGTGAACATAGCCTATGACTTATTTTTATTTTTTTTTTTGTTACTGTTAAATTCAATTTACCAGATAAAAGAACACTTAAATTACTGTGTGTAGGACAGTGACAATATTACTCGCTATGACAATGCAGTCCTCTGGGGTCCATTGTCACAGAGGCATAACTTTGTGATTTTCCTGCTCATGTGTTCATCACTCAATGTAGAAATGTTATTGTGACTCTTTTCTAGTAACATTTTTCTCTAAAACTTGAGATACATTTGTGCAATTTAAATTATGCAAAAAAAATAAAATCTGTCCCATACCTTCCCTGCTGGTTCACTTACAAGCAGTTGTTGCCTCTTAGAAGAAGTGCCTTATGTTGGAAGTTAGGTCAATGCTAGATGTATGTGGTGTATATCCTATATAATAGGAAATCCCCAAATCGTGGAGATCCCTGCATTGAACGCAGTAAAATACTGCAGTTACATTTGTTTTACATGATAAATCGCAAAGATTTATACTTCTTAATGGTTATTTTTCTGTTGGTTGAGTGACTCAGAGTGAAGACATTTAAATGCCTGTATCCTCTTTTCCTATCTCCCCTGCCCTGGAGCTGTGGTATGATCAGACCACACAGCCATTACACAGTACACAGCAGGGGCACATTTATAAGATTTTCTGAGCACAGGAACATTTTTTTAACACATCCAATTGTGGAAGTTATTATTATTCCAAGATTTATTGATTAAAATTAATTTTGTTTGTGGGGAAAATCATTTAAAATAAGTTATCTTTCTGACTTGAGCATCATCATGTGTTTTGTAAAGTCAGTTTGATTTTTCCAACCGAGTAGAAAAATGAAAGAGAAGTCCTCATGGCCATGTAGTTATGAAGTAGCCTGCTCCATAGCATACAAACATCTTTACACGGTGACATTAGCGCCACTGGGAATATGATGCAACTTTCCCTCCTTGGTTAGTGGAAATGCGTGTGAATCCATGGAGCTGCAACTGCTACTAAACTGGACTATACAGTAAAGTTTCATGTGTTACAATACTATGATGA
The DNA here is from genome assembly GCF_039654945.1 of Dendrobates tinctorius. Taxonomy (NCBI): domain Eukaryota; kingdom Metazoa; phylum Chordata; class Amphibia; order Anura; family Dendrobatidae; genus Dendrobates; species Dendrobates tinctorius. The sequence continues at coordinate 11,855,795 of NW_027361749.1, forward strand.
ATGGTGATTTCATGATGTCCGATTGTATGTAACAGAGTACAGCTTCCCTGGACAAAATACGCAAAATATGTGAATTACCAAATGGTCTTTACTTAAACATTTTCTCTCCAGGTAGAAATCTTTGCAGCACATTCCAGCTTACATTTGCTCTTGGTGGTAGTTGAGCATATTCTGAAAGTGAAAATACATTCCCACACATGCTGCCTGGATTTCTTGCTTGTGATGTAATAAGTTTCCAGGTGTAAAATGTTGTTTTTCCTCTTTCTTCCTGTCCTACATTCCTTTGCACAGAATGCTCGACAGTCCCAGCCGCCTAGATGAAGAACACAGATTGATTGCCAGATATGCAGCGAGACTGGCAGCCGAGACCACGTCATCAGTAAGTACAGCTCTCTTAGACTAGGGACAAGCAAGTTACATTTTTGTAAGTCTTTCCATGTTCCAATATCTAGTACAGTTGTGACCAAAAGTATTGACACCCCTGCAATTCTGTCAGATAATACTCAGTTTCTTCCTGAAAATGATTGCAAACACACATTCTTTGGTATTATTATCTTCATTTAATTTGTCTTAAATGAAAAAACACAAAAAGAATTGTCCTAAAGCCAAATTGGATATAATTCCATACCAAACATAAAAAAGAGGGTGGACAAAAGTATTGGCACTGTTCGAAAAATCATGTGATGCTTCTCTAATTTGTGTAATTAACAGCACCTGTAACTTAGCTGTGGCACCTAACAGGTGTTGGCAATAACTAAATCACACTTGCAGCCAGTTGACATGGATTAAAGTTGACTCAACCTCTGTCCTGTGTCCTTGTCTGTACCACATTGAGCATGGAGAAATGAAAGAAGACCAAAGAACTGTCTGAGGACTTGAGAAACCAAATTGTGATGAAGCATGAGCAATCTCAAGGCTACAAGTCCATCTCCAAACACCTGAATGTCTACCGTGCGCAGTGTCATCAAGAAGTTTAAAGCCCATGGCACTGTGGCTAACCTCCCTAGATGTGGATGGAAAAGAAAAATTGACAAGAGATTTCAACGCAAGATTGTGCGGATGTTGGATAGAGAACCTCGACTAACATTCAAACAAGTTCAAGCTGCCCTGCAGTCCGAGGGTACAACAGTGTCAACCCATACTATCAGTCGGCGTCTGAATGAAAAGGAACTATATGGTAGGAGACCCAGGAAGACCCCACTTCTTACCCCGAGACATAAAAAAGCCAGTCTGGAGTTTGCCAAAACTTACCTGAAAAAGCCTAAAACGTTTTGGAAGAATGTTCTCTGGTCAGATGAGACAAAAGTAGAGCTTTTGGGCAAAGGCATCAACATAGAGTTTACAGGAGAAAAAAAGAGTCATTCAAAGAAAAGAACACGGTCCCTACAGTCAAACATGGCGGAGGTTCCCTGATGTTTTGGGATTGCTTTGCTGCCGCTGGCACTGGACTGCTTGACCGTGTGCATGGCATTATGAAGTCTGAAGACTACCAACAAATTTTGCAGCATACTGTAGGGCTCAGTGTGAGAAAGCTGGGTCTCCCTCAGAGGTCATGGGTCTTCCAGCAGGACAATGACCCAAAACACACTTCAAAAAGCACTTGAAAATGGTTTGAGAGAAAGCACTGGAGACTACTAAGGTGGCCAGCAATGAGTCCAGACCTGAGTCCCATAGAACACCTGTGGAGAGATCTAAAAATGGCAATTTGTAGAAGGCACCCTTCAAATATCCAGGGACCTGGAGCAGTTTGCCAAAGAAGAATGGTCTAAAATTCCAGCAGAGCATTGTAAGAAACTCATTGATGGTTACCGGAAGCGGTTGGTCGCAGTTATTTTGGCTAAAGGTTGTGCAACCAAGTATTAGGCTGAGGGTGCCAATACTTTTGTCTGGCCCATTTTTGGAGTTTTGTGTGAAATGATCAATGTTTTGCTTTTTGCTTCATTCTCTTTTGTGTTTTTTCATTTAAGACAAATTAAATGAAGATAATAATACCAAAGAATGTGTTTGCAGTCATTTTCAGGAAGAAACTGAGTATTATCTGACAAAATTGCAGGGGTGTCAATACTTTTGACCACAACTGTATAATGTTTATTTAGTGCATTTTAGTGCTTTTTCTCCTTCTCCTCATTGGGGGACACAGGTACTGTGGGTGTATGCTACCACCACCTGGAGGCTGACACTTAGTGAAAAAAAGAGGATAGCTCCTCTACCGCCGTATACACCCTCACCCCGATTGCGGGTGGAAACCAGTTCATGCTTAGTGTCTGTTGGAGGCACACGTCTGTTTTTTGCTTCAGACGGACCATATTGAAAGGGTCCGATCTCCCCAAACCAACAACGGGTGAGCACGTTTGAGTGTCGCCTCCACGTATCCTCTCCCGCAACGTTGGACATGTCTGGTCTTTTTTCCCCCAGACTTTATTTTTTTCCTGCCATGAAGATAAGACAGGGGCAACGGACCCTATTGAAAGGGTCTGATTTCCCCAAACCATCAACGGGCGAGCACGTGCGAGTGTCGCCTCCACATATCCTCTCCCGCAACGTGGGACACGATGCCAGACTTAGCCCTGACCACCCCAAGGTATTGAAACAATGGGCTATACAGAGGCACAAGCATAGTCTGTGCGGCCCCCACTGCTCCACCAATGCTAGACTGCGGTGCTGCAAGGCGGCGTACGGTCCCTTTCCTCATCCCGGGTAAGGAACAATGGAGTCAGGGTGCCTGCACCATCCTGGTTGTGGCCCACCTCCCCTCTACCTGTTCTGGAAGGATCTTCGACAGCATCGTCATGGAGGGGATGGCTGGGGAGGGCTCCTGCAGCAGCGTCCACACGGCTGCAGCCCTCAGCCTTGTGCGGTCAGCGAAGGTAGTCCCCTTTCCTCCCCCCCTGTCGCGGGCAGGCACTAAAAATCCAGCCAGCGGCTTCGGCCGGTGCTAGACCACGGGCGGAAGTCCCGCCCCCCATCTCCGCATCACTTCCGGGGGCCCACCCCCATGGCCTGGGCGGACGCCGGATAAATTGAGCCCCCGGCTTCGGAGCATGGCTAGGCCGCAACCGGAAGTACCAGCAGAACGCTGCTTCCGACAGCCCGCCTGCAGCTGAGGTGCGCAGAGGAGCAGCGCTCGGCGCGTCCAGGACACATGGGGACACAGGACTGGTGTAAGTGCAACCCCAACCCCTGAGCCATGCTACGTGTAATCGAGGGGTAGTATTGAGGCCAAGCAGATACAATATGGCCGGAAAAGTTAAGACGCACACATTCCTATACGCTGCATGCACCTCCTGTCGGGCCGCTTTTCCGCGGGCGCAGAGCAAACAATTATGCGAAGCCTGCGATTCCGAACACGCCCAGGAGCCCTCCCCTGCGACCGGGCCCAGTGTTCCAAGTCCCCCGGAATGGGCCCTATCACTGTCGCAGTCTATGGCATCGCTTACAAAGGCGATCAGGTACCTTCGCGCCCCAGATAGGGGCAGGGGTAGCGGCTCGCCTGTCTTGGAGGGGTCCTACACCTCACAAGAGCCTCCGGCCTGCAGGGGCCACTCTCACTCCAGGCAGACGTGGGGGAAACGAACCCACATGGCATCTCCTGGCCCATCCGGTGCCTCGGCATCTGTGAGTTCTGCGTCTCGCTCTCCACCAGTAGTTGAGAGCGGGCAAAGCTCAGATTATGACTCGGACGAACCCCTGGACCTAGGTTCCCCGGGATGGTGAGAAACGGTGGACAGCCTTATCGAAGCGGTCAATCAGACGCTGGGGATTGAGGATGATTCCACCCTGGCTTCAGGCCATAAGGTGTCTTTTAAGCGGGCTAAGCGGCCGCATAGAGTATTTTGCACTCACCGAGTTTGAGGACATAGTGCAATGACACAGGGAACGGCCAGACAGGCGTTTTTCGGGCCAGATGGCACTCGAGGCGAGGTATCCGTTTGCCCTGGATCTCTGTAAGAAATGGAAGGAATCCCCAACGGTGGATCCGCCCGTGTCACGCTTGGCCTCTAAGACCTTGTTGTCTGTACCTAGTGGTTCTTCTATTAAGGATCCCACGGATCGTCTCATAGAGAGCTTGGCCCGCTCAGTGTTTGAAGCATCAGGATCAGCACTCTCTCCCTCGTTTGTGGCAACGTGGGTAGCCAAGGCCATGATTTCTTGGTCAGAATCATTGAACAGAGCCTTGCAGAATAGGGACCTACCTACGGAGGTATCAGAGATCGCGAGTCAGATCGCTATGGCCGGGGACTACTTAATCAGTGCTTCTTTGGATGCGGCCAATTGCGCGGCGCTTGCGGCCACAAACGCAATTTCTATTAGAAGAGCGCTATGGTTAAGGACATGGCCGGCCGATTCTACCTCCAAGAAGTCCTTGACTTCCCTGCCTTATCAGTGCGGCTCCCTATTCGGAGAAAGATTAGATGAGCTCATCTCCGATGCCACAGGGGGAAAGAGTAGTTTTCTCCCTCAACAAAGGGTCAAGCCGCCGTTTCGCCACCTGTTTCAGGCACGGTTTCGGGCCTTTCGCAACCCCAGGTGGACTACAGCAGCCGGCTCCGCCGCTCCAGGTCGCTCCAACCAGGATAGGGAGCGACAGGTCTCATATAGAGCCAACCCGTTGGGGAGGATGCGTGCTCGCCAGGCCAGATCGAGGGAAACCAGGTCCCAAAGATCCTCAGCCAAATGACTCGAAGCATTTTTTAGGCGACATCAGCAAAGTAGGCGGCCGCCTACTCTGGTTTCGCCACGTCTGGGTCACCATCGCACACGACTCATGGGTGACAGAGCTGGTGTCCTCAGGGTACAAGATAGAATCATTTTGGGGGGTACCTGACAAACTCTTTCCCATCTTCCCAAAGGGGAGACCCGGGCAAGGGCGTTACTAGGAGCCATCGAGTCACTCCAGCACAGCGGAGTGATTATCCCCGTCCCGGAGCACGAGAGGGCTCAGGGCTTCTATTCCAACCTATTCTTGGTCCCCAAAAAGGACGGGACCGTCAGGCCTGTTTTGGACCTGCAGCTCCTGAACAAATTCATCAGGATCAGACCTTTTCGAATGGAGTCTCTCCGTTCAGTTATATCGGCCATGGGGCAGGGAGAATACTTGGCCTCTATCGACATCCAGGACGCTTACCTGCACATCCCCATTTTTCCTCCGCATCAGAAGTTCCAACGCTTCGCCATCAATGGCCTACATTTCCAGTTTGCAGCGCTACCCTTCGGGCTAGCCACCGCCCCCAGGGTGTTCACAAAAGTCATGGCAGTCGTCATGGCCATCTTGCACTCTCGGGGCATAGTCGTCTTTCCGTACCTAGACGACCTCTTGGTCAAGGCCCCTTCGTTTCGGGCATGCGAGGAGAGTGTCAGCATCACGCTGGATACCCTTTCCCACTTAGGGTGGTTAGTCAACATGAAGAAATCATCCCTTGTCCCAGCCCAGAAGATTTCTTTTTTAGGGATGATCTTCGACACCTGCCGAGGTTTGGTATTTCTCCCTCGAGACAAAGCCCTAGCACTCCGGCCACTTCTCCAACCAGTCCCTCACACCATTTGTTTCGGGATGAGGATACTAGGAAAAATGGTGGCAGCAATGGATGCGGTTCCATTCGCCCAATTTCATCTTCGCCCCCTGCAGCACGCCCTCTTGTCATCTTGGGACAAGAACCCATTCACGCTCGATCACTGGTGCTGGTTATCCTCTCAGGTCAGGCAGTCGCTCGATTGGTGGACAGTAAGTTCTTCCCTGCTTCAGGGGAAGTCTTTTCCCCCAGACCAGTGGTTAGTAGTCACAACCGACGCCAGCCTCCTCGGCTGGGAAGCGGTTTTTCGCCATCACACGACCCAGGGACAATGGTCGCAACAGGAGGCACGCCTCCTGATCAACTTGTTGGAAATACTAGCGGTCTGGCTGGCTCTGCGACAGTTTCAGCACCTTCTAGCACCTGGATGCCTGGGACCTTAACCTGGTCCTAAGTGTTCTGCCGGAACCTCCATTTGAACCGCTACAAGATGTTTCTTTGTCGTACCTTTCCTGGAAAGTGGTATTCCTTGTAGCCATAACTTCTATCAGGCGAGTCTCAGAGCTGGCGGCCCTGTCCTGCCGAGCACCGTTTCTCACCTTCTACAAGGATAAGGTGGTCCTCAGACCAGCTCCCCCCTTTCTGCCGAAGGTCGTTTCCTCATTTCACATTAATGAGAATATTGTCTTGCCTTCATTTTGTCCAGCACCGGTACACCGCGTGCTAAAGGCTCTTCACAAATTGGACCTGGTAAGAGCCCTCAGGAGGTACGTGTCGCAGACGGCACCCTTTCGGCACACAGACACGCTGTTCGTGCTCCCCGAGGGACACAGGAAGGGACTCGCAGCCTCAAAATCGACCATAGCCATGTGGATTCGTCTGACTATTCAGGAAGCCTACCGCATCAGGGGTGCGCCGGTTCCAGCAGGGATCAGAGCACACTCTACTCGGGCAATGGGCGCCTCTTGGGCGCTTCGACACCAGGCCTCGATGGAACAGGTTTGCAAGGCAGCAACCTGGTCCAGCCTGCACACGTTTACCAAACACTACAATATCCATACTTATGCTTCGGCGGATGCGAGCCTGTATAGAAGGATTCTCCAAGCAGTGGTGGTGCACCTTTAGACACAAGGTGCTTGTAGCTTGGATCGGTGAGTCAACTTTCCACCCAGGGACTGCTTTAGGACATCCCACAGTACCTGTGTCCCCCATTGAGGCGAAGGAGAAACATGGATTTTTGTGATAAACTCAACGTAAAATCCTTTTCTCCGAGACGCTCATTGGGGGACACAGCACCCACCCTGATAGCCAATTGGCTCTTGTTTATTTAATTAATGTGCTTTTTTGTTGATATTAGGGTGGTTCTTTTCAAGACATATTGTTATCTGCATTAAGGCTGATTTTTGTTGTTCTCCTACTGCTTTTGCACTAAACTGGTTTCCGCCCGCAATCGGGGCGAGAGTTTTATATGGCGGAGGAGGAGCTAACCTCTTATTTCACTTAGTGTCAGCCTCCAGGCTTCGGTAGCATACACCCACAGTACCTGTGTCCCCAATGAGCGTCTAGGAGAAAAGGATTTTACGGTGAGTTTATCACAAGAATCCATGTTTTTATAGCACAGTAATACATGGCGTGCTCGGATGGTGGGACGTCTTGTGCCAGGTGGAGCGGGTGCTCGTTTGCCTGATGCTACCAAAGCCCTGAAGGAACACATTCTTCCCCTTAAATGTGGCGGTCAATGCCCGGGCACTGATGGGTAGCCATCGCCAGCACATCCTAACACACTTGCAACTCTCCCCTTGTCACCCAATTCTGCAATCTATTAGTACCTTTAAGGCCCCACCAAAGTTTTATACAGCAATATAAGTTTTTCAGGGTATTAAAAGAGCAATAAAATAACCCTATGGTGGGATTTAAAAAAATCAATACAATTCAATACAACTTATAGAAATAAATATATCTAGCCTAATATATAAAAAAAAAGCTTTAGTATTTTTTAAGAAGAGTATACATGATTGGTATTGTTACACCTGTAGTAATAACTCAACTATAAAATGATCATAAGCAGCAGTACTCAATGTCAAGCAGCAGCTGCAAAAGCAAACAACATTTATAAAAATATATAAAGAGAGTGAGATCATGGGATTTTCTGTATGTATTATTATCCCTCTACAAATCACTTATAAGGCCACATTGGATTCAGTTTTGGGCTCCACATTTAAAAAAAAAAAAAAAGATATTGCGATGTTGTAGTAGATGCAAGCTGAGCCCACATTTTTACCGCCTGATGATGGCTGAACTGTTCAACCATCATGTGCCTCTATCAACCGCGGGTGGAGTGGTTCTCCTGTGACTTTTAACATGTTAAATGCCACTGTCAATCTCTGACAGTGTTATCTAACACGCGCTGGCTTGGAGATGGGGGCGTCATTCCATGCTCCTGTGATGTGACCACTGGGCGCCAATGGGTTGCCAAGACACCTGGGGGTCCCCTGAAGACCTCCATGTTTCTAATGTCCCTTAGGAGGACTAACAAGTAAGAAGTGGAAAAAAAAAAGTTTTAAAAATATGAAAAAATAAAACGTCCAATCTCCCCTCTTTTGCTCCATTATAAATATAGCAATTGGAAAAAAATACTCTTATTTGGTATCACTGCATTCTTAAAAATATGATCTAACAAAATCTAAAATAAATTAATCTGATCGTTAAACGGTGTAACGAGAAAAAGATCAAAAAGCCAGAATTACATTTTTTTTTTTTAGCCACCACAACATTGCAATAAAATGCAGTGAGGCGATGAAAACATCGTATCTACCCCAAAATGGTATTAGTAAAAACAGTAAAATTGTCAGCTCAGGGCACAAAATTTAAGCCCTCACCCAGCTCCAGATCCTGGAAAATGAAAATGTTACAGATCTCGGAAAGAGGCAACACAAGCAATTTTTTGTTTTACAGATTTCTGAATTTGTAAAAGAAAACAAAAATGAACCCCCCACTGGAAAATAGCCTGGTAATGAAGGGGTTAAAAAGCCTCTCCATGAAAAATCTGGCTATATATCAATTCATCTCATAGTACCTCTCACCTAGAAGGCTCCAAAGGGCAGGACCTGTACCTATCAAACATTAGTGGCTTTTCCTGTGGCCAGGTCATAAATGTATAGGATTGAAGAACTTGTTTCAAATCTGTACGGAATCCATTTTCTTCTTAATTCACCATGTAAGAGGAACAGTCTGCTGATGATCATGTTCTGAAAATTAGGCCTGAGTGCCGGCGGCAGTGCCGGGTATAAACATGCGAGACTTCGGCCGTATTCCTCGCATGTGTGATCCCGGCCTAAATAGCATTTCTTGAAGCAAAACAGCGTGAGACCATTTTCTGGCTTTGTTTGTCTCATACATTCAGCACATCTTGCGGTAGAACATCTATTCCTCTATAGGGTGTCGTTGTGCGGCTTCTGCCCGGGAGATTCTTGATAAGAATGTTTTGTTTTATTGCAGCAGAGTCAGCAGAGAGGCCCAGACATCTCTTTTACCATCGATGCAAATAAGCAGCAGAGACAGCTTATTGCAGAGCTGGAAAATAAAAACCGGTACAGTATCTGGTATTTGTTTTATGGCTCCTTTTATAGACACTCAGTTAAGTAAAGTGATTGCACTGCAGGGAAATGGTACTACTACCTGGGATACGAGCGTGATTGTTTGGAAATGCCTCTGGACTACATGCTATAGAACTGCTAATCATTTCTTTCAGCTTATTTACACATTTGAAATGGTGAACTCCTCTAATGGCACATTTACATTGGAAAGTATAAATCAGAGCTAAGGTTCCCTTTAAATGCTACACAATCTACAATCAGCAAATAAAAGCAAATTACAATAAAAACCATTTGCTTATATTTAGACTTGTGTTCTGTGAATATGGCAGAAAAATTGTATTTCTAAGCAAGTAAATATGTTCTGAGGGTTTCTTGGCTCTGCATCACAGTCTAAAACACTCTACCAAAGGTGGATCAGTTGCACCCAAATTTCAGTCTTACAAATAAAGAGTACACTGTGAGAAAACAAAGTGAATAACTTAATCCAAAATGCAAATTAAGCTAAGTTTGCTTCAACAATTTTCAAAAATGTTTAAAGGGAATCTGTCAGCAGGCTTTTGCTATGTAATATGAGGGCAGCATGAGACACAGATTTCAGCGATTTATCACTTATTAGGCTGTGTGCTGTTGTTTCCATACAGTGAATGTTTTATCAGCAGGAGATTATCACTGCCTGACTAGGTGCTCATGTGCATCCTGGACCAACTCTGCCCACACCACTGATTAGCAGCTCACTGCCAATATACAATGTGCACAGAACAATGCTAATTTGAGGTGTGGATGGGTTTAGCTTTCTGAGCTCTGCTACATACTACATCAAAGAACTGTGTCACAACTGCTGCACTCAGTAAACTAAGTGATAGATCGCTGGAATCAGGGTCTCTTTTCTTATATTATGCTTCTCTCAGATGAGGTAGAATAAACCTGGTGACAGATTCATTTGAAAAGGTAAATGTATTTAGAAAGATGGTAATAACCCTTTAACAAAGCATCTTGATAACATGATTTCTTCATTTTTACATTGAGGGCAGATAAAGAAGAGAATTAATCTGAAGTCTCACTGACCCTCTTCTCATATAATAAAACTTATTTTAGATTAACTAACTAATATCTATTTGTAAACCTTAAGTGGAGAATTCCAGATTTCTTTCTTCATACAGAATGGTGATAAATGTCCACATATTATATGACACAGTAACATTTTATTCCATCTTTTTGCAGAGAAATATTACAGGAAATACAGAGGTTGAGAATTGAACATGAACAGGCCTCTCAGCCCACCCCAGAGAAAGCACAACAGAATCCCACTCTTCTGGCAGAACTCCGCCTGCTCAGGTAGCAAAAGATAGAATCCGCCGCTATGAAGCCGAGTATTTACCTTCCGTCCCTATCTATACCGTTACTGAGTGTGCAGAACCGCCATCATGGCCACAGAATTGAATCCAAGCCTCAAACAAAACAAAGAACAAACCAGAGTATAAAACCCTCTGTTTGTAAAGCCTAAAATAATGTCACATAGTGCTCCTGTTGTCACACCATTACGAAATGGATTTTGGCACTTTAGATGACCTTTCATTTCCCATTTATTCTCTGTGCCAACACCAGAACTCTTTGCTTGTACAGTATGTCTACAACTACATGAGACACCGTGTAACCAGAGATCATAAGTAAATTCATGGTTTCACACATTAAAAGAGTCATATGAAAGAAAGACAGAGCTAACATTAATAGTCATGCCCCTGTGTGCGATACGTACCCCGATATAATAGTGGGTAAAGGTAATCTTTAAAACCAAGCTAAACAGCAGCGAGAGGTTAAAGGGGCTGTCTTGTGAAAACAAGCTATCTCATATCCTTGGGATCTATGGGGGGGCCATCCGCTGGGACCCCCACCAATCAGCAGAACAAGGAATTTTTATTCCCAGTGGGGAACTTTTATCTGGTCTAGAATGAATCTGCAGCACTCATGCCCAACAGCTGCCACTCTCGCTTTCAATGGGGCTGCTGGAAAAAGTAGAGTGTAGCACTTAGCAGCCCCACACGGCATGAGCAGAGAGGTGAGCAGACATGTGCATTGCTGCGATGTATGAGAACATGTCTTCACATAGTAATATGTATTGTGCTTGCAAAGAGGGAACTTTACTGAAAGACCTCATCTGTACAGTACCTGCCTGATCCTTTAGTTTCATGTTATGCGGATCTCTCTGCCCCGCCTACCTACATTTTAGATCTCATATTACAAGACGGGTCAGTCAGAAGGCAGCACATAGGGGTTTCTAGTCTGCAACCATGAAAGCACTTAAATTTAATCAGGGAGAAAAAACAGCTTACCCTTGGAGTAAGTGCGGCATTCCATACAGCATGTAGTGCAAGAAAGGGAGATCCAGTGCTCATCGGAAGAGAAAAAGCTGTACTGCTTTATTGTCCGCAAATTAAAACCCACTGCTGTACTTGGCTTTCTAAGCCCAGAATTTCCGTCTCACACTAAAGTGACAATAAACATGTAGTTGTATATCACTGATATATTTTTCCATTCATTTACTTGAGCACATACTCCATTACCACCAAAGCTGTGAGATAACGGCTGTCGACTAAGGGAGAGACAGAAAGGTTGATTGTAATCTATGATAATTAATGCATGGTGCGCTTTCTGATCTGATTCGTATCATTCTTCAGACAAAGAAAAGATGAACTTGAGCAGAGGATGTCCGCATTGCAAGAAAGCAGGAGGGAGCTGATGGTGCAGCTTGAAGGGCTCATGAAACTTTTGAAGGTGAGGGATAGAAGTTATTTTTACAGCTCTAGTGGAAGTTAAGGGGCTTTTACAGTATTAGCAACATGGCTCTTTATCGCCCAAAACATTGCCACACTTGGCTTGTGTCCAATATTACAGCATAACTCTGCCGGGGTTAACGAGACAGAGCTTGAATATTGCACATAGGGCCCGATAAATCAAAGTGTTTACACTAGAAAAGTGGCAAAAAGCACATTGAAGAGTTGCTAAACCTTTGCGCCATGCGGAGTGGCGCAAACGTTTTGTGATTTTTGGCATTTTCATGCCGGTGTGAAGCAACTCCTTCAAATATGTGAGGCGGTAGAATGGGCATGGCTACACTCTCCCGCCAAATACAGCAAAAATGCTGCTGTTTCCTGTACCAGAAACGTTACTCCAGTCCCTGACTAGAGTAATACTTCTGGTGAGGCTCACAGAGGTGCAACACCGTGATAAGATGCCACTTAATCAATCTGGCACATCTTATGCCTGCATGTCCCTCATTAAGACTGGCATTAGAAACCCAAGTCTTAACGCATCTGGGCTAGACATGTGTTGTCCTGTTTTTTACAATAAGTAGCCATATTTTTCTAATTCTTTACAACCTTTGTAAATTGATCGCTCTGTATTTGTAGCAATAATAATGGGAAGCCTCCTATATATTAATGGACCTTCATATTCTGTTTTCTGTTGCGTATGACCATTTTGCAGGAACAGGAGCTGAGACAGGCTGTAAGTCCTCCTGTATATTCCCATCACTGGGTGCATGTCTTGTATTGGCATGGGATGTGAAAAATGGTGTATTATTTTAACAAAATTAACAAGAAGCTAACAATCATATAAGTCTCTTAGGTGCTTTAGAGATCATTAAGTGCTTTTGTGTAATTTTGTTATGACATTAATTAAAACCTTTCTATGTCCGTTGCTATTATGAATCATCAGTATTGTATTTTTTGGGTATCACTTGTGTGCGTCCTTAATCTAGATTCACTTGTGTTCACAGTTGCCTGAATGCTATGGTCCTTAGGTTTTTTGCTATTTTATGTCTGTGTAGTTAATGTATTGGAGTTTCAAACAATTGTTCTTTGCCCTTCTGTTTGTCGGCTCTGCAATAAATGCATATATCACTGCTGGATTGGAAAATGGACATGGTCTAAATAGCTGCTGAGGACAACGCCTTCACTATTGTTCTGTGTGGTTCTAAGTAATAATTATACAAATCACAGATGGTGAGATGCACTCCATTTCTCTGAGCCTTAGTAGATGCCATTTATTTTTCAGAAATGAGTGGAAATTGCAAGTGCAGAAATCTGTGAACAATCTGCAACAGAAAAGGCATGCAGCAGATGTGAAAATCCTTAGCGTGCCCTAAAATCCACCCATAGGCGTTCCTCTAAATGCGTTAACATCTGCTTAGTCCTCTTTTCTATACATATCTAGAGATACAAAGAAGTATTGTGCAAATATTATATTTCTATGTGGCAATAATTGTGAAGTTAATATTGTCCTGAACGTTGACCATTAGTGTGTAGGACTGATGCTGCATGGCTAGTAACACGACACCTACGTGGGTCAGAAGCTGTCGCCGTGCATGCTGCTACTTCCATATGTGATACAATTGTGATGTCTGTTGTTCTGTTACTTTACTCCTGTTATACTATGACCTGCATGACTTGTTTGGACTCCGATTTATCTACTGAATTCATGTTAATCACAAATCGGGCAAACCACAATTTTGAGGGCGGCGTCATCTGATATTTTCAAAATCATTTATTCTGTCACTTGGTTTTGTCTCTAGAAAAGTAGGGTGATAACTATTACGGATGGGGCTTCCCGTCCGGAGTCAGGAATCCATAATGACAATACGTGATTGGGCTCCTGCTATTATGAACAACAATTCCTAAGTTACAAACAGATAATAATGTACATCTTTTCTTGTAAATCCATTTTCCCCTGATCATTGTATGTCTTTTTCAGACTCAGGGGGCTGGCTCTCCTCGCTCCTCTCCCAGTCACACCATCAGCCGGCCTATTCCAATGCCTATACGGTCTGCATCGGCTTGCTCCACCCCAACACACACTCCTCAGGACTCTCTCACAGGGGTTGGCGGAGATGTGCAAGAGGCTTTTGCTCAAAGTAAGTTATAGCAGAATATGACTAGCCTTGTACTATCAGTTTACAAACCAATTAGGCCCCATGCCTGTTGTCACCGGATGTGTCCCATGCAGAGATTGCTGCCAAAAACGGCAAAAATACAATTACCAGAAAAGGTAAAAAAAGAGTAGAAGAGTGGGTCCCGCATATTAACGTATAGACTGCTTACCATGTAACACACATCTATACCATAAAGAGAAAAAGACTTACAAGCAAAGTAGGTTGCCCATCCAACATGAATCATTATTTGAATATATTTCACAATCACACAATTCCAATCCCTTACAAGGTCCAAACAGCATTGGAGCCTGGCGCTAATAAATAATAATAATAATAATAATAATAATCTTTATTTATATAGCGCCAACATATTCCGCAGCGCTTTACAGTTTAACAGTTTCAAAACACAAGTCATAAGTAACAACGCTAACAATACAATAATTAAAGCAAAATAAGACGAAATAAGACGACCCTGCTCGTGAGAGCGTACAATCTACAATGAGGTGAGGGAGATACAGAGTACAGGTGTGTATTTACAATGGTGTATTTACAATGAAGGTCCAGCCATCTTGCAGGAGTGAAGGATGGATGGAGATAGTGAATGGGCTACGCACGCACACTTACACAGAGAATGACTTTGATTAGTGAATGTGATAGGCCGCTCTGAACAGGTGTGTTTTGAGGGAGCGCTAACCCATCATATGGTTAAGGATCATCCTACATTGCTGGTAAATGAACAGATTAGCCACATAATTGTGAAAAATCCGACCAAAAAGTACAAAAGTCAGTGAACATTACTCCGAGTGATAAAGATTATATACGAGAATGTAAAAGATGAGATGTACAAACAGTAAGACATAGTTAAAATATGACGCAGTGTCAGGTGGTGAGTAGGGTAATTCACAGAAGTGAGCAGTAGAACCATAGCAAAACAATGCGATTTGCAAAATCATTGTGATGAAGCATCTCATTTTAATAACATCAAGTCAGAAAGAAGAGCCCACACGTATCCATCCTTAAACAGCGTGTCCAGACTTGGGATGAAACTCTGTAGTCACTTTATCTGACTGCAGACTTCTGAATCCTGACAGCATGTGGTGTACGCGTTATCAGGTGTGTAATTTGCATATTTCTGTTTACATTTGGCAAATGAACGCTGGTATGCAAATCACGCACTTTTGGCTCATGACTCTCCGCACTCACCAGCAATAACAGAGAATCCTGCCAGCGTATGCACCACACGTTGTCAGGAGGGTTTCACATTGCGTTAAGGCACCAGTTTGGTGGCCCTGTCGAGGCTTACTTCTGAACCCCTGCAAAACGGGATTCAGACATATGCGCCGACTGGGCCATAGGCTAGAATGGTGTCGGCAGGGAGAACTTGCACTCTGCCATGCATTATTTCCAAACGTGTACGTGTACAGGAGGCGGACACCCAGTCGTAGTAGACTGCATCTGAACGCAGTGTGAAAGCACCCTTAGGATTCAGAAGTCTGCAGTTGCATAGAGTGACCGCAGAGTTTCATCCTAAACCTTAACAATATTATGGATTATGGACCAGGTTGTGGTGCTGTATGCGATTTTAAAGGTTTTTTCATTGTATTGTCTTGAATTATATTCAAATTAGGATTCATGATAGAAGTGCAGACTACTTGCACAGAATGGGTTTTTTGTTATAATTACCTAATGTCTTAGCTTATGACTATAAGGCTGTTGTACAATTTCAGGTTGAAATTTGCTTTAAGTGTTACACAAAAGTGTAAATGCTAGAGTAGCTGTCCATGCAACAAAAAATCGTTTCGACGCCCGCCACACTTTCACTAGTATTCCTCTTTCTGGTGTGAATTTGGTGGGCTGTGCGTGGCCCTGCACCCTTTTGCTAAATTCTGGCCACATCATCCAGTTATCCGCCCCATAAGTGATAATGTTCGCCTCCAGACCCCAATTGTAGATCCATTGGACCAAACAAGAAGAAACTTAACACATTTCCTTTATATTTGTTATTTAAATAAAAAGCATTCAAGCGTTTTTAAAAATGATCAATGGTTCCCGCTGTGAACAGCTCCTAGAGTATTCCATATATTATTATCTTATGGCAAAGAAGCCTGGTCTGCTCTGGAGATCTCAGTTTTCTTACTCCAGGCAGAGTGACTTGTCTTTTGAATTAATTTTACGTACATAAAAAAAAATTTGACCATATTTTTGTATGGAACATTTATGTACTTGTACAGGTAATCATGATGCACCCTTAGACGTCTCTTCTCAAGACTAAATTAATTTAATTATTTTAATCTTTCATTATATCCAACATTTTCAATGCCCCTTATCAGTTTTGTGGCTTAAACCTTTTTTAGCTCCAGTGAATCCTATGCGCACACATAGGCAGAGACCTGTCAATCTTGTCCCCACCTCTCTTGTTTGGACTCGCAACATCATGGTGTAGTTGGCAACAGCTCGATTATTGAAACTGTAAGACGGATGTAAATTTTCATTTTTAATATTTGATAAAAAGAAGCAATGAAATAAAATGGCCGTGGTACCGCTTACTTTGTTTTACAAGTGTATGACAGCTTTGTGGAGCACCATATCTAAAATAAGAGTTGTGTGATATGGAGGTCTACACTTTTAAATTGGAAGTCACATCCTGCCCAAATTCCAGTGGAGCTCCTTCTAGTTTCCTTTCACACATGGTTGGGCTAGTATGGTTGGAAGCCAATGAATCGATTTTTTTTTTTTAAGTGTGGGGTCACACTAGTGCACCTGAAAAAAGCCATCTTAGACGCAACAAACTCCTATGATCTCAGCGGGCTACACTGGTACAGAGGTTGTACGGACAGTTTATCAGTAGTGATGAGTGAGTATGCTCGTTACTCGAGATATCTGAGCATGCTCGGGTGTTCTCAGAGTATTTTGGCGTGCTCGGAGATTGTTTGTTTCGCCGCCGCTGCATGATTCGTGGCTGCTAGACTGCCTGAATACATGTGGGGATTTCCTAACAAACAGGCAATCCCCACATGTATTCAGGCTGTCTAGCAGCTCATCCAAAATACTTGAAGTACAACCAAGCATGCTCGGAAATCTTGAGTAACAAGCATACTCACTCATCGTTATTTATCAGCTCACGTTTTGCTGTGGGTATCATTGTCATCAGCTTTTCTTAATTTGACATTTTAGGTGCAAGAAGAAATCTAAGGAATGACTTGTTAGTGGCAGCGGATTCCATAACCAACACTATGTCTTCTCTAGTAAAGGAGCTTAAATCAGGTAAAAATGGCTGCACTGACTAAACGCTTTGGCTATTAGTTAAAGGGAAAGACCTGCATTACATGGGTAATGAACAGAGTAATCGTCTCACAGTTGGGTAAAGGGCTGCACACTGAGGGATTTTATTTAGGATGTGGATAGAAAATATTTACAGTAGTTTCTTTTCTAGTTTACTTGGCTAATTTTGGCCTTACTCGTAGGCCCTATCAATCCACTTACTTACTAAATAGGCGATAAGAATACGCGAGACCAAGGCTGGCATGAAATGGCTGAGAGGCTTTTAATAGGGTTACTTAAATAATTAATCCAATTTATATAATACATTATTTAATAAATAACATCAAAGATTTTCAAAGTCCACTTTAAAAAGACCAATAAACTCAAGGATCAACTTTAAAACGACTATCTTTCAACACCGGATACAGGGTGGCCACCCCCAAACCCCTCAGCTATTTCTAAATCGGGGTTTGCACACTTTTATTGAAAATATCCAACCCAATAGCATCTAAGTGGACCTCGTCTTTCCTATACAGCCCTGTTATAAAACCTTCTAGGTCAATGTGTCTATGGGAAAACCCACCCACCACCAGCAGAAAACGTTCTAATGCTTTATTGAATCTTTTGCGAATGGATTCTAGAAACTGCGGATTCGCAGAGGACCATATCAAGCGTGGCACGATCTCAGAGAAGACAATAGTGGCATAAGGAAACTTAGAGTGTACGACTTTTAAATCGTGTCGCAGTTGCCACAATAAATCAGCATGCGTATTCTTACAAGATCATTACCAGCTAAGTGCACGATAATCAAATCAGAATTGGGCAACTGGTGAGAGAAACTATTCAATGTAACCCAGAGAGCTTCCCATTTCATGCCTCTGCACCCGTACCACCAAATACAAACGGTATCGTGATTGAAAGAAAGATTGTCCGTATAGTTTCGTCCTTGGGCCCTCATCCTCGCCCAGTGGACGAATGAATGTCCCATAATCCAGACATACTTTCTACCTGTAAATGAAACAGCAAATGTTAGATGATACTATCAGGCTGAATGTACAATTTAACCCTCCCAGAAGCCCATCTCCCAATTTTCTTAATCTTACTTTCTGCTACACCCATCCTAACTGCATCCGTCGCTGTGCCAATGCGAAACGAGTGGGATGAAAATTGAAGATTCTCCAACCCCAGCTTAGCCATGCAACGTCGTATCACCGAATTGAACTGGAACCGAGTCAATGGAACCCCGTTCTCATGGATAAACAATAGGCCGTCAATCCTAGGGCGAACCGATAACCAGTTGGTTATATTAGCATGGCGGTAGAGTTCCGATCTTGGTATAGACGAGGTGTACCGATACACCTTTCCCGATCTAGTTCGTTTTGGACCTGCGAGCCATAATGACCACCTTGTTTGCCATTATAGCAATGTCCTTGACAGTCATCCCCGAGGGCCAATATCTGCTGTAACAAATCAACTCCCCTATGCAGAACACGTCAAAAAATGCCAAATAGAAACAAGATTTAAACAGAATAACTTCGAATGTATTCAAACAAACAGAATGTAAAACCGCCCACATTCGAGACATTAAGTCAATAGAGATAGCTCTCCTTCCGTCCATTCGGAAGTGCTCTTTCTTCAAACCCTTTAAGAATTGTTTAACTGGAAATAAAAGCAAAATAGAAAACGCACCATGCAACCTCAGAAAAAATAATACTCCAGATGCCACTTTGTAAATGCTGGAATGGCTACCAGTCCTTCCAAAAGACGTAGGGTCATCGAAACCTGAGCTGACAGAGGTGAAACCCATTCCAATGCACAAAAGTGCAACCACTCCATCCATGCAACTGAATATGCAGCCCAGGTTACAGGACCCAGGGACCGAAAAATGTACTCACAGGCTACCTCGGACATATTTGCCACAGATGTGCCGGGCAAGGAGTGCCTTCCCGTTCAGTGCCCGGAGGGGCGTAATCTGACTCCGTCCAATACTGAAGAAAGAAAGAGAGTCGTTTACCATAACAGTTGGCTCGCTTCCCAAAGATGCTTTCAGCCAAATATTAAAATTCAAACAGATCAGAACCAACTGCCTTAATAACTCTGCAATGTCCAGACACTTTGACAACAGCATATTAATGGTACCCACTAGACCTGGGCTGTCCGACAGCAAGGTTATTTTTTAATTAAACAAACTCGGACACCAAAGAGTCACGGCAACTAAGACCGTAAAAACCTTGTTCAAAACCAGGTGACTTCTGTCACCTTTGCTGGCTGTACGAACCAGTAATAACTCCGCCACCCAAAGCTGACCGAACCGGAGGCAGAAGTTTTTTAAAACATTTGGACACCTTGTGTATTTTACTACAGTAGGAACATTTGTGGTGAAAACGGCAAGTGTTCGGCCACTTACACCCGGCATCATTAAATGAGAAGCAAATTCCTGTTTTAAGCAGTTGCTGCGACGCTGACCTCTGAGTTACGTGACGTTGGGGAAGCATTAAGTTAATCCAAAGCCCGACGTCTTTGACTCTCCAAACATACTGTAGGATGAACTGCTATTTTTTGCCAGAAGGCCTCATCATAGGCCAGCCAGGCTGTACCCCCGAAGTTGTGGAACGCATCTAAAATGACTAGGGTTTCACACAGCAGCTTTGTCCCTGACACTTCTATATGTGTATAAGTATTTAGTTCTCCTCATCAAAAGTCACACAGATAATTGCCTTGATAAAGGCCATACTGGCAGAAACGTCGGCGACATTGGGTGACTGATATATGTTTTGAATAAACTCCTATCTGCAATACATATTTTTGACTCAGGTTTTACATGATTGTTGATATTTGCTTCCTGACGGCATTGACTGACTTTCCCCATTTTTGATTATAGCACAGTGAGAACATACATGTCCAGCACATGGATCAGTGGTTAGCACGGTTGCTTTGCAGCGCTGGAATCCTGGGTTCAAATCCCACCAAGGACGTCTGCAAGGAGTTTGTATGGTCTCCCCGTGTTTGCGTGGGTTTCCTCCGGGTTCTCCGGTTTCCTCCCACATTCCAAAGATATACTGATAGGGATTCTAGATTCTGAGCCCCAATGGGGACAGTGATGAGATCAGTAACGTGCTGTGGAATATGATGGTGTTATATAAGTAAGTAAATAACATAAATGTACAAACTCCTTGCAGATGTTGTCCCTTATAGGATTTGAACTCAGGACCCGAGCACTGCAAGTGTTGACCACCGAGCCACCTTGCCCAATCACACTCCCTTTATAAAGATTATAAACTTAGTGCTAAATAAAAACACCCATGTTTGTGGATTTGGGAAAAAAAAGTCATACTCAAAGGAATCAGCGAGAATAAAATAAGAGCAAAACTCTTGTGACCAAACCTCTATAAATACAATACATGGGCTGATGACCCTTTTGTCCAGCTATAGACGAAGATCAGCAGAATATATTGGTTTTGCCACAGCCGTGGTTTAACAGTGGTAAACAGGACAGTAAGAATGAGGAGAATGGGGACATGGCTGAATTTCAGGGACACTACAACTAATTTCTATACCAGTTCTAATTATCTGACCAGTTTTCACAGGTGTATTTGTCCATCAGGAGGGTGTTTTACAGCTATCGAAGAGCTCATACAGTTTTATTTTTTCCTTAGAGTGGAGGTGCTGTTCTAGTTCTCATGTAAGAAAGTATATGAATAACTTACAGTATGTAGCTAAAGTTCTGGGAAATTTGTAATTGAAACATACCATTGCTCAGGCTAAGTTCACATGTTGAGGTATTAATGAGTTTTTGATGCTTCATATTTTCACGGTGCAATAAACACAGCATCTTACAGATCCGGTGATGGATTTTTAAAAAAATTTGCAACATGGTAATTGCTTCTTTTGAGAACTCCGAGTTTTTTCTGTGGCTTTGCCACATAGAATTGCAGTAGATGCGCAAAATCTGCGAGTAAAATACGCATAAAAGCTGCACAAGACTATATAAATATAGTTTGTCAAAGCCAAATACCAGGAAGTATCAAAAACAAAGCAACTTATTTTAAAACATTACATACCAAAAAAGACAAATACAGCATCCTCAAAAATGCGATAAAAACGCGTGTAAAAAAAAACACTCAATATGACTTATTGTGAAAATGTACTCGCAGACTCTAGAAACTAGAATGCAAATCTTTATAAAGGTTTTGTGGGGTTTCCTTTTCCATCGTGTCATTACTTCTTTTTTTGTAGAGGTGTTTTAAGTACTTTAATTATTGTACTATGTCAATAGTTACAGTATTTCGAGATGACAAAACCCACAGTGTCCTTTAAGTGCGGCGGCTTTCATAATCACTATGTTTATGTCACTTTGATCATTCAAGATGAAATGCACATAAGGTGACAGCTGCACCAGGTCGGAGCTATAAGTACTAGCACAAAAGGCGCAGTCGTTCTTAAAGTGTTTTATCAAATACAAAATTACTCAAAACTATGGTAAGAAATATCATTAGACACTGCTCACAATTCACTAGGATTTGGGAGGTTGTTCAGTAACTTTTTAAAAAGGGACAAAACCCATCTTATTGTTAAGGTACCATAATTGGTCTTCAGATATCCCTGGATCCCATATTTTATCTCCTAAATTTTCCACCATTTCAGATTGGCCATAAATCCAAACAGCTCCTGCTACACATGGCACTGCTGCTAGATGTCTGACATAATAAAAATGGAGTTTGGTGCAACCCCCATAAAATAATGAATTACACGAGCAGACACAAGATGTATGAAGCATGGAATACCTTACCCCCCTATTAAATACTACAGATGAGCACTTTAAAGTAGTCTGGTTTCCTTGGGGCACATATTGGGTACAAAGGGATTGGTACTGTACACAGCTATGAAAAATTTAAGAAGTTTATGCTGAGTTAGGATTGTTCTCCAATTCCCTTTTTCCCTTCTGTGTCAATCACCCGTCCTGTTGTTGTCCTTGTTCAAATAGAATAATAAGATGTGGACTACTTGGTGTTGAGTCCGTTGATTGTTGATTTGATTTTCAGTAGAATTTATATGTATTGAATGCTACTACCTTGAGTTTTTCTTCTGTGACTATTTTGAAAATTCAATTAAAAATCAGCTATAAAAAAAGGACAAAAACGCTTGATAAATGGAACAAACTATATTCTAAACTTTCCTAGAATTTATACTCATCTCGATTGTGTGAAAGGCTCAAAAACATTAGGGGAAAATTATTATTTACTATATTGCTATTAAGTGAACGGTGCTGATAAAGTATTTCAAGTGAAACTGAATGGAAAGCCATTGCTATTTTTGGATATATATATATATATATATATATATATATATATATATAGTGCCTTGCGAAAGTATTCGGCCCCCTGGAACTTTTCAACCTTTTCCCACATATATCAAACATAAAAATACCAAATGTAAATTTTTGGTGAAGAATCAACAAGTGGGACACAATTGTGAAGTTGAATGAAATTTATTAGTTATTTTAAATTTTTGTGGAAATTCAAAAACTGAAAAGTGGGGCGTGCAATATTATTCGGCCCCTTTAACTTAATACTTTGTTGCGCCACCTTTTGCTGCGATTACAGCTGCAAGTCGCTTGGGGAATGTCTCTATACGTTTTGTACATCGAGAGTCTGAAATTCTTGCCCATTTTTCCTTGGCAAACAGCTCGAGCTCAGTGAGGGTGGATGGAGATCGTTTGTGAGCAGCAGTTTTCAGCGCTTTCCACAGATTCTCGATTGGATTCAGGTCTGGACTTTGACTTGGCCATTCTAACACCTGGATACGCTTATTTGTGAACCATTACATTGTAGATTTTGCTTTATGTTTGGGATCATTGTCTTGTTGGAAGACAAATCTCCGTCCCAGTCTCGGGTCTTTTGCAGACTCCAGCAGGTTTTCTTCAAGAATGGTCCTGTATTTGGCTCCATCCATTTTCCCATCAATTTTAACCATCTTCCCTATCCCTGCTGAAGAAAAGCAGGCCAAAACCATGATGCTGCCACCACCATGTTTGACAGTGGGGATGGTGTGGTCAGGGTGATGAGCTGTGTTGCCTTTACGCCAAACATATCGCTTAGCATTGTTGCCAAAAAGTTTGATTTTGGTTTTTTTCTGACCAGAGCACCTTCTTCCACTGGTATGTCTCCCAGGTGGCTTGTTGCAAACGTTAAGCAACACTTTTTTATGGATATCTTTGAGAAATGGCTTTCTTCTTGCCACTCTTCCATAAAGGCCAGATTTGTGCAGTGTATGACTGATTGTTGTCCTATGGACAGACTGACACACCTCAGCTGTAGATCTCTGCAGTTCATCCAGAATGATCATGGGCCTCTTGACTGCTTCTCTGATCAGTCTTCTCCTTGTTGGAGATGAAAATTTAGAGGGACGGCCGGGTCTTGGTAGATTTGCAGTGGTATGATACTGCTTCCATTTCAATATGATCGCTTGCACAGTGCTCCTTGGGATGTTTAAAGTTTTGGAAATCATTTAAACTTCTCCACAACAGTATCACGGACCTGCCTGTTCTATTCCTTGGTCTTCATGCTGCTCTCTGTGCTTCAAACAGAACCCTGAGACTATCACAGAGCAGGTGCATTTATACGGAAACTTGATTACACACAGGTGGATTATATTTATCATCATTAGTGTCACGGTCACGTGAGTCTAGACGCAGCGAGTACCGCAAGGCGAACCCCTATGACACACGTGACCCTGGATACACCGCCTCCAGTTGGGCGAATTTAAATAATAAGACGTGCAGCTGGATGCACCGCCTACAACTGGCGAATTTAGGTATTACACGTATTTATACAATAGTCTGGAAACCCCGCCTCCAGTAAGGCGAATTTAAATAATAAAGGGGAACCTGGGTAACATTAACAATGGTGGGCCCTGCGATAGGAAATAGGGACGTGGAGACCTCCTGCACTCCCCTGAGCCAGAGTCCCTGCACTCCTTACGTTCCCTATGCCGGTTCCGCACCGGGCGACGCACAGGAACCTTAAAACCCTGACTCGCCCTGACCCTAAACCCTCACTAGGGAATTGGTCGGTGCGGAAACTAATCCCACCACTGCATTAAACACACACAAGGGAAAATGACAATACAGGGGGAACACCACTTAACTTTGCTCTGTTGCGTACGCTCCTAGCAACAGAGCCCAGCACCTGCGTGCATCTTCTCCTCCACCCGGATCCATCACCATAACCGGATCCACCACCATAGTGCAGCCTTGGAGCAGAGTCCACCACCAGTTGCAGCTGCCCAGTAAACAGAGTCCCAAAGATGAGTCCAGCTTCTGCCAAAAAGTCCAGCATGCTTGAGTCCAGTTTTCAGCAACCAAGTCCAGCATGCTGAGTGCAACTCTCACCATTGTCGCCACTCCACCAAACCATGCAAGCACCTCCTGCTGACACCATAAACTGCGACTCCACCACACCATGCCAGCCCTCCATGCAGACTCCATAGCTGACTCAACCCCTCTGGCTGGGCTGCCCAGGACTCTCATTCAGCTCCTTCTTTCACCCAGGCTTCCTTGAGAATGACTAACTCACAATATCACCAACGGTGAGCAAACACACCTGACACTCATTTATAGAGCATCACACCTGCTTTATAATTACGTGCACATTAAACCAAAGAAACTAAAGTACACTACCGCTCACCACCACCGGGGCAACTTAGAATGAATGACACCACGTGTAATAATTCTAATGGCCACCGGGGGCAATCAACCAACTTTGGCACCAAGCCGAAGGGAAAAAAGTTCACTTTGTCCATTTACTTGTCAGATCCACCTTGGATCATGACAATTAGTCATTTAGGACAGCATTGGATCATTCAGAGATCCACAATGAACTTCTGGAGTGAGTTTGCTGCACTGAAAGTAAATTGTCCAAATAATATTGCACGCTACACTTTTCAGTTTTTGAATTTCCAAAAAAGTTTAAAATAACCAATAAATTTCGTTCAACTTCACAATTGTGTCCCACTTGTTGATTCTTCACCAAAAATTTACATTTGGTATCTTTATGTTTTAAGCATGATATGTGGGAAAAGGTTGAAAAGTTCCAGGGGGCCAAATACTTTTGCAAGGTACTGTATATCAGTTATACTGAATTCTTGTAATTGTATTTTTGCAAGAAATAATAAGTTGATAAAAACTTATGACCTTAGGCTATGTTACAGTGGTTTTCCAGGACTATTTTGTTTTTATTTTTTACTAACAACTAACAGGCAGATAGTTGCTAATTACCTGCCGATCTTTACTGTCTGAGAGCGATCACAGACAGTTTGTGCCAGCAATTCAGCAGCTTCTGCCGACATCACATTGACAGAGCAGCGGCTTTTCATCCTCTGTGCTCTGTTGACGTGGCGTCATTGCCGACGTCATGCTGATTGATAATTGGCTCCCGACTGCCTAACTGTGGGGAGTCGGCTGTCAATCAGCATGACTTCAGCAGTCACGCCCAGTTAACAGAGCAGCCAGGAGGAAAAAAGAGTTACTCTGTTGATGTGAAGCAGGTGAATAGCCAGCAACAGCGGTCGGTGACCGCTCTGAACTTGTGCCGGTTAGAACAGGCAGACAGTTGCCTCTGTTATCAAAATACCTGCCTGTTAGTCCTGGACAAACTCTTTAACATAGTGTTTTTGAAGCACCATTGGTTGTTGTTTTTTTCACTGTTTTTGTGTGGATTACATGTGAGATTTTTCTACAATATGTTTTTAATAAAGCTATTTTATTTACCAAAAATGCAGCATAAACCAATGCCAAACCCCAACAAAACCTGTTTGCTGCATTTTCTCAGCATTTTTACATTTTCACATTGCCATTTATGGGTCAAAAAATGCTGGAAGAACACTGCAAGTATTGACATACTGCAGATTTCAAAAACGCTGACGTAGCCAAGGTCTATTTTTTAGTTAACGCCCGAACAAGGCTAGGGATTTATGTTTATGGTTTGTTTTGGTACTGTGCAATGAGTGGAAATAAACGTCCCGTTGTTTTGACACAATAATCCAGTACCTGTGTGAACGCTACCTACTGCTGAGCGGGAATCCCTACAATCTTCAATTATACATGTGTAGGGTTCAGCAAGTTCGCAGGATGCAGTGACGAGACATGAGACTGAGTGTGGTTTGTGGAATAAACTTTTATAAACTGTAGCCGCTGGGGCTATATTGGGCAAACCAAAAGTGTTAACAACAAACTGCGATTAACTCGGTTTGCCCGGGTGCTATAGGCCACGTATGACCAAACTACTGGTCCTTATCTCCTCTATTAAACTTATCCTTCCCGGGGGTCTGTTTAGGATCATAAGCGTGGCCGCGTAGGGGTCGCTGATGCGGCTGTCTTGACGCCTCAATATTCCGGGCCGGAACTGGGCTCGACAGGCCCTGAAGAGACGATACCGGTGGGGCACACCAGGCCCTGAAGAAACTGGGCCGGTGGGGCGCAACAGGCCCAGAAGAGACGATGCCAGTGGGGCGCAACAGGCCCTGAAGAGACAATGCCAGTGGGGCGCAACAGGCCCTGAAGAGACAATGCCAGTGGGGCGCAACAGGCCCTGAAGAAACGATGCCGGTGGGGCACAACAGGCCCTGAAGAAACGATGCTGGTGGGGCGCAACAGGCCCTGAAGAAAAGATGCCGGTGGGGCGCAACAGGCCCTGAAGAAACGATGCCGGTGGGGTGCAACAGGCCCTGAGGAAACTATGCCGGTGGGGCACAACTGGCCCTGAAGAAACTATGCCGGTGGGGCGCAACAGGCGTCTCCTTGCGGCTCTCGTCCCACCGCGGAGTTATGACGCAGTCTCTAAATATAACCGTTCACCGACCTCTGCTTGGGGCCCCTTAGCAAACCGGACGGGGGCCTCTCCTGCCGCCTGTAGCGAGGTGGCGCCTCCTGGGCCCGGTGATGACAGGGCCGCAGCTGAGGGAGAAGGCAGGGGGGCAGTGTCCTGACCGCTGTAAAGGAATCGTCTGTCGTCGCAGCGGTCAGTGGAGGTCATGGACTTGTCACAACAGGGCGGGAAACAGCGGGGGCGGCTGTATGCAACCGTATGAGGGGAGCGGCCGCTGGTGACCGGCTCTCACGTCTCACATGTCAGTGAGTCCGCAGCTTTCCTTTCACAGGCCTCGGTCGGTCTCTCCACAACACACCGTCCGCTCCCTCGGTTCTCTCTGCTCACACGGCTCCCTGTCTGTTGTCCGGCTCTCTGTCAACTGCCACTTCAGCGCGCCCCCTGCTCCCTTTAAGCTTGCTCCACCCCCTGTTTCCCTGACAACTTCATGCAAGTTTTTCCTTTTACTGTCCTCCCAGTATCGTTCCCTCAGGAACCCTGATGGCGGTCCCCTGGGTACCTGCCAATTCACTGTCTGGGAGTCCTCCCCACACTCCTCCACCCTGTAAGCTCGCCAGTCCTCGGGCGAGGGCCTTAGTCTATTGAGCTCAGTCTAGGGGTTTCAATGTTCGTTGCCATATGAATTGATCTTTCTCATATCGTTCGGGGGGTTTGCCGGCTGTTGACCGCTCGGAGCGTCTAAGTTCAACTGGGGTAGAGTCATCTGGGGTGGTGGACATCGGTGGGCTGGTTGGTGCGGGCGGGCTAATTGTGTCAGATGATTCATTACTGCGTGGAGGGCCTCCGGGTCCTGTGAGACAATCTTCGTCGTCGTCCGGGTCCCAACATACGGAAGACGGTTCGGATGTCGACGGGGTAGGCTCCGGTTGCTTCGGGTCGGAGGAAGTACATGGGCGTAACATATTACGATGCACAACACGAGTGGGCAGTGTTTCATCCTCCGCAGGTCGTATTTCATACACCGGTCCGTCTGGATGGATACGGCGTAAGGCCTGTTTCACACTTCCGTTTTTTTCAAATCCGTCAAAATCCGTTGGTTTCCGTAAAAAAACGGATCCGCCATTTTTTGCAGGATCCGTTTTTTTTGTCCCATAGACTTCCATTACGGTTACCGCGGATCCGTCAAAAAAACGGATCCGGTTTTTTAAAAACGGATCCGTTTGCATCCGTTTCCGTCAAAAAAACGGAAACGGATCCGTTTGGTGGACACAAAAACGGAAGTGTGAAACAGGCCTAAGACCCGATAAGGGCTTTCTTCCCAACGCGGCTCCAGTTTGTTTTGGGGGCGTTGATCTAGCACAAGCACCCGGTCCCCGCTTTGGAGGTGAGGAGGCGGGGTTGTATTTTTCCCTGGGCGCTCCCAGTCTCGGAGCTTGGTGTGTACAATTCGGTGAAGCGTTTGCAGCCAATGACGATGATTTCGGACCCAAGACGACACTCCAGTCCAGGGCTGAGGTTCTTCGGGGTCTAACTCCACCTCCGTGATCCCTTTACCTTCTCGCCCAAACAACAGGGAATAGGGGGTATAGCCAGTCACTCGATGTACCCTATTGTTATAGACCCAAACTAATTCGGAAACATATTTGGGCCAACGGGCCTTTTTGTCAATCTCCAGAGTGCGCAACATCTGAATCAATGTCCGATTAAATCGTTCACAAGCCCCATTCCCTTGCGGGTGATACGGTGTGGTCCGGGATTTGTCAATTTCATAGAGGTGATGTAGTTCTTCTATGACTTTTCCCAAAAAACATGCTCCCTGGTCAGAATGCATTCGTTGAGGACAGCCGTATACTTGTGTAAAGTTTCTACAAATTGCGGAGGCAGCCGACTCCGCGGTCTGGTCTTGAGTAGGGGTGACCACAGCGAACTTAGTGAAATGATCCACCATAACGAGACAATGTTCGTATCCCTGAAATGCGGACCCAATGGTCAAATAATCCACCGTCAGCAGCTCAAGGGGCGCTGAGGTCACAATAGTCTGTGTTGCGGCTCGCTGAGCGGGTGGTTTGGCTAGTTCACACAACCGGCAAGTCTGGCAAATTTCGTCCACAACAGCCGGCAAGCGCGGGTGGTAAGCTTTTTGTTGCAGCCATTGCAAAGTTTTTTTTGTTCCGAAATGGGCCCCTATTTCATGAGCCTCCCGAGCCAATACGTGAAGTTGGACTCCTGGCGTAACCACCTGCCAAACCGTCATCGAGGTTGTTTGTGATGTTATTTTACGATACAATAATCCCTTTCGGATAACCAACCTCTCCCATTGTCGCAGCATAAGAAACAGGTCTTGAGGCAAATTTGGCCGTTGAGAGTCAGTGGGTAATTGCCCAGCAGCGACCCATGTCCTGAGAAGGCCAACCTCTTCGTCGTCTTGTTGCTGCTGTATCCACTTATCCCGGGATTGTTCCAGTATGCCCCTTGGGGTCTCAGATGAAGATATCTTTTTATTGCCAGTTGTGAGCACGGTAGCAGTGAGAGCGAACGGGATTTCCTCCCCTTCAAATTCTTCGTCTCGATTCTGCCCTGGAGTTGCATGTCGAATCCTGGAGAGGGTGTCTGCATGGACATTCTCGGCCCCTCTTTTGTAGATAATCTTATAGTTGTACTTCGCCATCCGGGCCACCTATCGTTGTTCCAGAACCCCCAATTTGGCATTTTCCAGATGAGCCAGCGGGTTGTCAGTTCGCACTACCACCTCGGAGCCCGCTAGGTACTCTGCGAATCTCTCCGTCATAGCCCACACCACTGCGAGGAGCTCGAGCTTAAAAGAGCTGTAATTGTCAGGGTTACGCTCGGAGTCATGGAGTGAGCGACTTCCATATGCGATAACCCTCTCCTGGCCATCCTGAACCTGTGACAACACAGCCCCCAGCCCGTGAAGACTCCCGTCAGTATGCAGGATGAACGGTTGAGAGAAATCCGCATAAGCCAACACTGGGGCATCCAAGAGTGCAGCCTTGAGGTCTTGGAAGGCCTCTTCCTGAGGGTGTTACCACTGGATTTTTCACCCATTGGCCCCAGCGGGAGCCCCCTACAGTAGATTGTGCAGGGCTCGAGCTCGACATGCAAAATTCTTTACGAAGCGACGGTAATATCCGGCTAACCCCAGAAAAGCTCACACATCTTTCACCGTCTCGGGGGTAGGCCATTCCTGGATAGCAGCAACCTTCTCCCGGAATGGCCTCACACCCTCTGCCGAAACGACATGACCCAGATACTCAATCTGAGAGCGAAATAGGTGGCATTTCTGAGGCTTCACCTTCAACCCGTACTTTTGCAACCGGCTGAGTACCTGTCCCAGCCGCTTCAGGTGGTCCTCAAAGGTGGCGGCAAAGACAATGATGTCGTCCAGGTAGATCAACGTGGCCTCAAAATTGAGATCTCCCAGACATCGCTCCATCAATCGCTGAAAGGTTCTGGGGGCGTTGGCCAGCCCAAACGGCATCTGATTGAACTCAAACAGTTCCATGGGCAATATGAACGCCGTCTTGGCCCTATCTTCTTCTGACATGGGCACCTGCCAGTACCCACTTGCCAAGTCCAGGGTCGAAAAATATGTTGCCTTCCCCAAGGCGGACAGGGATTCTTCTATGTGGGGCAGCGGGTATGATTCCTTGATAGTGCAAGCATTCAGTTTACGATAATCCACACAGAATCGTAGTGTACCATCTTTCTTCCGGACCAACACGATTGGGGCCGCTCAGGGGCTTTGACTTTCCCGTATCACCCCTTTTTGCAGCATTTGGGCTAGCAAAGTTTTCATCGCTTGATAGAGTTGTGGCGGAATCTGTCGCTATCGTTCCCGGATAGGGGCCGCTCCTGCTTTGGGGATTTCATGAGTGATGGCGCTGGTACACCCAAAATCGTCCTCATGACTAGCAAATACCTCATGGTACTGTCCCAGCAATGTTTTTATCTGTGAGAGTTGGGCCGCAGTTAATCCAGAAAGCTCGGCCCGCATCTGCTCCAAAATATTTCGGCCCTTCTCTTGTGCTGAAACTTCGTGGGCCTGGACGGTTCGTATTGTTACTTCCCAAGAATCCTCGGGGTGTACTCGCAATTGAACCGCCGGAGCTGGCAGCACTTCTTCTAGCGGCCTTACTGGTTTGGCCAGTACAGTCCGTGCTTTCAGAACGGTGTCTCGGTCTTCAAGGTTAACGCAGCGTACCAGGATGGCTCCTTTTTGCACGGTAGCCAGGGAACGGGCCACCAGTATGCCAGGAGGTAGGCGCTCCGAGGGACACGGCTCCACCTGCACCTCCATGCCCTCCAAGGGTATCGGGGCTCGAATGGGCAGGGCCACCACAGTCTGTCCAGGAGGTAACACAAGCAGGGGAGTCGCTGGTGTGATGACCTTACCCAGAGCCTCGCCCTCCTGGCGGTCCTGATGTACCCGTTCTGCCCGCACCAGCTGATGGAATACCTGTGCCTGGGTTGTGCGAGAACCCCACTGCTTCAGTATCCTCTGTAGGGTCATTGAGCAGTAGGTTGACGAACTCTTGTAGCACATTCATGCCTAGAGTGATGGGGTGTTGCTTATCAGCTTCTCCTTGAGTCAGTACCACCCCTCTGCGACCAAGGGATTTACCGCACAGCGTCACTTGCACCCACACCACCCCGGCAACTGGGACCGACAGTTGGTTGGCAGCTACTAGTCTGATCACGGGCCCCCACTGAGGCCTTGCTGCTTCCAGGAAGTTCTGTTGAAAGTACGTTGCGGGCATAGTGGTTACTTGTGACCCCGTGTCCACCAGGCACCGAACGGCCCGGCCCTCCACTTCTGCCGAAACCACCGGACATTTTGCTACCAAATCTTGGGGACTTTCACCACCCCTAGTTGTGGTTTTCGGCTCCGAGCGGCGTCCCCCCAGCCCGGAGCCCTTTAGATTAATGGCCGCCAGGGTGGGTCTCTACCACGCCGCGAACACTCTCGGGCAAAGTGGCCTGGTTCTCCACACTCAAAACACCGGGCCTGTGTAGGGTGACCACCCCACGGGGAGCGTGATCCCCAAGAGCCGGGGTTAAAGCTAGGTCGTCCAGTCCCGGTCTCGGTTCTTCTCTTTACTTCGGCCAACTCGCCCTTAATACTTTTCAGCTCTTGCTTCATCTCTTCCACCCACTGAGGCTCCTCGACTACACTCGCGGAGGCTTCCACACCTCGGACTTTCCCCACGGGGACCGCCATCCCCTGCTACTGCTCTCGAGCACGTGCCTGACTCCCCATCTCTGAAAAATCTATTAGGGGATTCATTCTGATCTGTTCCCGCAGTGCCTGTTTGACTAATGGATCTCGCAAACCAGTCACCAGTAGGTCATGTAGGGTAATGTCAACAGGTCCTGCCCCTACCCCGTCCTTTCTTTCTATAGCCGTATGCAATTCTTGAAGGACATTCATATACTCTGTGATCGTCTCCCCCTCTATTTGCATCCGACTAAACAAACGGGTTCTTAACTCTCCCACATTAGTTGGGTCCCCATGGGTCTATTCTACTATCTGTAACACTTTTTCAAAAGTGTTGCGGTGCCCCGGAGGTTCCATCATCACTGACCTCCGCGCCTCCCCGTCAAGTGCCATGAGTGCCACCTCGGCCTCCAGATCAGGGGTCATTGGGTGTATCCGAAAGAGCCCCCGCATCCGCTCTATCCAGCTCCATAACATAGTATTGGAGCCAGAAAATCTAGGCAGGTTGTTCAGCATGGCCCCCAATGATATGCTGGTATGGGGACCCTCATCATTTGTAGAGTTTACAGCTCTACCCTGATCTGGGGCACCACTGTCTGTGCTCGTAGACTGCATCCTGCAGACTACGCCAAGTGTAGGGTTCAGCAGGTTCGCAGGATGCAGTGACGAGACACGAGACTGAGTGTGGTTTGTGGAATAACCTTTTATAAACTGTAGCCGCTGGGGCTATATTGGGCAAACCAAAAGTGTTAACAACAAACTAGTCCACGCAGGGACTCAACAATCCTAACAACACTTCCTTAATGTAATGCGATTAACCCGGTTTGCCCGGGTGCTATAGGCCACGTATGACCAAACTACGGGTCCTTATCACCTCTATTAAACTTATCCTTCCCGGGGGTCTGTTTAGGATCACAAGCGTGGCCACGCAGGGGGTCACTGATGCGGCTGCCTTGACGTCTCGATATTCGGGACCGGAACTGGGCTCGACAGGCCCTGAAGAGACGATACCGGTGGGGCACACCAGGCCGTGGAGAAACTGGGCCGGTGGGGCGCAACAGGCCCTGAAGAGACGATGCCAGTGGGGCGCAACAGGCCCTGAAGAAACGATGCCTGTGGGGCGCAACTGGCCCTGAAGAAACGATGCCGGTGAGGCGCAACAGGTCCTGAAGAAACGATGCCGGTGGGGCGCAACAGGTCCTGAAGAAACGATGCCGGTGGGGCGCAACAGGCCCTGAAGAAACGATGCCGGTGGGGCACAACAGGCATCTCCTTGCGGCTCTCGTCCCACCGCGGAGTTATGACGCAGTCTCTAAATATAACCGTTCACTGACCTCTGCTTGGGGCCCCTTAGCAAACCGGACGGGGGCCTCCTGCCGCCTGTAGCGAGGTGGTGCCTCCTGGGTCCGGTGATGACAGGGCCGCAGCTGAGGGAGAAGGCAG
Organism: Dendrobates tinctorius; assembly: GCF_039654945.1. Lineage (NCBI taxonomy): Eukaryota > Metazoa > Chordata > Amphibia > Anura > Dendrobatidae > Dendrobates > Dendrobates tinctorius. The sequence goes on from NW_027361749.1 coordinate 11,889,592, forward strand.
GGGGGCAGTGTCCTGACCGCTGTAAAGGAATCGTCTGTCGTCGCAACGGTCAGTGGAGGTCGTGGACTTGTCACAACAGGGCAGGAAACAGCGGGGGCGACTGTATTCGTCCGTATGAGGGGAGCGGCCGCTGGTGACCGTTTCTAACATCTCACGTGTCGGTGAGTCCGCAGCTTTCCTTTCACAGGCCTCGGTCGGTCTCTCCACAACACACCATCCGCTCCCTCGGTTCTCTCTGCTCACACGGCTCCCTGTTTGTTGTCCGGCTCTCTGTCAACTGCCACTTCAGCGCGCCCCCTGCTCCCTTTAAGCTTGCCCCGCCCCCTGTTTCCCTGACAACTTCAGTCAAGTTTTTCCTTTTACTGTCCTCCCAGTATCGTTCCCTCAGGAACCCTGATGGCGGTCCCCTGGGTACCTGCCCATTCACTGTCTGGGAGTCCTCCCCACACATGTGTGTCAAAACTAACCTTGTCTGGGTGTGTGTGTATGTATGTGTGTATATATGTATATATATATTATATGAAGCTCAATGTGGGTGTGTATGTATGTATGTCCGGGATTGGCATCTGCACCGTCGCAGCTACAGCCACAAAATAATAATAATAATAATACATTTTATTTTTATAGCGCCGACATATTCCGCAGCACTTTACATTTCAGAGGGGATTTGTACAGACAATAGACATTACAGCATAACAATAATCACATACAGTAGATTATAACAAATAACAAGAGGAGGGCCCTGCTCGCAAGCTTACAGTCTATGAGGAAAGAGGGAGACACGAAAGGTGGGTGGTAACAGTTGCCCTGATTGTATGGACCAGCCATAATGTTAAGTGTGTAACAGTACAGACACAGAGGGCTAATGGATGCATAAAGCATGTGGGAACATGATGCTGGGAACCTGGTTATGGTAAAACTTTTGGCTCTGCCACACAGGGATAGGTTAGGTTAATGTGTTGAGGCGATAGGCCAGTCCGAATAAATGCGTTTTCAGGACACGCTTAAAATTGTGGGGATTGGGGACTAATCGTATTGACCTGGGAAGTGCATTCCAAAGAATTGGCGCGGCACGTGTAAAGTCTTGGAGACGGGAGTGGGAGGTTCTGACTATTGAGGATACTAACCTCAGGTCATCAGCAGAACGGAGGGCGCGGGTAGGGTGGTATACTGAAACAAGGGAGGAGATGTAGGGTGGTGCTGAGCCATGGAGGGCTTTGTGGGTGAGGGTAATAAGTTTATACTGAATTCTGGAGTGGATGGGTAGCCAGTGTAATGACTGGCACAAGGTAGAGGCATCGGTGTAACGATTGGTGAGGAATATGATCCTGGCTGCAGCATTCAAGACAGATTGGAGAGGGGAGAGTTTGGTAAGAGGGAGACCGATTAGAAGAGAGTTACAATAGTCGAGACGAGAATGAATAAGAGAAACAGTAAGAGTTTTTGCAGAGTCAAAAGTAAGAAAAGGTCGAATTCTAGAAATGTTTTTGAGGTGCAGATGACAAGAGCGAGCCAGTGATCGAATGTGGGGGGCAAAGGAAAGCTCGGAATCAAGTATGACCCCAAGACAGCGGGCATGTTGCTGGGGAGTAATAGTGGAACCACACACAGAAATAGCAATGTCGGGTATAGGTACATTAGTAGCGGGAGGAAACACCAGGAGTTCAGTCTTTGACAGGTTCAGTTTCAGATATAGTGAGGACATGATATTAGACACAGCGTTTAGACAATCGCCAGTGTTTTCTAGAAAGGCTGGCGTGATGTCAGGAGAAGAAGCGTATAATTGGGTGTCATCAGCATAGAGATGGTACTGGAAACCAAATCTACTGATTGTTTGACCAATATGGGCAGTGTACAAGGAGAAGAGGAGGGGGCCTAGAACCGATCCTTGAGGAACCCCAACAGTAAGGGGAAGGTGAGAGGAGGAGGAACCAGCAAAAGAAACAGTAAAGGAGCGGTCGGAGAGATAGGAGGAGAACCAGGAGAGAACGGTGTCCTTGAGGCCAATGGAATGGAGCATAGTGAGGAGGAGCTGATGATCCACAGTGTCGAATGCTGCAGAGAGATCCAAGAGAATTAGCATGGAGTAATGACCATTTGATTTAGCTGTTAGCAGATAATTAGAGACTTTAGTGAGGGCAGTTTCGGTGGAGTGTAAAGAGCGGAAACCGGATTGGAGAGGGTCGAGAAGAGAGTTATCAAAGAGATAGCGGATAAGACGGGAGTGGACCAGGCGTTCCAGGAGTTTAGAGATGAAGGGAAGATTAGAGACAGGTCTATAGTTAGCGGCACAGTTTTGGTCGAGGGATGGTTTTTTAAGTAGTGGATGTATGATGGCATGCTTAAATGAGGAGGGAAAAATACCAGAAGAGAGAGAGAGGTTAAATATTTTAGTTAGGTGAGGGGTGACAGCAGGGGAAAGGGACTGGAGGAGATGTGACGGAAATGGGTCACTGGTGCAAGTAGTTGGGCGAGAAGATGCAAGGAGCCTGCTTACTTCTTCTTCTGTGACTGGTTCAAAATCAGAGAGTGAGTTAGATGCAGTGGGGGAGGGAGGACAGTGCATGGTATGAGGGGATTTGGAGATAATTTCCTGTCGGATCTGGTCAATTTTTTCTTTGAAGTAATTGGCCAGATCGTCAGCTCGGAGCTCCGTGGTTGGGGCCTGTACTCTTGGATTGAGTAGAGAATGAAAAGTGTCAAAGAGACGTTTCGGGTTGTTGGACAGTGAGGTGATGAGGGTGTTGAAATAGGTTTGTTTGGAGAGGTGAAGGGCAGTGTTGTATGTTCTAAGCATAAACTTAAAATGGATGAAATCTTCGTGTAGATTGGATTTTCTCCACAGACGTTCGGCGCACCTGGAGCACCGCTGCAGGAAACGTGTTTGCACCGTGTGCCAGGGTTGTCGCCGTCTGTGTTGTGGTGTTCTATTTATAGGGGGTGCAAATTCATCCAGGGCACTTTGAAGTGTTTCATTGTAATGCTTCAATGCAGAATCAGGACATGAGAGGGAGGAGATAGGGGCCAATGAAGACTGCAAGTTCTTCAGAAGTTTCTGGGTGTTAATGGCCTGTATGTTTCTATAAGTCTGGACAGTGGGGGTGACCTGAGCAGCCTGGCAGTTCTTTATAGAGAATAATCACAGTCACACATCTGGACCCCAAGAGCGTCATAGGCTATGTTGTGAGGCAAAATTTTAACCCTGCGCATTCCAATTCACCAAACAATTTTGCCCCTATCTACATAATGGGGGAAAAAGTGAAAGGAAAAGTGTTGGAGGCAAATTGACAGCTGCCAGATGTGAACAAGGGGGACTTAAAGAATGAGAGCGATGGCACCAAAGAGTATATACCGTACAGTTGCTAAGGTGGGGCCCTGACATGGGATACTCACCACACACGGGGATATGAACACACACACAAAATGTGCCACACACTACCGCGTGCTTCAACAAATATACCACCCTCAGCACACGTTTCACCACACACACACCAAACTCGCCACATAAAAGTCGAAAAACAAAAGTCGCCACTCAAAACTCGCCACGCTGTCCCAGAGCTGTTTAAAAGATGAAAAATGAGCTGTGATTGGCTGCTGTCAGCAACAGTTTTCTTTGTAAACAGTTGTGGTAACTGAGGCCTATTATTCTTATCATTTCTATGGTGTTATCGTCCTTCTGTAAAGCTGGAAATAGCACAATTTATTACCGTGCCAACACAGACCACCCTCTGACACAGACTGCAGAGGGAGCCCAGTATCACACAGGATAGGATTAGATACACAGCTCAGCAGTCAGTATCACACAGGATAGGAATAGATACACGGCTCAGCAGACAGTATCACACAGGATAGGATTAGATACGCAGCTCAGCAGTCAGTATCACACAGAATAGTATTAGATACACGGCTCAGCAGACCGTATCACACAGAATAGGATTAGATACACGGCTTAGCAGTCAGTATCACACAGGATAGGATTAGATGCACGGTTTTTATGTGCAATATAATCATTATAATTTGTTATAACTAACCACAGTTGGTTACTATGCCCAGGCAACGCCGGACTCTTCAGCTAGTATATATATATATATATATATATATATATATATATACACACAGTGGGGCAAAAAAGTATTTAGTCAGTCAGCAATAGTGCAAGTTTCACCACTTAAAAAGATGAGAGGCGTCTGTAATTTACATCATAGGTAGACCTCAACTATGGGAGACAAACTGAGAGAAAAAAATTCAGAAAATCACATTGTCTGTTTTTTTTTCATTTTATTTGCATATTATGGTGGAAAATAAGTATTTGGTCAGAAACAAAATTTCATCTCAATAATTTGTGATATATCCTTTGTTGGCAATGACAGAGGTCAAACGTTTTCTGTAAGTCTTCAGAAGGTTGCCACACACTGTTGTTGGTATGTTGGCCCATTCCTCCATGCAGATCTCTAGAGCAGTGATGTTTTTGGCTTTTCGCTTGGCAACACGGACTTTCAACTCCCTCCAAAGGTTTTCTATAGGGTTGAGATCTGGAGACTGGCTAGGCCACTCCAGGACCTTGAAATGCTTCTTACGAAGCCACTCCTTCGTTGCCCTGGCGGTGTGCTTTGGATCATTGTCATGTTGAAAGACCCAGCCACGTTTCATCTTCAGTGCCCTTGCTGATGGAAGGAGGTTTTCACTCAAAATCTCACGATACATGGCCCCATTCATTCTTTCATGTACCCGGATCAGTCTTCCTGGCCCCTTTGCAGAGAAACAGCCCCAAAGCATGATGTTTCCACCACCATGCTTTACAGTAGGTATGGTGTTTGATGGATGCAACTCAGTATTCTTTTTCCTCCAAACACGACAAGTTGTGTTTCTACCAAACAGTTCCAGTTTGGTTTCATCAGACCATAGGACAGTCTCCCAAAACTCCTCTGGATCATCCAAATGCTCTCTAGCAAACTTCAGACGGGCCCGGACATGTACAGGCTTAAGCAGTGGGACACGTCTGGCACTGCAGGATCTGAGTCCATGGTGGCGTAGTGTGTTACTTATGGTAGGCCTTGTTACATTGGTCCCAGCTCTCTGCAGTTCATTCACTAGGTCCCCCCGCGTGGTTCTGGGATTTTTGCTCACCGTTCTTGTGATCATTCTGACCCCACGGGGTGGGATTTTGCGTGGAGTACCAGATCGAGGGAGATTATCAGTGGTCTTGTATGTCTTCCATTTTCTAATTATTGCTCCCACAGTTGATTTCTTCACTCCAAGCTGGTTGGCTATTGCAGATTCAGTCTTCCCAGCCTGGTGCAGGGCTACAATTTTGTTTCTGGTGTCCTTTGACAGCTCTTTGGTCTTCACCATAGTGGAGTTTGGAGTCAGACTGTTTGAGGGTGTGCACAGGTGTCTTTTTATACTGATAACAAGTTTAAACAGGTGCCATTACTACAGGTAATGAGTGGAGGAAAGAGGAGACTCTTAAAGAAGAAGTTACAGGTCTGTGAGAGCCAGAAATCTTGATTGCTTGTTTCTGACCAAATACTTATTTTCCACCATAATATGCAAATAAAATGAAAAAAAAACAGACAATGTGATTTTCTGGATTTTTTTTTCTCAGTTTGTCTCCCATAGTTGAGGTCTACCTATGATGTAAATTACAGACGCCTCTCATCTTTTTAAGTGGTGGAACTTGCACTATTGCTGACTGACTAAATACTTTTTTGCCCCACTGTATATATATAATATGTACTGTGTATGTGTGTGTGTGTGTGTATATGTGTAATATATATATACATGCATGCATGCATGCATACATACAAACACACAGACACACGCACTGCTTACAGCCCAACACTGTGCAGGGTGATTGGCAATTGACAGAGAACACCAAGATTGACATTGGTGCCCTGTGTTCAAAAGACGTCATGTGCACATTCTCTTAGGGTCAGCGTCGGACTGGAACACCTTGGGCCCACCAGAGAAAATCATTCTTGGGGCCCACTATGTAGCTGCATAGAGTTAAATACCAGACCACCAATTATGCGGTAAAACACGCTAATATCCGGGTATAATATAAGGTTGTACATGTCTTAATTATGTAGCAGGAGTTGGGGTAGCCCCCTCATAGAATATAAAGCAGCCCCCTCACATAGTATAATGCAGCCATCTCATAGAATATAATGCAGCCATCTCATAGAATATAATACTGCCCCCCTCATAGGGTATAATACTGCCCCCCTCATAGGGAATAATGCACCCCCTCATAGGGTATAATACTGCCCCCCTCATAGGGTATAATACTGCCCCCCTCATAGGGAATAATGCACCCCCTCATAGGGTATAATACTGCCCCCCTCATAGGGAATAATGCACCCCCTCATAGGGTATAATACTGCCCCCCTCATAGGGTATAATACTGCCCCCCTCATAGGGAATAATGCTATATAGATAGATAGATATAGAGTTAGATAGATATAGAGTTAGATAGATATAGAGTTAGATAGATATAGAGTTAGATAGATATAGAGTTAGATAGATATAGAGTTAGATAGATATAGAGTTAGATAGATATAGATAGAAAGATAGATGTAGAAATAGATAGATATAGAGATAGAAAGTAGATAATGGATAGAAAGTAGATAATGGATAGAAAGTAGATAATGGATAGAAAGTAGATAATGGATAGAGATAGATAGAGATAGATAGAGATAGATAGAGATAGATAGAGATAGAGATAGATAGAGATAGAAAGAAATATAGATAGATAGATCGATAGGTAGATAGATATAGAGATAGATAGAAAATAGATAATGGATAGATAGATATAGAGATAGATAGCTATAGATAGAAAGATATAGAGATAGATATATAGATAGAGATACATAATAGATAGAGATAGATAATAGATAGAGATATACAGATATAATAATAATAATAATAATAATATAGACATATATAGATAGATATAGAGATAAATATATATAGATAGATGGCTATAAATAAAAATAGATATAGAGATATATATAGAGAGAGATAGATAGATATAGAGATAATAGATATAGAGATAGATAGATATAGAGATAGATATAGAGATAATAGCTAGATATAGAGATATGTATAGAGATAGATAGATATAGAGTTAGAAAGATAGACAGATATAGAGAGAGATATAGAGATAGCTAGATAGATAGATGGATAGATAGATATAGATAATAGAGATAATAGATAGATATAGAGATAGATATAGAGATAGATGGATAGATCAATAGATAGATAGATAAAGAGAGATAGAGATAGATAGATAATGAGATATAGAGATAGATACAGAGATATAGTGTTAGATAGAAAGATAGATATAGAGATAGATAGATATAGAGATAGATGGATATAGAGATAGATGGATATAGAGATAGATAGATATAGAGATAGATAGAGATAATATATAGATAGATTAGATATAGAGATAATAGAGAGAGAGATATAGAGAGAGATATAGAGATAGATATAGAGATAGATATAGATATAAAGATAGATATAGATAGATATAGATAGAGAGAGCGGTAGATAGAGAGAGAGATAGATATAGAGAGAGATAGATACAGAGATCGATAAATAGATAGAGAGATAGATATAGATAATAGATAGAGATAGATAAAGATAGATAATATAGAGATAGAGTAAGATAGAAAGATATAGAGATAGCTAGATAGACATAATATAGATATAGATAGATATAGAGATAGATAGCAAGATAGATATAGAGATAGATGTAGAGATAGAAAGATAGATATAGAGATAGAGCGATAGAGATAGATAATAGATAGAGATAAATAGATAGATAGAGAAAGATAGATAGATATAGAGATAGATATAGAGATAGAAAGATAGATAGATATACAGAGAGATAGATATAGAGATAGAGATAGAGAGATATAGAGAGAAATAGATATAGATATAGAGATAATAGATATATATAGAGATAGATAGATATAGATATAGAGAGAGATAGATACAGAGAAAAGATATAGAGATAAATAGATAGAGAAAGATAGATAGATATATAGATATAGAAAGATATAGAGATAGAGCGATAGATAGATATATATAGAGATAGATAGATATATAGATAGATAGCTATAGAGAGATATAGAGATAGAGCGATAGATAGCGAGAGATATAGATATAGAGATAGATACAGAGAAAAGATATAGAGATAGATAATGGATAGATAGATAGGTATAGAGATAGATAGATATAGATATTAGATAGAGATATATAGATAAAGATAGATAGATATAGATGGTAGCTAGATAGATAATAAATATAGAGATAATAGATATAGAGATAGAGTAAGATAGATAGATATATAGATAGATATAGAGATAAATGTAGAGATAGAAAGATAGATATAAAGATAGAGCGATAGATAGAGATAGATAGATAGAGATAATAGATAGAGATAGAAAGATAGATAGATATTAGAGAGAGATATATATATAGAGAGAGAGAGATAGATAGATAGAGACAGATAGAGAGAGTGAGAGAGATATAAAAAAAAAAAAAAAAAAAACAATACTCACCTCTCCTCCTCGCTCCCACGCTGATCCCGGCTTCAGTGTCAGGAGCTGCCCCTCTGCCAGACACACAGCGGGTGCGCGATGTAGTGACGTCATCGCGCACTGGCTGTGAGCCAGGAGCAGAGAGGACTGAGGGCGGCGCCGGCCCTGATGCAGAGCGGCTTACTGGGCTGGGGGCGGGGCCTCTGGGGGTGGAGACCTGAAATGATATTCACTGCTTCGCAGTGAATATTCATTTCTCTTTAGCAGCGGGGACAGGGGCTCCTGCCTCCTGACACCCGCTGCTGCTCCGCTGGCAGGGGCCCCCATAACAGCTGCATGGTGTGCGACACACCACTGGCTGGGGGCCCCTGGAGTAGCGGGGGCCCTAGGCAACTGCTGGCCCTGTATGCCAGCAGGTGCCAGGGCCCACCAGATGCCAGGGCCCACCGGAGAATCCTCCAGTTCTCCGGTGGGCCAGTCCGACGCTGCTTAGGGTTGAAATAAACCTCAATGTATACAGTAGACTTGTCCATAGGGCTTCATAAGTTCAACAGAACCAAGAGAGTGTCCTATTGGGCTCAGTCTGGTCACTCTACACGAGTATATCACAAAAAATGAGTATGGGATATTGCAGAAGACTTCACTATTTCATCTCACAGTCTAGTACTGAAAGAACGTTACTTTGCAGTATGCTCTTTTTTATTTTTAATGTACATGAGAAGCAATGAATGACGTATGACATCTGTGTGCAAATCATGAGCTTTTCAGACCATTTTCATGATGTATCTGTTAAATAAGTGCCATTATAGTTTATGAACGTTGGACACCACTGCTGGGCTTCAGTCTCTGCTTCCATTTACCACATGCAAGAAATAAAAGACACAGCAACCTCAAACAAATCAAGGCCACAACTCTCTTCTGTTACTGAAAAATAACAGTGAGTTAGACATTACCTTGTCATTAGCTTAGAACACCAGTGAATGCATACCTCACTACCATGGACCACCATACAAGAAGGCTTTGCCCCCACCACTACGCTAGGCTATCAGAGATTAGCATCACCTACCCTACCCTTTTCATTTAGAGAAGACATAACATACTTAAGATAGGGTGTCATGGTCTAGTCATGTGATTCATGCTCCATTTTTGTCTTTTCTAGATGTGGGAAATGAAGCAGAAGGCAGCGTGAACGCAGAGTACGGGAGAGTTCACTTTGATGACTTGGTCCCGTCTCCAACCTCAGAGAAAGCTTTCCTTGCTCAGATCCATGCCAGAAAACCAACACACAACCATAATTCATCATCAGCTGCTGGAAATATTCGCGCAGATATGTATGAAACTGTGATCAGTCAAGCCATTGTTTTTAGTATTTAGTAGTTTGGGATGTATTCTTACTGCTCATTTACTGAACAAGCCCATAGACTGCCAAAAGATTCTTTTCAGCATTTGTCAGGCATGTGCAATATAAGTTGCTATAGCTGAAAAGACAAAGAGCAGCCTCCCTGCACCTTTATATGCAGCCTCCCTGCACTTTTATATGCAGACCCCTGCACCTTTATATGCAGCCCCCCTGCACCATTATATGCAGCCCCCCTGCACCTTTATATGCAGCCTCCCTGCACCTTTATATGCAGCCTCCCTGCACCTTTATATGCAGCCCCCCTGCACCTTTATATGCAGCCCCCCTGCACCTTTATATGCAGCCCCCCTGCACCTTTATATGCAGCCCCCCTGCACCTTTATATGCAGCCCCCCTGCACCTTTATATGCAGCCCCCCTGCACCTTTATATGCAGACCCCCTGCACCTTAATATGCAGACCCCCTGCACCTTTATACGCAGCCCCCTGCACCTTTATACGCAGCCCCCTACACCTTTATAGGCAGCCTTCCCTACACCTTTATAAGCAGCCCCCCTGCACCTTTATATGCAGCCCCCTTGCACCTTTATATGCAGCCCCCTTGCACCTTTATATGCAGACCCCCTGCACCTTTATGTGCAGCTCCCCTGCACCTTTATAGGCAGCCCCCTACAACTTTATAGGCAGCCTTCCCTACACCTATATAGGCAGCCTTCCTTGCACCTTTATAAGCAGCCCCCCTGCACCTTTATATGCAGCCCCCTGCACCTTTATATGCAGCCCCCTTGCACCTTTATATGCAGCCCCCTGCACCTTTATATGCAGACCCCCTGCACCTTTATGTGCAGCTCCCCTGCACCTTTATAGGCAGCCCCCTACAACTTTTTAGGCAGCCTTCCCTACACCTATATAGGCAGCCTTCCTTGCACCTTTACATGAAGCCCCCTAGCACCTTTATATGCAGCCCCCTTCACCTAATTAAATGAATATTTGGCTGCCTGCTATCATTCCCGACCCCATACACATGACCACTCCTGTATTATCTATAAAGGAGTCACTGCCACACTCATCTGGCGGCTGCTTATATCCCGGAGAACAGAAGGATAGCCATTTGCAACCTGATGTGCCGGATCCTTCTCTCCTACATAATTTGCCACATGAAAGTAAGGAGATCCAATACATGATGGACTGTTGGCCGATCCTGTCAATGCTGCAGGTTTGGCCAACTTTAGTCTAATGTGTATGGCGGCCTTGCTCCTTAGGCTGTGTCCACACGTTGCATTTTTTTTTGCGTTTTCGCGGCGATTTTAAACGCGCAATTTTGCTGCGAAAATGCAAAAAAAAAAGCATCCCATGAAATCCTATGTGATTCTGCACATGCTGTGCTCATGCTGCACATTTTTCCACAGCGGAATTGCATTGCGGACAAATACGCAGCATGCTCATTCTTTGTGCGGAATCACAAGACCGCAACGTCATCAAAGGTCATTGGTGCAATGCATCACTGGGAACGGGACCTGCCGGGAGCATCACGAGGATCGGGAACGCTGCACGGGACGTCGGAAGGCGAGAAAAACACTTTTTTTTTTTTTTAATTATTATTTTTAACATTAGATCTTTTTACTACTAATGCTGCATAGGCAGCCTCAATAGTAAAAAGTTGGTCACACTCGTCAAACACTATGTTTGATGAGTGTGACCTACCTGTCAATCAGTTTTCCAAGATGCTATAGATCGCTTGGAAAACACTAGCATTCTGCAAGCTAATTACGCTTGCAAATGGCTAGTTTTTCCGTGGGAAATGGGCGGGAATTAAAATGCGGTTTTCTCGCATATTTCCCGCGGAATGGAATTCCGTAATTCCCGTGGAAATTTCCATGGAAATTCTGAAACGTGTGCACATAGCCTAAAGGTTAGAATGGGAGGTCCAAATATCTGCAGCCCCTCTAAGCAGGAGTTTGAAGAGACTGCAGAATTCTTCCATATTTGCTTCAGTTGCATACTGGTGTATATTCGACTGCGTTGTATTTTTTTTAGCTTCTGTATAGGATATTTTAGCATTGTTCTATTAAAGTGAATGGAACAACGTCGCAAGATATTGAAAGGCTGCTTCAAAAAATACTGAGCAGAATTGGCCTGCATCTTCCTCAAATACTGGTCAGAGAGCAAGAGAGCACTGAATAGTTTATTTTGTCATTAATATTTATGCTAAAACAGGACAGGAAGGTATGTGTGTACCTCCACAGGTATTCTATTTACGATTAAAACTGACTGATTTTTTTAAGGAATCAGCATCAGCTGAAATGACCAATTTTTTTTTTTTTTTTGCAGAGTTCCTGAAGATGCATACAACAGACACGATGATGAAACTTATGAGAATGACTCTGTGCGCCAACTTGAAAATGAACTGAAAATGGAAGAATACCTGAAACAAAAGCTGCAGGATGAAGCCTACCAGGTAAACAGAACTGTACTGTTTCTACCTCAGGAGACACATGGATCTAAACAAGTGGGGAACATTAACCAAGAATTTTCTCTAGAAATGACTCAGGCATAATTTACACAGAATAGTTCTCATTCATATAAGAACCTGTTCTTGGTAACAAATGTGAGCAATACAAGTGGAGAACATCCAAAATCTTGAGCGTTAAATGAGCTACATAGAAGATTGAGTTTAAAGTGGGCATTTCTCTCTCTGGATCATCGCTGATATCCATAGATTAGATACAAAGCCTTGAAAAATTATTCATACCCTGTGAACTTTTCCAGTTTTTTTCACGTTACACACACACAAATTTAAATGTATTTGGTTGAAATGTGATCTACCAAAACAAAGTAGCAAGTATTTGTGAAGTGTAAAAGGAATGTATACATGGTTTTCTAATTATTTTAAAAATATAAATTTCCTTCCTGAATAAATACTTTACAGGACCACCCTTCACTGCAGTTACAGCTACAAGTCTTTTGGAGTATATCTCTACCAGCTTTGCACATCTGGAGGCTGAAATTTTTGCCCACTCTTCTTTGCAATCTAGCTCAATGAGATTTTGATCTAAACCAGGTATACGGAACCTCCAGGCCCGAGGGCCACAAACTATGTCCTTCTTTCTCCGGCCCTTGGGCAGATTCCCGGGACTCCAGTGCTTAGGCCAGCAGACCCTTTAATTCCTTCTGACATTGAGAGCACGCAAATGCAGTGTTCACTACTGAACCCTGCGGCACATGCAGTGAAGGATTACGTCCAAATTCTGGCCAGTACATGACGTACTTTGTGAGCGGAGTTAGTCTGCTCTGTGCTCTCATCCCACTGATGAAGACTGCAACCCAAGTGTATCCTCTGTGATGTGTATGCTGCAGCTCTTGTCTATTTAATTGGGTGCAGCCCAGTATATCCTTTGATATGATGAGTCATGGTGTCTCCTTTGTGATGTATACACAGCAGTCTTGGTATCTCCTATGTGGTGTATACAGCAGTCTCGGTGTATCTATGATGTATAACTGCATCCTCATAGTAACCTATGTGATGTATATACAGCAGTCTCGGCGTATCTGTGATGTATAACACATCCTCATAGTAACCTATGTGATGTATATAAAGCAGTCTCAGTTTATCCTATGTGCTGTATAGGGCAGATCTCCCACTGCTTGAGTTCTATAAATGTAACTTGAACAGCCACGAATTTCCCACTGTGAGGAGACCTGCAGTGTAATAAATGTGTGTTTGGAACACCTTACGGTTGAGATCAGTTATTTACAAAACTTATCACAAAGAGTTGACTGCACTCCAGACTGTCATAGACCTGGAAAAGATTGTGCGAGTAGCAACATCATCGTTATCACCTAACATCACATGCCTCACCAAAGAGAAGCAGTTCCAGCCATCACATTAGGGGTGAGTTAAACATTTGGCCAAATATAGCAGGATTAATTTCAAGTTGGTAATTTTGTATGGTCCATGAATGATGGTATAAATATCCAAATAGTTCTCGACAGAAAAAAGGTTCCTCTATCCTGAATTAAACCATTCCATTGTAGCTGTGGCAGTATGTTTAGGGGCATTGTCCTGCTGAAAGGTGAACCTACTCCCCAGTCTCAATTCTTTTCTTTCAGCCTCTAATAGGTTTTCTTCCAGGATTGCTCTGTATTTCGCTCCATCCATCTTCCCATCAATTCTGATCAGTTTCCCTGTTCCTGCTGAAGAAACGCATCCCCACAGTATGATGCTACCACCACCATGTTTGACAGTGGGATTGTGTTTTCAGGGTAATTTGCAGTGTTAGTTTTCTAAAAACTGCAAACGGGACTTCTTATTACTTACTTTTAAAAATGTATTTTTTCTTTTCACTCTTCCATAATGGCCAGATTTATGGAGTATACTACTAATAGTTAGTGTTCTCCTTGCTTGGGATGTCAGTTTAAGTTCACTTGAACATCTTGGTAGGTATGTAGTTGTGCCATACTCCTTTCATTTTTTAATTGGATTGAACAGTGCTCTATGAGATGTTCAGGACTTGGGCTGCTTTTTTTTTTTATAACCCAACCCTGCTTTACTCTTCTACACAACTTTATCCCTGACCTGTCTTGTGTGTTCCTTGGTTTTCATGATGCGGTTTGATCCCTAATGTCCTCAAACAAACCTTCACAGAACAGCTGTAGTAAGTAATACTGAGAATAAATTGTACCCAGGTGGACTCAAATTATTAATTATTTGACTTTTGGAGGCAGTTGGTCACTCAGATTTATATTTAGGGGTATTAGACTACAGGGCGCTGAATACAAATGGACATCACAATTTTCAGATTTATATTTTTCAAATAATTCGAAAACCATGTATCATTACCTTTATACTTCACAAACACTAGCTACTTCGTGTTGGTATATCATATTAAATCCCAATAGAATACATTTAAGTTTGTGGGTGTAATGTGAAAACGTGCAAAAGTTCACTGGTTTAAGTACATTTTCAAAGCACTGTATTTTGATTTCAGTTAGTGCCATATACTGCTCCATTTTTGTTTGTGCCCTCTGGGAGGATCCGAGTTGTGGGTGGTTTTGAGCGCCATCTGCAACCAGTTAGTTGTAGCAAATCCACTTGAGTGTGAGACTTAGTGAAGCTAGTGAGGGAGCAGGGAGACAAGGGTTCGCTTCTCTGACATAGTGTATAACTGTATCCATATGATGAAAACACAGATACAATTAAAAGAAGTGAGTGTAGGGCATCCAGGCAGGCCCCCTTTCCCAGTCACATCCCCTGTGACCGCAATCGTTACAACCCTGATAATCGTGTTCAGTGATGCCCCTTATATGCTTCAGATTGTCTATTGAGAATCTGAATTTTGATGCTGCCGATGCAGCTCATCGGCCGATAAAATCTAACAAACCCAATCAGAGATTTCAAGATTACAAATGTTAGTCCGCTAAAACGAACAACTTTGATCTAATTTGTATGAGCACTCTTAGGACAGCATTAATACTTATGTCATCATCTGGCCCTTTTCTCCTATAGGTCAGTTTGCAGGGCTGAATGCACTGTTCTCTTTCCTTCCCCTCAAAAGTGAGTATTTTTTGCTATAGCACTACATTTTTTTTATGAGTAAGTTGAGGAGAAACCACAGTATAAAACTCATCTGCCTGATTATGTAATGAATGAAATAACGTATGAGACTTGTTTTTATGTAGTCATTGTGAATATTGAATGGTTGTGACTGTGAGGACTCATGGAGGAATGTGGCATCATCTGGACAGCAGAGGGCACTCAGTGCCTAGTGAGCAAAGCATTGCTAGCAACCAAGACACTTAAGGGAATGTACACATATATTTTTAAGAGTACGTCTACATAAAATAAATCTATTGCAAATATCAATTGTGGCAAAATCTGCATAAATCACATGCAGATTTTTTTATGGATTTTGCGGCAATTTCTCTACCGATTTAACCAAACTCAATGACAGAGATAATATTCGCAGTGTATATTCACATGCTTGGATGTTAAATCTGCACAGCGGTTACTTTACAATTCAGATTTTTTTTTTTCCACAGATTGTAGATGAGTTTTCATAAAGATGAATTCACCCTACTGGTACTGAAAAAAACCTAACACAGCAGAGTTTCCATACGGAAAATCTGGATATATAATCCGTTGAGTGTAAGACCTATGTGAACATACCCTAAGCAGCCCTAACATTCCAAAGTTTAATATGAATATATAATGGGTAATAAAGAACCATTGTATAAAAAAATTTTGGGCTAATTGTCACTCTGTGGCGATCTTTGGACTGTCCCTGGAACTGGGACCCTAACTATCCCTGTCCCGGGGGAATTCATGAAGGTAGAGAGGACTGAGTCTCCGTCCTTACTATACTCCTGTTAAACCCTGATCTGTCCCCTTCCCCAACCGATGAGGCATGGGACAGAAACCGAAGGTAAACAAGACACAAAGACAAAACGGAGGATAACAGAAAACCACTATCATACAAAAGCACTAACCAACAATAGGGAGCAGGATATGGACAGGAAGGAATAAACTATATGGGAACAGGGACCAGGAGATAAGCAAACACATACTACAGCAAACCACAGAACACTTCTACAACAACTCTACTCCAACCACTTAGCTTCAGCACACAGCACAGGAAGAAGAATATTTCATTGGCAGGGACAAGAAGGTCTGAGCTGTTTATATTGGTAGAGGTAATGACCAGATCAGAAGCAGCTGAAATGGAGCTGCATGTTTTTAACCAGCATAGAAAGGGTCATTAACCTCTTCAGCACCAGAAAAAATAAATCCATTTAATATGGAACACAAATCACACCATCTCTAAAGAAGACCTGCAATTCATTACCTGACGTGACTGTCTATCTCTAGATCTTCCAGGGGGAGGTGACACCCTCGCGACACTGATCCATCAAGACTAACATTTCTCTTTCTCCTTCGTCTCATTGGGGGACACAGGTACTGTGGGTGTACGCTACCGCCATCTGGATGCGAACACTAGGCAACAACACAAGGTTAGCTCCTCCCCCGCCGTATACACCCTCGCCCTGATTGCGGGTGGAAGACAGTTTTTTGCTTAGTGTCTATGGAGGCACACGTCTGATCCTTTTTTCTCCAGACTTTTTTGTCCATGAAGATTAGACAGGCGCAACGGATCCTATTGAGAGAGTCCGATTTCCCCAAACCAACAACGGGCGAGCACGTGCGAGTGTCCCTCCACGTATCCTTTCCCGCGACGTGGGACATGATGCCGGACCTAGCCCTGACCACCCCTAGGTAGAGAAACCATGGGCTATTCAGAGGCACAAGACGGTCCGAGTGGCCCCCACTGCTCCACCAACGCAAGACGAAGGTGCTGCAAGGAGGCGGATGGTCCCTCTCCTCGGCTGAAGCTGGACGGAGTTAGGGTGCCTGCACCGTCCAGGATCCCCACACCACCCCCCGCTCCCTGGTTTGCTGTTCACTCTGAAGGGCCTACCTGGAGGTGAAGTGGACAGCCGCATTTAAGGTACGGGCGTGCAGGGGGCTCCTGGGCAGCAGCGGCAGGCAACGGTGTGCGTCCCCCTAAGGCTCTCCTCGTGTCCATAGTGGGAAGAGTAGCGGTGTTTTATTGCCGTCATCACCGGCGCGGCACTGTCGCCGCCACTGCGGCGCCGCGGGCGGTGGAGAAAAATTGAGCCCCCGGTTTTTGGCCAGTGTTAGGCCGCGGCACCGCGGGCGGTGGAGAAAAATTTAGCCCCCGGCTTTTGGCCGTGTTAGGCCGCGGCGGAAGTACCGCCCTCGGCGCGCTGCGTCACTTCCGGCAGCCAGCCCCTTGAAGCCTGGGCGGGCGCCGGATAAATCCAGGCCCCGGCTTCAGTGCGGGGTAGGCCGCGACCAGGAAAGAGGTCGGTTTGCCCCACAGAGGTGCAGGGGGTCGGGCGCGCAGTCGGAGGATGCAGGTCCGGTGAGTGCAGCTTCGCTGCGGAGCCCACTAAAACAGCAAGGGGGCCTCCCCTCCCCCACCCCTCCCTCCCATTGAGGCAGAAAAAAAAATTTTTTTTTGATATATAAAACGCCTGGCAGGCACAATATGGCCGGGAAAGGGATGACGCACACTTTTCTCTACTCTGCAAGCATTTCTTGTACGGCCCCGTTTCCACGAGCGCAGAGCGCTAAAGTGTTCGATGCCTGCGACTCCGAACGCGCCCAGGATCCCCCCTCGGCGACTGAATCCAGAGAGCCGAATCCTCCAGAATGGGCGCTATCATTGTCCCAGTCTATGGCCTCGCTTACAAAGGTGATCGAGTCCCTTCATGCCCCAAAGGGAGTCAAGGATAGTGGCTCGCTTATCTGGGAAGGGTCCTCCACCCCACAGGAACCTTCGGCCTGCAGGGGCCGTTCCCATGCCAGACAGAGGCGAAGGAAACAAACCCGTACAAGGTCTCCTGGCCTATCCGGTGCCTCAGCATTGGG
Organism: Dendrobates tinctorius; assembly: GCF_039654945.1. Lineage (NCBI taxonomy): Eukaryota > Metazoa > Chordata > Amphibia > Anura > Dendrobatidae > Dendrobates > Dendrobates tinctorius. The sequence continues at coordinate 11,907,946 of NW_027361749.1, forward strand.
GAGTTCAGCATCACGCTCCCCTTCACCAGCGAGCGGGAGCGGGCAGAGTTCAGATCGTGACTCAGACGAGCCACTTGATCTAGATACCCCGGAATGCCGGGAGACGGTGGACAGCCTCATTGAAGCTGTCAATCAAACCCTGGGGATTGAAGATGATGCTACCTTGGCCGCGAGCCATAAGGTAGCCTTTAAGCGGGCCAAGCACCCGCATAGAGTATTTGGCACTCACCCAGAATTTGAGGATATAGTGCAGCGCCACAGAGACCGCCCAGACAAGTGCTTCTCGGGCCAGAAGTCTATAGTGGCAAGATACCCATTTGCCCCGGAACTCTGTAACAAATGAGCGGAATCCCCAGTGGTGGACCCGCCAGTGTCGCGCCTGGCCTCGAAGACCTTGTTGTCAGTGCCTAGCGGCTCGTCCATTAAGGACCCCACGGATCGGCTCATAGAGGGCTTGGCACGATCAGTTTTTGAGGCATCGGGTTCGGCGCTCGCCCCTTCGTTCGCGGCGACGTGAGTATCCAAGGATGATGTCATGGTCAGAGTCTTTGAATAACGCCTTGCAGGATAGAGGCTTACCTGCGGAGGTGTCTGAGGTCGCAAGTCAGATTGCTATGGCTGGAGACTACTTAATTAATGCTTCTTTGGATGCGGCTAATTGTGCGGCATTTGCAGCCGCTAACGCGGTAGCCATTAGGAGAGCCTTCTGGTTGAGAACTTGGCGAGCCGATTCAATTTCCAAGAAGTCCTTGACTTCCTTGCCCTATCAGGGAGGCCGCCTATTCGGGGAGAAGTTGGATCAGCTCATCTCCGATGCGACAGGAGGGAAAAGCAGCTTCCTCCCGCAGCAAAAGGCAAAACAGCCTTTTCGCCAGGTCCCGACACGTTTTCGAGCCTTCCGCAACACCGGATGGATGGCAGCAGCCAGTTCGGCCGGCCCACCTCGCTCCAACGAGGATAGGGAACGACAGGTCTCATATAGACCCATTCCGGTGGGAAGGATGCGCGCTCGCCAGCCCAGGTCAAGAGGAGCCAGGGTCCAGAGACCCTCAGCCAAATGACTCGGAGCCCTTGGTAGGCGACAGCAGCAGGGTGGGCGGCCGCCTGCTCTTTTTTCGCCATGTCTGGGCCGAGGTAGCACACGACTTATGGGTGGTAGAACTGGTGACTTCAGAGTACAAAATAGAGTTCATCAGGTACCCTCCAACACGGTTTTTTCTCTCCCGACTTCCCAAGGTGGAGCCCCGGGCGAAAGCGCTGCTAGGAGCCATCAATTCACTCCAAAACAACAAAGTCATTGTTCCCGTACCAGAGCACGAAAAAGCTCAGGGTTTTTATTCCAATCTGTTCGCGGTCCCCAAAAAGGACGGGACAGTCAGACCGGTTTTGGACCTGAAGCTCCTAAACAGGTTCATCAGAGTCAAACATTTCAGGATGGAATCTCTCTATTCTGTTATATCAGCCATGGAGCAGGGAGAGTACTTAGCCTCGATCAACATCCAGGATGCCAACCTGCACATTCCCATTTTTCCTCCGCATCAAAATTTTCTTTGGTTCGGCATCAATGGTCGACACTTTCAATTCGCAGCACTCCCATTCGGGATAGCCACCGCACCCAGAGTGTTCACAAAGGTAATGGCAGTCGTGATGGCCGTCTTACACTCGCGGGGCATAGTCTTCCTGCCATACTTAGACGACCTCTTGGTGAAGGGTCCCTCATTTCGGGCGTGCAAGGAGAATGTCAGCATTACACTGGATACACTCTCCCGCTTAGGCTAGTTTCACACTAGCATTTTTGAGCGCAGCGACGGCCTGCGCACGGCCGCCGCTAAGCCCCGCCCCCTGCCGCGCCTCCGATGGTAGCTCCGCCTACCGGCGCATGACGCTGCATGCGTCCTGCGTCCCCTATCTTTATCACTGGGGGCGCAGGCCGTGCGCAATATGCGTTTGGCGGCGCATGCGCCTTTTTGACGGTGCGCCGACCTGCGCCAAACGCAACCTGCTGCAGTTTGGTTGCGCTCGGCGCACCGTCAAAAAGGCGCATGCGCCGCCAAACGCATATTGCGCACGGCCTGCGCCCCCAGTGATAAAGATAGGGGACGCAGGACGCATGTAGCGTCATGCACCGGTTGGCGGAGCTACCGGCGGAGGCGCGGCAGGGGGCGGGGCTTAGCGGCGGCCATGCGCAGGCCGTCGCTGCGCTCAAAAACGCTAGTGTGAAACTAGCCTTAGGTTGGCTGGTCAACAGGAAGAAATCATCTCTGGTCCCAGCTCGGAGGATTGCTTTTCTAGTAATGGTCTTCGATACCTCCCAAGGGTTGGTAATTTTCCCTCAAAACAAAGCCCTAGCGCTCCGACAAGGAGTCCAGAAGCTCCAGCAGCCGGTCCCTCACACCATTCGGTTTGGGATGAGGATACTAATGTAGGGAAGATGGTGGCAGCAATGGAAGCAATTCCGTTTGCTCAATTTCATCTTCGACCCCCTACAGCACGCTCTCTTGTCAGCATGGGACAAGAACCCGTTCACTCTCGATCAGAGGTGCCGGCTATCCTCTCAGGTCAGGCAATCACTAGAGTGGTGGACGACCAGATCCTCCCTTCTTCAGGGGAAACTGTTCCCCCCCAGACTGGTCACGACCGACGCCAGTCTCCTCGGCTGGGGAGCAGTTTTTCGCCACCACACGGCCCAGGGCCGGTGGTCGCAACAGGAAGCTCGTATCCCTATCAACTTGTTGGAAATACGAGCGATCTGGCAGGCGCTGCAGCATTTCCAGCACCTCCTAGAAGGACGGCCCATTTGGATACAGTCAGACAATGCCACGGTGGTGGCTTATGTAAATCTTCAAGGGGGCACGCGCAGCAGGGCAACCATGCGCGAGATAGCACATGTGCTTCATTGGACCGAGAAGAACCAGTCGGTAATTTCGACAGTCTACATCCCAGGCATAGAAAATTGGGCAGCGGACTTCCTCAGTCGACAAGAGGTTGTGGCTGGGGAATGGGCTCTGCACCCCGAGATATTTTAGCAAATTTGCCAACGATGGGGAACACCGGATGTGGATCTGATGGCGTCCAGGATGAACGCCAAGGTACCTGTGTTCGTCGCTCGGTCACGAGACCCACGAGCGTTCGGGGTGGATGCGTTGGTCCCACCATGGAACCAGTTTCGCCTTCCATACCTGTTTCCCCCATTGCCATTGCTTCAGAGGGTCGTCAGGAAGATCAAAGCAGAGGGGGTCCCAGCAATTCTGCTGGCACCAGACTGGCCCCGACGGGCATGGTACGCAGATCTTGTGCAGCTGCTCACCGACGTCCCATGGCGACTGCCAGAGCGCCCAGATCTACTACACCAGGGACCAATCTTCCACCCGAACTCAGGGGCCCTGTGTTTTGACGGCATGGCCGTTGAATCTTGGATTCTAACTCAAGCAGGTTTTGAGCGTAAGGTGGTCGCTACAATGGTCAGCGCCAGGAAACCGACCTTGGCGAGAATTTACCACCACACCTGGAAAGTTTTCTTCACTTGGTGTCGAGAGCGGGGTCGTTCGCCCCTGACATTCTCTATTCCCAACATCTTGGCCTTTCTTCAATCAGGCCTAGACTCGGGGCTGGCCCCGAGCTCCCTTAGGAGACAGATATCGGCGTTGTCCATTATTTTCCAGCGAAAGATTGCTACTAATATGCAGGTAAAGGACTTTCATCCAGGGAGTCTCTCATCTAGTACCTCCCTATTAGGCGCCGATGGGCACCTGGGACCTTAACCTGGTCCTGAGTGTTCTGCAGGAAGCGCCTTTTGAGCCGCTACAGGATATTTCATTATCGTTCCTCTCTTGGAAGGTGGTATTCTTGGTAGCCATTGCCTCTGTTAGGCGAGTCTCGGAGTTGGCGGCTCTGTCTTGCAGAGCACCTTTTCTCGCTTTCCACAAGGATAAGGTGGTGCTTAGACCAGCTCCCCCCTTTCTTCCGAAGGTGGTGTCCTCTTTTCACATCAATGAGGATATTGTCTTGCCTTCGTTCTGTCCGGCACTGGTGCATCGCGTGGAGAAAGCTCTTCACACCTTAGACCTGGTGAGAGCACTCAGGAGGTACGTGTCACGGACGGCACCTTTTCACCAGACGGATAAGCTGTTCGTGCTCCCTGAGGGGCACAGGAGTGGACTCGCGGCCTCAAAAGCGACCATAGCCAGATGGATCCGTCTAACTATTCAGGAGGCCTATCGCATCAGAGGTGCACCAGTTCCATCAGGGATCAAAGCGCACTCTACTCGGGCAATGGGCGCCTCTTGGGAGCTTCAGCATCAGGCCTCGGCGGAACAGGTATGCAAGGCAGCGACCTGGTCCAGCCTGCACACACTTACTAGACATTACAGTATCCATACTCAGGCTTCGGCGGATGCGAGCCTGGGTAGAAGGATTCTCCAAGCAGCAGTGGCGCACCTTTGAGCGAAGAGGTGCATGCAGCTTGGATCGGTGAGTCAATCTCCCACCCAGGGACTGCTTTAGGACGTCCCACAGTACCTGCGTCCCCCAATGAGACTAAGGAGAAACATGAATTTTTGTGAGTACTCACCGTAAAATCCTTTTCTCCAAGACGCTCATTGGGGGACACAGCACCCACCCTATTAGCCAAGTTGGCTCTAGTTTATTTAATTAATGTGTATTTCTTTTGTGAATATCAGAGTGGATTTTTCTTTGCCAGACATATTGTTTTCGGCATTAAGGCTGATTGTTATTGTTCTCCTACTTCTTTTGCACTGAACTGGCTTCCGCTCGCAATCAGGGCGAGGGTGTATACGGCGGGGGAGGAGCTAACCTTGTGTTGTTGGCTAGTGTCAGCCTCCAGATGGCGGTGGCATACACCCACAGTATCTGTGTCTGCCAATGAGCGTCTCGGAGAAAAGGATTTTATGGTGAGTACTCACAAAAATCCATGTTTTGTCTCATTGGGGGACACAGAAACTGTGGGTGTGTGCTGCTGTCACTAGGAGGTTGACACTATGCATGAAAAAAATGTTAACTCCGCCTCCGCAGTTTTCACCCCTCTGACCGGCTGTAGGACAATCCGTTTTGCTTAGTGTCAGCAGGAGGTGGACAGAGGTCTTTCGCAGACCCATGCCTACCTCAATGTGCGTCGTTCCTTTTCAGGTAACCATGGAGGGATACAGACTAGATATGCTACATCTGTATTCCCACACCGGGATTATGAGTACGGCGTGTACTGCCACCCCGTCTCCTCATGAATTCCGCGGGCAGGACCCTATCCCCTAACACAGGACTCGTGTTCAGGTGGCAGCTCCGGGTCCTGACCTTCGTCTCCCATTACTCGCCCACCAGAGCCTGATGATCGAGAGAGACGCCCTGCAGAAAAGGTTTGGGACAGCAATCTTTTCATGCAGATAAACCGACCCCTGTTACGGGGTGAACTGAAGGAAAGAGGCTGCAGCGTTGTATGATCTGCTCACCAGCCGCTCTGGCTGAATGTGACCACTCTAATCAGCACTCGGGCTTGCAGCCCATGGCTCTATACTTAAAGAGCCAACACTTACTTTCAAGCAAGCGGTGCAGCACGGTTCCAGCCTCCTCCTGTGGCAGCGTTATGGCCCTGGGCTCCAGCAGGAGCCCAACACGGCCGACGCCAGATTCTGGCTCCTGGCAGGCTCCGCCCCCCGGCTTCCTCTTCCTGTACCAGCGCCATCTTGGTGCTCCAGGAGGCCAGAGCAGGGCCCCGCCCACCACTTCCGGGCAGAGATTTCATAAGGCTTTTAGGCAGGGCTGTTCACCTCGCTCTCTCTCATCAGCCTTCGGGCGGCAGATGCGGTGGGGACACAGGTCGTGGGTATGTGAGTACTGCACTAATAATAATAATAATAATAATAATAATTTTATTTCTATAGTGCCAACATATTCTGCAGCACTTTACATTATAGAGGGGACTTGTACAGACAATAGACATTATAGCATAGCAATAAACACACAGATCAAAACAGATACCAAGAGGAATGAGGGCCCTGCTCGCAAGCTTACAATCTATAAGGGAAAAGGGGAGACACGAAAGGTGGATGGTAACAATTGCTTTTATTGTTTTTATGGTTTGGACCTTCCCTAGTGTAAGAATCGGGTGTTCCTGTTGCTGCATGAACCAGTTAACAGTCTAAATATGTAACAGTACAGACACAGAGGGCTATTAAATGCAAAAAGCATGTGAGAACATGCTGCGAGGAACGTGGTTATGGTAAAAAATTTAGAAATGAGCCACATAGGGATATTTACGTTAATGCGTTGAGGCAATAGGCCAGTCTGAACAAATGAGTTTAAAACTGTGGGGTTTGGGGATTACCGTATTTTTCGGACTATAAGACGCACCGCACCATAAGACGCATTCCAAATTTTGGGGTGGAAAATAGGGGGAAAAAAATAATGTGTCAAATGGGGGTCCGTCTTACAGTCCGAATTCCGTGGGGTGGCTGTGCTCTGTGGGGTGGCTGTGCTCTGTGGGGTGGCTGTGCTCTGTGGGGTGGTTGTGCTCTGTGGGGTGGTTGTGCTCTGTGGGGTGGTTGTGCTCTGTGGCGTGGCTGTGCTCTGTGGGGTAGCTGTGTCCGTGGGCTGGCTGTGCTCTGTGGGGTGGCTGTGCTCTGGTCACAATATACTTACAAATCTTGTTTCTGCGGTCCCGTGGTGGTGGTCCAAATGCAGCCGCTCTGTGGTTGCTGCGACGCAGAGACCTCCGGACAGATGGCCGCCAGGGGCCTCCAGAAAGATGGCCGCTGCTCAGTTTTGGATCTCCGCAACGAGATCTTTTCCCGAGATCTTGTCCCGAGCTCTCGGGAGACGAGATCTCTGGATGAAATCTCATTGCCGTGATTTGAATTTGAGTATGCGCCGCTCCCGGCGGCCATCTTTCTGGAGGCCACCACGCTGCATCAACGGAGCTGCGGGGGGCTTTCGGGCTTTAACGAAATGACGGCGGAGCCCCCCACGCAGCACAGAGCCCTGCTGCAGCCACACTACAGAGCCCCGACCCCACCGCACCACAGAGCACAGGAAGGCTGCATTGGGACCGCCGTTACGGGACCGCCGCAACAGGATTTGTAAGTGTATTGCGACCATAAGACGCACCCCCATTTTCCCCAAAAAATTTTGGGGAAAAAAGTGCTTGTTATGGTCCGAAAAATACAGTAATCGTACTAGCCTGGGTAGTGCATTCCAAAGAATTGGCGCGGCTCGTGAAAAGTCTTGGAGACGGGAGTGGGAGGTTCTGATTAATGAGGATGTTAACCTCAGGTCATTAGCAGAACGGAGGGCACGGGTAGGGTGGTAGGCTGAGACGAGGGAGGAGATATAGGGTGGTGCTGAGCCATGGAGGGCTTTGTGGGTGAGGGTAATAAGTTTATACTGAATTCTGGAGTGGATGGGTAGCCAGTGTAAGGACTGGCACAAGGTAGAGGCATCGGTATAACGATTGGTGAGGAATATGATCCTAGCTGCTGCATTCAGGATGGATTGGAGAGGGGAGTTTAAGAGGACCGATTAGTAGAGAGTTACAATAGTCCAGACAAGAGAAACATTAAGAGATTTTGCAGAGTCAAAAGTAAGAAAGGGTCGAATTCTAGAAATGTTTTTGAGGTGCAGATAACAAGAGCAAGCCAATGATCGGATGTGGGGGGTGAATGAAAGCTCTGAATCAAGTATGACCCCAAGACAGCGTGCATGTTGCTGGGGAGTAATGGTGGAACCACACACGGAAATGGCAATGTCGGGCATAGGTAGGTTAATAGAGGGAGGAAACACAAGGAGTTCAGTTTTTGACAGGTTCAGTTTCAGATAGAGGGAGGACATGATATTAGAGATAGCAGTAAGACAATCACTGGTGATTTCCAAAAAGACAGGCGTGATATCAGGAGAAGTGTATAATTGGGTGTCATCGGCATAGAGATGGTACTGGAACCCAAATCTACTGATTGCTTGACCAATAGGGGCAGTATACAAAGAGAAGAGGAGGGGGCCTACAACCGATCCATGAGGAACCCCAACAGTAAGGGGCAGATGAGAGGAGGAGCCAGCAAAAGATACAGTAAAGGAGCGGTCAAAGAGATAGGAGGAGAACCAAGAGAGAACGGTGTCCTTGAGGCCAATGGAACAGAGCATAGTGAGGAGGAGCTGATGATCCACAGTGTCAAATGCTGCAGAGAGATCCAAGAGAATTAGCATGGAGTAGTGACCATTAGCTTTAGCTGTTAGAAGATCATTAGAGACTTTAGTGAGGGCAGTTTCAGTAGAGTGTAAAGAGCGGAAACCAGATTGGAGAGGGTCGAGGAGAGAGTTATCTGAGGTTGCTCCCTCACTCCACACTCTACCCCCGACGGTCGGCACCAGGTAAAACCTGTCTGTATGCCCAAGGAAGAGCAATCCAGCTCCTCATCCTCATCCACTTCAGTGACCTTGGTCAAATATTTTGTATGTACCAAATGCAATGTCAGGCTTCCTTCAAGTCAGTCCTCGCCAGTCTGCTCAGATTGCAGCAGACCTACAATGTCACCTACGCTCGAGAGCAGGTGCAACCCCTCCGCTTTGCCTGTCAGAGTTCCCACATTACCCCTGGAGCAGGAGGAAGCCACCTTGCCTGCCGCCCAGGGGCCATCCATCGCCACGGGAGACAGCGAGTGTCCAGGATGAGCCTCTTCCTTATCTAGGTCCGTTGCTGACCTTACCAAGGTATCACAGACCTTGGTAATGGTGCTTAACAGATTGCCACTTCAGACTCCAGTGGACACAGGTGCACCAAAGGAGCCTCCTTTTGGGCCTTCTAGAGGCCGTAAAAGGTTTAGACAGGACCACCAACCCAGGTCACCTTCTCACTCCATCTCACCACCAGAATTCCTCTGGCCGTCTGCCTCCTCCCGGTCCTCATCCCCGGAATCAGGCGAGGCATTATCAAAGACACACTCAGAGGAGGGTTCTGAGTACGGGCTAGAACGGTCCCAGGGTGTCAAGGATATGATTCAGGGCCTCATTGCCGAAGTCAATGAGACTTTTAACATTGGGGACACCACATCAAAACCTAATGATCAGGTTTTTTTAATTTAAGCGTCATAAGTCCCCCTCTAGGGTCTTCGCCTCCCACAAGGATTTTGAGGAATTGTTGGCCAGGGAAAGGGAAAACCCAACCAGGCGGTTTCAGAGAGGGAGTTGTTTTGGGATTCTATATCCCTTCCCTCAAGATCTCACCGCCAACTGGACCGCCTCCCCTTCGGTGGACCCACCAGTGTCCAGACTCGCTACCAATACAGTCCTCCCACTCGCCAGTGGGGCAGCCCTAAAAGATCCCAATGATAGGAGGATAGAATCCCTGGCAAAATCCGCCTTTGAGGCAGCAGCCGCTACATTGTGTCCAGCCTTCGCCTCAGCCTGGGTAGCTAAGTCTGTTACAGAATGGGCCAAACACCTCAGACAGGACATATTGGCCGGGGCACCACCAGCGGAACTGGCGGAGTTCGCAGATCAAATCTCTCATACCGGGAGGTATATGGTATCAGCTGCGTCTTGTGCAGCTCAAGCATCCAGTAACATGGTAGCCGTCCGGCGGACGGTCTGGCAAAAGGCTTGGCAGACTGATTTGTCCTCAAAGAAATCACTGACCAATCTGCCGTTTCAGGGCACCCGCCTCTTTGGGTCAATGTTAGATCAAATCATTAAGGATGCAACAGGGGGAACAAGCTTCCTTCTCCCTCAGGCCAAGCCTCGTCGATATGTTTTCATACGTAGGGCTTAGCCCTTTCACCGTACCCCAGGGACAGGCACTTATGCTCAGGGCCCGCAGAGGTCGCAAGCACCGAGAGATAGGAGGAAGGTATCATTTCGGGCCACCCCATCATGGCATTCCCACAGTTCCAACAGCAGAGCTACCAGGTCAAGGCCGGGCAGAGCCACTTCAGCCTGACACCAGCAGGGAGTCCAACTCCCTTAACAGTACCTCTCCCAGACTAGAAAGCCGCCTTCTCCTCTTCAGAGATGTCTGGCAGAATTCAGTAGAGGATATCTGGGTAAGGGAGGCAGTATCAACAGGATGCAAGATAGACTTCAACGCGCTTCCGCGACATCGCTTCTTTCTATTGCAGCCACCAAAGACGCTGCTATGGCTCTAGGTTTCTTTGCGGCAATCGACTCTCTCCTTAACCCAGGAGTAATCGTCCCCGTTCCCGAGTAGGAACGTTTTACCGGCTTTTACTCAAGCCTGTTTGTGATACCAAAAAAAGGATGGCTCAGTTCATCCCATACTAGACCTCAAAAGGCTAAACAGATGGGTCCGCTTACACCATTTCAGGATGGAATCGATTCGGTCGGTAATTATGTCTATGGAGGATCAGGAATTCCTATGTTCCATAGATATCCGGGACGCATACCTACACGTTCCCATTTTTCAGGGACATCAGAGGTTTCTGCGTTTTGCTGTCCAAAGGCAGCATTTCCAGTTTGTGGCCCTGCCATTTGGGCTGGCAACAGCCCCCGGAATTTTTACAAAGATTATGGCAGCGATGGTAGCTATATTAAGGGTCAGAGGCATAATATTGGTACCATATCTCGACGATATTCTCGTCAAGGCGCCCTCCTTCGCTCAGGCCCAGGAAAATCTAGCGGTAGTTTTAAACACGCTGTCCCGGTTTGCTTGGATCATAAACAGGGAGAAATCCCACCTAACACCAACACAACGCCTAGAATTCTTAGGAATGGTAATCGACACCCGCCGCTCAAGGGTCTTTCTCCCAGACAGAAAGTGGATTACCCTCCAGCAGGGAATTCGCTCTCAGTTGAAATTCCGGCTTCTACCCTTTCGCGCTGCCATGAGAGTCCTGGGAAGAATGGTGGCAGCGTCAGAGGCAATACCCTTTGCCCTGTTCCGTTCCAGGATACTGCAGAGGAACATCCTCCTTCAGTGGGACAGGTCCATCTCTTCGCTGGATCGCCCTTTCCACCCTTCCATTCAGACCAGGGAGTCCCTCAAGTGGTGGCTGACCTCCCCCTTGTTCATCTGGGATGGTCTTTTCCCCCTGTCCACTGGCAGGTAGTAACTACAAGTGCAGTCTCCTGGGCTGGGGTGCGGTATTCCGCCACCTGACTGTCCAGGGACGATGGTCGAGGCAAGAATCCTCACTATCAATCAACATTCTAGAACTGAGGGTGGTCTTTCTAGCACTTCTACATTGGGAAAGATACCTCAACAACCAGCCAGTCCGGAGTCAAACGGACAATGCCACGGTGGTGGCATACATCGATCACCAAGGGGGAACCAGAAGTTCACGGGCACTGGCCGCGGTATCCAGAATCTTCAACTGGGCAGAAACCGCAATTTCGGCAGTTTACATTCCCGGCACAGACAACAAGGCCGCCGACTTCCTCAGTTGGGAGGGGCTCGCGGCAGGGGAATGGTCCTTACATCATGAAGTGTTCCGTCAGATATGCCAGGGGCGGTGGGCGCCTCCTGGGCGGGGACTCCAGATGTGGACCTCCTGCCATCGCAACAGAACAGAAGGGTCCAACAGTTTGTCTCAAGATACCGTGATCCTCTAGCAATAGGGGTCAACGCGCTGGTCATTCCCTGGACACAGTTCAGACTCCCTTACCTGTTCCCTCCCCTTCCTCTCCTGCCCAGACTGCTAAAAAAGATCAAGGCGGAAGGGGTGCCGGTCATATTGATCGCCCTGTACTGGCCCAGGAGGGCCTGGTTCGCAGAAATTATCAATCTTCTCACAGGCACCCCCTGGAGACTCCACGACCGATCAGATCTCCTGGCTCAGGGGCCGTTTTACCACCCGAATTCTCAGTTGCTCAATTTGACAGCATGGCCGTTGAAACCACAATACTGAGAGCAGCGGGTTTTTCAGACCGAGTCATTAATACAATGATCCAGGCTAGGAGCCTTCCTCTTCCAGGGTCTATTATCGAGCCTGGAAGGCCTATTTTGGCTGGTGTGAGTCTAGTCACATCACACCTATGCCCTGTTCCCTGCCATCTGTCGTAGCTTTTCTCCAGGCAGGGTTAGATGGCAGTCTGGCCCTAAGTTCCTTGAAAGGCCAGGTATCTGCTCTCTCTATTCTTTTTCAAAAAAATTTGACCTCCCGCTTACAGGTTAAGACCTTTTCTGCAAGGAGTGGCACATACGGCCCCTCCTTACAGATCCCCTGTGGCTCCATGGGATCTTAACTTGGTCTTGGAAGCCTTGACAGGTTCACCCTTTGAACCCCTACAGCAGGGGTGGGGAACCTCAGGCCCCAGGGCCATTTACGGCCCTTGATGACCTTTTATCAGGCCCCCGAGAAGATTCTCAGGGACCGCATTCTTGGGCAGGGAGCTGTATTTTGATTGCCACAAGCTCATTAATTTCTTCTTGCTCTGTTGGCACACACACGCAGTGTTCACTACTGAACATTGAAGGGCATGCAATGAAAGATTAAGTCATGAAACCAGTGCCAGAGTCAGGATGTACTTTGTGGGCGGAGTTTGTACGGCCCCCGAAGGATGGTATAAATATCCAGATGGCCCTTGGCAGAAAAAAGATTCCCCACCCCTGCCCTACAGGAATCTCCCATGTCTTTGTTGTCCTGGAAGGTGGTATTTCTCGTAGCCATCACCTCTATCAGGTGAGTTTCAGAATTAGCGGCATTGTCCTGTCGCCCTCCATTCCTAATTATGCACCAGGACAAGGTTGTTTTGCAGCCTCCTCCTAACTTTCTTCCCAAGGTGGTATCGGCCTTCCACCTGAACGAGGATACAATCCTTCCGTCATTTTGTCCTGCTCCAACCCATCCTCTGGAGCATTCTTTGAATAAGCTAGAGGGCGATAAGGATCTATCTGACCAGGACCGCTCCCTTCAGGAAGGCGGACTCGCTCTTTGCTATCCCCAATGGGGTGAGAAGAGGCCTGCCGGCCTCTAAGGCAACAATTGCCCGCTGGATCAGAATGGCAATTCTGTAAGCCTACCAAGTAAAGGACAGGGTGTCCCCTGCTGGGGTCAAGGCCCATTCAACCCGGGCGGTGGGCGCCTCCTGGGCGGTACACAACAGGGCATCAGCCATGCAGTTGTGCAAGGCTGCCACATGGTCGTCCGTGCATACCTTTTCAAGGTTCTTTAAGGTCCATACCTATGCTTCAGTGGATGCCAGCCTAGGCAGAAGAATCTTACAGGCGGCAGTGGTGAGTTCTCCGACCTGAAGGAAGTTTCTGTCTTTTCCCACCCCAGGGACTGCTTTTGGATGTCCCACGGTTTCTGTATCCCCCAATGGGATGAAAGAGAAAACAGGATTTTGGTTGCTTACCGTAAAATTTGTTTCTCAGAGTCTTCATTGTTGGACACAGCGCCCGCCCATGATTTTATTACGTGTAATGAATATATGATGACTTACATGATAATGTCTCCTCCTGCTTTTTCACTAACTGACTGTCCTACAGCCGGTCGGAGGGGTGTATACTGCGGAGGCAGAGTTGACATTTTTTCATGCATAGTGTCAACCTCCTATTGACAGCAGCACACACCCACGGTTTCTGTGTCCCCCAATGAAGACTCTGAGAAACAGATTTTACGGTAAGCAACCAAAATCCTGTTTTTTCATGCCGGTCTTGATGAAATGTGCTAGTCAGACGTTCCTTATTCATTAATTGAGATCGTTGGACAAGTGGGGTTCTTCTCTGTGCGCTTCACCACATACCCCACTCCAAGATTTGTGGCCTAGCGAACGTCACTGCTCGTCATGAATTGGGTTCTTAGTAATTATCCAGATGTAATGTATTTATCTAGGTAATGTAAGCTGAATCTATCCTGTTTTTACTTTGTTCCAGAAAAGTCGTAGTATGGAGAAGATGCACGTAGCATGAGAAATCGTGGATGTCAACCATCTATCCCGCAGGAAAAATGCAGGTTGACCTCACCTGCTGCATCTTCTAGTACAATGAACCCCATCAGAATCCACCGGAATGTAGCAGAGCACATTTGTTCTAAGCCGTGTAGTTTGTAGATGTGTGTTATAATTATTACTTTCCAAAAGAAAACAAAAACTTTTGTTTGATCTTAAATTATATTTCTCATTTTTAAAAAATATAGCCATTTGCACATACTTCTTCATTGTCATATGTCAGACGTAGACAAGCTGTCAATCAATGCAGATTGCCAGGCTGTCTCGTCTTTTGAGAAGTGAAATCTCCCTTACTTCCAAGTGGAAGGAAAAAGAAGTATTCAGACAAGCTTGTGAATGCACTGTAGCGAAACACTGAATCTATCAACCAGGTGTATGCAAATGTCTTCTCTGTCACTCGCCAAACTACCAGAGGAGATCCTCTCTCACCACGTCGTGGTGGACCTCAGAAGCCAATGATTTGTATGATAGCAGCTGTTACTACTATTTGTCTGAGTGCCTTAGTTCCATTTGAACCTACTCAGCCACTTATCTAGTAGCAGTATGGAGGCAAACGTCACCCTTGAATCGTCAGCCATTGTGTAATGCATGGTCTTGCTGCGGTAAAGCCCCCTCTTTTTTAGCTGGGACTATAACAACTGAGACAGCTACTGGCTCCCGCAGCCGGCAGTGAACATGGATGTGATCACTTCTAACGAGAACAGCACTTTTTATTTAATTCTACTACAGCAGGATTTGCACTCTACGTGGGACTGCAATCCTGGATATCAGTTTGGAGCGGTGATGGCAGTAGAGCAGCAGTTGCTTAGAGTTCCTTACATCTATTTAAGTCACTGGATAGAATTGAATGCATTGATTCACATTTATTTTTATTGGTTCTGAAAAGGTACAGAGATTTATGTGTACAAAGCCCATTGAAATAAAATAATAAATTTAGGGCTAATTGTATAATTTTTGTATTTCTTTTCCTCTCAAGAGCTCACAAATCAGCCATATACGTTTTTAGTGTATATATCTATATATAAATATATATATTTTTCATTTTCAATAGAGACACTATCATATACAAAAAAAGTAGACAAATTATACATTGTGCTAGAATCTAGTTTTTGCAATCTACACAGATGCTATTAAAACTGTGAACTATGTTTTGAGCTACTCATTATTAACCCTCTCACTGCTACTGGGCACAGCATGCCCGACCTTGCCAGCTGAAATGATAACGCTGTTTATAACCACAGGTGCCATAAAATCCCCAAAACATATTCTCTACCATATTGCTGTTGTCTCACATTTTTCTTTTCGGCGTTATTTTGTGGTTTGTTGCTCATATATAATATGAACTGTGTTTTTTAAAACTGTTTTGCTTTTTTTTTAAGCCTTTGTAGGTCACTGTTACAGCATTGCAGCATGCTTGCGAGTAAAGGAAATCTGTCCCTTAGGGTTAGCAACGTGATATTACGAGGTCCTACTGACGTGATAACATACACACAAATATGCAGCAAAATGTCCCCCTACATATAAGCGGCAAGTATACGTTGTTTTCTGAATGCCTTATGGCCGCCAGACATTTTGCATGCGTGCTGGGGGCAAGTAAGGGTAGCAGTGAAAAGCACAAGGGCTTGCATGACAATAAGGGAAACACACAATCCTACTAATGAGATGCACTGGATTATGGCTGAGGAGGGCAGGAAAACTGTCATGTAGTAAATGTCTGTGTACACAGTGGAATTTATTTGTCATGTTAGAAAATTGTTGACTTTTCATTTTCTATGTTAGTTGTTAAATAAAGCCGGTGTGGAATATATCTCTGAAAGGAGCTGTACTTAAAGGCTGTGGACACCTTTTCACTAACATTTTCCTTCCTAAATGATAAATTAAGCAACTTCTTTTCATTAAAAATGTCCTATGGTTTTGCATTTGTAGAGCCCAGTGTATTAAGGCTGCTCCTGAAATGGATCAGACAGGACACTACTCCTGTGCTCCTCTCTGCGGTGACTTGCTCAACATTTCCTCTCTTGTTTTTTAGACGTATCCGCAAGTAGAGGAAGAATATTGTGCAAAGCAGAGCACAGCGTGGAGTGGGGGAAAAGCGAGTCTTCAGAGAGGGCAGATCACACAGACTATTCTGTTATGTAGATCTTTCATTGAATGTAGTAAAGGTCAGGATAAATTCCTACAGCGTGAAAACACAGATTTTCGCTGCATTTTCACTTGTGAAAAATCCACTACATTTCACAGTGGCAAAATAGCGCATGAGATTTTCAATAATCTCTTCCACATATTGTGCAATATATCCACAGCATAAATTGACAGGAGCTGTGGGTTTGGGATCAGGCAGCAAGTCGATTTTTGTCGCAGATATTAGGTGCGAATTTGACCCTTTGCAATGCAAAGATAGAAACGTGCAGCTTCCCTGCCCCGACTTTGTAATTATATCCAAAAAAAGGAAAAAAAAAAGCCAGCTCACCTGAAGGCAGGTGTAGTGGATAGCCTGGACCACGTGCAGTCTTCACGCAATGACCAAGGAAAAGGGAAAAAAAAGGTCCAGCTTTGCAAATTCAAGTCCAATTTATTGTTAAAAACAAGTCCAAGACAGAGCAAAAAATGGTGTGTTCACATGAGTAACAAGTAGTAGATTACGCGTTTCGAACAATAGCTTGTTCTTTCTCAAAACCAAAGAATTTGCAAAGCTGGACCTTTTTTTTTTCCTTTTCCTTGTAATTATTTCCACAGCAGTAAATGTGGCACCACGGCTACGGGAGGACCACACTGGAGATGCTATGTGCGAAAGTAGTCTTAGATGTAGAAAAATAAAGTTATACTGATACACGAGAGCTAGTGAAGGCAACAGCATTTTGGGTTCACGGAAATCATGTCCAACATTTATTACTGGGAGAGACAAGTCTGAAAATAGCGAGTTGCAAACAAAATATGAAGGGAGGGTCTGAAAATGAAAGAATAAAGTGGTCCTTAAAGTGTAAGAATCCTGTTGCAGGGGCCCCTAACCTTTAGTAGAGCAAATAAAAATGGTGCACGAGTGTAGCCAGGGTTTCCTGTGTATGTGGAAATGGGTTCTGAACAAATGCAAGCATTTTTACAACCGTAAACGAGGAGATCCTGGATTGTTACCTGACAAATCTATTTAAGGGTATTTCCTAATTTTACCACCCATAGGTCATGATTGTTGGAAAATCAACATCATCCCTCTTGATAGTTGCTCAGGACATACAGCTTTCCTCTGCTTAAGAACAGTCTAAGTGCAGCCCAGATATCCACGGCACAGTATTTTGCATTTAATGTGGAATAACCATTCTGGGAGAAAAATATTGTATTGTGTCCCATTCCTCGCAGATCCCTATAATCTGACACTACCAGCACTGATTGGTCATGTCCTGTAGGTATACAGCCTATTGACAAGGGCAATGGTAACTCCTAGTTGTCAATTATATATTGGTACTAACCAAACAGACTAAGGAAGCATATTGCCATAAAATACGCATTGCTTTATTAAAGTACATATAAGACACACATACAAGATAAAAGGAGATGTGTATACCAGGGTATCACAGATACATGGCATCCAAAAGTGGAAATAATGGGGCTCAAAACACAGTACTATGCCGCCAGAAAGAAAAAATGCAATATGATCATAATGTGGGCGCTGGATTGTAATTTACTAAAGTCATGCGCCCCAATGTATCATATACTGCTATATTAGTCTACACAGAAAGTCTGAATATGAGCATAGTCCTGACGGTAAATTAGGAGATATGGTACAAACAAGTTTTGTGACGCAACAGCGATCTCACCAGCGAGATCGCTGTGTGTGACACTTATCAGCGACCGTCCCCCTGCCGGGTATCGCTGATCGTGCTCGAATGGCCTTGACCTTTTTTTGATCATTGGTCTCCCGCTGGCCAGCACGCATCGCTGTGTGTGGCAGTCGGGAGACCAGCGAGCTGGAGCCTGGTAACCAAGGTAAACATCGGGTTTCTATGCGTCACGCGGCACTTAGAAACCCAATGTTTACCTTGGTTACCAGCTCCCTGCACCAGCACTCTGGTTTCTAACATACACAGCGGGTAGCTAAGCGACGTGCATCGCTTGTTACCCTCCCATCGCTGGTGCTGATCGCTGTGAAGCTGCCTGTTTGGCATCTCAGCAGCGATCCTGACAAGGTCATATCGTTGTCGGGATCGCTCGTGTGTCGCTATGTGTGACGGGGCCCTAAGCCGACACTGATCAGAGTTTGATCAGAGTGCCATTAGTATAATGGAGCCGATTCTCCAGAGAGAATCAACACTCGTGACACTGGCCTGAAGGTGATTTTGAAGATGACTTTTCAGTTTTCCTGACGTGTTTTCTTAAACCATTGCATTACTGATTATTTCATATTTATGGGGCACTTTTTTAACCCCTTAGTGAACATGCCAAATTTTTTAAATCTGACCAGTTTCACTTTGTGGTAATAACTCTGGAACGCTTCAAAAAATCCCACTGATTCTTAGATTGTTTATTTTGTGCCACATTATAATTTATGCTAATGGTAAATTTAGAGCGATATGTTTTGTGTTTATTTACAAAAATATCAGAAATTTGAGAAAAATGTAAAAAAAAAAAAAAAAAAATAGCAATTTTGAAACTTTGAATGATTGTCCCTTTAATCCAGATAGTCATACCATGGAAAAAAACATTAATAAATAATATTTCCCTCATGTCTGCTTTAAATCAGCACCATTTGTAAAATGTTCTTCTATTTTGTTAGCATTTTAGGAGGTTTAAAAATGTAGTAGCAATTTTTCATTTTTTTCGAGGAAAATTGAATAAAAAAAAATTTTGGGGACATATCCAGGTTTGAAATTCCTTTGGGGTTCTTATATTTTGGGAAATCCCCAAAAGTGCTACCATTTTAAAACCGCACACCTTAACATACTGAAAACTATTGTCTGGTAGTTTATTAACCTTTCAGGTGCTTTTCAGGAATTAATACAAAGTGGCATGACAGGAATGAAAAATGGATTTTTACCAACCACCTAAATGTCGCTAACGTCTGTACATGTTACTGTAGCCGGCAGACTCTAAGGCCGGGGTCACACTGGCGACGAATACGGGCGAGTGAGAGGCGTTAAAAGCACGCATTACACACGGACAAATGATTCTCTATGGGTCAGCTCCCAACAGCCGTATATTTCTCGGGCGTATTCTACGGTCCGTGCCAATCGCAGCATGCTGCGATTGTCAGCGTTCTACGCCCGTAGTACGCCAATGCAAGTCTATGGGTGCGCTAAAAATACGCATTACACACGGACCAGATGTGTGACTTGCGAGAAATACGCACCCAGTGTCCTTTAGAAAAGCCGGCAATTCAGTGCGCGATACAGTAAACTCACACTGACAGGTTTTATAACACAAACGAAAGAATAGATATAGACACATATAATACATATATATACATATATATATATATATATATATATACTGTATACACATGTCATTGAGACACATATAGAGTCTTCATAGCAGAATAGCCGCTAATTCAATTGCCGGCTTTTTTTTATTTTTTTTAAATGTATGGGCTCCTGCATTGACAAATTACCGCGGGAGCCCACACATTTTTTTACAACGAATTAACACCTACACCTCCCAAATTAAACACATCAACCCTCATCTAATTACTAATGAAAGACATACAAAAGAAAACATGAAATAGTTTACTGTATGTAAACCATGAGTCATTTCATGTCGGGTTGGGGAATGATTTCACAAAAGCCGGCAATTGAATTAGTGGCTATTCTGCTATGAAGAACTCTGAAATATAAATATATATATATGTGTCTCAATGATGTGTGTGTGTGTGTGTGTGTGTGTATATATATATATATATATATATATATATATATATACACATACACTCACTGGCCACTTTATTAGGTACACCTGTCCAACTGTGTGTTAAGACTTAATTTCTAATCAGCCAATCACATGGCGGCAACTCAGTGCATTTAGGCATGTAGACATGGTCAAGACAATCTCCTGCAGTTCAAACCGAGCATCAGTATGGGGAAGAAAGGTGATTTGAGTGCCTTTGAACGTGGCATGATTGTTGGTGCCAGAAGGGCTGGTCTGAGAATTTCAGAAACTGCTGATCTACTGGGATTTTCACGCACAACCATCTCTAGGGTTTACAGAGAATGGTCCGAAAAAGAAAAAAAATCCAGGGAGCGGCAGTTCTGTGGCCGGAAATGCCATGTTGATGCCAGAGGTCAGAGGAGAATGGGCAGACTGGTTCGAGCTGATAGAAAGGCAACAGTGACTCAAATTGCCACCCGTTACAACCAAGGTAGGCAGAAGAGCATCTCTGAACGCACAGTGCGTCGAACTTTGAGGCAGATGGGCTACAGCAGCAGAAGACCACACTGGGTACCACTCCTCTCAGCTAAGAACAGGAAACTGAGGCTACAATTTGCACAAGCTCATCGAAATTGGACAGTAGAAGATTGGAAAAACGTTGCCTGGTCTGATGAGTCTCGATTTCTGCTGCGACATTCGGATGGTAGGGTCAGAATTTGGCGTAAACAACATGAAAGCATGGATCCATCCTGCCTTGTATCAACGGTTCAGGCTGGTGGTGGTGGTGTCATGGTGTGGGGAATTTTTTCTGGGCACTCTTTGGGCCCCTTGGTACCAATTGAGCATCGTTGCAACGCCACAGCCTACCTGAGTATTGTTGCTGACCATGTCCATCCCTTTATGACCACAATGTACCCAACATCTGATGGCTACTTTCAGCAGGATAATGCGCCATGTCCTAAAGCTCGAATCATCTCAGATTGGTTTCTTGAACATGACAATGAGTTTACTGTACTCAAATGGCCTCCTCAGTCACCAGATCTCAATCCAATAGAGCATCTTTGGGATGTGGTGGAACGGGAGATTCGCATCAGGGATGTGCAGCCGACAAATCTGCGCCAACTGTGTGATGCCATCATGTCAATATGGTCCAAAATCTCTGAGGAATGCTTCCAGCACCTTGTTGAATCTCTGCCACGAAGAATTGAGGCAGTTCTGAAGGCAAAAGGGGGTCCAACCCCTTACTAGCATGGTGTACCTAATAAAGTGGCCAGTGAGTGTATATATATGTATTCAATGTCTATATCTATTCTTTGGTTTGTGTTATAAACCCTGTCATAGGGCTCCATTATATGTCCATTTTGCAAGCCGGCGAGAAAATCTCAGCATACGGATGGCATACGGATTACATACGGATGCTTATATGTGCAAAATATGCGACCACACCTTGCTTACGGATGACATACGGATCACTATTTAGGGGTCATTACGCCTGTAAACTACGGACTGTATTTTGCGTCGGTTAGTGTGACCCCGGCCTAAGGCTGCTATTTGGCTATGAATTGCCATGGCAAACATCAAGACCACACAATCATGATCTCAGGGTGCTGATGGGGATAAAGAGGGAGCCCTCACACTCTGTTAACCATTTATATGATGTAGTCATTATTGACAGCAGCATCTAAGGGGTTAAACAGATTTGGATAGTGCAAACGCTGATTGTGGTTGATGCAGCAAGTTGTCAGCTATAGTGTACAGCTGCTGGATTGTTACTTGTATGGGGATGCTGTTCTCTTATATCTCAGGTCAGTTAAAATACATATTGGCTGTCATTAAGGGGTTAAAACGCCGCATTGTGCAATTCTTGGTATTCTGCACAGAAATGTATAACTATAAATGGACAAGTGAGTGTTACTAGTGGAAGGCTTGTGCCTACTCATTGATAATGCCCAATCATCAGTGCTAAGTGTCAGAACGTAAAGGGACACACCCCTTTCATACGGGAAATAACACACGGTGGTGAATTTATTAATTTACATGAGGAGCCGCATGGTGCAAAGTTCCAAAGAATGATGCTCCACCAATGTTACTTCATACAGAATACAATCATTTTCTGAAACCAGACATACAGTGCAGACAAGGGCCTTTTAAGTATATAATACTGGAAAGTAGTTGGTCCGTAATATCTATAGGGGCGATAGGTTGGTAGGGACAGGGACAAAGTTCAAAGTACATCCAACAGTTACCTTTTGCTAAGGGCGACTACAGGAAAGGACCCTTATATCACACTGCTTGACATGCATCTTGTTTAAAGATGTTATACAGATATGCTGCTGTGTTGGAGTTTAATTATAATGTACGGGATTGCAGATAATGAATTGAATAGATGTTGTCCTTCAAGGCCAGACTCACACATCCAAGTTTCATGGATGACCGGACATATATGAAGCTGCCGAGTTTGGGTCAAGAAGACCCCTATAGCCTCTCCATGCGTTGTGTTGCAGACACAGTTGCGAAAAATGGATGTATAAATCCGGCCTTGGTTCCTTTCCAGGTGCCTGCCAATTCAATGTGAATGCATAATCTGAAAAGCGTTGTCATATGTATGCACTGATTGAAGGTTAAAGGGGTTGTCTTCTTTCAGAAAAGTTTTCCTATAAGTTCTAGTAGTAAAAAATAAAGTCTCTTACTTACTCTGCTGAGTTTCGCTGGCTACTCCCCAACCCTGTTGTCTGTAGTCTGACGTCATGTCGAGAGCGCTGCCGACAGCTAAGCTCAGTGGCAGTCAGTGAGCCCATGCCATTGCATTGGCAGAGTCACTCAACTCAAATACAGATGTCTGTAGCACTGTCAACATGATATCAGCGCTACAGACAACTGACATTGGGAGTAGCCACAGAAGCTGCTGGACCTGGGCAGCGCAAGTAAGGGCATTTTTTTATCTTAACTACTAAGGGCACTTATAGAAAAATCTTTTCAGAAAGTGATTCACCCCTTTAACCTCACAAAACCAAGGTTGTTTACATTTGTATGTTTTAGACTGAACTCTTGTTGCTTTAAACCTCTGTATCCAGATACCTCCATAAGGATGTCCTCAATTGAAAATCATGGGGCGGTTGATAAATCTGGGGGATGAATAAAGGTTTGTGTATTGTGTACTTGATAATTATTTTATAAGGTCTTTTAGCGCTTCAGGGTTTTTTTTATTTTTACTTTGCTTCGCTAAAACAAATCCTGAAGTGGTTTTGTTACTGTTCAAATGTGTTTATTCCAACTTATCTTAAAAAATTTAGTAGTAGTAATTCTTTAATCTGGTGTCACCCAGCACTTAGCTTTTATCGTAACTCTTTCATGCTGCAAGATCTCAGTAGATCAGAAAGAATGGTTATCTAGATATTTAAAAATGTTGTGAGTGGCATATCATTGGACAATATCTAGGTTTAAAGTTTACTTCAAGAAAAATATATCCTTTTACATTTCACATAGATAATTGGTGGAGATTCATGTTATGGGACCATCTATGGTTCCCAGTGCTCCAAAGACCTGGAATCCCTTTCAGTAGAGCTGTGTTTCACAGTCTCTGACAAAGCTCTCATAATAAAGTATCTTTGTAGTTAAGAGCACCCGATTTTGCGCTTGGGGTCCTATATTATCCATTGGTTGAAGAACACTTGGAATTTTTGGCATGCCTCTGGCTGGAGGGTACCAGTTATTTCAGCAGAACTTTATGGCAAGCTTCACACAATCTACAATGGATCCCTTTGTGTTTCCAATCATGTATGGTTCAGGCTATATCATTTTGCAGAATTTATATTTGTATTCTTTGATCTTTTTTTTCCCCACAGTTTCTTGTGATGTTATGTTCAGAGATATGATAATCTGACTCTTGAGGTGCCATTAATTCCAGATTACAGAATATTTACTATACACTATATAATAACTGCATGGTATTCTATAATATCTGTTTTTATCTATTATGGTTTATAGCTTTTGTTTCTTTGATTTGTTTTCATGACCTAAAAATGAGTTGAAGAAAAAGTGCCATGAAAAAATAGATGAATGGTATGTCACAGTCATTGGTGCTTTCATATGAGAAGTCGGTGTAAAGGCTTATTCAGACGTCTGTGCCAATCGGTCTGAGCACTGACCATCGCTGCATGGACTGGCCGCGGCTCTCCCAACCAGACACTCACCGCTTCATGTATTTCTAGAAAGTTGTCACTCTTGGGTCAGGAGATCCATGGCAGTCCAATCTCAGACCGATTTTCACACTTTTCTGAATGAGACCTAAGGGTTATCTGCAGGGAGCTTTCTGGAGAAGTGTTTGGCAATATAGGATCAGCCATTTCTACCCTTTGAGACTGAAATAATATTTCCAACTATTATTTTAAGTGATTCATGTAGCCTACTTTAGACCGTGGTAAACATATGTAGGGTTTAACCATAGAACAGGCTGGATTCCAGATATTGCTTTTTTGAGGGTTACAGAATGTATACAGTGAGGTAATTTAGAATGTAGAATATTTGCAGTTTTTAGCATATGATTTGCGTGGCCTTCATTACGATACTTTACTAGGATACTTTTGTGTTGTGTTTTCCTTTTCCTTTGCATGGGTCATGTAATAGTTAGTAAAGGTATTATTTCTAGTGTTTACTTCCCACCTTGTAATACTCATGTCAAGTGCACAGAGTAAAGGAGCTCAAATTTTGTGGGTTGAAAAGGGTATTAAGAAGTTTTATTATTCTTATTACCTGTGGAGTGATTACCCCACTGATTCCGTTGGTTTGGCACTGAAGAAGCTGGAACATGTGTTCAGCCCACAAAACAGCTGCTAAGTCATTGTGCAGGAAACAGATAAGTTCATTGTAGATAGACCTTGTAAATATGGGCAGCCTCAGGTTGCGTCGTTTATCAAGTGGAGTCATACTAATAGACAAAGCAGATATGAGTGATCCTCAATATTGGAACAGGCCTTGTACCTTCACAACCAAAAATAGCAAACTAAGAAAATCTCAAGGTTACTGATAATTGTAATTCTATAACTAGTGCACTTGACCACTTGAAAACCGCAACAACAGAAACACTAAAAAATTTGACAATTTTCATTGGTATTGTCACAAATCTACTACTGTATGGAAAATTTTGTATTGCTGTTAAGTATTGTTTTGTGTGTGTTGGAACCTACATGGGACATGTCCTATTTTTAAGTGGTTATAACTGTGTGTCTATATTTTGGAATGGAATTATTTCTTCATTAAAATCGATTTTTAAAAACCTTACAGATTTATTTTGTGACTTTCTATTTATGCTGCTGTACTGTTATAATTTGTACAACTACAATAGCTTGCGAAAGTATTTTCCCCATCCCCTTAGCATTTTTTGTGTTTTGCTACCTCACAACCTGGAATTTTACTGTTTTTCTTGAGAGTTTGCATCAGTTCATCTAAATAACATGCCTACAAATGTGAACATTTGGTTTTCATTTTATTGTGAAGCAAACAACAAATAGGACAAAATAACTGAAAACTTCACTGTGCATAACTATTCACCCCCTCCATTCCAAAGTCAGTACTTTGTAGAGCTTCCTTTTGTGGCAATTACAGCTGCAAGTCATTTTGGATAAAGCCCCCTTTACATTTAGCGATGCACCAGCGATCCCGACCACGATATGACCCGGTCAGGATCGCTGGTGCATCGCTAAATGGTCGCTAATGAGCTGCCACACAGGCAGATCTCACCAGCGACGCAGCAGCGGTCGTTACTTACCTTTCAGACACGGCGATGATGATGTCCTCCTGCTCGCGTCCACATGTCTCTCATCGGCACCAGCAGGAAGCAGCCGACGAGAAATGGACCTGGACGATCTCGCGCGAACAGCGATAGCCAGCGGGGGAGCCGGTCTGAGGTATCACACATAGCGATATCGCTAGCAATATCGCTCGTAAAGCCCCCTTAAGTCTCTATGAGCTTTCCACATCTTGGCTAAAACTGCTCCAGCTCCGTGAAGTTAGATGGCTTCCTCTGGTGAACAGCAATCTTCAAGTCTGACCACATATTTTCAATTGAATTAAGGTCTGGGCATTGGACTAAGCCACTCCATAACATTTACACGTTTCCCCTTAATCCACTCAAGTGTTGCTTTGGGTCATTGTCTTGATGGAGGTGAACCTCCATCCCAGTCTCAAATCACTGACAAACTAAAACAGGTTTTGCTTAAGAATATCCCTGTATTTCGCACCATCTTTCCCTGGAATCGGACCATTTTCCCTCTACCTGCTGCCAAAAAACATCCCCATAGCATGATGATGCCACCACTATGTTTTTTACTGTGGGGATGGTGTTCATGGGGTGGTGAACTGTGTTGGTTTGGCGCCAGACATAGTGGTTACCTTGGTGGCCAAATAGTTCAATTTTGGTCATAAGACCACAGAACCTTCCGCCATACGTTTGGTGAGTCTCCCATGATGTGGGGAGTTTACTATGATAGCCGAGAACGGAGTAAACACCCTTCTATGCCTGTCATATGATCTCCTCTGTGACATCCATACAACGGCCGGGCATCATAGACAACAGTGATTTTCAATATATAAATCAAACAATCATAATCCTCTAAGGCAGGGGTGGGGAATCTTTTTTCTGCCAAGGACCATTTGGATATTTATACCATCCTTCGGGGGCCGTACAAACTCCGCCCACATCCTGACTCTGGTTTCATGACTTAATCTTTCATTGCATGCCCTTCAATGTTCAGTAGTGAACACTGTGTGTGTGTGCCAACAGAGCAAGAAGAAATTAATGAGCTTGTGGCCATCAAAATACAGCTCCCTGCCCAAGAATGCGGTCCCTGAGAATCTGCTCGGGGGCCTGATAAAAGGTCATCAAGGGCCGTAAATGGCCCTGTTGCCTGAGGTTCCTCACCCCTGCTCTAAGGGGACTAACAAAGTAAACAGTAAAGAAATTTTTTTTTATGAATTTGAATTACTCCCCTTTTCCCAAGTTAACACTATAGAAATTTTAAAAAAATCACTTTGTATTAGCATGTTCAGAAAAGTCCTTTCTATGAAAATTAATTCAGTTTGTTAAAACTGTAACGAGAAAAAAAAAATCTAAATGCCAGAAATGCAGGTTTTTGGTTTACGGAACTCCACAAAAAAATGCAATAAGAGGCGATCAAAGCATCACATATACCTCAAAATAGTAACAATTAAAACATCAGGTTACCACACACAAAAATGAACCGTCACACGGCTCTATAGACCAAAAAATAAAAATATAACATTTTGAAAAAGGCAACTCAAGATGATTTTTTAAAAATTAATTTTAAAACAAAAAACATGCAAGTTTGGTATCCTCATAATAGGACTGGCCTGAATTATGATATTTGTCATTTTTACTGCAGAATGAACACTGAGAAAACAAAACACAAACAAAAATTGTGGAATTGTTTTTTTTTCTGAATTTCACTTATTATACATTTTTATAGCACCATTTATTCCATGGCGCTTTACATGTGAAAAGGGGCAAATATAGACAAGTACAATAAATATGAGCAATACAAGATACACATAAGTACAGAAGGAGAGAGGACCCTGCCCGCAAGGGCTCACAGTCTACAGGGGATGGGTGAGGATACACTAGGAGAGGGTAGAGCTGGTCGTGCGGCAGTTCAGTAGACTGAGGATCACTGCAGGTTATAGGCTTGTTGGAAGAGGTGGTTCTTCAGGTTCTTTTTGAAGGTTTCTATGGTAGGCGAGAGTCTGAGGTGTTGGGGTAGAGAATTCTAGAGTATGGGGGAAGCACGGAAGAAGTCTTGTATGCGGTTGTGGGAAGAAGAGATAAGAGGAGAGTAGAGAAGGAGATCTTGGGAGGATCAAAGGTTGCGTGTGGGTAAGTACCGGGAGACCATGTCACAGATTTATGGAGGAGACAGGTTGTGGATGGCTTTGTATGTCCGTTAGGGTTTTGAACTGGAGCCTCTGGACGATCGGAAGCCAGTGAAGGGCTTGGCATAGGGGAGAGGCTGGGGAATAATGAGGAGACAGGTGGATTAGTCGGGTAGCAGAATGTAGAATGGATTCGAGTGGTGCCAGAGTGCTGAAGGGGAGGCCAGAGAGTAGGAGGTTGCAGTAGTCGAGGTGGGAGATAAGGGCATGCATTAGTGTTTTTGTGGTGTCATGGTCAAGGAATGCACGGATACGGGAAATATTTTTGAGTTTGAGACGGCAGGAGGAGGCTAGGGTTTGGATATGTGGCTTGAAAGAGGGCAGAGTCGAGGATCACCCCGAGGCACCAAGCATGCGGAACTGGGGAAAGTGAGCAGCCATGGACATTGATGGATAGGTCTGGTGGAGGGATAGAGTGAGATGGGGGAAATATTATGAATTCTGTTTTGTCCATGTTCAGTTTTAGAAAGCGAGCAGAGAAGAAAGCTGAAATAGCGGACAGACATTGTGGGATTTTGGTCAGTAAGGAGGTGAGGTCAAGTCCAGATAGGTAGATCTGCGTGTCATCGGCATAGAGATGATACTGCAAACCGTAGGATTCTATGAGCTGTCCCAGGCCAAAGGTGTAGATGGAGAAGAGTAGGGGTCCTAGAACTGAGCCTTGAGGAACATCGACATAGAGGGGGCGAGGTGAGGAGGTGGTGTGGGAGAGACACTGAATGTTCGGTCTGTTAGATATGATGAGATCCAGGATAAGGCCAAGCCTGTGATACCCAGAGATGAGAGAATCTGAAGCAGGAGGGAATGGTCCACAGTGTCGAAGGCAGAAGACAGGTCCAGGAGAAGGAGGACAGAGTAGTGTCGCTTGCGCTTGGCGGTTATTAGGTCGTTGGTGACTTTAGTTAGGTCAGTTTCAGTTGAGTGATGCAGTTGAAAGCCTGATTGTAATAGTGGTCAAAGAGGGAGCAGGAGGAGAGGTGGGAGGACAGTTCAAGATGGACATGCTGTTCCAGTAGTTTTGAGGCATACTTCACTTGGAATGTTTTTTCCCATTTTCCAGTACACAATGTGAAAAAATGCGTGTCATTCAAGTTAACATAGTAAGGCCGAAAAAAGACATTAGTCCATCCAGTTCAGCCTATAAAATTCTGTCAGAATAAATCCCCAGATCTACTTCCTTCTAAAGAACCTAACAATAACTGTAAGATACAATACTGTTACGCTCCAGGAAGACATCAAGGCCTCTCTTGAACCCTTCGACTGAGTTTGCCATCACCACCACCTCAGGCAGGGAATTCCAGATTCTCACTGCCCTAACAGTAAAGAATCCTCTTTTATGTTGGTGGAAAAACCTTTTCTCCTCCAGACTCCGAGAATGCCCCCTTGTGACCGTCACCTTCCTTGGTATAAACAGATCCTCGGAGAGATATTTGTATTGTCCCCTTATATACTTATAATGGTCATTAGATCCCCCCTCAGTCGTCTTTTTTCTAGACTAAATAATCCTAATTTTGCTAATCTCTCTGGGTATTGTAGTTCCCCCATCCCCTTTATTAATTTTGTTGCCCTCCTTTGTACCCGCTCTAGTTCCATTATCTCCTTCCTGAGCATCAGTGCCCAAAACTGTACACAGTACTACATGTGCGGTCTAACCAGAGATTTGTAGAGAGGCAGTATAATGCTCTCATCATGTGTATCCAGACCTCTTTTAATGCACACCATGATCCTGTTTGCCTTGGCAGCTGCTGCCTGGCACTGGCTGCTCCAGGTAAGTTTATCATTAACTAGGATCCCCAAGTCCTTCTCCATGTCAGATTTACGCAGTAGTTTACCGTTCAGTGTGTAATGGTGATATTGACTCCTTCTTCCCATGTGTATAACCTTACATTTATCACTGTTAAACTGCATCTGCCATCTTTCGGCCCAAGTTCCCATCTTATCCAGATCCATCTGTAGCAGAATACTATCTTCTCTTGTATTGACTGCTTTACATAGTTTAGTATCATCTGCAAATATCGATATTTTACTGTGCAAACCTTCTACCAGATCGTTAATAAATATGTTGAAGAGAATAGGTCCCAACACTGACCCCTGCGGTACCCCACTGGTCACAGCAACCCAGTTAGAGAATATACCATTTATAACGACCCTCTGCTTTCTATCACAAAGCCAGTTACCCATTTACACACATTTTCCCCCAGACCCAGCATTCTCATTTTGTGTACCAACCTCTTGTGTGGCACGGTATTAAACGCTTTGGAAAAATCAAGATATACCACATCCAATGACTCACCTTGGTCCAGTCTATAGCTTACCTCTTTATAAAAACTGATTAGATTGGTTTGACAGGAGTGATTCCTCATAAACCCACGCTGAAATGGCGTTAAACAGTTATTCTCATTGAGATAATCCAGAATAACATCCCTCAGAAACCCTTCAAATATTTTACCAACAATAGAGGTTAGACTTACTGGCCTATAATTTCCAGGTTCACTTTTAGAGCCCTTTTTGAATATTGGTACCACATTTGCTCTGCGCCAGTCCTGTGGAACAGACCCCATCGCTATAGAGTCTCTAAATATAAGAAATAATGGTTTGTCTATTACATTACTTAGTTCTCTTAGTACTCGTGGGTGTATGCCATCCGGACCCAGAGATTTATCTATTTTATTCTTATTTAACTGGATTTGCACCTCTTCTTGGGTTAGATTGGTGACCCTTAATATAGGGTTTTCTTTGTCTCTCGGCATTTCACCTAGCATTTCATTTTCCGCCGTGAATACCGTGGAGAAGGTGTTTAATATATTAGCTTTTTCCTCATCATCTACAACCATACTTTCCTCACAATTTTTTTAATAGGCCTACGCTTTCACTTTTGATTCTTTTACTATTGATATAGTTGATGAACAGCTTGGGATTAGTTTTACTCTCCTTAGCAATATGCTTCTCTGTTTCCTTTTTGGCAGCTTTAATTATTTTTTTAGATAAAGAATTTTTCTCCTTATAGTTTTTTAGAGCTTCAGCGGTGCCATCCTGCTTTAGTAGTTTAAATGCTTTCTTTTTACTGTTAATTGCCCCTCTTACTTTTTTGTTTAGCCACATTGGGTTTTTCCCTATTTCTCGTCCTTTTATTCCCACAAGGTATAAACTTCTTACAGTGCCTATTAAGGATGTTCTTAAACATTTCCCATTTATTTTCTGTATTCTTATTTCAGAGGACATTGTCCCAGTCAACCAGATTAAGGGCATCTCTAAGCTGGTCAAACTTTGCCTTCCTAAAGTTCAGTGTTTTTGTGACTCCCTGACATGTCCCCCTAGCGAAAGACAAGTGAAACTACAATATTGTGGTCGCTATTTCCTAGATGCCCAACAACCTGCAGATTTGTTATTCTGTCAGGTCTGTTAGATAGTATTAGGTCTAAAAGTGCTGCTCCTCTGGTTGGATTCTGCACCAATTGTGAAAGATAATTATTCTTGGCTATTGGCATAAACCTGTTGCCTTTATGGGTTTCGCAGGTCTCTGTTTCCCAGTTAATATCCGGGTAGTTAAAGTCCCCCAAAACAAGGACCTCATTATGGGTTGCAGCTTCATCTATCTGCCTTAGTA
The DNA here is from genome assembly GCF_039654945.1 of Dendrobates tinctorius. Taxonomy (NCBI): domain Eukaryota; kingdom Metazoa; phylum Chordata; class Amphibia; order Anura; family Dendrobatidae; genus Dendrobates; species Dendrobates tinctorius. Next base: position 11,939,255 of record NW_027361749.1, read on the forward strand.
GTAAACTTTCCATGATTTCTGTTATATTTGGGGGTTTGTAACAGACCCCAGAGAATTTTGTTACTATTTTTCCCTCCATGTATTTCGACCCATATGGACTCAACATCCTCATTCCCTTCGCTAATATCTTCCCTTAAAGTGGACTTTAGACAAGACTTTACATAAATACAATCCCCTCCTCCTCTCCGATTTTTACGATCCTTTCTAAACAGACTGTAACCCTGTAAGTTAACTGCCCAGTCATAGCTTTCATCTAACCATGTCTCAGTTATTCCCACTATGTCATAGTTACCTGTAGATATTTCTGCTTCTAGTTCTTCCATCTTGTCAGGCTTCTGGCGTTTGCGACCATGCATTTTAGAGAATTTTGCTTTGTTCCAATCTCCCTGTTGATTGTTTTAGAAATTTTCTTACCTCCCTTCTGAGTATGTTGTCTTGGATCTTCTTTGCCGCACCTCATATCATTCATCAGTACAATATCTGGCTTCATGTTCGTGTCTAACGTTTTTCTTCCCATCCCCTCTTCTTCTAGTTTAACGCTCTCCTGATGAGTGTAGGTTTGTTGAGGTGCAGTCCGTCTCTGGCGAGGAGTCAATCGTACAGGTAATTCACACCGTGGTCCAGGAATCCGAATCCTTGTTGTCTGCACCATCGTCATAGCCAGTTGTTCGCATCAAGGATCCTGTTCCATCTCCTGGTGCCATGCCTGTCTACTGGAAGGATAGAAGAAAAAACTACCTGTGCATCCAGTTCCTTTACTTTTTTCCCCAACTCTTCAAAGTCCTTGCAGATTGTCGGTAGGTCCTTCCTTGCCGTGTCATTGGTGCCAACATGTATCAGAAGAAATGGGTGGATGTCCTTGGAACTGATGAGCTTTGGTATCCTGTCACATCCTTGATCTTCGCACCTGGGAGACAGCATACTTCTCTTGCTGTTATATCCGCAAGAGACAATTAGTCCCTCAAGTACAATTAATCCCTCAAAAAAAAAAAAAGAAAAGCTCTAACATGATTTTATCAGCAGAAAAATAAAAAGTTACAGCTATTGGAAGAAAGGGAAAAAGAGCGAAAAAAAATGAAAAATTGCTAAGCCATAAAGGAGTTAAAGTCAAACACTGAGAAATCTGGTCCAAGCTATTGCTATTCTTCTTTCCTCTTGATTGTTGCTGACTGCTTATAATTGGATAATTGGGAGACTAAGTACACACCCCCATTGAAAACTGTCTTGGGGTATGTGCACACGCTGCGGTTTTGGCCCTGCAGAACTGCAGCAGTTTCGCAGACATGGTACTTTACCATGTTAGCCTATGGGTTTTCAAAACCGCAGTGCTCACGCTGCGGATTTTTACCTGTGGAAAAGCTGCGGGTTTTTTTCCGCAGCATGTCAATTGTTTGCGGATTCTGCTGTGGTTTCACACCTTTAACATAGTAGAGGTGTGAAACCGCAGAGCAAAACCGCAGGTCACTTTACCTGCGGTTTTACCTGCGTTTCCGCGGGAAAAAACCCGCAGATGAATCCGCAGCATGTGCACTCACCTTTAAACCCACTTGGACTTGGTGAAAGGGCTTCTTTAAATGGAAACAGATGCTTTTCCACATTGAATCCACAAAACAATATAGTTGCAGAAGCTTGGTCTCAAATGGTGACTGGGCTTCAGAATTAGTCAGTAGTCCATGTCAAAAGTTTTTCTCCTGAATACCATAGAGTATATATAAAAAAAGAGTCACTGAAGTTGCTAAATCAGTCACTATACAAACCTTCTGTCTAGATTGCCTTCCCATTATACCTCAGCAATTATGAATAGGGTCTCTCCTTGTGGAGAGTGACATGCCAGTGTAAGGAGACTTATGGGCCATGCAATGTTCCTCTGAGAAATTAACTATGTAGATTTTGATTTGGCTTGTATCCTCAGTAATGTGGCAAGTCTCGTGAAAGGGTCGATATTGATTCTTAGGATTGCTATTTCCAATAGGTGGCACTAGAGATCAAATCGTCTTCCTCTCTAAAAAAAAAAAAAAACAATATGCATAAAACAATGAAAAAGCAACTTTACCAGTGAAGAACAAATTGAGAAGCCTCATGTTATATAAAGTCTTCTTAACACGTGATGTAAACCTGGCCTGACGCACATTGTGTAATACATTTTATGTAGCTTTTCCCAACAAATTTATTACCTGTTAATATGAAAAATGCATAACATAAAAAATTTAAACGGGTGGTCTAAAACATGAATTTTTCATCCTAAATGCCTATGTATTTGTTGCCATAATCTAATCTATTTTCTAATATACTTTAATTGAAGAGTCCCTATCATTCCCTTACTATACTATCTAATTTTTTTTTCCAATACTTTTAATAATGCTTCATTTGCGACTTCCAGTGCATGCTGGGATACTCAACTGAAGTGTCCTCAGGGGACAGAGGCTGCAGTCACTGAGTCCCTGCCCCATCCCCAGTGGCGTACCACCAATCCTGGCAGGTCACACGGCTGCAATGGGGACTGTGAGCCGAGAGGGACCATTGCCAGCACAAAAACTGCCCCCCCCAAGCATCATTGCACATTCAACTGTATCTGCATCCTGGATGCCTATACAGTTGAAAGTAATGCTGAAAGAGTCAGTTGACTCTCCCTCATCATTCTTCCTTGGCATCTGATGTTTCAGTGCAACGGGTGTGATGACGTCACTACATGGCAACTGCTGCACTAAGATGTGGTGCACTTCAGAGCAATCACTGCAGAGAGCATAGCAGGGGGAACGAGGAGAGGACAGTATTTAAATAAATAAAAACTTGTGGCCATAATACCGTATGGAGGACTATGGAGCATACATTGTACTATACAGAGGAATATGGTGGGAACAATATACTATATGAAGAGCAATATACTGTATGGAGGACAATGGGAGGGCATTATACTGTAGGAAGGACTATGGGGAATGCATTATATTATACAGAGGACTTTGGGGAGTGCATTATACTATACAGAGGACTATGTGGAGTGCATTATACTATATGGAGTACTGTGTGGGGTGCATTACACTATATGGGGGTGTACATTATACTATATGGAGGATTATATGGCGCAGTATACTGTATGGAGGACTATGGAGCTCATTATACTATTTGGAGGGCTATGTGGGGGCCATTATAATATTTGGTGGGCTATGTGGGAGCCTTTATACTGTATGCAAACAATACTAAAGTGTGAAGGTTTGTGTGCGGGGTCAATCATACTATTTGTAGGACTAGTGGAGGTCATTCTAAAGAGTGGTGAGGTGTATCGCCATTATACAGTATGTAGGCCCATACCACTGCATGGAGGGCTGTGTGGGGGTCACAGGGGATCTTACTATGCCAGGAAGGTGATGTGGGGTTTAGTAGGGTCATCATACTGTGTCTTGAGGAAGTCACTGTGGGGGCATCATACTGTGTTTGTGTGGCATTTTGTTGGTATCATACTTGAGTGCAATGAAAGGGGAATCTAGGGCTTCAATGGGAGGAAAATTACTTTGTAAAGGCTGCAAAGTTGTGAGAAACTCTTCTGTAACTCCACCGAATATTCATTTTTTGGGGGAAAGGGCATTATACGATATGGAGAAATATGGGGTACATTATACTGCATGGTGGGCTGTTGAGTGTGAATTAGACTAAATGGAGGACTGGGGAATACAGAGGACTATGGGGAGTACATTATTATACAGAGGACTATGGGGAGTGTATTATACTATACAGAGGACTTTGCGGCATGCATTATACTATATGGAGTACTATGCGGGGTTCATTATACTATATGGTGGACTAAGGGGAGTGCATTATACTATATGGAGGATTATGGAGCACAGTATACTGTATGGAAGACTATGGAGCCCATTATACTATATGGAGGGTTATGTGGGAGCCATTATAATATTTGGAGGGCTATGTGGGAGACTTCATACTGAATTCAAACAATTTTACATTGTGAGGGTTTGTGTGGGGGATCAATCATACTGTGTGTTGGGCTATGTGGGAGTCATTATACTGTTTGTAGGACTATTGGGGGTCATTAAAGTGTGGTGAAGTGTGTGGCCATTATACTGTATGTAAGCCCTTAACACTGCATGGAGGGCTGTGTGGGGGTCACAGTTGGGGGATCATACTGTGTTGGGGTCACAATAGTATGCCAGGAGGATGTGGTGTACAGTAGGGTCATCATACTGTGCCTGTGGAGGAAGTCACTGTGGGGATATCAAAGTGTTTTGTGGCACTTTTGTTGGCATCATACTTTGAGTGCAATAAAAGGGGAATCTAGGGCTTCAGTGGGAGGAAAATTACTTTGTAAAGACTGCAAAGTTGTAAAATTTGCTCTTCTGTAACCCCACTGAATATTAATATTTTTTTTTGTTGGGGGGGGGGGGGCCCATGATTTCTATGTATGTCCCTGCCTCACCTGAAACGAATTGTCATTACTGACCTCTGTTTCAGGGATTGGGTTAGTTCCTGCTCCTCTCAGCATGCGTCGGTTGTCAATTCCGATGTATGCTCAGAAAATTCTTGTCACAGTGTAATGTGGCAAGAATCTACTGAGCATGTGTCGGAATTGACAACCAACGCATGCTCTGTAGAACAGAAACTAGCCTAGCCCCTGAAAAGGAGTTCGCTGATGACGCGTTTCTGGGAGGGAGCAGGGGCTGCAGCAGTGACCACAGCCTCTGCCCCTTGATGACACTTTGAGTATCCCAACATACATTATGATTCTCAAGCAAAGCGTAATAAAAAATGAAGTAGAAAAAAATGAAACCGTTAGTATAGTGAGGGAATGGTAAGGACTTTTTAATGAACGTATAATAGAAAATAAATTTTGGCATTTATTAGATAGGCATTTAGGATGAAAATTAATTTGTTTATGGGAAAACCCCTTTAATTTCTTTATTTTATCATTAGGCTTTACTATTCACTGTATCCACAAGTAGTTTTACAAACCGAGAAAAGTGGTGCATGTAATGATTTTCCGAACATCGTCTATACGGGGTATAGAAATGATCAAAGCACATTTACTTCTGAACATAATATGACCTGCAAAGACAGCTATAGCAAAACAATAGGATTTGATAGCACAGATAGTCATGTGCATCCTCAGGAGACTCTTTACTCTTAAACAACATATTTGCCACCTGCTGATCACCTCGGGCCCCCGGGGAATGACAGAAACAGGTTGGCCTGGGAATATTGTTTACCTGATAAATGCTGACTAATTACAGATCTTGTAACCCGGTTATTTTATATAATGTCATAACAAATTGATGATGTTAATTTCTGATGGCTTGATTTACAACCAAAATAAAGCCAATAAAAGTAATATTGAGGAGCTACATCAGGGCTCCAAGAGGCTGCCCACCCCAATAATCTAGACTCTACAGTCTGGACTAGGCTTACACACAGATTTCTGAAGTGTTTTTAATCTTAAGAAGGTTAGTATCGGGCTGAAATGCGTTATTATACTGAAACATTAGAATGAAGGATATTTCTTTTAAACCATAACCACATCTTAGTACCTCATTGGTGGCTACGTGCAGGAGAAGATCTCTTCTTCACATCATCTGACACAGATTTTGGCCAATCGGCCCAATCTTAGAGATAATGACGCTGGGCGGGCTGTTTACACCCACAGATGTTTTGTTAGGATAAAATCAACTCGAACATACTAAATTAAAACCTATTCAATAAAAAAGTTATTTTTCTCGAAAACCTAGAATATCTAAAAAGGCATTGGAGTAATTTGCTTACATACGGTTCCAAAAAAAATCAGCTAATAAAGTCTTGTGTTGTGATCAAATCATTCTTAATTCTGCTCCACGTGATGGATCCGGTCAGCGCCCACAATTGGCTTGATTGTTCCTTCTCTGCGCTTTTCGAAGTGTTGCTTAGCAACTGACCCTTCCGAGGAAACAGGAGTCTTCCTCCACATTTACATGTTGCCGTAAACGGAATGTGACTTACACTGGCTTCTGGGAGTGATACACCATGTGATCGATGTCTGGATATAGAGAAATCCCATCCGTGCGAGTATTATCTGATTTACACCAGTCTGTTATATTGGGGCTGCTATGTAACAGTTTGAGCACGAAAATAACAAAGATTTATGTGATAGCAGCTATTTACCAGTCCATGATGAAATGGCTGAGCGACTAATGTCTTCATATGCACAGTGTACAAGAATTTTGAAACGATAAGGGCATGTTTACACGTTTTTTACAGAGCATTTTTCAAGGGGGAAGAAATGCAGTTTATAGTAGCAGCGAAATAAATGATATTCCTAAAGTCTCATGCACATGCTGCGTATTATTTTCATACAGATTAAAACCATTCGGGTGCTCTAGTATAGCATTTTGGCACCCGCTCAGTGGCCCCCCTTCGGGGCTTATGTCCGAACCCCCGGCATAACGGGATTCAGACGGGGCCATAGACTATAATGGTGCTGGCAGAGCGGATGTGCACTTTGACATGCATCTATTTGGGGTGTGTACACCTAATGGAGTCCGAGTGTCTGCTTCCAGTAGAGGCCACTGAACAGGTGCCAAACCGCAATGTGAAAGCACCCTTAGGCTGCACCCATGTCATCTTTTAGGCACCAGTGCATTCGCTGAGTTTTCCCAGGCGGCGGGGTTTTGCTGTGGTTCTTGCAACTGTTCTGCTTTCTAATCTTTTCCTCCACATTGCCAAGTACAGTGAGCGCGCAGCTTCCACTAGGATGAATGAACAAGTTACTTTACCCCTGAAGCGATTAGAAGATGAGACATAGGAAGGAACATGTGCACAGCAATGTTGTTTTGAGACTGCTGTGCATTAGATACCGTCAATGTTTTTTTTCCAATCTGCAGTATGTCAATTCTTACAGCCTTTTTTACAGTTTCTCACCTATTAAAATGAACAAACAAATGATGCAATTAACCCCTTCACGACTTATGCCGTACTAGTACAGTGCATGTCGTGTCTCCCCCTTTGATGTGGGCTCCGATGCCGAGCCCACATCTTTTCCAGCACATTTCAGCTGCTTTGAACAGCTGACATGTGCCTGCAACAGCCACAGATGGAATCGCAAACTACCTGCGGCTGTTAACCCTTTAAATGCTGCTGTCAAACTTGGACAGCACATACCATAAGGATACAGCCTTACCAAAACCTGTCTGATGACATGCATTTCTAGCATGATGCAGCAGCCCCCCCTAATAAAGGCAGGGCCAGCACAGGTGCAAACTACTAATAAAAACAGCCATCGACACACCTACCAGATTATGGAGGGGTTGGCTACCTAGTAGAAAAAATTGCACTATATATATATATATATGCACCCACAGGGACAAACGCCCTAATACACCAAGCCAGCAAAAAAGGTCTAGCTGCATCCTGCAAAAATTTTACACAAAACCCGAAAAACATAATTCTCCATATAGTATAATGCACTCCCCCATAGTCCTCCACATAGTATAATGCACTCCCCCATAGTCCTCCATATAGTATAATTCACTCCCCACAGACCTCCATATAGTAGAATGCTTTCCCCCACAGTCCTCCACATGGCATAATACAATTCCCATAGACATCAATATAGTATCATGCATCCCATAGTCCTACATATTGTATAATGCACCCCCATAGTCCTCCATATAGTATAATGCACACAGTATAATCCTCCATAGTATAATGCACTCCCAAATGTCCTCCATATAGTATGCACTCCCCAAAGTCCTCTATATAGTACAATGCACTTCACATAGTCCTAATATAGTATAATCTACACCCCATAGTCCTCCATATAGTATAATGCACACAACTTAATCCTCTATATAGTATAATGCACTTCCTATAGTCTTCCATATAGAATGCACTCCTCAGTCCTCCAGATAGTATAATGTACTTCCTATAGGCCTCAATATAGTATAATGCATCACATAGTCCTCCATATAGTACAAAGCACTCCCCATAGTATAATGCACCCCACAGTCCTTCATATGCACACAACTTAGTCCTCCATATAGCATAATACCTTCTCTATAGTCCTCCATACAGTATAATACATTCTCCATAGTCCTCCATGCAGTATAATACATTGCCCATAGACCCCAATAGAGTATAATGCAGCCCCCATATAGTACACACACTATAATGCTCTACCCATAGTCCTTGATAGAGTATAATGCAGTGCCCATGTAGTAAATACAGTATAATACATAGCCTATAGTCCTTGATATAGTATAATGCAGTCCCCATATTGCATAATGCAGCTCCGATATAGTATAATGCACTCACCATAGTCCTTGATAGAGTATAATGCAGACCCCCAGAGTATAAAACAGCCCCATACAGTATAATGCAGCCCATATACAGTACGTATAGTATAATACACACCCCATAGTCCTCCAGTATTGTGGTCACTGATTTAAAAAAATAAATATATAATACTCACCTCTCCCCATTCCACAATCTCTGCAGTGTCTACTCAGCAGCATCACTGCCCAGCATAGCATGGCGCACGATGAAGTGATGTCATCGCGCCCGCTGCAACAGAAGCAGAGGGGGAATGGAGAGGCAGCGTCACCTGACTCTCCTCCATCCTTGCATTCAACTGTATTGGCATCTATGATGCTGATACAGTTGAATGTGTGATGTGGAGGGGCTGGAGCTGGCACCGGGCCTCCCAGACTCACGGGCCATGTGGTGTGCCACTATTAGCAGCATGCCACTGGCTGGGGGCCTCTGGGGAAGTGGGGGGACCAAAGGCAAATGCCTAGTTTACCTGCCTTGATTCCAAATATATACTCTAAAAATTCTTCTTTGTTTTAATGCACTGTGAAGTCATGCCCTTTCCTTAGAAAAGCGTCCCCCCTCCCCTGAAAGCACTGCTGCTCTCATCCTAAAAATTGCTGGAGATAAAGGTACATGCAAGATGACACCTCAATCAGTAAACTCCATTGAAACACAATGTACACTGCACGTGCCCTAGTTTCCTGAAATGCCAACTCCTGCACAATCACAGATAAAGTCACTCAGTCATCTTACTACCAAGCTGCCATCTGTTTATTGTTCCTTTAAATTAGGTCATTTAGGTTGTTGTAGCAAGTATGGACTGTTAAAATTTACTCACCTACTGCTACTTGTTAACTTGACCTACTTTAAATGGAATGGGGCGTTCAGGCTGACTCATCTTTGTGCTAAATTGGTCCCAGCTATTTAAAACTTTTCATAGCTGCTCCATACTCATTCCACTCTGGTCAGGTTCACACTTTGCTTAGTGCTCATTTTTCACCCAACACACGGAGTAAAAATTAGGATAAAAAGAAAATAAAAAAACAAAACATTTTAATGTATTAACATTTTACACAATTGTTAAGCTTTAACACCATGTGGAAAGTGAAAAATTGTCGTAGAGAAAAATTGTAAAATCCATAAAGATATCTCCAGAGAGAGGACCTATCACCCTCACATTGAACATATGGAAGCAAATATAACTGGGGAAGTGAGAAAGAGCTGACCCTTTAACTTCCATTGAAGTAGGCTGCGTTGCCATGAACAGGTAATTACCACTAGGGATAACTTACGAGAACAAGCCTAGGATTTGTATATTCAGAGGCGGATAAGTACAAGGGTTTCCTCTGTTCAAATAAATCTCACGACTTTCTGGAGCTAGTTGTCAGTGATGAATATTGGGGTTTGCAGTGATCCAATATTTATAGGAGATATATTTACGGTGTCGTAGCAAACTGACAAACATATAACATTCACTCACATTACTATTAGGTCGGTAAAAGACCTACAATTTAATATCAGTAAGATGGATGATGCTATGAATGCCATGTTTAATCATGATAGGCAAAATCGTGATAGAAAACATGACAACAATATCGCCTACCTGGGTCCTCCAGAGTCGAAGATATGCTGAAAGCTGTGGATCTCATAAACTTCTAAAAGACCCAACACATCACACAACCAGCGGCCATATTAGTTCACCAAGGGGAGGTATGTGGGTGTAACCTTGATCAAATAAAAATCATGGATCATTTGTCAGTTATGGAAAGTACAGCTTTTTGTTGTTCTGTCCGTTTTCCTCAGCTAAGCTCTGAGCCATTTAAATGACATAGTTTTAGCACTATTTATTTTCTTATCCCTTTATTCCCCCATGTCATTGTATATACCGCATTGTTTTGCAACACCTTTGCATTTTTTTTTATTTATAAACACTGGCCTACCTTTCCAGATTAAATTTATAAAATTTAATAGCTCTTTTGCTTGGTAAACCTCACCGCTGAAACCATACATTACCTGTAACATGTGTCTAATCGGCATATGCAAATAATTATTGGCGGCAGCTAGTAGCTCCTTTTGTTATTGTGGAGTTGGCAGTGATTGTATTGGAGTATTATACAGTTGTGCTCAAACGTTTACATACCCCAGCAGAATTTTTTCTTTCTTGGCCTTTTATCAGAGAATATGAATGATAACACCAAAACTTTTTCTCCACTCATGGTCAGTAGTTGGGTGAAATCATTTATTGTCAAACTACTGTTTTTTACTCTTTTTTAAATCATAATGACAACCCAAAACATCCAAATGACCCTGATCAAATGTTCATGTACACTGGTGATTTTGGCCTGATAACATGCAATAGTAAGAAAATGGAAAAAATACAAAATGACTGTCAATCGACATCGATCTGGGGCACCATGCAAAACTTCATCTCGTGGTGTATCCTTGATCATGAGGAAGCTGAGAGACCAGCCTAAAACTACACAGGGAGAACTTGTTAATGATATCAAGGCACCTGGGACCACAATCACCAATATAACCATTGCATCAGTGCCCGCAAGGTCCCTTTGCTCAAGAAGGCACATGTGCAGGCCCGTCTGAAGTTCGTCAATAAATACCTGGATGATTCTGTGAGTGATTGGTGCTGTGGTCAGATGATACAAAAATTGAGGTCTTTGGCATTAACTCAACTCACCATGCTTGGAGGAAGAGAAATGCTACCTTTTGTGAGTTCATTTTCTTGTCTACCAGTTGAGTTCTCCTTCCAGGCTCCCTCTGGTGGTAACAGGAGGTAGTGAGGCTGATTTAATCAGTAGAGATCTGCCACCTGATAGTGAGGATGACGATTGGACCTCAGATTGGAATTAAGACAGCTGACGCCCTACACTGGTGCTGGTGATTCCTTCTGCTTGTCAGGTCTTGGTTCTCAGCTCTGTTCCAGTCAGTTCAAGCTAAGTTTTTCTGCTAATGTTCACACTTGATTTTGTTGTTCTATTCTGTTTTTTGTGTGGTCAGCCAGCCCCGGCTGGAGCTGTGCTGAATTTCCACTCTTATTTATCTGTATTTGCCAATTTGCTTTTTGTCCCTTATTAGATTGGCCTCTTTTTGCTCTGTCTCACAATATTTCAGAGTGCTGATATAGTCGGATAAGTCTAGTGACTTCAGGGTTCATTTTGTTATCAGAAGTGTTGGACATTATTTTGTAGGGTTTGGGGCAGATTGCAGACAGTGTCTTTCATTTCCTCTCCTTTCTAGTTAGTTTGGGCCCCATTGTTTGCTCAGCCTATTTTCCTGCCTGTGTTTGTGTTTTCATCTTGTTTCACCGTCAATACATGTGTGGGGGCTGTCTATTCCTTTGGGGTCTGCTCTGGGGCAGTTAGTTTTCCCCTTTTCTTGCTTTAGACTTATTTAGTCCTCCGGCCGTGACGAGGCGTTTAGGTTCATCGTAGGTACGCTCCACGGCTGCTGCTAGTTGTGTGGTTAGGATCAGGGATCTGCAATCTGCATAGTTACCAACCTCTCTGGTTTTTCTGGGCTTAGCTTGTTTAGGTTTTTTCCTCCTCGGTGACCCATTCATAACAGCTACCTATGACCTAAAGAAAACTATCCCTACTGTCAAGCATGGAGGTGGAAACATGTTTTTGGGGTGTTTATTTACTAAGGGCACAGGACTACTTCACCGTATCAATGGGAGAATGGATGGAGCCGAGCCATGTACCGTAAAATCCTGAGTGACAACCTCCTTCCCTCAGCCAGGACATTAAAAATGGGTTGTTTGGGTTTTGTGAACAGGGTTGATGAAGATGCAAACATAAGGTTGGAACTTAAAAGAATGTTATATCAAGTCAGGAAAATTATAGCACCACACTGGTTGGACAGGGCGCCAACAATGTTTGGGGAATTTATGGAAAAAAATTAATACTGCTATGTCTGGAAGGAATATATATATAAAAAAAAACCCCTGCATAAATTCTGTAAAAAATATGGGAGGTCTGGAAAATTCACCAAGGAATGAATATTATGTCCTTATTTGGGGGTGCTGGGTAATATTATTACTTGTGTCGAGTTAAATATGTCTGATTAAGGTCCTTGGAGTGCTGCATTTAAAATCTGTTTCCAAAATGTCCATTCTGTTCCAGGTGGAAAAGGTTCACATCACGTTTTAGCAGCCCGTTCAACGCATAGCGTTGACGGGCTGCTAACGGTATAGCATTATGCTATACCTGCTAGCGGTGACGGAGCCTCAGACACTGCATGCCACGTCCGAGGCTCCGTCAGCGAATGACGGCACATCGCGAACGCGTGCCGCTTTACGTCATGCATCGCGATGCGCCCGACAATGGGTCTCAATGGCGGCATTAACAGACTGCCTATAACGCAGTGTGACCCCGGCCTAAGGAACTTGGAGACTTGGGACTTATTTCTCATAGCTAAAAATGCAGCATGCTCATTAATTTCCACGTAGCTCCGCGTTTTTAGCTGTTTCCAATGTTCCCAGGAAACGCGTCAAAAACGCGTGGCTTTTGTGCAAAAATCGCGCAAAAAACGTGCATTGCCGCGCGTTTTCTGGGAAGGAGTCCGGTTTTCTGAGCATTTAAAAATGCTAATGTGGGCACATAGCCTTCAAGAAAAAAAAAAAAAAAAAAGGGTCATGGCTGGGTCTTCCAGCAAGACAATGAACCAAAACATACAGCCAAGGCAACAAAGAAGTGGCTCAAAAAGAAGCACATTAAGGTCATAGAGTGGCCTAGCCAGTCTCCAGACCTTAATCCCATAGAAATCTTATGGAGGGAGTTGAAGCTCCGAGTTGCCAAGCGACAGCCTCAAAATCTTAATAAGAGTATAACGTGGCACAACCTTATCTGATGATGCTCAAGTGGGGTCCCAGACCTTTACAATAATGGCACACAAGTGGATGAAAGTTGAACAATTTTAATGAGGTCCAAAAGTGGTACATTTATCGCAATTACAGCGATACCAGATTTATCTTTTTTTTTTTTTTATGTTTAGCTTCTGTCACATTCTAAAAGATATATTTTTTTTTTTTTGCAAGAAGTTTTTGCATCGTCATATTCTGAGAGCTATAATTTTTCCATATTTTGGCCAACAGAGTCATGTGAGGGCTTGTTTTTTTGCAGGACGAGGTGATGTTTTTATTGGTACCATTTTCGGGCACATGGATTTTTTTTTTTTCGCCTCGAGAAAAAATTCACCAAAACTGAATAGTTCAACAGTGTCTTTATATGCACAGTGGGAAGTAGATTTCATGACATCACATCCGCTTTGTTTGGACATTTAGGTCATGTTCACAAGTAGCGTAAATGCTGCATTTTTTTCTGATGCTTTCTTTGTGCAAATATTCTGCTGCATTTAACTGTCCAAGCAAATCAGATGTGATTTCATGAGAGCTCCACCCACTGTGCATATGCCGCTTTGTTGCTTTTTTTTCCTCTACAGGCTTATATGCGGAACCTTGAAAAAAATAATTCATGTAAAAAAAATTCAGCTGATTTTTTAAGTGCAGAATTACATAGTAACATAGTTAGTAAGGCCGAAAAAAGACATTAGTCCATCCAGTTCAGCCTATAAAATTCTGTCAGAAAAAATCCCCAGATCAACGCCCTTCTAAAGAACCTAACAATAACTGTAAGATACAATATTGTTATGCTTCAGGAAGACATCCAGGCCTCTCTTGAACCCTTCAACTGAGTTTGCCATCACCACCTCCTCTGGCAGGGAATTCCAGATTCTCACTGCCCTAACAGTAAAGAATCCTCTTCTATGTTGGTGGAAAAACCTTTTCTCCTCCAGACGCAGAGAATGCCCCCTTGTGACCGTCACCTTCCTTGGTATAAACAGATCCTCGGAGAGATATTTGTATTGTCCCCCTATATACTTATACATGGTTATTAGATCGCCCCTCAGTCGTCTTTTTTCTAGACTAAATAATCCTAATTTTGCTAATCTCTCTGGGTATTGTAGTTCCCCCATCCCCTTTATTAATTTTGTTGCCCTCCTTTGTACCCGCTCTAGTTCCATTATATCCTTCCTGAGCACCGGTGCCCAAAACTGTACACAGTACTCCATGTGCGGTCTAACCAGAGATTTGTACAAAGGCAGTATAATGCTCTCATGTGTATCCAGACCTCTTTTAATGCACCCCATGATTGCCTTGGCAGCTGCTGCCTGGCACTGGCTGCTCCAGGTAAGTTTATCATTAACTAGGATCCCCAAGTCCTTCTCCATGTCAGATTTACCCAGTGGTTTACCGTTCAGTGTGTAATGGTGATATTGATTCCTTCTTCCCTTGTGTATAACCTTACATTTATCATTGTTAAACTGCATCTGCCACCTTTCGGCCCAAGTTCCCAACTTATCCAGATTCATCTGTAGCAGAATACTATCTTCTCTTGTATTGACTGCTTAACATAGTTTAATATCATCTGCAAATATCGATATTTTACTGTGCAAACATTCTACCAGATCGTTAATAAATATGTTGAAGAGAATAGGTCCCAACACCGACCCCTGCGGTACCCCACTGGTCACAGCGACCCAGTTAGAGAATATACCATTTATAACCACCCTCTGCTTTCTATCACTAAGCCAGTTACTTACCCAGTTACACACATTTTCTCCCAGACCCAGCATTCTCATTTTGTGTACCAACCTATTGAAGTGGCACGGTATCAAATGCTTTGGAAAAATCAAGATATACCACATCCAATGACTCACCTTGGTCCAGTCTATAGCTTACCTCTTCATAAAAACTGATTAGATTGGTTTGACAGGAGCGATTCCTCATAAACCCACGCTGATATGGCGTTAAACAGTTATTCTTATTGAGATAATCCAGAATAACATCCCTCAGAAGAAACCCTTCAAATATTTTACCAACAATAGAGGTTAGACTTACTGGCCTATAATTTCCAGGTTCACTTTTAGAGCCTTTTTTGAATATTTGTACCACATTTGCTATGCGCCAGTCCTGTGGAACAGACCCCGTCGCTAGAGTCTCTAAATATAATAATGGTTTGTCTATTACATTACTTAATTCTCTTAGTACTCGTGGGTGTATGCCATCCGGACCCGGAGATTTATCTATTTTAATCTTATTTAGCCGGTTTTGCACCTCTTCTTGGGTTAGACTGGTGACCCTTAATATAGGGTTTTCTTTGTCTCTCAGCATTTCACCTAGCATTTCATTTTCCACCGTGAATACCGTGGAGGTGTTTAATATATTAGCTTTTTCCTCATCATCTACAACCATACTTTCCTCACAATTTTTTAATGGGCCTACACTTTCACTTTTGATTCTTTTACTTATTGATATAGTTGAAGAACAGCTTGGGATTAGTTTTACTCTCCTTAGCAATGTGCTTCTCTGTTTCCTTTTTGGCAGCTTTAATTATTTTTTTAGATAAAGAATTTTTCTCCTTATAGTTTTTTAGAGCTTCAACAGTGCCATCCTGCTTTAGTAGTTTAAATGCTTTCTTTTTACTGTTAATTGCCCCTCTTACTTTTTTGTTTAGCCACATTGGGTTTTTCCTATTTCTTGTCCTTTTATTCCCACAAGGTATAAACCGCTTACAGTGCCTATTAAGGATGTTCTTAAACATTTCCCATTTATTTTCTGTATTCTTATTTCTGAGGACATTGTCCCAGTCAACCAAATTAAGGGCATCTCTAAGCTGGTCAAACTTTGCCTTCCTAAAGTTCAGTGTTTTTGTGACTCCCTGACATGTCCCCCTAGCGAAAGACAAGTGAAACTGTACAATATTGTGGTCACTATTTCCTAGATGCCCAACAACCTGCAGATTTGTTATTCTGTCAGGTCTGTTAGATAGTATTAGGTCTAAAAGTGCTGCTCCTCTGGTTGGATTCTGCACCAATTGTGAAAGATAATTATTCTTGGCTATTAGCAGAAACCTGTTGCCTTTATGGGTTTCGCAGGTCTCTGTTTCCCAGTTAATATCCGGGTAGTTAATGTCCCCCATAACAAGGACCTCATTATGGGTTGCAGCGCATTCTGTCTTAGTAGTAAACTTTCCATGATTTCTGTTATATTTGGGGGTTTGTAACAGACCCCAAAGAGAATTTTGTTACTATTTTTCCCTCCATGTATTTTAACCCTTATGGACTCGACATCCATATTCCCTTTGCTAATATCTTCCCTTAAAGTGGACTTTAGACAAGACTTTACATAAAGACAAACCCCTCCTCCTCTCCGATTTTTACGATCCTTTCTAAACAGACTGTAACCCTGTAAGTTAACTGCCCAGTCATAGCTTTCATCTAACCATGTCTCGGTTATTCCCACTATGTCATAGTTACCTGTAGATAAATTAAAGCTTTGCAGCAGAAATGCAATAACTGGAAAGGATTGTTACAGCATTGTGATGTGTATACACCCACAGAACACGTGCAGAAAACAAAAGCAGCACTATTTACGCAATGTGTGAACAAGGCCTTAAAAACACAACAAAAGCAAGAACTCAAAGTGAAGCTTATGTAAAAATGAGAAAGCTTTGGCTGCTACAACTGTGAACAAAAAACTAAATCCATAGGTTCCAAACATCCGGGATACAGGGGCACAGCCCCGGATTTGAGTGTTTGACCTGCAGTCCCGGGTGTCTGCTGAATGTCCCTCTCTGCCACCACCCCTTATGACATCTCCTCCTGCCAGGATAGAAAAAACTTGTAAATGGGTGTGGATTGGTGTGTTATTGTGGGGTGGGGTGTGGTGACGGGGCCAATTTTTTAATGTCACTTTTTGTGGAGATAACTCTGGAACGCTTCAACAAATCCCATTGATTTTGAGATTGTTTTTTGTAGTGCATTATAATTTATGATAATGGTACATTTAGGTTGATATGTTTTGCATTTATTTATAAAAAATATCAGAAATTTGACAAATGTAAAAAAAATTGTAATTTTCAAACTTTGAATGATTATCCCTTTAATCCAGGTGGTCATACCACACAAAAACATTAATAAATAACATTTCCCTCATGCCTGCTTTACATCAGCACCATTTTTAAAATGCTAATTTATTTTGTTAGACTTTAAGAAGGTTTAAAATTGTGGCAGTAATTTTTCATTTTTTCAAAGAAATTTACAAAATTTATTTTTTTGAGGAACCTATCCAGGTTTGAAGTGACGTTGGGGGTCCCATATATTGGGAAACCCCAAACGTGATACATTTTACAAACAGCACCCCCTAACATATTGAAAATTTCTGTCAGATAGGTTATTAACCCTTAAGGTTATTTTCAGGAATGAATGCAAAGTGGTGTAGCAGGAATGAAAAAGTTGTGTTTTTTTTACCACCTAAATGTCTCTGACTTCTGAACTGATCGCTATAGCCGGGAGACTCTAAGGCCGCTATTTGGCCATGAACTGCTATAGCAAACATCAGGACCACACAATCATGATCTCGGTGTGTCAATTAGATTAAAGCGGAAGCCCCCACAATACATTAACCATTTATTTGATGTAGTCACTTTTGCCAGCAGCAACTAAGGGGTTAAACAGATATGGACGGTGCCAACACTGATTGTTTATAATACAGCACGTTGTCAGCTATAGTGGACATCATATAGCTGCTGGATTGTCACCTGTATGGGGATGATATTCTCTTATATCTCAGGTCAGTAAAAAGACGTATTGGTGGTCATTAAGGGGTTAGGGACGTGATCAAACTTTGCCACACAGCAAATAGTGGGTTATCCAAAAACCTTTGTCGGACAAGATGTAACCCAGGAAATTAAACTTCTTGAACACAAAAGACTATGCTTGCTTGCATAACTGATATGGTCATGATGACATTTTCCAGGCTCACGCCATACTGATCCATTATCCAGACATGCCACCTACAATTTGGTGCTTTTAGGACACAGTGCAAAACCCTTGCCCATAACTCAAGGTATGTCAGATGCTTGACCAGCTACCTATCCATGTTTGAGGTTTTTTTCTGATCTCCTGCTTCCTCAAGCTATGTCACAACTCATATCTCTTCATGAGGCCTAACATCTGTTGCATCACAAAGCTAATAAAATTACATAAGTCACACATTAAAGGGAGGCCCAAATCAGATCTTGGCTGTGTTAGTGCAGCATTGCATGTTTTACTCTGAAAGACTGTGGCGTACTTTGAAGAGCTATCCGGGGACTGTGGATCCAATTCATTCAAGAAGCACTCAATTAATATTTAGAAAATTAGGAAGGGGAAAGGGAAATTTGTGCTCACCAAAATAGTCCTGTAAGCCGGTCGTGCCTAGGGATCAAATGGCTGACCACCATGTGTTGCAAACATGAAGAGAGAAGGAAGATCCGGCACTGGAGACTTAATAAAATCCACGATAAGTTTTATTCACATAATTTCATGATAAAACCATAAAGGGGAAAACAGACCCCCCACGCCTGACGCGTTTCGAACCTTACACCAGGTTCTTCCTCAGAGACATGAAACAAAACAGTTCACAAAATGATTATAAACATTCCTAATCAGCAGAGGGACTCCACACATGTGTATAATCAAAGAGGCAGACAACTAAGCCCTCAAATCACTGGTGGAGTCACTCCCTTGCAAGAAGAAAGAAAAAAAAAAGGAAAAGACCAATACAACAATGGACAAGACATAGAATAAATAAAAACATGTGCAATACACACGTATAAATGCATAAATACATAGCAACTATCAAATGGCAAACAAAAAAAAAAAAAAAAATAAACAGCAAAAATCTCAGCACTCATTAGAAATACATAAGATCATTTCTATAATTTAGACCTTGCGGATATCGTGCATCAAGCGCAAGTATCCAGAAGGCTTCCCGACAGTGTAGTAAATGTTCCCAGTCACCCCCTCTGGGGGGTTTCAATACCCGTTCTATTCCCTTAACTTTAAGACTGCATAAATTACCCTTGTGTATTTCAAGGAAATGTTTGGACAAGCCAGACACATTCCTACGACTGGACATAGACTCTGGATTAGAGGCGGTGATGTGCTCACTTAGTCTCCTCTTCAGGCTGCGTGTGGTACAGCCAATGTAATATAAACTGCACAATGTGCACTCTGCCATATACACTAAGTGTGTGGTGTTACAATTCATGTAGGTTTTAATTTTGTAGGTTTGTTGTGTACTAAAATTAACAAATCTATCTGTAATATCCATATAGCGGCACAAACCACACAATTTTTCACCACACTTATAATTGCCCAAGTAATTTAACCACGTAGGTTTAGTGCAATCAGACAAATACAATGAGGGGGACAAAAAATGACTCAAATTTTTAGCTCTCTTTGGAACACACCTATGTCCACCAGCCAATATCTGCGATAAGACTGGATCTTGATGCAGTAAGGGAAGATGTTTATTTATGATTTTAATAACACCCTTGTAATCTGAACTGAAAGCGGTAGAAAAAGTGGGAATATTTTTATTTTGATTAGTGTGTACCATGTCATTCTGCAATAAACTACTCCTAGTTTTGTTATCCACTTTCTTAATAGCCCTGTTTAACATCCAGTTCTTATAACCCCTTTTTGATAGCCTGGTGCAAATTTTACGACGCTCGGATTCATAAAGAGCGTCATTAGAGCATGATCTTTTAGCACGGATAAATTCACCCAACGGTAAATTTCGTATCACATGTGGTGGGTGACAACTATCCGCATGCAATATGGCATTACCACTGGTATCTTTTCTATATAGGGAAGTATTTATATTCCCCGTTTTGACATCTCCCATAATTTTAACATCCAGATATGTGGCACAAATGCCATGTATTTCGTGGGTGAATTTAATATTCAAAGAATTAGTCCCAATATACTCAAAAAACTTAAGCATGCCAGGAGAGGGAGATACATCACAACGATCAAACCACAATAGGATCACGTCATCAATGTATCTCCCCCACCACAATACATTGTCTAAATAGGGATTATCCATAGTATATATATATTTGTTCTCCCAAAAGGACATATATAAGTTGGCCAGAGTAGGAGAGAATTTTGACCCCATCGGGCAGCCACACACCTGAAGATAGTACTTAGTGTCAAATTTGAAAAAATTGGTGTTCAAAAGATGTTGTAACGCCATAATGATAAATTTTTTAAGATCAGAACTGAAATTACTTTCTTCAGTCAAAATGGTGGAAACAGCAGATAATGCCAAATCATGAGGTATACATGAATATAGAGCAACAACATCACATGTTATCCATGTGTGGTGAGGACCCCATGCAACCTCCTGAAGTGCCTGCAGAAGCTGTTTGGTGTCTCTAATGTGACCTGGTGTTTTCAAAACCAAAGGTTGTAATTTTCTGTCTATCCACTCGGAGAGTTTTTCATTAACCCCTCCAATACCGGCCACTATGGGCCTGAAAGGTGGAGGAAACACGCCTTTATGAATTTTGGGTAAGGCGTGAAATACAGGACACACTGGTTTATCCACATATAAAAAATCAGCCATGCGCTTGTCCAATACTCCCAAAGCAAGACCCTCCTGCAAAATCACAGATAAACCCTGCTGGATACAGCTTGTAGGATCATTGTTGAGAGGATGATATGTATTAATATCAGATAACATGGATAAAATTTCATTGCGATATAGTAGTGAGTCTAGAATCACCACTGACCCCCCTTTGTCTGATTGGCGGACTACTATATGTTGGTTCTTACTTAGTAAATGAAGCGCATGCTGCTCAATTGCAGATAAATTCATACAAGACTGCACATCTGAATCCAACAGAGATTTAACATCACGTTCTATTGCCCTCTGGAAAGTATCCATAATGGGCACTCTAGATATCAGGGGATAAAAAGTGGGGTTAGATATCTGTACATTTGTGTCACATTGTACTGCTGTATGTTGATTTGTGTTCTCCAAACAAGACAACATGTCAAACAAAATTTGATCTCTAACAGGAGCAGCAAGTGGCAACAAATCAACATTGTTTGAACTCAAGGATGATATATCAGAAAATTGATTACCAATACCAGAATCAGGAGTAAAGAAATGTCTCTTAACTGTTAATAATCGCACGAATCGATTGACATCACATAATGTTTGAAACAAATCCCCTCTACATGTAGGAACAAAGGAAAGTCCTCTCTTCAAAACACTCAGCTGAGCTTCACTTAGTATGGTAGCTGAAATGTTTATAACTGTAAACTCATCAGACGCAGCAATGTTACCGTTTATTTCCTCCAATGATTCACATTCCGCAGACCATATTGATGCTTTCTTCTTACGTCGACGTCCACCTCGCCTTGTTTTCTTTGATCGTTTTTTGCATGTGATGTTAAAGGTAACACCCGATTAGAGTCCATTGAACCCTCAGAAGTAGTAGGTGAATTAAAAGACTGTTCACATGAGGAAAAACTGACGTTGTTACTACGGAATGATTGATTCCTCTTGAGAATAGATCTAGGCTTATACGGAGTGAATTGTTTCCAAGCATAAACCATATTAGAGTCATAGTCCCTGCGATCACGCAGGAACTTATTTTTCTTGGACTTGGTAATGCCGCTTTCCAAATTATCAATATTAGCATGTAATCGTTCATAGCTCTTAGAAAATGTCATATGATCAGAAAATACATCCAACTTAGACTCCAAATCTTTGATGGAAGCTTCAATGTTGGTCAATTTGACAGATTCTTCCTCCACAATAAGAGACATTAGTTTCAAAGAGCATTCACTCAAAATATCATTCCACTTCTGTAGAAAGGTATCATTATAAATCACAGTCGGTACCTTTTTTAATCTCAAACCTCGCGGTATCATCTTATGACTAACGTATTTCTCAAGAGTCACTGAGTCCCACCAGGTTTTAGGTGCTGTTTCCACCATTTTGACTGAAGAAAGTAATTTCAGTTCTGATCTTAAAAAATTTATCATTATGGCGTTACAACATCTTTTGAACACCAATTTTTTCAAATTTGACACTAAGTACTATCTTCAGGTGTGTGGCTGCCCGATGGGGTCAAAATTCTCTCCTACTCTGGCCAACTTATATATGTCCTTTTGGGAGAACAAATATATATATACTATGGATAATCCCTATTTAGACAATGTATTGTGGTGGGGGAGATACATTGATGACGTGATCCTATTGTGGTTTGATCGTTGTGATGTATCTCCCTCTCCTGGCATGCTTAAGTTTTTTGAGTATATTGGGACTAATTCTTTGAATATTAAATTCACCCACGAAATACATGGCATTTGTGCCACATATCTGGATGTTAAAATTATGGGAGATGTCAAAACGGGGAATATAAATACTTCCCTATATAGAAAAGATACCAGTGGTAATGCCATATTGCATGCGGATAGTTGTCACCCACCACATGTGATACGAAATTTACCGTTGGGTGAATTAATCCGTGCCAAAAGATCATGCTCTAATGACGCTCTTTATGAATCCGAGCGTCGTAAAATTTGCACCAGGCTATCAAAAAGGGGTTATAAGAACTGGATGTTAAACAGGGCTATTAAGAAAGTGGATAACAAAACTAGGAGTAGTTTATTGCAGAATGACATGGTACACACTAATCAAAATAAAAATATTCCCACTTTTTCTACCGCTTTCAGTTCAGATTACAAGGGTGTTATTAAAATCATAAATAAACATCTTCCCTTACTGCATCAAGATCCAGTCTTATCGCAGATATTGGCTGGTGGACATAGGTGTGTTCCAAAGAGAGCTAAAAATTTGAGTCATTTTTTGTCCCCCTCATTGTATTTGTCTGATTGCACTAAACCTACGTGGTTAAATTACTTGGGCAATTATAAGTGTGGTGAAAAATTGTGTGGTTTGTGCCGCTATATGGATATTACAGATAGATTTGTTAATTTTAGTACACAACAAACCTACAAAATTAAAACCTACATGAATTGTAACACCACACACTTAGTGTATATGGCAGAGTGCACACTGTGCAGTTTATATTACATTGGCTGTACCACACGCAGCCTGAAGAGGAGACTAAGTGAGCACATCACCGCCTCTAATCCAGAGTCTATGTCCAGTCGTAGGAATGTGTCTGGCTTGTCCAAACATTTCCTTGAAATACACAAGGGTAATTTATGCAGTCTTAAAGTTAAGGGAATAGAACGGGTATTGAAACCCCCCAGAGGGGGTGACTGGGAACATTTACTACACTGTCGGGAAGCCTTCTGGATACTTGCGCTTGATGCACGATATCCGCAAGGTCTAAATTATAGAAATGATCTTATGTATTTCTATTGAGTGCTGAGATTTTTGCTGTTTATTTTTTTTTTTTTTTTTGTTTGTCATTTGATAGTTGCTATGTATTTATGCATTTATACGTGTGTATTGCACATGTTTTTATTTATTCTATGTCTTGTCCATTGTTGTATTGGTCTTTTCCTTTTTTTTTTCTTTCTTCTTGCAAGGGAGTGACTCCACCAGTGATTTGAGGGCTTAGTTGTCTGCCTCTTTGATTATACACATGTGTGGAGTCCCTCTGCTGATTAGGAATGTTTATAATCATTTTGTGAACTGTTTTGTTTCATGTCTCTGAGGAAGAACCTGGTGTAAGGTTCGAAACGCGTCAGGCGTGGGGGGTCTGTTTTCCCCTTTATGGTTTTATCATGAAATTATGTGAATAAAACTTAGCGTGGATTTTATTAAGTCTCCAGTGCCGGATCTTCCTTCTCTCTTCATACTCAATTAATATATTGCAGTCATCATATTATATGGCACTGTGTACTTACAATTGCTCATTTTGCCTTTCTACCCAGTTAACTATTCTGTATTTTTTGCTCTATGTAGAAAAAGGAAGAGTCCCTTGTCCCTGCATTTATCATACAGTATGTACACTTTAAGAAGGTTCCTGTCTTATACTGAGTAAATAAACCAGCCAAGGAGTTCGGTAGCAAGGAACTGTGTATTTTCTCTGTTCCGTTAAGCCACTCCAGATTTTGAGGACAATGTTGGCTAATCGCCTGCAATGCTCAGGTATAGAATGAAAGGTAAAGAGTCCACAAGCTGCTGACTCTTTCTACTCCTGGGAAATTTGCTTTGTGAGTGTTCTGCCTTCTTCCAGGTATGACGCTGTGTGGATTCCAGCATACGGCTTAACCTTTCATCCACTCCCAGAAACAAGACTGTTTAGGTGCTTAAGTCTATTATTTATTGGGATGATATGGACAACAATGGGAGATAACAGATGGTATAGTAGAACACAGTAGTAGATGAGATCAGGGGGTTGTTGTACAAAGTTGTAGATGATATCAGAGATGTTTGAACACAGCTATGGATGATTCAGATATTGTTGTACACAATGTGGATAATTCAGGCAAAAACTATGAGACAGAATGCAGCATGTCAGTACTGGTAGATAATATACAATACACAAATACTGGCAGGTAATCACAGCAAGTACAAGGTACTATCACAACAGCAGCAATGATACAGGATGCTGTTATCATGGTAGCATGCATTATATAGAACCTGAGCAATATAACATACACAGCAGTAAAGGAGAAAGGTATCTAAAAACTAGTGGCTGCCAGCTTGCACTCACTGACAAAAAGATGCATATCCAGAGGATGCATATAACTATTATACAGTGTAATAACATTACAGGAGCAGAACATGCATTGCAAACATCATGGGGGGCTGCATTATGGCTGCTAACACAAATGCAGAGCACATAATTGCATTAATCTTATCAGAATCCGCTTGTATAAGCAGTGGTTTTGCAGAGAGCTGAGCACATGTGAGCTACTCAGAAGACCGACTCAAAATGGTTACATGTTGTTGACCAGGGAAGGAAGAAGGGAGGTTCTGAACAGTTAACCATCTGGGAAAACAGAAAATTCCAAATATATGAATAAGAAAGAGAAGGGGTAAAATATGACACCTACTAGCGATAGCTGGAACAGCACTTAAAAATATCTTGCTCCACAGAATGGGCAGAACACTCCCCGTTTGGCATCAACGAATGCCACTATTTGGCTCTTTTGGGGATAATAAAAGTACAAGTTCAGTAACTGGCCTGAGGAACAGTTTGTTCTCCCCAAGTGTGCTCACTTTGACCTCTACCTTGCACACTTTCCCGTCCTTGCTGGGAAGAGGCTTGGTGACTAGGCCGAGTGGCCACTCATTAGGATGTGACTGTCTTTGACAAGTACCACATCACCTGGTTGAATGTTTGGGCGGTCTTTTTGCCACTTTGTCCTGGTTTGTCGAGTGGAGAGATATTGTTTCTTCCATCTGTCCCAGAAGACATTGGACACACTTTGTACTTGCCTCCATTGGCGTCTAAAGAGGTCCTTATCATTCAATTCTCCGAGTGGAGCTCTGAGGACACAGGTTTTCTACGTGAGTAGCATTGTCGGAGTAAGGACAGTCGGGTCTCCGGAATCGCTGGAGAGTGCTGACAGTGGCCTGGCATTCATGATTGCTGATACCTTGGCCAAGAACGTAGTTAAACTCTCAAGTGTGAGCCTGGTGTTCGTTGGTAAGAAGATAGAGTCCAGTATCTTGCGTGCTACACTTATCATTCTCTCCCAGGCACCTCCCATGTGCAAAGAGTGTGGCGGATTGAAAGTCCAGGTGCTTCCTTGCTCGCCTAGGTACCTTTCAACATTAGCGATGTCCAAGTTGGAAGGGATTTGGAATTCTCTTGCCGCTCCAATGAAATTCGTACCTCTGTCGGAGTGAATATGCTTCACAGTGCCTCTGATTGCGGTGAAGCGTCGAAATGTATTTATAAAACTTGAAGTGTCCATAGATTCGATTACTTCGACATGAACAGCTCTGATGCACAGACAAGTGAATAGAACTGGCCAACACTTTTCTTCAGTATTGGATTTCCTAGTGCGTCGAGTAGCCACGGACCAAGGACCGAATACGTCTAGTCCAACATTGGTGAAGGGGGGTTTGATACTGAGTCTGTCGGATAGAAGATTGGCCATCTTAGGATTTTGGAACGAGCCACAGAGTTTGCCACACGTAACACAGTTGAAAATGAGTTTGCTCATGCTTCTCTTTGCACCGACTAACCATGGACCAGCCGCCCGCAGATTCCCTTCGGTGAACAAACGGCCTTGGTGTGTCACTAAGTCATGATGATGCTGAATGAGCAGGGTGATGACGTCCAGGAATTATTACAGTGTGTTTCTCTGAAATTTCTACCTCGACTTCTTGAAGACGGCCACCGACTCTCAGCAGCCCGTCTTGATCAACAATTGGATTGAGCTTCTTTAGCAACGCTGTCTCCAGGAATAGGTTGTCCTTTGTTGAGGTTGTCTTTGACTGTGTATCCATGATGTCCAGGAACATCCTATCTTCTATGGACATCGCTACCTTGTCGTCCTCCTTTGTCCTGTGGAATACTGTACCAGGGCAGTTTCTAGGGAATTTTGCCAACAGGGCGAACATCGAAATAGCGCCCCCCGATATTACACACACACACACAATGCATAGGACCCCAGTTATTAGCACCACCCCTCCCCGATATTACACACACACAGTGCTAAGTACCC
Organism: Dendrobates tinctorius; assembly: GCF_039654945.1. NCBI lineage: Eukaryota > Metazoa > Chordata > Amphibia > Anura > Dendrobatidae > Dendrobates > Dendrobates tinctorius. Next base: position 11,966,057 of record NW_027361749.1, read on the forward strand.
CAGATATCCATTCCCCACCCCCCCGACCCCTGATATTGTACACACACACACAAACACAGGCTAAGTACCCCAGATATTACCACCAACCGCCACCCCACCAATATTACACACACACAAACAGAAGGCTAAGCACCACAGATATTACCACAAATCCTTCCCCCCGCCCCGATATAACAAACACAACCAGTAGGGTAAGCACCCCAGATATTGCCTTCAAACACCCCCCGATATTTATTTTATGAGCCGCAGCATGTCAATTTCTCTTGCGGAAACGCTAGAAATTTCAACAATAGAAATGTATTTGGATTCAGTAAATCCGCACGTTCAGTTCCTGAGCAAACGGCTGACTCTGCCCCGGGGCCTGGTGATGAGTGGAGCCTGGACTGGTGATGGGGAGGGCCCGGACTGAGGACACATTCAGTTACTGAGCGAATGGCTGAATCCCGCTACTGTAGCCCAGACTGGTGAGGAGAGGTGCCCGATATGGTGAGAAGGGCCCGGACTGGCGAGGAGAGGGGCCTGGTCGAGTGATGAGAGGGGCCCGGACTGAGGACGCACGTTCAGTAAAAATAGGCGGCACACAGAACGGGATCAGGGAGTCAGCAGTAATTTGAACAATCTGTTCCCCCAAACTGGACGAATCCCACCCCTGGTTATGTCCTTTCCTGACAGCCTATAACATCGTAGGCTGCAGCCAATAGAAAAGTGACACACAAACAATAATGCATCCAATTTTGTCATACATGACAAGCAGCATTGGCATGCATTGCCAATATACTGCAGCCAGACAAGAGGGGGGACAGTGCAGGAAATAGGGGTAAGTCAGGCCAGTGTCTTAGGCCGGAGTCACACTGGCGAGGAATACGGGCGAGAGGCGCAAAAAGCAAGCATTAGACACGGACAAATGATTTTCTATGGGGTCACTCGCACCAGGCGTATATTTCTCATCCGTATCCTACGCTCCGTGCCAATCGCAGCATGCTGCGATTGTCAGCGTACTACGCCTGTAGTACGCCAATGCAAGTCAATGGGTGCGCAAAAAATACGGATTACACACGGAACACACGTGTGACCTGTGAGCAATACGCAGGTCTTTTGGCTGGTGAGAGGAAATGGGCCAATCCATCATCAGGAAGCCTAGACATACAAATGAGCTCAAAAACCGCTCCAGACATCCAGGAAGTACGCCTCCACGGAGTACAGCAGCAGCATGGCGTCCACATACATTAATGTTGAGATGCTAATTGTGCTGGTGCAGGAGCGTCCCGAAATATGGGACCCACGCGATGCAAATTATGCGAACCGGACAAGAAAGGAGGTGTCATGGAGGCGCATCTGTCGCCAGATGTACCATGACTTTGGTGACAGACCACGTGATGAGCAGCATAAAATTCGTAAGTGCAACCATAAAAACATCATTAACCTTAGCGCGCGCTAAAAAATGATTCTACAATCAGCACCCCCCTTCCTGTGCATGTACTTTTATTAGCCTCATGAGGCCGTTACATTTGGATATGACACGTAGCTTCACACAGCCATAATTAGGGGTTAGGCCACAAGCTCCTCATCCTCCTAGCAAATAAAATTAGTTTAAGTGTAGCTAATGAGACCCTGTGTATCGGCCCAATTACATATGCCACCATGGGTAGAACGCACACCCCAGAAGGCCCCCATGCCTAGACTACTGTTAGAAAATGTGACCTCTCAAATATGTGATTTTGACAATCTTTCCTGTCACATTGCAGTGGAAGATGTGATGAAACGCTGGCGAAGCATCCGGGACCAGTTCCGCCGGGAACGCCAGCAGCGGTCCAGGAGTGGGGATGCTGGACATGTGAAAAGAAAATACATATACTATGACCGGCTGAACTTCCTCGCCCCAATTCTGGATCTGAGACCGTAAGTACATACCTCACACCACATTACACAAATACATTACACAAATACTTTACATGGACAAAAATATTGATGTATTTTTGCCTCTGTTCTATTTCAGAACAGAACTCAATCCAACCTTACGGATCGAGGAACGGCCTCAGAGGCAGAGCCCATTATAGATCCTGTAGGGGATGAGGTGGCTGGCCCATCTTCTCCCTCTACAAGAAGGATGGCTGAAGATGAGGCATCACAAGACCACACAATGGCTGGCCTACACACAACACCACCAGGACGGTCTGCTGCTGCCACCTCACCCATCCTGGAAGAGCCGGGCAACTTGAGCAGCAGCCCAACTGCCCAGATCAGGTCCTCCCCACAGGCTGCTCTAGCATCACGGCGAACAAGAAGAAGACGCCAGGTCACTATTCAAGAGAGCAGGACCAATGTGGACACAGGGGTGCTCAATTATTTGTCCAGAGTCACTACAGATGATGGGAAGGAGGCCTATGCACGTAGCCTCACCCTTTATCTCCGTGCCCTTACCCGTGAGGTCAGGCTCCGTATTAGGGGATGTATTCAGATCCTGCTTGATGCAAGCACCCCCCCAAATACCCCATATGAGGTTTTTGAATTTCTGGAGAGGTGGCAGCTCTCACCACGAAATTTAATGCGCATGAGACCATCCACACAGATGCTTGCTCAAGCAGGGTCTGAACAGCCCCTAATACGTGGGCCAACACCTCAACCCCTTCCTCCCCCTACCCAACCTTCTATTCCGCAGCCCCAAATGTCTTCCTCAAGCCAACCCCACCAATATGGCCACTTGTACCCACCCAGTGTTGGAGGCTGGTCCCAACCTGGTTGGGGACGATCTGGCTATCTTGGTGGGTATGAGCCACGGGCCTACCAGAGCCAACAAGAAGCCCCTCACCATCATCATTACTCTGGCCAGTATCCCAACATTTCCAGGAGGCTGGACAATTCCAGCATCATGGGCAACAGTATGGCCCCACACAGGGCGATGTTGGCCACAATGTCCAGCAACACCCACAGGCTGTTCTTCCACGTTCCCCTTCCCCAACATATGAGGATTTATGATTCTGATGGGTGGAGATGTCCAGTGAGATGTAACTGGTGCTCCTAATATAAATGAAAAAACAGGTGTTCTCCTTCACCAACATTTAGAACATAATTTAACATTCACATTTTTAAACTATGTTTTCCAAACATATGAAACAATCCATCATGACAGGCAACGCTACCTCACGCCTTTCAGACAGATATTACATGTGTGTAGAAAAGAAAATATTTAAATGCGCTATACTGTAAAATGAAAGGATGAAAATACACTACTCACTTGCTAACGCCTAGGAAAGGCGTGCTCGCCTTAGTTAAGTAGTCACCTTTTTTGTTAGCAATCTCTAGTACAAAAATTCTAGCCGACCAGCATTCAGAATATCACGCTCTCTCTATGTCTTAACAAGTGAGTTTTGTATTTTCATCCTTTCCAGTATAGCATGCTTAAATATTGTCTGTTCTACAGACAGGTAATATCTGTGTGAAAGCTGTGAGGTAGCCTTGCCTGTCATGGTGAAATCTTTCTATGATTGGATAACATTATGAGGAAATGTGAGTGTCATCTTGTTGCCTTTATTTTGGTGATGGAGCTCACCTTTTGTTGGCAAATCTAGGTTAATCTAGTCATGCAGCAATGTTGTTATTGCCTAATGTTTGTTGCTGTTTTGTTATGTAATGTTAATTTTACAACAAGTTAAAGAAGGCACAAAGGGTCATTTTGGCCATTGCCAAATTTGTCTTATGGCAATATTATGTTTGCCTTTAAGCAAAACAAAAAAAAAAAGGCAAAACTAAAAATTTGTCTACTCTAGTTAACGTCTCTGTGTGATTTTTCACAATCCCTCACAACATACTAACAGACACCAACCAATGCAATGAAACACTCATAGAATCATAAAGGCTTGAGTAATATATATTTAGACACACTTAAAGAAACAAATTATAACACACATAGCATGCTCTTGCCAAGAAGTTGCCCCCTCAGGTGAGATAAAGTAATTAGTGAAAATATCACGCACTTTTAGGCCAGAAAGCGGTCTACGTTGAGGGTTCATAGGTGGTCTCACCCTGCGCACATTGTCCGGCCTACGCACAACACCATCAGAGGAGGAACAATCATGTATCCTGGTGAAGTTATGCAGAACAACACAGGCTTTCACAACTTCATTCACATTTTGCTCACTCAACTGAATGGCAGACTGGAGTACCCGCCATTTGGCACAAAGAATCCCAAAGGAACACTCCACCAGTCGCCTAGCACGTGATAGGCGCAAGTTAAAAATTCTGCGCCTGTGGTCAAGGTTGCGCCGGGGATATGGCCTCATGACATTGCGCGATAACTGAAAGGCCTCATCTGCCACAAGGACATAAGGGACTGATTGTTCGGGGGAGCCTGGTAGCTGGCGTGGTGGTGGTAGATCCAACTGGTTGGTGCGTAGCCGCTGAGCCATTATGGAAGTATTGAAGACTCTAGAGTCTCCCGTCCTTCCATAGGCAACAATTATAAACTTGTATTGAGGGTCTACCAGAGCCAACAATACAACAGAAAAGTATTGTTTATAATTGAAGAATTGGGAGCCTGAGTTCGGCGACTTACGCACCCTGATATGTTTGCCATCCAGGGCCCCAATACAATTTGGAAACTGGCAGTCCTCCTCAAAGTCCCTTGATATCCTTAACCAGTCTTCCATCCTGGTCTCGGGCATGACCACTTGATGGAGTCTTGTCCAGATTTGTGCACATGTAGACCTCACTATGCCTGAAATGGTTGACTTTCCAATGAGAAACTCATGGTGGAGGGCGGCATAAGACAGGCCAGTGGACAGGAAGCTGTAGAACAACAGAAATAGTAAAGTTTAGAATGGCTAAAGTAAAAAAAAAAATCAGTTACATGCCGACCAAACTTGTTAGGAAATGAGAGAGAAGAACACACACATATTTGGTGGCACAATGACTAAGTGATATGCAGGACATATTAGATGTAACATTCTGCTGTGTCAGGTGAAACATATTTGGAGTAAGATGAGGGCATTAAACTTTGTCCAAGAAGGCCAAAAAACATAATTTAGAACACTCATTTGGAACATAGAGAATGTGGTTGTGTAGTACATACCGTATTGTGAGTAGAAGTACTCTGCAGATATGGCTTTGCGCATCCTTGTGTCCTGAAAGGTTATCCCAGGGCGCACTGTCTCCAAGAGTCGATCAAATGTGGAAATGCTCATGCGACAGTACTGGTAAAATTTATCCGGATGCTCCCGCAGAGAAGAATAGAGACGGTGAAAATGACCTCTTGTGAGTCGTTGCCTCAAAAGTGGATGGACCCACATGCGTCTCCTCCTCCGCGGATCCACTATCACAGGATATGGTTGCCCAAAGCGCCGTGACAAAAGCCAGGTAAAGAGAACCTGCTCAGTTGTATTGAATCGCAGACCCTCTGCCATGCTGCACAAAGAACACCAACACACCTCGTGAAAGCAAGGTGACAAATGTACAGAATGTAGGCATCCACCTGTTTCTGAGTGTCTAAATAGGGTGCAGGCTAATGATTTAAATTGTTTGCAGGCCTCAAAACTGTTAAATGTCCATTTTGCAAGGCTGCGAGAAAATCTCGCCATACGGATTGCATACGGATGCCACACGGATTACATACGGATGCACACATGCGCAAAATACGCGACCTCACCTTGCTTACGGATGACCTACGGAGCACTATTTAGTGGTCATTCATCCGTATTACGCAAGTAAACTACGGACCATATTTTGCGCAGGTTAGTGTGACTCCGGCCTTATAGTCATCCCCCCTCACCTCTCTCTCTAGTGTCTCATTTTTCTTGTCTTCTGCCTCTGTCTTTACCGTCTCCTGCTTCTGTCTCTCTCTTGTCACTGTCTTCTCCCATCTTTTCTTTCTTTCCTGAATCTGCAGGGTTGTCTGTGGCTCCACCCATTCCGTTTAGCCCCGCCCCTCCATGTTGTTCCACACTCCACAGCCTGATAGCTGTTACGCTGCTGGAGGGGAGAGATCGGCTGCCCGACTCCTGGCTCCGCAGCTGACTTGCAGGCTAGGATGAGTGATATAGCCTGTGTCAGGACTGCTCCTGCCCAGCCTGCACTGCCACTCAGAGTGCTACAGCTCAGGGGGTGGCACAGAGCTCCTGCTGCAGGAAGATTGTGCTGCCCCCTGAAAGACCATGGGAGCGCAGATGCCGACATTAGAACAGGACAAGAGCACTTTTTCTTGCCGATTCTGCAACTGATTCTGCAGAAGCGACTGAATTCCACCCCTGATCAAAAATAAAGTGTATTTTAAATTGCCCGGTGAGCAAAAGAAGAGGAGCACCGTGTCTCAGCCAGTCCGGGCCCCTCCTCTTCAGCGGGCCCTTACACAAGTAAGGCTAGTAATTCCCTGATGGTGGCCCTGGCTAAGCACTAGGTAGGCGCCTCTGGCTTGGGTGGTGCCCCGGGCGATCGCACCCCCTGTCCCCCCCCTAAAAACGGCCTTGTACTGTCTTTTTCACCTTCACAGGCGTGGTCTTCATTGGTAGGTGCTGAGAAAGGGCAAGGGAGTGGAGTGCTGTTTGGCAATTCCTTTACCAGCAGACTATTGTTGCATGGCCGGAAGAGAGATGGACGTCCATTTTCTAGTGTGCAGGTAAGCATACTGTTGACTGAGGCCGGCTTGTGTGCTCCTCCTAGACAGACGTCTCCTATGATGACCCATCCAAGGTCGAGCTTCTGTGCATACGGAGCGTTCCCGGAGCCGTTTATACATTTTCTAGTCTTGGACTCGTAGTATATCTCTTCCCAGGAGTAGAGCTATTGGGGTTCCTGGATCCATCTCAGGTATCAGGTGGGCTATACGGTTTAGATGGGGGTGATGTGTCGCACCTCCCGTGAAGGTATCTCTGACCTGTTGTCAGGAATCTGGTTGCACTCCAGGATGGTTGGTAATGATAGGCCGGTTTGGCCATCTATGGACTCCACTTTGTATCCGGTTGCTTTTCTCCCCGCCGTCTCAACGGTACCTGAACACGTCCTCAGGGTGTAGGGAGAACCAGGGCCTAGAATGCTGAAGTTGTCAAAGGAGATGGACCTGGCTAAAGACCTGTTATTTTGGTCATCCGGGATTGCATAAATCTTGAAGGCTTTGTCCTTGCGGCCTGCAGGATAGACTCGGACAAGGCAGATTTTTGAACAGGACCTTCCTCCTGTGAGTCCCTTACAGATCTCCGTACATTGAGAGCTGACCACAGGGGTGTCTTCGTCAGTGTCCTGCTTCCCATCTTGCTCTCCTCTGCTTGCGACAACGCTCGTGGAGGTGATCCAGGGTGCAAGGCTGTATTGTGATCCGTGCTGGTGCATTCTGCACATTTCACGCTAGCTTCACAGTTCCTGGCGAAGTGAGAGGTTGTGGCACAACATTTGAAGCAAATGTTGTTCTCCTTGAGGAAAACTTTGCGATCCTCTAAAGACTTCTCCCTGAAGGCTCTGCATTTCCGTAGATGATGTGGTTTCTTGTGTAGAGGACAATTTTTACTGACATCCTGGGGCTTGCTCTCATCTTGAGGGGTTTCATTCACCTTGTGAGGAGGGTCTGTGGAAACAATGTTAGTTTTGTGGACTGCCACGGGTGTCTTACCGGGTTTGACACCAGGGGCAGTGGAACATGACAGAGTAAAGTCAAAACTAGGGTCATTTCTGATCCTAGATTGTTTGGTAACAAAATCAACAAATACAGTGAAAGGAGGGAATGATACATTATGATTTTGTTTATACTGCGAACCACATGTAATTCACTTTTCTTGTAGGTTGTAAGGAAGTTTCTGTACTATCGGATTGACACCCTTAGCGGTGTAATGCCAATCCGGGCAAGTCTCCTTCCTCCTGGGCAACCTGTAACTCATTCAATAAATCACTCGGTTCTCTAAGCTTTAGATAACCTTTAGGTCCGATCTTAGGAAAATCATCAATTCTTTTATATAAAGCATTCTCTATGACTTCTACTGTCCCATAGCATTCAAGTCTTTCCCACAGTTTACGTAGACCTGTGCGGGGATGCTTTACATTAATGTCTCAGTCTTTTGGCATGCTCGACCAACTCACTTCCGAGCCACTTTACTAGGAGATCTAACTCCTCACTACAAGAAAGGTCCAGACCATGAAGGTATTTTACATAATCTGGTGAAAACACCGAATGTGCACATGCTGCGGATTCTGCTGCTGATACGCAGTGGTTTTGGCTCTGCGGATCTGCAGCAGAATTAGCTGCGTTCTACAGTACCATTATAATCTATGGAAAATGGAAACCGCAGTGCAGACGGTGCGGAATTTTCCACGCGGTTTTTGCTGCGCTTTCCAATCCGCACAAAGAATTGACATGTTATTCTTTTCTGCAGATTACACAGCGGTTTGCCATCTCCTCCATTGTAGAGATAGTAAACCGCAGGCTAATCCCCAGATAAACAGCAGGTCTTTTGACCAGCGGATTTTGCAAAATCCGCACGGAAAAATCCGCAGCGTGTGCACATACCCTATGGGTCTGGGATGACTGGTTCAAGGCAGATCTCTAGCCACTTCTTCCTGCCTCAATCTCCATGGCTGACAGAACTCCCCATATGTTCATATTAGAGGAAACCTGTCAGTAAAATGTAAGCAGGAAGGGAAGAAGTTGCCGGACAGATGTCTTGGATCAACCATGCAAGACATAATAGGGTACAATTGATTGAATTCAGATGTAAAACATCTTAAGTCGCAATTTTTTTTTGCAGAAGTCAGAAGATGTCCAAAATATCACAACCATGAATGGCGTTCCGGAACGAGGCTCGCCATGACCGATAGTTCTCAGGTTTGTCAGTGAACTTTACAAGGCCTTTTGTAACCAGTTCTTGGCGGGCAAAGAACTTTGCAAAGTCCATTGTGACTCCGTCAGTGCTGGCACAAGCCGGTGTGTTATAGTCATGTCTAGTGTGTGGTGTATCACCACACCTGTAAGGCACTTCTGACTCTGGATAGTCTGTGCGGTACCTTCTTGGTGATGAAGGTGTCTTTTTAAGGTGGGATTGGAGCTGTACCTTCTTCTCAGTGGAACGGTAGCTGTGGTCGACATCACTGTGCTGGACATCTCCTCACCTACGGTAGTGAAACTCGGGGTTGGATCGCTGGTAATCGGCATGGGCTGATCGATATGATGCTTCAGGGCTGTCATCCACGCCGGAATGTTGACGGACGTACTCTATGATGAGCTGGATCTTGCTGCTCTAGATCTGGTCCGAGAATGCTGCTACGTCTCTCATAATCAGGATATTTCATAGCTTCCAAATACCCAGCCTTAGCTATTGCGGCTTCTCTCTCTTTGTCTGCTGAAAGTCTTTCTAGCTCTGCCTGCAGGCGTGCAGTTTCCGCCTCTCTCTCTGCCTGCTAACGTGCAGTTTCAGTACCTCTCTCTGCCTGCAAACGTGCGGTTTTGGCTTGCAGTTTCCGCCTCTCTCTCTGCCTGCAAACGTGTGGTTTCGGCTTGCAGCTTCCGTATCTTGATCTGCTTGTCTCAGCTTTATATGCATCTCTCATTCCGCGGAGGATCTTGCTTTGGCCGCTTCTGCCTCGGCGCGACATATGAGTATATTGGAGGGAAACTGAGTCTAAGTGGCGGGCTTCACCGTGGCAGGAAAGATGTATCACTTCTTGGCGGGCTGCAGTAGCGTTCTGCGGCTGTGATATCCATATGCGGAGCAGTGTGGGTGTTAGCGGTTCCGTACAGTCTATGCAATCACCGCGTGCGACCGGCGGTCCTATACTGAGCCCTGGGCTCTTATTCCCTGCGGCTGCTGTAATACCCATATGCGGAGCAGTTTGGGTGGTAGCGGTGCCCTATAGCCTGTGTAACCACCGCCTGCAACCGGTGGTTCCGTTTTTACTGTTCTGCCTTCTTCCACGTATGACGCTGTGTGGATTCCAGCATGCGGCTTAACCTTTCATCCACTCCCAGAAACAAGACTGTATGGGTGCTTAAGTCTATTATTTATTGGGATGATATGGACAACAATGAGAGATAACAGATGGTATAGTAGAGCACAGTAGTAGATGAGATCAGGGGTTGTTGTACAAAGTTGTAGATGATATCAGAGATTGTTGAACACAGTTATGGATGATTCAGAAATTTTTGTACACAATGTGGATGATTCAGGTAAAAACTATGAGACAGATAATGCAGTATGTCAGTACTGGTAGATAATATACAATACACAAATACTGGCAGGTAATCACAGCAACTGGCTGCTAACACAAATGCATATCACATAATTGCATTAATCTTACCGGAATCCGCTTGTATAAGCAGTGGTTTTGCAGACAGCTGAGCTGAGCACATGTGAGCTACTCAGAAGACCTGCTCAAAATGATTACATGTTGTTGACCAGGGAAGGAAGAAGGGTGGTTCTGAACAGATAACTATTTAGGAAAACAGAAGATTCCAAACATATGAATAAGAAAGAGAAGGGGTAACTTATGACACCTACTGGCGATAGCTGGAACAGCACTTAAAAATATCTTGCTGCACAGAATGGGCAGAACAGTGAGTAAAGCAATTGTTTGGGATGCTGTACACTAGGAACAGCTCTTTTGAGTCTGGACTTTCATGTACAGTTAGTGGCCAGCCAACCTAGAATTTGTATAATTTATGTTTTTGCTTTTGCTGAATTATATACGGAGCTAATAAAACCATTTGTATCCAGTTGCATCAAATGTTCTTGTGGATTTTGAAGTGCGCTAAAATTGAGCTCCTGTTTCTACATAGATCTTAGAAGGATTCAGCTAATCCGTTTTTAATCACGTGATGTCATAGACCTAATGGAAAACAAGAATTATCTGGGTAGAAAGGCACAAAAAGCAATTGTAAGTACACAGTGCTGAATAATATGACTGCAATATATTAAAAGGATAAAAATTTTGATGGGATGAGTGCTTAAGAGTAGTGTTGTGAATATCAGTTTTGGAGGGATCCTGACAGCTCATAGGGAATCAGTATCAGACATTGGCTATATAATGTCAGCGCTATATGAATAATTCTGACTCCGTGCCGGTGTTTCAGAAAAAAACAGTTTTATAGCCACTGTGCGTGTATAAGGCCAGGATCACACATGGGAGAAACTCGGACGAGTCTCGCATTTTAATACCCGGCACTGCTGCCGGCACTGGGTAGCAGAGCTTGCGGCTGCATGTATTTCTACGCAGCCGCAAGCTCCGATCCCGAGTGCCGGCGGCAGTGCCGGGTATTAAGATGTAAGACTTGTCCGAGTTTCTCGCATGTGTGACCCTGGCCTAAGGAGAAACCCGTCACTCAAAGGCAGCTGGTGGGGAGAAGTCACTGGGGACCCACCTGTCAGACTAGTCTCTTGTGCGGTTCGGGTTGTGCCAGTAGATCGAGCAGTGTACATCAGCTGACAGATTCACTTTAATGAATCAAGTCGCTGATGCAAAACGTGCCTAATTCAATAAGAAAAGTATCTTACAAGTGCTGTGTTGCTCTGCTGGAAATGTACTCCAGTGAATGAGTGGAGTACATTTCTGGCATAGTTTAATACGCTAAAATGGCATAACTTGTCCCAAAAAATGCATGCGCACGCAATGCGCACAAAATTCACCCAAACACCCATTATAGTCTATGGGTGCGCTGATGTGAGCATGGTAATGCGCACGTCAGCGCAAAAAAATGCATGCCTTTTTTTAAAAAAAAAATGCGCAAAACCGCAAAAAAAGCACTCAAACGCATGATGCATTTTTAAGTGCGTCTGCACTGCGCACGGTGCGCAGCGCAAAAAAACGCAAGTGTGAAATACCTTCAAAAATTGCTGTTTTGCAACATTTGGAATTTTGACACCATTTTTTTCTCCAGCTACACCAAAATGTGTGGAGGCGGGGAAAAGTTAAGGTGGAAAGTGGCCATGGCGCCCAATATATTTATTAAAAAGTTGAGCCACAAATGCTAATCCAGTCTGGATGAAAGTAAGATTTCTAGGAAGGAGGACAGTACTGAGATGTGCCAAATTCATTAAAGAAGCACTCCCACAAAATATTTTGTGTTGTAAATGTGTGTGTTCCTGTGGTGCATTGTGTAGTAATATACTCACCTATCGCCACTGTCTCCGGTATCCAGCGACGTTTTGCTACGCTGCTCACTGACGTCACTGTAATTGTGACTAGCTGGCTCCTTCTATGCGCTATGCAGGAGCCGGGAGTCAAATTTACAATGAAAGCCTATGGAGACTCGTTCTGATGCTACATAGGCTTTCATTGTAAAAGTGTTCCACGTCACGCAGAGCATAGCGTGACTCCAGCCAATCTGCAGAGCACAGACAATAAGCAACAGAAAAGAATGGCACTGCACAACAGAGACATCGGCGATAGACAAGTATCTTACTACACTCACCCAACACTACATGCACGTACAAAAGATTTAATACATAAAAACGTTGTGGGAGTGCATCTTTAAAGAGCAAGCGCCTCTTAATGGATAAGGCACAGCACATACCTGCACAACTATTATTAATACTGGCATATGAAATGTTAATTTTAACCTGCAGATATGGGGCTAATCTCCAGGTCAATAGAAATCTCAACCTGCCCGATGCCTGCACTTAGACCTCCGCTGCTGGGAGGAAATGAACTTTATTCCTCCTGCTAGTGTTCCGATGTCGTCCATGGTTGTCACCGCTGTGTGTATAGAGAGCGTCAGCTGTAACCGCGCCCCTGGCACTGACTGACAGCAGCTCATGATTTGGTTCAGTTGTCAGTAATTGCTGGAGGATCAATTACAGCCACCACTCACTATACCTAGAGCGGCTGACAGAACCTGCGCCGGTGCTGACCATGTGACAAACAGGAACACTGCTGGGATGAGTAAAGATAATTTCCTCCTGGCAGTGGGGCAGGTTCAGAACGACGCTACAAACCAGCAGATTAACTCCATATTGGAGGAATCCAATGGCTGGATATCCTTAAAGACAAAAATGTCCAGGAAGGATGGGAAATCTTGAAAAATGAAATTCTCAAAGCACAGTTGTTAACAATTCCGAAAAGAGGGAAGAATAGGAAGCATTTAAGGAAACCAGGATGGGTGAACACAGAACTTAAGCACATGCTAAAAAGGAAGAAAAAAAATGTTTATAAAATGGAAAGAGGGAGGCATATCTAAAGAAGAATATAATGCTGTCTGCAGAATCTGCAGGGCACAAATCAGATTAGCTAAAGCTGAAAATGAATTGAGGCTTGCAAGAGATGTCAAAAGCAATAATAAAGGATTTTGGGGATATGTCAAAAGTAAAAGAAAAGTCAAAGATGCTATAGGATTTTTACAGGATGAAAATGATGAAATGGTAAGACAGGATGTTGAGAAGGCTGAACTTTTAAATTCCTATTTTGCATCTGTTTTCTCTCAGAAAGGAAATGTAACACCAACTGTTATTCACTGTCTTATTAAGGGAATAGAAGAATCCAGGATATCTATAAACAGAAAGATAGTGAGGAAACACTTAGCTAACCTAAATGAATTCAAGTCTCCAGGTCCAGATGAATTACACCCCAGAGTACTGAAGGAGATAGCAGAAGAAATTTCTGAACCACTCTCCATAATCTTTGAAAATTCTTGGAGAACAGGAGAAGTGCCAGAAGACTGGAGAAGAGCAAATGTTGTTCCTATCTTCAAAAAGGGGAAGAAGGTGGACCCAGGCAACTATAGGCCGGTGAGTCTGACTTCTATACCAGGAAAGATCTTTGAACAAATTATTAAACAACATGTAAGTCAATACCTGGATAAGAATGAAGTGATCAAACAGAGTCAGCATGGGTTTGTAACTAATAAGTCATGTCAGACTAACTTAATTTCCTTCTATGACGGTATCACTGATTGGGTGGATCAAGGAAATGCTGTAGATATAGTATATCTTGACTTCAGCAAAGCATTTGACAAAGTCTCTCATACAATCCTTATTGAAAAAATGACTAAGTATGGAATGGACAAGGCAACTGTTAGGTGGATTCATAGCTGGCTTAGTGATCGGACCCAAAGAGTGGTCGTAAATGGCTGCACATCCAGTTGGAAGAATGTCTCAAGTGGGGTACCACAGGGCTCTGTCCTGGGCCCTGTATTGTTCAACATCTTTATCAACGATTTAGATGAAGGAATTGAGGGTAAACTGATTAAATTTGCTGATGACACAAAGCTAGGAGGGATAGCTAATACTAGAGAAGAGAGAGATAGGATTCAAAAAGATTTAAATAAACTGGAGAAGTGGGCAGTAACTAACAGAATGGTTTTTAACAGGGAGAAATACAAAGTACTACATCTGGGCAATAAAAATGAAAAAAGCATATATAGAATGGGAGGAATAGGGCTAAATGACAGCACATGTGAAAAAGACTTGGGTATACTAATAGATCACAGACTGAATATGAGTCAACAGTGTGATGCAGCAGCAAAAAAGGCAAATGCAGTTCTAGGATGTATTAACAGAAGCATACAGTCTAGATCACGTGAAGTCATTATTTCCCTCTACTCCTCTTTGGTCAGACCTCATCTGGAATATTGTTTTGGGCACCACATTTTAAAAAAGACATCAACAAACTGGAGCAAGTTCAGAAAAGAGCGACCAGAATGGTGACTGGTCTGCAAACCCTGTCTTATGAGGAAAGGTTGCAGGATTTGGGAATGTTTAGTTTGCAAAAGAGAAGACTGAGAGGAGACTTAATTGCTGTCTACAAATATCTAAAGGGCTGTCACATTGTAGAAGGCTCAACTTTATTCTCATTTGCACAAGGAAAGACTAGAAGCAATGGGATGAAACTGAATGGGAGGAGACACAGATTAGATATTAGAAAAAACTTTTTGACAGTTAGAGTGATCAATGAGTGGAACAGGCTGCCACGAGAAGTGGTGAGTTCTCCTTCAATGGAAGTCTTCAAACAGATGCTGGACATCTGACTGGGATGATTTAGCGAATCCTGCTTTGAGCAGGGGGTTGGACCAGATGGCCCAGGAGGTCCCTTCCAACTCTACGATTCTATGATTCTATTCTATGATTCATATCTGCAGGTTAATAGCGTATTTTCACATGACAGGTTCCCTTTAATGAACCAGGGCAGTAGACCCCGGCCCACTCTTCTGCATGTAGCGTGTTGGAGAGTCAGGCAATTCTGCAATAACGCAGTCAGGTGGCGAACAGCCGCTGCCAGCCCCCCCCCCCCCGTCATATAACCACAGTCATGTCGCATTCACTATAGCACTGGCATTAGGACTGCTGGCAATATAACACATGTGGCGGCATTACATCACACCATGACACATACAGCAGAACAACCAGGTGGGATTTCCACTGAAAAAGGGTCAAGGGTAACCCATGGTAACCAATAAAGGCTATTACAGGCCACAACGTCACTAGGTGGGTGGCAGGCACTGGCAGCACTTTTTGTGAGAGAGCACCACCATGTTCCATCCCCCTAAGGGTGTGTGCAGACGCTGCGGAATCCGCTGTGGATTAATCCTAACGGATTTTGCAAAAACCACCTGCGGATTATCTGCGGTTTTGCCTGCGGTTTGGTCCTGCGGATTCAGCATCTCCACAATGGTGGAGATAGGAACCCGCTGCGGATTCCGCAGAAAGAATTGACACGTCACTTCTTTCTGCGGTTTCAAAACCGCAGCAAATCCGCGCGGATTTTTCCGCAACGTCTACACAGCGTTTTTTTTTTTTACCGTTCATTTGAATGGTACTGTACACCGCAGCTAAAACTGCTGCGGGTCTGCAGCAGCCAAAACCGCTGCGGAAACGCAGCAGAATCCGCAGCGTGTGCACATACCCTTACACCTCCGCACACTACAGAAAACTTAGGCTATGTGCACACACTGCAGATTCACTTGCGGGTTTTTTCCCGCGGAACCGCAGGTAAAATGACCTGCGGTTTTGCTGCGGTTTGGCCTGCAGTTTTGCTCTGCGGTTTCACACCTCTACTATGTTAAAGATGTGAAACCGCAGCAGAATCCGCAGAAACAATTGACATGCTGCTGAAAAAAAACCGCAGCTTTTCCGCAGGTAAAAAACCGCAGCGTGAGCACTGCGGTTTTGAAAACCCATAGGCTAACATGGTAAAGTACCATGTCTGCGGAACTGCTGCAGTTCTGCAGGGCCAAAACCGCAGCAGAACCGGAGCAAAAACCGCAGCGTGTGCACATGGCCTTAGGGTATGTGCACACGCTGCGGTTTTGGCCCTGCAGCAGTTCCGCAGACATGGTACTTTACCATGTTAGCCTATGGGTTTTCAAAACCGCAGTGCTCGCGCTGCGGTTTTTTACCTGTGGAAAAGCTGCGGGTTTTTTTCCGCAGCATGTCAATTGTTTCTGCGGATTCTGCTGCGGTTTGCCACCTATTCCATTGTCCAGGTGTCAAACCGCAGGCCAAACCGCAGCAAAACCGCAGGTCACTTTACCTGCAGTTTTACCTGCGGTTCCGCAGGAAAAAACCCGCAGGTGAATCTGCAGTGTGTGCACATACCCTTACAGAGAAAGGGTGAAACACGGCCCCTCTGGGTGACACTCCCCCCCTCAGGGTGACATACGGCCCCTCTGGGTGACACTCCGCCCCTCAGGGTGTCATACGGCCCCTCTGGGTGACACACAGCCCCCCACCCCGCTCCGTCACTCTGCACAGACCTGTGCTGAGGGCTGAACGTTTCTATAGAAGCACGGCCAGGCGCCGGCTCTCCTCAGTCTCCTGACGCTGCGTCGCTCTGCGTGCATCTGACGCACCTCAGCCTGCAGCTGGGAAACTGAACAGAACAGACACGTCACGCACCCTGCTGGCTACGCCCACAACAGCCGGCTTCCCCAGACATCCAGCGGTGTGAGGCGAGTGGGTGTGTCCCTGAAGGACACGTGACCTAGCAGAAGGGCTGGGTGGGTTGGGCGTGTCGCTGAGGCTTGACAGAGAGGGAGGGGAAACAACAAAGCGGAGGAGCCGGCAGCAGCTGTCACCGAGTTGGAGTCCGGGTGAGGCGCGACGGCAGCGGCAGGTGAGTCAAGTGCAGTCGCGGCTGTAAAGTGCTGATGTGCGGCCAGTGCTTACACCTGTCATGCGTGTACCTGTGCTCCTCCACGCGTGGACCGGTCTGCACCCGTGCACATTTTGCCGGCTCGGGGACTATGGATGGGTAAGAGATGTATGTGAGCGTCACACCACAGCCACACACTCCGGCAGCGGACTCCTGCCCACAGCTGTACACAGCACGCGTGGGTCTGCCCGCATGGCCATACAGCTGGCAGCTCTCTAGAAGTGACTGATGTGTCCGGGGCAGGACATATGACTAGGAAGTCACAGCAGGGCAGGCTGCGGAGCTGTCACCCGGAGTGGGTCAGCCGTGGTCATCGTGGGCTTGGCATTGCTGGGCCCACACCTGCCACACATGGCATTGCTGGGCCCACACCTGCTGCCACACATGATGGCATTACTGTGCCCTCTCTGTACGTCACATACTACCACTTTCACAAGTACTGGAGTGCGTAAAGTCCCTGTTTTCTCCCACTTCCCTGCTCTCTTTGGTGAATACACATTACTGGGGACCATTGTGAGCTCCTCATGGGGACGGCAGCTCCGCACTATTGTGTATTAATAATTAGTTATTCCAGCCCCTCTCCCTATTGCCCCCAGAGATCAGCCCCCAGCCACTAATGTATGCTCTGAGTCAATGATCAGGCACATTTAGGGATTGATTGTGGGGGGGGGGGGGGGGGCCTGGTGTCGGTGCCCTCCTGTGACATTACAAACAATGGCTATATGGTTACAGCGGAGAGGTCGGAGCAGCGTCAGTGCAGCACTATTGCTTTTAGCCAGAGCGGCTTTATTCTCTAGGGAATGACTTGCACTAAAGACAAATCCTGTTTGTGCAAAGTACGGCCCTCAATACTTCCATAAATGACGCTGCAGGAAGAAGACTGTTATTACTTAACAGCACTTATAGCGGCGCGGTCTACAGAATCGTTACAGCATATTGTTTGCATGGTGGTAATCTGTAGGCTTGGGTGTTTAGGGACGTAACTGGTTAATGAGACCTAATATTAGCAAACTAACTTTTTACAGGATGTTAAAGCAAATCTAAGCAACAAGCCGAGTAAATACATCCGCGACTCCTATACAGTGCCCACATCATCTCAACCTGCAGATCACCGTGACGTGCTGTCAGACGCCTCAGCTGCAGATTGCTTAATGCTCGTCTGTGCCCATTCATTCCCCCGCTGTGTCATCTAATAGGAATATGAAAATGATGAGGTTTCCCCACACTGGAATGTATTTACATGTCAATTAGACTTTTCACTAGTGGGCTATGGCAGCTGGGATCCTCACTTGAAAGGCGTAGACGAGTCTGCTCATTCATTGTATAGAGGGTCCGACAGTGCTGACATGTCAGTCTTGGATTACACATGAAATAACAATGCTGGATCATCCTTTTCGCGTGACTTCGTGTCTCTCTGTTAAGGCTCATTCACACGTCAGTATTTTGCATCAGTGTTTGTATGCCAAAGCCAGGAATGGAGCTTACTGAGAAAAAATATAATTGAAAGACTGACTCCTGTTCTTTGTTTTGGAGACACTCCTGGTTTTGGCATACAAATACTGATGAAATACTGCTCAAAAATACTGATGTGTGAATGAGGCCTTAGACTGTGTGCACATGCAATTTTTTTTAGGTGGTCAAAAACTACAGTTGTGGCGAAAAGTATTGACACCCCTGCAATTCTGTCAGATAATACTCAGTTTCTTCCTGAAAATAATTGCAAACACAAATTCTTTGGTATTATTATCTTCATTTAATTTGTCTTAAATGAAACAACACAAAAGAGAATGAAGCAAAACATTGATCATTTCACACAAAACTCCAAAAATGGGCCAGACAAAAGTCTTGACACCCTCAGCCTAATACTTGGTTGCACAACCTTTAGCCAAAATAACTGCAACCAACCGCTTCCGGTAACCATCAATGAGTTTCTTACAATGCTCTGCTGGAATTTTAGTGATACAGACAAGGCGTGCACTCTGTGGATATGAGGTAGGTGCAAGCTGAACCTGGAACTTAGTCCAGACAGTCATCCAGTGAAGAGAAAACAGCTGCACTCTGGGAAATTTTGATTTTCAATGCAAAAAATTTTTTTTATTATTGAAGACACCACAGGGGAATAGTGCGTTGAGGTAACGTTTCGACCTTATGTCGGGTCTTTTTCAAACCTCACTTAAAGCACAAGAGAAAAAAAAGCAATCACGGCAGTATGAATGTGCAGGAGGGGCTAAAGTGCCATATGTAGAAGTCCGGTCTGGCAGGGACCAGGCAGAGGTCCTAAGATGAGCTGGAAGCGTGGGGCAGCTACCGCCGTCTGTGGTGTAGTGTCACTGCTGGAATTTTAGACCATTCTTCTTTGGCAAACTGCTCCAGGTCCCTGATATTTGAAGGGTGCCTTCTCCAAACTGCCATTTTTAGCTCTCTCCACAGGTGTTCTATGGGATTCAGGTCTGGACTCATTGCTGGCCACCTTAGAAGTCTCCAGTGCTTTCTCTCAAACCATTTTCTAGTGCTTTTTGAAGTGTGTTTTGGGTCATTGTCCTGCTGGAAGACCCATGACCTCTGAGGGAGACCCAGCTTTCTCACACTGGGCTCTACATTATGCTGCAAACTTGTTGGTAGTCTTCAGACTTCATAATGCCATGCACACGGTCAAGCAGTCCAGTGCCAGAGGCAGCAAAGCAACCCCAAAACATCAGGGAACCTCCGCCATGTTTGACTGTAGGGACCGTGTTTTTTTTCTTTGAATGCCTCTTTTTTTTCTCCTGTAAACTCTGTGTTGATGCCTTTGCCCAAAAAGCTCTACTTTTGTCTCATCTGACCAGAGAACATTCTTCCAAAACGTTTTAGGCTTTTTCAGGTAAGTTTTGGCAAACTCCAGCCTGGCTTTTTTATGTCTAGGGGTAAGAAGTGGGGTCATCCTGGGTCTCCTACCATACAGTCCCTTTTCATTCAGACGCCGACGGATAGTACGGGTTGACACTGTTGTACCCTCGGACTGCAGGGCAGCTTGAACTTGTTTGGATGTTATTCGAGGTTCTTTATCCAACATCCGCACAATCTTGCGTTGAAATCTCTTGTCAATTTTTCTTTTCCGTCCACATCTAGGGAGGTTAGCCACAGTGCCATGGGCTTTAAACTTCTTGATGACACTGCGCACGGTAGACATAGGAACATTCAGGTCTTTGGAGATGGACTTGTAGCCTTGAGATTGCTCATGCTTCCTCACAGTTTGGTTTCTCAGGTCCTCAGACAGTTCTTTGGTCTTCTTTCTTTTCTCCATGCTCAATGTGGTACACACAAGGACACAGGACAGAGGTTGAGTCAACTTTAATCCATGTCAACTGGTTGCAAGTGTGATTTAGTTATTGCCAACACCTGTTAGGTGCCACAGGTAAGTTACAGGTGCTGTTAATTACACAAATTAGAGAAGCATCACATGATTTTTCGAACAGTGCCAATACTTTTGTCCACCCTCTTTTTTTATGTTTGGTGTGGAATTATATCCAATTTGGCTTTAGGACAATTCTTTTTGTGTTTTTTCATTTAAGACAAATTAAATGAAGATAATAATACCAAAGAATTTGTGTTTGCAATCATTTTCAGGAAGAAACTGAGTACTATCTGACAGAATTGCAGGGGTGTCAATGCTTTTGGCCACAACTGTACATGTTTTTCAATGGAAACTGGCTCAGGAAATGCTCCTTTTTTCGGGAGGTTTTGGGAAAGTTTTTAATTTCCTAAAGGGGATTTTGAAAACTTCTTTTCAAGCGTTCCTGGAGACTTTTTTTTTTTTTTTTTTTTTTTCCAGCCTCCTAGATTGGACAGTGCCTAGTTTGGAGAGTACTCTATCGGGAGATGCTTCAGAGAAGTGACACATGCACTTTTTTTCCACTGGAGTTTTTCAAAACCTGAAGCGGACAAAAATGCTCAAAAGACTGACCATGTGACCAGCAAAGTAGCTTTACAATACAAATGAATGAGAAGAATTTTTCTTAAAGTAGAAGACCCGCTCCAAAAAAGCCTGTGTGCACATATCCTTAGGTCTAGTCACACACTTGGTATTTCACAAAAATTTAGGCACCAATTCCAAAGTCGGCCTTTATTAGTGTCAGACAAGTCCAGAATCCCTACTGGTAACACCAAGTTTTCTATTCTATGCTTCAAAAAAATGCCTGAGAACTTAAATATCATAGGGAATACAGTACCGACATGGACATATCTGGAGAGATGACAATCGCAAGCATGTACATGAGCATGAGAGGACATGTTGGCATGGTCGGCTTTCCATCTGTCTAACCTCTGCTGGGACCATTCATTTCTCCGCTTAATGAGATGGAGTCTCCGCAACTAGGCCTCAACAATCATAAGCGTCATGGCCGTTCTCATTATTGTATTTCTAGCTCATTAGTGCATAACTCTTCACAGATGTTAACTATACAAACTGTGATCTCTTAATAGGACCAGGAGAAAAGTGTGTGATGATATGTACATTGTAAGAAGGTTCCTGTCTAATACTGAGTAAATAAGCCAGCCAGGGAGTTCAGTAGCAAGGAACTGTATTTTCTCTGCTCCGTCATGCCACTCCTGGTTTTCAGGATAATTATGGCTAATCACCTGCCATGCTCAGGTATACAATGAAAGGGTAGAGAGTCCACAAGCTACTGACTCTTTCTACTGGTGAGGCTGGTGGAATTATTTAGAAAATCGGTGTCCTAAAAGTCGTTTAATGTTGAAATAAGAACTGGGACTCGAGCAATTCTCATTTTATTATTAAGTAGTGAAACTTTCAGGAGTTGCTTTTTAAAATAAGTACACCTGTCTTGTTATACTTAGATTACCGTATATACTCGAATATAAGTCGAGATTTTCAGCCCAAAAAATTGGGCTGAAAGTCCCCCTCTCGTCTTATATTCGAGTCATATACAAAGGGGGTCAGAGGGGGAGGGGGGGCGTGGGTGTCAGGTCATACTTACCCGTCCTGACGCTGTGTCTTGAGCCCCCAGCTTCTCCCCGTGCTCTCTCTTCCTGCCTTCAGCGGTCACGTGGTTCCGCTCATTAAAACTCATGAATATGCGCATATTCATGAGTTTTAATGAGCATTACCACATGACCGCTGAAGGCAGGAAGAGAGAGCGCGGAGAAGCTGGGGGCTCAACAGACAGCGTCAGGACGGGTAAGTACAGCGATACTCACCTGTCCTGCGTCCATGGCTGCTTGCTGCTGTCCAGCGTCGGACTGGCCCACCGGGGAACCGGAGGATTCTCCGGTGGGCCCTGGCATCTGGTGGGCCCTGGCACCTGCAGGCATACAGGGCCAGCAGTTGCCTAGGGCCCCCGCTGCTCCAGGGGCCCCCAGCCAGTGGTGTGTCGCACACCATGCAGCTGCTATGGGGGCCACTGCCAGCGGAGCAGCAGCGGGTGTCAGGAGGCAGGAGCCCCTGTCCCCGCTGCTAAAGAGAAATGAATATTCACTGCGAAGCAGTGAATATCATTTCAGGTCTCCACCCCCAGAGGCCCCGCCCCCAGCCCAGTAAGCTGCTCTGCATCAGGGCCGGCGCCGCCCTCAGTCCTCTCTGCTCCTGGCTCACAGCCAGTGCGCGATGACGTCACTACATCGCGCACCCGCTGTGTGTCTGGCAGAGGGGGCAGCTCCTGACACTGAAGCCGGGATCAGCGTGGGAGCGAGGAGGAGAGGTGAGTATTGTTTTGTTTGTTTTTTTTATATCTCTCGCTCTCTCTATCTGTCTCTCTCTATCTATCTATCTATCTCTATTTCTCAATATATCTCTCTCTCTCTATCTCTCTTATATCTATCTATCTTTCTATATCTATTATCTATATCTATCTCTATCTATATCTATCGCTCTATCTTTATATCTATCTTTCTATCTCTACATCTATCTCTATATCTATCTCTATATCTTTCTATATCTATCTATTATGTCTATCTATCTCTATATCTATCTATCTTACTCTATCTCTATATCTATTATCTCTATATTTATTATCTATCTAGCTACCATCTATATCTATCTATCTTGATCTATATATATCTCTATCTAATATCTATATCTATCTATCTCTATACCTATCTATCTATTTATCTATCCGTTATCTATCTCTATATCTTTTCTCTGTATCTATCTATCTCTATATCTATATCTCTCGCTATCTATTGCTCTATCTCTATATCTATCTTTATATCTATATCTATATATCTATCTCTATCTATCTCTATATCTATCTCTATTTCTCTCTATATCTATCTCTATATCTCTATAGCTATCTATCTATATATCTCTATCTCTATATCTATCTCTCTATCTATCTTTCTATCTCTATATCTATATATCTATCTATCTTTATCTATTTATCTCTATATCTTTTCTCTGTATCTATCTCTCTATATCTATATCTATCTATCTTTATATATATATATCTATTATCTCTATATCTATATCTATATCTCTCTATATCTCTCTCTATCTATCTATCTATCTCTATCTCTATATCGATCTCTCTGTATATCTATCTATCTTTCTTTCTCTATCTATTTATCTCTATCTATTATCTATATCTATCTATCGCTCTATCTCTACATCTATCTCTATATCTATCTTTCTATCTATATCTATCTATATCTATCTATTATGTCTATCTAGCTATCTCTATTATCTATATCTACCTATCTCTATATCTTTCTATCTTACTCTATCTCTATATCTATCTGTTATCTCTATATTTATTATCTATCTTTATCTATCTATCTCTATCTATATCTATCTCTATCTAGATACAGGAAAGATGTATATCTTTGTACCGTGTTAGCCAGTAAATAGAAAAATATTCAGGATTGAGAGTCCTCAGTAGTTGATACCTTTTATCTCTATCTATTTATCGATCTCTGTATCTATCTCTCTCTATATCTATCTCTCTCTCTATCTACCGCTCTCTCTATCTCTATCTATCTTTATATCTATATCTATCTATCTCTATATCTATTATCTCTATATCTATCTACCTATCTATCTCTATATCTATCTATATATATATATATCTGTTTCTCTCTATATCTATCTCTATATCGCTCTCTCTATAGCTATCTATATATTATCTCTATATCTATCTATATATTATCTCTATATCTATCTATCTCTATATCTATCTATCTCTATATCTGTTATCTCTATATCCATATCTATCTCTAGATCTATCTTTCTATCTAACACTATATCTCTATATCTATCTCTATATCTCATTATCTATCAATCTCTATCTCTCTCTCTTTATCTATCTATCCATCTATCTCTATATCTATCCATCTATCTCTATATCTATCTATCTATCTATTATCTCTATTATCTATATCTATCTATCCATCTATCTAGCTATCTCTATCTATCTCTATATCTCTCTATATCTATCTTTCTAACTCTATATCTATCTATCTCTATACATATCTCTATATCTAGCTATTATCTCTATATCTATCTCTATATCTATCTTTCTATATCTATCTGTCTCTATATCTATCTATCTATCTCTATATCTATTATCTCTATATCTATCTATCTCTATATATCTCTATATCTATTTTTATTTATATCCATCTATCTATATAAATTTATCTCTATATCTATCTATATATGTCTATATTATTATTATTATTATATCTGTATATCTCTATCTATTATCTATCTCTATCTATTATCTTTCTCTATCTATATATATATCTATCTCTATATCTTTCTATCTATAGCTATCTATCTCTATATCTATCTATCTATCTATCTATCTATCCATTATCTATTTTCTATCTATCTCTATATCTATCTACCTATCGATCTATCTATCTATATTTCTTTATATATCTATCTTTATATCTATCTCTATGAATCTTTCTATCTATATCTATCCATTATCTACTTTCTATCCATTATCTACTATCTATCTCTATATCTATCTATTTCTACATCTATCTTTCTATCTATTTCTATCTAACTCTATATCTATATATCTATATAGCATTATACCCTATGAGGGGGTGCATTATTCCCTATGAGGGGGCAGCATTATACCCTATGAGGAGGCAGCATTATACCCTATGAGGAGGCAGCATTATACCCTATGAGGAGGCAGCATTATACCCTATGAGGAGGCAGCATTATACCCTATGAGGAGGCAGCATTATACCCTATGAGGAGGCAGCATTATACCCTATGAGGAGGCAGCATTATACCCTATGAGGAGGGCAGCATTATTCCCTATGAGGGGGGCAGTATTATACCCTATGAGGGGGGGCAGTATTATACCCTATGAGGGGGGCAGCATTATACCCTATGAGGGGGGCAGCATTATACCCTATGAGGGGGCAGCATTATTCCCTATGAGGGGATGCATTATTCCCTATGAGGGGGGCAGTATTATACCCTATGAGGGGGTGCATTATACCCTATGAGGGGGTGCATTATTCCCTATGAGGGGGGCAGTATTATACCCTATGAGGGGGGCAGTATTATATTCTATGAGATGGCTGCATTATATTCTATGAGATGGCTGCATTATACTATGTGAGGGGGCTGCTTTATATTCTATGAGGGGGCTACCCCAACTCCTGCTACATAATTAAGACATGTACAACCTTATATTATACCCGGATATTAGCGTGTTTTACCGCATAATTGGTGGTCTGGTATTTAACTCTATGCAGCTACATAGTGGGCCCCAAGAATGATTTTCTCTGGTGGGCCCAAGGTGTTCCAGTCCGACGCTGCTGCTGTCTGTCATCGGTCAGTGACTTCAAACAGCAGAGGGCGCGGTGACGTGGTTAGTGAGCGCCGCGCCCCCTGCAGTCTGAACGTCACTGACTGATGACGTGGCAGATAGCGGTGAGCAGCCATGGACGCAGGACAGGTGAGAATCTGACACCCAGCGACGGAGAGGTGAGTATGTCATTTTTTTTATTTTTACATGCAGCAGCAGCGGCAGCACATGGGGGAACAATCTAAGGAGCTTCTTATGGGGGCAGCATATGAGGGCACAATCTATGGAGCTATTTATGGGGGCAGCATATTAGGGAACAATCTATGGAGCTATTTATGGGGGCAGCATATTAGGGAACAATCTATGGAGCTATTTATGGGGGCAGCATATGAGGGAACAATCTATGGAGCTTCTTGTGGGGGCAGCATATGAGGGAACAATCTATGGAGCTTCTTGTGGGGGCAGCATATGGGGGAACAATCTATGGAGCTTCTTGTGGGGGCAGCATATTGGGGAATAATCTATGGAGCTTCTTCTGAGGACACCATATGGGGGAATAATCTATGGAGCATTTCCCACCCTAGACTTACAGTATACTCGAGTCAATAAGTTCTCCCAGTTTTTTGTGGCAAAATTAGGGGGGTCGACTTATACTCGGATCGACTTATACTCGAGTATATACGGTATATTGAAAAACCTGGTTACAGAATTGCCTAAATATTGCACATGTTATTAAGCTTGATGAAGTTTTCTGGGATTATACAAAACTGGCCTAAAATAAGGTTAAAGTGAACCGGTCACCAGGTTTGTCCCCATATGAGATAAGACCACCAGCTTTCAGCCTTTATATGTAACATTCTAATATGCTGTATATATGCCCCCAATCCGGCCTGCAACAAAAGAAAAACACCTTTTACTATACTTGGCTACAGGGCTGTCCGGTCCGATGGGCGTCACTGTCTTGGTTTGACGTCGTCTTTTGATGACGTCCTCCTTCCGTGCTTTGTGTGGATGGCAAGTCCTACATTATCCACATAGTCTCCCTGGCGTCACGCTCCTGTGCAAGTGCACTTCTCTCTGCCCTGCCTCGGGCAGAATAAACTGCTGCAGTGCACATGCACCAGGGATCTTTGACCTTTTCCGGTGCCTGCGTACTGCAATACTTTGCTGTGCTTTGGTCAGGGCTGAGAAGTACGCCTGCGCAGGAGCATGATCCCAGGACACTGTGTGGATAATGTAGGGTTCGTCATTCACACGAATCACAGAAGGAGGACAGTATCAGAAGAAGAACGCAGGTGCCAGACCAAGACTGTGACACTCATCGGGCCAGACTGCCCGCTCCACTGGTGAGTATAATAAAATCTGTTTTTCTTTTGTTGCAGGCCAGATTAGGGGCATATACAATATACAACATATTAGAATGCTACATATAAAGGGACAAACCTGGTGATAGGTTCCCTTCAAAATAAAGGGAAAAAAAAACTTACCCCCTCAATCCTCTGTCATTTCAGCACCATTCTGTTGCACCCCCTTCCCCTTATCCTGTTAGTGTCAGAAGTGATGACTTTCCATCCATCAGTCATCTAACTTCAGCTGTACATTGTGCAAATGCAAACATCACTCCTCGGGTCAGTGACTGGTCAGTCAGCGCATGATACTAAGGCTGTTAGCGAGCCTGGGCCCCAGGTTCTACATCACACAGCTATAATCTCATGAAGCCGCACCATAAAAACCTCATTACAAGATCACTGAAAGTCAGCCATAAAGCCACTATAGAGCAGTCATCAGGGGGGTAAGAGATATTATCACCTTCTAAACCCTTATTTTATATTGCTACAATGCATTTAAAATGAAGGAAATATAAAAATATTGCAACTAGCCTTAATTAAAAATATCTGACCACTTTCATGTATGAAGCTCTCATCCACACCCATGTGTCTCCATGGTTACAGACACCAGACAAAGGGTTATAGTGTGATCTCATCATTATTTTACCTTCCATAAGTGACAGATGGAAATAGAGTATGAATGTAAGCTCAGATTTCCGATATAGATTTATAAGTGTAAGTTATTCTTCTCTTACACAACTCTGTTTTAATGAACTTCCTTCTTAAATATCTCTTCACACTTGAAGGAATCCTCCAAACACTAAGGCCCTATTCACACTGCATTTCTGCAATGCTTTAGTTAGGCGATCTGACTAAAATGGGGATCAGACGAATCCGTGATTGGGCCATAGACTCCAATAACGCAAAGTTTAAAGAAACTCGTTGTTTGTTTTTTTGCTGAATGTGTCTGTGTTTCAGACTGGCAGAGAAACATAGCAGAAATGCATTGTGAACAGCGACTAAGAGCATTGTCTTGTACAGTAAGTCTCGCACTGCAAAAAAAAAAAAAAAGTTATTGGGTCTACAAAGAAGTGTAAAACTTTCCTTTATACGGTAACTTTCTCTTGCAAAAACTTAAGAACTGCACCGAGTCGTGTCCACACTATGTACAGTTGTGCTGTAGTCTTCAAGGCTTTTGATAAAGAAGCGGTTTTGGGAAAAGTGTATTGTCCATTGTTGTTGTATTTGTCAAACTGATGTGTTAAAGACCTTTCATAGGGATTAGTCTCCTACAGGGAAAATTCCTAATGACTTTCCTTTATGCTTCCTTGATTGAAAAGCTAATCTTTCCTCTTCAGTTTGTATGCTGCGGTTTCTTTTGCAGATTGAGTTTACATACACTAGAGAAAATGTAATGTCACAAATTATATTTACATAAACACTAAACCTAAAAATGAATGATGGAAGTAAACAGCTGAAAATCTCGTTCACATTGGTTGTCAGTAGTGATGAGCGAACGTGCTGGTATATAAGGTGTTATCCGATCACACTCGTGTGCTAACTGAGTGTCTTTGGCGTGCTCGAAAAATGTGTTCGAGTTCCCCTGAACCTGCATGTGTTGTGACTGTTGAACAGCCGCGAGACATGCAGGAGCGGGGACTCAAACATATTTTTCGACCACGCCGAAGACACTCGGTTAGCACCCGAGCATGCTCGCTCTTCACTAGTTGTCAGCCTTCAAGGTTTTCTGCATATTTCTAAAGCAAACAGTCTTGTAGAAATCCTGTACACGGGGTGGAGAGAGGATTCTGCTGCAGCCAGTTGTCTTACAGCCGTGCACAGGATAGTGAACAGGTAGAGGAGAACATGGCTGGGCTCCGGGGACACACACAAGGATTCTTTATGTATCTGATTGAATTGCAGAATGGGGCAAAAAGGGGGAAAGGAAAATGAGGAAATCAAAGGAAGTTTTCCTTCTTTCTGCATTTGCACATTAATAAACTGTGTAGAAACTTTTTTTTTTTTTCTTTCTTAAATTTCCAGTTGATCATCTGATGGGGAATGTATTTTCTGGCTTTTGAATGCAACTGTAGTTAGGGAGGAAAACAGTTATTTTTACTATTGCAAGAGGTTTTCTAAAACCATTTTGCCTTAACTAGCCTGACTACGGGTGGTCCATGCTCTGTCCTAGGTTTCCTTCTCCAGCACTGAAGAATGCAATGTGAGTATACAGTGCTGGTGACGGAAACCTAGGGGACAGCATGAGTTATGGCTGTTCAATGCTGCTACTGAGAGTCAAAATCACTAATGGAACTGATTTAGAAAAATGATATTGTAGACTTCTCTGTATAACTGGAAGCACACTTTAATGGGACGGTATGCCGGCTTGGGAAATCCCTTTTTGTTAGATGTAACTTCAGTCTATGTAACCTCTTTAAAGGCTTAGTGTCTAGGTTTTCGAAAAACCATGTGATATTTAAAGTAGTTTTCCAGGCTCATTTTCACTATGAAATAAATATTGGTTCCCTTTTTTAATGTGCCTACAAACCTACCCCTATACTTTTTTTTTTTTTTCTTTTTCAGACAGTTTTTCTGTCCCTTCATAGTCCACTAAAGACACAACCGTAGCGCTCGCCTCTCAGGCAGCCCTATTACCTCTAGTCCTAGCTCCAACATGCAGTGCCCACCCACCACTCCTACCCAGGACATTGATCTGCATAATGCCTACACTCCTAGCTCACCTACACATGCCCACAACAGCCCTCCTGAGACTCCAAGTGCTGTACACGGTCTACCAGCATGCAGGAGCAGTGGAGAGTGCCAATGTAAAAGAACTGTCAAAGCTCTCATGGACTAGTCACCCCAATTCATGCAATGTCACTATAAGGCTATGTTCACATGTTGCGTTTTTGGTTTTTTTAATGCAAATTAAAAGTTGTGTTTTACAATACCAGCAAAAGTTATGAGATTTTAGAAATCTCATGCACACACATTTTTCTCTTTCCCCCATGACGGCACCACGGAGAGAGGGATCCGCCCTCAGGGACAGGAAACCTACAGATGAAAAAGGTGGTACCTCTCTCCGATGTCAGTTGGTTTCCTGTCCCTGACTGGGAACCTACAGCACGTACCTGGAAGTCGTCGCAGGATTCCGGGGACCGATCCAGACCGGCAATAAAGCAGCGGGGCTCCCTGCCTCGGCTGGGTCGAGGCCTTGAACAGGCTCCCCCCCCCCCCCGAAGCACCACCATTGGGGTCGGCGGGCCTTGAGGGTGAGTGGGGAGAGGCAGTGAAGAATCCAGGAAGTCTGGCGATCCCGGGAAAAAAGAGGGGAAAAAAAAAAAGGGGGCCTCCTGCAGTATAGTGACGGCGGTCAGTACAGGAGAGCCCAGCCGATCTGATAAGGGGCCGGGCAGGTGGCGGCGGTCACCAAGGGCCATACAGCAGAGCCTGCCATACCCGGGATGGAGGGGGGCCACCGAGAGCCGGGAAGAGGGCAGGCCTCTGCAAAACACAGCGGCGGCGGCCACCGGAGCCTGGTGTGCAGTGCCGGGAGGCCGCAGTAAACCGGCGCCGGACACGCGGTATACCGGAGGAAGGGGGCGCGCGCGCCATGTCAGCTCCCTTAAGGGAAAGGGAAGCGCGGTACACCGCTGGGTGATCGCGCGGTGCGCATGCGCGAGACTTCCGGCGGGCCGCGGTACTTCCGGCGGGGCGCAGGGATCCCTGGGAAGGGGGCGGCAGTGCGAAATTTAAAAAAAAAAATGATGAGGCTTTAAAAAGCACACTGAAAGAGAAGGAAGCGGTCACCATGAGTGGGAAACCGCAGAAGGAGAAGGAGACACGGAGGTGGTCCCCGAAGCAGGGACCACAGCAAATGCAGCGCCATCACCAACAGCACCAGCGCGACTCTTCCCAGCAGCGCAGCAGCAGCGGTCACACGAGATCGCGGCGCTGCCAAAGCTCCACCATGGCAGCACAGCCAGTAGTGGATTCAGCAGTGGAGATAATCCCTACGCCCGAGACTGTATTGTTCGTTCCACAGGAGGGTGAGTGATCTCCGTGAATGCCGTCTTCTAATTTGCGACTATTAATTTTTCTTTTTCAGGGCGTAAATGCACTACCAAACCTAAACACGTGGTATGTGCTATATGCACGGAGGAACTACCCCCTAAATGGGAGAAAAAGCTCTGTGCGGCTTGCATAGAGAAGACTATACAAGAGGAATCCCCGGGGTTTGCCTTAGACCTCAAAGCATTAATAAAAACTCAGATCGAAGACGCCCTTAAGGGCGCCAGGACCTCAAAGAAGAAACGCCAGTCCAGGCATTGATCCCCGGAGTCGAGTGTCGGTGAGTCGGGAAGTGAACTATCCGACTCAAGCGATTCATCATCCTCCCAATCCTCTTCGTCATCCTCAGAAGGGGGACGCAGCTGCTTTCCCATTGAGGAGACGGACGCCCTGGTAAAGGCCGTGAGGACAACTATGGGGCTGGTAGACGAATGCCCCAAGAAAACAGCCCAAGATATAATCAGAGGGCTAGAGCAAAAGAAAGGGAGGGCTTTCCCGATTAATGAGAAAATCCACTCCCTCATCAAGCGAGAGTGGAAAAAGCCAGACAAAAAAGTCCTCCTAACACCAAAGAGAAAATACCCCTTTGACGACCCGGCCTGCTCCTTCTGGAACAAAGCTCCTAAATTAGATGTAGCGGTCAAAGCTGGAAACCTTCTGCTCAATCGATCCCCGGGGGGCCCAGTAGCGCTAGAAGCTTTCACGATACCCTGGGGTTATCAGATGGCCTACGCCTTCCCACCAATATCTCTCATCCCCTTAGTACTAAGGAAAATACGGGAAGACAAGGCAACGGTAGTGGTAATAGCGCCCTTCTGGCCACGGAGAATTTGGTTCTCCTGGCTGAGGAGAATGTCCGTAACGGATCCCTGGGTTCTACCAGAAACTCCAGACCTGCTATCCCAGGGACCAGTGTATCACCCCCACATAAAAAATCTACACATGACAGCTTGGCTTTTGAGAGGGAGCTCCTAAGTAACAAGGGCTTCTCGTCAAACTTGGTATCCACACTACTACAAAGTAGAAAGCCAGTAACCACCAAAGCATATGGCAAAGTGTGGAAGAAGTTCATGTCAGTGTCAGGCTCTTACCCAACGGGCGAAATCCCTGTAGCCAAGATTCTGGAATTCCTTCAGAGGGGGTTGGAAAAGGGGTTAGCTACCAGCACCTTAAAAGTACAGGTGGCGGCCTTGGGAGCTCTGTATAACCATGACCTAGCCAAAAATAGATGGATTATGAGATTCATTAGAGCCTCAAGTAGGTCGAGGCCGATCCCTCTACACCCCCCCCCCCCCCGGGATCTAAACCTGGTGCTAAACGCACTAACCAAATCTCCCTTCGAACCCCTAGCGGAGGCTCCCTTAAAAATATTGTCACTTAAGACTTCCCTCCTCGTAGCCTTAACTTCTGCTCGCCGTATTAGTGACATGCAAGCTCTGTGTGCCCACGCACCCTTCACGCAAATTCTGGATGATAGGATAATTCTTAAAGCCGACCCAGCATATCTCCCCAAGGTGTCGTCACAGTTTCATAGGACTCAGGAAATTTCCCTACCCTCTTTCTGCCCCAATCCCAAAAACAAAACAGAAGAGTTGTTGCACACTTTAGATGTAAAAAGATGCCTGGTCCAATAGTTAACAACCACGAGGGAATTTAGGAAGGATAGGGCTCTGTTTGTTTGCTTTCAGGGTCCTCGGTAGGGTCAAAAAGCATTGAAGGCCACACTGGCGAGGTGGATAAGAGAAGCCATCACCCTATCCTACTCCTCTTGCGGGGCGGCCATACCGGAGGACGTAAGGGCCCACTCAACCAGGGCAGTGGCATCATCCTGGGCAGAGAAAGCTGGCGCTTCAAAAGATCAGATATGTAGAGCTGCCACTTGGTCTTCCCCCTCTACATTTTTCAAACATTACCGTCTAGACTTTACCTCCTCTTCAGATCTCACCTTTGGGAAAAGGGTTCTGGAGGCGGTGGTCCCTCCCTAGATGTACAATCTTTGTAATTCTCTCTGTGGTGCCATGAGGGAAAGAGAAAATCGTAGTTACTTACCGATAACGGTATTTCTCTGATCCCATGACGGCACCCGTACATCCCCTCCCTTTCACACACACAGGTGTGCACATAAGAGTGAGTTAGTTAGCGTTAGTACTTAGCCACGCGGTGCCTTTGTTAAGCTTAATTTGATTAATGTTGGATTTTTTTTTTTATAACAGTTTGAGTTGCAGCTGAGAGTTCTGTGTAATGCTCTGTAAACCAACTGATGTGGGAGAGAGGTACCGCCTTTTTCATCTGTAGGTTTCCTGTCCCTGAGGGCGGATCCCTCTCTCCGTGGTGCCGTCATGGGATCAGAGAAATACCGTTATCGGTAAGTAACTACGATTTTTTTTTTTTCCTGACTGAATTGGAAATCTGCTTTTTTTTAAAATTTCAGCATGTCACTTCTTTCAGCACTTTTGCAGTGTTTTTTTCACCCAGAAAAAGTAATGAGTAAGTGCACAAATGCAGCAATCAGGTTTTTCTGTTTGTGTGCTTTTTTTCACAAAAAAATACAGCAGTATGTGGTCTCCTCACCTGAGAATAGCAGTTAATATTAACACAGTTTCATTAAATTAGTGATATGTGTAAAGTAAACATAGGTGTGAAATTGAACGATACTTGACCACCTCAAGGGCTGATCAAAGTGTGAAAGTAAACAGTGTCCTACAAACTCAGTGCGCTGCCAATATCTTAAGTAAACTATTCCTAACCAATTCAACTCCCCCCACTGTTAAATTTTTAAATGTGAAATTTTTCATGAACTCATATAACCATTTTTGTTCAGAATAGTCACTATTTTTTTCAGGCATAAAATTATTTAGTGGAAATAAGATTGTCAAATTGCTTGTTTGGTGGAAAAACAGCAAAAAAGGCAGAGATGCGTACCTGCCCAGGCCTCCAAACAAATGTACTATCAGGATGCAGTGGACCCATATAGTGAAGATGGTGGCAACACAAGTGCAAGAATACTGATGTCACAACTGCTCACACCCTACCAATGCATGGAGGGGGCGGCTGCTTGTTATATTAATGCACAATGAAGACTTGTATGCGGCGCTGTTCACACTATGGCAATGCACAGCATCCAGATTAAAAGTCTATTAGTTACGCCCTTCTATTAAATCAGGCAGGCTGCCCAGCGCTATCCAAATGCATCCCATGTGAACAGACACCACAGATTACAAAACCAAATGGGCCCAACTGCACCCTGAAAAATAAAGTGCAAAAAACACATATAAAAATGTGAGGTATAAGTTGATATTTTGACCAAAATATGTAAGCTCGTAACCCTCGTCACAGGTCCCCACGCTTACGAGTCCTAACACTAAACAGTAATAGCACAAAAAGAGGACTTGGTCGATTCGGTCTTGTAATCTGTGGTGTCTGTTAACAAATGATTTACAGTACAATGTTATTCAATGGGGAAAAAAAATGCCGTGCACATGCTGTGGAAAAATCCATGCGGAAACGCAGCTTTTTTTCTCCACATCATGTCAATTCTCTGTGCGGATTCTGCAGTGTTTTTACACCGATTCCATTGTAGGAATCCGCAGGTGTAAAAACGCATGCCAAATCCGCACTGAGTCCGCATTAAAATGTGCAGATTTTGACCTGCGGATTCTGCCAAAATATGTAGATTCCACGCGGAAAATTCCGCACAGCAATCCGCAACATGTCCACATACCCTTACAAACACATTTTTTTTTTGCAGTTCTCTGAGCTCTGCTGTATTGTAACAATATTGCTCCACTGTCTTCCTGTAGTATGGAAGCTGAAGCTGAGAGGAGCCTGCAGATGTGTCAGTTATAGCCATATGAAAATCTGAGGAGAAAGAATGGCGCCAATTAGAGCCTTATCCAGTGGATGATTATCAGAATTGGTATGAATGTATGCTGACCTGATCCAGGGTTGTATGGCTGCTGCAGATCCATGGGTAACTTCACCAGAAATGACAAATACAAATGGAAAATTTGTTGTCTATATCCACGCTGCCAGATGATGAAGAAACGTCAAATGTATAATAAGAGGTTTTCTTTATTTTCTTTATTTTTGTACGTTTTGAAGTGTTACCCTCTTCTTCCTCTTGAATCAAAAATCCATACTTAGTATGGGTTGATCTTACTGACAGATTCCATTTTAACTTGTCCAGCCCTCTTCCTATAAAGGAGATTGGAATGACATGTGCACAATTCCAGCACTACCCAGAAGTACCCAGGTGCATTGTGGGCTCGAAATGTTACAAGAAGTGTCGGGCTGCGTTTTTGCAGTTACAGAAACACTGTAGTAAGTACATTTGAAAGAGAATATGGACCCGATTCATCAAGACTGGCGTTGTTCATGCTGGTCTTAATAAGGAGGTGTGCTGGAGCTGTATGCGACTTCATGAATCAAAAGCTGTGGACGAATGACATTTTCGCAGCAAATGCCACCGGTTGTCCCACCTCAGCTCTGCCAACTTTGTCCGCCTTTGCCCACAATTGAGCTGGCAGCATCAAAAGAGGAAAAAAAGGTTGAATAATGTTTCGAGACAGATTTTTATTCTGCATTCTTATAATTCAGTATTTGCGTCGGTGCCAAATGTAGGTCCCTCCGTCTTGTCAGTACCTTGGACAGTGGAGCCACCTGTAGAGGTTCCATAACAATTTATCAGTTAGTAACTTTCAGAAAGGCTAGCCAGGGTGAAACAGTGATGGCTTATAGGTTTAAGGTTTATATTTCTTGGCTTCTGTTTGCCCAAAAGAAATTGGGTGGTGATCTGATATCTTGAAGGCAAACTATTGTAATATAATGAATTGCTCCGGGCTTGCAGGACTCCTTTACTCAAAAAGAGTTTTCAATATGAAAAACATTCTAAAGATCATTTCAGTAAACCATTTACAGTAATTATTTCTCTTTAACTTAGAGATTATAATTTGCTCAGCTTCAGTCGTCATTTTTGAAAAAGTGACGTTATGTCATGGCACATATTGTGTAAAAAAATCAATGCAATTGAATTACATGACCGCAAATTCAGTGTCTCAGTTACAAGCCAATACTGAGCTCATGGAGCAGTATATAATACACTAGGTCTTTTCTGTGATGCATATAGACACATCTTGTATTTTGAGATATATATATATATATATACATATACATACACAGTTTTTGTTTGCAATAGCTTTGAAAGTAGACTTATGAACTGGTCATGCATTTGCTGTTATGGTACACCTTGTATATACTACTAATAGACAAGGCTAAACATGCCAATCAGTGTCATCTAGTAAGTAAGCTCAGGTTCTGATATTGTAATAGGATTCTGCCAGGGGCAAACCTAGACAGAAGGGCCTCTATGCAAGAATATGGGGCTTTTGCAGTCCAATAACTGTTCATAATGCACAATTCCACCTGTTTTGGAGGTAGGTGTAGCCACCCTTGTATAAAAAAAAAAAAATCCACCTCACCATAATAGACATCCTACGGTGTTCAGAGCACAGGAAACGCTGTGTCAAGGCGTGGAGCAGTCAAAAACAAGAATAATCCAGCTCAAAGAACTTGTGAATAAACTTGGTTCTTTATTCACCAAAAGTGCACAGCAGAGGGTAAAACTGCATCAGCGTTGTAAGTTACATGATATGCGACATTGAAGCCACCCTTACCTTTTAGACCCCTGTACATCTGGACAGGTTGCGCAAATAGTATGTCCACCCCATATGGTACATCAGGGGACAACCTTTTCTGAAGCTGTGACAGTGGATGGTACACTAGTACATCTTTTTCTTACTGTGTCCTCAGCCTCCACAGCCAAACATACTAGTTTCTAGCAGGGCTGTGGAGTCGGAGTCGTGGAGTCGGAGTTAGTTTTGGTTGGAGTCGGTAGAAATGTACCGACTCCGACTCCAGCTTTAAAAAAAAAATGTATTAATATTTCATAATTGAACTTTCATATTAATTTTATAAATGTTACTCAAATATATATGTTCTATCAAACTATGAACAACAGTGATAAGCAGTTCTGCTGGAGATAGAGACATTTCTTACTTCTTGTGTATCACTGTTCTCCACTGCCCTTATCTAATCTTATACTTGGTTAACCTCATGCTGCCCCAACCCCCCTACTTACAATGTATGAAACTGAAAGTGAAAATGTGTTGCAAATTCTTAGTAGTAAAGCTCCTCCTCTAGACTAGATCATACTAGGTGTGCGTCTTCCAAGCATCTCACAGCTGCCTGCTACTCAGAAGAGGAAGACTGTAAGAAGTATTATCCTTTCAACAAACTTTGCATCAGTTAACTGTGAGTACATGAGGAATAATAACAGTATTACTGACCACTATATCAGTTGTACGACCTGGCAATTTTGTACAATTGTTTTTAGGAAAAACAATTGTCATTTGGATTGTGAATGCAGAATTAAAAACCTGAGAACGTCAAAGAAGCATCACATTAAATCAGCTGTATTTGAACATTTCACCATCACTCAAGATAGAAAACATTATGTCTGTCAGTGTATGACAAATGATCCAGACGAAAACAAATGCTGTGAAGCCAAGATGAGTGCATATTCAGGCAAAGATAAAAATGCTCCTACCAGAGCTTCTAATCTAAAGAGACATTTACAGCGCTTTCATCCAGAAGTACTGAAAGCAGTGGATGAGAAAGACTGCATCCAAACCAATGAACCAGTGCCCAGCTCTTCCAGCCAAACAAAGGAGCAGAGAACTTTGCAGCCATCAGTTGCAAGATATTTTGTCAGTGACAAAGTTACTGTGACAATGACAGTAGATACATTTAAAAAACAGATCATAGAGCTTGTTGTAAAGGATAGTGTGCCTATTTCATTATTTTCACGACCAGCTTTTATGTGTCTGAATGGGGAAATGGCCCGCAAGCTTGGTGTTTCTCTGGAGAGAGAGAGACTATTAGAAAATTAGTAATCGAAGAAGCTTTTAAACAAAAGGAAGAACTTAAAAAAACTCTCAAGGGACTCTTTCTGTTTCTTAAAATGGATGCCTGCACACGTCACAGAGTGAACTATTTTGCCATCAATGTCCGATTTGTTTGTGACAAAAATGAAATAGTTACCAAGACATTGGCAGTAAAAGACACCAAAGCTCATCACACCAGTGAGTTTCTCCAGGTCTTGGTGGAAAAGGTTCTGCAAGACTATGAACTTAAAAAAGAGCAAGTTCTTTCTGTCATAACTGACAATGCTTCAAATATGATAAGTACTATTAAGCTAATGAATGAGAGTAATGATGGTGACCAGCAGCTAGAAGAACATTCTGGGTCCACAGACACAGAAATGTTTGAAATAGAGGAACACCGTATTGTAACTGAGGAACAAACTGAAGTTGCTTCAGATGAACAGCAACATGATAGTTTAGATGATCTTGTTGAAACTGTGTCAATATGTTCTTTCATTCATCACATGCGCTGTGTTGTGCA
Organism: Dendrobates tinctorius; assembly: GCF_039654945.1. Classification (NCBI taxonomy): domain Eukaryota; kingdom Metazoa; phylum Chordata; class Amphibia; order Anura; family Dendrobatidae; genus Dendrobates; species Dendrobates tinctorius. The sequence goes on from NW_027361749.1 coordinate 12,004,734, forward strand.
TACGCTACAGCTGGCTATAAGAGACAGTCTGCAAGAAGGACATGCTGCTGCACTGATTGGCAAGGTGAGAAAATTGGCTACTGTTGCCAGAACCCCTAAAGTTGACTCAATTTTGAAGTGACGTGCTGGAAAAGGGGCAATTATTGATCAAGCCACACGATGGGGCAGTACTTACTTAATGATTCAGTGCTTGGTTGAACTGAAAACCTTTCTTGTAGACATGGCTAACCCTCAACTGAAGCTAAATGAAAGTCAGTGGAATCAGGTGACTGAGCAGGAAAAATTGCTAGAGCACCCATTTACAGTGACTAAAAAATTACAAGCAGAGGACTTAACTCCAGGTATTTTCTTAAAGGAGTGGAAGAACCTGATGTTTCGCCTGTCCCAAAGAGGAGGGTTAATTGCAAGTGGCATTGCTACATCAATGAAACGGAGAGAGGAGCTACTATTACAAAATAACATTCTTTTGGCAGCTGTTTATGTAGACCCAATGCATCGGATTCTTCTAGATGATCAACAGCTAAGTAAAGGAAAAGAAGCTCTGTTTGAAATAGCAGTAAGGATGAAAGGGTTTCTGAACAGTCAGGAGGAACAAGAAGAATTTGGTCGTCCTGCCACATCTTCACCCTCATCAACTGATGAAGAATTTAATTTCGAAAAATATTTGGATCACAAGAACCGTGCAAAGCGTTCCCGCATAGAAGAAGAGTCATCCCCATCAAGGAACACAGCCAGTACATTTCAGCAGAATTTTTCATGTGCACTAAAAGAAATTGAGAAATTTGACCGTTCATCAAAAATAACAGTGCAACAAGCGATTCCTCTGTATCCTGACATTGTCAGAGATGTTGCCCGAGTGGTTACTGCTTTGCCACCAACACAAGTTAGTGTAGAGAGGTTGTTCTCTGCTCTCAAAATAATTAGATCAGATTTGAGGGCATCCATGAAGGAGGATCTGACAGAGGCAATACTTTTTCTGAGGACAAATTTATAGATTTCTTCTTATTAACTGCATAAAAGTGTTTATTGCATATTTACTTACAGTTTAGAAAAGTTTATAAAAGTTATTTGCTATATTCTAATTGTATTCTAATAAATGTAGTTTTTGCTCTAAGTGGTCTGATTACTTATATGATGGTGAGAAACTGAATAAGCACGATGTTTAATATTTTACAACAGTAAATTTGTTGTTATGAATTGGCCATTTATGAAGGAGTCGGAGCCTGATAAAATCCAGGAGTCGGAGTCGCAACTGTGGCTTACCGACTCCACAGCCCTGGTTTCTAGATCACTTCGGTGCCTGGTTTCCCAATTTTCCATCTTGTTAAATATCAATATGGGTGAATATGACATCACTGTTAACATCCCAATCCTCCCTAGCTGCCTCTTTGTTTCTAGTTTTAACCTCTTTTCTAGGCCTTTTACATCTTTCTATCATCTTACCAACTCTAACTATACAAAACTGGTAATACTCTTCATCAGTTTTCTAGAACATATATAGGACCTCAAACAGTAAACAAATCCCCCTCATATAGAGCACTTATGTAACCTATTAAGTCCAAAAGAGAGATAAGGGATCCAAATATATAAAAACAATATCAAAGTTTATTAACACATTATTGCTTCTACAAAACAAGGGTTTTACCTAACTAGGCAAACCCTGTATAATATAACAAATATAGACAAGAAAACAATCAAGAGAAAAACAATACACCCCAAAATTTAGGCATAAATAACATGGCATTTAAATGGTCTCATCAAATAAATGACTAATACATATCAAATAATCAGCAGCTCAAAGAAGTAAGTGCAAATGCTTCTAGCTAAATTAGAATATCAAAAAGTTAATTTATTTCAGTTCTTCAATACAAAATGTTAAACTTATATTAGTCATTACAAACAGTGATCTGTAAGCCATAATCAACATTAACAGAAATAAGTGTAACAACCCTGCTGGCATCACTGCTTGGCCTCCCATCCCCCACACACCAACTTACTCACTACTCCAGGTCATGGTCATGCTGTGATTTCTGTCTGCTGCCAGCTCCATGCTCTGTGCCTCTTGCTTCCTGTCTGCTTTCTGTATGCTTCCTGGCTGTGTGCATAGGGGGGCGGCGCTGACACTCTGGTTCTTATGGAATCGGTGTGCACCTGCCTAATGTGCTACCGGCCAATCGTCAAGAGTTCTCTGGTATTTAAGGCAGCGCCACCCAGTGGGCTCTGCCCGTGCAATGTGTTAACTCAGTTAGTATCTTGCTACTGAGCTCGCCAGGTCCTGTCCTGTGTTTCGCCTTCTCTGGAGGCTCCACTCTTAGCTTTGCGTTGTACCTGTCTGTCCGCCCTCCAGGAGGCAGAATATCTTGGTCCCTGTGTCTTTGTCCCTGTAACTTGTCTCGTGCCATTACCTTGTGTAAACTCTGTCCTACCTCTGTCTCTTGGTCTCGTCTGTGGCTACTTTCCCTGTAGTGTCTATCCTTGTGTTCCCTGACTCTGCCTGTGCTCTTGCAGCTCTGCTTATGCTCTGTACTCCTGCAGCTCTGCCTGCTCTGTACTCTTGTGACTCTGCCTGTGCTCTGCACTCTTGCGGTTCAACCTGCTGTGTGAACAGGCCTTAACCAGTGTCTCAGCCGAGCCCGCCTGCCTGTGTCTCAGCCGAGCCCGCCTGCCAGTGTCTCAGCCGTGCCTGCCGTGCTCACCTACTTGTCTGCTACTCGTGCCTGTCGCCCGTACCGTCTCCTCAAGTGGGATCAGCAGCCACAGCCAGACACCACCCTGGAGTGGCACCTGGAAGCTGTCTGCTGCACAAGCCTGACCTCACCATCAGAGGCTCCAGTGAAAACCAAGGCAGCTGTCTTAGTCATGCCCCTTCCAGGGTAGTCTGGTTTGTGGCGCAGTGGGGCCACAACCCCCTGGCTCACGCCCTTCAGTCAGGGTCTGAGCGTGACAATAAGCACTTGAACTAGATCACTCTGTTTGTAATGACTATATAGTTAGTTTCACTTTTTGTATGGAAGAACTGAAATTAACATTTTGATCTAATTTAGTGAGAAGCACCTGTATTACAACATATGCTAGTATGTATAACATATGAGGATCTGAATATGATATAATTAATCACTATATAGTGTGTATAAACAAATTGTTTATACAGGTTATTTGAATTCATGGTGCGCAAGTAGAGGGGTACAGAGAAGCATTGACGCACATTTCACCGCCTACACGTGGCTTTGACAAAAGGTAGTAGGGCATTAAGCCCATGGTGTACCCCAACTGGTAATACTCTTCATCAGTTTAAATTTTCATTTTTTTTTTTTTTTTTTTTTTTTTTTTTTTTTTTTTTTTTAAAATTTTTAGCCACAATCTTCTTCATTGTCGGGACACTCCTACTTGTGACAAGCTTATTTGCACACCACAGTGTTAATGCAAAGTGGCACTCCCTAAACTTCTCAATAGAATCTCCCGACATAAACTGTGGCAACCATGGCATAACCTCAAACTTATTTTCAGCCTAAAGCTGGAGTCACACATAGCGACCCCGACAACGATATCAACTTGTCAGGATCGCTGGTGAGTCGCTATGTGATCGCTGGTGAGCTGTCACACAGACAGCTTCACCAGCGATCAGCACAGCGACGCCGAGCGCGCGGCGTCGCTGTGTTCGTTAGTTACCAGCGCGCTGATGCAGGGAGCTGGTAACTAACGTAGACATCGGGTATCCCTTGGATACCCAATGTGTACGTTAGTTACCAGCGATGCGTGCTGACCAGCGACAAAAGAAATGTCCAGTGGTTTCTCAGAGAGCTCAGCAATACCGGCAGGGGGGCCGATCGCTGTCACACACAGCGATCTCGCTGGTGAGATCGCTGTTGTCACAAAACTTGTGACTCAGCAGCGATCTCGTTAGCGAGATCGCTATGTGTGACGGGGCCCTAACATCCATTAAGAAAATCTCAGCTCCCAGCAAATTTCCTCAATTCTACTTTTATACCTAAAACCTATAACTCTGTGCTCCTCACCTTGTCAATCAAGCCTTTTCTCCCTGTCTGAGTCATAAGTAGAGTTGAGCAAATTTGTTCGGGTTCCCTGTGTGAAAGCCTGTGTGTTGGGCTGTCTATGCATGTGTTGTGACTGTCACACAGCTGCGACACATGCAGCTGCAGCGCCGATCAGCTGATGAGCCGACGCAATCCAGGAAGCCGGGTTCCCTCTGCAGCTTATTCAGTAAGCACTATAGCTTGCCGAATAAGAGGGAACTCAAACAAATTCGTTCAACTCTAGTCATAAGGTGCAGGTGCTGATCTTTGATCACAGCGCTAAAGACCTGTTGGCGGTTTCAAAGCCAGTCATCTATTAACCTGCATAATTCAAATATCCCCCTGCTTTCTCAAAATATTTTTGCAGTCTGCACCAGTTCTCTGGAATATACGACGCCAGATATTCACTTGAATTCCTAACATCCACAGTTTTAAGCCTTACCCAAGAGGTATCGTTTCGCCTTGTGGAGAGTGACACGTTAAGCGTGCCAAAACTTAAAGCCGCAATGCTCCTCTAGGAAATATTCAAATTGTCTCTTCAGAGAGGACGAGGACTAGAACTCTAGTGCCACCTATTGGAAGTGTCAATCCTAAATGTCAATGTTGACCCTTTAATGAGCCTTGTCACATGACTTGGGAATAAAAGCCAAAACCAGAATCTCAATGGTTTGGCTTTTATCCTAATTCATGTGACAAGGCTCGTTAAAGGCTCAACATTGACATTTAGGATTGATACTTCCAATAGGTGGCACTAGAGTTCTAGTCCTCTTCCTCTTTGAAGAGACAATTTGCAAGCCTTAGGCCTCTTTCACACTTCAGTTTTTTGCATCAGTCAAAATCCGCCAAAAGGACGGATGGCGGATCCGTTTTAGTACTGATGACAACGGATGGTACCCGTCCGTTTTTTTGACGGATCCGACAAATGAAGAGTTTTAAAGGAATCTCAGCCGAGAGAGAGAGAGATTTTTTTTTTTGTCCGGCACCCAGAAAGAATTTCGGGTTAAATGAGTGTCTGGAGGATCCGCCACAGAAAAAAACGTTGCAAGCTCCGTTTTGAAATCTTTGAGGATGTGACGGACAGGAGCTTTTGGCGGATCCGCAAAAAAAAACGGATGCAACGGACGGCAATCCGTCACAATCCGCCAATAATGGAAGTCAATGGGGAAAAAAAACGGATCCTCAAAAAATTGCGGATCCGTTTTTTTCAAAACCTGGCGGATTGTGACTGATTGTAAAAACTGAAGTGTGAAAGAGGCCTTACCCTTAAAACAGCTATCTTTAAGTAGGTCTATTAAATTCACCTATCTTACTCTTCTAACTTGAAGAAAACACTTCTTATTGGTCCATACACAGATACAAGTTGGTAATCTTTTCACACAGTCTTGCGTGTACTGCGCAAATTTGGTATAAGATAAAGCTGCACCATTGTAGAAAGCAGGCAGTTTTATCTCGTTTATCGTCCATGTTTCCTCATGTAAGCAGGGCCCTCATCACTCATTTGATTTGCTCCGTTGAGGCTTATGCCTGTAACCCCCTCAACATGGAATTTGGACATATGTGCTGACAGGGCCTTAGACTAGGTATTCAGAAAGTGAGTGTAAATCAAGGTGTTTGAGATTTCTGCGAAGTTGTGCAAGTTTGTAGAGTGGAAATTATTTAATAATTTATTTTTAAAAAATGGGTTCCCCCCTATTTTTGATGACCAGCCAAGGTAAAGCGGACAGCTGGTGGCTGGTATTCTCAAGCTCGGAAGGTCCATGGATATTTGGCCCTCCATAGCCTAAAAATAGCAGCCCTCAGCCACCCCAGAAAAGGTGCATCCATTAGATGTATCAATTCTGGCGTTTTGCCTGGCTGTTCCGCTTGCCATGGTGCGATCGGTAATATTACCGCAGTTCATCAGCTCTGAACTGCAATAACCTTACTGATGTCAGTGCTCGTCGCAGCAGCCGGATTCACAAGCTAATGTCATTGTGTTCTAGCTGCTTTGCTGAGTGGTAACAGTACAGATGACAATGCTCAATACTGCATCCGAATGTAGCAGAGTTTGGGATCATTGTGGACGTGAGATGGATTTACGGCGGACTCCTTTTGGATTATTTTATTTTTTAAAGGTAATCTGTAAAAGAGCCTCTGGGAGTGTGTTTTACAATTAAAGGACTTTTTTCTGTGAGTGTGTGTCTATTGCTTTTGACTGCGGCGTTAGTAATGGGTGTGTCTAACAGACACCTCTTCATTACTAACCCCTGGGCTTGATGTCAGCAGACATTACACAGCTGACATCAATCCCAAAACCATTGTCCTGCTTGCCAATGCACCAGGGTAAGTGAGAAGAGCCAAGGCTAAGCCCCAGAATTGGTGCATCTAATAATTGCACTATTTCTGGAGTGACTGAGGGCTGATGTTAGTCTGGGAGGGGGGGGGGCAATATTCATGGCCCCTTCCCAGCTTATTAATATCAGCCCTCAGGTTTCTACTTGGCCTTTACTGGTTAATAAAAAAAAAAAAAATGTTGGACCACATGTAATTTTTTTTTGGGGGGGAGAGGGGTGTCTCCCTTTTTTTTTTTTTTTTTTTTATCAATAAAGGCTACATAGACAGCTGTGAGCTGATATTAATAGCCTAGGAAGCGTCTTGAATATTGGCCTCTTCTCAGAATGGCAACACCAGCCCTCAGCTGGGTATTTAAAAATAAGGGTGACCCCAACACACACTTTTTTTCTTTCCTTTATTTTAGTTTAATACATGTACAGTAAGCTACATGCACTGATTATATATCTCCCTGACATTTCTTTCTATGCACAGGTGCCAGCTGGTGCAAACCATCATCAGCGTCGCCTGCTCTCGCTGATATCAGTGACAGCAGGTGACGCTGATGAAAGTAGTATGTGGTAACCTGTCACAGCTGGTTCCAGCAGCTGGCTCGCATGCTGTCCTCTGTGTGACATCTTGGGAATCTGCAGCGGTCCGTGATACCCAGCTGCTGTGACCTGTGGTAACTTCAGTAAGGATACCACCCGGCAGAGGCATCCACTGTCTCATAGATGCCGGATGTTCGGGCCCCTTATTCACTCGAATGGGGTTCGGGATCAAGTTCAAGTACCTTTCTCGTACCCAAACCAAACTTTATAAAAAAAATTAAAAAAAAGTTAGACCGAACCTGACGGACCCAAACATCCAAGGGTCTGCCCATCCCTAGTCCTAACTATTTTAAAGGGAACCCGTCACCATGAAAATGCCGTCAAATCTGCACATAGTTAGAATGTTATATGGTGGTGAAGCAAAATACTGCTTATTATTTTAATAGGACACCAAATCATGACATCTTTCCTTTTTAAAGGGTTTATAAGAATTCTGCACGTTCTAAATACTGAACAACTGAATGTCTGTCCATGGTAACTGTTCCTTTAAACTGAATATCTCAGAAGACGGAGGGCACCATTAGGGTTGGGTGGATATAATTGCTCTGAACCTTCTGTCCCAGGAGACATTGCTTTGTTCTTGCTTTGGTGAGATCCTCTAATAAGACAGCTATGAATTGTAACTAGACTTTGACATTAACCTGTTGTTTACTTTCACACTTGGCAGCACTAGGTCTACATTCAAATTTATATAAAAAGAAAAACCACCACAGTGGTGCTATATGCCACACTGAAAGAAATAGGGCAGTGAGCGTGCTGGAGGCGACATGCCTGTCAGAGGAAGAGTAAATTATCTATAATTTCCGGGTCAATAGTGCAGTACTTTATAGGACAGAGGGGGCTCACGGGCTGCGCTCTGCTTCTTATTTGCTACATTTTTGTGAAGATTGGGTTTCTACGCGTTGGGGACATTACCATGCTGCTTCTTCATTGTGTGCCTTAGCATGCCACTTTATATAGACACTATTTCCAGCTCGCTCCTCTCGTGTGTGTCTACAACACTGCTGTCTCTGCTTGGCACCCAGGGACTGTCATACACAGGAGGTGGGTGCAGGGAATTGGAAGAGAAACGTAGAGTATCAGTCTGAGTATTTCTAAAGCATCATGTGCTGTATGCTTATCTTGGGAATAAGCTACAGATACATGTAATGTAAAGGGTCTTTACACGTATATTATAAATGATCTGTAGAGAATAAGGTGGTTTGATAGGTTATTATGGGTAAACAATCCAAATTTTATATAATTATAATTTGATGTTTCACATCTATGTGTATGAGTTTGTTTTTATATGTACTAGGTTGCATAGGTATTTTTATTTAAATCACTAGGGCGTTCATATACCATGTGTGTATATACGTGTAATAATATATATATATGACTGTCGAGTTTCACATGAAAGTTCTTTTTTTCTGTCCATTTTGAGAGTTTAATGGAACCAACAAATGTAATGCTCCAGATTCTCAACTAGCTCAAAGGAAGGTCAGGTTTATAGCTTCTCTAATCAGTCAAACTGTTTTCAGCTGTGTTTTCTCTTTTTAAATCATAATGACAACCCAAAACATCCAAATGACCCTGATCAAAAGTTCACATACCCCATTTCTTAACACCTTGTATTGCCCCATCTAACATCAATCACAGCTTGAAGTCTTTTTGTGGTAGTTGTGGATGAGGTTCTTTATTTTCTCAGATGGTAAAGCTGCTTGGCAAAAAGCCTTCAGTTCCTGTAAATTCCTGGGCTGTCTAGCATGAACTGCGTGCTTGAGATCTCCCCAGTGGCTCAATGATATTGAGGTCAGGAGACTGAGATGGCCACTCTAGAACCTTCACTTTGTTCTGCTGTAGCCAATGACAGGTCGACTTGGCCTTGTGTTTTGGATTGTTGTCATGTTGAAATATACATGTACGTTCCATGTCCATCTTCCGGGCTGATGAGTGCAAATTTGCCCCCACTATTTGCTGATAACATGCTGCATTCATCTTTCCTTCAGTTGTGACCAAGTTTCCTGTGCCTTTGTAGCTCACACATCCTCAAAACATCAGCGATCGACCTCCGTGCTTTACAGTAGGAATGGTGTTCCTTTAATCATAGGCCTTGTTGACCTCTCTCCAAATGTAACGTTTATGGTTGTGGCCAGAAAGATCAGTTTTGGTCTCCTCACTTCAAATTACTTTGTTCCAGAAGTTTTGAGGCTTGTCTCTGTGCTGTTTTGCGTATTGTAGGTGAGATACTTTGACATTTGCACGGAAATGGCTTTCTTCTGGCGACTCGACCATGCAGCCCATTTTTTCCCTTCCCCATGACTGCACCGTACATGAGAAAGGGCATCTACCCCCAGGAACAGGAAACATGCAGCAGAGATAAAAGGGGGTGGCACCTCTCTCCTCAGTTTTGGTTTCCTGTTCCTGCAGGTGGATGCCTGTGGCATGCAACATACCTCCCAGGGGCATCCCCCTCTGATGGCTGCTGGTCCGGAGACCAAGGTCCGTGGTGTGGGGGCTGCTGGGCGCGGTGGCATGTGGCCTTCATCCCAGCGTCTTGGGGGCTGCCATATCGCGAGCCTTATCCTGCCGCTGGACTCCCCCAGCAGCCGCTCCTGGCCAGAGGCTGGGCCGGGGGTGGGTAGGGAGCGTGTCCACCATGATGCTGGCGCCGAATGGTGGAATGACTTCCGGGGTCACGCAGGAAGTGCATCACACGCTAGGCGGAAGCAGTGTGCTGAATGCTCCCGGGTGGAGTCGCTTCAGTGGCGTGCACACCGCTCCCCCTCCCCAAATACCATATAAACAAGCGATACTCGTGGATGCAGTGGCAGCAGCCTCTTTCAGGAGCATGGCGGACCCCGCAGTAGAGCCGCTCGGTACAGAGCCGCTCATACCGACAGAGGAAACGGACCCACAAGCTACAGTGGTAGCAGGGGCTCTGGTGGGTGAGTGCCTTTGTAAGGCAGACATGTCGGTAATGATGGTTTTGTATCATGGGTTTTTTTAGGGGAATAAGGCCACATCCAAACAGAAAAACAGGGAATATGCGCTTTTTGGCAAGACCCTCCCTAAGGCATATGGGAAACGAGTTTGTCGCTCATGTATTAACAAAACAGTGGCCGAGGAGTCACCATCTCTATTGCAAAGCATAAGATCTAATATTAGGGATGAAGTAACATCTACAGTGAAAGAACAAATGAGGCAGCACATGGCACTCAGTTCCGGGAACCCCCCCTCCCCCACCTGCAGATATCCAAATCCCTGATGTGGAGTCTGAGGACGAACCTGGAGAAATAGGCCCCTTTTAGGACTCTGATTCGGGGTCCTTGGATGAGGAATACGGCCATCCGTGTTTTTTATCCGAGGACATCAGAAAATTACTCAAACTGGTCAGATCCACTATGGGGGTTGAAACACCTAGAGAGCAACGATCAATCCAGGATTCCATGTTTAGTATCCTGGAGGGGAAGCAGCATAGAGTCTTTCCTTTCCCTGATAACCTGTTAAATTTAATTAAAAGGGAATGGAAAAAGCTGAACAAAGAAATGTCGGTGCCACAGACCCTGAAAAGTAAATACCCCTTTGATGAAGAAGTCTGCGAGAAATTGGAAAAAGCACCTAGACTGGATGCCGCTATTTCTAGCACATCTAAGGGAATAGCTCTGCCATTAGAGGATATGGGTGCTTTAAAAGATCCCCTTGATAAGAAAGCTGATGCCTTCCTGAAATCAGCCTCGTAAGCATCAGCATGGTCATTCAAACCTGGGGTAGCCGCCACACATATATAATTGTAGCCTGCATCTGGCAAAGGTTTATTTATCTAATAAAGATGAGTACAGGCCTCTCCCCTCTGTTTCACACCTGCATGCATTTGTAAGCAAATATATTGTGAAAAATCGGTCTGCAATAGACTTCAGTCTGATCATGCATCATCCAAGTGCAGCATCTAAGTGTACTGCTATGAATTGGACCAGAATTGAAACTGAAAGTAACTAGATATTTAGTTACAATAAAAAATGCTTGTTTCCACTCACCCTATAGTCCTTCACTTCCTACTAATCCTCCTAATTCCTATACATAGTAATGAAGTGTTTTATCTCTTCCTCCATCTTCCCCATACATTTCATCTCACAACAGTTCCGCAACATGCAATCCTTTGTGACCAAACACAGCCACCCCATGCCCTCTTCCGCTCACAGCCAACTAACATATTCCTCCTCACTGCCAGTGGTATTTCTCCAAATCCTGGTCGTCCTCACCACCTATCCAGTTACTTGTACCTCACATTCACGATATATCACAAATTTCTGAACCTTTTTTTCCTTATACCCATTCACCGAGCCCCCGCTTGCCCAGTCCCTCTAACAGGAGCTCTATGGAAAGCTCGCTCTGTTTGCAACAAACTTTTTTTTTTTTTTTTTTATACATGCATGATCTTTTGATTACTAACAAACTCTCCTTCCTCGGCATCCCCTAAACTTGGATTCTTCAGAATCACTCACTCTAACACAGCTGCAATTTCTTATGGTGGATTCCATCTTTCTTTCACCCCTCACCCACCCCAGCAACAAGCATGGTGAAGTTTTGGTTTTCTCCTGTCAGATAAATGCGCCTTCACCCCAATTCCACTGCCAGCCTTCATTACTCTCCCTTCTTTTGAGGTTCACTGTGTGCACATCTACTCCCCTGCCAACCTCCCACAGGCTGCCATTTAAAGCCCCCCTGACCCAGCCACCACTTTTTTTGACCACTTCACCACCTGGCTACTTAATTTCCTTTTCACTGACCTCCCCACAATCCTCATGGGTGACTTCAACTTCCCCTCTGACACTTCCCACTAAACTGATTCTAAGCTTCTATCTCTCACTTCCTTCTTCGGGCTTGCTCAATGGTCTTCCGCAGCAACTTGCAAACATGGCCACATACTGGACCTCGTCTTCACCCGCCTATGATTCGTATCTAACCACTCCAAGTCATCTCTCTCGGTCTGACCACAACCTACTCACATTCTTTTCCCTCTCCTTTCTAGGTGCACAATCCCTACTCCACAAACTTGCATACCCTTGCAGAAGTCTCAAACATCTCGATTTACACTTTCTTTCTGAATCCCTTCTCCCTCTTGCAGACATAAGTTCCTTATATACAGTAACACAGATGCTGCTGACACATAACACCACAACAGCTGCAGCTCTCTAATGGGTTGCCCCCTTACACATACCAAAGCTCACACAATCAACAGGCAACCCTGGCACACCAGCCTGACTAAAGACCTGAGGCAGGTTTCCAGGGTTGCGGAGTGCTGATGAAAAAAAATCCCATTCCAACAAGCACTTCATCACATTGAAACAGTCTCTCACTACTTTCAAGTCCACACTCACTGCAGCTAAACAAACATACTTCTCATCTCTCATATCCTCCCTGTCTCACAACCCTAAACAGCTATTCAATACTTTCAATTCTCTCCTCCATTCCCCAGTGCTGCCTCTATCTCATCTCAGCTGAAGACTTGGCCTAATTTTCCAAGCAGAAGACTGATCACATCAGAGAAAGCTTTGGCCTACATTGCCTACAGCACCTAACTATTCGGCCACCTCCTCTAAAACAGTGTTCATCCCAACCCTATTCCATTTCTTCAACTTATCACTAACAACTGGTGTCTTCCCCTCTTGCTTCAAACATGCCACGATTGAACGCATTCTCAGAAAGTCCTCCCTTGCCCCATCCTCTGTGTCACTTGTCCACTATGCCTCAAAACTACTGGAACAACATGTCCATCTTGTACTGTCCTTCCACCTCTCCTCCTGCTCCCTCTTTGACCTTTTACAATTTTAGCTTCTGACCGCAAAATTCCACTGAAACTGCCCTGACTAAAGTCACCAATGACCTACTAACCGCCAAATCAAAGCGACACTACTCTGTCCTCCTCCCCCCTCTGCCTTCGACATAGTGATCCATTCCCTCTTACTACAGACTCTGTCATCTCTTGACATCACAGACACCTGGCCCTAACAGACTGGACATTCAGCATGTCCTACTGACACACTTCCTCCTCATCTCGCCCCTATCTGTTGGTGTACCCCAAGATTCAGTTCTGGGACCCCTGCTCTTCTCCATCTACACCTTCGGCCTGGACAGCTCATGGTGTCCCTTGGCTTTGAGTATCCTCTCTATGCTGATGACACACAAATCTACCTCTCTGGATCCGATATCATCTTCTTACTAGCCAGAAACCCACAATGTCTGTTTGCTGTTTCATCCTTTTTCTCTGAAATTTTTTGCCCCCCGCCCTTCATAGGGCAACAAAGTTATTTGTTATCTAATATTGAGGCTATGCAGGGCTGGATATAATATCTGTATAGAATATAATCCCCCCCATAGAATATAATGCAGTCCCCCCCATATAGTATAATGCAGCCCCTCCATAGAATATATGGCAACCCCCTCATAGGATATAATCCAGCCCCTTATATAGTATAATGTAGCCCCTCCATAGAATACAATGTAGCCCTCCTCATATAGTATAGTGCAGCCCCCATAGACTATAATAAATTTAATACAGCACCCCTATAGAATATAATGTAGCCCCAAATAGAATATAATACAGCCCACCCACCTCCCCATAGAATATAATGTAGCCCCCCCATATTATATAACACAGCCTCCCCTGTTATGATTGAGTCACCGAGGAGGAAAGCAAGACCAAGCTAAACCAGAGAGGTTGGTAACTAAGCGGATTGCAGACCCCTGATCCTATCCACACAACTAGCAGTAGCCGTGGAGCATACCTACGATGATCGTAGACGCCTCGACACAGCCGGAAAACTAAATAAGCCTAAAGTAAGAAAGGGGAAATCAAACTGCCCCAGAGCAGACCCCAAAGGAATAGATAGCCCCCAAACATATATTGTCGGTGAGACAAGATGAAAACACAAACGCAGGTAGGAAAATAGACTGAGCAAACGATGGGGTCCACACTAACTTGACCGGACAGGAAAGACTCTGTCTGCAATCACGCAAAAAACCCTGCAAAAAATGCCCAACACGTCTGATAGAAAAACACTGAAGTCACTAGACTTCACCCACTATATCAGCACTCTGGCCTCTTTTTGCTCTGCTTTCAGAATATACCAATCTAATAAGGGACAAAAACAAACTGGCACATACAGTAACATAAGGATGGAAATTCAGCACAGCCCCAGCCGGAGCTGACTGAACACACAAAACTGAAATAGACAAAACCAGATCAAATGTGAACAATAGCAAAAGAACACTTAGTTTCCAGCTCAGTCCCTGCATGCTCAGCTAAGACCTCGGGAGGCAGGAGAAAATCACCAGCAGGGATAGAGGGAGTCGGCTGTCTTAAATCCAGTCATCCTCCTCATTATCAAGTGGCAGTAACCACCAGAGGGAGCCTGGAATGAGAACTCGCGACCCCTCTGTCAATATAACCAGCTCCACTACCTTCGCTAGTAACCAGAGGTAGGCCAGAAAGCGAATTCACAACACTCCCCCCTATAGAATATAATGTAAAATGTACCTCCCATGGTATATAACAGAGCCACATAGTATATAGCCCAGAACCACATGATATATAGCCCAGACCACCATGGTATAATACAGCCCCGCATGGTATATAGCCCCCCCAGAATGGTATAATACAGCCCAGCATGGCATATAGCCCCCCCAGCATGGTATAATACAGCCTAGCATGGTATATAGCCCCCCAGCATGGTATAATACAGCCCAGCATGGTATAATACAGCCCAACATGGTATAATACAGCCCAGCATGGTATAATACAGCCCAGCATGGTATAATACAGCCCAGCATGTTATATAGCCCCCCCAGCTTGGTGTAATACAGCCCCCCCAGCTTGGTGTAATACAGCCCCCCCAGCATGGTGTAATACAGCCCCCCCAGCATGGTGTAATACAGCTCCCCCAGGCTTGGTATAATACAGCCCCCCCCCAGCATGGTATATAGCCCCCCCCAGCATGGTATAATACAGCCCAGCATGGTATAATACAGCCCAGCATGGTATAATACAGCCCGGCATGGTATATAGCCCCCCAGCATGGTATAATACAGCCCAGCATGGTATATAGCCCCCCCAGCATGGTATAATACAGCCCAGCATGGTATAGAGCCCCCCCAGCATGGTATATAGTCCCCCTCCAGCATGGCCCCACAGTCCAGCATGGTATACAGCCCCCCCAGCATGGCCCCACAGTCCAGCATGGTATATAGCCCCCCAGCATGGTATGATACAGCCCAGCATGGTATATAGCCACCCCAGCATGGTATGATACAGCCCAACATGGTATATAGCCCCCCAGTATGGTATAATACAGTCCAGCATGGTATATAGCACCCCCCAGTATGGTATAATACAGCCCAGCATGGTACATAGCCTCCACAGCCCAACATGGTATATAGCACCCCGCAGTATGGTATAATACAGCCCAGCATGGTATATAGCACCCCCCAGAATGGTATAATACAGCCCAGCATGGTATATGGCCCCCCCAGCATGGTATAATACAGCCCAGCATGGTATATAGCCCCCCAGCATGGTATGATACAGCCCAGCATGGTATGATACAGCCCAGCATGGTATGATACAGCCCAGCATGGTATAATACAGCCCAGCATGGTATAATACAGCCCAGCATGGTATATAGCCCCCCCTGCATGGTATAATACAGCCCAGCATGGTATATAGCCCCCCCCAGCATGGTATAATACAGCCCAGCATGGTATATAGCCCCCCCCAGCATGGTATAATACAGCCCAACATGGTATATAGCCCCCCCAGCATGGTATAATACAGCCCAGCATGGTATATAGCTCCCCCAGCATGGCCCCACAGTCCAGTACTCACACTGATTTAAAAAAAAAAAAAAAAAACACACTCCTCACCTTCTCCTGCCTGTGTTGCTCCTGTCTCCTCTCCTGCACTGCCTGGTACACAGTGAGAGCGCGATGATGTCATCGCGCACCCGCTGTGTTAGAGGCAGAGCGGGGAATGACGGGAGAGGGAACGTCAGCTGACGCTCTCTCCTCCTCCATCATTGCCTCCTTCAATGCGGGGGGAGGGGGTGGAGTCGGTGCTGGGGGCAGGCGAGCCCCCCTGCCTCACAGGGGCCCCATAGTGGCTGCGTGATGTGCCGCTGGCTGGGGGCCCCTGGGGGAGTGGGGGCCCTAGGCAGCTGCCTGCCCCTAACGCTGGCCCTGCTCAGGAGGAGTCAGACCCGCTCCCGCAGCGCTGCTCTCCTCTTTGCTCTACACATGGCTAATTTGAATTTTGAAATAATTAGCCATGCGGTGCTGGAGGGGAGGGGCCCCCCTCTCCCCCGGGGCCCCCGTTCAATGCACGGGCAGTAGGTCCTCCCCTGCTCCAACATACCTATTCTATGGCTGCACACTGCCTCAGAATAATTCTTGACTCTGACCTCTCCTTTAAACCACACATCCAAGCCCATTCCACTACCTTCCAACTCAAAAATATTTCCCGTATCCGCGTATTCCTTAATCAAGACTCTGTAAAAGCACTAGTTCATGCCCTCATCATCTCCCACCTTGATTACTGCAACCTCCTGCTCTGTAGCCTCCCTTCTAACACTTTTGCACCCCTCCAATCTTTCCTAAACTCTGCTCCCTGACTAATCCACCTGTCCCCCTGCTATACCCTTCATTGGCTCCCCATTGCCCAGAGACTCAAGATTATAATAAAGTACATGTGTGTAATATAATATTTTTAGTGGAAAATGATAATATCCCTTCTACTGAATGTGGAAAATGTAAAACCTGTCATAGGGCTCACATCTTCCATGTGCCATTTATTTTGATGTCCTCTTAAGTGACATAGCGTGTGTGACCCTTTAAAGGACTGGGGGCCACTGCTACCTCTCTCCTCCTAATGTGATGCCATTGGTGCATTATGCATTTGTGGGGTTTTACCCTTCTTAAGACACCCCAATCTTACTAACTAGGAAATAAGGACACCACATAGGATGGAAAAGGGTTAAACCAATGCCAGAGCCCTCCTGTAAGGGGGGTGGCTACAGGTCACATCACAGATTTCCAACAAAGGCCTCTATAGAACAGCTTGTTGTAGCTTCAAAACCACAAGTAATGGCACTGTTAAGAACACGACAGTAGTGTCATTGTATGTGGATACATTTCGTACCAGCTTATCTTAGGTCTGTTTCTATTGCAGGGCAGCGATCTTGTTGGAGACTTTTATTTTGGTGAATAAGCTGAATGCACGAGGTAAGGGATTTTGTAATATTGTTTTGGATACGGTGCTGTGTAAGTTATTTTGTGTGAAAATAGTCTTTTTTTTGGTGGGATTACATGAAAAACATACTACTTCTAACACAATTTTTTCTTCATGTTTTAAAGAATGTTATCTGATTTATTAACTTTTACTATGACTTTTCTGCGTATAAGTGGTGTAGGAAGCAAATAGTAATGTACGTGTGTGTGTATTATAGCTGAGCAAAATGATTCGGAGAACCCTTGTTCTGCAGCCATGTTGGACGCCGTGGCATCCAACAACTTTTCACAGCCTACCAGCATTTTGAGTGCCCCAACTGATTAGTAGACCTCTGCAGTGTCATGATATGACGAGTAGCAGGAAGTTCTTGGGGCTCTGATCCGCTGCTACTAAATTCCACACGGCAACTGGATCATAATCTTGCAAATCATTTTTGTGTGCGTTTGTGCCATTGTTAGTTTCTTGTCTGTAATTTTATATTTGTATTTTGCGTGTAAGGCCTCTTTCACACTTCAGTTGTTTGACGTCAGTTGCAAACCATCAAAGTGCAAAAACGGATCCATTTCCGCTACGCAACAAACGGATGCACCGGATCCGTTTGTTGGACGGATCCGCTGTAGCCGCTAAGTGCTTGAAATTTAAAGCGAGAGAGAAGTTTTTTTTGTCTGTTCCAGAACGGCTTTTAGGGTTAAAATGCATGACAGGAAAGATCTTCCAGGCATGCGCAGTTTAAAACCGCGGATCCGATGCTGAAAAAGTTTCCTTGTCCGTCTACTCAAGACGGCGGACGCTAAAATTCAAACAGATCCGTCAAAAAACGGATGCAATGGACGACCATCCGTCACAATCCGCCGCTAATGTAAGTCTATGAGACAAAAAAAGGATTCCGCAAAAAAGACGGATCCGTTTTTTTAAAAAAAATAGCGGATTTTGACTGACCTCAAAAGACTGAAGTGTGAAAGAGGCCTAACGCCTTCTTCTTGGAAACCACAACTTGGTGCTGGATCCATCCTAGAAGACGGCTACATTCCGTTGTTTTGTCACAAATGATACTTTGTTCACACTTGAAGCTGTAAACCTAGTCTTTTATTATAGCACTGAGTATCTAAAATACATATCTGTATAGAAGGCTGCTCTGTAGTTATATCCAGGGGTGCAGGTAGTCCTAGCACACTCAACAGCAAAACCACTACATGTTAAGCACTAACTGGAGGGCAGCCAATCTTCAAAGTGGCAATTGAGAACCCATTATAACATAGACTGAGCTACGTGATTAACCACTGTATGCAGGTTTCTGGGATACACATCCCTCTGCATTGTATGTGTATAGTGCACTGCTGTACTATTTAATTCCCTTGGCCTTACTGCTGAATATTTGGCTGCAATTGTACCCATCAATCCAGTCACCACACCACCCAATGCTCAGAAATTAGACTTGCCAATGAAGGACACTTTTTTGGAGATTTATCAAGGACTACACTGGGTACAAGCTGGCACTGTCTCTTCTGTTTAGTATCTTGTGCTGCACTACCGAGGACGTGCACCATGTTGGAGAATACAGCATAGTTCTGCTGATTGTCATTCCTTTCAGCCGTCCAGCAGCTTTTATAAAGGCAATATAACATAGCCTTATAAATGTGACCTTCTCAAGTGCACAGTCAGCTCAATGGGTTATTAATTCCATTCTTTGTAATTGGTTCCAACTATTTAACGTTTTTGTAATTCGTATGGTCCAAATTATTTTAATAGCGGAAAAGTAATTTTGGCTACTTTTGCATATACAAGTTGCACAATCTAAGTTACAGCTGTTTTTGCCAATTGGTGAATCATTTTAGTTCCTCCTGTTGGGATCGAGGGTTTATTAAGAAAATAGGGTGGGCTTTTTTTTCTATACAGCAATAAGTGAGGTTAAAATATAACTTTTAATATACAGTATGTAACGTAAAAGCTCCCAAATAGTTGTCACCAAATAGTGGTTTAAAAAGATGGCGATTCAATCTGTAATCCCCGAAGGAAAATTGGTACCACCCAAACGCATCATACAGGATATAAAACGTTGCTAATCTATCAAGTCAGGCAACAGTTTGTATAAAGGATACAGCATAGATTAACAATTAGCACACAATGCCATAGCCAATTGCATACATATATTTTTCTGACTAAACCTAAAAAGGTTTATAGCTACAAGGTACAAATAGATGAGATATAAAAACAGGAACAAACTCACCGGTTTATGCAGACGGCCAGGAGTCTCCAGGGATACTCTGTATACATACAGGGAGGTAGCGATGGGAGGACAATACCCTGTCATATGCCTCAAAAACTAACCATCATCTGATCCCCAGACTCCTGCCCTAACCAGGGCAGTCCACAGCTCACCCTATATTGCACATGCCCTGCACTTTCCCAACGCGTTTCATCCAAGTAAATCTTCAGGGGACTAACTTGTTAAAAAGTGCCATAGTGCTAAAGCTCAAGAGACATAGATCCTCCTACTCTCAATGCTGTCTTCTGTCTGCAGAGAGTGGAGGAAAGAGGGCATATTTATATGGTAAGATATCAAACCATCCACACCTGATGCCACAATCAATCAATCAATGTGTATACTCACTCCCCATATCTGGCATACCAATCGTCCATCATTAGGCGGTTCAGCTTCTGTGGAACGCACGCCGAAAACGGCGCTTACTCCGCCCACACTAGCGTCACGGGTACAGAGCAAATCAGGAGAAAGAAAAATGCCCCACTTTCGGTGGAACCACCAAGATGGAAGAGTGCCCCGCTTCCGGTGACGTTTTTTTTAGGGGCGCTCCGCCCACAATGAAAATGCCACACTTCCAGTCAGTGGACGTGTTACAATAATGCCCCACTTCCGATGATGTTTTGTTTGCAGCACCGCCCCTTGTTCCTGTCAGCGAACCGAGCGCTGACCAGCGCAGCCACAACAAAGGAGGGGCATGTACTCCCATCAGTGACGCCACTACCGGAGCCAGAAAAATTAACCCCTTTCCAAACAACGTCCGTCCAGCAGAATATCCGCTGAAAATAACAATTATGAAAACAATCACCTGTATAGTGAATTGTATCATGGGCAGGAGACAATGGTCTGCCTAGTATCAAATAACAAGGAGGAGAAGTAGTAGGGAGTAAAGTGTGCACATGACAAGTCATTGAAGATAAATGCCAACAGGAAATGCATATATCAATGTATACATATGTATATACATATACAAATCCTGATAATAGGTGACGAAATAGTGATTCAGGCTTAATTACATTCCGAAATATGGGTCAATAAAAAGGAAAAAGGAGGGATTCAAATAAAACAGCTATAATTGATTTGTTCATTGAGGCCCTAAAAAAAGTCACCGGAAGCAGGGCACTCTTCCATCTTGATGGTTCCACCGGAAGTGGGGCATTTTTCTTTCTCCTGATTTGCTCTGTACCCGTGACGCTAGTGTGGGCGGAGTAAGCGCCGTTTTCGGCGTGCGTTCCACAGAAGCTGAACCGCCTAATGATGGACGATTGGTATGCCAGATATGGAAAGTGAGTATACACATTGATTGATTGTGGCATCAGGTGTGGATGGTTTGATATTATCTTACCATATAAATATGCCCTCTTTCCTCCACTCTCTGCAGACAGCAGACAGCATTGAGAGTAGGAGGATCTATGTCTCTTGAGCTTTAGCACTATGGCACTTTTTAACAAGTTAGTCCCCTGAAGATTTACTTGGATGAAACGCGTTGGGAAAGTGCAGGGCATGTGCAATATAGGGTGAGCTGTGGACTGCCCTGGTTAGGGCAGGAGTCTGGGGATCAGATGATGGTTATTTTTTGAGGGATATGACAGGGTATTGTCCTCCCATCGCTACCTCCCTGTATGTATACAGAGTATCCCTGGAGACTCCTGGCCGTCTGCATAAACCGGTGAGATTGTTCCTGTTTTTATATCTCATCTATTTGTACCTTGTGGCTATAAATCTTTTTTGGTTTAGTCAGAAAAAATATATGTATGCAATTGGCTATGGCATTGTGTGCTAATTGTTAATCTATGCTGTATCCTTTATACAAACTGTTGCCTGACTTGATATATTAGCAACGTTTTATATCCTGTATGATGCGTTTCGGTGGTTCCAATTTTCCTTCAGGGATTACCCATTGAATCGCCATCTTTTTAAACCACTATTTCGTGACAACTATTTGGGAGCTTTTAAGTTACATATACTGTATTAAAAGTTATATTTTAACCTCACTTATTGCTGTATAGATATATTTTGGGGTGAGTGATAATTGTCATTTTTTGACAAAAATTGGCATTTGTTTGCTGTATTTGTTGGGCTTTTTTTCCCAGAATTTGGCATAAATTTGAGCCTACGTTCTCTAATTGGACAAAGCCCAAGACAAATGGGGTGTGCTTTTTGTTTTATGTACTTAATTTTTTTTGGAATAAAACCCACATTGTTTAAATACTAATACTGGAAGTTAAAAAAAAACATTTTAATGTTATTTTGCTGAAATTCAATAATTTTCTTATCAACAATTAAATGCTAGTTCATTGAGGCAGTGAAAAGGGGAATGTATAAAGTAAGAAAAGAGATCACTACTACTCAGTTAACATCACGTTAAGGATATGAATGAAGTACGGTACATTTCTTTTATATTCCAAAGAAAGAAAAAATCTCTACATTATAGAGGACTTGTCACTTAGAGAACTTATTTTTCCTCCTATTTTATTTTTTCTTCCTCTCAAAGTATTTAAAGGGAACACGTGACCAAATTTTTCCCATATAAAGTAGGGCCAGCAATGTAAACCCAATGTAACAGCATTTCAGAATTCCGTATACGTGTCCCCAATGTGCTCGCCATAAACCAAAAAAGGTGTTTTTTACACTCTCCTATGGGCCGGCCCCGTCCATTAGGCATCACTGTTCTTGATCTGGCGCCTCCTCTCTTCTTGCTTCATGTGGATGACGCATCCTACGTCATCCACACAGTGTCCTCGGCATTGCACTCCTGCGCAGGTGCTCTTTGCCTTGTTGAGGGCAGAGCAAAATATTGTGCTCATGCACTGGTGCTCTTTGGCCTTTACCCACGTATGCATGTTATAGTACTTTGCTCTGCCCTCGGCCGGGCAGAGAGAAGTCCACCTGCTCAAGAGCGTTATGCAGAGTACACTGTGTGGATGACGTAGGACACGTCACCCACATGAAGCAAGAAGATAGGAGGCACCAGATCAAACCAGCAACGCCCATGAGACTGGACCGCCCCACCCCGTAGGGTAGTATAATAAATGCCGTTTGTTTTGTGGAGAGCGCATTGGGGACATATAGAATACTGTCACATAGGGCTACTTTATATGGGAAAAACCTGGTAGGTCCTCTTAAGATTTTTGATTATTTTTCATGCAGCATCCCCCCACTCCTGCCTCCTCCAGCAGCGACCCTGGGACCGTGCTTCACTGCAGTCACCACCCCCCGGTAAGCAATAAGACGCATGGATTATAAGAAGCACCGCCATTTTATTTTTTTTTTTAAATCCTATTTTTCTCAAAATTTGGGGTGCGTCTTATAATCCGAAAAATTCGGTATGTAACTTTTCAAAGCTTTTTACACCAGAATACTAGCATAATAAACTTTGATGAATCAGGCCCTTTATTTTTATGGGCATGGCTTTCAGGATTCCCCGGGGAGGTGTCTTTAGGCTTCTCCATATAATTATTCTGGGGTCCATGCCCTGTTTGATAAGACAATAAAAATTGGCACTCAATGAAAAGGCCCATTTCTCTGGTACCGTATGGTAGATATTATTAAAAAAAAAAAAAACCAGGACAACAGCTGCCGACTTCTGACCAGGTTGCAGGTCCTCTTTGAATGCATGTATGTATAAAATATACATATAAAAAAAATTTCAATATTAAATGAAACATATCCTGAAAGAGAAAACACTTTCCACAGACATTGAACCCCCCCCCCAAAAAAAAAATATGAATACATAAGATATTTTTGCATACCAAACCTATGTTTTTTGCCATAGCTCATAATCCTAATGGTGTGAATGGAGCCTAAGTGTTGTGATAATGAGTTCATCCAGCAGGTGGCAACATTTCTACTGTAATTAGAAGTCTAGCGTATACAGCGTGCTGATCTGGCTGCACAGCTTCCCAATGTCTTCTAGGACATGTCATTTGCGCCTCTGCCTTATATCAAGAGGCTGTTTTTGTGGCCATTGTTTATAAGCTGCAGTAGCATGGCATCTGGGGGAAATGGCACACGAAGCCAATAGAAACATGTTATTGATGCTGTTACACCATATAACAGATGTATATGCTTGAAATTACTGGATTAAGGGGATTCCTGGTAAGAGTAAGATTATATTTTACCAAGATGTGACATTTGCAGCTTAACTCACTACAATGCAATCTTTACTTTGATTTGGGTCTCTTTAAACAACATCAGGTCCAATAGTTTTTCTTTAGGGTTTAGAAGGAATTAAAATTCTGCATTTTCTGAAAAGAATGAAATAGCAACATTATGTACATATATAGATATTAACATTCTTAAAGCTGATGTAACTAAATTCAGCCTATTTAGGCTAGTTTCACATTAGTGTTTACGGCCGCAGTGTCGGGCTGCGCACGGCCGCCGCTAAGCCTTGCCCAATGCCGTGCCTCCACTGGTAGCTCCGCCTACGGACTCATGACGCTGCATGCGTCCTGCGTCCGCTATCTTTAGCACTGGGGACGCAGGCCATGCGCAGTATGCATTTGGCGGCGCATGCGTCCATTTGAGGCTGCGCTGAGCGCACCAAATTGCAACCTGTTGAGTTTGGCGCTGGTCGGCGCAGCGTCAAAAGGACTCATGCGCCGCCAAACGCGTACTGCACATGGCCTGCGTCCCCAGTGCTAAAGATAGGGGATGCATGCAGCGTCATGCGTCCGTAGGCGGAGCTACCGGCGGAGGCGGGGCTTAGAGGCGGCCGTGCGCAGCCCGACGCTGCGGCCGTAAACGCTAATGTGAAACTAGCCTTAGTGATGTGACAAATACATGTTTTTGTTTCTGTAATCATCTGCTGTGAATATACCCCTGGACTCTTTCTTTGGGAAAAACCATACTGCATTTGTATGTGTGCATGCTTTGGTGGCTTACATTTAATTTAGTTTTTGAGGTTACCTTGGAAAATCTGTCACTGCGATGCCAATATTAAAGTAATAATAATTCACTAATTATGCAAATGTCACAATCGCCAAATGCTTGTTGACAACATTTGTGTGTTTGGGAATCCTTTCCATTTATCTATTTGGGGTTGTTTCTTGCAGCATGTGCGTAGTGTTCTAAATACATGAAATAATCCCAGAATAAACTGCCATACAGTATGTGAATATTCCCTAAGGTTATGTGCACAGAGTTGTTCTGAGGTCATTTAAAATGACGAGTTTTCTAGTGGAAACTGTTTCAGGAAATCCTTCTTTTTTGTGAAGTTTTTGAAGAGGGTTTTTTTTATTTTTGCAGACTTTTGATTGAATTGTTCCTGCTTTTGGAGTGGATTTCATCATAGAGGTGATATGTCATTTCTTTACTCCTACCAGGCATTTTTCAAAACATGAAGTGGGAAATAAGATGCTCAAAACACTGAACATAGGACAGAGTGATATTACAATAAAAATTATTGAAAGGAAAAAAATGAGACTAGTGCACATAGGGTGATGAAGTATAGGGTAGAGGAGGTAAGGGGGACGCTCGCCTGACCAGGTTGTGCATGTCACAACCCCATTAAATGCTGTAGCTGAGCCAGGTATGACAGGGTTAAATCCTAGGGAACAAAACAAAAAGAAAAAATGAAATCTGAGCACTTATGAGGAGGGGAAGAAAAGCACACAAAACACTTACACTATATGGATATCTTGAATGTGGA
Organism: Dendrobates tinctorius; assembly: GCF_039654945.1. Taxonomy (NCBI): domain Eukaryota; kingdom Metazoa; phylum Chordata; class Amphibia; order Anura; family Dendrobatidae; genus Dendrobates; species Dendrobates tinctorius. The sequence goes on from NW_027361749.1 coordinate 12,029,863, forward strand.
CAACTGTTAATGCTCAGTCGGCCTCATCCTACCGTGTCTGGACATACAAATCTTGTGCCATGTTGTAAGACAGATGGAAAAAAGCAAAAAAAAAAAAAAAAAGGAACGGCAGCTGAAGAGAAGAGCAGTTTTTAAGCACTGTGGTTCTTGATAAGATGCACCTGACTGAATGAGAGCCAAGGCCTGTGTTCACTAGGTGTGTCTGTTTTCTTGATGTTGAACAGAGTCGAGTGTGCTGCTTGTGAGTGTCCAGTCAAAATGTGAGCTGTAGCCAGAGTAGCTCTCTGAATGGACACTGCAAAGGTCAGCTAGGAAAGCTGAGTTGTCTGTGTGTTGGAGCTGCAGAGTAACATGTGGAAGCTGCAGTATGCTCAGTGTGAACTATGCATGGAGTTTAACACTTCTGGTCGGCACTGGAAGCTCAGCCTGCAGTTGATACTGAGACTGGTAGGACTGTAACCTCTTGTAAAGGTTGCTTTGGGACATAGGACTCTAATCTGTTCTGGTGAGCCTGCACTGACCTACAGTATGTGCCTCCTGAATGAAGTGTTTATTGGCTGTTTTCCCTTTCTACTCAGAAGAGGCTGTCTTGGTTATGAATCCCTTGGAGTTTTATGAAGTCAATAAAATTGCACATATTTGGACCAAATGGCGTTGCCGGTGTAAACGCTAGCTACTGGGTGGTTCAGTGAAGGGTAGAGGAAGTTTGGGGGCGTAGTATACAAATCCTGCAGTCTCGCCTGTGGATAGAAGGAAATCTTTATCTGCAAATATATTGAGGAAGAAAAGAAGATGGACATTTTTGGTTGATCACACTGCTTCTTCTGTTGGAAAAGTAGTTGTTACAGTCTTTGGCAGTATTGTAGTTTAATTACGTGTTTCATGTTCGTGCTGAAATTTTTTACTTTTTTTTATTGAATACTAAAAATTAAATATCTTAAATACTGAAAATATAAAAGGTGTGTAGTCTATTTTTGTTCGGTACGAACTTGAAATGCGTAATAAAGCTACTCTTTAATACGACCACAGCATGGAACAGCTACCTTTACAACAGCAGCAGGTGCATAGAGCTGCTATTGTCACCACCAGATTTGACATGGCATTACCTATGCCACACACTTATCACCTATAAGGCTGTGTCACCTTGTATGCTGCTTATTCCATAGTATGTTTAATTCTAGTCAATAATACTCTACATCGTGCATCTGTTATAGAATTATGGCATATATGTGACGGATTAGTTCTAAACACTGTAGTGTTGTGGTCTGGGATGTTATGGCTGTTTGTACTTTTAAAGTGTTTTCAAATGTCTTGTTAATAAATTACTATTTTACTTAGGTCATCCTTGTCTTTGCATACTTTTCTTTTTCTATATACTTGATTCCCTTTTGGTATGTGACAGGTAAATCCCAAGTGTATTTATGGTGGTGCCCTCTTCCACCTTGTATCTGTCCTTTATCCAACAGCAGCACGGTCAACTAGAATGTCCATCTCCTTTCACTCCACAATAAAAGTGAGAGCTTCTCCCAACCACCCATCCTCGCCTGCTCTAAAATAATCCTCAAAAAAACTTCTACATGCTCATACCCTTAGTCCTGTTTTATAGCTAAACTTTGAGATTTCCACTGCATTGTCCGCATCACTGGACACAAGCTTGATCTTGAGTTTGGTCTTCCTGATCGGTTACAGTTTTATATGGAATCCCATGAAACCCATGGGCAAGAAGAGTTTGTATTTAGCTTTATTATTTTATTCTCCCAACCCAGAGACCTACAAAAGGGCTCCATGAGAAAACTGAGAAGGATTAAACCCCAAAAATAGAATTTTTGGTGAAGTATTAAATTGCAACTAAAAGTAGAATATATTCCATATAATTAGTCAAACATTTTGATTACCCATAACCCGGCACGTGAAGGCTCCGGGAAGCTTGGCATTGTTGGCCACTGCCAGGGGCGCCATTAATCCAACTTGCCTCTTATTGGGTTAGCTTACACAGTACTGCCTGACTTGGTGGCTAGAACAAGACATATAACACTAACATGGTTTTATGGAATCATAATCTGATTAGTCTATGAAACTGGGCTCTTAAAATCTTCATTTTCTTCTACAGTTAACAACTTTTCTCCTCTCCATCCACCTCCAGTGTGAGATTTCTCAGTTTTTCGTCTATAGATAGTTTCTAAAATAGTGCATGGTCCCTCTGGGAAGAAGGCGGAACCAGATGGCATGGCTGGAGTAGAATGATTATACTAACCATCAGTGGCGTATCCAGGGGGGGGCAGCCGGGGCAGTTGCCCCGGGCGCAGGCAGCAGGGGGGCGCAGTCGGGCCGCCTAATGCAGCGGTCGGCAATGTCTCTCCCCCGGCGGCTGCGTTCTGCCGCCCCCCCGGCCTGAGAGTCGGCGGTTCTCTGTGTCGGCTGTCAGGCTGACAGCCGACGCAGAGAAGGACGCCACGCCGACTCCCAGGCAGCAATTGTACTGGCGTCTATACAGACGCCAGTACAGCTCTGACCGCCGGGTCAGAGCGACGTCAGCAGAGTGATCAGGTCATGTGATCACGCTGCTGACGTCACTCCCCGGCGCCCAGAGAAAATCCTGGTGGTAAGTGTGCTCCACTGTGGAGCTGAAGAACCACCGAAGATGGGAGATGGGGGGGGGGGGGTGTTCATGAGTGGAGATGGGGGGATTTGTAGAGGGGATGGGTGTTAATGTGTGGGGGCGTTAATGAGTGGGAATAAGGGTTAATGTGTGGGGGGTTAATGAGTGGGAATAAGGGTTAATGTGGGGGGTTAATTGATGGGGGTTAATGTGTGGGGGCATCAATGAGTGGTGATGGGGGTTAATGAGTGGGGATGGGGTTAATGTGTGGGGGGTTTTGGAGTGGGGATGGGGGGGATTTAATGTGTGGGGGGATTTAGAGTGGTGATGGGGGTTAATGAGTGCGGATTGGGTTAATGTGTGGGGGGATTTGGAGTGGGGATGGGGGGGATTTAATGTGTGGGGAGATTTGAGGACACAAAATGAAGAGTATGTATGAGGAAACAGTATGGGGGATTGGTGCTGACACAGTATGATGGGTGCAGACAGTATGGGGAGCGAACGGGTTAATGTAAGTGGACACAGTATGGGGAGTGAGGGTGATGGGATGTATGTGGACACAGTATGGGGAGTCGGGGATATGTGTGAGCAGACAGTATAGACAGTGAGGGGGTAAATATATGAGGAGACAGTATGGTGAACAGGTGGGATGTTAGGAGACAGTATGAGGAAGGAGGGGAATAGTGAGAGGCGACAGTATATTGCAGACATTTTTATTCAGGAGCATTATAATGACACTTCTATCTTTAAGGGCGTCGTGTGGGGATTTGCTGCAGAAGACCGGAGAAGATGGAAGTCTACAGAGACGGCTGTGGATGAGAAAACTCATCATGGGGTCTGGACAAGAAGAAGAAAAGGAGAACGACTGCAGAGACGACGTCATCTATAAGGTACCTGGGTGTAAATGTTATTTGTGACACTGACTTATTCTCATAGTTTTATTTATATTAGGAACATTACAGGGGTTGTCCAGGTCGGTGATCAGACTGCAGACATTCTATGTGACTGCAGACTTCTGAATTCTCACAGTGCTCACTGAACGCTGTCAGGATTCTCTCGTGCCGGTAATTTACATACATACGGTCACATGCTGACTAGACGTGTGTGGCCTCACTCAATGAAAATGAACAGAGCGAGGCCGGGCACGTTTAGTCGGAGTGTGGCCAGAAGTATACAAATCACATACTTGTGCTGACATGATTGTACATCGGCAAGGGAGAATCCTAAAAGTGTGCAGTGCATTCGTTGTGAGAATTCAGAAGCTGCAATGTCAGGATTCAGCTCTGCAGGTTCCAGTGTCATCACATGGACACTTCACTCATATGCGATTTTCATACTTGGTCATGTGACAGCGAGCCTCTCTTCCTGCTTCTCTCAGTTTTTTACTGAACATTGAGAGCATTAGGGAGAGCAGCTCGTGGGTACATGGCTAAGTGTGCAAGTCGCATATGTACTTGGCTGGGGGGGGCGCTGAACCGAATTCTTGCCCCGGGTGCCAGAAAGCCTAGATACGCCTCTGCTAACCATATACACTGAGAACCATGGAGGACATGCACCATCATTGATTCACTGGTTTTATTAGTTGCTAGGTAACTGCTCTGGCTTCTGTCATAATCTGGTTTGTGAAGTTATTATGTGTGATTGTGCTTTTTGTCTGAATGTTGAATTTTTTTTATTTCTTACTATAACTTCAAATTATACTGAAAATTGTAGCAAATAGGTTTACAGTACAATGTATGCAGAGGCCCGTACACAGTGCTGATGCATGTAATAGTTAATTTTTGCTTCTATGTAAAAATGGAAGAAGCTCCACATTCTCACATTTTCATCAGATTCCCCTTTGTATATATGGATATGGGGTCTGTGACTGCACGGAGAGGATTGGTTGCATGTAACTGTGCCGCCAACTGCTTCCTATAAGCAGGCACTTCATGTCAGAGCTGTGGTCCAGAAGGTACAGTGATTACAGTAGTCTTTCCATTTCGTATAGTGGCTTGTGTTTTTCCTTTTACACATGCCCCACATTTACGGTAAATATGCTCTTGGCGTCCCTGTTGGCATGCTCATACTTGCTGGATACACTGCAGATTTTCCAAGTAGACAGTGCACAACTTATTACCATCAAAGTGAATGTGATTTTACCAACTTTTATTCGCACACAGAATGTCAAGTTGATTTTCACTTGATATTCAGCCCATGGAGGGAAAACAAATCCATTGGAAAATCACAGACAAATTTGTTGAAATTCATGCAGATTTTGCTGCTGATTTGTTGCTTTTTCTTCCATGTACAAGTCCTTCTGTATAATGTTTTTTGACTGCACAACTTTTTGTGGCAATGGAATGATTTCCAGTTAGTATATTTAGCGTTCAGTCTAAAGTTTTACAACATGAAAGCTTTTCTTTCAATTAAAGGAAATCTGACTTCTTTCATGCTGCACCAGTTTTCTGGACTGCACTACCAAGGACGGTCCAATTAATACTTAGCCAAAACTCACTTCACTAACCAATTAATACTTAGCCACCACTCACTTCACTAACCAAACTCTTCCTTGTTCCCCCTTTATAGATTACCTATAGAATCTGGTTCCTCCTATTCATCTGTCTCCGCATCCTCCATGCACCCAATAGCACATGGCAACTGCACTTAGATTGGTACTGGTCAGTGACCGGATCATGCGGCGTATTTTAAATGCTCTATTTATTATAATATAATGATGTCTGGATCACACATGACAAACACTTTCTACCTGTTGAGTCCCCCCTATTTCCTTGTAGAGTGTAATTAGAGATGAGCAAATATCTTCGACTCCCTCCTCATTCAGCAAGCTATAGCGCTTACCGAACAAGCTGCCGCGGGAACCCGGATACGTAGATCGCTCCTGCTGATCTGCTGTCCGGCGCCACAGCTGTATGTGTCGTGGCTGTGTGACAGTTACAACACGTGCATGGAGAGCCTGTTTGTTGGGTTCTCCATGCATGTGCTGTGACTGTCACACTGCTGCGAAACATGCAGCTGCAGCGCTGATCAGCAAGAGCACTCCAGGTATCCGGGTTCCCGCGGCATCTTGTTTGGTAAGAGCTTCAGCTTGCTGAATAAGGAGGGAGCCGAAGATATTTGCTCATCTCTAATTGTAAGCTTGCGAGCAGGACCCTCACTGCTCCTGTAGCTGGTGTACTGTGTGTTACTTTGTAATGTGTTTGTACATGCCCCCGCTTAATTGTAAAGTGCTGCGGAATATGTTGGCGCTATATAAAAACAATTATTACTGTTAGTCTGCAAGATTCACCCCTCTCCAAAGTATTTATATGTGCATGTAGCTTTTTCAAAGACAAGTTCAGTAATACATTTTACATGGCCAGTCCCTTCCTCCGTTAATAAGTAATCGATATGCAAATCTAGTCCCTGCTTGACTGAAAGCCTCTATACTGTGTGACTTCAGGTAAATCAGAAATTAACATGAAGCATACCCCTCAAATGATCAAAAATAAGTCTAAGCTTATAGAAATAATAATAATTGGTAATGATATAACCAAATATGCCAGCACAAAATCAAAAGGGTGGGGTGACTTGGTAATGAGCCCACAATAGATTCAATATTTGACAGAAAAAGGTTTTTATCAAGTAAATAAGTCACAATAAAAACTTGAGTTTTCAGTAGAAAGTGTCGTAACCGGTTGGCGATTACAATAAGGCCATGGAGGGAATAACAACGTATCCAAAGAGAAAAACATGCAAAGTACAAAATAATAGCAAAGGTATTGTGCTGTAATAAAGGTAGATATAAGGATAAACCTCAATGTAAAAGCTTACCCGCAATAGTCTTCTCCTGCTGGAGTGACACCAGAAGCCGTAAGTCGAGCAGAAGGAGGTGGCACTCGGCAGGGAATAGAGCTGGAGTGACAGAGGCTTCAGACCTACACCCTCATTTGCAAATAAATGCAAATGCTGATTTCTCCGGAACAGAGGAATGTACTAGGCGTATAATGGTATTGCTGAACTTGTCCTTGAAAAAGCTACATGCACATATACGGTAATTAGTTTGGGGTATGAAATACCGCTGACAGATTCTCTTTAATGTTTTGGCTTTGTATGATTTTTTAATTTTTTTTTTTATTTTTATACTAAAGCTGGAAAAAGTGTTTGTTACGTACTGTAGAATAAATGTAATCTTTATGGTTTCTTAAATACACCTCTTAGATGTTCATGTGAAAGGTTTACAAATTAGAGTGGACCACCAAAGTTAAGTTATCCTAGTTTGATTTATTTGTTTTAGGAATGACTTGTTTTAAGCTTGATCTTAAGCTAAATCAAAGCTGGCTATGCCCACGTTATCCCCTTGCTTTAGCAAACCAACGCTTCTGGTTTACTGGGAGCTTTCAAGTAAAGTTCATCTGGTTTTGTTTCTAGTTGGTTTACAGCAAACGTTTTATGTAGAGATTACAAAGTTTAAAAATGTAATTGTTCTGCAAATAACATTTTTCCATTCTTCCAAAGTGTGTTTATTTCCTTTTTTTTTTTTTTAAATCGACCTAATAAACATCCTTTTTACTGGGCACACTTAATGCACTAGTTTAAACTCAAAGACGTGGCTTTTTTTTTTTTTCCGTACAAAAATGTTAAAAGAAATGTAAATTGTCTTTATAAGGTCATGTACAGCAATTATCCCATCAAGATCACAGGATACAGGGAGGGTGAGGTGGGAGAGAGCTACCTAGTAATTCACAAAGGGTTCATTTACATTAAATATATGATCAGCAGTCATTTACCAGCCTGTTTAGGCAGGCAGACCGTGCTTCCACTGCGCACAGAATGATCAGCAATACATTGTTTTATGTGTATGGACTGACCTTGTTCTCGGCAGCACATCTACTGTTTACATGGAACATTGTGCTGCCGAGAACAATGATTTTTAAGCAAGCAGTGTTTTACTCCTTTGTCAAGTGTTTGATTGCCTGTTTGCACCTTATCATTAGGAAACAATTATCTACCGTATTTTATTTGCACCTTAATGCTTTGATAATGAAGTGTCATTTTACTGTGTGTAGGAGTGCAGGTGTCCTGTGACCCTGGTATCTGAGCACGCCTAAAAGCAATGCAGTAAAAACATATGGGTGCCTATTAGAAATTTGCATTGGGCCCTAGGAGAGCCATTCCTGATTGTCAGGGGTCCAATTTATTTTACTTTTGCTTGTACTTTACTCTTGCCTTTGTCCCGCTTGCATGGCCATTTAGAAAAAGCGTGGTGTCATTAACTACTTCTCGACATATCAAAGGCTGCAAAAATTTGTGGATACCATCCGCGCTGCTGTACAAATGACGGTCCAGGCTAGTTCATGGTAAAATATTGATGGTTTTAATCTCAACGCGTTCCAAGTTCCAAAGTCAACAGGACTGCTTCCTTAGGAGATGCTCTTCCATCTCCTAAGGTAGAAGTCTTTTTGACTTCGAAACGCTTTGAGATTAAAACCATCAATATTTTACCCTAAACTAGCCTGGACCGTCATTTGTACAGCAGCGCGGATGGTATCCACAAATTTTTGCAGCCTTTTTTTTTTTTTGCGCATCTTTTTCCTACAGTGTATTTGCTGCTACTTCACGGCATATCTTATGTTGTGGCATATTATAAGCTGAAGCACTGCTATGTATAGCACTTGGACGATCACAGCTTCAAGTCTCTTAAAAGACTATTAAGTAAATTAAAAATATGAAAAAAAAAACACAAAACCATAAGTTCAAATCCCCACCCTTTAGCCCCATTGAAAATAAAAATTACACATTTCTTATCTCTGCTTTCAGAGATGTCCGATCCATCAAAATATAAAGTATGTTAATCAGATCGGTAAATAATGTATCGAGGGGGGGAAAAAAATCAAAATTTGTTGTTGTTTTTTTGCCACCACAACATTGCAATAAAATGCAATAGGAGGCGATCAAAGCATATCTACCCCAAAATGGTATCCATAAAAATATCAGCTCAGGGCGCAAAAAATAAGCCATTACTCAGCCCGGGGTCTCGGAAAATGGCAACAAACAAACTTTTTCATACAAATTTGAGATTTTTTTTTTTTTTTTTTTTTTTAAATGTCACCACTTAGATTCCAAACATGTATAGTTTATTTATTTATTTTTATTTATGTACTTGTACTGTCCTGGGGAATCATATTGCCAGGTTTGTTTTACCATATTGTGAACACGGTAAATAAAAAAAAAAAAAAATCCAAAGCAGCAATTTTGGAACTGCACTTATTTTTGCAATTTCACTACTCTTGAAATTTGCTTCCTGTTTTCCAGTACACAATATGGTAAAACCAATTGTGCCATTCAAAAGTACATCTCATCCCTAAAAAAAAAAAAAATCAAGCCCTCAAATGGCTACATTGATGGAAAAATAAGTTATGATTGTTTCTAAATGGGAGGAAACAACAAAAACAGAAAATGACCATGGCGTGAAGGGGTTAAGAGATTGTCAAAGTGCTTTCCATGAGTTCTGAGGGGTCACAATGACTGGTCAAATGCTACTCCAGTGGTCTCATGTTGTACATTCTAGCATCACCTTTTGACACCAGTGATTTGCTGTAGTAGTTGCTATGATATACAGACTGTCGCTTTTGCATTAAAAAAAAAAAACTAACAAAGATTGGGAACCGTGAAAACTGTTGATCTGGGTCATTTGGATGTTTTGGGTTGTCATCAGGGCCGTACTGGGACTAAAATTCAGCCCTGGCATTTGAAGTTACACAGGCCCACTAGTCACATGGTGACTATATAATATTTTTGTACAGTTGTAGGTTACAGTCCTATTTATTGCTTTTAGGTACAGTACTCCTCCCAAAGCTCTGTCCCCTTTTGTACGCACGGTGACAGAATTCCTGGCTGAACTGCTATCCATCGGGCAACCAGACCCCCTGGTCATAGCTGCCCCTATCATACCTCCCAACTTTTGAAGAAGGGAAAGAGGGACAAAGACTGCGGCGAGCGCAGCTGCAAATTTTAGGCCACGCCCGGCCACATTCATTTCACAACTAGTCACACCCATATCCACGCCTAATCGTGCCCATTTAGCACTGCTGATCACACTGGTACTGAGGGCACAGTGGCTGGCATTATGGGCACATTGACTGGCACTAAGGAAGAGAGAAAACAGAGAGAGAAAGAACAGAGAGAAAGAAAGAGGGGAAAGAAAGAAAACAGAGAGAGAAAGAAGTAAAGAAAAGAAAGAGAACAGAGAGAAAGAAAGATAGAACAGAGAGAGAGAAAATGAGGGAAAGACCGAACAGAGAATGAGAAAGAGAACAGAGAAAAAAAGAAAGAGAGCAAGAAAGAAAAAGAGAGAAAGAAATAAAGATTCTATAAAGATACTATAGCAGCCCGGCTCCCATTGTAGTGCCCACCTGAGCCTCCCGATGCAGGACATTCATGATCCTCTCACATGGCCGGCATCCCCGATTCCAAGGCGATCCTGCTGTCTGCGCTGTCGGAGAGGACACGGTGATGGATCTGAAGCATTCCTGGTTCCGTCACAATCTCCTCAAGAAATTATCTCATTTCCGGTCAGCTTCCAGCACATCACTTCAGGTGGAACATCATGTGTGTGTTTTAAAATGCTCCTCGTGGCTCCGCCGTGTACTCCTGTGTCCGTGCGAAAAGCCCGCTTTGTATGCTTCGTACACACTGGGCTCCACTCTGTACATCCCGTACACATATGGCTCCACTCCGTACCCACACGACTCCGCTCCGTACACCAAGTACGCGCGCGGCTCCTCTCCGTACACCAAGTACGCGCGCGGCTCCTCTCCGTACGCCTCGCGCGCGGCTCCTCTCCGTACGCCTCGCGCGCGGCTCCTCTCCGTACGCCTCGCGCGCGGCTCCTCTCCGTACGCCTCGCGCGCGGCTCCTCTCCGTACGCCTCGCGCGCGGCTCCGCTCCGTACGCCTCGCGCGCGCACACGGCTCCGCTCCGTACGCCTCCTACACATACTTACCTCATCCAGCACCATGACAACAGCACAGCAGAGTCTTGCAGACACCAAGAGGCAAGGCTGAGTGTGCAGGACATGTGATGAGGTCACAGGAGGGGTGGAGTCAGGGGTCACATGATCAGGGGTCTGGACAGGCTCCTGATCATGTGACCCCTGACTCCTCCCCTCCTGTGACCTCATCACATGTCCTGTGAACAGAGAAGAGAGCAGGCAAGCGACGCTGTGAGTGGCTGTGGGGGGGGAGGTCTCATGCTACAGCGAGGAAGGGGTGCATGGGGGGGGCGTGGCGGCTTATCTCCCTCCAGTGCGGGAGGGTTGGAAACTATAACGACCGTGCCCGCAGATGGCCGGCGGCAGGAGCAACAGCCAGGCCGGTGGCCGCATCAGCTGGCAAGCGGCCAGATGATCGGGCGATGCCGCCAGTGGCCCACATGACAGTGGCCCAGTGGGAAAATGCCCGGTTGGTTATATTACCAATCTGGGCCTAGTTGTCATTATGATTTAAAAAGAGAAAAAACAGTAGTTTGATAATAAATGGCTGCACCCAACCACTAGCCATGAGTGGAGAAAGTTTTGGTGTTATCATTCATATTTTCTGAAAAAAGGCCAAGAAAGCAAAAATTCTGACGGGGTATGTAAACTTTTGAGCACAACTGTATATTCTCACCTGATAAATCACCTGCTTTTTCAGCACTACGGTCTTGGTGCTCCCCAATCTTTGATTTTTTTTTTTTAGAATTATTGTCTTAAATTTTGATTAAATCCCTTTTATGTAACTGTCATTTAGTTATTGGGCACCAAGTTATTTAAATACTAAATGCAATCATGTTTTTGTTTTTTATAAAGCCTGTCTCTTGTCGTTTTTCAGCAGTTAATTTATAACTTTTTCATACTTAGTTACCTTGAGTCATTGAAGAGTTGCATCAGCATGGTTATCCACAGGATAGCTTTTTGATCTGCAAAATAGGGAATTTTCATCACTGTTGAGGACTTTTTAACCCTGTTAGAATGAAGCTGATGTAAAATATTATATATAAAGTTATCACCCGCAAATTCCCAAGCTCGACAACCCATCCTATCTTCCAGGCGATCTCTCTGGCCTGGAAAAAACTGTCCACCCCTAAAAGAGGGACTTATAAAATAAACATCCTCAAAAAATTATCTCTTGTATTATTATCTTCTATCATGGGTCACAACCTGAATTGTATCTGGAAAGAACTAGGAGTCAACACTCTAGGGGACATTTATGATGGAAGCAAATTCTTAAAATTTGCAAATTTAAAAAATAAACGCAATTGGTCATCAACAATTTTCCTTGAATATCAAATCTTAAAAGATAACATATCGGCATTCCTCAAACTTAAACCAATTTTTACTGAGACGACTGTCAAAATCCTTAGTAATATAGATCACAAAATCTTCTGGAGTCATAAATTTATCTATGAATGTTTCAATCAAATGTCAACCCCCCAAAACAGCGCCTTTATGCTAAGATGGGAGAAGGATGCTAGGTCTACGCACTCCCTGGACGAATGGGAAGAAGATTTCACATTATCATATAACTCAACACTATCTATGCCACTTCAGGAGACCCATTTTAAGGTGGTATCTAGGTGGTATTACACCCCTGTTAGAATGGCACACTTTGGGACATCCAACTCTCCATTGTGTTGGAGAAACTGTGGCAACAGAGGAGACCTCTTCCACATATTCTGGGACTGTCCAATAACCAAATTGCTTTGGCATCAAGCATCCAAGATTATTGAGAAACTGTTAGGTAAACCTTTTATACTCTTCCCCCCATTTAGCATTACATTAGTTAAACTCAGATTGCATAGACTCTTCTTTGAAACCTTTAGTCCTACACATTTGTTTAATTATTAAGAACTCGATAGCATATCACTGGAGGGGTCATTTCCTCCCAAAGATAGAAGACATCATATCTCTACTGGTTCAACACAGATCATATGAGCTCAAATTTGCTCTTGCACATGACCAATTTAAAAAATTCCACAATAAATGGTCAAGATGGGATCACACATTCCCATCGTCTATCCAATAAGTTACAATTTAGCTGTGTTTTACATTTCTCTGTTGGCGTTATACAAACCATTATGCTCAATGGTACCACATGTTTGCTCACTGTTTACTGTTTTTGTATGTTTTTATCCTATATTCCGCCTTCCTTCCCCTTCCTTGTCCTACCCCCCCCCTCCCCTCCCCCTCCATTTCCAACTTCTTTCCCTGTTCAAGTCAAAAATAAAATTTTTTGGAAAAGAATGAAGCTGATGTGAACGTGCCCAACCACCGCTCCACTCCTTATCTATGGGCTTCCAGAAAATAGCAGAATGCCTTGCTCTGCAGCCCCATAAGGAATGAATAGAACATTGGGCGAACCATTACATTGGGGATAAAAGGGCAACTTTCAGCTGATTGGTCCCAGCAGTTAGAACATCCACTGATCAATAAGTTATCACCCACCATATCGATAAGTGATAACTTGTTTTGAAAGGACACCCCGTCAAGGATTAACTGCTGAAAAGCTGCATAAAGGACCGCTTTTAGTAGGCCGGGATTTAGTAGGCCGGGATCACACATGCGGGAAACTCTGACGAGTCTTGCATGTTAATACCTAGCACTGCCGCCGACACTCAGGAGCGGAGCATATGGCTCCATGTATTGTTATGCGGCCGCATGCTCCGCTCCCGAGTTCCGACGGCAGTGCCGGGTATTGACATGCAAAACTCTGCCGTGTTTCTCGCTTGTGTGATCCCGGCCTTAATCTGCAGATAACCACTTCAGATGAAAAAAACTGATGATCTTTAAGTGGTTGGTAGCCACCCCAAATTGCCACAGTCTGATTTATCAAAAGCTTATACACCACCCATAGGACAGGGGTAACTTACTGATCACTGGGAGTCCCACTGCTGAGATTCCCAATGATCCTGAGGCTTTAAAACTGTTTTCTGTAGGACCCCGTCTGGAATGGAGCAGTGGTGCACATGATCAATCTCCACTGTACTTGTCTGTGAGACTGTCAGGAATAGCTGAGCTCCGTGACTAGATACTAGAATATCAGTGTAGAATTCTATTTCATCCTTTGTGCAGGAGATTGATAACGATATACTTGTCTCTTCCTACATATTTTAATATCAATACACCAAAGCTAATATAAATCTCTAGTTTTATATTACATGAAGACAACCCAAGTGTGGCAGTCTACGTGTCAGATCCTGAACCAACTAATTGTCTCACCTGCGCATCCTAGAAATCTAGAAAGAGACACTGTCGATTAGACAGCTGCTGCCTTCAGGCAAGTTCTCAGTTTACCTTAGACACCTGGCTGCCAACACTGTGCTTGGATGGCTTTGTCTTGTGATGTTAACTATTTTCCTTTAAAAAAAAAACTTTGAAAGAGTAATGTCATGGTTACTGGGAGATTGCTTTCCAGCAGTGCTGCTGCATATACAGTAGCTCTTTAGCTACATTTCTTGTCTGCTATTTAAATCTTTTCTACACCTGAGATGTAATTTAGATAACAGATCACAAAATTACCATCAGGAGCAACGGAGCATAACATATTAAAAAAGACCTACTCTATTGGTTAAATCGCCTCTGCCTCATTATAAAAAACCCACAATTGTATCCAGTCTGCATCGGATTTACAGTATCATGTATAATGTAGATATTGCTACATGCTGAAAAGTTATGCAACTTTCTAATATTCTCTGCTACCATTCATCATTTTTAGGATCTCCAGTTTTTGCCGATGAGTTTTTTTTTATAAGTTATACAGAACTTGGACAACACATTCTACCTAATAGCAAAATGTGAATCCTCTACTAATACAACCTGGTGTTGTGTGCTATCCAGACCTCAAGAACTACTCATGTCAGAGGCATTACTGCAACGCATCATGATCCATGGTACTCGCAATCTCTGTTGTAGCTCATCCAAAATGTGTTCTGTGTGACTGAGGTCAGGGCTCTGTGTGGATTAGTCACGTTCCCCCCACACCAAACCTCCCCAACCATGCCTCTGTGGACTCTGTTTTGTGCATAAGGGAATATAGACACCTACAATTGTCTGTTTTCTGGACAAATATGATTTCTGTAGACTAGAACTAAGAGGCTGTGGCCAAACAACCTCCTAGGAATATCCCTCCACCAACGTCAGTGTAGTGCCTTTAGGCAGGTAAACATGTCCAAGCATCTGTCAAACCAAACCTGGTCCATTAGACTGCCAGATAGACATGTGACTTGTCACTCAACAGAAGTTTCCGCTGCTGCAGAGACCAGTAGACTCATGATTCATCCAGTGCTTGGCATTGTGCTTGGTCATGTAAGGCTTGCATGCAGTAGCTCAGCTGTGTACAGTTTTCTTTGCTAATGTTAATGGCAAAGGAGGTCTGGAGCTCTGCAGTTATGGAGTCAGCAGAGCATTGGCCAATGCTAATGGCCGAGTAGGTCTGCAGTTAGGGAGTCAGAGTGTTGGCGACTTCTATGTACCTGCTCACTCTGCTGCCCTGTTCCCTAAATTCACATGGTCCACTTTTCAGTAACACTACTCACAATTGATTGTGGAATATTTGGGAAGCGTTTTCATGAACTGACTCGTTTACACCAGTGGTATCAAGAGACAGGATGACTCTCAAATTCAAATGAACTCTTTACACCTTTAAATCACAAATGTTTGACAAGGCAGACTGCATTGCCAGGGGCTGGATTTTAGAAAAAAAGATAGATATGATATAATGTTAGACGCCTATGGCAATTGTAATGAACAGTAACCTTGAATTACGGTATTTTATTATGAGGGGTGTCCCAATACTGTTACCTGTATACTTTATTTCTGTTTATACAGCACATGCTACAGTATTGCAGCTGATATGGAGAATGTAGTGCTACGCTTTATAGCAGTAATTGTAAGCATAGAACTTTTGGAGGTAAATGGCCAGAGAGTACTGTTGTTGGGTTAGGTTTGCCTTTGCAGCACATTTATAGGCTCAAGTGTACTATTTTTTTAAAAAACATCATTAAGTGCATGCTACAGTAAATTTGGTGAGTTTCAGAAACTCCTGAATTCAGAGCACAATTGATGGAAAGGATGTAAAAAGTTGATATCAAGTCTGTTCCATTACATGCAGTAGTGCCACTGGAAAAATGTATTTTATGACGTAGTGTGAACAGTCGCCCTCTGCTGACAAAGTCCCACCGCTCGGTGTCTCATGGCGGGGCCAATCATTTATATCCCCCCCCCCCCGCTTGTTTGACAGCCCAGGCTTCATTGAGCCAGAGAGGAACGGAGATAGATGGGGAACCAAGCAAATGGGAAGGTGTATATAAATGAACAGCCCCGCCATGAAGCCCCAAGCACCTGTACTTGTCTTGAACAGTCATCCTGTGCTGACAGTCACTTTAACATTTGATAACTCATAGATATATCTGAGTTCTTGATTGGTGGATGACGGAGCACTGAGACCTCCACAGATAACAAAATAAGTGGAAGCGCTCAGAAGAGCATTACTATTCTATCCTCCAAGACTAAAAAAATGGGCTGCACAGACTTTCTATCTTTCCTTCAGTTTAATGATCTGTAGAGATCTAAGCACTCATATATCCACCAATCAAAACTTCTTACTTTTATAAAAGTAGATAATGTGTTGGTTACACTTCCAGTATGCATTTTGAAAAGTTTCTTGGCGGGGGGGGGGGCTTACTAATTACTAAACCAAGGCCCCAAAAATATGTATCACGTTCTATTAGGCTTCTTTTACATTTACCGTGTTTTTGCGGCCCCAATAGATTTCTGTGGGGCCGTAGAATCGGCCCGCAAAAATTCCACGGTGTGCCGTGTGCCGGATGGCTTTGAAAGCCGTATTTGTGGCCGTGAAAAAAGATTGCGCCTGCTCAATCTTTTTCACGGCGTACGGACGGAAGTTTGTTTTTGCGGTGCACCGTCATTTCCGGTTTTGCGGAACGCCGGTTTGTTTTTTTTCCTCTTCCACTACTACTTCAATAGTATTGGAAAACTGAAAAACGGCGATCCGCAAGTTTTTTGCGGTCCATTATTGCGGCAGACCGTGAAAATTGCGGTGATACGTCCCACAAAAACGGGCCGCAAACAACTCTGTAAATGTAAGTAGACTTGTCTTCCAAGTTAACAATGCATGTACTGTACATGGTAGTGATCTCTACAGCTGTATACTGTTTTGTAATTTGCTAAGCACATAAGTAACATTATTCACTTCTCAAAGTTGTGCTTGCTGCCTCTAGAGATAGTTAAACTTCTCATTTTTGCTTCATTGCTCCTTGTTAAATCTGACATGGTGCAGAAACAGAAATTAGGAATTCTGTATGATTTCAACTTCAGCCTGTTTGGTTAGAGGCCAGAGGAGGAGAATAGGCTTTTTCATAAAGCAGAACACCAGTGTTGTAACATATGGGTGGTATGTATTGCTTTATGGAGGAAAAGTATATTTTATTAAGCATCGGCGTCCTATCTTGTCATCTGTCTCCCAGGAGTCATCTTACTATATATTTAGACTTGCTAACTACACTGCAACTATATCCCACATATAGAGCGTCGTGTTTTATTACAACATGGGCAGAATAGATCTCCATTGAGCCATTTGTTTGTCTGGTCATTGGGGAAATAGTACGATGCAGCAGTATAATATATACTATTTGTATCGTAGGAGTAACATTTATAATTTAGAGCTTTGTAATTTTGATTTTATTACACAATTAAATATTTTTCAGTATAAGAAATATTAATATAGCAACCATGGCTGGAATTTGCTATTCTTCTGTTCAAAGCAGAGATGCTTTGCTTTATAGAGCTCTTCTAATCTTTAAAAGTTGGGTTAACTGCGGTAAGATTTATTTCTGAGAAGCTAAGTTTATCCGAGCTGATGAGACATACATTTTTTCGTAATCTTGGAATTAAAAAAAACAGTACTTTATCAGGATATTAAAACATAGAGGGATCAGGGCCTATTGGCTTAATGTAATGTTTGTAGCTATATTCCTCTGTAACCCAATCTTGCATACAAACACATGACCAGGCGCCTCCTTATGTGATGTCACACTTCACATCCCTCTTATGCCCTCTGCTCCCTGGTTTTACCCTTCTCTTCCCATCTCTGGAGACATCATGTTTCAAATGCTGAGCAGCAGAGGTTGGGGAGCAACTGATCAGTGTTTTCACAAGCAGAGTGTGAACGATTACAGCAGTACTTTGTCATTTAGGGAGATTCCTGGAGAGTAGTAGAAGTAGTAGTTCGACAGCATTACAACTACTGTACCGTACAGAGATGGTCATCCTAATGAGCTGTAGTGTCTACACTGTAAATATTTTTTTATATTATTTTTTTTTATTTTAAGCTTGAAAAACTTGTGTTCCCTTATTCATTTTAGTTCATTGTTTGGGTTTTTCATAGAAAATAAAAAATTATTTTGCAAATTGTCAGGCAACAGCCGCGAGATCCCGCAGATCTCTCCTCACCGTTGCAAAATGATCTTAAACCAGGCCTCTGCCGCTTCCAATTGTCAAGACCATTACGCATTTCGCTGACTATTGATTACTGAGGCTGTTCTCGCTACTAGGCCGGATATTGGGTAGCTGAAGTATAGCATATACACATCCAATTTCAACACATGTGCATACTCCAGTATGGCCACTCGCATGCTTTCCCAATAACCCACGAAAAAAACTAGCTGCTGCCACCAGACATTAATACAAGCCGATTAGACACTCAACAAGTAGTGTATGGCTTCAGGGGTGCAGTTTACAGAGCAAGAGGAACAGAGCTGTTACATTTCATATATTTAATACAGAAAAGTAGGTAGTGTTTCTAAAAAAGAAAAAAAAATGACAAAGATGTTACAGAATGGGAGCAAAACACTACAGTATTACAATCCCTTAAAAATAATCGCGCTAACAAAAGAAAAGTATCACGGAAATGGCTTGGAGCTTACTGTAGGGAAGCACTCCTTAGTGCATTTGACAGAACCAAAGAGCACTGTGTCTTCCAGGATTGACAAATGACAAAAAGCCAAACTCTGATTTTTAGTAGATCAAGGTTATGCTCACATACCTTCCCTTGGTGAGTTCATATGGGGTGCTGGTCACAGGATGTGCTAGGTCAGAGGTCTCCCCAACCCTTCTGACCTTGAAAGCCTTATTCAGTCATGAAAGAGGAACGTGAGCCACATTCAGCTACTGCCCCATTCACAGTAGTGACAACCAAAGCACCCATTACAGGTATAGTGACACCCAAAGCTTTTTCACTGAAGTCACACCAAGGTAGTATGCCAAACTCCAGGGTTTACTTTCTTGCCCCTATTCAGATATTCTCTTCTGTGCAGGGATACACCATCTTGAGATCTAGCTGGCAGACAGCCGTGAGCCACCCATGTGCTCGCTAGTCACATGTGGCTCTCGAGCTACAGGTTGGTGACACCTGTGCTAGAGTATATGAATCCTAGAGTTGGTGGCTGGCTCTCAGCAAAACCCTACCTCAATAAAGGTTCAAGTGTCAACCCTTTTGACTTCCCCAGTTATAATTAATCCCTTATTTTCAATGAGCTTGTGATATCTCCCCTCTCTGGAGAGGTCTTTATAGATTTTATAATTTTTCTCTACGACACAAATCAACTAATCTACTATATAATTGTATATCTAATTCTGTCTGTCTGAAACGGAAATCCCGCCTCGCTGATTGGGACCGGAAGATGCTGGGGCAGGAGTGTGCGTGACAATGGTGCATGCGCATAGCGCTATCTATCCGGTGCCATTTTCCTGAAAACACATTTGCAGTGTGTCTTCAGGAAAATGACGCCGGACAGCGCGGTATGGGCATGCGCGTACTCCGGCGCCAGTGCCACACCCCTCTCGGCTCCCCCAGCCTCCGGCAGAACGGGACGGCGCTGGACCACAGGAAAGATGGGCGAGTATAAATGTTTTTTTTTGTGTATGTGTGCAGTTTCCTAGGGGTGAGGGGGACAATGCATACCAGGAAAGGGGGGGGTGATAGGACCATGCATACTAGGAAAGGGGGGGGGACCATGCATACCAGGAAAGGGGGTGAGGGTGACCATACATACCAGCAAAGGGGGGGATGGGACCATACATACCAGCAAAGGGGGTGACTGGACCATGCATACCAGGAAAGGGGGGTGAGGGTGACCATGCATACCAGGAAAGGGAGGTGAGGGTGACCATGCATTCCAGGATAGGCGGGTGAGGGGATCATGCATATCAGGATTGGGGGGTGAGAGGTTCATGCATATCAGGATTGGGGGGTGCATTATTGCATTATAATTAAATCTTCATAAATAAACTGCATACATATTCTAGAATAACCGATGCGTTCGAATCGGGCCACCATCTAGTAATGATATAATATCTCTAATGACCAAAACTAGCAGGGTTCTTTATGATAGTACATTTGAGCAGTTGCTCATGGTTTTTAAAAAGCACCCATCATTGGAATATTTTAATTCAAACTTCTGCTGTTCCTTTGAACCTGGAACACTGTTGTCCAGATGCTAGTGACAGCCAGATCCTGCTCCCTTTCTCCACAACAGTGACACCCAGAGACATTATTACCGGTATGATAACAGCCCAATGTCTCCAAAGAAATCTCACTGCAGCAGTATACGTACATCCAAGGGTTCCCACCTTACCGACATATGTTATTCTCACATTGGGGACTGCCACCACACTATGGAATCCAGTTTCAAATAACCCTTTAATTTACAGTATCATTCTGTCTCCAGTTTAGCACTTAACTTATCTCTCCAATCCTTAAGCCAGTATATGTGCATCTAGATCTGCTCTTTTGTGTGGGTCTACTCACAAGTCACCATCTGGAGACCTGCTATTCATAACTGTTTGTTGGACCTCGTGCTAATAGAACAAGCTGACAGCACCCGTGAGACACAAGTGGCTCCTGAGCCACAGATTGGAGACCCCTGCTGTACGGTAATTAGGATACAAATTTTCCCTTCAACAAACTGACTGCATGCCACAGACCTTCTGAGTAGTGATGAACGAGTGTGCTCGTTACTTGAGTTTTCCGAACATGCTCGGGTGATCTCCGAGTATTTTGGCGTGCTCGTAGATTATGTTTGAGTCTCCTTAGCTGCATGATTTGTGGCTGCTAGACCGCCTGAATACAAGTGGGGATTCCCTAACAAACAGGCAATCCCCACATGTATTCAGGCTGTCTAGCAGCCACAAATCATGCAGCTACGGGGACTCAAACATAATCTACGAGCACGCCAAAATACTCGGAGATCACCTGAGCATGCTGGGAAAACTCAAGTAACGAGCACACTCGCTCATCACTACGTCTGAGTGTTTTCTTTTTCTCCTTTAGTACAAAAGTTCTATCATCTATGCCCAGTTGGTTGAAGGGAAAATTTGCATCTTTATTTCTGGATGCCATACCTTTGGATTTGAGGGGCGCTGAAAACAAAAGAAAAACTGTTCAGAATCATTGGAACATTAATTGTAACACGTATTCGGATTTAAATTAAAAAATCCAGCGGCAGGTCCCTAAAATCTCTGCTTGCAGTGCTTCAATCAGATTTTCATTTAGTTTTACTGGGTGAAACTGTCCTGATGTGAAAGACACTCAAATGCAGGACAGAACACAGCTCTGTGTGCATTAAACTTTTTATGTGTTAATATCTGAGCATAGTATGGCTACCTCATTACTATGTAAGAATCCTATGAGACCCCAGAGGAGAACACGGACATCCTATTCTAAACCTATGATCACTCGATCTGGCAGCAATTATACTGGGTCACCTTGCAGAACTTTGCTGAGGTTAGACTCGTATTGTTCATCACAGGACGCCCTCCTAATCTGAAAGATAAGTGTACAGAGACACTTTATGAAATCTTCTTACTGTGCCGCCAAATGTCTCACACCTTCATAGAAAACACTTTCTCGCACATTCTTTTCATGTGTGGTTTACTTCAGTGTTGGCGGAAACAGAAAAATCTCATGAACATGAAAAACATCTGGAATGTCTCTGCAACATAGAAAAAGCTCAGCATTATAAGCTTAACCAGACCCCATGCACCTCGGAGAAAGAAGAAATATGTTGTTGTGGGAATAAAAGAAAAAATTTTTTCCACGCACAATTCTCTCACATCAATACCCGGCACTGCCGCCAGCACTTGGGACCGGAGTGTGCATGTATTTCTATGCAGCTGAACGCTCCGGTCCGAATGTCGGCGGCAGTGCCGGGTATTGATGTGAGAGACTTGCGCAAGTTTCTCGCATTGCACTCGCAAGTGTGACCCCGGCCTAATTTGGAGGATCTCGTGCATCAGCCGGGAATTAGCCGCCCTTGGTGCATTTACTGCTTCATTTACACTCAGGCTTCATCTTTCATGTACATGTTTTATCCATATTTTTCACAGATATGGTTCATGAGGCTGCAGACAGTTTTGGGAACTGTGTCATCTGCTGGTGTAGGTCCACTGTGTTTATGATTCAATACCAATGTCAGCGCAGCCGTCTACCAGGACATTTTAGAGCACTTCATGCTTCCCTCTACCGACAAGCTTATTGGAGATGGAAATTTCATTCTCCAGCAGGAGTCTGCACCTGTCCACACTGCCAAAAGTACCAATACCTGGTTTACAAATAACAGTATCACTGTGCTTGATTGGCCAGCAAACTCACCTGACCTAAACCACATAGAGAATCTATGGGGTATTATTAAGAGGAAGATGAGAGACACCAGACCCAACAATGCAGAAGAGCTGAAGGCTGCTATCAAACCACCCTGGGCTTCCATAACACCTCAGCAGTGCCACAGGCTGATCGCCTCCATGCCACGTCGCATTGATGCAGTAATTGATGCAAAAGGAGCCCCGACCAAGTATTGAGGGCATTTACTGAACATACATTTCAGTAGGCCAACATTTCGGATTTTAAAATCATTTTTCAAGCTGGTGTTATAAAGTATTGTAATTTACTGAGATGACTTTGGGGTTTTCATTGGCTGTAAGCCATAATCATCAACATTAACAGAAATACACACTTGACATAGATCACTCTGTTTGTAATGACGCTATATAATATACGAGTTTCACGTTTTGTATTGAAGAACCGAAATAAACTGTTTGATATTCTAATTTTGTGAGATGCACCTGCATGTTCTCCCCGTGTTTGCGTGAGATTCCTCCGGGTACTTCAGTTTCCTCCCACACTACAAAGACTGATGGGGATTGTGAGCCCCAATGGGGTCAGCGATGATAATGTCTGTAAAGTGCTGTGGAATTAATGGCGCTATAGAAGTGAGTAAAATAAATAAACTAAGAAACGTCATGAGTGTTATTTCAGCCAAAATATTCAAATAAAAAAAATAAATAAATAAAATACAAAAATTAAATGGAAGGATCTTTTAGTTTTAAATTTCTGGGAGTTTCTCGCATTGCACTCGCAAGTGTGACCCCCGACCTTATTCCACATCTAGCACCACCCCCATTTGCTTGATTGACAACTGTTCTGATTGTGTAGAAAGTATTCTTGAACTTCGAGCATTTATCTTGATGACCTGAAAGCCATGTTCCCGCGTAGTGGAAAATACTGCGTTTTTTTCCTGTTGCTCTTGCTTTTTCGTTTTTTTTTGTTCTTCTTTTTAGCCATAAAGTCTGCTGTGTTTACCAGTTCACGCAAAGTGGATGTGATTTCCTGAAAACTCCTGCCCACTGTTCGTTTTAAAGACGCTGTTGAACTGGGCTGTTTGCGATTGCTTATTTTGGTGTAGACACCTGCAGAAAAAAAAACGCAGTGTTTTTGCTTGTAGGAACATGGCCTAAATCTTCTACACAGGTCCCCTTTTAATTCCGGTAGATCAGACCCTCGTTCCCTTGTAGTTCTCTTCTGTTAACCTGTTCAGTTGCACAGACTCCCTTGTAAGCCTGGAATTTCTCTGTAATTGTGGAAATGATTGCCGGTGTCTGACAGATGATTCTTTTTCCATGTTACCTTGAATTTACTTGGTTACTCTGGAAACCTGCTTCAAACACAGAGTTTATAAATCTGCTTATAAAGCACAATAACAAGCACTGTCATAATCTGTCAGGTATGTTTTGTGTTCTACAATGTGGCTCTTATAGGTTTTTAGCTATATATATATGTGTGTGTGTAAATTTTTTTATTTTTTTTTTAAAGATATGTGGTATTACTATTTTTAGTCCTAGAAATATTTTAAAATTTGGAACTTTTCTTACTCCAGAACACCTTGAACCAGATGTAGTACTGACATATGACTAGACTTAGGCTGGTTTCACATTAGCGTTAAAACAACGCTGCGCACTGCGTTGGTAAGCCCCGCCCCGATCCGGCTCCCTGCCCGCCCCATCCGGGATCACCGCCTACTATCGCATTTGCACGCATGCGATCGGCGCACCCTATCTTTAGCATAGGGTGCGCAGATCATGCGCTGCCAGTGTGAAAGTAGCGTGCTGCGCAATTCTGACGGTGCGCCGTGCGCGCCGAAATGCAGCATGTTGCATTTCGGCGCGCACGGTGCACCGTCAAAAGTGCTAAAGATAGGGTGCGCTGATCGCATGCGTGCAAATGCGATAGTAGGCGGTGAACCCGGATGGGGCGGGCAGGGAGCCGGATCGGGGCGGGGCTTACCGACGCAGTGCGCAGCGTTGTTTTAACGCTAATGTGAAACCAGCCTAAGGGAGACATTTTTATTATAGTTTGTATCTAAAAGCCTCATGAATGTTTGGTTGCATAGCGTTAAGACCCATTATAATGCCTGGCTATTACCAATAATCTCAAAATGTCCAATGGTTCTTATTTACATACCACAATGTCAAAAACAATTTGTTCCCATAGCCATTAAAACACCTCTACTATGAAAGCTTTTATCCTCAATATATTGCAATCATCACATTATATACAGTATCACTCTGTGCTTACAATTGCTCATTTTGCCTTTCTACCCAGATAATTACTTTTCTCTGCTGTATGTAGAAACAGGAAGTCTCTTGTCCCTGCATGACTCATTCCCCTCTTCAACTCCTGACCCAGCTGTTCCGCCCTGTTCCCCCCTGCCATAGACTTTTGCAGTGACTCATGACTTATGCAGAGAAAATTGACCTCCTGTTTCTACATAGAGCTTAGAAGGATTCAGCTAGTCAGTTATTAATCATGTGATGTCATAGACTTAATGGAAAAGTGAAAAATTAACTGGGTAAAAAAAATCAGGAAAAATGAGCAACTGTAGGTACACAGTGCTGTATAATATGATGATTGCAATATATTAAAAGGATAAAAATGTTAATGGGAGGAGGGTCACTCATCCTATTTAGATGAGATTATTTATTATGCTTTGCTTATATAACACTGTCATATTCTGCAGTGCTTTACATACATAATCATCGGTTTCCCCATAGGGAATCTATATTGGGGCTGACAATCAGAATATGTCTTTGTAATGTGGGCAGAAAGCCACTAAAACACGGGGAGAACATACAAACTCCCTGCAGATGTTGTCCTTGGTGGGATTTGAACCCAGGACCCCAGCGCTGCAAGGCTGCAGTGCTAACCACTGAGCCACCATGCTGTCCATAGCATTCTCACTTGTTTGCATTAAAGGGGTTGTCTGGTACAAATCGATAAATCTGCACTCTGTGTGACTGTAGTCTTATGACTCCCTCCAGTGCACACAATGTGTGCTGTGAGGATTCACCAGTTTCTGAATCTGGATTGGGGGGTTTGTATGCTTTTTCATACTCGGCTAGGGTCTGTTTAGTGGACGTGGCCTCACTCAATTCACTGGTATTGAGCGAAGCTGCGCCCCAACAAATGATGCGGCCATGCAGTAGGCATGGCCAACAAGACGGTGCTGAGTCACTCCATACAAGTGTATGGAAGCGCCCCTGGCCAGGAGTATGTATAACACATGCATATTTTCCGGTCCCATGTCAGAAATCAGTGAATCCCCACAGTGCACAGTGTGCGTTGGGGGAATTCATAAGTCTGTAGTCACACAGAGTGACTACAGACCTATCGATTTGGAGGGGACAACCCCATTAAGGACTTACTGATTATCTGCTCACTCATTGGTCCTTGAAGTAACTTATTTGGTTATGTTCTTTGTGCAAATTATCTTGCTATTCTCCAAAAGATTTAATTTTAGGTTGAATTATATATTTTAACACAGAAGTGCTGAGTATGAAAATGTGAATAATGCCTGATTTTAAAGAATTTCTTAGCTTGACTGCAAACTTAGTTTTTTTTCTTTCCTTTTATAGTCTTCACAGAGCGAATCCAACCCTAACTGGAGTAAAAAGAATAATACCAGGAGCCTTCAGTCTATTAACCTAGATGTACTTTCCCTTTGTAAATTATACTTTTTGATTAAGCAAGAGTTGACATTTTCTGTATTTGTCTTATACCTGCCCTACGTTCTCATGATGAGCATTTGGTGAGTTTTAGATCTTGCAGATTTTCTGCAGCATTTCTGCACCTATTAGGGTATGTGCACACACTGCAGATTCACCTGCGGGTTTTTTCCCGCGGAACCGCAGGTAAAACCGCAAGTAAAGTGACCTGCGGTTTGACACCTGGACAATGGAATAGGTGGCAAACCGCAGCAGAATCCGCAGAAACAATTGACATGCTGCGGGAAAAAACCCGCAGCTTTTCCGCAGGTAAAAAAATGCAGCGTGAGCACTGCGGTTTTGAAAACCCATAGGCTAACATGGTAAATTACCATGTCTGCGGAACTGCTGCAGTTCTGCAGAGCCAAAACCGCAGCGTGTGCACATACCCTTAGGTAACTTGCCTGTTTTTCATTGCATTTTTTAGTGCTTTTGTATGCGTCTCTGATGCTGCTCTGTCTTCTTGGCAAGTCATGTTTCAGATCAAGCTTTTGTTGTTTTTCATACTTTCTGGCATTTTGGATTTGGCAAAACGTTATTGATATAGTCATGTGGGGATTATATGCATTTTTACTTTTACACATTTTTTTTAGCATATTCAGCTATGTTAACCATATTGTTCCAAACATAATCTGCATATATTCACTTCCATATCGGGAAGTGAGCATGGACAGGACGTCATCTCTGCAGACATCTGCTGGTTCATACACACAGACTGCAGGTGTCGTTTACCTGTCCTGTTGAGTGAACAGTATTAAACAAGACATGATACCTTTTGCTTGACCCGCCAGCTGGCAGGTACCTGTAGTCATTACATACCCAATGCGTAGCGTAAGGAGACGGATTACCCTTGCAAGGATCTTATGTTAGACTGTAGTTTCTAGATCTCGAGCGTTTCCATTCGAAGGATTAGCAGTGCTTTAGAGTTCATTGGCACATTGTCAGAGTTCCTCGTGCAGAGAGCAGCAAGATCGTTCACATTTCCAATAGTGCTGGCAGACTTGTTTTCCAAGAATCCTGCAAAAACCTTTCTTCAGGGATTGGCTGTGCAAATGTTTTTGTTTTGGTTAGGAGAAGAGATAAAATTGCATCATTTCGCATATTAAAATTGGCTATAAATCAGACCTACTCTATTCCTAGCTCCATCTTTGTCTGCCATCCAATTATAAACATTAGATTTAAAATTTAAAGATTTAAAATAGAGCAAACAAGGCAAGTCTTTGTTGTCCGACCACCACAATCCCTTTGTATACCAGACCAATGCCCTTCCCCAATAACTTCCCTCTCCAAAATCACTGAAGGAGAGCTTGCTCATCTTCTCTCCAAATCACACCTCACCACCTGTGCACTTGACCCCATCCCATCTCACTCCTCCCCAACCTCACCACTCCACTAATACCATCCCTAACCCATCTCTTTAACCTATCATTAACTTCTGGTACCTTCCCCTCTGTTTTTCAAACATGCCACAATCACACCTATCCTCAAAAAGCCAACCCTTGCCCCGAGCGCTATGTCCAGCTATCGCCCCATATCTTTGCTCCCATTTGCTTTCAATCTCCTTGAGCAGAACGTCCACCCTGAACTTTCCTCTCACGTTGCATCTAACTTGCTCTTCAACAACCTGCAATCTGGCTTCCGTCCTCAAAGATTCCACTGAGACTGCCCTGATCATACTTACTAACGACTTTCAGCCAAAGCTAACAGACGGTTCTCTATAGTACTCCTTCTAGACCTGTTATCTGCCTTTGACACAGTTGACCACTGCCTCCTACTATAGATCCTCTCTTCCTTTGGTGTCAAAGACCTTGACCTATGCTGGATCTCCTCATACCTTACCAACCGCACATTTAGCGTTTCCTACTCCCACACTACCTCCTCATCTCGCCCCCTCTCTGTTGGCATCCCTCAAGGCTATGTCCTAGGACCCACTTCTCTTCTCAATCTATACCCTTGGCCTGGGACAACTCATAAAGTCCTATGGCTTCCAGTACCATCTATATGCTGATGACACTCAGATCTACCTCTCTGGCCCAGATGTCACCTCTCTTCGCTCCAGAATCCCTGAGTGTCTATCAGCCATATCCTCCTTCTTCTCCTCTCACTTCCTCCAGCTCAATGTGGACAAATCTGAACTAATTATCGTTCCTCCATCTCGCATACCTTCCCTAACTGATCTATCTCACAATAAATGAATTCACACTTTTCCCTGTCCTGGTAATCCACTGCCTCAGAGTAACCCTTTACTCTGCCCTATAGTTCGAACCACACATCCAAGCTCTCGTCACCTCCTGTCACCTGCAGCTCAAAAGTATTTCCAGAATCCATCCTTTCCTCAACCCTCACTCTACCAAAGTGCTTGTGCATGCCCTAATCATCTCCCATCTCAACTACTGCAACATCCTCCTCTGTGGCCTACCTTCTAAGGCTTGGTTTCACATTTGCGTTAAAACAACGCTGCGCCCTGCGTCGTTAAGCACCGCCCCGGCTCCCTGCCCGCCCCATCCGGGATCACCGCCTACTTTCGCATTTGCACGCATGCGATCGGCGCACCCTATCTTTAGCATAGGGTGCGCAGAGCATGCGCTGCCAGTGTGAAAGTAGCGTGCTGCGCACTTTTGACGGTGCGCCGTGCGCGCCGAAATGCAGCATGTTGCATTTCGGCGGGCACGGCGCACCGTCAAAAGTGCGCAGCATGCTACTTTCACACTGGCAGCGCATGATCTGCGCACCCTATGCTAAAGATAGGGTGCGCCGATCGCATGCGTGCAAATGCGAAAGTAGGCGGTGATCCCGGATGGGGTGGGCAGGGAGCCAGCTCGGGGCGGGGCTTAACGACACAGGGCGCAGCGTTGTTTTAACGCAAATGTGAAACCAGCCTTACACTCTTGCACCCCTCCAGTCTGTCCTTAACTCTTCTGCGTGTCTAATTAATCTCTCTCGTTGCTACACTCCTGCTTCCTCTCTTTGAAAATCCCTTCACTGGCTCCCAATTTCCCAGTATATCTAGTTTAAACTAATAACACTGACCTACAAAGCCATCCATAACCTTTCTCCTCCGTATATTTCCGAACTAATCTCTCAATATCTTCCCTCATGTAATCTCCAGTCCTCCCAAGACCTCCCTCTCTCCCCCACGCTTATTCGCTCTTCACCCAATCGCCTCCACGATTTCTCCCAAATATCTACCATCCTCTGGAATTCTGTGCCCCAACACGTCCGGTTATCTACCACATTTGGATCCTTCAGATGGAACCTGAAAACCCATCTCTTCAAAAAAGCTAACAACCTGTAATGACCACGCGGCCACCTCAACACCTTCGGAGCTACTGCAACCCCCGACCTACTGTCTCCTTCCCCATAGTCCTGTAGAATGTAAGCCCGCAAGGGCAGGGTCATCTTCCATCTGTACTAGTCTGTTGTTTCTAGTTTGTTTACTGCAAGTGATATCTGTAATTTGCATGTAACCCCTTCTCATGTACAGCACCATGGAATCCATGGTGCTATATAAATAATAATAGATTGTTGGTGGATTGTCAAAAACATTAACCTTGTGTTGTATGGGCATCTCTGACTGCAACTTTACAATATGGTTGCCAATACTCTCCAACTTAGTGACTCATGTATAAAGCCCTGTACGGATCCAGTTTTACATAGGTCCTTTACAATAAAGCTAGGAAATTTTAGTGTTCGTACTGCAGTGGAGCAAAAAGATTTGCAGTACCCTAGTATATTGGCCATGTTAGTAGTCCGTGGCCACCGGTCCAGAGCATTGTAAACTGCCTACTAACTTCATCTCTATTGCCATTTTCGATTAGTAGGCTCCTCCTAGGGCATCATGTGTTTGTAGCACTAGAACAGAATGATGTTGCAGAGTTTACTAGTCAGCAGAGAGGTGCCAGTGAAGCTGGAGTGTTGCAGTGGTCTGGTACATGCCCACAGACTTGCTTTTTGCTTAATTCTGGTTTGCAGTGTAGCTGTGCATTTCACTTGTACCTCACGCTTTAGTTTTTCTGTAGAATATGTAAGTGAAAGTTCTAACTCTCTCATACGGAACTTATGTTTTCAGTATGGGAAGGTGTACATATGTAATTTGGTATGAGTGGCCACTACACATACTGTGCCTTAATGGCCATTACTTTTATCATGTTGTACAAAGGCATCATTTCTCGGTTCTGGTTCTCCTCTGAAAAGTATGCCTAAGGCTGCATTCACGCACAGTACAATTAGGTTGGACAGTGACACAAGTTTTGGTATTTTAGCTGTTTACCAAAACACATTATAGATACATTTATATGATCAATCAATATGGGCTTAAAGTGCAGATTCTCAGCTTTAGTTTGAGGGTATTCACATCCTAATTGCAGTAAGGCTTTAGGAGTTATGGCTCTTTAATTTGCAACTGCTTTTTTTTTTTTTAAATGGTACCAAAAGCAATTGGACAATCTCAAAATTTCTTTAATAGGCTGCATGGGCTATTTCCTCGTTAATCATCAGCTGTTGCTGTGAACTCACAACATTCGGTTAAAGGAGCTGTCAATGAAAGAGCAGCAGACTGTCATTAGGCTGAAAAAAATAGATCCGTCAGAGAGAAATGAAATGTTGGGAGTCAAATCGTGGTGATTTGATCACTTTCCAAACATTTCTGAACCTAACTGTATCTGTAGTATGTTTCCATGTGCTGTCCATTTCAAGAGACAGTCCACTGACCCATAGCATTTCATTGTTCCATACACACATCTCTTTTAAAAGTGGATCCATATGTCTGATTTGTAAGACTTGGAGCATGTTCTATTTTCATATGTTTTGTGGATCAGACTAAACTCTATGGAAATCCATTAAACATGGGTGAAAAGTTTTTAACTGTTACATTAAGAGTTAGTTGATAACTAAAAGTCCAGACAGAATATTTCCATCAGCTTTTAAAAGTAGATGAATACAGGATTAATGTCACAAGGATGGAAAACTCAGCCAGTACAGATAATACATGAGAAAAACTATCCTATTAACACTGATTTAATATAGACACAGGCATGTGCATGCAGCCTAATTGAGGACATTGCCCACTACTGGCTGTGAAACCATAAAATGGCTGTTGCTTTCCCTGCCCACATCTTTTATAGTGCCTGTGTTGTTCTCCCCTGATAGGATACGCTAGACCATATGATGTAATGGCTTGATATCTGCAAGGCATTTTTTTGAGTCTGCTTCCTTCAGCAATGTGTGAAATGGTGCCAATCTTTTTTTTTTTTTTTTTTTTTTTTTTTTTTTTTTAATCCGCTTGAATCCATATGTAGATTGTTTAAATTTTGCCGTGATCTACGATCTTCAGGAACTTCAAATCAAAGTGAATTGGCAAATGAGTGGATTTGATCACTTACATTTTAGCTAAATAGCCATCATATTTATATAAAAGGGAATTATACTTCTAAGAAACTGCATAAATCAATAGCATAAGTATATATAAGAAACTTTGTAATGTATCTTATTAGGGAAATCCTCTTCCTTTTATCCTTATCAGGCTCTTTTTACCTCCCTGTGCTTCCTGAACTTGTCATCCACTGTGAAAAAATCCGCTCAAGACAGCCATGCTCAGAGAAGTACTACAGCTTATTACTACATCCAATTACACTCTCTAAGAGCGAGGGTAGAGGACTTTTGAGGAGCGTAATGCAGAGCTCTGAGTGGTTTACCTCACATCAGAGCTTGGTTCAGATCAAGACAGCTCAGCTCTGCTGTAAAATATTCTCCATGATGCTGCAGCTTGTCTCTGAGTTAAATGGTGACTGAAGAGCAGGAATTCCCCTCTCTATGCTGCATGTCTGTAGGAGAAACCACTGCAGCTCCTCTAACCCCGCAACTTCCAGTGGATTGCAAATTACAGATGTAGCAAGCAGAGGTGAGAATAGGTGAAAATGCAGGATCTAAGTCACACAATGACAATGTTATTCTGAAAAGTTACTTAGCTACCCTTTAAAAAAAATCATGTTATTTTAACAAATGTCCAATTATGAGACAGTTCAATTATTTATTTTATATTTTTTTCCAGTTTTTTCACATTTAAATTATCTGTTGTACATTTTTGACAAAGACTGCATTTTTCTTAGCTACTTTGACTACTGAAGCTTTTTCATGGTTTATAAATCTGTGTTCTACTTCTTCTCTGTAACCCATATAGAGTTGATGAATGTATTTCATGCTTCTTATTTAAAGGGAACATGTCCCTTCCAGACATAAAAGGTAGGGAAAGTGGGACAAGTTTTCTTGACACCCTAGGCAAAGGCTTACTGGGTGCACACCGCTTTTTTTGACTGTAGTTTAGACATTTTGTGCCTTCTGGTCTTTGTTTCTGCTGTCCTCAGCAAGATGTTTCATGCAAATCCCAACAATGTTCCTAGGCCGATAAGCCAAGAAGAGGTAGTGTTTTAAGATGAGTGACTCTCCGAAAATTCAAATTTGGCAGATTTGATCGAATTGAGTTGTGAAATTTGATTCACATAAAATGTGTTGTATGCAAATCAAATGTACGTTATTATGCCCCGTGGTCTCTAAGCACATAATTAATATGGAGGGTTGTGATTATTCTCTTGAGCTGATCAGACATACTTGAATTGAGCTCTTATTTATCCTGATTGTCACAGGTGTTAGAGGCTGCAGACTGTTGATCTACTTCTGACTGCAGAAGGTCTCAGAAGTTTATTTTGCAGATTTCTTCCTGGGCCTTCTGACTTTAGGACCCAGTGGCAACCTCCCTCAGCTCTATTTGACATACCTGGATTGGTGTGTATATAACTCCCATCTTGCTGCTGGAATGCACGGTTGATATTTCTATTTCCAATTTCCTGTTGTAGCTTGGAGCTATAGCAGTCAGCTATGTTCCTCTCTAGTGTTTGGAGGACATCTGGGTTTCTCTCTGCGTCTACTCAAGCTAAGTGTTACTCCTTGTTTGTGTATCCCATCTGTCTTAGTGGTAGTGGGAGTTGGCTAGCGCTTATCCTGTCCTTCCGGGTGCAGGACTTATCGCCAGGGTCAGGCAGGAATTGGGTATCCTGCTCGGTGATGGGTGCGGAACCTATATAGGGACGATTGGCTGGATATACCTCAAATAGTAATGGGGGATTTTACTAATATTTGTAAGCCAGGTAAAGAACATGCTAAATATGGCTAAAACAAAATAAATTATGCTCACTCAGACTCCTGCACTTTAGCCCTTCTCCTATGGTCTTCTGTCTGTCAGGCTTCTTCGACTATCTCGTGCGATTTCTTCCTTCTGCTCATCTATGGCGCTGAGTAAGCAGCATGTTGTCATAACATATCAATGACTAGCCAGGGCCAAAGATGCTAGGAGCTGGAAGGGAGACCATCGGATCCGAGAGACTTGTGGCTACAATTTTTTTTTTTTTTTTAAATAACCTTTACTGACTCTCTAAACGCAAACAAAATGGCAGCTGGTCAGCTGCTGTTTTGATGGATTTGCATAAGCAAATCTAAAAAAATATTGATTTGGCTGAATTCGAGTTTTTGTAACGTTAGAAACCAATTAGAGTTGATTGGTGATTTAAAGTTAATATTTCTTAATAAAAATAGTCTCCCATAAAATGTTTAAATGGTAAGTAATTTCTAGCATTTTACCTTGGAACGAATGTTCTTTACGTAAAGGGAATGTATCTGCTATAGTATTTTTAATATTTAAACCATGCTGATGAAATAAATTTAATTTGCATGATTTATCAGTTCTGCCATACTTGGCCTTTAAAAGCTCTGCTCTTCAGCTTCTTCATGTACCAGCAGTAGAAAGGCTTTGACTCAATGATTTCTATGGGTGAGCTTTGTAAGCATGCTGCGAGTTTAGCAACAGCCATGGCATAGGTAGGTGAAATGGGGGGTTAGCTGTATCCATTGCCCATTGTGAATGGTGAATCTTAAAAAAAAAAAAAAAAAAAAAAAAAAAAATAAAGCAAAATTTCAGGGCTTTTTTATTTTTAAATATAAAGTGTGATATGAAAAAATTAAACAGAAAATACCTTTTAACATTAAATTGATTTAAACATTTGGGGGGGGTTATGACACATTCCTTTTAAAGTAGATGAATATTGAACGTACAT
Organism: Dendrobates tinctorius; assembly: GCF_039654945.1. Taxonomy (NCBI): domain Eukaryota; kingdom Metazoa; phylum Chordata; class Amphibia; order Anura; family Dendrobatidae; genus Dendrobates; species Dendrobates tinctorius. Next base: position 12,063,977 of record NW_027361749.1, read on the forward strand.
ACGCCTTGCGTTCCATTCCTGCCTGTCTTAAGTCTCTAGCAGTATCATGCTGACATTTTGTTACCTAATCGCTGAGCAATTCCTTAAGTGTCTTGTAAAACCCATCAGTTTTAAATGCAGCAATGATGAAGTCACTGGGTGGTGCGTTGTCTCCATCACTTTTTACTAATTGGTGTGTGACTAGTTTAAATCTTTTCCAACATAAATTTGTTACACCTTTTCATTTTTAAAAACATTATAAACTGCTTTTTCTTTCTGCACACAACTTTATATCACAATTCCCTTGAGATCTGACTGGTGGGAAAATTCTTTTAGAAGAAATAATATTTTTTTTTCTCGTATACAGTATAATACAGATTTTACAATGTTTATTTTATAAATCGTGAACACAATTTCCATTGCTCACATGCCCATCCCTTGGTATTTAATGCAGCTTGCCAATTCTGAGTAGCTGATGAGAAAGCTTCACTACCATTCCTATGATCCTGAATTCCAGTAAGCTAGGCCTCTTTCACACTTCAGTTTTTTACAATCAGTCACAATCCGCCAGGTTTTGAAAAAAAACGGATCCTCAATTTTTTTTGAGGATCGGTTTTTTTCCCCATTGACTTACATTAATGGCGGATTGTGACGGATTGCTGTCCGTTGCATCCGTTTTTTTTGAGGATCCGCCAAAAGTTGCTGTCCGTCACCATCCTCAAAGATTTCAAAACGGAACTTGTAACGTTTTTTTTTTATCTGGCGGATCCTCCAGACACTCATATATATCTCTCTCTCTCTCTCTCTCTCTCTCTCCCCCCCCCCCCCCAGCGTTACCTTTAAATTTCCAGGATCCGTCTCAAAACGGATCCTGTGCCATCCGTTCACATCAGTTAAGAACGGATCCGCTTGTCTGCCTTTTTGGTGGATTGGAACTGATGCAAAAAACTGAAGTGTGAAAGAGGCCTTAACTGGTAACTACAAGTAGCATGTTTTATTCACATACAAGTGTATTAAAACCTATAACATATGAAAACATATAAAGGGGTTATTCAGGTCTATATATTTTTTTTCCACTATGGGCCTAAGAACTAACAGGCCAGTAGTTGCTAACTACCTGCCTGTTGTGTCTGGCGCCAATCTCTGCCGGCACGCAGCAGTCACAGACCGCTCCTGCCTGTGATCCAGTGGCTTCCGCTGACGTCCTTTCGACAGAGCAGCTGCTTCTCTTACTCTCTGCTATGCTGACATGGTGTAACTGCCGACACCATACTGATTGACAGCCGGCTCCCCACTGCGGAACAGCGCGGAGCCGGCTGTCAATAAGCATGATGTTGACAGTCGCGCCCTGTCGATAAAGCAGCCCAGAAGAGGAGCTGCTCTGTTGACGTGGAGCAGTTGTTCGCCGACAGGAACGATCACTGAGCGCTCTGAGCCAGCGCCGAGTAAAATGGGCAGCTTGTTGCCTCTGTTAGCAATTAGCTTTCTGTTAGTTTTTGGGACCATATTGTAAAAAAGAAAAAAAATGAAATGGTCTTGGACAATGTTTTAAAAAGTATGTCACTTACACTTGTACACAGTGCTGGCTGGAGAAATGCACCAGCAGTGAACCCCACAATAGGAACAGAGTGGAAATTGTATGTATAACATAATTGGGAGATAAAAAAAAAAAGTTGTCCATTAGTCTTTAACACTTTATTAATGCACCAGGAGCCTAACCAGGAATGATTGCATCAGAATGGAGAAGCAGCCTCGGTCCATAGGGGTGAGCATGTTTATCAATGTGCATGGGGGGGGGGTGCAAATATTGAACACTTTTTTTTTTTTTTTTTAATTGTCGCACCTCCCCCTTACGTTTTCATCTTCTAGCTTGTAGATGTGCTGAGAGATCGTGATGGGAGACCTCTTTTCTTTTCCTTTTTTCACAATTTTTCTAACAAAAATTCTGAGCATGGATTTGGATATAAAATGATGCATTGTGTATAGCCCTGAAATCTCAAAGCTCTTGATTTATGACTGCATAGGTGCTGAGGTTAGGAGGCATGTTTAATTGCTTATCCAGTGTCAGTATATCTCGCTTGAATGTACGGAAATTGTCAGTACCCCAATTAACTGTGTTTTCTTTGGAATGCCAGAGCCTTTTAAAGAAAAATATACCTGGCTGAAATCTTGCAGCCCAAACTCTGATTCATGCTGCCCGTGGTTTGGGAAACATGAGTCTGCTGACAAGTTCCCTTTGGCCGGGTGCACACGATCCAGAAGTAGCAGCGCTTTAGACTCGGCACATGTCTTTTGTGTCCAAAGGGCTATTAAACACAGGTGAATCTGTATGTGATCACTGAACCGTGCGGAGTCACAGCTTCCTATACATTGTACGGGTGACATTTATCTTACGGAGGTTCGCGTTTCTCCAAAATAAATATACCTGCTGCAGTCTGGAAAGAGGCACCGCACGTACGTCTCCCGTCTCCACAGGTGAGCAGCTGGTGACATGGAATTTCTAGAAATCCCATTAATTATGCTGTAACATCTGGCCGTGGCGGGTTTGACGCTGCATAAGTACGCAGCGTCCAACCCACAGCGTTTACTGACCATGTGCATATACCCTTTAACTTAAAGGGGTATTCCTATCTTCAAGATCATATCCCAATACATATTGTAATAATAACAATAGCAAATCCCCCCCAATATGAAATGTAGTATAGTTTTTATTTTTATTCACCATGTCTCTTTCCTTATTTGTAGGCATTGCAGGACCTTAAGTATCCGTGGTTACGTCCACTGATAGAGTGACAGTTAGTGAGATAGTTGCTAGAGGTTGTAACCACGGATACCTAAGGTCCTGCAATGCTTACAAAGGAGGAAAGAGAATAAATGATCAGAAAAATTATACTACATTTCTAATTTGAGGTATTTACTAATTTAATTATTAGACCTGCTACATATTGGGATGGGATCTTGGAGATGGGAATACCCCTTTAACCTCAGCCTGTGACAATGACACGAAGGTGTCCTAAATGATTAACAGTTTATCACAGTTATTAAACACTTACATTTAGTGGTTTAGGGCTAATACATGCGTGATTAGCGAAACACTCCCACAACAAGTGTTATATAATAAATGTGTGTGTATATGCATGAAATGTGGTGGGAGTGTAGTAGTATACTCGCCTACCGCCGCTGATCTTCTCTGACGTCATCACTCTGTAGATTGGCCCGGTCACTGTGTGACACAGAAGGTTTTTTTTTACAATGAAAGTCTAAGCGAGTCTCCATAAGCTTTCATTGTAAATTTGACTCCCGGCTCGTGCATAGCGCATAGAAGGAGCTGGCTAGTCAGAATTACAGTGACGTCAGTGAGCAGCGGAGCAGAATGGCGCTGGATACCGGAGACAGCGGCGATAGGTGAGTATATTACTACGCTCCCACTACACCACACGAACACACACAATTACTACATAAAAAAAGTGGGAATGCTTCATTAAAGAGGGTGTATGGAGGAATATTTGTTCTACTATTCTTCCCATCAGGAACAACAGAAATCTGATGTAATTTAATTATATTTCTGGCATGAATAGACTCCGGGCCCGATTCTGGTATAAAATACCATGAAATGTCACAATTTTTAGCATAACTCAAAGTTGGGACAAAATTTTGTGACTTTTGCCATTTTTATGCCAGTCCCGGCCAGCTTTGCCCAAGTGAATGCAGTTTGAGGCCAGCCTGGCAAATTCATCAAAATTTATTCCACCTTGTAGTATAAATTAGGCAGACATTGACTCCAGTCCCAGGCAGGAGTAGCATTGCTGGTGATGGCGCACAGCAGTTGTAAGATGCTCCTAATTCATTAATCCAGCGGTGCCTTTATTGGGCCAGCCACTTTTCTGCTGTTCTTTCTTTCTCCAGATGTGATAGTTGTACAGCTCCTTTTTATACATAAGCCATATTAAAATGAACTAAAAAGTTTAGCAAAAATGCTGTAAGGTGAAGGTGGTAGTGATTTTGCAGTTTGTGTGTGTGTGTTCTGTAAATGCCGCTCCTGCAGTAAAATCTCCACTCATGTAACATGTGAGGGTAGTGCCTGAATGAGACCGCAGAACCAGTCTGCCAAAATATCTGCTGACGTAGCCATATAAAATAACATTGTGTGTACTGGCACCAAGTCAGCAGTGATACTATGACTCAGGCACATACATGGTGCACAAATGAAAGAAAATTGCTGTGAAACTGACTGCAAGGGAAAAAGGATTTTCCCACCAACTACTTTTAAGGCAGATTAATGTGTCATGAATGTCTGATCAGTGGGGGTCTGACTACTGGGACCCCCTGCTTTTATTTATATTACAGCCATCCCTTGTCATTCCTGAATGGGTCATGCAGTATATACAATGAAGGGGCTGCAGCCCTCTGACCGTTTCCTCCAATCAGCCATGTGGAGCTTTATGTTGGCCTTACATATTTTATATATGGACGCTCCTGACCAAATTTGCAGGATTGGCTGACCATTATAAAATGTGTAAGGCGGGTTCCTGGCTCTCCCTGGATGGCAAATGTCTTTACTTCCCATAGTAAGACATATGCAATTAGCTGAGCATTATAAATGGCTATTTAGGCATGAATGACTGACCACCTCAAGAAATGGCTGTGGCAGTAGAAATAGTTGTTTTGGACTTTTTAAGCTGGCCATACAATTTAATTTAAAAAAAAAAAAAAAAAAATTCCCAATTTCCCCACTTTGTTATTGGTGATCTATCTTTACCCGTGCGCATATCGGCACTGTCCGGTTGTAAAAAATGTACAGAGTGGAGCACCGCTGCTTCGTCACGCGTTTTAGTAACCCCTGTCGGGTACTGCAGATTAACTCCTATCATTTTAATAGGGGCTGATCTGCAGCACCTGGCAGCGGCCACTTAAAAAAGATAAAAATGTAATGGGAGTGCATTTTTAATATATTGCAATCATGTTATATACCACTGTGTCCTTACAATTGCTCGTTTTGCCTTTGTACCCAGTTCATTTTTCTGTTTTCCATTAGTCCTATGACTTTACGTGATTAAAAACTGACTAGCTGAAGCTCTATATAGAAACAGGTCAATTTTCCCTGTGTGACTCATCGGTCACAGCAAAAGTCAGGGGTAGGAGTGGAGCAATTGGGTGAGGAGTTGAAGAGGGCATTGATTTCTGCAGAGACAAGAGGCTTCCTGTTTCTACATGGAGCAGAGGAAAGAGAAGAATTTACTGGGTAGAAAGGCAAAATGATCAATTGTAAGTACACAATGCTATATAATATGGTGACTGCAATATATTAAGGGAATAAAACTTTCATGGTAGAGGCTCTTTAATAATGTGAGGAGCCCAACAGTCATACCCTCACTTTTGCCCCCCAGTTTTCAGCCATCACTGTCATGACTCCGCTTCATTCAAATCAGGTTCTAATTTTTCACATATGAGGATATCTGTGTATAAGGCATCTCCAGGATGTGGATTGTTCTTTTTGCCTATAATACCGGGTGAGTCATAAAGGACGGACGTTTTTAAACTAATCATAAAATCGTTAAATATTTATTAAATATAAATGTATTCACAGATTTGGTTACGTATACTAATAGCATTTGACAAATTCAAGTGTGGAAAACAACATCTGCCATGTGGTGGCCATTATCAGTGATGCATTTCCAAAGGCGTTCTTGGAAGTTGGCATCAACACGTTCCAACACAACTCTGTCGATTTGGGCAACTTCCACTCGAATAGCTTCCTTCAGTTCTTGTAATGATCGAGGCTTAAGCTTGTATACACGTGATTTGAGGTGACCCCATAAGTAATAATCGCACATGGACAGGTCTGGGGACCTAGGAGGCCAATTAATATCGCCAAACCTGGAAATGATGCGACCAGGGAAGAGAGGGCGAAGAACGTTCATTGTTGCTCCGGCTGTGTGGGCCGTTGACCCATCTTGTTGAAACCACACACTAGAGATGGGGATATGTTGCCGTCGTAACTCAGGAACAAAGAAGTTATTTATCATGGCGATATAACGTGAGTTCACGGTAACAGTATTGCCATTATCGCCTTCGAAAAAGTACGGACCGATCACGCCATATTTGCCCATAGCGCACCACACCGTTACCTTAGGGCTGTGCAGCGGTACGTGCCGTTCGTGGAGCCCCCGGTGGTCGTTTGTTCATTAGTGTACCTCGTGTACGGAGTCCTTCAACCCAACGTAGGATAGTGTTACGAGCGGGAACAGCTTGATTTCTGTGAATATTGAAATGACGCCGAAACTCACGCTGAACGGCTGTGATACACTCATTATTCTTGACAAAACTGTCGTACGCAAAAACGCGATGTTCTATCGTCCACGGCACCATAGCTTAAACTGAAACTAAAATAAAAACAATGCTTTCACCTCACAAACATAACCCCGCCTCCCGCACATGTCTACCTCCACCTGGTGGTGAGTTATAGCCACTTCAAATACATCCGTCCTTTATGACTCACCCGGTATATTAAGTCACCGCATTATTGGAATACTCCCTACGCTGAATTACAGCAAGCAGGTTATCCATCTCTATAACTATCAGCTTGTCTTTTTTATGCAGTTAGGGGGAAAAATGCTGGTCACAAGCTCTACAAAACTGAGATGTTTTATTAGCTGAAGTTTTTAAGGGAATCTGTAACCAGGTTTTTGATAAATAATCTGAGAACGGTATGATGTAGGGACAGAGACAAAGATTCCTGCTGTCACTTACTGGCTACTTGCTGACATTTTGATACAATCACTATTTTCTCTGCTGCAGATCTAACAGTTCTCTGAATGCGGAGCTCTGTCTAACCTCGCCAACACCGCTGATTGGCAGCTTTATGTGTACATGATACATTGGCTGAAAGCTGCTAATCAGGGGTGGGGTTACACAGAACTATTGACTAGGAAACCCAAAGTACCTATTACTATAGTGATCTCCTGCTGGTAATATATTAATTTTAATGAAACCACAATACACAGCCCAGTAAGTGGTACATTTGTGGACTCAATGTCTTTGCCCCTACATCAGGATGCTCTCAGATTACATAGCAAAAAACTGCTGACATGTTTCCTTTAATATATCTGCTACCTTCCAATATTTTTATTTGCTTGCAATACAAAAATCTATTTCTGTGCGAAGTAATAAATAATGTATGAATATAAGTCATAGACTGCATTAAGTCAGTTTGCAGAGTTCTTTGCTTTTTCTTGAACATCTTCCAACTCAGGTTTCCCACCTACAAAGAATGAAGAGATCTGTAATTGTTATCTTGGGTACACTTCAACTGTGAGAAACAATCTAAAAACAATCCAGAAAATCACGTTGTATGATTTTCAAATAATGAAATTGCATTTTATTACATGGAATTTGATCACCTACCAAACAGCAAGAATTCTGGTTCTCACAGACTGTTTGTTTTTCTTTAAGAAGCCCTCCTACTCTGCACTTATTACCTGTATTAATTGCACCTGTTTCAACTCGATACCTGTATGAAAGACACCTGTCCACACACTCAATCACACTCCAAACTCTCCATTATGGCCAAGACCAAAGAGCTGGACAAAATTATAGACCTGCATAAGGCTGGGATGGGCTACAGTAGAATAGGCAAGCAGCTTGGTGAGAAGGCAACAACTTTTGACACAATTATTAAAAAATGGAAGAACTACAAGATGACTGTCAATCTTCCTTTGTGGGGTAAGGATAATTCTGAGAAAGGTCAGGAAGCGACAAGAACTACAGGGGAGGACCTGGTCAATGACGTGAAGAGAGCTGGGACCACAGTCTCAAACATTACTATTAGTAACACATAGGACATGCAATGTCCCCCTGATCACGCCAACACATGTCCAGGCCTGTTTAAAGTTTTCCAATGACCATCTAGATCAGTGGTTCCCAAACTCCAGTCCTCGCGGACCTCAACAGGTCATGTTTTCAGGATTTCCATAGTGTTACACATGTGAGAGAATTCCTGATGCCTTGATGATACTTCCATCACCTGTGAAATACTAAGGAAATCCTGAAAACATGACCTGTTGGGGTCCGAGAGGACTGGAGTTTGGGAACCACTGATCTAGATGATCCAGAGGTGGCATGGGAGAAGGTCATGTGGTCAGATGAGACCAAAATAGAACTTTTTTTTATAATCTCCTCTTGCTGTGTTTGGAGGAAGAAGGATGAGTACAACTCCAAGAAAACCGTCCCAACCATGAAGCATGGTGGAGGAAACATTATACTTTGGGGGTGCTTTTCTGCAAAAGGAACAAGACGACTGCACCATATTGAAGAGGGGATGGATGGGGTCATGTGTTGCGAGATTTTGGCCAACAACCTCCTTCCCTCAGTAAGAGCATTGAAGATGGCCTGAAACACACAACAAGGGCAACTAAGGAGTGGCTCCGTAAGACGCATTTCAGCTTAGCCAGTCTCCAGACCTTAACCTAATATAAAATCTTTGGAGGGAGCTAAAACTCAATGTTGCCCAGGGACAGCCCCGAAACATCTGGAGAAGATCTGTATGGAGGAGTGGGCCATATCCCTGCTGCAGTGTGTGCAAACTTGGCTAAGAACTACAGGAAACGTCTGACCTTTGTAATTGCAAACAAAGATTTCTGTACTAAATATTACGCTTTGTTTTTCTATTGTATCATTGTATTTTCATGCAATAAAATGTAAATTAATTATGTAAAAAACATACGCTGTGATTTTCTGTTAGCTTTTTTTATTTTTAGATTGTCTCTCACAGTTGAAGTGTACCTACGATAAAAATTAGACCTCTCCATTCTTTGTAGGTGGGAAAACTTGCAAAATCAGCAGTGTATCAAATATTTATTTTCCCCACCGTATCTCCACCCCTCCCTTATTTGATTGACAGCTGTGGCTTCGTAGAGCCTAAGAAGGGAGGAGAAAGAGGGGAAACAAGCAGGGGGGAGGTGTATATAAGTGATTGGCCCTGGCATGACGTACCGAGCGCCTGTACTTGGTTTGAACAGTCATCCTGTGCTGACAGTCGCTTTAAAACTATTACATGCTGTTGCCTGCGTTTGAATAATAAAGTAGTGCCTAAAAACATAATTGAGCAGATTTACTGAATCTAAATTTTGAGGGGGTGTGAATTCTGGCATAAAAGCTTTGAAAAGTCGCATATTGTAGGCACAATTCAGAGTTGCGCCAACTTTTTTTTGACTTTTGTCATTCTAATGCCAGTTTCATCTGTGACAAAATGGAAGGAGCTGTGGTGGAATGTATGCATGACCGCTTCTTTTCAAATACGTGGCGAGCAGCGGCATTTGCTGCATAACAAGGTGCTGGAGTAGGACTTGCAGCGAGGCGCACACAGAAGTATATGCTGCCTCTTCATGACTCAGGAGCGCCTGACTCTAGCACGCATCCTCATCAAGACCAGTGTGAATAACACCCGTCTTGCTGACTCTGGCCCTTAGTCTAGGCCATTTTTTTCACATTGGCACCATTCTTAGTTACTTTACAACAGTAATTTGTGGCCAATTTTGATGCACCTTGTTGCCTTTTATGCTATGCCACTTTTTCCTACAATTTACGCCATACTACTTTGTTCAGTAAGCCAAATAAGTATAATAAATGTGGTGGATGGCATGCCGCATGTAGTATAGAATTCTTTTTTTTTTTTTTTGTCATAAATTAAGAATTCTGGCACATTTAGCATCTTTATGACTGGTGGGGGGTTGACCTCTGCATCTCTCATTGATCTTAAGAATGAAGAATATGCAGCTCTGGTTTATTTTTGTGACCCCTCTGCCCTTTTTACTGGTTTTCCTGGGTAGCACATCCCCAGCTAGCTACTATGTGGACCACAGTGCCGTCAACATTTAAAGCTCCACTCCAGCGGGGGGGGGTTTTTATTTTGCTGTTGGAGTAGTGCCACAAATGTAAGTTCCCTGCACATTTTACCACTCTCACCACCCCATGTCTTCATCTGTTAACGGCGCTGTTCTGGTTGGTCATCTGCAGGTTGTGTCCTGCTGGATTGCTCCATTGTTTTCTGGGTGAGACGAAAATCACAACTAATTGTCAGTCTATGACTTACACTGAGAGCTTGTGACCGTTAACTTTGACTTCTAGTCAGTCAGAAGCTGCGATCACAAAATTCTGGAACAGGACTGGAACGGCCCCGGGTAGAGCTGAAGACGCTGGCTGGTGAGTATAACACTTTGGTCAGGAAACGTAAGAGTACTGGCACCACTACAGCGCTGAAATAAAACCACTGGAGTAGGTTCTAGTGAATGGGACAACACCGTCCCTCAAGTAAAAAATAAACTATGAAAACTATGGGCAAGCCAAGTACAAACCAGCCTGACACCCGTGAAAACATTGACGAGGCAGCATTGTTTTGGTAATGGTGCCAAAAGTCAGACCGGAACGGTTCTGAAATTGGTGACCTATCCAGAGACTGGATTATGTCACTTAAACCTTATTTCCAGGGCCATAATTTTGGGGGGGATATAAGAGATGTAAATTTTGTGCGAAGAAAAGGATCGTATCTTAATGGCATAACCAAGTGAACAGTTATATATTTTTTTTAATCAGTGAAACATTATTATGTGTGGAGCCTAGTGTAACGACTTCAGAATGTTCTATCAATGCTTGTTCAGCTTTGAGACTCTAAGTAGTGAGACAGTATGACTAACCCTTTCGAGTCCTATTTCTGTATGGAATGGAATAGATTAGCAGTCTACAGGGGAGAACACATTTGCACATTTTCCAGATTTGCCACATTCTGCTCTTGTCATTCATGGCAGTCGAATAAAGCATGACTTGTTGTAGTAGGACCTATGCAGAGCATTGCCAGCTGGAGATGGGAAGCTACAGTGAAAGATGCCCGCTGCCTGGCGTTAGGCCTGAGCGGAAAGAGCTGTGAACGTGTGGTCACCACTGTGACTGCTGTGTCCATGTAGCAGCTTCTGTGAAGCTGTATGCTCTAGAGAAAGCTGTGGCCATTCTTCATGTCTAGCTTTAATGTTTTATAAAATTCTGGATATGTTATATATCTTTTGTCTTATTGTATGTGCGTACGCATTCTGCCATTATACACATTTTGTCTTAACATGCAAGAGTAAGTAAAACCTTAGTTGACATTTAAGATGCACTTTTAAGTATAGTTGAGGCTATGGTAGCCTAAAGTTTACCATATGTTTGGCTATTTAAAGGGAATCTGTCACCTCATTTTTAGCCTATGAGCTGCGGCCACCGCCACCAGGGGCTTATCTACATCATTCTGTAATGCTGTAGATAAGCCCCCGATGTAACCTGAAAGACAAGAAAAGCGAGTTAGATTATACTCACCCAGGGAGTCCGGTCTGATGGGTGTTGGGGTGCGGTCCGGCGCCTCCCATCTTCTAGTGAGGACGTCCTCCTACTTACGTTCTCCTTACAGCGCACTGCGCCGGGTAAGGTCAGAGAGGTCCGGCGCCTGCGCACTGCAGTACTTTACTCTGCCCTCAACAGGGCAAATCGGTACGCCTGCGCAGGAGACGCGGCAGAAGTAAGAAGGAGGACGTCATTGCTAGAAGATGGGAGACGTGGCATCGGACGGTGACACCCATCGGACCGGACCCTGGGTGAGTATAATATAACTTGTTTTTCTTATCATCGGGGGCTTATCTACATCATTACAGAATGCTGTAGATAAGCCCCTGATGGCGATGGCCGCATCTCGTAGGCCAAAAATGAGGTGACAGATTCCCTTTAAAGTATTTGGTCGTGTTGACAAAGGTTGAAACTTCTATAGATATACCGGTAGTTATATTGTACATGCAAGGCGCACTGTCAGCATGTGGTCATTGCACTGTAGCCGTGTCGTGTCAAAGTTTCTTTTAAGGCTATGTTCACATGTTGCTTTTTTTGTAGCCTTTTTTGTTGCGTGTTGTTTTTTTTTATTGCAAGTTTTAAGCTGCCTTTTACAGTATCAGCAAAGTCTATGAGATTTCAGAAATCTCCTGCACACGCTTTGGTTTTATTTTCCTGACTGATTAGGAAAATTTGAAAACTGCAGCATGTCACTTCTTCTTTCAGCGTATTTGCAGCGTTTTTTTTTCACCCATATGAAATAATTGATAAGTGCAAAAACGCAGCAAAAAACGCAGGTATCAGTTCTTGGTGCTAAAATCCTAAGCACATTAAATCAACCTTTTTTTTAATTTTATTTTTTTTTTTTTTGGGCCACTGAACTGTATCAATATGCATAAAGATAGGAAAAACATAGCAATAAAAACGCAGCAAAGCCTACTTTTTGTAAGCAGCTTAAAATTAGCATTTAAAAAAGCAGCAAAACCACAATGTGTGAACATAGCCTTAAGGCGGGATTCTGGTTGTACCAAATTATCACTTAACAACAGAATAGGCAATAACTTCTGGGGTCTGAAGGTTAAGGTCTTGATCGCCAGAGTACTTTTTGTCCCCCATTTACATGGAGCAGCAGTCAGCCATACATAAGGCTGCATCATTCAGTCTTTACAGAACTGCCGGTGAAAGCGGAGCATTGCACTTGAGCGATCTGTAATTCTGTAGGCTTTGAATGAAGCAGCAGCACATTGTTTATGTGCAGGGTCAGAAAACATGACATAATTGAAATTATTCATCCTTAAATCTAGGCTGGGTATCTCACATATGATTGTCAAAAGACCTTGGACTACAATAGCAAAATCACATTGTGTCAAGGTACTGTTAAAGGGAATTATCACCAACCATTGTCACCTAATCTGAGAGCAGTAAAATCTAGACAGACCCTGATTCGAGTGATGGGTCACTTACTTGGCTGCTTGATAAAATTTTGATAATCTGCTGATAAAATCATTATCACTAGAGGACTTGTAGACCTTCTTCCATTTAGTGCTCTGTATAATCCGCCCCTAGTTTACAGAAAGCTGCCAATCAGTAGTGTGGGTGATGTTTTACAGAGCTCAGCATTCAGAGAACTGCTATAATATGCAGCGGCGAAAACAGTGATTTTATCAAAACTGCAGCAATCAGCCAAAAAAAGTGACACATTGCTGGAATCCGTTCCTGCCCCTACATGATGCTGCTCTCAGATGGGGTAGCCAAATCCTGGTGGCTGATTCCTTTGAACGGGAGATATTCGCTGAGTGTGAGATTGGTATTAAAATTCCCATGCATAGTACTAAGCGGTAATTCATATCAGAAGTTGCACGCTTGCACTCCTATTACTAAGAGAACACAGCATGAGCTCACCATATGGAATGCCAGTGTCTGAACGCGTCTGCCGGCCTGATGAGGTGTGCTGGCAATGTTTTACTAGAATCTAATGCAAGAATATATCATATTGTCATAATGTGTTCTAATATCATGTACTATCCTGATGCTATAGATATGAGCAGTAGATGCTTGCTGATATGTGCTAATCTCAAAGTAGTGTGCCACATAAATGTCTATCATGGATCTATTCCGAGATGAGTAATATTACAAAACTAGGCACAATTTAAAAAAAAAAAAAGAAAAAAAAAAGGTCCTTTCCAAAAAACCTCGCCACACCTGTCTACAGGTTGTGACCAGTATTGCCATTCATCTTAATGAGAGTTAATGGGGCTGAGCTGCAATAATGCCCACAAGTAATGGACAGGCGTTGGATGAAACCCATACATGTTTTGTTCTTTCAAGCCTAGACAAACCCTTTAGCCTCCATGTACAAGGAAGGAACTGGAAACCTGACGAGGAGAAATACCTTTTAGATATAGCATGACATATGTAGTCAGCCAGCAGACCACCAGAGTGTGCTTAATAATAATGTTATTCCTATAGCGCCAACATATTCCACAGCACTTTACATTAAGCCGGGGCATGTACAGACAATGAAGACAATATAAAGTAACAGTACACCTGATACAGGAGGAGTGAGGGTCCTGCTCGTCTCACAAGGTTACAGTCTAAAAGGAAAGGTGGTTGCGACACAATAGGAAAAAGTTTGTCATGTGTGGTCCTGCCATCATTATAATGGGGCATTTCAGATAAGCTGCAAGATCCGGTATCTGTCTAAGTACAGTTACCACGTGTATTGGGTGCATGGAGGATGTGGAGACAGATGAATAGGAAGGACAAGAGTTAGGAAAGTTTTAGAAAGAGGTAACATGAAATAGTTGGATCAGTGAAGTGAGGTGATAGGCCTGTTTAAAGAGATATGTTTTAAAACGCATAAAAATGTGCAGGTTAGGTATTAATCGGCTCATCTGGGGTAGTGCATTCCAGAAAACTTTCGCAGCACAAGCGAAGTGCTGGAGACTGAAGTGGAAGGTTCGGATTATGGAAGGATGTGAGTCTTAGTTGCAGAACAGAGAGCAGTGGTAGGATGATAGACTGAAATAAGGGACGAGATTTATGGTGGCATAGAACTATGGACAGCTTTGTGGGTTTGAGCAATGAGTTTATATTGTACTATAGTGGATGGTCAATCAGTGCAATGCCTGACACAAGATGGGGGCACCGGTGTAGCGGCTGGACTGAAATACGGCCCTGGCTGCCACATCCAGGATGGGTTGGAGAGAACGTTTGGTAAGGGGAGAGAATGATCTGTAAAGAATTGCAGTAGTCCAGGTGAGAATGCAGAAAACTTACTGCCGCTCTTATTCTGTTTCAAAGGTGAGAAAAGGTCAAATTCTGGAGATGTTTTTAAGATGGAGGTGACATGAGTGAGTGAGCGGATATAGGGAATAAAGGAAGGTTCTGTGGTCAATATCCCTCAAGATCGCAAGCGTGCTTCATTTTCTTCTCGTTTCAGTAAAGAAGGAATAATTGTTGCGTCGTCTTCTGATCGTTTATACAATTGTATGCCACCACAAGAGAATGAATGCATTGTTAAATATCGTTCCTCTGATTAATTGAACTTGTCACATGTTCTGCTCCAGCGTTAAACACTAGACCTTCTCTAATTGGACATGTATATTGTTGCCTGCATTGTATATATGACATATATTTAGTACAAATATGACAATTTGCAGTATCGGCTTGTCACATTTGTGTTGGGATATTTGGAGTCATTGGGGTAACGTAAAGCTCGTGGGCCCCAATGCCGATTCTCTAGTAGGGCCCCTATTATGGCTCAGTAATAGTATTGGTATTCTGATATGGGCCCGGAGGGGACTGCAGCCCCTGTATCTATGGCGGGTTGTGTATTTATGATGCAGGGATGGAGCTTTGCCATGCCTGAGTGAGGTGCCGTGTGGCCAGGAGGAGTGGAGCCATGGCCAGCAGGTTTCCAGCCCTAGCCCTGCTTGCTGCACATTGCTGGAGAATTGTCTTGCAGTGAATAGATCTTTGTGTGCACAGCTGCATATGAAAGGGCTGAAAGGAAATGGTTAGAGGAAAAGCTGCCTGAGCTGCAGCACAGAGGGAGGAGGAAGAGTTGGAGGGGTGTGTAAGGGATGGAGGAGAGGGAGGAGGGGGATGTTGTTTTCATCCTTGCTGCTTTATAAGCCGGTGTGCCATTTGCACTCCTCCCATATGTTGTGTGTGTTTCTCTTCTGATTTTGGATCCCTCCATGTGATCATAGTGTGGATTCAGGGACTAGATTGCAGGGATCTGGTGAGTTAGCCGGTTGCCATGGTGAGGCACCTCGTCATGTGATTAGGATGCTGCTCCAGGCTGTTTTGACGTCAGGCTATAGACAGAGCTAGAGAGGGAGGAAGAGAGAAGAGATCCGTGGCAGCAGCAGCAGGGTCTCAGCCGAACCGGAGCTTACAAGCTGCAAAAAAAGGGGGTCTGCTCTTCAGAAGCCTCATTCTTCACTGCCGTCCGTTTCCTTTTTTTTTTTTTTTTATTTTAATTTAATCCTATTGAATAATTCCTCCCCAGTTGCTGGGACAGCTCCAATGCCGGGTCCTACCCAAACGCTGTCCCCAAATGGAGAAAACAACAACCACGACATCATTCATGATAATGGAAGCATCATCCCTTTTCGGAAGCACACCGTGCGGGGCGAGCGCTCCTACAGGTAATCCACTGTGTTGTATGGAGCGGAGCATGGGGGCATTTTATTGGTTGTCATGTATCTGCATTGTCAAAGCCGGTGACATTCGGAGGTTGGACACGTAGGGCTGGATGTGAAGGCATATTGGGGTTGTATATGGGATGGGGGAATGAGCGCTCCATTGGAAAAATGGCAGATGAACTCCTTAGATGCCCCAAATGCTGAAGGTCTTTTCCATCTCCAGCTCCGCAAGGCTTCCATGTCACCAGGCGTGTGCTGGATTTGGCTCTGCCTCGTAGCTGGAAGGTTATGTAATCGGAAAGCAATTGATGGCTGCTTACTGTAACAAGAAAGGTGCTAGCATCCGACACATCCTCCTTTAGAAGGAGGCAGACGAAATTTGCACCCTACCAATTATATGATATCTCGGAGAAGCCATGTTTGAGGTCAGCAATGGCTGGCATTACAATTCGGGAACAGTCACGTCTGCTCTTATAGGTGAAGATTGCGCCTTTTCTTTCTGTGAAGTCTGTGCATAATAGACCGTTGATGAATTCAACTAATTGGGGCTATTGTCCTCCCACATTTTTGGTTGATTTGTGTGTGTGTGGGGGGGGGGGCGCGAAAGGGAAGGGCAAGGGAGCTGAAGAGTCCAGAGCCTTTCTGGCAGCCTGCAGTCATCATTTTTTTTTCCTTTTCCTTCTTGATATAGATCAAAAAATGGAAGGAAATGGTCGTGAAACAGAAGTCTTGTGTCGTCTCTCTCTATCCTTACTGGGCTTAGCTGCAGCTTGCAATGCTCCACGCCAGATTGATAGGGCTTTGTAAAGGGCCAGCTTTGTCATTGGTGGAAGGGGTGATTCTAGAGGTCAGAGGGTCATGGCTTTACTTAACCCGTTTCTTCCCTGTGACTATTCATCATGGTGTTCAGTGTCTTACGAGGTGGTCTTGCATTGGAGCAGCGTTGATTTATGTATTTTTGCCCACTGCAGTGGATCATGATAGCGTCCACCTACCATCCATACATTTCGGTCTCTCCATGCGAGATCCAAATAGATTCATGTTTAGAAGACATCTCCAGCGGTCAGTTCTTCACAATGTGTGTGTAAACATCTTTTCTTCATGGGCTATTTTCAGACCTATTGAAGAAAAATGAATTGCATCAGTGCTTCTGGGCAGGGAAGCAGCCCTCGCGGCAGTCTGCTTCTACACACAGTATTGTTTGGCTGGTGGCGTGTTTGTCACAGCAAGGTGAGCGTGCTAATGTGGAAAGGAATCTCTAAGGGGGTCGTAGGGGGCCGTTTTCTTCTGCTCTGCGGGCTGTGTTTTCATGCAATGGAAATTACCATATCTGATGGATGGTCAGTAGTGATTAGATAAAGCAGATCATTTATTACCAAAATATGGTATGTGCAGATATAGGCAACTGGTCGAATAGTGGCAGATTATGTTCCCCTCTGCGCTTTGAGTTGTCATGTCCTTATACTAAATTTATGCAGTCATCGGATTCTTCTCACATTGCCAATCACCTCCACCATACTGAAGCAAAGATACGTCATGCTGTCAGATCATTGACATCTCGGCACTGCTTCATGGGAATGTGAGAATGCTTAGACTACTGTTTCTTATACTTCATGAACACATCTTGCTAAATGTGGACCGCCAAATGAAATTGTGATTTGCATTACCGTAGTACTGTACCGTAAAACCAGTAGGACTTAAGGTATTGGACCATTAGTTGTCTGGGTTTTCGTTTAGATTCTGCTGTACTGTCCAATTGAATTTGTTTACAAACAGTCAGAACTAAATGAATGTTATAAGTTATTATTGGAGGTCTCTCCCGTTTTTTGAAAACTAGGAAATGGGGAAAGTGTATGTATACGCACGCCTAGTCATACTATGTCATTGTGATAGTAGTGTAATTTTCCCTTGTTTTTCTCATGCCATATACAGTTTGATATCCCTGTCCTTTTACACTTGACCACTATGGAGAATAAATCTGTGTCACGGTGGTACTGGCGGTAATGGCTGTGTTCGTTTCTACAAGAGGGAGAGAGTACCGAAGGAATAAACACTCGACATGTCCACAGGCCATGACTAATAATTTGCAGAAAATAAAAGCATAATATTTTGGGAGCATAATATAGTAAGGTAGAGAACGGTTTGCCGAATAACATCCAGCTGTTCCATGTATTAGAAGCCACCCCAGATGCCCAGGTGAGGAAGATCTGTGGGCAGTCTCTCCATTTGCCATTCCTACAACTCTGCTCCATAAATATGGCCAGTATACAGTGGCATGTATAGTTTTCCAAATATTTTGGGAAGAGAAGATGAAGAAACTTTTTTCTGCAGGGTTTAGTAGTGCTTGACCGGGCCATAGATATTGAGGCTTAATTTGTCCATACGCCTAAGAACAAAGTTAACTAAGCCTGCAGATTTCATCAACTGTGTATGATGGCCTCCTGACTTGTTCCTCAGAGAATATGGATGGGGAAGAAGCATCGGGAATATTGAATGGAATGTCAATGTCCAATCCTTTTGCTCTCAAGAAAGATACACCGCCATGAAGTGGCATACTACCCCCTTACCATAGAGAACACAAGCATACTTCGCTTAGCCAAGTAAGCATGAGTGCGGGAAGGTTGAGAAAAAGCTATTGGCCTAACAAACATTCATCAGACAGACTGTGTATGACCTTTTTGATACAGGAAAGATGTATATCTTTGTACCGTGTTAGCCAGTAGATAGAAAAATATTCAGAATTGAGAGTCCTCAGTGGTTGTTACCTTTTAATGGCTAACTGAAAAGATGGTAACACATTGCAAGCTTTCGAGGCTATGCAGGTCTCGTCTAGCCTGATATAGAGACCTGAGTAGTCTCAAAAGCTTGCAATGTGTTACCATCTTTTCAGTTAGCCATTAAAAGGTATCAACTACTGAGGACTCTCAATCCTGAATATTCTTCTATGACCTTTTTGATAATTCTCCGACCTCCTTGTGTTCATATAATGATAGGTATGTTTATGGCAGTACATTTCTACAAGCTTCAGATAACCTTCTGACTTAAGTTGTTTACTTCTTGATAAATATCAGGACTGATATAAGGCAGGAGCAAAAAAATGCATGTTCTGGATCCTACACCGTAACTGTATCGCGGTCGTTACAGGATAAAGCAAAGTCAGCTTTTATGTAGATAAATGTGTAAATAATGTTTAAAGATGAACATAAACTCCTGACTGTAGTGTAACTGTGTGTATTAATAGTTAACTCGCATTTGATTAATTTTTGTGAGTAGATCACCAGTGGATTATTGAGATGGTATACAGTATACAGATGTGTATACTTACAAGCAGCACATTGCGTTCTCATAAGCCAATGAAGACAGTCATGCATCTTGCTTTTGTCTGCCACACCATGAGGATGTACAACTTAATAGGTAATTTAACTTTGTATCTGGATGTTATTAAATGACCTCTATTATGTATTAGTCACTATAGCAATAAATGCCAAAATATATAGTGTAGTAGTAATAACTGGAAACTTTGTATCCTGCTAAACTGCCACTAGCAATAGCTAGGAGACCTGGAAACCTGCTAAAGCATACCATTAGGTAGCAGTTTAGTCTCTACATGAATGGAGAAATTAACTTTTATTCTTGCGCACTTTTCTCCTTTAGGCATTTCGCAGGCAGTCCCTAAATCCGTCATGTTCTCCAGTCTGTGCAGTAGGTGCTCCAAAACCGTTCCCCTCTGCTTGAGTGACCGCTGTAGGCCCCTGGTTGGACCACGATCAGGAACTACTGCGAGTTTGACGCTACGTATTTATGCAGCATCAAACCCGCAGCGTCCAGATGTTACAGCATAGTGGATGGGATTTCAAGAAAACCCATGCACACTATGCATCCAGATGCCCACGGATCACCGGCAGAGACGGACCTGTAATATGTTGAACGTGGTAAATCCGCATGGTGCAGTGAACACATGCAGCTTTACCTGCGTTCAATTGGCCTTATTTGGACGCAGCGAACATATGCTGTTTCGGATAGTGGGCAACCGGCATAAAGTTTATAGAGTGCTTCTCTTAGAGACTGGTGAACCCTTTAGTGTTGGACATTACCTCCAGATAACTCTTGGGAGCTTGTCTCTTGATGAGCAAAAAGATAACAATTAGACTTTCGGCAGAACCGTTGATATTATTGGATTTGGCCGACATTGGAGAAATGTGTATGTAGGCCTTAAGTCCGTGGGGTCCATTAGTCCAAAAGTGTTGTAGATTACAATATTCCATTAATTAGTACCCAACAAAAAAAAAAAATTTAAAAAATATTTTTTTTAACATGGTAGCCAACGGGTGACTGTCGCCACTATAGGGCATCCATTTTGTTTGTCAAAGATGTATGTCGTAAGATTTTTATGACTTGACCAATAGATCTGTGCCAAAATAGCCTATTGCTGACAGATGTGTGTGACTCAGTGGTATCCATCTCTCAAAGGCTACTATGACTTTTGTTTAATAGTTGCATCATGAAATCTCATCAACTGGCTTGATGTTATGTTAGACCAACGCCATTATCGTGTGAGTAATGGATGTGCCATGGAGAGCATAATTCCATAATATGACATCTGACAGAGCATGCCATTTTTTTTTCTGGCAGTTTCCTACAAAAGCTAAAACCTGCATACCCCTTTTGTATAAAATGGGACTCATACGAATATGCACTAATGGTCCTGTAATATGGATATATGGGTTAAGCCTTGGGTGTATAATAATTACCACGTTTCCATCTTTTACAGAACCACTCGCTAATTTTTATTTAAATCCCGGTTCCCCATTTTGCCCAATAAACCCGAAGTCCTCCTTTTTGACTGTTGGGTGGTCTATGTAATGTCACACATTAACTATATAGTATCGTCCTGTGGCATTCAGTCCAAATATTACTTTTAGTAAGCCGACAGTCGGTGAAGTGCCAGTTCTGGTCATTGAATATGTGGTTTGAAATTTAGGGTTAAAGCTCTGCAGTCAGCCGTCTATTTTTGTGCATCATTTAGCTTTTTTGCCAGCTGTGGTATCTGTATAGATGCCATGTATCTTCCTGGCTAGACAGCTCAAAATATAAATATTATAGTGAGATGAAGCTAGACACACCAAGGATTTTATGTGCATATTTGCTTTTCTTGTTCTTGGCAGTGCGCACAGATGTTTTAGGATTCTCATTCTTTCTGCCAAGCACCTAAGTGTAATAATATGGACACTTAGTATGATCTAGTAAATTAGTTTCTTGGATTTCTGGGCATTATCCAGGAAGAAACATTTGGCCTAACCCTAATAACAATCCATTTTGTGATGAGCGAGGAATGTATTTTATTGGTGAAAACCAAACCTACTTCTTACAGGAGTTTCCGGTGTCCTGTAAAGAAAGCTTACTCGGTGTAAAATGGCGAGCCATGGGAATCTGTTGTTCCTTGTGATCCTATTCTGCATAATGTATGCCGCTATCATTGTCTATCGGTAGTTTTTCTTTGCTTCCTGATTGTTCGCCTAACCTAGCGCCACAGATGTTATGTTTCATGGGTTTTGTTCACAAAAGAGAAAATCTTCTATACCTTTCATGTATCTGATTTGTATGCGAACTCCTGACTCTCGCCCAACAGATCAGGTTGGCAAAATTCAGATGCCTAATACTTTTTGTTTTTATCGGAGATGAGCCGGCACTCCGCCACACTGGTCTCTATACAATAAAAATACATGTACCGGGGCATTCATGTATGAGGGAGTTAGGAATGATGGCTGTCAGCAGTGCGAGCATTCAGTGCTAATGGGCACCTTTAGTCTTATATTGGTGAAGTTAAGGTTTTAAGAAAACAAAACCCTTCAGCATTGCTTGGAAGTTTATTACAGAGTATTGGACTCAATCTGTATGTGAGTACTGTACTTTGTTATTGCATTGTCTCATTTTCTCAATTCTTAAAGGCTTATTCTCATCTCCTAAGATGAATATAATTGGAAAGTGTACAAGAACATTCCGATTTTTTTAAAAAAAATTGCGATTATTAAAAGCAAGTGTCTCCAAACATGTACAGTGCTTACAAGTTCTTCTCTATTGAGCTTGTAAACTCTGCACTGAAGCAGCCTCATCCTGGCCGTCCTCAGTGCTATGGTTCTCCACCAATGCTGCTGTGTGCAGAGGCGAAGTTGCCTCTTATGATAAACTCGAACATTGGTCTGAACGTCTGTCAAGCATGAGGTTGGGAAGGAGTGTACGCCTAAAATGCAATCATGGGATAAAACCTTTGGGTGGTCTTTGTAATGTCCCACATTAACTTTATAGTATCGTACTGTGGTCAAACACCTTGGGTATTACCAACCGCATTTCTTCCTGACCTCCCCATGAACATAAATGCTCAGTTTAGCAGAGTGTGCATGTGTTTTCAGTAGGAAGAGGGGGAAATAACAGCATCTGCCCGGCCCCATAGGTGGCTTTTTTTCTTATGAGAACAATGACTCGTTGAAATCCAGCTACCCCAACATCTTCTTTTGGGGAGTGCCAAAACACAACACCCTCATTCACATTAGATGGTCAACTGGTCCCACTGTAATTGGTGGGTTCAGCCAACAGTCCTCTAATGAGTATGGTTTTTCTAGTGTCATTAAAAAATAATCCTATTTTGGAACAATAGCACCCTTTTACAGGAACTAACAAGGTGTTAGCTCTGTTGAAATTTGCTTTATTACTGGAAGTATGCTGAACTATTTGCAGCTTTATTTTTTAAACTGGGAATAAGAAACACATGCGTCTATATATATATTTTTTTTTTTTTTTTTTTTTATTTTGCATTCAAGAAAAATGAGATCCGGAGAAATTGCAGCAAAAATAAAAAACAACAAAACCTTTTGGTGTACAATGAGACCTAACTTTGTTGATTGGCTCCTTTTGTATCTCGCCACATATGGGATTGGTCTGTGTTGAGTTGAACGATTTTCTTTTATAGCTGAAAGTTAAACATGTTTCTGTAATGCATTTAATAGCGGAGTGCGCGCTCCGTGTAGGGTGGACGGAGCCACAAATGGGACCTGTTTGTAAATGGTAAACATCTGCTATCCATTTTCTCCTGTAAACTCTCACATTTCTGCTTGTTCTCTGCAGCTTCATGGAAAAAGAGTGAACAAGGGACTGCTTATACAAAGGGTCCCTTCCTGCACATAAAATCCTCGGGTTTCCTTGACCATTAAATCTTAAAATGCGAATTGATACACAAATAAAACAGGAGGCCCTAAGGAGCTATTACTTTGCACCAATTACACATCTGCTCGAGGCGTCCCATCGTGTACTGAAAAGATGCGCTGGGGCCGGGTGTAAATCGTGCTGCACAAAGTAAATATTGGCTCCTTATTCACCCCAGAGATATGCTGGAGTTTCTCATTTTCGCCTACAAACTTCCTCTTCTATAGCTCCTACAATGAAGGATGTAAGAGATGGGCCGACCATCATGCAATGCCTACATGCCACTTGAAATACGTTTTGGACCTTAGTTATATATTCTACTTTTTTGATGGGTTAACTCTTCAACCCAGATCCAATTAATTAAGTGTAAGCTAGGCCCATATTCCTATTAAATATGGATGTTCTAATTCTCAACCAATATTTTTGTTCTCATCTTACTATGTGAATATTCACTTTGACCACCATTGTTGAGGCACCACGGGGAGAAAATCTTCATTATTATAACAATTAAATGGTCTCTCTAGTATTACAAGTCCTTCACTTACCGTCATGAATATGATTTTGTATATTGGTTTAAAACCAATATTTCCCAATATCAAAATTGCGACTTTTTTTTATTTTTCGTTCACATAATCTTTTTGTTTACTTTGACACTTTTATCTGTCTTCTAATGTAAAATGCAGCAGTCGCATCCCAATAAAAGAACACTTATGATTTTTTTTTTTCTACCAATATTCCAGGTAATGGTTCTTGGCCAATTAGTTTTTACCATCCACCTGGCTACCTTGTTTTTAGAGAATATATGCCCCTCACCGCCATCGTTAACCGCCTATCCCAGAGATCATTGCTTTCTCTGTTGTTGAAAAATTCCCTTCCCCCAGTGCAATTATTTTCTTTTCTAGTCTCTCCTTCTGTCTCCTGTGTCCTGTGTGTGCTCGTGTACCAAGGTGCACAATTATGTAATACGTCTTTGTCACTGGTCAGTTTGAGCAGATAAGATGCAGAAAAAACTGGGGCAAATCGGTGTGCCTTATACCTAGAATTACATTAAAACATATGGAAATTATTGACAGGCCTTTTGTTGCAGTATCCATTGTCATATCATGTTGTTTTGCTGTGTAATAAAGCCACTTTACGTGCCCGTACATATTGAATAAGGTTGTCGATTAAACAACAATCTTCTGGTGAACGATTGTTACTTATGGTGTTGCCATTCACTTTTTAGTCCATGTTGGCCGCTTGATTCCTTTTATCTGGCCATGCATGTTCAAATATGCTGGGCGAAAAATAAAATGATCTTTCTTGGATTAATCTTTTCGATATATTGTTCATAGAGTAGCAACTGTTGCAAAAAAAATTTCAAATGATGCCAGTTTTTTCCATCTGAAGTTCTGACATCGGATAAGTAACAAGATCATTTGTTAGTTTGAAAAAGTCAGTTCCAACCAAAATTATTGACTAATCAACTATAAACTAATGTATATGGCCTCCATTAGTGATGCAACCACTTGACCAGGAAACTGCAAGCTCCTCGGTCATAGTTCATGACCCTTGTCATGAACAAACACTTACCGCCAGGTGTGGACATACATTGGTGCAACCTGTGCAGCTGCACAAAGGTCCACGATGTCGTAAGGAGGCCCAGTTCCACCTCTAAAATAGTGAAAAGTGGCTTTATGATGAGCTATTGGACTTCAAAGGGCCCATATATTGTTTTTGCACAGTGACCCTTTTCTGTCTGTGTCCAACAGTGCTTACCGCCTCCGCCAGTTTTTCAAGAACACCACTTGCTTGCGACACATGTAACTCAGATGATAATGTAATGGAAGACTCTGCTTCCCACACTTGCTTGTCTACTCGCCTATTGCAATAGGTTGACATTGAGCTAAGCGCACCTTACAGCCAGTTCTCACATTCACACCACACTTTTCACTGCCACCACTCGTTATTTTGATAGGCTGGTAAAATGCCTACATTGGGTTACACACTGCGACACGTGCCACCCAGCTTTCTCGAGCACTTGAAGGTGCTCTTCTTGCACTCTGACATACACAGGCTAACAAAACCAAGCTATTTGTCATGTAGTGTCAAAGAACTGAGGGCATCTACCAGATCCCTCAAACTAGGGGCGTTCTAGTCTATCCCTGTGCCCCGGAATACTCCTGAAGGTGGAGACTCCGGGTTCTGGTACCTGTCTATGCTCTTAACCCTTATCTGATCCTTTCCCCGCCCAGGGAGGTGAGAGCTTAAGTATGTAAGAAAACACTAACCAGATAGGGTTAACAGACATGGATGAAAGAAAACTACAATCATACAAATACACTCACAACAGAGTGGGAAACCGGAGTAATAGGAAGGAAGAAACCAAATCTGAAAGGATAAGGAAAAATAACAAACTAACTCCACATAGCAATCTCCAGAAAAACTCTCCAAAAGCAAACTCCAAACACTGAACTTTTTCCTTCACCAAAGCAGAAAGTAGAACGATCATTGGCAACTTCCAAGTGCCAGTGGTGAAATTCTGGATAACCAATTGTTAATTTGGTAACTGCGCTATTGCTCCCCTCTCTTTACTGTTTCAAGTGCCAGTGGTGAGCATATATACCTGAGGGGAGTGGCCAACACTGAACAGCTCAGACAATTCATGATGGAGAGCTCCAGGAGATCAATTGAATTGATTAACCCTTGCCATAACAGCAAGGAAACCTGCACTGTTTTATAGGATGGTGAAACAGTTCTAATAAGTGCAAGAGTTTGTGTAACCAGACTCAGCAATTGTCTGACCCCACTTTGTTGCGGTATCTTTGAGACACTATTCTTGCCCATCTTCAGGGGTTGTAGGTTTGTTTAGTTCAGCAAGGACAAACTTACTACATTTTAGATTTAACATACAATGACAAGTACAGTGCTTGCAAAATAAAGGATAGTAAAAAGACAAAGGCAAAAACAATATAAAACAATAGGGATAAAACCCAGAAAACATCTTACGAATTAGGCCTGTTTCACACATCAGTTTTTTTGGTCAGTCAAAATCCGCTAAAATGGCGGACAGCGGATCCGTTCCTGTACTGACCACAAAGTTTGGCACCGGACCGTTATTTTAGCGGATCCGTCGAAGGAAGAATTTTAAAGGAACTGCTGCCTGGGGGGGGGGGGGGGAGAGAGAGAGATAATTTTTCAGCCACCAGAACAGAGTTTAGGGTTAAATTTGCGGCTGAGTGAAGTCTTTCAGGCATGCGCAGTGAGAAGTGCGGATCCGGCCGCCCGAAAAAAAACGTTGCATGGTCCGTCCGGGCATGTCGGCGGACATCAAAATTTTGGCGGATCCGCTAAAAAACGGATCCAACGGATGGCCATCCATCAAGATCCGCCGGTAATGCAACTCAATGGGAAAAAACGGATCCGCCAAGCAAAATGGCGGATCCGTTTTTTTTGCAAAACAGCGGATTTTGACTGATGGTAAAATACGGATGCGTGAAACAGGCCTTAGATGTGTAATACTTGTTACCTCTCCTGGGGTCTGACAATGATATTCCTTAGATGACATGTTATAAAGAGTCTCATTAGACCCTTACTCCTCCCTCAGCTGAGGTATGAGGAGGGCAGCTGAATGGATTGACTCTAATCCAGTTTTAGGCCATATTTCTGGTGTCTGTCATAGTTTCCCCTAGGAGAGGCAATATGGCCATCATCTGACCAAACCTCCTTCAGGCAGTCTATACATGCCACACATTAATATGATATATCCATAATTCAGAAAGTTATTGCATTTCTGTGGGTTGCCAGCTACCAAATCTTTTGCAATTTTATCCACAGATGTGAAGATGTTCCCTCATCATAGATATATCCATAGAAAGCTCGTGTTTTATTGCTATGGCATGGAAAATATTGTACTTCCGTTGTCATGGGAGGCCTCTAATATGGAGCCATGTGATTTGCCTTCAGGGCAGTATTCTTAACCCTGCATTGTTTAACGCCTCTTTTTAGTAATGAGGATGTACACAGTCCAAGTTTGCCAACTGGTAGCTACTTGTTAGTTAATTTATATACACACTCCATGTCTGCTCTCCATCAGATAACCTGCTTCAGTTACCTATTCACAGTGGGGGGTACAGGCAGTGCTCCAATGCCCCCAGCATTAAATCTGTGTAACTATAACTCTATTCATAGCAATCCAGGTTTTGGCATTTGAGAATGTTTACACATTGAGAAAGATGTATTAATACTAAGGAAAAGTAAAAATCCTCAACAGCCCATTTTTGATCAAAGCTGCAATGTTAATACCGTAATTCCTGTGGCCAACTGATCGACTTTTACTTGATATATTTTTTTTTTTATAAATTTAGCCTATAGTCAGTTAACATGCAAACATAACTGGATCACAAAAGTTTACATATTTGGAAATTATGAACTATACTGTATCTGCACTGTAAACACCTATAGTTTCCAGCCTGTCTTTGTTTAGGTACGAGTTTTAGAGTACAAGAACATGACTGTACTATTAAAGGCGTCACTATGTGTTTTGTCCTGATAATAACCTTTATTTATATAGTGCCAAAATAAGCTTCTATTAAATAAAACTAAGGGGTGGACCCTGCCCATAAGTGCTTAAAATTTACAATAGAGTAAGGGTAATAACAGATATTCCTAGGAGAGCCTACTATTTTTAGTATGTTTGCCAATAAAAATATAAACTCCACTTTTCAAATGTCAGTTTTTCGTGTACGAGTTCTGTCTGGTTTTCTCAGAGAGAACTCGTCCTTATTATAGTCTATGGGGCTGTTCATGAGCCGAGTGATGTACACAAAATCAAAGACATGTCTGATTTTTAGATCGGAGTCTTGTATCAATCTTGCCAAATCAAGTCTATAGGTCCCTGAAAAAAATCGAACAGCACTCTGATGCCATCCCTGTCCGCCCTGTCCATTTTTCACAGACTGTTTGAGAAATCTTTATATTTTTATTTTATTTTTTTTCATCTGAAAAAGATTGATGAAACTTTTATGGTAACTATTTACCAAACTCGCATGAAGCTCTGATGATATAGGCTGCTGAAACATGAACCTTTTTTGCGTACGAGAAAAATCCTGACGGAACCTTAAAGAGGTATTCCCACCTCCAAGATCCTATCCCAATATGTAGTGGTTTTAGATAAGCTTGAATAATGGGCAGCAACATATAGAATGGTATTTAACGGGGAGAAATGCAAGATTCTACATCTGGGCAAGAAAAATCAAAATCACAACTACAGAATGGGAGGAACAGAACTAAGCAACAACACGCGTGATAAAGACTTGGGTATGCTAATACATCACAGTCTGAAAATGAGTCAACAGTGTGATGCAATAGCAAAAAAGGCAAACGCCGTTCTAGGATGTATTAAAAGAAGCATAGCGTCTAGATCTTGTGAAGTAATTATCCCCCCTTGGTCAGGCCTCATCTGGAATACTGAGTTGAGTTCTGGGCACCATTTGGATGTTTTGGGTTGTCATTCTGATTTTAAAAGAGAAAACACAGTAGTTTGACAATAAATGGCTTCACCCAATCACTAACCATGAGTGGAGAAGAAGTTTTGGTGTTTATCATTCATATTCTCTGAAAAAAAAGGCCAAGAAAGCAAAAACTCTGCTGGGGTATGTCAACTTTTGAGCACAACTGTGTATGTATGTATATGTGTGTATATGTATGAGTATATGTATATAATATTATATA
This sequence comes from Dendrobates tinctorius, assembly GCF_039654945.1. Classification (NCBI taxonomy): domain Eukaryota; kingdom Metazoa; phylum Chordata; class Amphibia; order Anura; family Dendrobatidae; genus Dendrobates; species Dendrobates tinctorius. The sequence goes on from NW_027361749.1 coordinate 12,092,869, forward strand.
TATTGTTAGTATACTCATGAAATAGGCCTTGACAGAAATGATGGTAACCTTAAGTTAATATTTTATTGCACAACCTTTTCAGGCAGTCAAACGATTCCTGTAGCTGTCAATGAGACTTCTGCACCTCTCGACAGGTGTTTTGACCCACTGCTCAAGAGCAACTGCTCCAATTGTCTCGAGTTGATGGATGCCTTTTCCAGACTGCATGTTTCAGCTCTTTCCAAAGATGCTCAATAGGATTTAAGTCAGGCCACTTCAGAATAGTCCAAAGTTTTCCTCTTAGCCATTCTTGGGTGTTTTAGCTGGGTGTTTTAGGCCATTATCCTGTTGCAAGACCCATGACCTGCGACTGAGACCAAGCTTTCTGACACTGGGCAACACATTTCTCTCTAGCATCCCTTGATAGTCTTAAGATTTCATTGTATCCTGCACAGATTCTAGACACCCTGTGCCAGATGCAGTAAAGCAGCCCCCGAACATAACAGAGCCTCCTCCATGTTTCACAGTAGGGACAGTGTTCTTTTCTTGATATGCTTCAATTTTCTATCTGTGAATATAAAGCTGATGTGCCTTGCCAAAAAATTCCATTTTTTGTCTCAGCTGTCCATAGGACATTCTCCCAGAAATTTTGTGGCTTGTCAACACGTAGTTTGGCAAATTCCAGTCTGGCTTTTTTATGATTTTTTTTTTTTTTCAACAATGGTGTCCTCCTTGGTCGTCTCCCATGAAGTCCATTTTGTCTCATACAATGACGGATGGTGCGATCTAACACTGATGTTCCTTGAGCTTAAAGTTCACCTTTAACCTGTTTAGAAGTTTTTTTCTGGGCTCTTATGTTAACATTCGTATTATCTGTCTCTTTGATTTGTCAGCAATTTTCCTCCTGCGGCCAGGTTCAGGGAGGTTGGCTACAGTCCCATGGATCTTACATTTCTGAATAATATGTGCAACTGTAGTCATAGGAACATCAAGCTGCTTGGAGATGGTCTTATAACTTTTACCTTTAACATGTTTGTCTATAATTTTCATTCTAATCTCCTGAGACAACTCTTTCCTTCGTTTCCTCTGGTCCATGTTGCTTGTGATACCATGTCACCGTGGCAACACGGTGGCTCAGTGGATAGCACTGCAGCCTTGCAGAGCTGGAGTCCTGGGTTCGAATCCCACCAAGGACAACATCTGGAAGGAGTCTGTATGTTCTCCCTGTGTTTGCGTGAGTTTCCTCCGGGTACTTCGGTTCCTCCCACATTCAAAAGACATACTGATAGGGAATTTAGATTGTGATCCCCATCAGGGACAGTGAAGATAATGTGTGCAAACTGTAAAGCGCTGTGGAATATATTAGCGCTGTATAAAAATTAATATTATTATTAATGTCACCAAACAGCACAGTGAGTATCTGTAGCCCTCTATACAGGCCCACTCACTGATTTCAAGATTGTTGTGATGCTAATTAGTGTACACACCAGGATTTAACATGTCCATTCTGTGTGTGTTAATATGTATGTATATAATTATATTATAAAAAAAAAAATGTAATCACCAGATTGCCAACATGTCATGACAAAAGAGTAGGCGACTAAGACTCTTGTCTCTGGAATCCTCTAAAATGCCCCCTTTCCCTCACTTTTTCTTTATATACTCCTATATTCCCCCTTGTAGTGTCCACTCTCTCACCCTAATGACACAATACCATAACCTCCAATCATTACATTTTAGCCCAGACCCAGTCACTGTCCGGTCATAGGGGCCACTATCAAGTTTAAATCCGGCCCATTCTATTATGACTGATTTTGTATCAGTTTCCCCCAAAGTACTTGGCTGCATAATGAACTTACAGACACTCTGTGGTAGCAAAATGGAAAAAACAATTGACTGAAGACAAATTAGAAAGTTGCTTTGCTTTCCATTTAGGATGCAAATCACTAAAAACTGTATTTGTGAAGATAGGTCAATGCAACCAATAAATTCATAGTACTAAACCTGAAAAGTGTTTGGTAAATCAATGTATGGCCAGGTACTTTTGTTACATGCTACATATGTTATATATTTTGCTAATATATGTGTGTATGTAGCTAGTGATTTTCCATACAGTATCTTGTTGGAAAGGTCAGAGATTGGTAGCGCACATCAAGACGTAACATTAATATTCTTTTATGAAATGTCTGAATACATTGCTTTTGCTAATGCTTTTATAATGTCTCATTCGTGCTCTATAATACTATATAATAAGTGCTCTGTAATAGCAGGATTATTATGTAATACACTGGATTAATTGCATGTGAAAACATGTTATTAACAGGACAGATTAAACGCCCATCAAGCTACTACTTTCCCTTGGAAGTAAAAACAGAAGATTTGGGTTATTTTGCTAATACGTCAATCTGTTAAAAAATCAGCCTCAAATAGAGACCAGCAGGGCATCCTGCTAAGGCGTACAGGATGTATGAGGCCAAGGAATGTTTGTATTAAATATGGTATTCTGTGGAGCAGGATACATAGCCATCCACTGACAAATAGTCATGTTGTGAGCAGTTATTGATTCTCCTAATGCATTGTGCTACTTCTGGTACTGTGATTGCACTTCACCCTGCAAAAGCAATGTATTTGTGCAGTCTTCATCTGCTCAGTCCCTGCATGCTCAAGCTAAGTGTTCTTTTGCTATTGTTCACATTTGATTTGGTTTTGTCTATTTCAGTTTTGTGTGGTCAGCCAGCCCCGGCTGGGGCTGTGCTAAATTTCCATCTGTATTTTAATACAGGAAAGATGTATATCTTTGTACCGTGTTAGCCAGTGGATAGAAAAATATTCAGGATTGAGAGTCCTCAGTAGTTGATACCTTTTAATGGCTAACTGAAAAGATGGTAATACATTGCAAGCTTTCGAGACTAGTAGTAGTAGTAGTAGTAGTAGTAGTAGTAGAGTAGTCTCGAAAGCTTGCAATGTATTACCATCTTTTCAGTTAGCCATTAAAAGGTATCAACTACTGAGGACTCTCAATCCTGAATATTTTTCCATCTGTATGTTACTGTTTGTGCCAGATTGTTGTTTTTTTTTGTCCCTTATTAGATTGGCCTCTCTTTGCTCTGTTTTCAGAATATACCAGAGTGCTGATATAGTGGGCGAAGTCTAGTGACTTCAGTATTTTTTCTATCAGACGTGTTGGGCATTTTTTGCAGGGTTTTTTGCGTGATTGCAGGCAGTGTCTTTCCTTTCCTGTCCTGTCTAGTTAGTTTGGACCACATCGTTTGCTCAGCCTATTTTCCTACCTGCGTTTGTGTTTTCATCTTGTCTCACCGACAATATATGTTTGGGGGCTATCTATTCCTTTGGGGTCTGCTCTGGGGCAGTTTAGATTTCCCCTTTCTTGCTTTAGGTATATTTAGTTCTCCGGCTCTGTCGAGGAGTCTAGAATCATCGTAGGTACGCTCCACGGCTACTGCTAGTTGTGTGGATAGGATCAGGGGTCTGCAATCCGCTTAGTTACCAACCTCTCTGGTTTTCTGTGGCTTAGGCCTGTTTCACACTTGCTTTTTTTTGCAGCGCGTTTTTCCCGCAAAAAAAATCATTGAAAAACGCATACAAAAGCATACAACTGCTGCGTTTTTTTTCAAGCATTTTTATGAGCATGCATGAAAAAAACGCAGCGTTTTTATGCGTTTGTATGCGTTTTTAGTGCATTTTTACCGCGTTTGCGTTTTTTTCCAACATTAGGTGGCCCCTCACACTAACCCAAACCATGACTTTACTAACCCTAACCCTGACCCTAACCCTAACCCTTAACCAAACCATACTTTACCCTAACCCTGACCCTAACCCTTAACCAAACCATACTTAACCCTAACCCAAACCCTAACTAACCCTAACCCTGACCCTAACCCTTAACCAAACCATACTTAACCCTAACCCTGACCCTAACCCTGACCCTAACCCTTAACCAAACCATACTTAACCCTAACCCTGACCCTGACCCTAACCCTAACCCTTAACCAAACCATACTTAACCCTAACCCTGACCCTAACCCTTAACCAAACCATACTTAACCTTAATCCTAACCCTGACCCTAACCCTTAACCAAACCATACTTAACCCTAACCCTGACCCTAACACTGACCCTAACCCTAACCCTGACCCTAACCCTTAACCAAACCATACTTGACCCTAACCCTGACCCTAACCCTTAACCAAACCATACTTAACCCTAACCCTGACCCTAACCCTGACCCTAACCCTAACCCTGACCCTAACCCTTAACCAAACCATACTTAACCCTAACCCTGACCCTAACCCTTAACCAAACCATACTTAACCCTAACCCTGACCCTAACCCTGACCCTAACCCTAACCCTAAACCCCCTTAACTAACTAACTTTACCCAAACCCCTAAATTCCATTGTCTAAACTAATGGTAAAAAAAAAACGCATGTGCAAAAAAACACATACATAAGCATGCCAATGCGCACATATGCTCACCATAGACTTATAATGGGTGTCTTGCTGTAAAAAAAACGCATTGCGCGCGCATGCTTTTTTTGAGGCAAATCGGACGCACAAAAAATGCAACAAGTTGCATTTTGTGCGCCCGAGCGCATACCACAAAAAAACGCATGCGCAGTAAAACGCGTACAAACGCATGTGTATGCGCACATAAGCGCATCCCATGCAAAGTATAGGGAAAAAAAACGCATGCGCTATTTAGCGCTAAATTACCGTGAAAAAAAACGCAAATGTGAAACCAGCCTTAGCGTGGTCTTACTTTCCTCCTCGGTGACCCAATCATAACACTATACACTATATACAGAGCTCCTGTGTATGTCACTGGTGATCACTGCATTACCTGTATGCTGACAGTATATACAGAGCTCCTGTGTATAATGTCAATGGTGATCCCTGTATTACTTGTACACTGACACTATATACAGAGCTCCTGTGTATGTCACCAGTGATCACTGTATTACCTGTACACAGACACTATTTATACTAGTATTGTCCAGACAAAATAATATTCTAGCACTTCAAAAACATATGAAATAAAAAAACATACCGGACTAGCATAGTACCAATTGCCGGAACAATGAAGAGATCCAGAAAAAATATATTAAAATAATCATTTATTGATGATGTATAAAAAACATGAAAAACATTAAAAAAAATGCCCAAAAGAAGGCGCAAATAGCCCTATATCAATCAGATGTGAACAGGCATAATGAGGCACAGAAAGTCACATATAAAGGTAGATAATGAGCACTATAAGTGCCTTAATGTATTAACTTAAATGGCACAATACATGTAGTGGTTAAATATGACAACAACATGACGCTAACGTCTAAGTCCTCATGCAAATCTATCTTAACTGACCACTTTGAAGTATATAATAAGGCCAGATAAATATGCTTTAAAAGTACCTGATCTCAATAGACTCAATTAAAGATGGGCACCGCAGCCTCCTCCACCCCAACGCGCGTTTCACAGCAAGCTTCTTCCGGGGGCGTGACACTGCATACTAAGTACCGATCTCCTGTGTATAATGGCACTTAGGCCGGGGTCACACTTGCGAGAAACTCGCATGAGTCTCGCCTCTCAATACCCGGCAGTACCACCAGCACTCAGAACCGGAGCTCTCAGCTGCATAGAAATGCATGCAGTCGCACACTCCGGTCCGAGTGCAAGTTTCTCACAAGTGTGACCCCGGCCTTATGGTGATAGTATTGTGTTTTTTTTTTATTAATGATCACTATTGTAGTATTTAGTAATTATGCTGTGGTAATATGTTGTCCAGCCATGGTGTGGCGGTATTTTGTTCCTTGTATGTGCTATTGTTCGGTCACTGTGTGGTGGTAATATGAGGTCTGGACATGGTGTGGTGGTATTTGTCCCTTGTATGTGATATTATTGGTTATTTTACAAATTTAAAAATAAAAATATACCTAAATTGTATTGGATATTTTAACAAATGTTTACTAGGTTAGAGTAGAGTAGAGCTTGGCCAAAAGAGTCTACCTTGTCGAGGTGGCAGCTTAAAAAATCTTTTGGCCAAAACAAAAGCTGCTGGCTATATGTGTGATCTGGTGATGGGAATTGTTAATGTGTGGTTGGTGAGAAGTGTTTTTTCCAAGATAGAGCAGCGGGGCTGTGGACAGTTCGAGGGGTGGAGTCTCAAGGGGGCCCTGAAAATTTTGCCAGTATGGGGCCCAGAAATTCCTAGTGGCAGCCCTGATTATGGCCATGTCTTTACTGTTTATTGCAAAATTGGGGTGACAGGTTCTCTTTAATTCATATCTTTGACATACTTTTATGCATTGCAGAGTGGCTCTTGCTGCTCTTTCTAATAGATTGTTGTCATATCTGAAATTCTCTTATAAAAAAAACAATGTTGATAGATGATCTAAGCGGGACTGAATTTCTAACCTCTAGCACATTTTATTCCAGCATCTGTATTTGATTCAGATTCACCACTGCTGGAGTTCTAGGACCTCATTGTGTGACGTTACACAATGATATGAGAAAAGGCCTCCTGCATTAGCACAGCCTGCCCTGGATAGAGGAATTAATGCTTAAATCAACACCAATTCTAGAACATAACAGATGGCTCCCTCATCAATGACGGAGAATGCCAATATTCCTGTGTTGTATGCTCCATGCATTTGGCAGTAGTTATTAATGGTGCTAGTGACCTAGAGCTTAGAGAGTGAGTCGCTTCTGCGGATGAGTCTCTTACATCAGAAGACACTGATAAATCTCTATTGACGCGGTCAGACCTGTAATGTTTTTACACGTTTCCGGAGCTCTTACACATGTGTAACATTTGACCCAAACCTGTTAATGTTGTTAGAGCGTATGGCTTATGCTGCATGATTTATCCAAGGTTCTGACACTGTCCACGAAAAATGTAAAAAATGACCTTTTAAATATTGTGCTCGGGTCTCATCAACTGAGGGGTAACATCTGTTACGGAAAGAGCAACCTGGAAAGCAGATCAATGTCCCTATCCCTAAATCGAGCACTTAATGGTCGGACGCTGTGTCCATAATACATATTTATTAAACGACCTATAATTTAATATTCTGACGCGCCATAAATATCGTTACCTCAATACGGACAGTTGGTAACTACACCGACCATTACAGTAATTAGAGAATCCTCTGATGGGCCTCAAGGCTTATTTGGGGTACACAAAAAAGATGCAAAGAAATTAAAAAAAAAAATAAAAAAAAAAAATGTTGTAACATAAAGAATAGTTAAACATCATTTCCATCTAAATATTAAGTGCTCCTCAGCTGGTGTCCTTCGTCCAAGTTGTTAGAAGAAGAAGAAAGGGCTGTAGAGAAGTTTTATGTTCTAATAAGCATTTGTGAAGGGGAATGCTACTGTAGCGGGCAATGACCGTGTACCGGAGCGTGAGTATCTATACTCTATGCCCGTCTTGGTCTCTGGCAATGTTCTTGTGGCTTCTTTGGTTAGTATTGGTACAACTTCCACTTTAGTTCACCTTTCTTAGAAAAGCATTTTTTTTTCCCTTTGCCTTGTTTTAATGAACATACTCCTTGTAAAAAGTAAGAACTTTCCTCTATAAAGTGAAGCCGTTTGTATTGGCTCATCTTTGAAGTCTGCGAAATTCATTAATAAAAGCCAAACATTTTTCTCTCCAATGGTAAAGTTCAATTCTCTCTTTAGATGTAAGGTTTATAAGCTTTTTATTTCCCTTAACAATCTACTTATTGGCTATATGCCTGATGGTCTTTGCTCTTTCCTTTTAGCTGTATGCTAAATCTATATTGTACAACGCTATGGAAAGACTTGTAGAAAACAATGTGGGGGCCGCCATTTTTTTTTTTTTTTCAAGATGAGCTAGAGTTTCTTAGAATGCGGTCCACCAATCTTCTAGCACCTATTAACACTTCAAAGAAATCCACTCTGTGTCCCATGTCTTGGTTAAATTTGACTTTCTAATTTTACATTAGTTTCATATGATTTAAGTTAAAGGGAGTAGGTCACCACGTTTTTGCCAACTAATTTGATAGCGGCATAATGTACGCCGAGACCCTGATTCCACCAATACTGGGCTGTTTAGGTTAGTTTTGCTAAAATCGCTCTTTTATTAGCAGGAGATTATCACTAGAGAACTAGTAAAGCTGCTGCCAGGTCGTCAAGCATATTCAAGAGCTCTGTATAACCCCGTCTCACCGCTGAATGGCAGCTTTCTGTTTACACTGTGCATGGGAAGAGAGCTCCACCACTATGACTGAAAGCCGCAAGGGGCCGGGAGGAATAAAGTTAATTTCCTCCTTGCAGTCGGGCTTTCAGTGCAGTGACTGCACGACTTCAGAACACTGTTGACCTGCAGGATAACCACATATCTGCAGGTTCACAGCATTTTTTGACATAACGGGTTCCCTTTTAATTTTAGTTTTATATAGGTTCTCATTTATGAGAATATGGAGACATAGTCTAGTCATGCATGGTTATCTCTTTTGACTTTACTAAGATCTTGATCTTCCTATTCGTATCACCTTGTACTCATGAGTGGTGTTACTACTGCAAACTAGAATAAGAATAAATGACATCATACTGTAATTCTTTTGGTATGTGTGTAATTATCTTTCTATAATGAGTAGATACTCGCAGACCTACAGTGAGCCTGAGCTGCTGCCAAAATTCTACTATTCTATGAAGACCGGCCTTTGATCATCATGTTACAGTCCACTGCTGACTCCCCGTGTAAATGCCTTCTACAGCTTAGCACGTTAGCCAGCCTTTCTGCTTATGATACCGCTGAAATAGTGACTCAATAAAAAAGTTATAAACAGTTAGGTTTTGGGATTATTAGATTTTTCTTTCTTTTAATTACTGTATGTAGCTTCAAGCCACACAGGGTTTGTACGTTGATGCTGATAATTATAATAGTAGTAATAATATTATTATCATCAAAATCTTGTTTGTAAGAATAATTGCTTACTCTCCTCTTGTTTCATTTCTATTCTATTATGCAAGCTGACTGTCCAATTTCTAAAAAAAAAAAAAAAAAAAAATTTCTAAGTAATCCCTCACGACTCGCTGACCACCTCTAGGAACTAGAACTGGACCTCTCTATTCTGGTCCTACAGACATGTGACCATTGCAGCAGTTTTATCAGTTTTATCAGTCAGTGGTCACAGCACTCTCCAGTAGAGGAAGCAAGGAGATTGGCTTGAGATTTGAGCAGTGCTATATGTTTTTGGGTTTTTTTTAAAGACAATGCCATGTCCTATTTTGGAGTAAGTAAACATCGGTAGACAACCACTTAAAAAATGTAAAATATGGTAATCATTTGTTTTCGTTCCAAGAGGTGCCTTTCCGTTAGGATCACCTACCGTACATGTCTGTCCCTTCTAGGCCTCTTGGTAAGTTTTTCCCTGATGAGGCAATTTTAAACTTCTTGGTGTAAATACTTGAGACTCTCTTTTATTCCAGGTGAAAAAGCGGTCACTAGGGAGCACTGAGGAACAGACCACTGGGGATTTTTAGAACTATAGGAAAGGTAATGCCATGGCAGCTCCAGCCGGGTACCCTCATAAGAGTAATAGAAGTGCAGGAAAATTTGAAACAAGGTCAGAGGAGCACTCAAGAAGGCTACCTGATGAAGACTGCTTCTAACTGTCAAAACGCATTGTGGAATAAAGCAAGAAATCCCTAAAACTGTGATTGCCTTTTTGAGCGCTCCTCTGACCGTGTTTCACTTTTTCCTGCTCTTTTATTCCAGGCTTTCTCTTTTCTCTATGTATTAAGTTTGGAAGCCATGTTTTTTCTGGAACGAATGATTGTTCTTTTACGCCATATATTTTACAAAAAATCTTACTGAGCAAGTATAGGAAAACAAGCCATGGCTGTCAAATATATAATTGACTTGTGCGATTTTATCAATCAGATTTCTTTTGTAAACATGAAATACAGTAGCTGTACAGTTACGAGTATGCGTCATGTTTACCAATTATATTACATTATAACTAATTTGATGTTGTTTAGGGTAATGTATTTTATTCTTTCATCACTGATAGGTACATTTATCTGTTTTGTGCACTAGATATACTGTTGTGCTCAACAGTTTACATACCCTGGCAGAATTTTTACTTTCTTGGCCTTTTTTCAGAGAATATGGATGATGACACCAAAACTTTTTCTCCACTCATGGGTAGTGGTTGTGTGAAGCCATTTATTGTCAAACTATTGTGTTTTCTCTTTCTACATCATTATGACAAACTAAAACATCCAAATGACCCTGATCAAAAGTTCACATACCCCATTTCTTAATACCGTGTATTGCCCCCTCTAACATCAATGACAGCTTGAAGTCTTTTGTGGTAGTTGTGGATGAGGTTCTTTATTTTGTCAGATGGTAAAGCTGCCCACTATTCTTGGCAAAAAGCCTCCAGTTCCTGTAAATTCTTGGGCTGTCTAGCATGAACTATGCGCTTGAGATCTCCCCAGAGTGGCACAATGATATTGAGGTCAGGAGACTGAGATGACCACTCCAGAACCTTCACTTTGTTCTGCTGTACCCAATGACAGGTCAACTTGGCCTTGTGTTTTGGATCGTTGTCATGTTGAAACGTCAAAGTAAGTCCCATGTTCAGCTTCTGGGGAGAGGATTCCAAATTTGCCTCCAGTATTTGCTGATAATGTGCTGCATTCATCTTTCCTTCAGCTTTGATCAAGTTTCCTGTGCCTTTGTAGCTCACACATCCCCAAAACATCAGCGATCCACCTCCATCCTTTACAGTGGGAATGGTGTTCCTTTCATTATAGGCCTTGTTGACCGCTCTCCAAATGTAACATTTATGGTTGTGGTCAAAACGTTCAGTTTTGATCTCAACACTCCAAATTATCTTGTTCCAGACGTTTTGAGACTTGTCTCTGCTGTTTTGTGTATTGCGAGATACTTTGTGGCATTTGCGCAGTAATGGCTTTCTTCTGGCGAATCGACCATGCAATCCATTTTTCTTCAAGTGTCTCCTTCTTTTACGTCTTGAAACAGCCACACCGCTAATTTTCAGAGAGTCCAGTTTTTAGCTATGTTATTTGTGGGTTTTTCTTTGCATCCCAAACAATTTTCCTGGCAGTTGTGGATGAAATTTTTGTTCGTCTACCTCACTGTGGTTTTGTTTTTACAGAGCCCCTGATTTTTCCATTTGTTAATCACAGTTTGAACGCTGCTGACTGGCATTATCAATTCCTTGTATATCTTTTTGTATCCCTTTCCTGTTTTATACAGTTCTACTACCTTTTCCCGTAGATCCGTTGACAATTCATTTGCTTTCCCCATGACTCACAATTCAGAAATATCAGTGGCTGGATGAAAGATGCAAGAGTCTGTCGGGATCCCAGAAACTCACTCAGCTTTTATGCACAAACACTCATTACAAGCAAACAGGTCACAGGTGAGGATGTTACCTTTAGTAGTCATTCAAACCCATTTGTGTCAATTTCTGTGCTTGTTATCAGGCCAAAATCACCAGGGTATGTGAACTTTTGATCAGGGTCATTGGGATGTTTGGGTTCTCATTATGATTTAAAAAGAGAAAACACAGTAATTTGATAATAAATGGCTTCACCCAACCACTAACCATGAGTGGAGAGACTGCTGTTATACCCATAGCTTAAACATAACCTTTCCCTCTTAATCAATACAATTAAATACACCAACAATTTGACCTTTTTGTGGACGGGGTCGACCACGGCTTTTAGTATTCTCTTTATCAACAAACTTTTAACCGTTCTCTCATATTGCCATCAATTTTTAAAACTCTCCAACACGGTATGTACCTCCGGACTCCCGGAGGACAAGTACGCCGTTGGAACAAACTCAGAACTTGTACTTTTTTACCGCCAGCCGTGACTTCACATTTCTCCATCTCTTCTTTCCTTATTATTTCACAATTGACACAGAAGAAAATGAACCAAAAGAAAATCATAACATCATATTTGTTAGGGAGGGTGGGAGGGAAACGCTGTCAGCGGTATCCGGTGAAGAGGAAAGGCACAGGGATGAGAAGAACCTTATACCCCCGACCTAATCCATATACTTAACTAAGCAGGGGTATAAAAAGGGGAGGAGAAACAAAAGGGGGCATCAATCCTATAATAACATACCACCCAGTAACTGTCTCCTCCCCCACCTTTACACAGATGAGCTTTCCCAGTTTAACTCATCGCATACCTCCACTTATTAGAGAACTGAGGGAAATGGGGGTTATCTCGCACTTTTCCCACAGTCAGGGACTGCTTCCTTATACAGCTCGTGGTCCTACAAAAAGTTTTGGTGTTATCATTCATAGTCTCTGAAAAAAGGCCAAGAAAGCAAACATTCTGCTGGGGTATGTAAACTTTTGAGCACAACTGTATGTTTCTAAGTTCGAATGTCTATCAATGGAATGGGATTGGTGGGAATTGTATGCGAGATATCAACATGGATGCATGTGGACACCTGACGTGTGTTCATAAGCAACAGGAAAACCTTGACATGGTTGCTGTTTTGTGTTTTGCCATAGTTACTCTTTTAGTAAAGATTTAACAATGGACTTGGCTTATCTAAAAACATCTGTCTTGTACATCTGCATGTAAAAAGTTATATTACATGGAAACTGTATTACGTAGTCATTGTTTTGTAGGACATAAATATTCAGAAGATTGTTGGAAGGCTGTACACAATATAAATTATGGATGTCCTCCTGTTTTACTTTGAGATCTTTCCCCCACATACGCTGTACACCTGACATCACCCATATAAAACCAGTCTGATGTCATATAAAGTTACCAATCTTGTGACCAAAATTACCCCAAGAGCGCAGCGGTGACTCATCCAAGGGGTCAGAAAAGACCCAACAACAGCATACAAAGAACTGCAGGCTTCGCTTCCCTCCGTTAAAGGGAATCTGTCACCTCATTTTAGCCCTATCAGCTGCCAGCACTGCCATCAGGGGCTTATCTACAGCATTCTGTAATGCTGTAGATAAGCCCCCTATGAAACTTGAAAGATAAGAAAAACAAGTTAGATTATACTCACCCTGGCGTCCGGTCTAATGGGAGGCGCCAGACCGGACTGCAACACCCATCTTCATACGATGACGTCCTCTTCCTTACTTCTTCTGCGGCCCCTGCGCAGGCGTACTTTATCTGCCCTGTTAAGGGCAGAGTAAAGTACTGCAGTGCGCAGGCGCCGGACCTCTCTGACCTTTTCCGGTGCCTGCGCACTGCAGTACTTTACTGTGCCCTCAACAAGGCAGGTAAAGTACGCCTGCGGAGGAGCTGCGGCAGAAGTAAGAAGGAGGACATCACCGCGTGAAGATGGGAGGCACCGGACCGCGACACCCACCGCACCCAACCACGCCCCTCGGTGAGTATAATCTAACTTTGTTTTTCTTATCTTTCAGGTTTCATCAGGGCTCATCTTCAGCATTAAGGTACTGTCACACTTAGCAATGCACCAGCGATCCCGACCAGCGATATGATGCGGTCAGGATCGCTGGTGCATCGCTTAGTGGTCGCTAGTGAGCTGCCACACAGGCAGATCTCACCAGCGACATAGCAGGGGTCGGGGGTCGCTACTTACCTGTCGGACGAGGCGATCCTGATGTCCTCCCGCCCGCGTCCACGCTTCGCTCGTCACCATAGCAGGAAGCCCAGCAGGAAGCTGACAACGAGTAACGGTCCAGGACGTTCTCGCGCGACCAGCGATAACCAGCGGGGGAGGTTATAGCGATATTGCTAGCGATATCGCTTAGTGTGATATGCCCTTTACAGAATGCTGTAGATAAGCCCCTGAAGGCAGTGCTGGCAGCTGATAGGGCTAAAAATAGGTGACAGATTCCCTTTAAGGTCAGTGTTCATGGCTCCACCATAAGAAAGAGAGTGGTCAATTCTGCATGGCAGAGCTCCAAGACAAAAACCTCTGCTGAGCAGTAAGAACATAAAGGCTAGTCTCAGTTCTGCCAGAAAACGTCTTCATGATCCCCAAGACATTTGGGAGTATACTCAATGGACTGACGAGACAAAAGTTGAACTTTTTTGAAGGGTGTATGTCCCATTACATCAGGCATAGAAGTAACATCGCATTTCAGAAAAGGAACACCGTACCAACATTAAACTATGGTGGTGGTAGTGTGATGGTCTGGGGTTGTTTTGTTGCTTCAAGACCTGTAAGACTTGCTGTGGTAAGTGAAACCATGATTTCTGCTGTATACCAAAAAATCCTGAAAAAGAATTTCCGGCCATCTGGTTGTGACCTCAAGCTGAAGCCCACTTGGGTTATGCAGCAGGACAATCATCCAAAACACACCAGCAAATCCACCTCTGAATGGCTTAAGAAAAACAAAATTAAGACTTTGGAGTGGCCTAGTCAAAGTTTTGACCTTTAATGTGATTGGAATGCTGTGACAAGACCTTATAAAGGTGGCTCATGCTCGGAAACCCTCCAGTGTGGCTGAGTTACAACAATTCTGCAAAGATGAGTGAGCCAAAATTCCTCCAGAGAGTTGTAACAGACTCATTGCCAGTTATCACAAACGCATGATTGCAGTTGTTGCTGCTAAGGGTGGCTCAACCAGTTATTAGGTTTAGCGGGCAATCACTTTTTCACATGGGACCCTGTAGGTTTGGATTTCTTCTTCCCTTAATAGGAAAGACCTTCATTTAAATATTGCATTTTGTGTTATTTGTCTAATATTTAAAAACTGTTGGGTGATATGAAACACTGAAGTGTAACAAACATGCAAAAGAATAGGAAATCAGGAAGGGGCAAACACTTCTTCACACAACTGTATATGGGCCCTTTGCAGCCCTAGATCTCATTACCTCTTGGGCCCCTGTGCGTCTGTGCAGGTTGCACCAATCATTTGTCCGCCCCTGGTCTTAACCCTATCCTTTATAATAGCCCATTGTCTTCTATGAAGTCTGTTTCCCTCCTATCTTCACCTAACTTACATAATATGGAGTGTCTCCTTAAGGCCTGTTTCACACATCCGTTTTTCCCCATCAGTCAAAATCTGCCGTTTTGCAAAAAAAAAAAACGGATCCGCCATTTTTCTTGGCGGATCCGTTTTTTTCCCCATTGACTTGTATTAACCGCGGATCTTGATGGATGGTCATCCGTTCGATTCGTTTTTTTACGGATCTGCCAAGATTTTGCCGTCCGCTGAGCGGACAGGACGGACAATGAAACGTTTTTTTTCCCCGGCCGGATCCGCATTTTCTATTGCGCATGCCTGGGAGAAATGCCTGTGTCGGAAATGTAACCCTAAACTCAGTTCTGGCGTCTGAAAAAAATTCTCTCTCTCGGCAGCGGTTCCTTTAAAATTCTTCCTTCGACGGATCCGTTAAAACAACTGTCCGGTGCCAAACGTTGTGATCAGTACAGAAACGGATCCGTTGTCCGCCATTTTAGCGGATTTTAACTGACTAAAAAAACTGATGTGTGAAACAGGCCTAATGCATTCCCCCGCAGCGTGTGAATCTAAAGTCCACCCTTCACAGGTTAATGTCTTGTACAGTCTGTTTCCTTCTGTCTAAAGGTTTGCTGGAAAACAAGGACCGTCATTTCCGCCTGTGATATAACTAGGCCTGTATGATGAAACACATGTTTGATGACTTGGAAGGGGTTCCCTAAAGACATGGGAAGGCTCTCTGGTAGTAATTTGTAGTAAAATTCCTCCGTTCCCCTGGCAGTTTTAAATGTTCTTGAGGAATTTTGGTTACAATGGACCAATTGAGTTCAGACGGGAAGCGTCACTTATCCTTCAGAAAAAGAAGAGCAAGACATGTTTTACAGAAGTATTTCTTGGTGCAAGCACATAACAACAAAAAAAAACTTTTTAATTAAAAAGTAGATAAAAACATTTATTTCTAAATGTACAGGTTTTAAGTGCGCATTATTGGGCACACTAATGTCACATGTTTTTAAAATATATGCAAAGCTTGAACAGCTACGGTACATGTATGGTGTTAGGATTTTGTTTTAGATACGCATAGACTGCCATAAATGAGAACATTTGGGAACCGAATCTTAACGCAATCAGTATTGTTGGAAATAGTGACCTATATTCTGTGGTTTGGCACAAAAATTGTGCAGCACTTTTTAGATGTGGTGCCTGGCTTATGTTTGTATTTATACCAGAAAAGTAAAAGAAAACTTTGGTAAAGCTGCCCAGTGCATGTAATATAATGTTCAGTAGCCATGTCTGTAGTCCCTGGCTGCCAGGACCAGAGCACTGTGAACCAAGTTCTGCCAGCACATCCTCTGATGGCCTGGGTGCCTTGTGGCACAAAATAGCAATGTTGGGGGCCTATTAGTCAGACGTCGAGCCTAGAATGCTGCAGCTAGTCACAAGTTCGCAGTGCTCTGGTCTGGCAACCACGGACTACAGACATGACCAACGGACCAAATCTTTTGAGCTTTTAACTCTATTAAATACATTTTTACCATAAAACTTTTAATACACCATTAATGGTCTAAGGCTACAATATTGCCGGTTTTTCCATATGCTGATGATGGAAACAAATGGCACAGTGATTCTATAGTGCTGCTACCACGTCTTTCTAGCAAAGGTCACAGTAGCCACCATGATGAGCAGACTTTGGTGGCGTAGCCTAGTGATATGCTACCAATGTTGGATTGGTAAAAATGATCAAAAAGAATCTGAGGATTACAAAGAGCCTCCTACTTGCTGGAATTCCAAGTGCCTCTTCTGATCCATAGACCCGGAGTGACGCACTCATGATGTCATGCCGGCGTAGTAATCGGAAGAGGCACTAGGGATTCTGGCAGGTACAAATATATTTGCAGTGCTCTGATCTGGCAGCCACAAACTGCTGACATGACGACTTCAGGAGGGTCTTATAAGTAATTAAATCATCTGTTCTGATTGGCAGATGTTCCTTGAGACACTGAGTACTGTTTTGTAGACCAAATAAAGGAGTTGTTCAGGTTTATGAAAACATGGCTACTTTCTTCCTGCAGCAGCGCCAGATCTCTCCATGTGATTGTGTGTTCCAGCTTAGTTATATTAAAAGTGAATGTCTGTGCCGCAATATCATGGATAACTTATGGACCAATGTGGAAGGAAGCATGATTTTCTAATCCTGTATAACCACTTTAAGTTTATATTTCCATATAAATTATCCAAACATGTTAACTGCTACAGTGTTAATGTGCACTTAATGTATAAGCATGTCATGATTTTGGCTTTATTTGCTATGGAAGTCCCCTTCCGAGCCTTCGTTCCAAGGCTTTTACGTATGTTCTCTGAACAAGGAGCATGTGCTTTGTGCTAGTTGCTCAGAGTGGCTTCTGATGATGAGAGGTTGCATATTATCCTGCTGAACAATACAGTGGCGTGTAAAAGTTTGAGCACCCCTGATCAATATCACTGTTATTGTGAACAGTTAAGCCAGTTGAAGATTAAATTATTTCTAAAAGGACCTTAAGGTAAAATTACATATTTCCATTGTGTTTTAGGCAAAAAAAATATATACTGTATTTGTTTCATTTTAAAAATTAAAAAAAGAAAATGAACTGATGCAAATGTTTGGGCACCCTTGGAGATTTGTGCTCTCAAATAACTTTGACAATGTATAAAACCTTAATTAGCCTGTTGGGGATATTGCTTGTTCACCATCATTGTGAGAAGAGGTCAGGTGATGCAAATTTCCCAGCTTAATTAAATAAAACCCAGCCACCTCTAACCTTGTGCCAAAAAAACAGCAGCCATGGGTTCTTCTAAGCAGCTGCCTAAGAGCAGATGCCCACAAAGCAGGAGAAGGCTATAAGTAGATAGCAGAGAGTTGTCAAGTTGCCCTTTCCTCAGTACAAAATGTAATTAAGAAATGGCAGTTGACAGGAAAAGTGGAAGTCAAGATAAAGTCTGGAAGACAAAGAAATATTTCAGTGAGAGCTGCTAGTAGGATTGCTAGAGATAGAGAGGCAAATCAGAACCCCCAAATGACTGTAGAAGACCTTCAGAAAGATTTAGCAGACTCTGGGGTTGTGGTACATTGTTCTACTGTTCAGAGACACCTGCACAAATAAGTCCTTCATAGAAGAATCATCAGAAGAAATCCTCTCCTGCATTCTCACCATAAAGAAGTATACAAAAAAAATCTAAACAAACCCTGATGTATTTTGGAAACCAGTCCTGCAGACCTATGTGGTTAAAATGGAACTCTTTGGCCACAAGGATCAATGCAAAATGTGGAGAAAAATGGGCACAGAATTTCAGGAAAAGAACATCTCGCCAACTATTAAGCATGGGTGCGTATCAGTCTTGCTTTGGGGATGTGTTGCAGCCAGTGGCAAGAGGATAGAATTGCGGGTAGAGGAAAGAATTAATTCAGCCTTGCAGCGCTGGGGTCCTGGGTTCAAATCCCACCAAGGACAACATCTGCAAAGAGTTTGTATGTTCTCCCTGGGTTCTTCGGTTTCCTTCAACATTCCAAACACATCCTGATAGGGAATTTAGATTGTGAGCCCCATCAGGGACCGGGCCAATAATGTATGTAAAGCGCTGTGGAATTAATGGCGCTATATAAATGAGTAACATAAATAAATTATTCAATGAAATTTCAACAAATTATTGATGCAAACATAACACCATTAGTAAAAAGCTGAATTTGAAAAGAGGATGGCTTCTACATGTCAAAATCCACATAGTCTACATCAAAAGGTGCAAGCTGAAGGTTTTACATTGACCCTCACCCCTGATCTGAACATTATTGATAATCTATGGCTAGACCTCAAAATAACTGTGCATGTAGATGACCCAGGAATCTCACAGAACTGGAAGAGGAAGAACGGATGAAAAAAGCGTTTACAAGCGATGATACTTTCAAAAAATGGTGCTACTAAGGTACTAGCCATGCAGGATGCCCATATTTTTCTATCTGCCCATTTTCCTTTTTAGAAACCAGGACGGATTGGTGGACTTGTTCGCTCTGCTGTTTGATATCATCAATTTCAGAAAATTAGACATATGGTTTTATTCAACGCTTTTCGAAGTATAATACACTTCATCAGGAAATTTTATTTTTTTTTCCTGAGTAAGAAATGTATTATACTTTGACACGTGTCAAATAAAGCCATATGTCTAATTAATTTTCTGAATTTAATGTTTTCAATAAACAGCAGAGAGAACAAGTCCACCAATCCTTCCTGGTTTTGTATTGCAAGTGGTTTGAAGACCCATGGATCCACATCAGCTGTACAGCAATCTAAAACACACTTTTCTAGGGATCAGGTGAGAATAATCTGCTATTCTTAATTCTGGATATTTGTCAGATAAGTCCCTATTGCGCTATATTTTCTGCAGCCTGTCTACTCCATTTTCAACTAAAAATGGCACAATGCATGGCAATTACAGTACATCACATCAAAAAGAGCACACCCACTCAGCAAACAGAGAAAATTGACTTTTACAGACACCAACAGAGCAGAATAAATCTTACAATTTGCACATTAGATAAACAGTAAGCTGTAAATATAGATTTAATGTGCAGCAGTTTAATAAGAAGTGAATGTGATTTTTTTAATCTAACAGAAAATTACAATGACTGATATCAAAAACTGCATGTGTGAATTCAGCAGTGACACCTTTTTTGACCGTTGAGCAAGTATACAGCTTCCTATTGACGTGGGACATATTACTGTCACAAACGTCAGTTCCCAATATAGCTCAAACATATATATATATATATATATATATATATATATATATATATATATATATATATATATATCTCTGCAAACTCATGATATGAAATGTGGTTGCACCACAATGAGACACTAGTTCTGGCACAATGTCCCATGGATGTGGGGATGGAAGGCCGGCTGACAACTTCTGTGACAGCAGCGTGGCGGGCTTGGCTTCCAACAACTGCTACCGGTGCTACGCTACATAGGCCCGGTCTAGGTCCATAGATTCTCTTTCCGTATTGATTAGGTCAGACTAGAAGCATTTGAGTGCAAATGTACATTGCTTTATTTGTGCAGTTCGCTGTATTCACAGTCGGCAAAGGCCAGTCTGCCTCGTGTAATATTAAAATACGGTAGGTATTTGTACTTTGCTGTCATATTGTGTTTTTCGCCAAAAATGATGAACTCATGTACTGTGCAGTATGGTGTCTTCTCTTCCAGCCTGCTTGCCCACGCCACTCCTGATTTACTAGAGCATTTTACTCAATCCCATTAGTGACTTGTAATCACTTCAGTGTATATTCTCTTAAAGAGACTGTCGGGGGCCGACATCAGCAGACGTTCATAAACCTGCATGTGTTAAGATGAGAAAATATACTGAAACAAATTACTCATATTGTAACAATTTCTACCACACCCTTATGTGGCATTTTACAGGAAATCCGAGAAGCTTCTGTCAGAACTGTCCTTTTAAGACCCAGCGAGGAATGATCTAGCACAATAAAACCGTTATACTGGGCAATCAATGCGAGATTTCCCATTAGCCTTCAGTCTGCACCCAGGAGATTTAACAGTGCATTTAATAGAGTGAGATTTCACTAGAGACATAGATAAAAATAGTTCCAAGTGTTCCTGAAAGACATCTGTATAGGTTGCTTTGCTATAGCAACATGTCTGCAGTACTAGGCTTTGAAAAAGAACACAAGTAGATGGGTCAGAAGCCGAAGGCTATAATGCGGACCCTCCTAGTAGTTCTGTATGTATATGGAAGGGAGTAGTGATCTGTACATGAGCTGGAAGACCAGAAATGCATGAAAAGTACTCTTAAAAGAATTCATGTGACTTGTGGTCTGAAGACAAAATGTTCCATCCGAGATAGAAAATATCTTCAGAGCAAGAATGTATGGAACCGTCTGTCATATGTTGCAAGCCAGCTGGGTCTGATATTATAGAATTATTTCTGTATTGAATCTAGAACAGAACATCTGTGACTAAGGCTACATCGTATATAGTTGGTGTGTGCGCTGTAGAGGGTTCACTCTCTTGGGCAGCCGCTTGGAAGATTAAGCCACAATGTTTTTTAGATCACACACTGGTTGCACAATACCAAAACAAAACCATAAATATAAAATCCCAAGCCTTGTCCAAGCACTAACTAAACAATATAGTCCATGGCTACTCGAACATAGTTGAGCAAGTCTCACAACCACTGTCGTCTATTGCAACCAGCGATGCTTGCAGTTTGGTGCACACGGCCATTGCGGTCTCTCTTCAGAGAGTTTCTGGCTTTTCTCTCTCCAGCTCCATCACAACATAATCCACTCTGGTCAGCTTCCCCAGCTGACTGCCTCAAGTGAACACATGGCCTTGTTCTAGTCCTAGCTATCCAGGTGCACCCATCCAGTACCTGGAGTGCTACAATTTAACCCTCTCCTAGCTGGCTTTCCTATTGTGTGTATGCATATATGTGAACCCAAAGTTACATTGGGTAAAGGGTACAGTCGTAGCTAAAAATTCGGAGACTGGAAGGAATTTTGCTTTTCACAAATTTTTTTTTTATTTTACTGCTTTTTACAGTTTTACAACTTTTATTGTTGACCAATTCATCAGGCTTATGTAAAGACAAAATATTTACAACGTTAACACTTATTTATGTTTTTTTAGACTTTTACTATTCACCCTCACATACTGGATATCACCTTCTGGGCCAAATCCTGACTGACTGACCACAGTTACTCAATGGGATTGAGATTTTGAGGATTTTTATGGCTCTGGTCCCAAAATGTCAATGTTTTGTTCACCGAGTCACTTAGTTCTCTCTTTTAATAATAATAAATTTTATTTCTATAGCGCCGACATATTCCGCAGCACTTTACATTTCAGAGGGGATTTGTACAGACAATAGACATTACAGCATAACAATAATCACATACAGTAGATTATAACAAATACCAAGAGGAAAGAGGGCCCTGCTGGCAAGCTTACAGTCTATGAGGAAAGAGGTAGACACGAAAGGTGGGTGGTAACAGTTGCCCTGATTGTATGGACCAGCCATAATGTTAAGTGTGTGACAGTACAGACAGAGGGCTAATGGATGCATAAAGCATGTGGGAACATGATGCGGGAAATCTGGTTATGGTAAAACTTTTGGCTGTGCCACACAGGGATAGATTAGGTTAATGTGTTGAGGCGATAGGCCAGTCTGAATAAATGTGTTTTCAGGGCACGCTTAAAATTGTGGGGATTGGGGACTAATCGTATTGACCTGGGAAGTGCATTCCAAATAATTGGCGAGGCACGTGTAAAGTCTTGGAGACGGGAGTGGGAGGTTCTGACTATTGAGGATACCAACGTCAGGTCATCAGCAGAACGGAGGGCACGGGTAGGGTGGTATACTGAAACAAGGGAGGAGATGTAGGGTGGTGCTGAGCCATGGAGGGCTTTGTGGGTGAGGGTAATAAGTTTATACTGAATTCTGGAGTGGATGGGTAGCCAGTGTAATGACTGGCACAAGGTAGAGGCATCGGTGTAACGATTGGTGAGGAATATGATCCTGGCTGCAGCATTCAAGACAGATTGGAGAGGGGAGAGTTTGGTAAGAGGGAGACTCTTTTGCCTTGTGACATGGTGCTCCATCATGCTGGATAAAGCATTGTCATCAAATTGCTCCTGAATTGTTGGGAGAAGTTGCTCTTGGAGGATGTTAGATACCATTCTTTATTCAGATTGTCTCCTAAAGAGAATTTGGTTCATCACCAGTGGAAACTTTCTTAGGAATGGCAGCACGCAGGTGTCAGTGCATATACACACACAGTGAGGTGAAGGCATTTGGGGCTGGCCTGGTGTAAAGAGGGGCAGCAAAGAAGCCACGTCTCTCCAAGAAAATAATCAAGGACAAACCGCAGAAATTACAGCATTTGTACTGCAGAGGTCTGGGGTAAAGTTATTTTTTTCTGACGAAACCCCCTTTAGACTGTTTGGGACATGGGGAGGAATGACCAGATATGAAAAGGTGAGCATTACCCATGATTCCTGTGACATGCCAACAGTAAAGCATCCTGAGATCACTCGTGTGGGTGAGGGTCTACTTAAAATTCTTCATCCATGGCAAAGTTGTATGTAAACATCCTACAAGAGCAACTTAACCCAACAGTAAAGCACCATTTGTTGATGAACAATACATTATCCAGTGTGATTGAGCACCATGTCACAAGCCAAAAGTGATAAGTAAATCAGTTGTTCACCATGTATAAAAATTAAAAGCTGAAATGCAAAGAAAAAATAGTGGTGGTGCCACCACTGGGAACCTGCTAAAATGGCGCTTGCAGTGGTAAACTCTGACCTGCACATTATAAATTGTAATGTGTTATGTCTTGGCACTCGGTAACAATGGTTTTACATGATGGCCTCGTCGCGTTAGCAGATTATGCATTGACTGATGCTTCCTCGCGGTGTTCAGTTTATCTGTGATCATTCAGTATTGTGTTATTACCAGCACTGCCAGCATTTTTATCTGGTTGTTTTACTGAGTGTTGTGATATTGGTCACCATTTCCTGATCTGTCTTGGCTCTGTCCTCTAATTCAGTAAAGCCAGCCTTTCCTCATTAAAACTCTCCACTTCAAGCCTTTGTTCCTTTCCTGTTCCCCCTCTGACCTCTATGTGCAGACAAAAATGTTCCTGCAGTTTTGTAATAGAAAATGTGCTGGCAAACCAGAAAACAAAGAATGTGTTTTACTTGCATGTTTTCTGTTGGGACGTATACTAATGGTGCTAGAAGTGGTATGTATGTAGCTATATGTCTTATATATCATTTTGCTAGGATAAACTGCTAGTTGCTGATCGCTGCTTCCGATAATAAAGGAGCTGTAGCACTGCGGCGTTTTGAAGCGTTTTCCCTCCATAGAGCGGCTGCTGTATAGACGCTGTGCAGACATTGCAACTTCACTCATTCCGGTAAAAATGGCACAAAGATTTCTGCTCCTTAGTTTGTGATTGTGGTTGTCCCAGCTATTGGACCCCCACAATCAGCAGGAACTGC
The DNA here is from genome assembly GCF_039654945.1 of Dendrobates tinctorius. Classification (NCBI taxonomy): domain Eukaryota; kingdom Metazoa; phylum Chordata; class Amphibia; order Anura; family Dendrobatidae; genus Dendrobates; species Dendrobates tinctorius. The sequence continues at coordinate 12,116,844 of NW_027361749.1, forward strand.
ATATGCTGCCAATATGTAGTTTATTTGCTACCTGTTAAAGATTCTCAGGATGGACGATAAGGTGCATTTGCTTCTATATATGTGTCCGTTACCTGAGATGTAAATATAACAGTCATTTTACTTTCCAAAATTACTTGTTTTTGTTTGGGCTGAGCAAAAATTAGGCTAAAAGTACTAAATGGGTTAAATAACACTAGAACCATTACTTGCCAATCATTGGTCTTAAGGGGTTGTCTGGATGTAGGCTACATTTTGTGACTGCAGAATTGTGAATCCTCACATTGGTGACCCTGTGCGCTGTGAGGATTCTCCGGTGTTGGTAGCAGGCAGCCATGTCGCCACTAATATGCAATTTATATACTTCTGGCTATTCCAACTAGACTGTTTCTGGCCTCACTCAATTCACTTGCATTGAGCACGGCTGCATCCGTATTACTACATGTATGCAAATCATATACTTCCGTTCCTGGCACCGGAGAGTGTTTGCAGTGAGAATTCACAAGTCTGCAATCACATAGAGTAACAGAAGATTTGTGCCTTTAAAGCTACTGTCACATTTAGCGATGCACCAAAGATCCCGACCAGCGATATGACGCGGTCAGGATCGCTGGTGCATCGCTAAGTGGTCGCTAGTGAGCTGCCACACAGGCAGATCTCACCAGCGACATCGCAGGGGTCGGGGGTCGCTACTTACCTGTCAGATGAGGCGATCCTGACGTCCTCCCGCCCGCGTCGCTCGTCATCACAGCAGGAAGCGCAGCAGGAAGCAGACGACGAGAAACGGCTCAGGACGTTCTCACGCGATCAGCGATAACCAGCGGGGGAGCGGTCGGAGGTAAGTATCAGACACAGCGATATTGCTAGCAATATCGCTTAGTGTGACAGGCCCTTTAGGCCAGACAACCCTATTAATGGTCTCATGCCATGTCATCAGCGCACCACCATTGTAGGGTAGTAAGCAGACTAACGGCAGAATCTGCAGTGACGTGACTGGGGATTTATCATGAATAGGCTGAGCTGCTAATAAATAAAAAAAAAGTGATTGCCTTTGTAAATACTCATGAAGCAATTTTTGAAGGCTCTTTTCACAAAAGTGGTTTATTTCATGGTAGAAAACTCTAGCCTGGATCTTCTGAGGGACAGATAGTACTGTGGCCTTATGGACCCCACTGACCTTTAATGGGGTCTGTCAGGTCCCTTGGTGTTGTCTGTTATGCAGGGAAGAATAATGTTGCATGTGTCGCGTTTCTGCCTGTTGAAATGAAGACATTTGAGATAAAGGCTCTGAAGTCTTACATGGTGGAGCTGTACTTGAATTAAATATTTCAGCTATTGGGAAGTATAATTATGTAGATATGTCTGATTTCTCATTTATTGATAAGTATTTTGGGTGTTCATTTTTATCTCTGTAATGTTTTCAAGTTTTTGTTAGATTGTGTGAAACGCATGTGTAGAATGTGGAATTTTGCCTTGATGCTCTATTGTGTTAACAATCTTCTTATAATAGCAGCTATCAGTTCTTGGAAGTGAAATCTGTTGAAATTGTGTACTGGAATGGCTTTGTGACTTATCCAAGTCTGTAATAGCTTCTGTTAAATGTTCCCCCATAATGATCTCGCATTCTTACAAATTACTTGGCGCTGTTGTAGATTGACCAGCCAATTTAAGTATTGGGACATTTTGGAATAGTCTTTGCCACTTATAATACAAGTTGGGACTTTTCAAACTGCAACAGCAGACTTTGCACCATTATTTACTTTTATAGAAAAGAATGATGGAGAGCAATTGCATCTTTTTAATATTTTCAGTAGGTTCATATTGGCAATTGGAAACTTAAAGAAAAATTATGAAGATTATGCTGTGCATTTCAGACTATTTCTGCATTGAAAAAAAACATACGGTCTTCGCGTGTCATGTCACACTGAAGATAAACAAGGAATGAGCTGTAGTACCCCCAGTACCCAAATTATTAGAGTTGCATATCTGTTTTTTACTAACTTCTGGTAATTGAATATCAAAAACTAATTACTTACTTTAAAGAAGTATTCCCTCAATTCAAAGTTATTCTCTATCCATTGGCTTAGGGACAACTTTCTGAACACTGGTGGTCTTCCGTGCTCTTGAGAACTGGATTCTGGATCCTGAGAACAGCCCATCTGAATGGAGCGGAAGTGTACATGCTCAACCTCTAATTGTATCATTGTCGGAGATAGCCAACCACTTTACTGGGATGTCGCCAGCAGCCCAATAAAGAATGCATGAAGTGTATGTAGGTCAAGCATGCCCACCTCTACACCTTTTATTAAGGTCTCTGTAGAGATAACAAAAAACTTGATTCCTGCTCACCCAGTTGCTCTATGCTCATCCACCTGGGACTCAGACACCGGCCTCGCCCTGGCCTCCCATCAGGGATAATAGAAAAAATTGGAGTCTGGCTCAACAGAACTAGATTTTTCTTTCTCTTTCAAAAGAAAATATAGTGCATACAAAAGAAAATTTTCATGATCAACATGACCCAGTTGACGCGTTTTGACTGCGCTAAGCAGTCTTACTCATGACTGCTTAGTACAGTCGAAACGCATCAACTGGTTCGTGTTGACCATGAAAATTTTCTTTTGTATGCACTATATTTTCTTTTGAAAAAGAAAAATCCAGTCCTGTTGAGCTGGAGCCTCATTCTTGGGACCACTGGGGGTCCTGACAGTTCAACACACAGTGATCAATAAGTTATAACTTTCAATTGTGCAAATACCTCTTAAGCAAAAATTTTCAGTATATACAATATACTAATATATGCAAATATTTAAAAATGTATTATTAAAAAATGTTCCTTAAATGAAAGAGACAAATTGTTTTCAGTCTGGTAGAGTTTTATGTCTTGAGGGGGGGGGGGGAGTCTTAAACTATTAAAATCATGCAGAAAGCCTGATAAGCCACGAGCTAACTGCTCATAAGAAAGCACTACCGAAAGGAAATGGTAAATGAACGCCGCACAGCACTATAAATAGTACACGACAGAAAAGCATTTTCCAGCCAAAGGACTATAAATAATTATACTGCAGTACGGAGGCCAGGTTAGTACAGCGGTAATGGCTTCCCAAAAACAGTCACTAATGAAAATGCTTGATATATGACCACAGACCACCTATGTAATCCTCTAATAGATTGTTAGAATGTTAGCGGACCAACCACATGCCATTATATGCACTCCGCTGTGTATTTTTTGGACGTCGTCTTTCCTAAGTTTGTTCTTTTGTTGTGCATTAGTTGCAGCGGGAACCATTTCCCCATGATAGACATTACAGATTGTAGAAAAGTTTTATCCACATGTTGGCAAAAAAGCACATTAGCGAGGTTGCCGACCTTTTGGGACAATTTTTTTTTTTGTAATTGAAATGCATGTGTACTAGGCAGAAAATAATTTTTGCCATTTGGTGTTGATAAAATGTTTGCACCATTTGTTTTGTATAGCATCTGTATTACACTCTCTATTGTTGGTTGCAAAAATGGCTAACTGAGAATCTGTCAGTATGTAACTCGATCTGTCTTTTTTTTTTTCTAGCGCCTCTCAGACCACAACAAAAGTTCAAATTCTAAAAAAATGAACTGATCTAAATCATCCTACAAAAGTGACTTTTAATTGGGTCAGTCTGTGAGTGTTTGTTGTAAGCGAAAGAATAGAGTTGCATGTGGTGCTGTTCATTCAGTCAAAACTGACAGATTTTGTGGCAGAAGCCCGGCCGCTGATGTACCCACAGTGCTATTATGTATTGGGCATTACAAATTGATTTTGTACTTGGATCCCTTTCATTATCAAAGGAGTTGGAAGTGCATATCTTTTAACATGTTTATCTATAATTTTCTTTCTAATCCCCTCGGACAATGCTCCTCTTAGCTTTCTTTGTTCCATATTTAGTGTGGCACATACCATGATACTAAACAGCACAGTGACTACTTTTCACCCCTTAAAGGCAACCTGTCAGCAGTTTCGGCCGACATAACATACGGCCATCACCTTCCAGGGCTTATATACAGCATTCTTTAATGCTGTAAATATGCCCCCAACCCGACCTAGAAGAACTGAAAAATAACTTTTATTATACTTGCCTGCTGGGCAGTCCGATCTGATGGGTGTTGCTGGTCCTGCTTGCTTCTTGTGGATGACACGGCCCTGCATCATCCACACAGGCTCCCCGGCATTGTGCTCCTGCGCAGGTGTACTTCTCTGCCCTGTTGTGGGCAGAGCCAAGTACTGCAGTGCGCAGGTGCCGGGGCTTTTTTACCTTTTCCGGCACCTGCGCACTGTGCAATTGTGCTGCAATATATACAGTGGGGAAAATAAGTATTTGATACGCTACCGATTTTGCAAGTTTTCCCACCTACAAAGGATGGAGAGATCTATAATTTTTACCGTAGGTACACTTCAGCTGTGAGAGACAGAATCTAAAAATAAAATTCATAAAATCTCATTGCATGATTAAGTAATTAAATTGCATTTTATTGCATGAATTAAGTATTTGATCACCTACCAACCAGCAACAATTCTGGCTCTCAAAGACCTGTTAGTTTTCTTTAAGAAGCCCTCCTACTCTGCACCCATTACTTGTATTAATTGCACCTGTTTGAACTCATTGCTTGTATAAAAGACATCTGTTCACACAATCAATGACACTCCAGCAACTCCACCATGGCCAAGACCAAAGTGCTGCCTAGGGACACCAGGGACAAAATTGTAGATCTACAAAAGACTGGGATGGGCTACAGGGCAATAGGCAAGTAGCTTGGTGAGAAGGCAACAACCGTTGGCACAATTATTAAAAACTGGAAGAAACACAAGATGACGTCAATCTTCCTCAGTCTGTGATTCCTTACTATTCTTAGGATCAGTATTAAAAGCATCTATCATAAGATTCCAATCTTAATGTCATGTTTGTCTTTACAGCTGGGGAATGGCGGTCAACGTGTACTCTACCTCGATAACCCAGGAGACTATGAGCAGACATGACATCATTGCATGGGTGAATGACATTCTGTGTTTAAACTACACAAAGGTCGAACAGCTATGTTCAGGTATGAGATCCACTCATTAAATTAACCGATTTGACATCATACATATGTCATGTGTAAAACCCTGTATTTATTAATGGGCAAACAGTCTCGCCGCAGGGCACGTGCTTTTAGCATTACTAATACCAATAATAATGTGTTGATCCATTTCCCAATGCCACCGTCTTACAAATGAAAAACATTGCCATTTCTCTACTTTATTACTGTAATGTTTAACAATGTAGTATTTGTGATAGATTTGGTGTATTGATGTGATGGAATTAATAGACTGAGGGATGTTGATTTGTGAGGCCGTAAACGTTGGTCAGCCATACAGTGCTTTATTATTCTGAGAAGTAATAGAATTCTAATTACAAGGCAGGAAGGTGACTGAATTTTCAACATGTACTGGAAGTAATTTTGAAATGTATGGCACTAAAATTAAACAGAAAAATCAAGGGCATGTATATCATACCATGAGAATCTTCTGATTAAATGAACACTATGTTTGAAACATTTTCTTGTTTGCTTTATCTCCTACAATTGAATCTGAGAAATGTATAAAGAAATGCTCCCTCCTCCGTCTCACTATGCCATGTCTGGCTATATGTCAAGTAGCTGCAGCAGGAACCACCCGTCACCTTCTGTCCCCTCTTATCATGGCTTTACTTGAACAAAAACATGTTATTCCATGCCTCTTGTAGAGGCCCTTTCACAAAAAAAATCATACTGAACTGGACACGTAATGTAATAGTGGCTGCAGAGGTGAATAAAAAGGTTTTTGTTTTTGAAAATTTAACTTTTCTGATGCAGAAATATTCAAAGTATTTGGTACCTTATGAGTCCAAATGGGTGTTAGAGATGGATGACTACTTCTTCTCCCTGTATGATGCTGACCAATCATAAGCAGGAAACGGCAAAGCAGAAAAAAAGTACACCCCCTTTCCACGATAACTTAGAGCAGGTTTCTCAGTGTTTGAAATGTAATGATACAGCTCTGATCTCCTAGTTTAACAATCTGCATGAGTGTGTGTGGGGAGAGGGGGCGGTGCAGCTGAGTTGATCTGTGTCACATTACAAACCCTTCTTTCATTGCACGATCACTTCTGCTGTACCGCCCCTCTCCCCACAATGTCAGGAGCTGAGGTCTCAAAGTGTCAGCATCACACTTATGCCTGTTCTGCTCAACTAGTTATTGCTTTGCAGTTAGATCAGAGCAGGGTGTCGTTATATCTCACATAAAGTATTCCAGGATAGGTAGGTTACTTCTGTGTGATGCATATTGATCTCACTTGCATAGTGATTACAAGTTGCTTGAGCACAGCAGACTTTATTACATCTCACACACTGAGAAACCTAAGCCATGTTTGGGGCGTGTTCTTCTTCTTCTGTATTGCTGCCTGCTTATGATTCGTTGGCATCATAAAGGAAGAAGTACACGCCCCCAATGAAAATGATTTAATGCCATCAACTTCCACATAACAAAAGTTGACTAAGTAGTTACCAAATCCTTTGACTGCAACTATCCCTGCAATGGAGAGGTGAAATGAAAATGGGGAAAAAAAAGGTTTAATTTTGCTCTGCAGCCACTATTACATTGTGTCAAGTTAAACATGAAAGATTTGGTGAAAGGTCCTGTTTAGCTAACCTATTGTCACTCTGCTATCCTGGATAAAAAAAAAATGGAGCATATGAGCAAGAAGGTAGTGACCCCTTGTATTTTTTACAGGATTTGTAAAAGACTATTTTTATTATTTATTAAATCATCCAGATTTTCAGTGTATTTATACATCTTAAGCATTAACATATTGAAAATTATGACTTTAAGAATGAACACGATGGAGTGCCCTGTGCAAATTTTTTTGGGCACATAAAAATGTGTTGTATATAATTGGAAAACTCCTTTATTGCAAATTTCCAAATCATTTTTCTCTAAACCAAGTGTAAGAAAACAACACCACTGTGGTAGAGTCAGGTGCACTGTGCACTGGGGAGAGACTAGTAAAAATGTATTTGTCATTTTGTAGCATTACTACTTGTTTTAGATAACAGATATAAAAGTTGTGTAGTTTAGATCGCTAAGAGAACTTTGTTTAGGGCTAGCCTAGTTCTCAGTTAAATGTCTTGTGGGGAATAGCAGCAGTCTGTAGTTAAAATATGAACATGCTTCTTATAATTAGCAAATTATGTGACACATACTTAACTTAATTTTCTGCTTCCTTGACTAAATTGGTGTGGGTGAATTAGTTACTGTCACTAAGGAGGACAGCAGTTGAAAGTAAAATGGTATTTTTGAACATTCTGCAGTTTTACAAGAGCACGCAATACTCGTGTGTGTGTGTGTGTGTGTGTGTGTGTGTGTGTGTGTGTGTGTGTGTGTGTGTGTGTGTGTGTGTGTAGGTGTAGGGGATGGGGGCTTTGTAGTGTTGCATTAAATGACTTGGAATGTCTATTGAATGTAATGTGTGTGGTTATGACTCCTTTATACCTAATGATCAAAGGCATTTTCCAGTTTTATGTAAATAAACCTTATTTGCTATACAAATTAAGTTTTACCACTTGAACTAACTGCAAACAAATTTATTGAAACTGTTCAGTAATTAAAACACAAAGTATAACTTTTCTCTACATTTTATGTGGATGTTAAACCTGCTTTAAAGGGAACCGGTGCTCTCTTGAATCAAAGTAGCATATCTGATAAACCAAAGTACCTGAAGAGGTGAACTGAGGAACTGGGAATGGATATTTCAGAGACTGACTGGTAAAAGGCCTTCATATTCTCACATAAGCTCTCTATGGCATGTGCAGCTCAGGAGAAAAACGACAAGATACTTTACGTGCTTGTACCGGTACCCAGTAAAATTACGTGCCATTTTTCCCTTTGTCTCGGATCAATATTGGCGTTGTAGTACAGAAAGACATACCATGATACATATTTGGTGGAGTTGCAGTGGTATAAAAGCACTTTTGGGATTCTACAGTGTGTCCGTAAAGTCATGGTGCACTTTTGACCAGTCACAGGAAAGTATACAAGTATACCATGATCCCCGAATCTGACACCCTTAGACTTTTACTTTTGGGGTTATGTGAGGCAACGTGTACATTGAACGTATCAATGACATTAATCACTTAAAACAGAGAATCACAGACGTTATTCACTCTGTTACACCAGACGTCCTTACCTGTGTGTGGCAAGAACTTCACTATTGTTTGGATGTGTGTAGGGCAACAAATGGAGCCCACATTGCACTGCATTGAATAGGTATGAAACTGGCAGAGTTTTTCTTTTATTTTGAGTAATTTCACATTTCTATCGTTTTTTGTTGCTTTCCAGTGACTGGTCAAAAGTGCACCATTACTTTACAGACACACTGTACTTTCTCTGTCTACCACCCTATTGGCAATAGTAAACTGGTTAACTTCCCCCAAGCAGCCTTGCTATACATTCTTCCGTAGTCCGTTAAATCCCAGAAGGCAGGATTATTGAGATGTTCTTTAACAGCAGCTCATGCAGTAATCCCGAGATATTGGAAGTCGACTCAGTCCCCCTCCTTGGGGAAATGGCTTGTCTCCATAAGATGGAAGACCTTGTTTCGGAGTTCAGTGGCTCATCTAATAGGTTCTTGGGAATCTGGAGCCCTTGGATCTTGTTCTTGGATTCCCCTGGAATTCCATAGAATATTTGGTTCCTCATAAAAGATGGTCTCTAATATCTCTCCCTCTCCCCCCTTCCCTTACACTTCCCTCCTTTTCTTCTCCTCTCTCTTCCCACTTTTCTCTGTCCTCTCTCTGCTCTAATCCCTTACTTAGTGATAGATGCTTTTTATTTAATCCTCAGAGATTTAGTGTTGAGGACACTAGACTTGACTTTTATTTTATTTGATTTTTTTGTTATTGAAAGATATGTGGATTTCATTGCTTTCATCCTCTGAGGTAACAGGAATTGTTTTGTTTATAATCTTTGAGTCTAAATATTTGCGTTATTTTGTGAATGTTTTTATTTTTTAGAATCATATGAAAATTTCAAGGAAAAAATAGATTATTGGAAACCAGCTATCGGATTCATGCTGCCTGAACCAAGGATAATGCCAATCAAACACCGGCTGCATAATAGCAACCAAACATGACTTGCTCTAAAACGCTGCAGCTTTCCGGAGTAAACATTCTGTGACGACTCCTGGAGTGGACCCTCTGGGTCGTGGCACCAACCCACTTAGGGCGAGCTGACCTAGTGAGGACCACTACAGGGAGTGTCGGTCGTGGCACCAACCCACTTAGGGCGAGCTGACCTAGTGAGGACCACTACAGGGAGTGTCGGGGCAAGCCCAAAGGGGGTAAGGTGCCACGACTGCTGGAACCAGGTGGCCGACTCACAGGAGACACGAGTGAGTGTGTCTGCAGGAACGTGCAAAGCGTGGACACAGGGACACGCAGGGTACAGGACGGTACAGGGCGAGTGTACGGAAGCACGGAGAGTACAGGACAATACAAGGCGTGTACATGGGAGTGCGCTAGATACACGATGGTGCAAGGCGGGTACACATATGGCGTGCAAAGACAAACACACCCGGGTGCGAGCAAAGCAGGGCGCCTGCAAAGGAGCACGCCAGAGGACAGGTAGGCAGAGCGTGTGCAATGACGCACAATAGAGCACAGAGCAGAGTGTATGAACGGAGCACAAGGCAGAGTACAAGAACAGAGCGCAAGGCAGGGGACCCGAATACAGCGCACAGCCAGGCAGGGACCAAGCAGACCAAGCCAGGAAGCACAACAATAATCAGACACCTCCCATAGGAAGAGGTAGCCTGATATAGGGCATGAGCACTTGGACTTCCGAGTCAGGTCTTCCAGGACCATAGAGAGGATACAGCGGTAGGCAAAGCTGAGAAGAGTGCGCATGTGCACTAGCAACATTGAGCAACCATGGAACTAGGTGCCAGAGGTGCGCGTGCACACCTGACGGGATGCCTGGAGCGGCCGTGGCATCGGAAGTGGTGATGCTGAACCCATGGTCCTGCCCCCAGGTGAGAGCGATGTGACAGGCGGCGTGACACATTCTTTGGAAGCCCAGCCTGAGACTATAGGCCCGATTCATCAAAGCTTTTAGGCTAGAATTCTGGGGTAAAAATTTGGAAAAGCAGAACATTTTGGTGCAATGCGAAGTTTCGCTAAACTTTTGTGACTTCTGGTGTTCTCATACCATTTTTGCCCAGCTCCGGCAAAATGGTGACTGCCACTTCACACCTTGCCTGATTCATTAATAGGTATGTGAATCTTAATGAATCAGGGCTACAACCCAACTGTGAAAAACCCTTGTCTTGATGGATCGGGCCCTAATTGTCTCAGCTGACTAGTCTGAGTTGGATCTCAGCCGGTTTCTCCTCACCCTGCTCCAGTTGACTGATCTGTATCTGCCTATGTTCACTTATAGTGAGAGACCGGTCAGTCAACTGGAGCAGGGTGAGGAGAAGATGCCTAGGACCTGTTGGCCAAGCCGGATTTTCAAAGTATGATTATTTTGAAACGCCACAGTATTTAACTACTACAGTTCACAAGTCTCTCCATATGACTGTACATAAGGAAACACCTCTCTGTCAACTAAGTGCTACAGTGACATAGACTAGACGGCTGACATAGTCCCTGGTTAGCTCTTCCAACAATGTCTATTCTAGAACACTGTAGCGTTTCAGAGTAAATCATGCCTCTTTGCAGTTTTTTTATTCATGCTGCTTATGGTTTGGGCATCATAAACCTGATGACTGTTTCCTTTTAAAGTGTGCTTGTACTTTCATCTGACTTTTCAGATTATGCTCTCATGAGGAATAACAATGTTTCTAGCCATCATTGAATTCTAAAATGTGTTGTCGTCCCATCTCAACATGCTTGTTTATGGGGTGTGGTCTTGGGAAGGGGAATCAATTAAAATGTTTGCTATAGCGCCACACACTTTATAGTTAGTCTTTTGTTGACAGCTTTCCTTTTATAAATATTTACTATTAAATTACTCATCAGCTACTGTGACTCCGAGTGGAAAGTAATAATCCCCAAAGCTTTTTATTTAAGTAATCCAGGAAATATTCCCCATAGTGTAAGGACACTTACTGACAGCGCCTAACCTGGACACATGTTCTTGGTGTGTGATGTCACATTCTGATATATAATCCAGTATTACTACTACTGTGTGAAGTCAATGTTTAGGTCATTATTACTGGATGACCTAGGATTACTAGTACATTCTGTTTTTTGAGATGTTTTCATGGGTGCAAGGCTCTCTGGCAGCAGTGGTTAATGAGGGCTCATTCCTCATTATCGTGTTGTATGTGTAAACATTCTGAGGATGGGAATGTGCACATTAAGCTGCTCCTAGTCCAAGATGTCTTACTCCTCCATGTGGTTTGTAACACAACTTTGCAATGTTAGCACTGACATGGCTTTTTTCTTGAGACACTACAGATGTTTGTTATTCGTATAGTCCAACCAAAAATATAACCAGTTACACTGTGCAGACCTTGGCAAATTGCGGCCCGCAGGCCACTTCCGGCCCTCTGGCTGTCCCAGTTCGGCCCGCGGACCGAGACAGCCGAAGGGCTGGAAAACAGTTGCCCACGGGCCCCACTTTGCCCTCTTTCTGGCCACTTTTTCCACCAATCAGGGTGTGAAACAGCTGACGCAATGACGTCATTTCATTGTGTCAGGTGTGTACTGTGGAGAGTCAGCGCATTGGAGAGGGGAACAGAGGCAGAACGCCATGGGAACGGGACCGAGGTGAGTAAGTGGTGGTCTTTTTTATTTTTATTTTTTTTTCATGTGTATGGGATGTTTGGGTGGACATGGGGAGCCTATGGGGGTCTCAATCTGGACAGGTGGAGGCTATGGGGGCTTCATCCTGGGCATAGGTAGGCTATGGGGGGCCTCATCCTGGATATGGGGAGGCTATGGGGGCCTCATCCTGGACATGGGGAGGCTATGGGGGCCTCATACTGGACATGGACAGGCTATGGGGAGAGTCTTATCCTGGACATGGGGAGGCTATGGGAGCTCTCATGCTGGACAAGGGGAGGCTATGGGAGCCCTCATGCTGGACCGTGGGAGGCTATGGGGGTCTTATCCTGGACATAGGGTGGCTGTGGGGCTCTCATGCTGGACATGGGGAGGCTGTGTGGGGCTCACGCTGTTTATGGGGATGATATATAGGAGGGGCTGTATTGGGGTTAAAACGATCTATGTCAGCATACTTAATTCTGCTCAATATTAAAAGGGATCTTTAACCTATTTTTTCTACTATCAGCTGCCGGCACCGTAATTAGGGGCTTATCTACATAATTCTGTAATGCTGTAGATAAGCCCCCGATGTAACCTGAAAGAAGAAAAACGAGTTATATTATACTCATCCAGGGGAGGTCTGGGTCCGGTCTTGGTCCGATGGGTGTCGTGGGTGGTCTGGGTCCGGTGCCTCCCATCTTCTAACAATGACATCCTCTTCTTTGCTTCCCGTCGCAGCTCCTGTGCAGGTGTACTGATTTTCCCTGTTGAGGGCAGAGCAGAGTCCTGCAGTGCGCAGGCACCGGACCTCTCTGAACTTTCCCGGCGCCTGCGCACTGGAGTACTTTTTCTTTTTCAGGTTACATCAGGGGCTTATCTACAGCATTACAGAATGCTGTAGATAAGCCCCTGATGGCAGTGCTGTCAGCTGATAGTCGAGAAAATAGGTGACAGATTCCCTTTAAATGATATAATTATGTTATTGATAATTACATTAATTGTATTTAATATTGAGCAGAATTAATCTCTGTCCTAATGGTTTGGCCCTCCACAACAGTCATGGTCTCTCATGTGACCCCTCGGGAAAATTAATTCCCCACCCCTGAGATACAGCAGTAATCTCTGGGTGTTTATGGCAAGATAACTTCATTAATTTGGGGGACGGGGAAATTCAGCAGACCATATCATTCCAATTTTGCAACAACCCATTTCCTTGTGAACATTCTGTAATCAAAGCATAATGTGAGTAATGGGACAGCTCAGATTGTTTGGCCAATATTACATTTTTTAAATCTTGGCTCAACTGAATGGGTAACATTCTGGGAGGATATTACACTCTGTGCAGAATTATTAGGCAAATTAGTATTTTGATCACATCCTCCTTTTTACACATGTTGTCCTACTGCAAGCTGTATAGGCTTGAAAGCCAACTGCCAATTATGTAAATCAGGTGATTTGCATCTCTGTAATGAGGAGGGGTGTGGTCTAATGACATCAACACCCTTTATAAGGTGTGCTTAATTATTAGGCAACTTCCTTTCCTTTGGCAAAATGGGTCAGAAGAAAGATTTGACTGACTCTGAAAAGTCAAAAATTGTGAGATGTCTTGCACAGGGATGCAGCAGTCTTGAAATTGCCAAACTTTTGAAGTGTGATCATCGAACAATCAAGCGTTTCATGGCAAATATTCAACAGGGTCGCAAGAAGCGTGTTGATAAAAAAGGCGCAAAATAACTGCCCATGAATTGAGGAAAATCAAGCGTGAAGCTGCCAAGATGCCATTTGCCACCAGTTTTGCCATATTTCAGAGCTGCAACGTTACTGGAGTATCAAAAAGCACAAGGTGTGCCATACTCAGGGACATGGCCAAGGTAAGGAAGGCTGAAAAATGACCACCTTTGAACAAGAAACATAAGATAAAATGTCAAGACTGAGCCAAGAAATATCTTGACTGATTTTTCTAAGGTTTAATGGACTGATGAAATGAGAGTGACTTTTGATGGGACAGATGGATGGGCCCGACACTGGATCAGTGAAGGACAGAGAGCTCCACTCCAACTCAGAGGCCAGCAAGGTGGAGGTGGGGTACTGGTATGGGCTGGTATCATCAAAGATGAACTTGTGGGACCTTTTCGGGTTGAGGATGGAGTGAAGCTCAACTCCCAGACCTACTGCCAGTTTCTGGAAGACACCTTCTTCAAGCAGTGGTTCAGGAAGAAGTCGGTATTGTTCAAGAAAAACAAGATTTTCATGCAGGACAATGCTCCATCACATGCATCCAAATACTCCACAGCGTGGCTGACCAGTAAAGGTCTAAAAGAAGAAAAAATAATGACATGGCCCCCTTGTTCACCTGATCTGAACCCCATAGAGAACCTGTGGTCCCTCATAAAATGTGAGATCTACAAGGAGGGAAAACAGTACACCTCTCCGAACATTGTCTGGGAGGCTGTGGTGGCTGCTGTACGCAATGTTGATCGTAAACAGATCAAGCAACTGACAGAATCTATGGATGGAAGGCTTTTGAGTGTCATCGTAAAGAAAGCTGGCTATATTGGTCACTGGTTTTTGTTTTTTTTTGTTTTGTTTTTGAATGTCAGAAATGTTTATTTCTTAATTTTGTGTTGTAATATTGGTTTACCTGGTGAAAATAAACAAGAGAGATGGGTATATATTTGGTTTTTATTAAGTTGCCTAATAATTCTGCACAGTAATAGTTACTGGAAAACAGATCTCCTCCTAAGATAGCCAAATGTAAAAAAAAAACCACTCCAACTTCCAAAAATATTAAGCTTTGATATTTGAGTCTTTTGGGTTGATTGAGAACATAGTTGTTGTTCAATAATAAAAAGAATCCCCTCAAATACAACTTGCCTAATAATTCTGCACGCAGTGTACAAATGCATGATGACTATGGGCACATTTATATAGTATATGTTATTGCTTATCTAGAGTTAAAATAAAAATATATGGCATTACGTTTCTTTCTGTAAGCCCTATTCCTTAACTAATGTTCAGCTTTTCCACATGGTGTACAGTTTGCAACCTGCTCCTAGTTTCAGGGTTTTCTGTCCCTCCTGGTAATACATTCTGGATGAGAGGTCTGCATCCAGGATCCTGCTGCTTTTACTAGTTTTTATGCATTAAAGTGAATCTGTCAGCAGGTTTTTACTATTTAATCTGAGAGCAGCATGATGTAGTCATAGAATCCTAGAATGTTAGAGTTGGAAGGGACCTCCTGGGCCATCTGGTCCAACCCCCTGCTCAAAGCAGGATTCGCTAAATCATCCCAGTCAGATGTCTGTCCAGCCTCTGTTTGAAGACTTCCATTGAAGGAGAACTCACCACTTCACCTGATACCAGCAATGTGTCACTCACTGGGCTGCTTGTAGTTTTAATAAAATTGGTGTTTTATCAGACGGAGATGATCACAAGAGGACTAGTTATCTTTTGCCATGTAGTCTTCCTGGTCTGCTTTCATCCCGCCCCATCACTGATTGGCAGCTCTGTGTGTACTGTATATTGAAAAAGCTGCTAATCAGTGATGTGGGTGAGGTTATACTGAGCTCAGAATTCAGAGATCTGTTAGATCTGCAGCAGATAAAAAAGGGGTCTTATCAAATCCAAACCAATCAACTCCATAAATAACTCATTGCTGGAATCGGGGTCTCATCCCCTAAATCAGGCTGCTCTCAGATTACATAGAAAAAACCCTTGTGACAGATTCCATTTATGTCTCTTATTGGTATCCTTTTCTACAACTCTTGAAGGATTTCTTGTGCTGACTGGAACAGATTTTGTGGATTGACAGACACCAGAAATTTCACCCCAGCCCGTGATTGGAGTGAGATTTCTGGCATAGTGCACAGAGGCGCACCCAGCTTTTCGGGCGCTCTGGATTTATGAAGACTAGAGGCAAGAACCTCTTCATGAATTAGGAGCGTCTGACTCCAGTACGCCCCATGAAGACAAGTGTGAACGCTGGTCGTTATAAATCTGGCCCTGAATGTTATTGGTTGTTTGTGTTTTGTTATACTCAAGATTGTAAAAATTCAATAAAGTGACAAAAACTCAACACGTGAGCAGTACATTCATAAACATCAGGCAATAAAATATCACATCCAAGTACCAAAAGACTTCTAAGTAAAGC
Source organism: Dendrobates tinctorius (assembly GCF_039654945.1). NCBI lineage: Eukaryota > Metazoa > Chordata > Amphibia > Anura > Dendrobatidae > Dendrobates > Dendrobates tinctorius. The sequence continues at coordinate 12,132,802 of NW_027361749.1, forward strand.
AACTCTATATCCATATAATTCAGGAGAAAAGAAAAAACAGGGAAGAGAGAAATAAGCAAAAATATTCCCTACTCTTCTTTTTTTTTTTTTTTTTCTTGTTCTACTAAACTGCTGTGTTTTAAGCCAAGTCTATAACTGGACTTAAAGTGCTGAACCTTCAGCTGCATAATTGCAGAGAACAATTCACAGGAGGCAATGCCAAGCCCTATTAGGTAGTCCGATGGCATTATATTGTTTAGATCTTCCACAAATTCATACCTGGAAGAGACAGTAGTTCTATTTACAAGGTATGAGACTACGAGCTGCCCTGTCCTAGAGAAGAATTTGAGCGAAGAGGACCTTTTTTTCATGGGCCAATCCCCCTGGTATTAACCGTGACATAATGCCAGAGAAGGCTGTACAGTACAGAACTATAAGTGACCAGCTGGATAACCTGAACACATTTAGGGGCATGCTCTACAGATATGAAGGTAGGATTCCGTGACCAGCGTACACCACTGGCACATATGCATGTCGAGCACTGGAGATGCTGTCCTCAGACTTTTTGTAGCTTTTTATAGACCCCTATAGTGTTCATTTCCTATGAAAGGAAGCCAAAGGGTAATGTGCATGTCAGGAAGCAGATACTGTATATGTAGATGTCTTGCGTTACTGGAATATTCCAGCGAGGACTACTTTTATTTGTCATTTTACAGCAATAAGACATTGTAAATACGGTAATCTTTCCAAAAGCCAATTGCCAGGATATTCTGTTAATATATATTTGTTCAAGGGAGAGGGCGTGAGCACAAGCAAATAGTAATGAGATGGAGAAATTGAGCTCAAAGTGGGGTATTCGTTACTCCAGCTGTGGATGAGGGGGACATTGACAGTGGCGGAGCTGCAAGTCACAGGAGGCAGGAATCGGCTGCTGCAGCTAACGCCTGTGCAGGCTGTTAAAGAAAATGAATATTCACTACTCCCCACGGCCATAGCCCCTGCCACCTTTTTGCACTGAATCCGGCGCCTTCAGGTGGGAGGGACTATGGTAGTGGGGAGCAGTGAATATTCATTTTCTTTAATAGCGGCACACTGTTAGCCGCAGCCTCCAGCTGCTGGGCAATCACGTTTGCCCACTATTAAGGAAAATGAATATTTGCTGCTCTCCACACCCATGAGAGTAGGGAGCAGTGAATGTTCATTCTCTTTAATAGCGGGCACACGTGATCACCCAGCCACTGCAGGAAGCCAGCGGTTGCTGCTAACAGCGTGCTTGCTGTTAAAGAATATTTACTGCTCCACATGCCCATAGTACCGGACATGGGGAGCAGTGAATATTCCAGCAGCTGACGTGTGTGTGGGTATGTGTGTGGTGGTGGGGGGGCACATGGCAGTAAAGTCATGCAATGTTACATGCTGAAATCAGCTGCTGGCATCAGAACAGGACACCACGCTACAAAGGAACAGAGGGAAGGGGAGTAAAATTGTTTATTTTTGTATGTGTGCAGCGTGATAGGGGCCATATATACCAGAATAGGGATGAGGAGGCCATGTATACCAGGATGAGGGGACCATGTATAACAGGACGGAGATAAGGGGGAGCCATGTATACCAGAATGGAGACATATATATCAGGATGCGGGGACATATACCAGGATAGGGGATATTACCACTATAACAGTGTCAGCAGCGGATCCCCCCTCCATAACCACATTTTTTTTGCTTCAATTTTTTTTTAATTTTCTCCTTCTAAAACCTTTTTCCGCAGAGAAATCGCAGCTTTTGGCAGAAACCGCTGGGGGAAATATTCCTGCGGATTCCTAGTTTTTTTTCCAGCGGATTTTATGCAGGTTCTCGTGCGTTTTGGCAGTGTGGGTTAGAAAGAGAGAGAGAGATACGGTCCCGGAATGGAAGCGGTTGCGGAAAACCGCAGCGAATCTGCGGAATTTTCCGCAGCATGTGCACAGCGAATTTGGCTTTCCATAGGTTTACATGGTACTGTAAGCCGCATGGAAACTGATGCGGATCCGCGGGACCAAATATGCTGCGGATCCGCAGCAAACCCGCAACGTGTGCACACACCCTAAGGCTATGTGCACACGCTGCGGTTCTGCTGCGGTTTTGGCCGCAGCAGAACTGCAGCAGTTCTGCAGACTGTACAGTAGCATGTTATCCTATGGGATTAACATTCTGCTGTGCACATGCTGCGGATTTTTAATTGCGGGGAAAAGCTGCGGTTTTGAATGCGCAGAAACAATTGACATGTCAATTGTTTCTGCGGATTCTGCTGCGGTTTGCCACCTATTCCATTGTCCAGGTGGCAAACCGCAGGTAAAACCGCAGGTCGTTTTACCTGCGGTTCTGCAGATAAAAATCCGCAGTGTGTGCACATAGCCTAAATGTACAGTACAACGTCTTAGGTGTGGGAAAAAATGCTGCAGAGTGCAATGGGCACCGTGAAATGGGTAACGTTGAAGGCCATTGACACAGGTGTTGGCCAAGGAATCTTAGTGCAGCAGCTAAAAAAACATATCATGCTACCTTTTCTTCTAAATTCATAGATGTCCAGCAGTGCCATCAACTCAGAACTGGCAGTAAACATTGGGACCCAGCTGCACCCACTTTATATTCAGGGAAGTTTTTCGAGACGTGGTCTTCATTGAATAATTGTTCCCAAAAAGCCATGCATTCAGTGTGATAACAAGGCTGTCATTCAGCTTTACATAAAAACGGGTTACAGAAAAATGGCAGCAGGTGCTCTGCACTAAAGAGTCAACATGTGAAATATTTGGCTGTAACAGACTGCAGTAGCTGCAGTCAACAGTGAAGATGGTGGAGGTTCATTGGAAGTTTGGGACTGCATTTCCTAAAATGTCATTGTGGATATGGTCAATATTAACGGTTTTCTCAATTCTGAGAAATTCAGGCAGATAATCCTCCATCAGGCAATACCATCATGGAGGCATCCAATTGTGTAAAAAAATTTTGCAGCAGGAAAATTAGACTAAACATACAGCTAATGTCATTAAGAACTATCTGCAGCATGAAGAAGAATAAGAAGTCCCAGAAATGATGATTTGGCTCCACAGATCCCAAATCTCCACATCGAGTCTGTCTGGGCTTTCAAAAGGACAGAGAAGGATTTTGCGCAAGCCATCATCCATAGAAGATCTGTGATTAGTTCTCTGACATGTTTGGAACCACCTCCCTTGCCAGGTTCCTTCAAAGCCTTTGTGCAAGTGTACCTAAAAGAAGTGATATTGTTTTGAAGGCAAAGGTGGTAACACCAGATATTGATTTTTATTTAGATTTGCATTTTGCTAATTGATAAAAATGTACTAATATAACTGCTATTTTTTTAAAGCATTTTTACATTGCAGCGTTTCCACACCTGTCTAAAAATTTTTACTGTATGCATTCAGAACTTTTAAAATAATGTATAACTAGCTTGGCCCGTGCAAAATTTTTGCACATTGGTCGTCAGGGGCGGAGCCAATTTCAGAAAAAGCAAACTGGTCAAATGTAAATGTATTTCATGAGCTGATGAACACCGCAACTGGGTCAGGAGTTGTAGAGGGGGGGTGATTTTTTTCAGGGACAAAAGACTTCCAGATCCACATAGATCAGAGAAAACAGAAGAATTAGCTGGGTAGAGAGGCAAAATGAGCAATTGTAAGTACACAGTGCTATATAATATAATGTTTTCAATAAAAACATTGATGGGAGAGTTTTTTGTTTTTTTTTAAGTTCGGTCAATTTGGTTGCCAAAACGTACCTTACATTCTGATAGCCCATACAGGCTTTTTTAATTACCGTAGATAATTTTTAATAAAGTCTTTTTTTTTCCCTTTGCAGTCTTTTAACATTGACCTTCAGTAGAAAATACAGCTAATGTCTGTTCAGATTAAATTCCCAAGAGGTGTATTTTCTATTTTAGTATGGTGTTCGGTCTACTGAGAGAAACCGATTTATCAGCTGCTACAAAAACATGAAAATACTCCTCATATGGATTCAAAGAAGTGGGCAACTTCTCCACTACTCGCCTCTCTGCACCAACAGTTATTTCTCCCATTCCAGTTTTATTTTAAGATCCGCACAATCCTCTTCATTTACGAAAAGTGAATCTACTGTGGTTACAAAGAAGTACTGTATTTCGCTTGATTACAGTCATGTTCATTAGCTAATTGCTACTTTAAACATTTTGAAAAATGTTGGTTCCAGAGAAAAACACCGCTTTAGACCTTTTATGCTCTGAAACCATGTTGCATTTGCGATCTATGGGCAGAATCTGGCTGTGTTCACATGCAGTACTTTTTTTTTCCCCCTGCTAATTAAAAGCTTTTTATTTACACTACCAGCAAAAGCAATGAAATCGCACTGCATTTTGCCGGTAGTTTCAGATATTTCAGAAATCTTTCCAGACTGAGCTGAGTGTTTTTTAAATTTGCAGCATTATAATTCTTTTGTCCGTTTACAGAAAACAATGAGAAAGTGAAACAAAGTGCTGCAATGAAAAAAAAAAACACTCAACAAACTTTTCTGCATCTTTTTTGGTGAATAAAACTTAAAAGAAAAAATGCCTCAAAGCATTTAAATTGCCAAGAGAGCAGGTTGTGGCTTCATGAAAAATACCCCAAAAAACAGTGTGTGTGAACATGGCTTTTCAGATGTATTTGTAGTAGAATAAATCTATTGACAGTAGTAGAGCCTGGGTCTATGTAGTAAAGTCATAAAGTCCTATTTGGCTACTACTGCTCGATAGATTCCCCAGTCTGTCCTCTTGGCAAGGATCTATCTTCTGGAGGTGTGAATCTGTTGAATGTATGCACCTTATTATGTTAGTATGGTGCCGGAGGCTGGATAATTACACTATACAACTACATTAGTCCCTGAATAGTTTTCCTGACAAAGCATGATTAATCACTGCAGCAAAGCATATTGTAAATTGCTTTTGCAGTATCTCTCAACATCTGTATTATGCATAAATCCAGTCACCTGTTATCGCTGTTTTCCTTCTGATCTGCCTTGTACACATTGCGCTGCGAGGAAATGTCAATGAATACTTTCTCCTGTGCCTTAATGTTTTTCAGATTGGCACATAGACAAATGTTTTGGATTAATATATAACTTTCCTTTCCATTTGTGCTGGCGTCCTGAGTGGTATGGCTTTGTAGAACTTCCTGGCTGCCCTTAGATTACTTAGACATGTTATGAGAATCACCTGTGCTGTAGCCTGCCAGAACAAACAAGTGCAAAATTAAATACAAAATAAGTTAAGATTAAAAACTCAAAATAAGCATTGTGGTTTATAATATTTACTTAAAGCATCATGAGATTTCACTATATAAACTACATTATTATATAGCTATCTCAGACCTGATGAGACTGGTGTATTTATGTGGAAGTTTCATGTCAGAATGGCTACATACACCTTATAGAAAGTGTAAATGAAATCTTCACCTCCTCGCCTGATTGACAGCTCCTCAGTGTCCCTCTTGCTGCTGAAATCTCACACTGCTCAGAACAAGCTGCAGCTGTCAGTCAGACTGTGTGGGCAGAGACTGAATAAATTTGGGAGCCAAATGATTACATGAAGGAGTAGCCAATATCCAATCAGTGGTAGGAAAGTGGAATTAAATCTATATACTGACTGTGGGTATGTCTGGACAGAACCGCAGTAGATCCTGACTTGGTTCACCTGGGACTTTTTTTCTCTGGATGTTATGTAAGGGAGGGCCAGGTCTGTAGTGGTGACCTGTACTCTGGTGGCAGCTGCACCCAGCCCTTCCCCTACATGAAATAACACTATGCTCCTCAGCATACCTGCATCTCCAGATCCATCTTCACCTGGGCACTTCCCAGGCCATAACGGTACCCTCTTGTAGGCGACCCCCATCAATGGAGACATAGTCTGAGACAACTTTAACTCCTTCTTTACTTAGGATTTCGCACATTACATCCACAGTTGGTACATCATAACATTTGCTTACTTCCTGATCTTTCCCTTGCTTGCTGTCACTTCTGTGCAGTACATGCCCGGACCAGACTGTACAAGACTGCTTCCCAGTTCCTTCCATGTCTGACCTCACCATAATGAAATTTCCTTCAGCCTGTTTCGCCCCAGACATGAATTCATCAATCACTGCGTTTGGTGGCTACTGGTAAAGCATCCGGCCCGTCTGTACCGATCTCGTCGAAGTGCCAACTCCTTTCACTTCCTTTGTCTAGCCAACTTCTGCCCTGAAAGCATTGGCCCAGGTGGTAAGACTCCACATCTTCCTTTTCCTGTTCTGACCCACTGCTAAGATCTGCAGTGGCCGTGGGTAACGTGGGCAATAATGACTTAACTTTACGTGACTGCCAAGCTGTCCTGGGCCTACTGCCTATGTGGACTCTTGGGCGCCCTGGCCCCGTCTGACTAAACTTCCCTAGAAACTTCTCTCTTACTACCCGGTAGCCCCTCCTACAATTAACCCTCTGCAAACATCTTATCAGCTATATCTATAAGGCCCACTAGTATGTCCCCATCTAGTGGCCCATAACAGAACTACACTTACCCTATGTATAAGAACTATATACTAAAGTGCCCTACTCTACTGTTCCCAAAAGGATGCACTGACATACCCTAAGCTGAACATAAATATGCATATGCATCACATTATATAATACAAAGGAATGCAAAGCAATATAATACTGTCTCTACAACATGGTAACACATATATAATGTGGCAGTTGAAGCGCTGCAGACTTTTTGAACTATGAGCTATAGACTTGGGATTTGGGGACTTACTTGCAGCAGCTACACTAAAGCTAATGGATTGATGTGGGATAACTGCTATCTATATTTTTGATCAATATTCTAATAGTGGAAAATTGCCTTTAAATATAACATTACTGTAGTTAACTCAAATTGGGTGCGAACTGTCAAACCTCAGCTGATTTTTGGGTATTGGTGACCTATCCTGAGGACATATCGTCAATAATAACCTAGTAGTAGAAAACTCCTTTAGAAAATGTAGTTACCCAACTTTTTTTTACATCAAGGTCCCTACCACTACATGAACACTTTATTTAACCACGGCATAGTAGTGTAGCTGCACAAGATTTTGTAGCTGCGGTAGCAGGAATCTGGTTGTTGGATACAGCCGTAGTCACCATAGAGAAAGCACCGATGGTTAATTATGGTCTGTGCCTTCTCTATTGCTGACGAAGCTTTGTGTATACAATAAGTCATGTGATCTCTTTGTATAGGGAGGGAGTTTGAGCTGCTGGGTCATACACAGCAAGTAGGCTGCATTTCCCCTGTAACTTGGGCTATTAATACCATATTTAAATATATTGAATAATATATTTTTAATATATTGAAATAAAACACCCACCTCCCCATAGGATAGGACAGGCTCGGACTGTCCCATTGTGGAACAGTGGAAACCCCCGGTGATCTCCTGTGCAGATCTAGGCCCCCAACCTTACTGTATTTATTTATTTTACGCATTTATATAGCGCCATTCATTCAACAGCGCTTTACATACATTATTGGCACTGTCCCTCATAGGGCTCACAATCTAAAATCCCTATCAGTATGTCTTTGGAGTGTGGGAGGAAAACGGAGAACATGGAGGAAAACCAGACACACACGGGGAGAACATACAAACTTCTTGCAGATGTTGTCCTTACTGTATGGCAGTACTTGTCATAATTCATTTGGTTCTCTCTGTACATAAAAAAGCAGCATCACATTCAGTAACCAAACTACCTAGTTTATTATATAGAGATATAGGTAAATTTGTGAACCAGGGTCATGTAATATTTGTTTGCAGTTGAAAAGTTGGCCCCGAAAGTCAATGATACTGGTGGGCCCTTGGCACCCCAGTCAGACACTGGGATAGGGCATCAATATCAGATTGGTGGGGATCCAACACCCGGCAACCCCACTGCTCAGCTGTTCATAGCTCTACGGAAGATGGATACATGTAAACCATGTACAGTACCGGAACAGCACAGCTCTATACACTGCATAGTGGCCACCCTCAGGTACTGCGCGAGTGTTCTTGTGTTTTTAATGGGGACAGGGAAAGCAAGCAACTGGCAGACACTTCTGGCAGCAGCCTGTCTCTGAGAATGCAGGAACTATTCTTACCTCCCCCAACATAATCAGTTACAGGATAGTAGGGAAGCCCCTCCAATCACATTAGGTGGTCTTTAGGCACTACTAACATTTGTGGGTTGGGCCAACTTTAATCATATGTGTAATGGGGCCTTCTGTATTGTGCAACTTCACATCTGCCATGGGTAGGACAATTGGGCCAACATCTTCAGAAGACATTCGGCAGATTCAGTTGCAGCTTTAAGGATTGTTTCTGTCTTGGTCCCATGGTCACTTTGCTATATCTTAGAAGCAACGCATGACGGCACTGTAAGTACTGCTAGAATATTGTCTTGTCTTTACTGTGCACATAAGTCTGCTCATAGGAGCTGGACTTTCTGGGATTGTGCGGTTAGATGGGACATCTCTCCCCGGTACAGACGTCTTGTATTAGTAACAGCAATGTTTACTTTCTCCGAACATATTAGCTGTTCTCCTCCATAAGGAGCTGGCCGGCACGCCTGAGCACTGTGTGATGACAGCACGCTACTGTTCCAATCTGCTCATACCCTCTGTATGACTCTCCTGGCTTCTCTCCACAGGTGCGGCCTACTGCCAGTTTATGGATATGCTCTTCCCAGGATGCATAAGCCTAAAGAAGGTCAAGTTTCAAGCCAAGCTGGAGCACGAGTACATTCACAATTTCAAACTGCTACAAGCCTCATTTAAAAGAATGAATGTCGATAAGGTATAACTTTGCCAGACAAAAAAATGGTTCATAGTTCCTGCTGTTATTGCTGTCTGCAGAAAGTTTTGGGAGAATGCAGTCTAGCTGGGTAATGACTAACATAGTCCGTGGCACCGGGCCAGAGCACGATGTGTATCTCATCAGCATCTCCTGGGAAAATCGCAAAGCTGTCAGGTTTTCCTGAGACCAGGCATCTGTCATTCAGTATGTTCTATGTGAGCATGGTTACGCAGGCCCTCATTCCTTATTGGGGCTATATTTTTACTATTGCCTAAAGCTATGTAACCTTGTAAGTTTACTTAACCCCTTAATGATGCAGTCTATTTTAGTTTTTGCTGTTTCATTTTCTCCTCCTCTTCTTCCAAGGGCCATAACTTTTTTCTACAAATGTTGAAACTTCCATATGATGGCTGATATTTTTGCAGGACAAGTTCTAGTTTTGAATAATACAATTTTTTTTTTTCCACTGAAAATGGTAACAAGAAAAAAAATTCCAAATGAGGTGAAGTGGTGGGAAAAAAACCCACAAAGCATTGTTTTTTGGATTTTATTTTGCTGGTATTCATTATGCAATAAATTGAATAAATTAACCTTGCAGAATGATTCTTCAGGTCAGTGTGATTAGAGTAGTGCCAAGCATGTACAATACTTTTAACTGCTGTGGAATATGTCGGAGCTATAGAAATAAATTATTATTATTATTATTATTATTATTATTATTATTATTATTATTATTATTATTATTATTATTATTATTTTATTGGCTTAAAAAAATTCTGAGCTTTCTTAAAAAAAAGTGTCCTAGACCTGTTTTTTTTTTTTTTTTTTTCCTTTGATGGTGCTGTACGAGAACTTTTGTTCTACACTAGATTTTCATGTTTACCAGCCGCTGTATAAAATTACAAAGAAAAGACAATGGACTGATTTGCAGTGTCTGGGATGGACCACCAAACTGACAAGAGCGGAGATGTTTTGCCTTGTACACCGTATACATCCGTCCGGTGACTGTAACTTCTGATTGATGGGGTTGCAGGTTGTCAGATCTTACTGACGGATCTGATAGTGTTGACCTATACTAAGGATAGGTCATCAATATCATAGTATTGGAAAGCTCATGTAGCTCACTTGCTGAATCCCCTGTAGCTCCAGCGCTGGCAGTCCCCGCTGGGTTCTGTTTACATAACCACTGCAGCCAATAACTTTGGGTTAGGTCTCATTCACACAAGCGTATAATGGCAGAAAATATTGCATTGCACGCTGATCAGTGTTAGTAAGGCTAGGTTCACATTAGCGTTTGAGTCTGCAGCGTATCATCCGCATGCAAAATGCATGTTTACGCAGCGTTTTTATGCACATCATCTTGCGCATGACGGGGAAAAAACACTGGGTGTGCATGTGTTTGTATGCGTTTTTGCATGTTTGCGTTGTTTATGTGCATGCGTTCGATATGACACCAGACAAAAATGGGCGAGTCTCATGGGATTCCTAGATGTATTTTGAATAACGCATGCGCACGCATGTCCTTGCGTACCAATGCGTTCCCATAGACAGTAATGTGGTTTTTTTACGCACTCATCCGCATGCGCATGCCTGCGCATATTTGACAGATTTTTGACGCCTCAAAAAATGCAACATGTTGCGTTCGTCAGACACCGCCGCACACCGCGAAATTTCGCATGCGTACGCAAAAGCATGTGAACGCATGTCCCTGCGTACACCATGTTAAATATATGTACGCATGACGCATACGGATCAAATGCTGCGCACACAAACGCCAATGTGAAACCAGCCTAAATGAGTCTGTGCTCATCTAAGAGTTTTTTCTCAACTCTGATCAGGCTGAGAAAAAATTTGTAGCATGCTGTCATTGTCTGCGAGAATCGGATTACACTTACCAATGCAAGACAATGCATGAAAAAAAGATCGGCACACATACCATGGGTGTTTCTTCTGATTTTTATGCACTTATCTCAAGGGAAACTCAACATTTAATCAGCCACTAGTGATGAGCGAGTATACTCGTTGCTTAGGTTTTCCCGAGCATGCTCGGGTGTGCTCTGAGCATTTTGGCATGCTCAGAGATTGTTTTCTTCGCCTCTGCTGCATGATTTGTGGCTGCTGGACAGCCTGAATACATGTGGAGGTTCCCTAACAAACAGGCATTCCTCACATGTATTCAGACTGTCCAGCAGCCGCAAATCATGCAGCTACGTCAACAGAAACTAAATCTCTGAGCACACCAAAATACTCGGAGGACACCCAAGCATGCTCGGCAAAACCTGAGCAACGAGTATACTCACTCATCCCTACTGGCCACCATTATCTTGGGCCTAGAGTTTACTAGCACTTCACAGTTTGCCACTGGAATCCTTTTCCATTCCTCTATGACATCACGGAGCTGGTGGATGTTGGAGACTTTGCGCGCCTGTACCTTCAGTTTCAGCATGCCCCACAGATGCTCAATAAGGTTTAGATCTGGAGACCTTCTTAGCCAGTCCAGCACCTTTACCCTCAGATTCTTTAGCACAAGGCGGTGGTCATCTAGGAGGTGTATTTGGTGTATTATGTTGGAATACTGCCTTGCTGCCCAGATTCCAAAGTGAGGGGATCATGGTCTGCTTCAGTATGTCACAGTACATGTTGGCATTTAAGGTTCCCTCAATGAACTGTAGCTCCCCGCAGCCGGCAGCACTCATTCAGCCCCAAACCATGACAATCCCACCACCATGCTTGACTGCAGGCAAAACACACGTCTTTTTACTCCTCACCTGGTTGCTACCACACACGCTTGGCATCATATGAACCAAATACGGTAAGTTTATTTTTGTTCCAGTAATCCATGTTAGTCTGCTTGTATTCCGCAAAAGGTTTGCGAGTTTTGTTGTGCATCATTAGAAAAGGCTTCTTTCTGGCATGACTGCCATGCAGACCAATTTGACTCAATGTGCGGCATATGGTCTGAGAACTGACAGGCTGACCCCACCCCTGTAACCTCTGCAGCAATGCTGGCATGATACTGAGAGCATGTGTACTCCACGTCTTTGGTCAACCATGGCGAGGATTGTTCTGAGTGAAAACTCTTGTTAAACCGGTGTATGGTGCTGGCCACCGTGTTGCAGCTTGGTTTCAGGGTGTTGACAATCTTCTTATAGCCTGAGACCTGGTAACACTAAAGAGTCACATGACAATGGGGAGGGAAAATGGCTAATTGAGCACGATTTGGCTATTTTCACTAAGGCTAGTTTCACACTAGCATATGGCCGAGGTGCGGAGGGATGCGGGCTTCCTCTGTGAAGCTCCGCCCCTGCCACGCCTCCTCCGTTCAGCCCCGCATCTGTAGGCATGCGGCCTGTGTACCCTATCTTTAGCATTAAGTACGCAGGCCATGCAGACGAATGCGGATGCCGCCGCATGCGTCTTTTCGACGGTGCAGAGACCGCACCAAAATGAAACTTTTTGCGTTTGGAGCAGGTCGCCGCACCGTCAAAATGACACATGCGGAGACATCCGCATACATCAGCACGGCCTGCGTACCCAATATTAAAGAGAGGGTACGCACGCAACATGCTGAGGTAGGCGGAGCTGACGGGAGGAGGTGCGGCCGTGGGCGGAGCTTCACAGAGGAAGTCTGCAGCCCTCCGCACCTCGGCCATACGCTAGTGTGAAACTAGCCTTAGACATTAATGGCTGTGTGTTGAGTTATTTAGAGGGCACACCAAATTTACACTGCTATACAAAAGCTGTACACTGACTACTTTATACAACTGTACACTTTACTAAGCATGGGTGGAGATGTCTGGTAGTGCCTTTATAATGCCACATCCCCCCCCCACGCTTCCTTGCTTGCACATAATAATAATAATAATAATAATAATAATAATAATAATAATAATAATAATAATAATAATTACCTGAATTTATTACAGTGCAATTTGGTTATTCTTCTTTGGAACGGAGATGGTGTTTTGCTTATCTCCTGCTGCTTAATTTCCATATATCTCCCTTCCTCTTCAAATATACTAAAATTACAATTTTATTCTCCCTTTTTATAATTTTATAAACAGCCATAATCCTCATGTTAGTTTTTCTTCAGGAAGGCATTACATTGCATGATATTTTTTCAACTATAATCAAAAGAGTGATCCTAAAGGAGAAATAGCAAATTGGTGAATAATGCAGAGATCTGTTAGTTTCATGTCAAGATAACGCTAAAATTAAAGATGGTAGCAGTAAAAATTATATTTTCTGATGGGGCTTTTAAAGTTGTACTAAAGACTGAACTAAAGTGTAGCATTTGGGTGTCATGTCAGCTGTCTCCATATTATTAAAGGTAAAGAAAATGTACAGTTTACATGCGCAGGCAAAATGGAAGAAGCGTTGATTTTTTTCACTTAATTTTTATTTACATTGCAAAAAATCTGTAATGTAGTCTAATATCAGTTACTTTATACAGCAGGCGTTCACAACCTGTAGCTCAGGAGCCACATGTGGCTCGTGGGCCCGTGACGTGCGGCTCGGCTCGAGGGCCCATGACGTGCGGTTTTGCTCCTGTATACATTGTATATATTTTTTCAGGAATTCTTTAAGGATATGAAGAAGGTATAAGTGTGAGAAGGTATAGAAGTGGCCTATAAATATCCCAGATGTCAGTTCGATGGATCATTTACTGTATGGCATAAGTAAGCTGAAATTAACAAGTCAGATCCATGGAGACAGAACGTCACAAATTAAAGGGGTCGACTACTTACTCTTGTTAGAGCAGCTTTCCTCACAAACTGACCAGCACTTCAGTCCATACAATGGCTACTGATGGAGGCGCACGTGACCAGACCTGTCCATCAGCTGCCTCCAATAGTAAAATACATGCTTCTACATCAGTAGCCATTATTTGATTTGGACAGAGGTGTTGGTCAGTTTGTGAGGAAAGCTGCATTAACAAGAGAAAGTGACAGACGCCTTTGAGGCTATGTGCACACGATGCAGATTTCCTGCGGATCCGCAGCGGATTTTTCCGCGCAGAAACGCTGCAGATCCGCACTGTGACTTACAGTACAATGTAAATCAATGGAAAAAAAAGCTGTGCAGAAAATTCAGCACTGAATTGCTGCGGATTTAAAAGAAGTGCATGTCACTTCTTTTGTGCGGATCTGCAGCGGTTCTGGACCCCTCCATGATAGAAATCCGCAGTGGCAAAAACTGCCGAAAATCCGCGGCAAAGCCGCTTAAAAACAGCGGCAAATCCGCGGCTGCGGATTCTGCCAGGAGATGCGGATTTTGTGCAGAAAATTTTGCACCACTTTTCCTACGTGTGCACATAGCCTAAGACCTCCATATAAATAAGAGAAAGGTGGCGCCAGTGAACAATTGTCTTATCAATCAGTCGTATGGCAATCGTTTGTTGGTTGTAAAAAAAAAAAAAATAATAATAATTGCATCTCTGACTGAATTAGCCATGATGGATTTTTTCTTGACCGGTGATTCTGATCAACCAAAAATATTCAGCATGCCCGATTGGTCTTTTGAGCTATGACAAACATTCATCAGTCAGTCATCGGATGAAACAAAGTCATTTGTTTTACCTGAGTAACTAACAATCATTCGTTATGGTCAAAATTGGCCTTTTCCTCCAACTTGTAACTGCTGTGTATGGGGGGCTTTAACAGATCATAGACCATCTACTGCTAATGATACCACTGGAAAGCTTCAAAAAGCTTAAGGAGTCCATGCTTTAATGGGTCAGAGCTGTTTTTACAGCATGATCAGGATCTACACGGTATTTTAATATCATGGCTGAACAGTGCAAATCTTACTTGGTATATACAGTTGTGGCCAAAAGTATTGACACCCCTGTAATTCTGTCAGATAATACTCAGTTTCTTCCTGAAAATGATTGCAAACACAAATTCTTTGATATTATTATCTTCATTTAATTTGTCTTAAATGAAAAAACACAAACGAATTGTCCTAAAGCCAAATTGGATATAATTCCACACCAAACAAAAAAAAATGAGGGTGGACAAAAGTATTGGCACTGTTCGAAAAATCATGTGATGCTTCTCTAATTTGTGTAATTAACAGCACCTGTAACTTACCTGTGGCACCTAACAGGTGTTGGCAATAACTAAATCACACTTGCAGCCAGTTGACATGGATTAAAGTTGACTCAACCTCTGTCCTGTGTCCTTGTGTGTACCACATTGAGCATGGAGAAAAGAAAGAAGACCAAAGAACTGTCTGAGGACTTGAGAAACCAAATTGTGAGGAAGCATGAGCAATCTCAAGGCTACAAGTCCATCTCCAAAGACCTGAATGTCCCTGTGTCTACCGTGCGCAGTGTCATCAAGAAGTTTAAAGCCCATGGCACTGTGGCTAACCTCCCTAGATGTGGACAGAAAAGAAAAATTGACAAGAGATTTCAACGCAAGATTGTGCGGATGTTGGATAAAGAACCTCGACTAACATCCAAACAAGTTCAAGCTGCCCTGCAGTCCGAGGGTACAACAGTGTCAACCCGTACTATCCGTCGGCGTCTGAATGAAAAGGGACTGTATGGTAGGAGACCCAGGAAGACCCCACTTATTACCCCGAGACATAAAAAAGCCAGGCTGGAGTTTGCCAAAACTTACCTGAAAAAGCCTAAAACGTTTTGGAAGAATGTTCTCTGGTCAGATGAGATAAAAGTAGAGCTTTTTGGGCTAAGGCATCAACATAGAGTTTACAGGAGAAAAAAAAGAGGCATTCAAAGAAAAAAACACGATCCCTACAGTCAAACATGGCGGAGGTTCCCTGATGTTTTGGGGTTGCTTTGCTGCCTCTGGCACTGGACTGCTTGACCGTGTGCATGGCATTATGAAGTCAGAAGACTACCAACAAATTTTGCAGCATAATGTAGGGCCCAGTGTGAGAAAGCTGGGTCTCCCTCAGAGGTCATGGGTCTTCCGGCAGGACAATGACCCAAAACACACTTCAAAAAGCACTAGAAAATGGTTTGAGAGAAAGCACTGGAGACTTCTAAGGTGGCCAGCAATGAGTCCAGACCTGAATCCCATAGAACACCTGTGGAGAGATCTAAAAATGGCAGTTTGGAGAAGGCACCCTTCAAATATCAGGGACCTGGAGCAGTTTGCCAAAGAAGAATCGTCTAAAATTCCAGCAGAGCATTGTAAGAAACTCATTGATGGTTACCGGAAGCGGTTGGTCGCAGTTATTTTGGCTAAAGGTTGTGCAACCAAGTATTAGGCTGAGGGTGCCAATACTTTTGTCTGGCCCATTTTTGGAGTTTTGTGTGAAATGATCAATGTTTTGCTTTTTGCTTCATTCTCTTTTGTGTTTTTCATTTAAGACAAATTAAATGAAGATGATAATACCAAAGAATTTGTGTTTGCAATCATTTTCAGGTAGAAACTGAGTATTATCTGACAAAATTGCAGGGGTGTCAATACTTTTGGCCACAGCTGTAATAAATGCACCTATGTAACGTTATACTCTGAATACGTTTCCACCCACCAGTATTCCAAAAATACACTGGCTGGAGATTACTGTAGATATCTTATCACTTGTTAACATGACTCTCCTATTATCTAGGCTCTCACAAGATAAGCAGTAGTGTTTTGGCTACTGATTCTCATGGTTCAGTGGTTATGTTCGGGGTGAACTAGTGCTGCACATTAGAATATCAGTTGCTTGTACAAATATCTGTAGAGAGGAAACCTAAATGAAATAAAACATTATTTCAGATGTAGTTTTCTATTTTCCGAGGTGTCTGCACTGTAGGAGAGGGGACATTGACCCGTCATGTTGTGCTCCCCGCACCCTTTTGGGTCCTATGGGTGTTACACAGCTGCCTACTGCTATAGAGGCAGAGGAGGACCATTAGTCTCATGGCATGGTTATGTGGCCAGAAAGGGATATTCACAAATGCCAAACAGGATGAAATCCTCCTGATCACCAAAGCATATTCTATATAAAGGCATTTTACTGAAGACCGATGCCCACGCCAGGTTACCAACTCCAGAAATTAGTGGTCAGTCCCTACAAATAAGGGACTTTTTTCCTAGTCTCCATGAAAAAGAAAAACCTCCATCGGTTCTATTTATTATTATTATTATTATTGTCCATTCAGTTATCCCCATATTACAGCTGGCAGTAAGTGCTGCTAATTACTTTATATCCGTATATTGAGCTATACAATTCATAGTAGTTCTCCATTTTGTCCGTAATAATGGTCTGTGAGTTTTAGGTAAATATTCATACCTGTTAATCCTGACTCCTCTCCCCTTGGCGTAACTGTAGACAGCCAGTATGAAGGGATATACCCCTATATAGAAAACAAATCCTACAAGGATTATTATAAAATTTAATTTGCATAGAATGGACCCAGAAAATAAAATTACAGCTGGTAAATGCAGGCGGAAAAGCTGCTCACTAGCGGATAATAATTATTTACTCATTTGTAATTTCTGACACATGTCCCATTAGTGGTTTTAGGGTGTTTGCTCTGTGTATTTATTTTTATTTCTTTTACTCGCTTACATGTCGGCACTGTCCCCATTGGTGCTCACAATCTAGAATCCGCATCAGTATGTCTTTGGAGTGTGGGAGGAAAACTGGAGAACACGGAGGAAAAAAAAAAAAACACATAAGATACGGCCTTCCCAAAACCCTGTCTGATGACAAATGCACACCTAGCAGGATGCCGCGGAACCCCACTAATAAAGGCAGGGGCAGCACAGGTGCAAACTACTGCTAAAAACAGCCACCCCACACCTACCAGACTATGGAGGGGTTGGCTGCCTAGTAGAAATAATTGCACATTGATATGGCTTGCATAGGATATATATTTTATGACCAATGCTGGTGAGTTTTTTTTATTTTATGCTTACTTTAGAATTGCTGCAGATTATCCTCAATGTAAATCAGCAGCAGTTTACAGTTCATTGCATGTGGATTAGGCCTGTTTCACACTTCAGTTTTTTGTGTCAGTTAAAATCCGCCAAAAAGGCAGAAAGCCGATCCGTTCCTAACTGATGTGAACGGATGCCACCGGATCCGTTTTTTTGACGGATCCGCCAAATGAAGAATTTTAAAGGAACCACTGCCCGGGAAGGAGAGAGAGAGAGAACTTTTTTTTCTCTGTCCGCCAGAAATGATTTCAGGGTTAAATCTCTTCCTGACTTCATTCCTCCGGGCATGCGCTGTATAAAAATGCGGATCCTGCAGTAAAAAAAAGTTACATGGTCCGTCCAGGCATCTCGGCGGATGCCAAAAAATTGACGGATCCGCAAAAAACCGGATGCAACTGATGGCCATCCGTCAAGATCTGCCGGTAATGCAAGTCAATGGGGAAAAAAACGGATTCGCCCAAAAAAATGGCGGATCTGTTTTTTTGCAAAAACGGCGGATTTTGACTGATGGTAAAAAACGGAAGTGTGAAACAGGCCTTAGGTGTTTAAAACCCCATATATAAATATGTAGCAAAGAAAGATAAAAATAAAATGATTGGAGCTGAAGGCATGCTGTGTAGTTTTGAATGCACAATGTGTTACGCCTGTGATTTGGGCAGGGAATAATCTGCTGCCAAATCCATCAGGTTTTGGTGCTGGTTTGCAGCGCGGGTTGCTTATTTTATTGTTGCTCCTGTGCTATATTTCATTGACTCGTTACTGGTTACTTTCCAGGTCATACCTGTAGAAAAGTTGGTCAAAGGGCGATTCCAAGACAACCTGGATTTTATTCAATGGTTTAAGAAATTCTTTGATGCGAACTATGATGGTAAAGAATATGATCCCATGGAAGCCAGGCAAGGACAGGACGCCCTGCCACCCCCAGACCCGGGTGAACAGATCTTCAACCTGCCAAAAAAGTCTCATCATGCCAACTCCCCCACAGCAGGTACGACCTATATCAGGCCAACCGCATGCTTTTTCTAGATAACCATTTTATAGCAATCTTTTCTGCATACAATCAAAGAGATGATGATTTTATATAAATGTGTACAGGGAATTCTAAATCGGTAATAGTAGATGGACACTTGGTGGTGCTGAGCTGAATCTTCAGGAATGGTGTTCTGTGACCCCAGGAAGTTAATTTGCCTGTGATTGGTAATGCCTGAAGAATGTGCGTTGCTCTAAGCATCATTCCTCGCAGGATCGGGGATGATTTTCAGCATCCCCTTGCGGCATTGTCATGTCATGGTGTATATATAATATGCTCTTCCTCGGGGTCTCGGTGACCTTATCTGACCCCTGTTCAGACTCACAAAGTTGAATCTGAATTCCAGTATTGTTTCAGTCACTCTTGTTTTCTTCTCTGACATCAGAGGCTACAGATCTGTCTCTCCTGAGTTTATATCTCTTATTCATACGATTATCTGACAGATAAACCATGGAGTCATTACAAAATCCGTTTTAACAAATTACAGACATTTGATTTTCAAAAGAAAAATTTCTCTTTTATCCCTTGTTTATTTTGAGCAAAACATTTTAGTGATTGGGGCAATGCTGCATTTAATAACAAAAAATAAATAATATATACCATATTTATTTTTATTTATTTTACTCATTTATATAACACCATTAATTCCACAGCGCTTCACAGACATTATATCAATGTATACATGAATTTTAGTATAATTATGGTATTTGACTCCTTAAATTATTAATTGATATCCGTAGTGGCTCAAAATAATTTGGCTCTACCACAATCTGTTTACTTTTCTATTCGGCTGTGTGCACACGCTGCGGATTATGTGCGGATTCATCCGCGCGGATTTTGTAAAATCCGCAGGTGAAACCGCAGGTCAAAAGACCTGCGGTTTTACCTGCGGATTGCTCTGCGGTTTTGCCCTGCGGTTTTTCATCTCCTCAATGGAGGAGATGGCAAACCGCAGGAGAATCCGCAGAAAGAATTGACATGTCAATTCTTTCTGCGGATTGAAAACCGCAGATAATCCGCGCGGAAAATTCCGCACCGTCTGCACTGCGGTTTTTGATTCCCATAGGGAATCATGGTACTGTACACCGCAGCAAAAACTGCTGCGGGTCCGCAGCGGCCAAAACCGCTGCGGAACCGCAGCAAAATCCGCAGCGTGTGCACACAGCCTTAGTATGAGATCAGACTTTTTTTTTTTTAAAGTGCCTGTATAACCAGATAGTTTTCTATACTTTTTGGTTTATGCAAAACAGGTAGTTTCTATAAAAGTGTTAAAATTACCTTTGGCTCCTTTCACATTGCATTTTTGTCCACATTGGTGAGTCCTGTCGGGACTTGCATCCATTGACTATAATGGTTCCAACAGTCAACATGTTCTCTCACATGCATCATTTTCAGTCGTATACACCTACTGGAGGCGGACTCTCAGACACGTAGTAGTTGTAGAGTGCGTCTGAGTGTCCACCTACACCAGGCGTATGCACCTGAAAATGATACGTGTCCACGCACATGTTGACTCTGCCAACAGTTCTAAAGTCAATGACCCCTGTCGGCGCATACATCTCAATCCCGTTTTGCGGGGAGTACGGTCGCAAGCCCCAACTGGACCAACGAACATGGGCAAAAATGTAATGTGAAAGGAGCTTTAGGCCTTACTCAGATGTCCATTTTCTATCTCGCATAAGGTTGAGGTCGGCCTTTCATCACTGTGTGACTTTTTATCATTAGTGTCTCATCAGTGCTTTACTCGTATGCAAAAATGAAAACCAATAACTGCAAAGCTTCTCCACCTTCCCATTGCAGTGATAAAAATGGGCAGCACATGAGTACTGTGTGTGCCATCTACAATCTCCCATGGACTTGGGATTTGGATCTGTGATTGCGTATCGCGGCCTGAAATTAGTATACGCATGACATTTCCTGTACGATCTTTCTCCTGGTTGGTTGCTACTGCCATGCGCTCTTTTGCTACTGCCATGCGCTCTTTTGCTGTGTTCTCGACTTCTTGTCCTGCAGGGATATACGGTAACATCCTTATCGACTTGCATAATTATTGGACGGGATCCACCTGATTCTCCTTTACAAGCTTTACTCTTTGTTTCGTACAGTTTTTTTCAGGACACTTTGGCTCAAATTCTGCAAGTTGTTCATGCCGATCTTGATGCGGGAACATGGTGGAGTGAGACACCCCTGATTCATTTAAAGAGGCACGCCTCTTAATTAGGATAGTCTCAAAAAGGGTCATGTGCCTCCATCCCTCACTGGAGTAAGATGTAGGGCGTATGTCACAGCTGGTCAGGAATTAGACCAGTGGGTGTCACCCATCATGTCCATTTTGATGGAGTTGGCCACACCTGGCATCAAAACTCCAAGTTGCAAGATTTTTGGCAAACTCTCGTGTTGTACTTGCTCGGCTTCATACTTTCTGGTTTTTCTCCAAAGCTATAATTCTGCACCCGATGGTTGATGGTTCATTGTTTTACCAAATGAGAGATACATTTTTTTGTAAAACAGACCGGGCTGGTGGGGGGATTCAGTGCTGGTGGGAAATAATAGACACATACCTTTGTGTCTGAGGTAATGAACGCTTTCAGTACAAGAAGCATGCAGTCATGTGAACTGGAACATGTCCAGATACAAAGTGCCTGTCCAACAGCAGCTATTGCATTCCTCTATGTGAACCATGACTGACCACAGCGGATAGGATCTGTATAGTGTGGCAGGAAATGACCATTGTGTGTGCACAGAGATGGAGAACAGATGATCCGATGGCGCTGCTAAAGCTATATCAAAGCCATAAGGATAAGACCAGAGCAAACTCTACAGCTCTACATCAGTGCAAACATATATACAAAATACCCTTTAATGAAGGACAGGATATCTTTTGCTTCCCCCATCTGAGAGAATCATAAAGTAGGGGCAGAGGCTTTGATTCCAGCAATGTGTCATTTACTGGTCTTCTTATTGCAGTCCTGTCTGCTGCAGATCTATCAGTTCTCTGCATGCTGAGCTCTGTATATTTCCGCCCCCACTACGGATTGGCAGTTTTCTGTGTACACCGTGCATAGGCAGAAAGCTGCCAATCAGTGGTGGGGGCAGGATTATTCACGCTCATGAATATGGAGGATTACATTGGAGCAGCTTTACTACTCCTCTAGTGATAATCTCCTGCTGATAAAACACTGATTTGATTGAAACAGCAAGCAGCCCAATAAGTGACACATCACTGGAATCAGAGTCTCTGTCACTACATTGTGCTGCTTTCAGATCAAGTGGCAAAACCTTGTGACAGATTCCGTTTAAATAGCAGTACTGAAATGCAAACATGTATTTAGTAAAGGACGAGCTCAGAACAGTTCAGTAGTGTTAATGTTATCACAGACATGACATTGGTACATCCTATAGCGCTGCACAGAGGCCCAGTAGGTTAAGAATCTGGCTGCCATCTTTAAAGCAGCACTATTAGATTGTGTATATGAGAATATGAGACTGAGGTAATGGATTTTAGAGCTCCCATTACTGCTGGATTGTTAGCGAGCGAAAAGGAGATGCTCTATTATGAGCTAACATAGTAATTGGCACATTTACTGTTTGCATTGGGGCTTTTTGCTGCCTGTGTCTTCTGATTATTATAGATGTGCAGATTAATCTGTCTTTATAAGGATGAACTTTATTAGGTCATCTCTTGTATTTGTGAAGCTTTTTGTAAAATATTGATATTATGAAAATACATTTTACTCCATATATATGCTGCAGCTGATGTATAGGAGGTTTTCATTAGTTGCCGTCTATAATTTGCAATTGGAGCTAAAAGAACATACTGTTAGCCATTGATGCTTTGGAAGAAAGTGGCTAATATTGGGAGTAATTCTTCTAAACCAGGGTTCTCCAACTCCAGTCCTCAAGGCCCACCAACAGGTCATGTTTCAGGATTTCCTTAGTATTGCTCAGGTGATAATTGCTTCATCTGTGCAATACAAAGGAAACCCTGAAAACATGACCTGTTGGTGGGCCTTGAGGACTGGAGTTGGGGAACCCTGTTCTAAACTACAACGGTTAGGGAAGCACAGATGATGCAGTTCTTAAATATGTTCAACTCAATTTATGAGGTAAAATTATATAAAAGTATACCCCTGTTTCAAATATATGTAACTAGAAAAAGTAAAATCTTTTTGTCTCCAAATTAGTAATAAAAGCACTGTCCCTTTTAGAGAGGGAGACTGAGGTTGGTTCTCCAATGTCTTACTGTCTTGACAGCTGTATGAGCCTTCCTACATCAGAGCTGGGAGATACCACTGCTCTGTAGGAGAGGGGTGTTAAGCCAGCCTCAGGGCTTGCGTGACATGTTGCATGAGCACTGGGAAGAGCGAGTGCCGACACTGCTGTAATGGCCCCGGCACTGGGGGGGTATGCATATGTTATTATTTTACTTTGGGGGAAACGTAGGTAATCAGAGGGGGGTGTCCAAGAAGTGTAGTCTTTAGGGATAAGAAAATACTGTATACTCTGACGGGAGTGAATACGCAGGCTTATATTCAGTCCCCCATAAATGCTGAACTTCAGTGATTTAATTTGGTTTATTTATAGCTCCTTCTTTTTTAACTAAAAATTGACTTCGACAGATGGCCATGTGTGATGGATGGCAAGTATGGTAATTTATCTGACGTTCCAAATTTTACTCTGCAGAGACCCCTACTGGTGCCTTCTCTTTATTACACACACTTTACAACCATGGCTTAGATTAGAATTAGTATTTATTTCCCACTGACTAAATAGTACACATGTCGTCCACATATCACCTAAGTCAGACCCTGAGGTAACAGCCAATAAACCTGTCAGTATGTTTTTTGGATTATGAAAAAACATCAATCGGAGGCACAGACGGCTGATCTCATACTGTTGTCCTTGAAGACAAAGCCCACACTGTTCCGCCTTCTTTAATTAGGCGGCATGAACAAGGGCAGGTAGTTTTTTCTCTACGAAGTTTAACATCACATTTTAGGATGTTCACAGAGATGTGTATGATCCTCCGTACCAGCTGGGATCTGGCAGATGGCACATCGGCTTGTGAACCGTGTCCTCCAGTCACTGGAACTTGTCTAATGAAGAGTCACGGTCTCACAGGGGTCTTCTTCATAAGCGCTACCTGCATGTCTCTAACAGAGGACTGCGTGAGCGACCAAAGGACCCCGCTTTAAGGAATAATTGTCCTGATACATGCTTGCCTTTTTGTGCAGTGGAATTCTAACTGTTGTTCTCATGTATCCACTTTTTTTTTTTAAAATTTGGTTGTAATGGATAGCAAAAACCCTGTAATTTAAGTGATATGATGAGACGTCTGCTCTATACCGTGTCTGATTAATACAGGAGTCATTACATGCAAAATTCACATGGAGCCTACTGACTGGCACAATACATACAGGTGCTTCTCACAAAATTAGAATATCATCAAAAAGTTAATTTATTTCAGTTCTTCAATACAAAAAGTGAAACTCATTATATTATATAGCGTCATTACACACAGAGTGATCTATTTGAAGTGTTTATTTCTGTTAATGTTGATTATGGTTTATAGCCAATGAAAACCCAAAAGTCATTATCTCAGTAAATTAGAATAATTATCAAAAAACACCTGTAAAGGCTTCCTAAGCCAAAGGTTCCTTAGTCTGTTTCAGTAGGCTCCATAATCATGGGGAAGACTGCTGTCTTGACAGATGTCCAGAAGGCAGTCATTGACACTCCACAAGGAGGGTAATCCACAAAAGCTCATTGCTAAAGAAGCTGGCTGTTCACAGAGTGCTGTATCCAAACATGTTAATGGAAAGTTGAGTGGAAGGAAAAAGTGTGGTAGAAAAAGGTGCACAAGTAACCGGGATAACTGCAGCCTTGAAAGGATTGTTAAGAAAAGGCCATTCAAAAATGTGGGGGAGATTCACAAGGAGTGGACTGCTGCTGGAGTCATTGCTTCAAGGGACATCACACACAGACGTATCCAGGACATGGGCTACAAGTGTCGCATTCCTTGTGTCAAACCACTCATGACCAATAGACAATGCCAGAAGCGTCTTACCTGGGCCAAGGAGAAAAAGAACTGGACTGTTGCTCAGTGATCCAAGGTGTTTTCAGGTGAAAGTAAATTTTTGCATTTCATTTGGAAATCAAGCTCCCAGAGTCTGGAGGAAGAGTGGAGAGGCCACAATCCAAGCTGCTTGAGGTCTACTGTGAGGTTTCCACAATCAGTGATGGTTTGGGGAGCCATGTCATCTGCTGGTGTAGGTCCACTGTGTTTTATCAAGACCAAAGTCAGCGCAGCCGTCTACCAGGAAATTTTAGAGCACTTCATGCTTCCCTCTGCCAACAAGCATTTTGGAGATAGATATGTCATTCTCCAGTAGGACTTGGCACCTGTCCACACTGCCAAAAGTGCCAATACCTGGTTTACAAACAGCAGTATCACTGTGCTTGATTGGCCTGCAAACTCGCCTGACCTTAATCCCATAGAGAATCTATGGGATATTGTGAAGAGGAAGATGAGAGACTCCAGACCCAACAATGCAGACGAGCTGAAGGCTGCTATCAAACCAACCTGGGCTTCCATAACTCCTCAGCAGTGCCACAGGCTGATCGACTCCACGCCACGTCGCATTGATGCAGTAATTAATGCAAAAGGAGACCAAGTATTGAGTGCATTTACTGAACATACATTTCAGCAGGCCAACATTTTGATTTTAAAATCATTTTTCAAGCTGATGTTATAAAGTATTCTAATTTTCTGAGATAATGACTTTTGTGTTTTCATTGGCTGTAAGCCATAATCATCAACATTAACAGAAATAAACACTTGAAATAGATCATTCTGTTTGTTTGTAATGACTCTATATAGTATGCGTTTCACTTGTATTGAAGAACTTAAATAAATTACCTTTTTGATGATATTCTAATTTTGTGAGAAGCACCTGTATTTTCCAGGCATCCTTAAGGGCCTGTCACACTAAGCGATATCGCTAGCATTATCGCTATAACTTGTGACGTTATAGCGATATTGCTAGCGATAT
Organism: Dendrobates tinctorius; assembly: GCF_039654945.1. Classification (NCBI taxonomy): domain Eukaryota; kingdom Metazoa; phylum Chordata; class Amphibia; order Anura; family Dendrobatidae; genus Dendrobates; species Dendrobates tinctorius. Next base: position 12,158,600 of record NW_027361749.1, read on the forward strand.
CGCTGTGTGTGATACTTACCTACGACCCGCTCCCCCGCTGGTTATCGCTGATCGCGCGAGAACATCCAGGACTGTTTCTCGTCGTCAGCTTCCTGCTGGGCTTCCTGTGGAGAGACGAGCGTGGAGCCGGGCGGGAGGACGCAGGATCGCCGAGTGTGATAGGTAAGTAGTGACCCCCGTCCCCAGCGATGTCGCTGGTGAGATCTGCCTGTGTGGCAGCTCACTAGCGACCACCTAGTGATGCACCAGCGATCCTGACAGCGTCATATCACTGGTCGGAATCGCTGGTGCATCGCTAAGTGTGACAGTACCTTTAGGATAGATCATGAATATCAGATCAGCAGAGGGTGCGAGACCCTGTACTGATACCATTTAGCTGCTTGTGGTGTAGGCAGCAGCTGGATGTGAACAGTTGTGAAGCAGAACAGCACAGCACCATCAGGGTTTTAATAATTGTGGATGTCCAGCACCAAACCACAGCCACAAAGTAGAACAGGGGTTGCAAAGAAATTGGGAGCATTTCAGCTTTAGGGTCTGCATTCAGAGAACTTGCTGGAATAGAGTGCACAAAAATAAACCTTAATTTTTCAATACTTGCTGCTAAAATAGCACAGTAAGTACATATCTACTTGCTATAGTGTGTGTTTGTGCACATTCATTTGTTTTAGCAATAGGTAGGCAAGGGGTAAATCCTAGCTTTACAAGCTTTGATTAGGGTACCTGGCAAACTCTGCATATAAGCCGGATAGGTGTTCATCTTCGGCAGTCAGCTCAGAGAAGTTGAGCAGAATGGAAGGGTCTTGGAGCTGAATGAATAAAGATGTGATGCTGGGCTGTGATGTGCGGTGAAGCTGCGCCCACAGCCCAGTCACTCGGGGAAACCGGGTCCCACCTTGGTGATGCCGGGTCAGCTTCCAATTCCGGAAGATGACCTGACATCACCGGACATCAGAGGCAGCTGCAGCTGGGGAGGTCACGTGATGGGGATAAGCGGCCAGTGATGGCGCCGCTCTCAGGCACATTTGGAAACGCAAGGTATTTGTAGAAAGCCTTATTTCCAAGGTTTATATCCATCTGCCCACTACACATTGTAGTGGACAACCCCTTTAAAGGGAATATGTCACCACATTTGACCTATCTAAGCTATTAATTATTTTTTTTATTAATTATTTATATTACTACAACTTTCCTGATCTCACTGCAGAGCTGTGTGGGATTATACATGACACATCTACAGGTTCCTCTCTGCATCAGCCTCCATCTCACAGGCAGACAGGGCTTCAATATTGTTACAATACAACAGAGCACAGAGAGCTGCAAAAAATGTGTTTGCAAGAAGACAAATTTAATTTCTAACGTTTTGCATTAGTTACTTGTCTCACACTGTTAACTCCCCCATCATATACAATAATCTCTGGAGGCAGAGTTATCTTCCAGCCAGTGCCCTCCCCAGAGCCTGAAAGAGGTCATTTACATAAAGGGATAAAAGATTTATCAACGGGAAGGCATCTGATATGAGGCATACAGGTAGGACTTTATCAGCAGTCTATAACCTATATGCCCATATTAACCCCTTCCCGACCTGTGACACAACGTATGCGTCATGAAAGTCGGTGCCAATCCGACCTATGACGCATACCCTGTGTCATGAATTCAAAGCCCCCCTGCGGGTCGGGTGACCAGGGTCAATGAAAGGTCACCTGACCCGCAGATACAGGGGGCTTTGTAATTCACCACAGGGGGCGTGGCTTCGCCCCCACGTGGCTACGATCGCTCTGATTGGCTGTTAAAAGTGAAACAGCCAATCAGAGCGATGGTAATATTTCATCAATGAAAATTGATGAAATATTACAATCCAGCCATGGCCGATGCTGCAATAGCATCGGACATGGCTGGAGACACCGATTCGACCCCCCCCCCCCACCGGCGATCGCCCCCCCCGCCACTGAATGACAGCGGCGATCTGCCGCCGCTGTCATCATCTGCCTCCCCTCCCATTCCCTCCGCTCCCCGCCAGCTTCTGATCCCCCCCCTCACCCACTCTCACCGCCCCCGGCACCTTCTAAGTCCCCCTGTCGCTCCCGGTGTCCGGCGGGTCCGGTTCATGGGCGCCGCCATCTTAGAAAATGTCGGGCGCATGCGCAGTGCGCCCGCCCGAATCTGCCGGCTGCAGATTCCATTATTTCATTTTGATCACTCTCACAGTGATCAAAATGAAATAAAAAGTAAATGAACCCCCCGATTATCACCCCCATAGGTAGGCAGAACTAATAAAATAAAGAAAATATTTTTATTTTTATTTTTCCATCAGGGTTAGGGTTAGGGTTGGAAAGAGGGTTAGGGTTGGAAAGAGGGTTAGGGTTGGAAAGAGGGTTAGGGTTGGAAAGAGGGTTAGGGTTGGAAAGAGGGTTAGGGTTGAAAAGAGGGTTAGGGTTGAAAAGAGGGTTAGGGTTGAAAAGAGGGTTAGGGTTGAAAAGAGGGTTAGGGTTGAAAAGAGGGTTAGGGTTGAAAAGAGGGTTAGGGTTGAAAAGAGGGTTAGGGTTGGAAAGAGGGTTAGGGTTGGAAAGAGGGTTAGGGTTGGAAAGAGGGTTAGGGTTGGAAAGAGGGTTAGGGTTGGAATTAGGGTTAGAATTAGGGTTAGGCTTGTGGTTAGTGTTATGGTTAGTGTTGGGGTTAGGGGTGTGTTGGGGTTAGGTTTATGGTTAGGGTTGGGATTAGGGTTAGGGTTGTGGTTAGGGGTGTGTTGGGGTTAGGGTTGGAGTTAGAATTGAGGGGTTTCCACTGTTTAGGCACATCAGGGGGTCACCAAACGCGATATGGTGCAACCTTTGATTCCAGCCAATTTTGCGTTCAAAAAGTCAAACGGTGCTCACTCCCTTCCAGGCCCCGACGTGTGCCCAAACAGTGGTTTACCCCCACATATGGGGTATCAGCATACTCAGGGAAAAATTGCACAACAACTTTTGGGGTCTAATTTCTCCTGTTACCCTTGGGAAAATAAAAAATTGGGGGCTAAAAAATTATTTTTGTGGAAAAAAAATGTTTTTTTCTTTTTCATGTCTCTGCATTATAAACTTCTGTGAAGCACTTGGGGGTTGAAAGTGCTCACCATACATCTACATAAGTTCCTTGGAAGGTCTAGTTTCCAAAATGGTGTCACTTGTGGGGGGTTCCACTGTTTAGGCACATCAGGGGCTCTGCAAACGTAATGACGACTGCAGACTATTCCATCAAAGTCTGCATTTCAAAACGTCACTACTTCCATTCCGAGCCCTGACGTGTGCCCAAACAATGGTTCGCCCACACATATGGGGTATCAGCGTACTCAGGACAAACTGGACAACAACTTTTGGGGTCCAATTTATCCTGTTACCCTTGTGAAAAAAAAATTGCGGGCTAAAAATCATTTTTTTTTGAGGGAAAAAAATGATTTTTTATTTTCACGGCTCTGCGTTATAAACTTCTGTGAAGCACTTGGGGGTTCAAGGTGCTCACCACACATCTAGATAAGTTCCTTGGGGGGTCTAGTTTCCAAAATGGGGTCACTTGTGGGGGGTTTCTACTGTTTAGGCACACAGGGGCTCAGCAAATGTAACATGACGCCCGCAGACCATTCCATCAAAGTCAGCATTTCAAAATGTCACTTCTTCCCTGCTGAGACCCAACGTGTGCCCAAACAGTGGTTCCCCCCCACATATGGGGTACCAGCGTACTCAGGACAAACTGGACAACAACTTTTGGGGTCCAATTTCTCCTGTTACCCTTGTGAAAATAAAAAATTGCGTGCTAAAAATTCATTTTTTGAGGAAAAAAAAGATTTTTTATTTTCATGGCTCTGCGTTACAATCTTCTGTGAAGCACTTCGGGGTTCAAGGTGCTCACCACACATCTAGGCAAGTTCCTTATGGGGTCTAGTTTCCAAAATGGGGTCACTTGTGGGGGGTTTCCACAGGTTAGGTACATCAAGGGCTCTGCAAATGTAACATGATGCCCGCAGACCATTCCATCAAAGTCTGCATACCAAAACGTCACCACTTCACTTCCGAGCCCTGACGTGTGCCCATACAGTGGTCATCCCCCACATATGGGGTATCAGCGTACTCAGGACAAACTAGACAACAACTTTTGGGGTCCAATTTATCCTGTTACCCTTGTGAAAAAAAAAATTGCGGGCTAAAAATCATTTTTTTTGAGGGAAAAAAATGATTTTTTATTTTCACGGCTCTGCGTTATAAACTTCTGTGAAGCACTTGAGGGTTCAAAGTGCTCACTATGCATCTAGATAAGTTCCTTAGGGGGTCTAGTTTCCAAAATGGGGTCATTTGTGGGGGAGCTCCAAAGTTTAGGCACACAGGGGATCTCCAAACACGACATGGTGTCCGCTAACGATTGGAGCTAATTTTCATTTCAAAAAGTCAAATGGCGCTCATTCCCTTCTGCGCCCTGCCGTGCACCTAAACAGTGCCCCCTCCCCCACATATGGGGTACCAGCGTACTCAGGACAATCTGGACAACAACTTTTGTGGTCTAATTTCTCCTGTTACCCTTGTGAAAATAAAAAAATAGCGTGCTAAAAAATCATTTTTGAGGAAAAAAAAAATGATTTTTTTATTTTCACTGCTCTATGTTATAAACTTTTGTGAGGCACTTGGGGGTTCAAAGTGCTCACTACACATCTAGATAAGTTCCTTAAGGGGTCTAGTTTCCAAAATGGTGTCACTTGTGGGGGAGCTCCAATGTTTAGGCACACAGGGGCTCTCCAAAAGCGACATGGTGTCCAATAACGATTGGAGCTAATTTTCCATTCAAAAAGTCAAATGGCGCTCCTTCCCTTCCGGGCCCTTCCGTGCACCCAAACAGTGGTTTATGACCACATATGAGGTATTGGTGTGCTCAGGAGAAATTGCCCAACAAATTTTAGGATCCATTTTATCCTGTTGCCAATGTGAAAATGAAAAAACTGAGGCTAAAAGATAATTTTTGTGAAAAAAAAAGTACTTTTTTTTTTTTTTACGGATCAATTTGAGAAGCACCTGGGGGTTCAAAGTGATCACTATGCATCTAGATAAGTTCCTTGGGGGGTCTAGTTTCCAAAATGGGGTCACTTGTGGGGGAGCTCCAGTGTTTAGGCACACAGCGACTCTCCAAACGTGACATGGCAAGCGCTAAATATTCCAGCATATTTTCCATTCAAAAAGTCAAATGGCGCTCCTTCCCTTCTGAGCCCTGCCGTGCGCCCAAACAGTGGTTTATGACCACATATGAGGTATTGGTGTACTCAGGGGAAATTGCCCAACAAATTTTAGGATCCATTTTATCCTGTTGCCCATGTGAAAATGAAAAAATTGATGCTGAATGAAATCTGTGTTGGAAAAATTAAAATGTCCATTTTTTCCTTCCACATTGCCTTAGCTGCTGTGAAACACCTGAAGGGTTAATAATCTTCTTGAATGTGGTTTTGAGTAGCTTGAGGGGTGCAGTTTTTAGAATGGTGTCACTTTTCGGTATTTTCTGCCATATAGACCCCTCAAAGTGACTTCAAATGTGAGGTGGTCCCTAAAAAAAATGGTTTTGTAAATTTTGTTGTAAAAATGAGAAATCACTGGTCAAATTTTAACCCTTATAACTTCCTAACAAAAAAATATTTTGCTTCCAAAATTGTGCTGATGTAAAGTAGACATGTGGGAAATGTTATTTAGTAACTATTTTGTGTCACATAACTCTCTAGTTTAACAGAATAAAAATTCAAAATTTGAAAATTGCAAAATTTTCAAAATTTTTGCCAAATTTCTGATTTTTTTTCACAAATAAACGCAAAAATTATCGACCTAAATTTACCACTAACATGAAGCCCAATATGTCACGAAAAAACATTCTCAGAATCGCTAGGATGCGTTGAAGCGTTCCAGAGTTATTACCTCATAAAGGGACACTGGTCAGAATTGCAAAAAGGCCAGGTCATTAAGGTCAAAATAGGCTGGGTCATGAAGGGGTTAATAGTATAATATGAACATACAGGTTTTATATGAGAACCACATGAAAAATTGATGATCAGAAGGCAGTCATCTAATATATAAAGCTCAATGTGTGTATGTTTGTATGTATGTATGTGTGTGTGTATGGCATCTGCACCGTCACAGCTGCAGCCACAAAATTTGGCACAGTCACACGTCTGGACCCAGAGAGCGTCCTAGGCTATGTTGAGGCGAAATTTTAACCCCGCGCGTTCCAATTCACCAAACAATTTTGCCCCTATCTACATAATGGGGAAAAAAGTGTGTATGAAGCCCCGCCCCTCATTATGATGTCATAATGGTTGCCATGGCGACGCTGATTCATCATAGGTTGCAAGCCCCGCCGCTTATTATGATGTCATAATGGTTGACTATGGGATGGAGGATGTGTGATGGTTTTATGGGCACTGGACTATGGGATGGAGGATATGTATGATGGGTATATGGGCACGGGACTATGGGATGGAGGATTTGTGATGGGTATATGGGCACTGGACTATGGGATGGAGGATATGTATGATGGGTATATGGGCACGGGACTATGGGATGGAGGATGTGTGATGGGTATATAGGCACTGGACTATGGGATGGAGGATATGTATGACGGGTATATGGGCACGGGACCATGGGATGGCGGATATGTATGATGGGTATATGGGCACGGGACTATGGGATGGAGGATGTGTGATGGGTATATGGGCACTGGACTATGGGATGGAGGATATGTATGATGCGTATATGGGCACGGGACTATGGGATGGAGGATGTGTGATGGGTATATGGGCACTGGACTATGGGATGGAGGATATGTATGATGGGTATATGGGCACGGGACTATGGGATGGAGGATGTGTGATGGGTATATGGGCACTGGACTATGGGATGGAGGATATGTATGATGGGTATATGGGCACGGGACTATGGGATGGAGGATGGGTATATAGGCACTGGACTATGGGATGGAGGATATGTATGACGGGTATATGGGCACGGGACCATGGGATGGCGGATATGTATGATGGGTATATGGGCACGGGACTATGGGATGGAGGATGTGTGATGGGTATATGGGCACTCCACTATGGGATGGAGGATATGTATGATGGGTATATGGGCACTCGACTATGGGATGGAGGATATGGATGATGGGTATATGGGCACGGGCCTATGGGATGGTGGATATGTATGATGGGTATATGGGCACGGGACTATGGGATGGAGGATATGTATGATGGGTATATGGGCACAGGACTATGGGATGGAGGATAATTATAATTTGTTATAACTAACCACAGTTAGTTACTATGCAGCTAGTTATATATAAAAATACAATTTTTATTAGATCAAGATTAAAATCATACTACCAAATACTGGAACAGATAGGAAAGTACAAAGCACTCATTGCTCATAGCACTCAAAGGACGCAAAGGTCCTGGGAAAACAGCTACCACAACTATAAAATTAGGACAGGGAAGGTGCCAGTTACTTATGCAGCTACACAGGGTAACAGAAAGATATGTGCCCTCCATCACCTAAAACAACTCCCTATAATCAGATTTATAACACAGTATTATGCCATGCTGCACAGTGGCAATATATCTCCATATTAGCCAATAATGGACGCCATGTGACCACCCAATAGCCCAACATACAATGACCTTCAGAATAGATAGTACATGGTAAATTACCTATTGGTATCAGTGGTACCGGGTGCCGTTCCCTCCTGGGCCAGCGCGTCCGCCCTGACGCGCGTTTCGGACTCCTTTCTCAATCTGATTATAGGGAGTTTTTTTAGGTGACGGAGGGCACATATCTTTCTTATTACCCTGTGTAGCTGCATAAGTAACTGGCACCTTCCCAGTCCTAATTGTATAGTTGTGGTAGCTGTTTTCTCTGGACCTTTGCGTCCTTTAAGTGCTATCAGCAATGAGTGCTTTGTACTTTCCTATCTGTCCCAGTATTTGGTAGTATGATTTTAATCTTGATCTAATAAAAATTGTATTTTTCTATATAATGATTGCCTTCTGATCATCATTTTTTCATGTGGTTCTATGTAGTAACTGATGATAGGCTGTAGTAATCCAGTCACATACATGGTTAATAATCATGTGCGTTTGTCAGACCTGTTGGTATTTAGGTTTTATATGAGGTAAAATGTGGTGACATATTCCCTTTAAAGGGGTTGTCTGAGCCATTTTTTTCTATACTGCTAAGCATTTATTGGTAGGTAGCTGCTAAATCTGCCAGTGCGCCTCTGCTGGGTATCAGTGTCACTGCACGTGAAATATAAATTGGACTAGATCAGTGGATTTGCACGGAGTTAGGCAGCAAGGAATCGACTGTCAATCGGCATGAGGTTGCCAGTGACGCCCCTTTGATAGGGCAAAGAAGAAAAGAAGTAACTAGTCTGCCGATGTGATGTCACAGGAAGTGTGAGAATTACCGCCAGGAACGGTGCCCAGCAGATCAGGCAGGTAGTAAGCGGCTACCCGCCAATAAGTGCTTAGCCACATAAAAGAAAAAAGTCCCAGATAAGGCCTTTTTTATGTTTTGTGGGGGATTTTTCATAAAGCTCTTTAGTCTGTTTGGAGAACAAAAAAAACAAACAAACCGTGGTGGTAGACAAACCCTTTAAATGTCGCACATTTTTTTGAAATTGGGTTAATGAAACTCCAGATCTTAAAGAGAGACTGTTACCATAGCAATTTCTTTCTTATGCTGTATAATTCAGTCAAATTAACATCTGCGATTCCTGAATCATTAATATCGTTAGCATGTTATACGCCAATACGAATTATATGCTCCATTTTCCTTCTTATCTGGATGTATCCGAGTCCTCTGCCGACCAGCTGACATCAAGCCTTCTGCAGGCCATGCTGCGCAATACGTGAGCTGCTGAGAGTTGTAGTCCTGTCCTGCTTATATGTAAATATGTGACAGACGCTGTGCAGTGTTACCCATGTATCAACCCCCCGAATCATTAATGTAAGGTCTGCCCATGTGGAATATTAAGATTATTTTAGGTGTATAACGCACAGTTGTAGAACGTGTTGCTTTTGCGGTGGTGTGTGACTTACCCCTGGGGGAAATCTGTTGGGCTGATTCCATGTATTCGCTGTCGTATCTCTTTAGGATGATCTGCTCTCTGACAGCAGTAAAGGTCACATAAATGGTTTTAGCCTAAAGATGCCATTTTCTCCTGCTGCCCTCATGGAGCATGAGATTCAGTGAAGATGGTGCAGTCAGCCTTCTCCTCCCCCGTTTCCCCATGAAGGTACTCTGAGAGTCTGATGACTCATAATAGTGTCTGGAAAATGCCACTAGATTAAGGGATTGCTAAAAATAAGCACCTACTGCTTGAAAGGGAAAAATAAGATTGGCAGCAGGCCCTGCATGTTTGGGTCTCTGCTCCTCTGTGAGAACCATCTGTAACAAGGCGAGTTACCAGATCTGCTGCATTTAATCATCTTGGTTAAAAAAAAAATGTTAAAATGTCTGAACCATCCTCCTAGACTGCCATTATTGAACCTTTTTTATTTTATTATGAAAAAATGTCAACGTCACCCAGTGATTTATAATATAATAAAGATTATTGTAAGGCATCACTATGGTTCATCTTCAGCAAGTGTAGTCATAAAGGATTCTGACCACAGTCCTGTTGATCTTTTCATATAGTCGTTGGATACCTGTACCTAACGTAATATAATAATCACAATCTTATTTTATGGAGTTCTACAATTGTAAGGCTGTGATAATGATAATGCACAATGTAGTGCAGGATTAAAATTATATCCATACACATAGGTAATCTTGCAATTTATGGCTGCCTTAATGGCATTAAAGGGAATCTGTCAGCAAGTTTTTGCTATGGAATCTGAGCGCAGCATCAGGTAGGGGAAGAGAGCCTGATACCAGCCATGTCTTACTTACTGGGCTGCTTGGTGTAGTTTTGATAGAATCCTTGTTTTCTCTACTGTAGATGTAGCAGTGATCAGAATGGTCTAACTCCGCCCACACCCCTGATTGGCAGTGTGCAGACTGTGCGCAATGTATACTGTAAGCTGCCAATCAAGGGTGGGGGTGGGGTTACACAGCTTAGCTTGACTCGTTTGCACGTGACACCTAGTCAGGCACTGATTTTCTCCTGCTGATAAAACACTATTTGTATTTAAACTACAACTCGCAGCCACATAAGTGACACATCCCTGAAATCAGGCTCTCCTTTCCTATATTATTCTCCTTTCAGATTAAATGGCAAATCCTGCTGAGAGATTCTTTTTACTATTATTCAAATGAAATATATTAAGGCAGATTAAATTCTCCCGAGTATCTCAATCAGCTGTCTCATGTCAATGGCTCCGGCCAACACTGCTACCATTAGGGGTAACACGATTCATCACGCAGGCCATGATTATTACTGCCTAGGGCAACTGAAGATGATTCGATTTTCAGAGAATAAAATAAACCCTTGCCTGTTATATCTGTGTGCCAGGGAATGATCTCTACACATTACATCGCATGGTCCTCTGCAATAAGTACCATCTCACATACAGTGGTCTGCAGTTATGTGGTTGATTCACTACAACGCTCAGAAGAACCACATAGATTGCTCATGCCAATCGGTAGTACCGGAAAAGGGTTCTGTAATGTGGAGACAGGCATTTTATTACATGTTGTAAATTGAGTTTTGAGACCAATGCCTCCTGTGATTCAGGCGATTGCCTCCCGTGCTGACTTGCTGGTCAAACAGGTATTCTAGAGTATAATAATAATGTAAAATGCATGTATTCCGGAATGTTGCGGTAGATTGGGCTTTTCATTTTGTGATAGTTCTTGCAGTTAATAATATATAAGCCACGATAAGGACATGGCAGAGTCAGGAAGCAGAAAGCATGGGTTGGACTACATGGAAGTGAGTGAAATAAAAGATGTGCAGAATGTGATAGACAATCATATGGGTGCACAGGAATAGTGAAAAAAAAACAGTAGTTCTTAAAAAAGCAATCATTGTTTTAATTTTTATTTCATAAATCAATAGTACACCTGAAAAGAAGCAACTTTGTAGTACATCACGTCCAAGAACGTTATTTCTTTATTTTCCTGGATTAGTTGTTTCCTCTAAATTCATGGGTGATATCTGTGATGACGGAGATAGGAGATGACAGTTGGTTCCTTTTAAGATTTTATGGAGGAGGAAGGAGGAGCTAGAGGTCTCCTGAAAGACAGTTATTCTCCATAGAACTTTATAAGCACCAACTGCCATTTCATGCTTTAGTAGTAGGAATATATGTTTTCTTCGAACACCAGATTTTACAGATAAATTGAGAATTTTGAGAATGAATTATCAGTCCAGGAGAAATGAGCAGATTTCTCTGATAAGATGTATTACAAAGTTTCTCATTGTCTGGTGTACGATTTGATAGAAGAAAAAAAAAAAGGATTGCCTTGCTTGAATATGATTGGATATTGAACTGAACACAATTAATAAGAAGCAGGTCTCTTCCATTGCCAACTTTCACATAAACCACGTAATTATTTCTGTAATGCTACAACCCCACATTGTATTAGGCAAGAAGCCTGTGATCCACAAAGCCGCAAAAATTAAAAGAATGTAAAATATTTCTAATGAAATGAGCACAAAGATGACACCAGAATAATATCCAGATGGTAAAGACACCCTGCGCAGTCCAGCTTGTTAGTGAGAATGCGGGCGAGACGGGTGTGCTTCTGTTTAGCGGTAACTTTTGGTATCTCTGCCCGATGGACTGATGCACTCATTAATAATGTGTGAAATTGTGTTATGTGAAGATGCTTTAACTTTTCAGCAGTAGTGACTCCACCATCGCTATTTCTATCTACTCCACTGTAACCGTTCGCTGTAGACCAATGGGGAGTGGGGAATAAGCTGCGGTCAGACCCCTCTGAGGTTGACTTCTAGCTTGTGGCAACCAAAGTTCAGGCATGTTCCATGCAGAAGTTTGGAAGATATCCTAGACAAATTCATCTGCTGAACCTGCCGAAATTGTTGGGATTGGACAAATGTTCTTGTGTGAAGCCAGCGTTAGATGTTCCTAATGCAGTAATATATTTCCACTAACCTACTATCTATTCCTGGCATTTCCTGATTAATAAGGGTGCGACTAGTGGAGACTTTTGCCCAATTTTCCAATTTATTCAATCTTCGAAACTTGTTGGGGAGAGGATTTCTTTTGACCCTTCCGTCCATATAGTCAGGTGTCCTAGTTTATTTCCCAGTGCAGAAAGTAACATACTAATGAACATGGTGGTTCCAAAGTCCTACTTTTCCGACATTTGTATTTGTTGGGAAACATAATGCATGGACTTCATAAACGTGCTGTTTGGCCTAAATAACATATTTTTCAATGCATTTATGATATAAGAAACATCCCCCTCATATTTCCACAAAATGTCTTTCTGCAGTAAAAAGTAGGTTATATCTACTGAGGATTATACAATCTGTAAACTTCAAAAACAGAAGTAAAAAAACACCCCTCCCTTGTGGTTGGAAACTATAGGAAGTTGCGTTTTCTGAGATATAGATACAAGAAGCATGCACCGAGTAACTAATACATTTCTTGACACTCATTGGTCATGTAAAGTTAGACTAGCCATCTAGGGAGCTTCTATCTCTCTAAGACAAGGAACAACATTTAAAGCTTGGAAGAAGTCAGGAGCCAACCTTGATATTTATTTAATAAATGCATACAATTGAGGTAGTTTTTCCTTATCAAATGTAACAACCTTTTCATATGGAAACCATATTAAAGGACTTGTCCTAAAAAACTAAGAATATTTTAATTAATGGATCTTAGGAGTCAGATCACATGACTAGAGCATTCAGTAGCTCCTCATGGGCAGGAGCATACATTGAATCATGTGGCACCATAGTAGAAGTCCTAATTTCCCCCCCCCCCCCAAACCCACCCCCCCCCCAAAAAAAAAAAAACAAAACTGCCCCTTAAACTCAGTATGAGACCCCCACAGTGAATTCCTCCACCGTACCATTCACACACATGGTATGATGACCCCACTGTACACCCCTCTCTATCCTCTGCAAAGTATGGTGACCCCAACACAGTATGATGCCTCAACTGTGACTCCCGAAACAGCCCTCCACACAGTATAATGAGCCCCACGTGGCCTTCCAAGTATTGGCCCCCACATAGCCTTTCACTTATTATAATGGGTTCCCATATAGTCCTCCATACAGAATAATGACCTCATACAGTCCTCTATACAATATTATGTGCCCCACATAGTCGTCCATACAGTATAATAGCTTCCACATAGTCCTCCATATAGTATAATGGGCCCCACATTAGAAAAATACTTCTCGTTACACCTCTGCTCTGGACTCAGCAGCAATTGCTCTGAAGCTCTTCACTGCTTGGCACAGCGGGCGCAAAGTAGTCAAGTCATGACGCCTACTGCGCCAAGACTTCAGACAAAGAGAGAATGATGGGGGAGTGAAAAGCTACCCTCTTCCATCATTGTAAAGCGCATTTCCAGGTGGGGGTGTGGGTGGTGCCGGCATCGCAGAGTAAATTTAATCACTCTGCAGGCCAGATTTGGCCCACGGGCCAGAGTTTGACATGTATGCTCTAAGAGCTCCACTGACAGAGCAAATCTCCACTTATGTCAGTGTCTCAATGAGTGGACTATGCATATCATCTGTATGTGAACTATATATGTTGATGGATTTTTTTTCATAGTTTCTTGTTTTGTTTTGTTTTTTACTCAAGGCGCTGCAAAATGCAGTCCTATTGCAAAACCCGGCACCACGTCATCTCGCCCATCATCTGCAAAAAAAGCGGCACCCAGTTCTTCAGTAAAAAGTGATAAAGATTTGGAAACACAAGTTGCACATCTTAATGAACAGGTAACTGTGTATGGTCATTGAAATGCATAAACTGCTACACCCATATGGTAGTCCTACTGTATAATTCAGGGTCTCTAACCAGTGGTTCATGGCCTCATGATGTTTGGCTCGTTGTGGTCTCCCTAGCTAGGTGAATTAGCACCAGGTTTAACAACCAACTCTGAAGTGCAAGTCTCCAGATGGTGGCTTTTGCAAGTTCCCCTGCACAGAAGAGCAAATTTTGATGTGCATGTACTGACCTTGCGGTTGGAGGAAAAAAAACTGTGTTGTGATGGCCAATCCAGCTCTTTTGGGTGATCAGGATCATTTGGCTCTGCACATCAGAAAGAGCTGACTTTTTGCTTCCTATTAGATATGTGTTCACCCATAAGGAGAACACATTAAAGGTAAAATGGCCACTGATCAATGCCATTGGATCCTTGCTCACTTGCAGCCAGCCAATATTTAAGGGTTGGAAGCGTTTCAGTTGCATTGGTAGCAAGCACTGTTGGAGCCATTCCGATGCTACAAGTGGCTTTCACTGAGGTGCCGGCTCTCATCACTCAAAGCTGGAGATAATATATTACTGCAAGTTACTAGAGGTGATTTGAAGTTGGATGCCGTAGGGTAGTGGGAATGGTTAGTGAATGGGGGTTAGGTGGGAACGCCTGGATGTCCTGGTGCTGCCAGTGCGATTTGTGTGGGTTGGATGTGGCTCTCTACTCTCGAAGAGCTAAATGTAGTTCTCTAGGCCTAATCATTTCTGCTATTACTTATAGGTGCATTCATTAAAAATTGCCCTAGAGGGAGTGGAGAAAGAAAGAGACTTCTACTTTGGAAAGCTAAGAGAAATTGAACTGCTGTGCCAAGAACACGGACAAGAAGGTGACGACCTTGTCCAACGGCTAATGGACGTGCTGTATGCGACAGATGAGCAGGTAAATAACTTTATGCAAAGCTCAAAAAGCCTATTGATCTGCCACATGTAATTGCTTTGTAATAGAAGTAACCTAGTTTTTTGGTCCCCAAATATCTAAGGATACTATACTTAACATACTATTCGCGTTCAAAGCAAGATACAAAGTCCTCTATTGCGCCTTTTAGTGTGAAGAACTCCAGTACTGTGGTTCCCTGAAGTTCCTCCTGTCAGATGTTCCTAACGACTGTACTTGTATGACAGACAGCTATAGCCTGCTCGGGGATGCTCCTGGATCCCGGCTCTCTATCAGTTTGCTGTTGTGTCCCAAGTCTTGGATGGGAGTAGTGCATTTACAGCCAACTACTCCACCGGTGTCTGCTGCAGAACCATAAGTGTCCATACAACCTTGGGGACTGGGCCCCGGCCTTGCGCTGAGAACCTATAGGCAGGGTTCCTATCCAACCCACTCCTCCTCTCTGTTCCCCTACTCCTTCTTTCCGCGCTGTTCCTTCTATCTCTTATGGAAGCTTAGGTTGCAGTCCTACGTCTCTCCACCTTTCTTACTTTCCCGTGCCAGCTGGCTCAGGTCACTGAGGCAGCTGCAGCACTCCTTCCTCCATCCCTTCTTCCAGGGATCCCTGGCTTCCTACTCCGCCGACCTTCTGTCAGAATGAACTGAACTCTAATTCTAAACTTTCCCACTCTTTTATATGAATCTCAACTCCACCCACCTCCCAGCACATCTCGTGTTACGAAGCAAGGAATCACCAGAGGTGCTCTGCTACCCTCTAAGCATGAGCCGCAATGTGATCAGTGCTGAACTATCCTGTGTATGGGATGCAGGTGTTGGAGTGTGGAAAGGAGCTCCCAACTTACCAGGATGGTGGGGCACTACACCTTAGGAGAAGGTGCAGTACCTCTGTGGCGACTGAGCCTCAGGGGCGCCACATTAGGACAACCCCCTTCTCAATTACTATATCCCTCCTTATAAAATGGCAACAGCCTATTCTCACCGCTGGTGCCATTCCGGCAATGATTGTATTGGCTCTTCCGGGGCTCACGTGACGTTGTTATGCCATGTGAGCCCTGCAGCCAATCAGCGGCTGCTTCACTCACTTCTTTCAGATGAAACTGACACCCATAAGAAATGAGAGCTGCTACTGCTCTCAAACCTCCTCCGAATATCTGTTACGTCCCAAGGAATTGAGAGAATAGAATCTCTAGACTATGCCACGTTGTATGATCATGGGGGTCTGAAAGGTCATGGAAATAAAGAGATCACAGTGCTGATTCAGCATGGTGTCTTATTAACTGGTACCTGCACAACGACACTTGGCTGCTAGCGGTGCAATGAACTGCGATGTCCAGAGAAAACTTGGAAGGGGAAGCGTGCGGCCTCTTCATCCCCAGGTTCACCGGCAGCCCTAGTGGTTGGATGTAGATGATTAGTCTAAGTGCTGTCATACCCGAGCGATAGGCCGTCATTTTATAAGATGCGAAAACCCATTTACATGATTTATGTCATAACACTCATTTAAAAACCTTTTCATTTTGTAGCTCGGGAGGATTTTACACCAAGCTCCTTACCTTACTGTCTGCACCACATGGCCTGTTACACGGGTGGATGTGATCAGTGATAAGTCGCTCTATTATAGCTGATTGTTCACTCTCTCAACTTGTTTATACCGGGCAGTGATCGGGAACAATCATTCTGAGCACCTGTGGTAAAGGCCCTGAAGGCTGTGAGTTCCCATAGTTGTGTAGCAAGTTATGGTATTCGGACTAAAACCACAGTGTCCTCTATAGACAATGTGATTAGAGATTGAATTTCCCCTCTGATTGTGGTTGGAATGTGATTTCCATCCTTTGCCGTCATTATTATAATCTCACTGCAGTCGTTTTCTGCTGGAGGGCAAATTACTTGTTTCACATGACTGACAAATGTCCATGTGTCTGTGTAAAGGTCCAAGATGGAGGGATAGATGGATGGGTGGATGTAATAGACAAATAGCCACACTAGTGGCCCAGGTATATGGTATAAGAGGCGATCATGGTCACACTGTGCAGGTTACTTCTAGTTTTCCCTTTCTGAGTAATATCTGACATTGCCAGATATTAAATGGCATTGCCCATAGCAGCTGGTTACCTATGTAACTACCGTTGCCAATTGCTGTAGAGGAATCCGCTCATATAGCATAGATTGCTATGGAAAAATTCATTCCATTTGTCTTTGTGCTGTTGTGTTGTTGTGACGGGGTGCTTTTTATTTGCTCTCTTTCTTTGAGGCTTTTTGCTTGATTGTCATGTTCAGATTGTGATTTTCCTCACCCAATGTCCTCATCTGACCTGTGGATTACTGTAAATCCGTTTCCTTGCTTGAAAATTCATCAGTCTTCTGGATGGTTGTTTGTGTATTTGCTAGTGTGTCTCACACAGAGATGTGAACAGTCGAATTCTTACAGTAATTAAAATGCCTTTTTTAGTGATTGATTAGCTTGGTTAAATATAAGTTAATGGGAATGAGATTAAAAAAAATGACCAAACTGCTCCTTAATAGAAGCTGCTAATACGTGACTGAATCTGGAGAAAATGAGCAGAAACGAATAAATGATATTAACTGTATATGTAATAGTTAACTAAAATGAACGTCTATCGATGTCTTTTGCCCCTGTGAGAATTAGATTTTTCAAAAATAAATGTAAAAGCTTGAAGATATGTCTAATGAACACATCTGCCCGGCTGCAGCCGATCCTGCAACTAGGTCACTCGTAATAAAGAGCACTTTGGTTTTCTTGTGCTGCCACCTTGTGGCTGCAAGTGGCGCAGGCTGTAGTATATTCATCTGTGTTCTTGTACAAAGTTCCTTTAAGCAGCCATGAAAATGGAGCCAAACCTAGAAATGCCATTATGACCTCAATGGGTTACATGTGAAGAAGCAGTACAGTGAAGCCTCTTAAAATAATATTTTCGTGGTGCTTAACATAATATATACAAGGGACATCTTAAAAACTCCTTGGTATAATGCAGCCCAAAATTTGCCAAATACCGGTTATCCACATCCACTCCTCAGTCCGATTGCTGTAAGGATCCACTGCTTGACCTTTGGCTGTTAATCCAAAGACTCCTAATGTGTTCTTGGCTACACAGAAGACTAGTCTCCTTTTTCAGTCCTTAATGTACAATAAGCGAAGGCATTATTTCATGATTTTATGGCTTTTATTACCAAGTACTCCAATTCATTTGATTAATGTATTCATATCACCAGCAGAAACATGGGTAAAGTGTTATTTCTTCTCATTTCTAGCGGTGACACTACTTCCCACTTTACCTCTAGAGATCACTATGTCATCTGCATATCATAATATTCTAAATGAGGTTTAACATTTGTTCTTTTTTGACATTTTGATTTCTTTTTTGCATTACAAAAATAATAAGTCATCATACGCTTTTTATCAATGCTGTATAAGTGGGACGTTTCTCTGTAATTTCCATAGAATATTAAGATTTTGAGCATGGATCCAAAAATATCAAAATGAGTGATTCTCGCCTTTAATGGGATTGTCTGGTCTTGGTACAAAAGGCTAAAGGCACTCGATGTGATTACCGACTGCTTAGGCCTGATGGCATGGGGCGCACATGCTGTCATTATTCCCTGTTGCTACTGCGAGTTGGCTGTCACATGCCGATAAGATGCATTTGGTTTCTAATAGACATTTCTAGTGAAATGTGACCGCCTGCTCGCACCAACAATACCAGGGAGTCATGACAGAGTGCATACCACACACTCACACAATTATGCAGTGATGTAGAGTGACTGCAGACTTTGGCCAAACTTGGACAATCGCCTCCACTGCTGGTCCTGTGCTGCCTCCTCCTTGGTCCCACGGCAGTGTTTTTACTCGGCTGCCAGTGTCCACTTCTCAATGCTGACTCTGGGTGATTAGAGACTAGTGAACTAATGACAAAAAATCATTTTATACCATTGTCATCTGTTAAAAAAAAAAAACAAGATTGAAAAAAGAGGACTCATCACCTCTGATGACCACACGTAGCCACAATTCCAGAGCATTATCTTTTTTTTTTTTCATAATATTCAGGAGCAAAAAACAGATGAACGCCTCAACTCTGTCTTACTATTCCATTTATCCACGCTGCTTTTTCTCACCAGCACTGGACGTGTTAGATATTAGGTGGTCTAATTGCCTCTGCAAACCTGTCTCCAACCTCATTCTTCCATGATATTCAGATGATCACCTATCCAACAAAGTCATTGAAAGTTTCAAAGAATCTGAGGGTTTCCAGGGATTATCTGTAAACATTGGATGGGACTTTGTCATTTAAAATCTTGTTCAACTGTTCTATGCGTTTATTTGATCAAGAATTCCCAACTACAAATGTTTACTTCTACACAGGGCTCTGGAAGGAAGTTGTGCAGAACCAGGGCTGCGGAGTCGGTGTCCATTTTGGTCAGGGAAATTGAGGAGTCCAAGACTGTGGTTTGGCTACTGACCCCACAGCCCACATTCTACACAACTTCCTTTCTGAAGTACTAAGATCAAGTTGGCTTTTATACTTAGTTTTCCTGTAAGTCACTAAAATATATATTTTTTTTTCCCTATGTAGGAGGGCCAAACAGATCATCATGATGGCGATGAGCATGACCATGTTCAAGATGATCCACAGCAGCAGGACGAATACTGACCCCCACCTCCTCCCTTCCACCCACCTCACTGTTGTCATTTCACGTGGAACTTTCTTTTAAGAGAGCAATGTGTGGCCAGTCACTCTCGGCACACCCCTACCATGTAATGTACTATAGTGAGCGCCAGCAAACCACTGCATTCTGTACCGGTTACTTCCCTGAAGCGTGAAGTTTACAGAAGTTATTCCAGCCCATGAAGACGGAGAGGCGTGGGGCTACTCGGCAGCAGCTTGTATCACTTGACTGTTTCAAATTGTTTTCAAATCTTTTCCCATATTTTTTTTTATTTATTTGTAATTGAGCTATTTTCCTTTGTTTCCAAACAGCTTGCTTCTAATTGTAATATCGTACAATATTTATATATACATGTTATACATAGGAACCATCACTACCACGTGTCACGAATGTAAAAGTGCAAAGTTAACATATAAAAAAAGGAAAAAAAAATAAAACCACATGTCCCATATTAATGTATCATGTGAAGGAGACAGGATTGCTGGCATGTAGGTGAGAAAGTGTTGACCCATTTTAGGGGGTATGTTTTGGTTAATATAAACTAAAGGGAATAATTGCACTGAATACATGAAGATCTGATTACGATCCTACATACAGCTAACATTCACCCATCCGATAACAAAAGTCTCCCAATATCTGTGAGACTTCAGGAAGGAGACTTTTGTTCTAGGTAATGTATATGTTCCTAGGTCTTCCATAACATCAGGATTTTCTCTTTTGTCTTGTGCAAGATCTTAAAATTCCTGAGCTGCGTCCATTTTTCACCCCTAAAATATTAATCACTTCCCAATACAGCTCTTTTGTTGACATCATTTACATTCTCTTCGTTTTTTTTCTCAGAGTTTATTTTGTTACTTTTTTTTTGTTAAAGGAAACCATTTGCAATACATAGATTAGTTATGGGGATGTTGGTGTCAGACTGAAGCATGCAGGGCTCATGCAGCCGTGAACATATTGTTGAGGTACATATGGGATATTATATGCAGTATTTTTTTTTATTATTTTTTTAGTATACATACATACTTATATGTTGTCTTGCTATTTAATAATTTGAGGTATTGTAATAAAAAACAGTTAATTTTATCCCACATTTATCTTCTATCCTGCATTTGCTGAAGGTTTAGGAGGCACCACAATATCCCAGTCTGGTCTGACACTAATGTTGTGTTATTTGGCCTGGCTGAACACTCATCTTTCAAAGATATTTGTATTTGATATACAACTATAATGCCAGCTATATGACATGTACCACAACTAGCTGTCTACATACTGTCAGGAGCTATTCTTTACACTGCTGGAGAACTGATGGCTATATACATTAGGTTTCTCAGTTTTGGCCACCAAATATCTACCTTGGCTTTCAATACACAAGCATGATTAGCTTGGATGACTTTGGACGTGTTCTTAGGCTGGGTTCACATTGCGTTAGGGCATCCGTTTAACGGATCCGTTAAACGGATGCGCTAACGCTGATGTCAATTTTGACATCTTTTGTGTCCTAGCGCTAACGGTATGCGTTAACGCTAGGTAGCGCTCATGTGCCATGCGCTACCTAGCGTTAGCCCATACAGTTCTATGCACAGCGAACGGGTGCGTTACTGCCAGTGCACCCAAAAACGCTGCAAGCAGCGTTCGAGGGAGCGTCATGAATTAACGCATACTTGCTAGGATGCGCTACATTCATTGCTAGCAATGGCGGCGTTAACGGGTCCGTAACATAGCGTTAGTGCCGCTATGTAACGGATCCGTCAGCGCATTGCCCCCTAACACAATGTGAACCCAGCCTTAGTATGAAGAGGCGAGGCAGCCCCGGCCAGACTTCATCAAGCAGTGGCTTATTTCATCTAACTAAAAGGATTGATCATTTGTGTTTCTTCCCCAGCTCTCATATCCCCCCAATATCGCCTGTTGGAGGGGGCCCATACATATATTAGATTGTCAGCTGGTCCCACCAGAAAGGCAGCTATATGCATCTAGTGTGCATGGCCAGTTTAAAAACTATAGCGCACAGAAACGGTCATGTAAAGAGGAATATAACAACATAACTTCTCCATATAAACATTTACCCATTTGCCATAAAATGCAGTAATTCAATATGGCAGCAGCAATATTCTAAGGTGAACTATGCTTGTTAAGCCGTTGTAGTGCACTATATTTCTCTGAATGCAGTATTAATGGACTTGAGTATACAATGACACCAGTAATAATAATAATATCTGTCCCATATATGTACTACCTCTACTATTTAGCTTGGATGACTACCTGCTTAGCAAGCATCGTGGAAGCTGTTTGTATATTCTTCATGAAATGCCTCTGATGTCTGCAGTAAAAGACATTTTGTATCACAATCCAATATTCGTAAATGTGTAACATGTTATAAATGCTATAAATGGGCAAATATCTCATGATGGTCAATAAGACGATCGCCCAACTCTGAAAATTAGATGCGTGGGGTTTATCACACAACTCATGCCTTTGGATCTAGTCCATTCTTAGGGTGCTTGCACATTGAGTTTTCGTCCACGTTCATAGGTCCCTTCGGGACTTGTGTCTAAACCCCTCCCATCCCCCATGCAAGAGAGCATTCGGCCATAGGTGCTGTTGAGGCCATGAACTATAATGGTGTTGACAGTCAACTTGCGCTCTGGCGTACATAAGTTTTCGGCGTATACGCCTACTGAAGGCGGGCCCTCAGACAAAAATGGTGCATGTCAGAGCACACATTGACTCGATCAACCCCATTATAGTCTATGCGGGGGGCTCCCACGCTAGCCTCGATGTGACCAATGAACATAGACAAAAATGCTGTGTGACAGCCCTTAGGCTTCAGCATTAGGAAATCTAGGCTAGCCCTCAAAATGACTTTATCTGTATATAGATACTGTAGAAACGGCATGTTAAAAGCGGAGATAATTTGGAAACTGACAATTAATTGAGACTGTTTTCTATGGATTGTACTGCTGTATATTTTCAATGCCTGTTTTTTTTCTGACATTTTTTCAGTTTTTTTCTGTTTATATTTTTATTTTTCTGGTTAACGCACCATACAAAATTATATATGAAATGTAATCTGAAAAGAATGTAAACTGTAAACATATGTATTGTTAAATATAAATAGGTAATGAAGTCCTGACTAGGTGGAAAGAGTCTTATTCGGATGTATCACACTCATTTTACCATACACATGACTTGTCGCATGATAGAGTAGGTTTTTTTGTCTATGAATATGTGAATAACTTGCGTTTTATCTTTTTACATATTTAATAAAAAAAAATGTATATGTTATAAAAAAAATGCCAATTTTACCAACTATTCAAAATGGGGCAAATTGTAACTTTTGTCTGTCTGTTATTAAACCGCCACAGTCATTTTAAAATGAATTTTGTCTAGTTACACTTTCAGCTGAAAGGATATGGGAGAAATGATCATTAATCCTATCTGATTAATAAAACACAGCCCAGTTATGAACATTATTGGTTCACTGGTTTTACTCGTAGAAATGTTAATGTACATGTTGTAATGGTAAAAGCAAGAAAAATGTGTAACAAACTCTGTTGAATTTCTAAATCTCATAAATACCTTGAACAGGGAGTAATGCCAGTAGAGAATCCAGCAGGAAGGAGGAACATACGTCCTTTTATACTTTTCATTCCTCTTCAACCCATTTCTGACTTTGGCTAAATAATCTGAATGAAAAACTGCCATAAAACAAAAAAAAAATGCAAAAATTGCTAGAACTTATGAGTTTTGTTTGTCCATCTCAGAATATGTTGTAACAGTTGAAGTTTTTAACTGCACATGTGAAAAACCTCCTAGGTTAGGTGTTGGGGACTGTACATGTCATTCTTGTGCTTTAACATTACGTATGTTAAGTGTACAGATAGGCCAGGAAATTTTCTAATGTTCCCCTAGATCAGTGTTTCCCAACTCCAGTCCTCAGGGGCCATCAGCAGGTCATGTTTCCAGGATCTCCTTCTCATTGCACAGGTGATGGAGTTGTTACTCGTGCAGGTGATGGAATTATCACCTCGGCCATAATAAGGAAATCTTGAAAACAAGGCCTGTTGGTGGCTCATGAGGACTGGAATTGGGAAATGCTGCCCTTGATCGTCAGGCAGATCTATACCAAAAGAGTTTGTATTTATTGAGAGAGAGATTAAAAATCAGAGTTGTCTGTGCTTATGAATATAACTGTATGGATATATAATACAAAGTGAACTTAAAGTGGTTGTCCCCTTTCAGAAAACTTTTCTTCATAGACTGCAGAAGCTATAAAGATAAACTAAAAAAAAGATATTTTTACCCTCCATGACTCCAGCGCTGGCTCTTTCATTATGTCCCGTTTATTTCAACAGCCCTGCAGCCAATTTGCTCTGTCAGCATAGACGGCACTGGCTGCTAAAGTCACTGTTTGGCCGGGGTCACGCTTGCGAGAAACTCACACGAGTATTGCATCTCAATACCCGGCAGCTGCCGGCACTTGGGACCGGGAGCTCTCAGCTACATAGAAATACATGCAGCCGCACACTCAGGTCCCAAGTGCCGGTGGCAGTGCCAGGTATTGAAATGTGAAACTTGTGCGAGTTTCTCGCAAGTGTGACCTCAGCCTTTGGCCGAAGACAGAGACTGGGACAGGCAAGGAGTTGGTGCTGCTCCCAGGGAATGTGAGTAATACTGTTTGTTTGCTTTTTTTTTTTTTTTTGTTCATCGCTTTCGCAGTCTATGAAATAAAGTTTTTTGAAATGTGTACCGTATTTTTCCCCCCAAATTTGGGGGGAAAATGGGGGTGCATCTTATAATGCGGATATACCTTACTGGCCACGGTGGAGCAGGGTCCCAGGGTCGCTGCTGGAGGAGGCAAGAGTGGAGCGTTGCTGCAGATTGCAGGCTGGGATGAGGGGGTGTTCCAAAGTGTGCCGCTGCAGGTGTTCGGTGGTCTGGGGGCTCTGCCGACATTTTGTTAAATCCCAGAGCCACCGCACTCACATGGTTACTGTGCGGGGGACTCCGGGAAAATGGCTCTCGAGATCTTGGTGCCCAAATCTGTTTCTGCGCATGCGCCTCTTCCAGCAGCCTTTTTCCCGGAGTCCACCTCACAATTACAATGTGAGTACAGGCAGGGGCTCTGGGCTTTCACAAAACGTCGGCAGAGCCCCCGCACCACCGAACACCTGCAGCGGTGCACAACTGAACACCCCCTCATCCCAGTCTGCAGTCTGCAGCAACGCTCCACTCTTGCCTCCTTCAGCAGCAACCCTTGGACCCCGCTTCACTGCAGCCACCACCCTCGCTAACCAATAAGACGGATGGATTTTAAGAAGCGCCACCATTTTATATTAAAAAAGAAAAAATTTCCTATTTTTCTCCTCAAAATTTGGGATGTGTCTTATAATCCGCAAAATACGGTAATTTATTTGCATATAGTTATATAATATATACATGGACAGTCGACTCTGCTTTTCAAGCCATCTGTCAAGAAATAAACACTTTTTTGGTGTATGTCTACCGAATAACCTAAGTGAATAGGAAAATACGGCACTTCTGGAATTCTGGTGGTGCACAAGTAGGATAACCAAATCCGTCAGCTGTGATGTAGAAATACTTGGCACTCATATAGGTGTGTTCAAGAACTTATTTATTGAGTGAAGAAATTCCAGAAAAAATTAGACTTTTCGGTCAATACCTGAGTTTCATCAGTCATCTGGATAGAGATTTGTGTGACTGCGTGCTGTGTGAGAGTCTGCAGTGTCCATTGCTAAGACAGGAAGCGATTGAAGAGGAATTCTCCTCTTCTATATTGGTGAAAAAAAAACTGGTCTCCTCCAGCTGCAGAGAATGCCCCCCTTATGACCTTTGTATAAACAGATCCTCGGAGAGATATTTGTATTGTCCCATTATATACTTAGACATGGTTATTAGATCACCCCTCAGTTGTCTTTTTTTTTTCTAGATTAAATAATCCTAATTTTGCTAATGTCTCTGGTATTGTATTTCCCCCATCCCCTTTATTAATTTTGCTGCCCTCCTTTGTACTCGCTCTAGTTCTATTATAACCTTCCGTTTCCAAAAACTGTACACAGTACTCCATGTGCGGTCTAACTATGGATTTGTACAGAGGCAGTATAATGCTCTCATCATGTGTATCCAGACCTCTTCTAATGTACCCCATGATCCTGTTTGCCTTGGCAGCCGCTGCCTGGCACTGGTTGCTCCAAGTAAGTATCATTAACTAGCATCCCCAAGTCCTTCTCCATGTCCGATTTTACCCAGTGGTTTATTCGGACTCCCATGACAGCACCACGAGAGAGGGGATCCGCCCTATAGGAACAGGAAACCTACAGATACAAAAGGGCGGCACCTCTCCCACGCATCAGTTGGTTTCCTGTTCCAGAGGGGACGGGATCCTACAGAAGATTTGGATCCCAGGCCGGCCAGCCGACTCCGGTAGCGAGGGGGTCTCCTACCTCGGCCTGGTTCGGATTCCTGGAGGACGCCACGGTGGCCCAGGATGGGTGTCACGGCGGTGGCGTGGACAGCAGGGAGCGGCGTCCGGAGGATGTCCGTCTCCAGGAATTTAGCCGCTGCCAGTAAGTATACCCCCCCGGGGATTCCCGGCTCCGGCGGCGCACATGGGTTGGCAGCGTTGTGCAGGGGGCTGCGACCGGGCGCTGCTCCGGAGCTCCCGGGCGTCCCGCGGGGCTTCCGGCGTTTCCGGGGTAGCGGTGACGTCAGGGGGCGGGCGGAGGAGGCGCTTCCGGGTCAGCGCGCCACTGCGCATGCGCGGCGATTCCAAGATGGCGGCGCCCATCGGAAACACCGATGGCGCGAGTTCGGGCGCCAGCTGGGGTAGGGAGCTCCGTTAAGGGGGGGAGGGGCGCGGCATGGATACTGCTGACCGGAGGAGGGGGTATTTAGGCGGGACCCGGGCAGGGTTCCTTGCCTTGGCCACATTACTACATGCAGCAGTGTGGAAAGCGATCGAGAGCAGCGGCAGCAGCAAGGGCAGCAGCGGCAAACATCACTGCCGCCCCTGGATGACCTTCGGCAGGTCAAACAGAAAAAGAAAGGGTCCCGTGACAGTAATGCGGGACGAAGTGACCAGTCCACTCGTAAGAGCTCCTCCAGGCAGACAGGAGCATCGGCTGAAAGAAATCCCCCTCGTTCTCCGGTACTTGATTGTGGCACTGGTAAGTGATCTTCGTGAAAGTTCACTCAGTGACGGGACCCCCCTTCTGTGTTTTTTTTCTTTTTCTAGGGAAAAAAAGAGACAAATAAAAATAAGCATAGGGAATGCACACTCTGTGCATGCCCATTACCTGACGCGTGCCTCAAAAGATTGTGCCCTCCCTGTATTCAGCAGACGGTGGCAGAAGAGTCGCCTGCAGTAGCGGCGAGTTTGAGAGACATTGTCAGGGTAGAAATGAGGGAAACCCTAAAGTCCTTGTCTCAGCCGCAAAGTCTAAGGGGCGAGGTCCCGGCGGAGTCTGATTCCTCGACAGAGTGGAGAAAAAGAGACTCCCAGGCTTCATCTCCCTCGTCCTCCTCAGAAGAAGAGGACTCGGGGCGATTTTGTCTGCCTCTTGACCGGGTAGACAAGCTGGTCAAAGCAGTCAGAGGGACAATGGAGGTAGAGGAGCCTAAGCCCCATTTATCCATGCAGGATGTCATGTTCGGTGGGCTGGAACAGAGAAAGCGGAGAGTCTTTCCGTTAAACCAAAAGATACAGGATCTGATCCACAGAGAGTGGAAAAGACCGGACAAAAGAGGGTCGCTACCACCAGCCCTCAAAAGGAGATACCCCTTCGACGATCCGGCAGTAAGTTCTTGGGACAGAGCCCCCAAGTTAGACGCGGCCATTGCGAAGGCATCAAAAAAATCCTCCCTCCCCTTTGAGGACATGGGATCCCTTAAAGATCCCTTAGACAGGAAAGCTGATACTTTCCTGAAAAACACCTGGGAGATGGCGGCCGGGTCCCTAAGACCAGCAGTGGCTTCAACGTGCACGGCCAGGTCCATGATGGTCTGGTTGGACCAGTTGGAGTCACAACTAAAACAGTGGTGACTGGGCGCGCAAGGTAATATCCACAGGGCTTAGGTTGGAATTCTCCCAGATCCCGCGGGACACCTTTAAACTGACCCCCTTAAGATCTTCTCATCTCGAACAAGCGGCTTTAGAAGCGGAAGTCTTGAGCCTATGTCAGAAAAATGTTCTGGTAGAGGTCCCAGAGGCTGAAAGAGGAAGAGGGTTTTACTCTCCCCTGTTTCTAATCCAGAAACCTGATAACACATTCAGAACGATTATAAACCTTCGTTCCCTTAACGAGTTTTTGATTAATCATAAATTCAAAATGGAGTCCATTAATACAACAATAAAAATATTGTTTAAAGGTTGTTTTATGGCAGTCATAGATTTGAAAGACGCGTACTATCATGTACCTATCCATACAGACTTCCAGCAGTTCCTGAGGGTGGCAGTTTCAGTAGAGGGCACAGTACGTCATTTTCAGTATAGAGCCCTTCCCTTTGGTCTCTCAGCAGCACCCAGGGTTTTTACAAAGTTAGTGGCCGAGGTTATGGCTCACTTACGGGAGGTGGACGTCTTAATCATTCCATATTTAGATGATTTCTTGATTGTAGGAAAATCAGTGGGTCATTGTAAATCCCAGATAGAAAAAGCTAAATCCAGGTTAGAAAACCTGGGATGGATTTTAAACTACGAGAAATCCCGACTCCAGCCCTTAAAAATACAGAAATTTTTAGGGTTGATACTAAATTCAGACACTCAGCGGTGCCTGCTACCACTAGATAAAATACAAAAGATACAGGAGCAGGTTCTTCGGGCAATGGATAATCCATCTATGACCCTCAGACAGGCCATGTCCCTGTTAGGTTCTCTAACTTCATGCATCCCAGCAGTAAGGTGGGCACAGTTCCATACCAGAACCCTTCAAAACGACGTCTTGATTAATAGCAGGGCCCTTGGAGGCTCCTTACAGGGTCGGATGTATCTAAGCCCCTCTACTGTTGCATCACTGAGATGGTGGCTTGAGAGCGAGAACCTAGCGTCAGGGGTGCCCTGGATAACACAGATAACCCGTATTATAACCACAGACGCAAGTTCCTTCGGGTGGGGAGCTCATATGGGGGACATAGTGGTACAGGGCCAGTGGGATTCTAATTCTGAAATCTCATCCAACCAGAGAGAACTATTGGCGATAGAGCGGGCAGTCAAGAAACTCATTATCTACCTGCAGGGCCATCATGTGAGGATACACTCGGACAACCAGGTAGCGGTAGCATATGTCAACCACCAAGGTGGAACCCGCTCCAGCGCTCTGATGCAGATAACAGAACGGCTCCTCCAGATAGCAGAGAGAAATTGTCTATCTTTGACCGCGCTCCACATCAGCGGAAAGGACAATGTAAGAGCAGACTTTTTAAGCCGCAAGGCTCTAAGACAAGGAGAATGGGCTTTGAACAAAAATATTTACCGCCAGATTGTCCGCAGATGGGGCCAGCCAGAGGTAGACCTCTTTGCCACCAGAAAAAACAGAAAAGAAAGATTGTTCTGCTCTCTGAACCCCAGGGAAAATCCCCTGGCGGTGGATGCCCTACTGATAAGATGGGATTTTTCTCTGGCATACGCCTTTCCACCATTGAATCTTCTTCCTCTGGTAGTCAGGAAGATCAGAGAGGATCAGGCAAGAGTCATACTGATTGCCCCCTTTTGGCCCAGGAGGACCTGGTTCGCATGGTTGAGGACCATGTCGGTAGGCGATCCCTGGGTACTGCCGAACCTTCCGGATCTCCTCCACCAGGGGCCAGTCAGCCACCCACAAGTAGCGGGACTTCATTTGACGGCGTGGTATTTGAAAGGTCACTATTAAAAAATAGAGGGTTCTCCAAGAACTTAATTGACACCCTCCTAAGAAGCAGAAAATTAACCACCACTAATATCTATGCTAGGACCTGGAAACGCTTCCTGTCCACCTTTCGCTTTGACATCAGAGATGGAATTCCCACGAAACATATTCTGGAATTTCTCCAGAAAGGTTTCGAATTGGGTCTCTCCACAAGCACGCTAAAAGTACAAGTTTCAGCCTTAGGGGCCCTGTTTGCAGCTGATATTGCAAAAGATTATTGGGTAGCAAGGTTCATCAGAGCAGCGGCCAGATCGAGACCTATACACAAAGATAGATGCGTACCGTGGGACTTAAACTTAGTCCTTACAGCCATGACAGAAAGTCCGTTTGAACCTTTAGATTCTGCCTCACTAAAGATTATATCCCTTAAAACAGCATTCCTGGTAGCAATAACATCCGCACGTAGGGTGAGCGACATACAGGCACTCTCCAGATTGCCTCCTTACACAGAGTTCTTACAGGATAGAGTGATCCTAAGGCCAGATCCAGCATACCTTCCCAAGGTAGCAACACAATTCCACAGGACACAGGAGATAGTTCTGCCTTCCTTCCTCCCTAACCCAACCAACCCTAAAGAGCAGAAACTCCAGACGTTAGATATTAGAAGATGCTTACTGACATATCTAGCAGCCACGGATCCTTGGAAGAAGGAGAACGCATTATTCCTATCCTTCCAAGGTTCCAGGAAAGGATACAGAGTATCAAAACGCACATTAGCAAGGTGGATTAGGGAGGCTATCTCTCTTGCCTACACAGCAGGTGGCGGTCCGGCTCCACAGAATCTGAGGGCACATTCCACTCGGGCCATGGCGTCATCCTGGGCGGAGAGATCTGGAGTATCAATTGATCAAATATGTAAGGCGGCCACCTGGTCATCTCCTTCCACCTTTTTTAACCACTATTGGTTAGACATGGGTGCCTCCTCAGACCTCACCTTCGGGCTAAGGGTGCTGCAGGCTGTAGTCCCTCCCTAAGGTAGTTTACATCTCTGTAATTCTCTCGTGGTGCTGTCATGGGAGTCCGAATAAAGTATTAAGTTACGTACCGGTAACGGTATTTTTCGGAAGCCCATGACAGCACCCTTAGTTCCCTCCCTTGTTCACGTATAGGGGTGCACTCCTTTAGAAGATTGTTCTTAGAATCACCATATGTGGGAGAGGGTATGATATAATTCGGTTAAATAGGGTAGATAGGTTGTATATATCATATGTTGTGTACTAACCATGGTAGCCTCTCAAGCTCTGTAATCCAACTGATGCGTGGGAGAGGTGCCGCCCTTTTGTATCTGTAGGTTTCCTGTTCCTATAGGGCGGATCCCCTCTCTTGTGGTGCTGTCATGGGCTTCCGAAAAATACCGTTACCGGTACGTAACTTAATACTTTCCCGTTCAGTGTGTAATGGTGATATTGATTCCTTCTTCCCATGTGTATAACCTTACATTTATCATTGTTAAACCGCATCTGTCACCTTTCGGCCCAAGTTTCCAACTTATCCAAATCCATCTGTAGCAGAATACTATCTTCTCTTGTATTGACCGCTTTACATAGTTTTGTGTCATCTGCAAATATCGATATTTTACTGTGTAAACCTTCTACCAGATTGTTAATAAATATGTTAAAAAAAATAGGTTCCAACACCAACCCCTGTGGTACCCCACTGGTCACAGCGACCCAGTTAGAAAGCAGAGGGTGGTTATAAATGGTATATTCTCTATCACTAAGCCAGTTACTTACCCATTTACACACATTTTCCCCAGACCCAGCATTCTCATTTTATGTACCAACCTCTTGTGTGGCACGGTATCAAATTTGGAAAAATCAAGATATACCACGTCCAATGACTCACCTTGGTCCAGGCTATAGCTTACCTCTTCATAAAAAAAACTGATTAGAATGGTTTGACAGGAGCGATTCCTCATAAACCCATGCTGATAGGAAGTTAAACAGTTAGTCTCATTGAGGTAATCCAGAATAACATCCCTCAGAAACCCTTCAAATATTTTACCAACAATAGAGGTTAGACTTACTGGCCTATAGTTTCCAGGTTCAGTTTTAGAGCCCTTTTTGAATATTGGTACCACATTTGCTTTGCACCAGTCCTGTGAAACAGACCCCATTGCTGTAGAGTCACTAAATATAAGAAATAAGGGCTTGTCTATTACATTACTTAGTTCTCTTAGTACTCGTGGGTGTATGCTATCCGAACCTGGAGATTTATCTATTTTAATCTTATTTAGCCGGTTTCACACCTCTTCTTGGGTTAGATTGGTGACCCTAAATATAGGGTTCTCTTTGTCTCTTGGCATTTCACCTAGCATTTTATTTTCCACCATGAATACCGTGGAGAAGAAGGTGTTTAATATATGAGCTTTTTCCTCATCATCTACAACCATTCCTCACAATTTTTTAAGGGGCCTACACTTTAACTTATGATTCTTTTACTATTGATATAATTGAACAGTTTGGGATTAGTTTTACTCTCCTTAGCAATGTGCTTCTCTGTTTCCTTTTTGGCAAAATTAGTTGTTTAGATAAACATACAGGGCAGCGGGGGAGGGGGCTCGGTGTGCTGGGCCAGCCGTGTCTGCCACAGCATGCACAGGAATATTGGCGTTGAGACATGCCCACCCATCTGTTTCCAGAGCCCGGAACTGAGGAAGAATTCAGATTCTCATGTGACCAGAAGAGCAGCGCAGGTTACCGCAGAATTTGCAAAAGCAAAGTATTAAAGTGCTTATCTGTGGCATTTAGTTCACTTGAAAGGGACTTGTAAAGTAATGGCCAACTCCTTTCATTTAAACAAAAAAATCACATCTACACTGATTTTCCATATTGCCACAAAATGACCTGCTTACATATTTTTTTGTGTTTTTGCTGGTTCAGGTGAAAGTTTTACGAGGTACAAGACATTTGATATCACTGTCATGTTGACTGGATTAATATACTGTATATACTCGTGTATAAGCCGACCTCCCTAATTTTGCCACAAAAAAACTGTGAAAACTTATTGACTCGCGTATAAGCCTAGGGTGGAAAATTCAGCAGCTACTGGTAAATTTCAAAATTAAAAATAGATGCCAATAAAAGTAAAATTAATTGAGACAGCCGTAGGTTAAATGTTTTTGAATATCCATATTGAATCAGGAGCCCCATATAATGCTCCATACAGTTCATGATGGGCCCCATAAGATGCTCCATAGAATATGCTGCCCCCATAAGATGCTCCATACATTAGGCCCCCATAAGATGCTCCACAGAATATGTTCCCATAAGATGCTCCACAGAATAGGCCCGCATTAGATGCTCCACAGAATAGGCCCCCATAAGATGCTCCACAGAATAATCCCCATATGCTGCTGCAAATAAAAAAAAATGATATACTCACCTCTCCGTTGCTGCTGGCTCAGGACCTGGCACCTGAGATCGTCACCTGTCCACGCTGCTCACCACTGCCACATCATCTCTCATTGACGTTCAGGCAGCAGAGGGCATGGCACGCACTAACAACGTCACCACACCCTCTGACCTGAATATCACAGAGGACGCGACACAGCGGTGAGCAGTGTGGGAACGGGTACAGGTGAATATCGCTATACTTACCCCTTCCTGGCGTGGTCTCTGCAGCCCCGTTCTCCCACGGTATCCGGCGCCCGCTTTCAGCGGTCACGTAATACTGCTCCTTACAGACATGAATATGCGCATATTCATGTCTGTAATGAGCGGTACCACATGACCGCTGAAGGCAGGCGCCGGAGACCGTGGGACAAGCAGGGGGGCAGCAGAGACTGCACCAGGAGGGGGAAATATGATCTCTGACACCCCCGCCCACCCTACCCCGGTATATGACTCGCATATAAGCCAAGAGGGGGACTTTCAGCCCAAAAAAATGGGCTGAAAATCTCGGTTTTTAAGCAAGTATATATGGTAATAGCAGACTCGTTGCTCTAAGGCTGGAGTCACACATAACGTATAAAAAAGGTCAGTTTTTCACAGACCAGAATCGCACAAATGTTTCATGAACACTGATCTGTATGTCATCCGATTGTAATGCCAGGATGCGATTTTCTTGCATCTAAGCATCCGTATGACATTCGTATGGTGAGATTTTCTCGCTGGCTTGCAAAATGGACATATAATGGATCCCAATGACAGGATAAAACACAAACGAAAGAATAGATATATACACATAGAATACACATGGTTTACATACAGCAAACCATTTAATTTCATTTAGTTTTTTTATATGTCTGGCTAATAATTAAATTAGGGTATGTGTGTAAAATTTTTGACATCTAGGTGTTAAATTAACGGGTAAATTCATTAAAAAAAATTGCGTGGGCTCCCACGGTATTTTCTCCGCCAGAGAGGGAAAGCAGATATGAATAGCCTAGAGAGGGACCATGGTTATTGCCCCCCCGGCTACCCCAGAAAAGGCACATCTATGAGATGCGCCTTTTCTGGCACTTAGCCTCTCTATTGCCATTGCGGGAGCTCATGCAATTTTTTTCTGCGATTATAGCCTTAAATTTAACCCCTAGAGTTCCAAATTTTTCCTAACACAAACTAATAAATTTAGTAAACACTGACATATATAAATTGTTTGGATATGACATGGTTTACTACATGTAAACCATGTGTCATGTCATGTCGGGTTCTGTAATGATTTTTCATAAGCCAGCAATTGATTTTGCGGCTTTTATGCTATGTATAACTATGAAATATAAAAATATATGTGTGTCTCAATGACGTGTGTGTATATGTGTGTATGTGTATATATATATATATATACACACACATATATACAGTATATAAATATGTATATTTATATAATATATAAAGCTCAATGTGGGTGTGTATGTATGTATGTCCGGGATTGGCATCCGCACCGTCGCAGCTACAGCCACAAAATTTGGCACAGTCACACGTCTGGACCCGGAGAGTGTCATAGGCTATGTTGTGAGGCAAAATTTTAACCCCGCGCGTTCCAATTCCCCAAACAATTTTGCCCCTATCTACATAATATGGAAAAAGTGTATGTATTGGCATCTGCACCGTCGCAGCTACAGCCACAAAATTTTGCACAGTCACACGTCTGGACCCCGAGAGCGTCATAGGCTATGTTGTGAGGCAAAATTTTAACCTTGCGCGTTCCAATTCACCAACAATTTTGCCCCTGTCTACATAATGGGGAAAAAGTGTGTGTGCATCAAGCCCCGCCCCTCATTATGATGTCATAATGGACAAGGCAACTGTTAGGTGGATTCATAACTGGCTTAGTGATCGGACCCAAAGAGTGGTTGTAAATGGCTGCACATCCAGTTGGAAGAATGTCTCAAGTGGGGTACCACAGGGCTCTGTCCTGGGCCCTGTATTGTTCAACATCTTTATCAACGATTTAAATGAAGGAATTGAGGGTAAACTGATTAAATTTGCTGATGACACAAAGCTAGGAGGGATAGCTAATACTAGAGAAGAGAGAGAGAGGATTCAAAAAGATTTAAATAAACTGGAGAAGTGGGCAGCAACTAACAGAATGGTTTGTAACAGGGAGAAATGCAAAGTACTACATCTGGGCAATAAAAATGAAAAAAGCATATATAGAATGGGAGGAATAGGGCTAAGTGACAGCACATGTGAAAAAGACTTGGGTATACTAATAGATCACAGACTGAATATGAGTCAACAGTGTGATGCAGCAGCAAAAAAGGCAAATGCAATTCTAGGATGTATTAACAGAAGCATACAGTCTAGATCACGTGAAGTCATTATTTCCCTCTACTCCTCTTTGGTCAGACCTCATCTGGAATATTGTGTCCAGTTTTGGGCACCACATTTTAAAAAAGACATCAACAAACTGGAGCAAGTTCAGAAAAGAGCGACCAGAATGGTGACCGGTCTGCAAACCCTGTCTTATGAGGAAAGGTTGCAGGATTTGGGAATGTTTAGTTTGCAAAAGAGAAGACTGAGAGGAGACTTAATAGCTGTCTACAAATATCTAAAGGGCTGTCACATTGTAGAAGGATCAACTTTATTCTCATTTGCACAAGGAAAGACTAGAAGCAATGGGATGAAACTGAATGGGAAGAGACACAGATTAGATATTAGAAAAAACTTTTTGACAGTTAGAGTGATCAATGAGTGGAACAGGCTGCCACGAGAAGTGGTGAGTTCTCCTTCAATGGAAGTCTTCAAACAGAGGCTGGACAGACATCTGACTGGGATGATTTAGCGAATCCTGCTTTGAGCAGGGGGTTGGACCAGATGGCCCAGGAGGTCCCTTCCAACTCTACGATTCTATGATTCTATGATAATGCCCCAATCTACATAATGGGGAAACAGTGTGTGCGTATCAAGCCCTGCCCCTCACTATGATGTCACAATGGTTGCCATGGCGACGCTGATGTCATCAAGCCCCGCCGCTCATTATGATGTCATAATGGTTAACTATGGGATGGAGGATGTGTGATGGGTATATGGGCACTGGACTGTGGGATGGAGGATATGTATGACAGGTATATGGGCACGGGCCTATGGGATGGTGGATATGTATGACGGGTATATGGGCACGGGACTATGGGATGGAGGATATGTATGATGGGTATATGGGCATGGGACTATGGGATGGAGGATGTGTGATGGGTATATGGGCACTGGACTAAGGGATGGAGGATATGTATGACGGGTATATGGGCACGGGACTATGGGATGGAGAATATGTATGACGGGTATATGGGCACGGGACTATGGGATGGAGGATGTGTGATGGGTATATAAGCACTGGACTATGGGATGGAGGATGTGTGACGGGTATATGGGCACTGGACTATGGGATGGAGGATATGTATGACGGGTATATGGGCACGGGACTATGAGATGAAGGATGTGTGATGGGTATATGGTCACTCGACTATGGGATGGCGAATATGTATGATAGGTATATGGGCATGGGACTATGGGATGGAGAATATGAATGATGGGTATATGGGCATGGGACTATGAGATGGAGGATGTGTGATGGGCATATGGGCACTAGACTATGGGATGGCGAATATGTATGATGGGTATATGGGCACGGGACTATGGGATGGAGGATATGTATGATGGGTATATGGGCATGGGACTATGAGATGAAGGATGTGTGATGGGTATATGGTCACTCAACTATGGGATGGCGAATATGTATGATAGGTATATTGGCATGGGACTATGGGATGGAGAATATGTATGATGGGTATATGGGCATGGGACTATGGGATGGAGGATGTGTGATGGGTATATGGGCACTCGACTGTGGGATGGAGGATATGTATGATGGGTATATGGGCACGGGCCTATGGGATGGTGGATATGTATGATGGGTATATGGGCACAGGACTATGGGATGGAGGATATGTATGATGGGTATATGGTCACTCGACTATGGGCTGGCGAATATGTAAGATGGGTATATGGGCACGGGACTATGGGATGGAGGATATGTATGATGGTATATGGGCATGGGACTATGAGATGAAGGATGTGTGATGGTTATATGGTCACTCGACTATGGGATGGCAAATATGTATGATGGGTATATGGGCACGGGACTATGGGATGGAGGATATGTATGATGGGTATATGGTCACTCGACTATGGGATGGCGAATATGTATGATAGGTATATTGGCATGGGACTATGGGATGGAGAATATGTATGATGGGTATATGGGCATGGGACTATGGGATGGAGGATGTGTGATGGGTATATGGGCACTCGACTGTGGGATGGAGGATATGTATGATGGGTATATGGGCACGGGCCTATGGGATGGTGGATATGTATGATGGGTATATGGGCACAGGACTATGGGATGGAGGATATGTATGATGGGTATATGGTCACTCGACTATGGGCTGGCGAATATGTAAGATGGGTATATGGGCACGGGACTATGGGATGGAGGATATGTATGATGGTATATGGCCATGGGACTATGAGATGAAGGATGTGTGATGGTTATATGGTCACTCGACTATGGGATGGGGAATATGTATGATAGGTATATGGGCATGAGACTATGGGATGGAGAATATGTATGATGGGTATATGGGCACGGGCCTATGGGATGGTGGATATGTATGATGGGTATATGGGCACAGGACTATGGGATGGAGGATATGTATGATGGGTATATGGGCACGGGCCTATGGGATGGAGGATATGTATGATGGGTATATGGGCCTGGGCCTATGGGATGGTGGATATGTATGATG
The DNA here is from genome assembly GCF_039654945.1 of Dendrobates tinctorius. Lineage (NCBI taxonomy): Eukaryota > Metazoa > Chordata > Amphibia > Anura > Dendrobatidae > Dendrobates > Dendrobates tinctorius. The sequence goes on from NW_027361749.1 coordinate 12,196,303, forward strand.
GGTATATGGGTACTGGACTATGGGATGGTGGATATGTATGATGGGTATATGGGCACGGGACTATGGGATGGAGGATAATTATAATTTGTCATAACTAACCACAGTTAGTTACTATGCCCGGGCAGCGCCGGGCTCTTCAGCTAATATATATATATATATATATATATATATATATATATATATATTGTGATAAAACACACCGGGATCGCCTCTGCTGGGGTCAAAGGTCACGTGCACTCGGCATAAAACTCAGGCGCAGAGCTGGGATTCGGGTGTAACTGACCCTGGGTCAGGTTTATTAACGGTGAAAGCAATGCAAAAGGAAATAAAACATAAAACAAATCCTTGCCTGTCCGGCACTAACTAAACAATGGACAACCTAACTACCAACTGGCGGGCTTCTCCCGTCCAGCCAAACCACAGTTGCAGTGGGCACTGCTTCCACTCACGTGTGTCTCTCACACAGTCAGGCTCTCTGTGTTCCCAGGCTGAGACACTCACACAACCACCTGGCATCCTTTTATATCCACCTCCCATTATTCATTAGCAAGCAGGTGCGATACTGACCAGACTAGGCCACATAGGAAAGGAATCTGGGCGAGATATACCTGCCCTCATCCACTATTCCCACATGATTCTCACATATCCCCCCTTCTGCTCAGACCACTCCGGTCGAGCAATGACACCCGCCAAACAGTGCACTCGGGACAGGGCATCTGCATTTCCCATCTGTACCCCTGGGCGGTGCTCCACCATAAACGTGTAGGCCTGCAGGGCAAGGAACCACCGGGTCACCCGGCTATTCCGTTCCTTGTTCAAGTGCATCCACTTGAGAGGGGCATGGTCAGTGATCAGCCTGAACTTTCGGCCCACCAGGTAATATTTGAGGGCCTCTAGAGCCCACTTAATGGCGAGGCACTCTTTTTCTACGACTGCATACCTTTGCTCGTGTTTATTCAGCTTCCTGCTGAGATAGAGGACTGGGTGTTCCACTCCGTCCCTCACTTGTGAGAGTACGGCCCCGATACCGGTATCAGAGGCATCCGTTTGTACCACAAACTCACTGCGGAAGTCCGGAGTCACCAGTACGGGCTGAGAGCAAAGTGCCCGTTTTAGGCTATGGAAGGCTTCTTCAGCTGCTAAACTCCATTTAATCATGACGGAGTCTTTCCCTTTTGTAAGATCCGTCAGGGGGGTAGCGATGGCTGCAAAATTGGGTATGAACCGGCGATAATAACCGGCGATCCCCAGGAAGGCTTGCACCTGCTTCTTGTTGACAGGTCCTGAGCCAGTCCTGAACCGCCTGAATCTTATCAACCTGGGGTTTAACAACACCCCTCCCAATTACATACCCCAAATACCGGGCTTCTTCTAGCCCGATGTGACATTTCTTGGGGTTCGCGGTTAGACCTGCCTCCCACAGGTCGTCAATCGCAGCTTGTACTTTCTGGAGATGAGTCTCCCAGTCCAAGCTGTAAATGACAATGTCGTCCAAATAGGCCGAAGCGTACTGCCTATGTGGCCTCAGGACTCGATCCATCAGCCTCTGGAAAGTCGCCGGTGCTCCGTGCAGTCCAAACGGCATATACACATACTGAAATAGACCTTCTGGGGTAGCAAATGCTGTCTTTTCTCTGGCAGCCTCCACCAGAGAGATCTGCCAATACCCCTTTGTTAGGTCTAGGGTCGTAATATACCGGGCTTTTCCTAACCGATCTATCAACTCGTCGACCCGGGGCATGGGGTAGGCATCAAATTTTGAGACCGCATTCAGTTTCCTGAAGTCATTGCAGAACCGGATGGTGCCGTCCAGTTTAGGAATTAGCACAATCGGGCTGGACCAAGCACTGTGCGATTCCTCAATGACACCTAACTCTAACATTGCCTTCACTTCTCGGGAAACGGCTACACGGCGCGCTTCTGGGATTCGGTAGGGCTTTACGTGAACTGTGACGCCAGGCTCCGTTACGATGTCATGTTTTATTAGCGTAGTCTGCCCGGGTTTTTCTGAGAAAAACTTTTGGTTGTGAAGTAGAAACTGCCTGACCTCAGTCTTTTGCCACTCCGAGAGAGTCTCTGCAACCCGTACCTCCGGTACGGTATGCGAGCAGACAGGACGGGCCAGCTCCGCTGACAAGGCAGACAGATCCTTCCAGGGCTTTATCAGATTTACATGATAAATCTGTTCAGGTTTCCGTTTACCAGCCTGGTATACTTTGTAGTTTACTTCACCAACTCTTTCCTTGATCTCAAAGGGGCCCTGCCACTTTGCCAGGAACTTACTGTCCACCGTGGGGACCAGGATCAACACCCTATCTCCGGGTGCAAACGTACGGATCTTGGCGCCCCTATCATAGATTCTTTTTTGGGCTCCTTGAGCCTGTATCATGTGTTCTTTGACGATAGGCATAACAGCCGCAATACGGTCCTGCATTTGTGTGACGTGATCTATCACTGTTTTAAACGGAGTGACCTGACCCTCCCAGGTTTCTTTTGCAACATCTAACAGTCCGCGAGGACGTCGGGCGTACAATAACTCGAAAGGCGAGAATCCCGTGGAAGACTGGGGTACTTCCCTGATGGAAAAAAGCAAATACGGAAGTAAATAGTCCCAGTTCTTCCCATCCTTGTCTATCACCTTTCTCAGCATCTGCTTCAGAGTTTTATTGAACCGTTCGACCAACCCGTCTGTTTGAGGGTGATACACGGATGTGCGTAACGGTTCAATTTGTAACAATCGGCAGAGCTCCTTCATTACCCTGGACATAAAGGGGGTCCCCTGGTCGGTGAGTATCTGTTTTGGTATACCGACCCGACTAAACACATGCACCAGTTCCTTGGCAATCGTCTTGGTGGCCGTGTTACGCAAAGGGATGGCCTCCGGGTAACGAGTGGCATAATCCAAGATGACCAGGATATGTTGGTGTCCACGTGCAGACCGTGGAAGGGGCCCAACTAAATCCATCCCAATCCTCTCAAACGGGACTTCAATAATAGGTAGGGGTACCAAAGGGCTACAGAACCGGGGCTTAGGTGCAGAGGCTTGGCAGTCAGGACAAGACTCACAATATACACGAATATCGTGATGCATGCCTGGCCAAACAAAACAGTGTAATATCCTTTCGGTGGTTTTCTAGACTCCCAGGTGACCTCCCATCACATGTCCGTATCTTCCCCCTTTTTCTCTACCTGATAGAGTAAATCATTCTCCAGAACCATGTAAGGATATGCCAGCCTAGAGCCAGGTTCTACGGGTACCCCATTTATCACTTTTACATTTGTCCTAGCCTGAGAAAGGGTAGGATCCTTTATTTGCTCTCTTTGGAAGTCATCTTTCTGAACTTCTAAATCCGGCAAACGGGGAGGTGGACGACTGTCGGCTTCCTCCTCTTCCCCGGTCTCCTCCGTATCACCCGCCATGACTGAAAACGGGAACTGCAGGTCATTTCCCGCAGACTCTTCCCCAGAGTCTTCCGGGGAGACCTCTTACCGGGGTTCGGGACCCACACGCGCCCTGGGAGAAGAATCATGTACACCATTACCCGAAGGCATCAACTGATTCTCCCACAATTGCCAGAAGTGGGGAAAATCCCGGCCCAGGATAACATCATGCAATAACGCCGGGACGAGTCCCACTTTATGTTGCACAGACCCATAGGAAGTTGTAATGCATATGACCGTGGTGAGTTACGAACAGGTGTCTCCATGCACACACGTTACAGAAAATTTGTCTGATGGTCCAGTCGGGGCTGACACCAGACTGGCCTTCACCAGAGTCACCACACTTCCCGAGTCTAAGGCCTCTTTCACACTTCAGTTTTTTGCATCAGTTATAATCCGCCAAAAAGGCGGACAAGCGGATCCGTTCTCAACTGATGTGAACGGATGGTACAGGATCCGTTTTTAGACGGATCCTGAAAATGCAGAAATTTAAAGGAATCGCTGGCCGGGAAGGGGGGAGAGAGAGAGAGAGAGGGGGGAGAGAGAGAGAGAGAGAGAGAATTTTTTTTTTTTTTTTGTCCGGCACCCAGAAAGAAATTCGGGTTAAATCAGTGTTTGCAGGATCCGCCAGAGAAAAAAACGTTACAAGCTCCGTTTTGAAATTTTTGAGGATGGTGACGGACAGCAACTTTTGACGGATCCTCACAAAAAACGGATGCAACGGACAGCAATCCGTCACAATCCGCCATTAATGCAAGTCAATGGGAAAAAAACGGATCCTCAAAAAAAATTTGAGGATCCGTTTTTTTTCAAAACCTGGCGGATTGTGACTGATTGTAAAAAACGGAAGTGTGAAAGAGGCCTAACAATGCCACCACATTTTTGCCATCAACAGTTAAATCACACAAGTGTTTTTCCACATCCTTTTGACCGGCATTCACACTCACTACCCGTGCAACCATAGACACGCGGTTTTTAGAGTCTGTGACGTCGCACTGCATGGGTTCAGTAGTGACCGGACTGTTCGCAGCACTATGTCCCATCTCTTGGCAGCGGAAACACCTAACGGGCCCCTTGCTTAGACCATAGTTCGTTACTCTCGGCCTCGCAGTGCGGGCAGTCCCATTTTCCTCCCCCACTGTCTTAGGGATTTTTCCATCTCCCCTACTCCCTGGAACAGTCTTACCGGTTCCACGTGGAGATAATGAAGAACGAGGTGGGATAGCATCGTCTCTGAGTCCTTCCGCCACGGAGTAACGTTCAACCAGATCCACCAGTTGATCTGCCGTCGTAGGATTTCCATGGCTTACCCACTTCCTCAGGGCTGGCGGTAGAGCTCTCAGGTACTTGTACATGACGACTCTCTGGATTATCTCTGGCGCTGTCAACACCTCGGGTTGTAGCCACTTCTTCGTCACGTGGATCAGGTCGAACATCTGGGACCGCGGTGGTTTATCCGGCTGATAAGTCCATTGATGCACTCTCTGTGCATGGACAGCGGTCGTCACTCCCAGCCGGGCCAAGATCTCGGCTTTCAATTTGTCAAAGTCCTGCGCGGCTTCAGGCTCTAAGTCATAATAAGCCTTTTGGGCCTCACTGGAAAGAAACGGGGCAATCAGGCCGGCCCATCGTGCCTTCGGCCATTTTTCTCGCACCGCCGTCCGTTCAAACGTGGTCAGGTATGCCTCGACGTCATCTTCGGTCGTCATTTTCTGCCAGTACCGACTCACGTGAATCACTCTCGACTCGGCTTCCAGGTTAAGCTCAGGTAAGCTTGCCAAGCGCTGCGCCACCTGCTGGAGAAGCGAACGATCGGTAACTGTCATGTCCACCAACTCCTTCAGCTGGGCCATCATCACCCGATTAGCTTCTTGCTGGACGGCGGTGGACTGTACCAGCGCTTTCACCACATCCTCCATGCTCATGCTTGCAACGTGATGCCCGCGTTCTCCACCACAATGTGATAAAACACTCCGGGATCGCCTCTGCTGGGGTCAAAGGTCACGTGCACTCGGCATAAAACTCAGGCGCAGAGCTGGGATTCGGGTGTAACTGACCCTGGGTCAGGTTTATTAATGGTGAAAGCAATGCAAAAGGAAATAAAACATAAAACAAATCCTTGCCTGTCCGGCACTAACTAAACAATGGACAACCTAACTACCAACTGGCGGGCTTCTCCCGTCCAGCCAAACCACAGTTGCAGTGGGCACTGCTTCCACTCACGTGTGTCTCTCACACAGTCAGGCTCTCTGTGTTCCCAGGCTGAGACACTCACACAACCACCTGGCATCCTTTTATATCCACCTCCCATTATTCATTAGCAAGCAGGTGCGATACTGACCAGACTAGGCCACATAGGAAAGGAATCTGGGCGAGATATACCTGCCCTCATCCACTATTCCCACATGATTCTCACAATATATATATATATATATATCACACTGAGTTATTTTACAGAGTTTTCAAAACAAAAACTGACTGAGTAGAAACTCTCAAGTTTTTGAGGAGCTTTGTTCTTTTTAGTAGGATTTGGGTATGTGCAGACTTGCAAATTTGCCTGCGCAGATTCTTTCTCTTTTGGCAGAAAAGGTAGGTAAAAATCCATGCGTTTTTGATGCGTTTTTGATGCAGGTTTTCATGCGGGTTTTTTTTCGTGCGGATTTGTATGTGCTTTTGTTAACTAAATAAAGAACTATTATTTAACAAAAAAAAAAAGAATTGTCATGTCCTTTCTTTGTCAATCCTCTTCTTTTACATACTTCATTGAATACCATATCATCACATATCATATTCACATATAATATTCACAAAACAAATATAACTGAATATCTATAGATAGATAGATATCTCTCTCTATATATAATATATATATATGGTATATATATCTATAGATATAAAAAATAGGAAACAACAACACAGGAAAAAATAGGGTGCAAAGCCTCCCAGGCACGTACCAGTCCTTGTAAATAGAAATCAAAAAAGATGGAGGCAGCACACCATATGAAATTTTAGAAAGAAGTGTTATTTAATAGCCTATATGGCGACGTTTCGGTCTTGAGTGCAGACCTTTCTCAAGCTTGAGAAAGGTCTGCACTCAAGACCGAAACGTCGCCATATGAGCTATTAAATATTACTTCTTTCTAAAATTTCATATGGTGTGCTGCCTCCATCTTTTTTTATTTCTATCTATGGATATATCTATGGATAGATAGATACTGTATATAATTCCTAGACCGATGTTTAGTAATGAATGTAATAAAATGGTACATAAAGAGTTAAGTAAAGACGCATAAAATCTGCATTTAACGCAATATCTGTTTAATTTAATTTTTTTTTTTTTTTTTTAAATGGAAAAAATGGCGTGGGCTCCTGTGCCATTTTCAAAACCAGAACAGGGAAAGCCAGCGACTGGGGGCTGGTGTTTATAGCCTGGGAAGGGGGTAATACCCATCGAGCTTCCCAGGCTATTAATATCAGCTCACAGCTGTATAATTAGCCTTTACTGACTATTAAAATAGGGGAGCCCCCAAAAAATGATGTGGGGTCCCCCTATAATTAATAGCCAGAAAAGGCTATGCTGACAGCTGCGGCCTGATATTAATAGCCTAGGAAGGGTCCATGGATATTGGCCCCCCTGGCTACAAAAGCCAGCTCTCAGCCGCCCCAGAAATGGCGCATCTCTAAAATGCGCCAATTCCAGCACTTAGCCTCTCTCTTCCCACTGCCCTGTAGCGGGTGGCATATGGGGTAATAGTTGTGGGATTGATGTCACCTTTGTATTGTAAGATGACGTCAAGCCCAGCTTAGTAATGGAGAGGCGTCAATAAGACACCTATCCATTCCTAATCCTATAGTTAAGGGGTTAAATAAAAACACATCCAGAATAACGTATTTTAATTAAATAAAACACAAGTTTCCCACATTTATTATAGACCTAATTCCTGCGACGCCCTCGATCACCTGCAAAGAAAAAATTAATAAGCCAACACAAATGCTTCCTGTTCTGACGTAATCCATTTAATAACGAGTGTCCCATGATGATCTCCCCTATAGAGCAGTCACATCAGGAAATATAACTGCTCTACAGGGCCTCTGATGACACACTGACTGGAGATAATACTCCCGCAGTATTGTTCATTTGAGTTCATGTTCTCACTTTACGGCACTACTGCTGTGTGAGAATTTTCTCATGTAGTGGTGCTGCAAATGACAGGAGGAACTCCGGTGACCTCTAGGCGGCAGATTGATCCACAGGGGGAGGATTATCTCCGGTCACTGTACACCAGAGCCCCTGTACAGCGGTCACATCTCCTGATGTGACAGCTCTACACGGGAGATCATCATGGGACAATCTTTATTAAATGGATTACATTGGAACAGGGAATATTTGTATTTGCGATGGTTTATTTTTTTTTTTTTTTGCAGGTGATCGAGGGTGTCGGGATTAGCTGTATGGTGAGTATGTGTACTGTATGTGTGTGTGTTTTTTTTTTTAACTATTCAACACAGTAGCCGTATGACGGGACTACTACGGTCCCATCATCAGCAAATGCTGTCACTGTAGCAGACATACCCGGATAGGACTAGTAGTCCTATCGGACGATGCCTGCCTTCACACAGACCCACACACACACAGATACAAACAGACACCCGCAGACAGACACGCACACATTCTTGGCACACACAGTCTCTGTCCACACACTCTTCCTCCTCCCGATCTGCAGCATTTCTCGCTCGCAACTCCGCAGCAAAACAGCAAATCTTTTTACACATGCGGTTTTGCTGCGGATTTGGCTGACTCAATGGTAGTCAATGGAGGCAGAAATGCTGCAAATCCGCAAAAAGAATTGACATGCACAACAATTCTGAATTTCCCATAGACTAACATTGGTTGTGCACTACACTGCGGATTTGATGCAATTCCCCGCGTCCAAAAACGCTGCGGATCCGCAGCAAAATCCACAGCGTGTGCACATAGCCTGTGAACGTTTCCACTCCAAAACCTCCTAAAAACTCTGCATGTTTAAGACTCCATGCACACTTTGTCTTTTAAATGCCAGCACAGCAGCCGAGCTTTCACAAGCGAAGACACTGTGAGAACAGTGTATCGGTCCATAGCCTGCTGTCAGTGAGTGTCGGGGCATGATTACAGCCGCAGCAGCTGTGAGCGGTGACTATAATTGCTCCAGGCACGTCGCATGACTGAAAGCCGTAGGCTTCCAGGAGAAATAAAGTACATTTTTTCCCTAGTGTTTCACTTTCAGTACTGTGGCCGGGCATCTTCATGACTCTATTAATCTATAGATTAACCCCATATCTGCAAGTTAATAGCGTTTTTCTACCTTACAGGCTTTAAGGCTTTTTATGCATTTCATACTTTTCTTGTATTTCTAGGGAGGGGGTGGTTGGGGGCACATTACCACTTTTGTGTCCATCACTAAACATTCTAGAGCTTTCATCTGTATATATTGTATGATATCCTAGATCCCCAGTAACATTTTTTTTTATACATTTCTCATTTCCTTTACTTCTGATCTGATTGAACTCTAGTCTTTCAATTTCAATTGGACTAGGTTTTTTGCTATTATTATTATTGTTCATGTTATTGAAAAAGTGTTTATTATTTTTCAAGCAAAATTACTTTGCCTACAAAAAAATAAATCTCTCAGAAAACTGCATTGGCTGCGCTGTGCGGAGCACCTGTTCTCCGATAGTTTCACTGTTGTGTAGACGTGGGGGTCAGTGGGTGCTCTTGTCCGCTGGCCCAGCTGTCTTTAGAAAGACTGCATGCTCATACCAATGAACGCCCGTGCCCTCTTCCCGTGGGCAGAACACTACTCAGACAACATAGGGTGAGGGTAAAACAGTAGGACAATAATTAATTTAGCCACCAACACACAATAACATGCAGAGCAGTCCCAGCAAATACCCAAGATAGTGTAAATTACGGAGTCTCACTCTTCCGCAGACTCACTGGGACTACAGCTTCTCCCAAGGCCAACTACCGCCACCATTGATTCACCGATTTTGGTGGGCCCAACAGAGAGGAGGTAATGACAAGGTTAGGAAGCTAACCAAGAGCAGTGAGGTATGTGGCCAGGTGACCCGATCTGGATTCTTTAAGACATCTCTGGGGTTTCACTTATGGTCAATGAAGCAACCCTGTGTTCTTCCAGCTGGGGCTGTAGTTCCCTAAGCTGATATCCTGTAGAGTCACCCAGACCAGAAGAAAAAGTCTCTTTATATAGTTCACAACTGGCCTTCAACCAGCATCCAGAGATCAGAGAGAGATGTGAATGAGGCCAACCTGCACTGTTTGACTATGTAATCTATTTGTATAGCTTTTCCTTCTCTGTTTGGAATGCAAACAAACTGGTTGGCATGGGCAATGTATGTAATCAACATATCAGCAAACATTATTGTTCAGTGGCCATGCATTATTGTTTTGCAAAGATAATAGAAAATAAACTGTAGGAGATAATATTACAGGTAGCCATTCACCCTACAAGAAGAGTTTATACTTCAGACAACAGTTCATGATTCTGGGCCTACTCAATTTATGTCTGGCATAATTAAGAAGAAATGCTGTGTTGTCACAACTGTCTTTCAATGCACCAGAGGAGGAACTAGTAAAACTGTGAGAGAAGCATGCTTTGATTTGTGCTGCCCCACCCATCGTGCTCTAAACAGCTAATTTGCATAATAATTATAAGCAAAATTGCTTCCAAAATATCCAGCAGACTTTTAAGCGAAGGGTATGGTTTCTTCGCCCAAGATCCATTACATGGACGTGTTCTTACGTCGATATTGATTTCGGAGCTCACACAATGCCTATAAGTATTTAATTGATTGTGGGTATTGGGAGAAAGCATACTGTGGTTAGAGCAACCTGAAAGATGTTGTTACCATTCATTTCCATAGTGACCCTTCAAAACTGACCATCATTCTTTAACAATGCACCCTTATTGATTATTGCCTGCTTAAGGACAATAGGATTAAGTATCAAGGGGTCGTGAAATAACAAGATATACTAAGCCCAAACCTATTGGCCCAGTACATGCAGATGTTACAGTCACCGGTCACTATACAGTAAGTGCGCTGTAACCTTTCCCCTGCAGTGTGTGTACAGTGTGTGTGCAGAGCCGGCTGTCAATCAATAAGCCGGGGAGTGATTACAGCTGTGCTCACAGTATAGTGATTGGTTACTGCAATGCCATAATAACTGGAAGCAAGGGGCTGCTGGGAGAATAAAGCCTTATTTTCTCCTTGTAACTATGGCTTCAGTAATTTGGTTACACAGGATTTAAACACTATGGATCAGATACATCAAGACGGCAGTTGTTTACATCGGTCTGGATGAGGAGATGGACTGGAGTCAGACGTTCATTATTCATGAAGAGGCAATAGAATCATCTTGAATCATCATGAATCAGAAGCACCAGATGAGTGACCTGCACCACAGTGTGCACCTCACCACAAATCCTATTCCAGTCCCTACTGGAGTAAGTGTAGCTCCGGCATCCCTGCACGCTGCTCCTGGACCTGGCAACCATCCAGCACTTTCTCCCTCCTCTTCGGCTACTGCCCAGGTTCCGCACGCAGATCTCCGGGCATTGTGCTTAGAGTGCACATGCATTCGCTCCCTCCTTCTTAAAGAGGCTGCGTGTACTGTTCTAAAGGGTCCCCAGCCAATGGTTGGGAAATACTTATTATTTAAGGCACCTCCACCTGCATGGAGGTGCCTGTGCAACAGTGTTAGTTTGTTCCCAACATGCTTGCTAGTTCTCAGGTCCCTGTCTAGAGTGCCTGCCAAGTTCTGCTAGTGCCTGTCCCTCCCTAACCTCCATGCCAGTACCTGCCTTTTCAGTCTTTATTTCAGCCCGTGCCGTGCCAATCTGTATACCATCATACCCATCTACATCTGTGGTTCCTGTGTTCCTGCGGTGCCTGCCTGTAGCAGTTGTTTCTCTAACTGGGCTGCTCCAGCTTCCTATCCCTTGGGGGTCAACTGCCGTGTGTCCGTGGTCTGCCCCTGGTGTCCATAGGGAGCTAAGCTTAACCTCACCAGGGGCTCTAGTGATGAGCTCACATAGTCCTGCCACTCCAGGCTCTCCTTGGACCATGGCACATTGGTTCCATCACTCCCTTTACAGTAAGATTTGTGAAATAGCAAATGTCACTGCTTGACTTGAATTTGATCAGCGGCGGTCGCTATGCCCCCTTCCCAGTTCCATCTACTGTCGACGCTGGGTTAAAATGGAGTGGGAACTTCAAAAATCGCATAATTTTAGCACAGCCGACTGTTGTGCTAAAATTAGGAGACTTTTCAAAGCTTATTACATAAATATTACATAAAAGCTTTTATGAATATAGCCCTATATCACTGCAGATTAACCCCATGTCTGCAAGTAAATAACGTATCTCATGGCAGCCTGTTCCACTCATTGATGAACGTCACTGTCAAAATGTTTTTTCTAATATCTAATCTGTATCTTCTCCATTTCAGTTTCATTCCATTGCCTCTCATGTTTCCATGTGCAAATGACAATAATTATGATCCCTCTACTCTGTGGCATCCCTTCAGATATTTGTAGACAGCTATTAAGTCTCCTCTTAGCCTTCTTTTTTGCAAGTTAAACATTCCCATATCCTTTCACTGTTCCTCGTAAGTCCACTCACCATCCTGGTAGCTCTTCTCTGAACTTGCTCCAGTTTTTCAATGTCTTTTTTTTTAAATATGGTGCCCAGAACTGGACACTGTATTCCAGATGAGTACACAGTATTCCAGATGAGGTCTGACCAAGGAGGAGTAGAGGGGGACACTTTCTCAGTGAGACTGCAAATTCAAATCCCAGATCACTCCATAAACGCAAACCCTTTTCTCGATTCTTTGTCCCTATTTACTCTGGATGCCAGAGAACGTAGTACTGAAGCTGCATCACGTAAATCAAAAGAGACCCAGGGTACGAGGAGCAATGAAGTTAGGTCAGCAACTCATTGGCCTTCACCGATCACCCATCAATGATTTTAATGTTATGGCTTATTAGTTTACTTGTATAAAATATATATGTGGTGTATGTGTGTTGTGGTGTAGTGACCACTGTGTCCGCTAGGGGGCACTGTGTGGGTGTCCCAGGATGGGTGTACAGGCATATCCAGTGTGGTAACAGGAGTAGGGTGCTAAAGGACCGTTACGTATCCCAAGTTGGGTGGCCTTGGGATGAAGACTTGATTATGTGCCGATCAGCAGAGGTACTGCTGATGTTTCTGATACAATGTGTCAGGTAGAAGCCTTCAGATGATTGGTGAGATGGGTGGGACCAATCACCTACAAATCCACCCAGGGGCGTGTGTCTAAAACACCCATAGTGAACAGTATGTGTGTGAATGGTTGTAGGTTCTGCGATGAGGTCATAGCCATGTGATCCAGTGGGCGTGGCTATGGACCATATAAGGTGACCAGGGTAGGTCACATGAGTGAATGCCTTGACCTGGTTGGTCTGTATGGAAGGTCTCGTCTGGCTGACGTGCTGGAAGATGTGGCTGCCTTCCTGAGCGCACGTGTGGACGCTGTGAGTAATGGCGACGTGTGTCTGACAGTTCCCTGGAGGGAAGGGACGTCTGCAGTCTGAAGCAGCTAAGAGGTAACCCGGACACGGGATTGTATTTAAGAGACTGTATAGCCTATTGGCTGGATGAAGCACAGCCTGTCTGATGAGAGGGCTAACGGGAGTAGAGCTCCACTGTGAAGATACACTGGTGTCTGCTTTAAGACTGTTGCATATTGCTTTGGTTTGCGATGATGAATAAACCGCATGGACTATGTTGATGTTTTATGAAAAACCCGTGCCGGACCTGGTTATTTGGCTGCACAACGAGTATCCCCAACCCGAATAACAAGCGCTACCGCTACCTTACAGTGTATATTATTGTGTTTAAACATGTGTAATGCAAGTAAAGGTACCGTATATGTTGTTCAGCATTACGGATCTGTGAAACTCTAAGCTATATGTCTAAAGGGCTAATGTGCAGTCATCACAATAATTGCAAGTCCTTAGTGTTTCCAGATGGAAGAAGATTAAAAGTCTTGTGGCTGCTTTAGCTAAAAAAAAAATTAAATATGACCTTTAACAAAACTACCTGTATAACCCGGCATCCATAGCAGCATAATTCAAGTTAATAAACTATATGGATTTATACATTTGTTTTTATTTTTAAAGAAACAAATACAAAAAAATAATGAAATACACTAATATCATTCAAGATTGTATAAAATGATGTAAACCATAATCCAGTTATAAAAAATATTGTGTAAACGTTTTAGGCAGGTGTGGGAAAATTCTGCAAAGTTAAGAAGCATTTAAAAAGAGAAATGTTAGGCTGGTTTCACATTTGCGTTTTTTTGCGCTGGAAAAAAACGCATACGTGCGCATGCGTTTTTCCCCTATATTTAACATGGGTGCGCATACCTGCGCGCTGGCATGCGCACGTATGCGATTTTCATGCGCTGCGTTTTTTTGGGGTGTGCGTTTGTATTTTCCAGACGCAGCATGTTGCATTTTTTGGCCCTGCAAAAAAGCGCATGCGCACGTATGCGCACGTTTTGCGCTAAAAATGGCCATTATAGCCTATGGATGCGCATACGTGCGCATTGGCATGCTTATGTATGCGTTTTTTTGCACATGCGGTTTTTTTTTTAACATTAGTTTAGACAATGGAATTTAGGGGTTTGGGTTAGAGTTAGGGTTAGTTAAGGGGGTTAGGGTTAGGGTTAGGGTCAGGGTCAGGGTTAGGGTTAGGATCAGGGTATGGTTTGGTTAAGGGTTAGGGTTAGGGTCAGGGTCAGGGTTAGGGTTAGGATCAGGGTATGGTTTGGTTAAGGGTTAGGGTTAGGGTCAGGGTTAGGGTTAGTGTATGGTTTGGTTAAGGGTTAGGGTTAGGGTATGGTTTGGTTAAGGGTTAGGGTTAGGGTTAGGGTCAGGGTTAGGGTATGGTTTGGTTAAGGGTTAGGGTTAGGGTCAGGATTAGGGTATGGTTTGGTTAAGGGTTAGGGTTAGGGTATGGTTTGGTTAAGGGTTAGGGTTTGGGTTAGGGTCAGGGTTAGGGTTAGGGTATGGTTTGGTTAAGGGTTAGGGTATGGTTTGGTTAAGGGTTAGGGTTAGGGTTAGGGTCAGGGTTAGGGTTAGGGTCAGGGTTAGGGTATGGTTTGGTTAGGGTTAGGGTTAGGGTATGGTTTGGTTAAGGGTTAGGGTTTGGGTTAGGGTCAGGGTTAGGGTTAGGGTATGGTTTGGTTAAGGGTTAGGGTTAGTAAAGTCATGGTTTGGGTTAGTGTGAGGGGCCACCTAATGTTTGGAAAAAACGCAAACGCGGTAAAAACGCACTAAAAACGCATAAAAACGCTGCGTTTTTTTCATGCATGCTCATAAAAATGCTTGAAAAAAACGCAGCAGTTGTATGCTTTTGTATGCGTTTTTTCAATGCTTTTTTTGCGGTAAAAACGCGCTGCAAAAAAAAGCAAGTGTGAAACTAGCCTTAAAGGGGTTTTCCAGGTTTTTCACAAAAGTGAAAGGCTCTCATGACCTGTCTCAATTCACTTATAGCACCGACACTGGAGAATCCTGACAGCGGACCCTGTGCGTAATGTGAGGATTCACAAGTCTGCAGTCACATAAAGTAACTGTAGATTTGCATAATGAACCTGAATAACCCCTCTATCATTGTATTTTGATAATTGGAAAAAAATATACGGTAAGTGAATTAACAACGAAGAAATCTAAATAAAATCAATATTTGGTGTGATGATACATTGCCGTCAAAACTGCATCACAAAGAGACAGGAGGATTTGCACAAACCTGCATCCACAGAAGATCTCTGGTTAGTTCTCCAAGATATTTTGGACAACACCCCTGTTGAGTTCCTTCAAAACTGTATACAAGTGTACCTAGAAGAACTGATGCAATATTGAAGGCAGAAGGTGGGCACAAAATATATTAACTTGATTTGGATTTCTCTTTTGTTCATTCATTTTGCTAATTGATAACAATTTACTAGCAATTCTATTTTTTTAAACATTCTCTACTTTGCAGCATTGTTCCTCACACCTGCCTAAAACTTTTGCACAGTACTGTAGACATAGTAAACCCTGGTTCCACTCATTCACCAATATGCGAGCTCTACTCATTGTGCTGCAGTCTGAAAATGACAGACACTCGCTTGTTTATAAAGAACAAAGTTTTTACAGACTTTTGATTTTCTGGCTTTATACAGATTCTTCAAGGAAGACTTTTAAATGGTGAAATCTTTTATCAGATGATTTCCCTAAAAGAGATTAAAACAATGAACGTCCATAATAATGTTAAAGAATATGATTTCAGAGCTACAGACGTTCCTACAGTGCACATAAGCAAGGTAATGCAATAATTGAGAGCAGGAACAATATGAGCATAAACATATTTGGTTAATACTCCTAAGAGGTAAGATAAATCAGGTCATTTTCGCTGTATGATCACTGATTTAAAGTACAGTAGGCAAGCACTTGAAATGGCAGAAGAGAGCAAATGGTATTTTATTGCATACACTAAACATACATTTTGGACAGTTAACAGATGAGGAAGCAAAAAAACAGCTCTAGAGTGGGACTTTAAAGTTATGTTCACAATGCGTTTTTTTCAGTTCAAAAACCACAACTTTTCAAGCAGGAAATGCTTCTTCTACATTTTTCTAAATACATAGTGCCTACAGTGAAACATGGTGGTGGCCGTGTCTTTGTGTGCAGCTTCATGAGTGCTACTGGTGTTGGGGAGCTACAGTTTATTGATGGTATCATGAAGTCACAAGTTTACTGCTTTATATTAAAAAAGAAGATGCTACCATCAATCCATGCCCTTGGTGTACGTGCACTTTTCCAGCAAGACAATGATCCAAAACACACATCTAAGGCCACTGTGCATTTCAGAAGAACAGGGGGAACGTGATTCAGTGGCTAAGTATGTCTCTGTCCTGATCTGAACCTAATTGAACACCTTTGGGGAATTCTGAAGAGATAAGTTGAGCATCACTTTCCATCCAGGGTCTAAAAGAGGTAATTCTTGAAGAAGATAGATGTTGCAAGACTTGGTGTGGTCATTAAAAATCATAAAGGTCAAGCAAAATACTAGATGTAGCAGTTTTTGATGTAGGGTGTATTCATTTTTGAATTAACTAACTTGAGCAAAACAAAAAATTTTGCAATGAAAGTTATATCATTAACTTTACATTCATGTTATGGGTTAAAAAAAATTCTATGAAACTCAGTCTTGTCAAAATTTTGGAAATGGCTTTTGTGTTAAGTGAGATATTAATTAAAATCTTACTTTTCAAAGAGGGTGTACTCATTTATGCTGAGCACTGTAGCTGTTAATTTTAATACAGATTGGAAAATAAGAGCAGTAATTTTGCTAATTATTTAATAGGACAATGATGGGTGCTCTTTCTAGATATCCCAAAAAGCACAATAATATTTACAGCATCTTCCTTACAGTTCTTAAAATACACAAATTATAATATAAATATAAAACCTGAATTTACATGTCAGTTACTCAATCTGCATACCGCTTCTTTAGGGAGAATACGTAAATATGGAAATGTTTGCTCAGTTGTTTCCCCTAAAATAAAATATAAGATTAGTATTTTACATATTAAATAGTATTTGTTCAAAGCTTTCTTGATGAACCAGGGGTCTATATAACAATACTGCATTTATGGTGCTACCTATGGATAGCTGTCTCTGATTTATTTTTAGAAATCGAATTCTGTTTAAAAAGGAACTTGCCATGTGAGGAAACATTACCTGTAGATGTAGAATTAATCTGCAGATAAATAGCATTAAAATCATGACTGTGTAGGAGGGTGGACTGACCTATGGACCTGACTGATGAAGAAGGAGAATGTAAAAGGTGATGTGTACGATGCTTTATTCTGTCTTGAATGTATATGTGTGGGACCATAGCTAGAATTAGTAAAAGACGGTGTAGTATCGGGTTTTGGCCACTAGATGGAGACATAGGGTAGTGAAAAAAGGGCTTAACAGCAGCTTTAGGCTAGGGAAACGCAGAGTGATGGTGGGTGGAGTTACGGGACTGGGAAGGGGATTTCCAGAATAATAAGATAAAAGGAAAGAGAGTCCCAGCCCAGGGTTGGACGGATCTCTCTCAGGAGGCGACAGAGAAGAGCTCAGGAGAAGATAGAAGAAAGAAGAGCCCAGGAAGAGACAGAGGAGAGAGATGGATAGTCGGGGGGTGGTCCTGACAGGACAGCTGCAGAACGAAGGACGCAGGACGAAGGAGGCCTGGGGTACAGGATGGCTGGACACTGAAGGAGCAGTAAGTGTCGCAGCGGGCAGACTCAGCTGGGGAAAGCGCTGTGGCCATGGGCCTAACAGCAGCCACGGTGAAAGAACCCGGAGGGTCCTCACCAAACAGGAGTAGGAGGGAGGTGACAGGTGCCCGGGCCTAGGAGCAGAAGCTGTCGCATTTGCTGTGGATGTCAAGAGGATACCCAATAAAGTTGGACCTGGTTGAACGAGTTTCTGCGTCTGTCATCAGTCCATCTCGCAGCCGAAAAGGACCACCCCTCAGTCGGCTCACGTACTACAAGTGCCTGCCTTACAGGAGGAGCAGCTACAGGGATAAAAATGAACTTATATCCTCATTGTAGCTGCTCGCTTTCAGTCATAGGGGAGGTGCAGGGAGCTGAACCGTCCCTATGACTGAAAGTGAGGGCTACAGAGAGGACATAACTTCATTTTATCTCTGCATCCGTGTGTTCATTATGATAGGCAGGAATGTAATGTTACTCTTCTACCGATTAACCCTATATCTGAAGGTTAATAGCATTTCAAAACAAGATAGGTTGCTTTTATAACCCTCCATACACTGGTTCACAGGATAGTCACGTACAGATGCCACTAAAGACTTTTATTAATACTGAAAAAAGCAAACTAACACTCACCACACAAACTCCATAATGAATGTGGGCAGCTGTAGCAAAAGCGGTGAAGGCAAAGAAAGTGAGTTCTTCCAGGGACCCAAGACATCCAGACACAGCAAGACCAACCAATAATGACAACGGCCAAAGGAGCCAACAGAAGACTTCAGATCTGGTGTTACTCATCTGGCATATAATAACTCTGCACTGTCAAATAATAGTATAGATGCTGATGTCAGCTGAAATAGCTACAGTGTATATCACATAAATGGAAATAACTATACATGTTACATTGCATTAGTATACAAGTAACCAGAAAAACAATATATCCTTGCTTTCTGGATACACTTTATAATGTACATGTCCAACTCATACTTACAGTCACATTTGAGAAGAGTACACCGACCAGCCATAAGAATAACCTTGGCTGTTTGTCCAGGATTTTACATGGAGAAAAAACAATCCAGATGGTAATCAAAATAAATAAAAGGGAAGGAGAATATAATGGTAAAAGTGCTTCATATGCAGAGTCCTTCAGCAAGGTTTTCTGTCGATAAGCTCTGCAGAGAGAAAAAGAAAAGAAAAAGAAAGTCCAGCTCACCCTCATTAAATCACCATAAAGTCCGGAGCAGGGAAAGTGTTTATGCCAAGACACAATGAAGATTCAATTGAAGAAAGAAAAATCCAACTTCACGGACAATGAAATATTTATTTGTGCAGAATAGCAAACCAGTGAAAAAAAGTTAAAAAGCAAATGTCCAGATACAGTTAAAATCCATTGGACGGCAAGTTAGAACAAAGACATCACATAGATTGAGCTGCACGTTTTGGGGAAGAAACACCCTTAATCCCCCGTCACACACAGCGATCTCGCTAGCGAGATCGCTGCTGAGTCACAAGTTTTGTGACGCAACAGCGATCTCACCAGCGAGATCGCTGTGTGTGACACCTATCAGCGACCGGCTCCCCTGCCGGGTACCGCTAATCTTTGTGGAAAGACCTGGACATTTTTTTGATCTTTGGTCCCCCGCTGGCCAGCACGCATCACTGCGTGTGGCAGGCGGGAGACCAGCGATCAGCGAGCAGGAGCTGGTAACCAAGGTAAACAGCGGGTTTCTAAGCGCCGCGCTTAGAAACCCACTGTGTACCTTAGCTACCAGCGCGCTGGTGCAGGGAGCTGGTAACCAAGGTAAACAGTGGGTTTCTAAGCGCTGCGCGGCGCTTAGAAACCTGCTCTTTACCTTGGTTACCAGCTCCCTGCACCAGCGCGCTGGTATCTAAGGTACACAGCGAGGCGCTCGCTCGTCGCCGCTGGTGCTGATCGCTGGTGAGATCTGCCTGTTTGGCAGCTCACCAGCGATCATGTAGCGACACACCAGCAATCCTAACAAGTTCATATCGTTGTCGGGATCGCTGGTGAGTCGCTATGTGAGACGGGGCCCTTAAGGCCCCTTCACATTTAGCGATGCACCAGCGATCCCGACAACGATACGACCCGGTCAGGATCGCTGGTGCATCGCTAAATGGTCGCTAGTGAGCTGCCACACAGGCAGATCTCACAGCGATGCAGCAGCGATACAGCGGTCGTTACTTACCTTTCAGACGAGGCGATCCTGACGTCCTCCCGCCCGCGTCCACGCGTCGCTCGTCGGCGCCAGCAGGAAGCCCAGCAGGAAGCAGCCGATGAGAAATGGAACTGCGCGATCTCGCGTGATCAGCGACAGACAACGGGGGAGCCGGTCGGAGTTAAGTATCACGCATAGCGATATTGCTAGCGATATCGCTGTTGCGTCACCAAATCGGTGATGCTTTAGCGATATTGCTAGCGATATCGCTATGTGTAAAACCCCCTTTAGTCATTATAACAATGCCACAAGACCAGCTTAGTTAACTAGTATTCAGATCCGGTTAACACAGTTGCAATCTAATTAAATAAGAATTAGCCCGACAGGAACACATGATATGCAATGAGCGAATTGCCTTCACTTTGTAGACACACGTCACACAGAATAATAAAAGCAGATTGCGTTTTCTGCATAAGTACGGTGATACTTGCAGAAAAAAAAGCCATGATTATCATAGACTAACAGATTTGTACTTTTAAGGTATAAATAATAGTATGAAATCACTAAGTGTAAATTTATAGATATATTTAGAAATTCAAATGAGGGAGAAAACGATAAGTACAATTCATTGAGCACATATAAGATTATGGACAATAAAAAATAAAAAAATAACAAAAACATATGTCCTAATAATGTCCAAATTCTATTTAATTACGGTAGACTACGACTGTGTTAGCCAGATCTGAATACTATTTAAATAAGCTGGTCTTGACTCTTGTCGCATTGTTATAATGACTAAGGGTGTTTCACACCCAAAACGCATAGATCTATGAGATGTCTCTGTTGTAACTTACCATCCTATGGATTTTAACTGTATCTGGACATTTGCTTTTTAACTTTTTTCAGTGGTTTGCTATTTTGCACAAATAAATATTTCATTGTCCGTGAAGTTGGATTTTTCTTTCTTCCAATGAACAGGCAGAAAAAGTATGACTCTGCCTTATATTTTAATTTGCTACAGTCATGAACATATAGAGCAACGTTCTAATGTTATATTTCATTCAAATAAGAATTCTACAAAGAATTTTTTTTCGGTTTTCAAAATTATGTACATGGAAAAATACATTCTGTAACTGGATCTTAAATAACTCAAGTTTAGAAAAAAAATCCAATTAAGAAGAAGGCTAGTTTCACACTAGCGCTTTTGAGCACAGCGACGGCCTGCGCACGTCCGCCGCTAAGCCCCGCCCCCTGCCGCGCCTCCGCCGGTAGCTCCGCCCACCGGCGCATGACGCTGCATGCGTCCCGCGTCCCCTATCTTTATCACTGGGGGCGCAGGCCGTGCGCAGTATGCGTTTGGCGGCGCATGCGTCCTTTTGATGGTGCGCCGAGCGCAACCAAAATGCAGCAGGTTGCGTTTGGAGCAGGTTGGCGCACCGTCAAAAGGACGCATGCGCCGCCAAACGCATACTGCGCACGGCCTGCGCCCCCAGTGATAAAGATAGGGGACGCAGGACTCATGCAGCGTCATGCGCCGGTAGGCGGAGCTACCGGCGGAGGCGCGGCAGGGGGTGGGGCTTAGCGGCGGCCGTGCGCAGGCCGTCGCTGCGCTCAAAAGCGCTAGTGTGAAACTAGCCGAAGCCTGTCACCTGATTCTTGCTGCTTAAACCGTGGACAGCATCAAATAAAGTCACTCTGAAAGTTGAGGAGATCAGTCAGACTGAGCAAGGCAGGATGAAAGCCACCCAGGAGACTGTTCTACCCCCCTTTTGACTGGGTTCAAAACTTTACACTCGTTGAAAGTCACAGCACTTTAGAGTAAGACGATATGAAGGTAAAGGTTTGTTATGAGGGAGCCTGAACCTGTTTAATGCTGCCCCCAGTTCAAGCAGTATATATCTAACAAAGCGTTTTCTCTAAATATATGTACACAATAATAAATATAGGCAGCATAGCGTAGTGGCAATTGTACAGAATGTCTATTATTGAGCATAGCATTTGGAGGACCTATAGATAAGGATCCATAAATGTATTTGCAATGTGTTCAGTGGAGATGCATGCACCCAGAGTGCGCCTCCTAAACAATGCCTATTTGAGGGCCACAGACCTGGTGTGAATTAAAACCTAGCCCCTCAATAAGTTTCATCAATATGCATCAGCTTCCTCAGGGGTACTGGTAATGCTTAGTTCCACTACCTCTGAGGAAGCATGGGCATGGTCATACCATAGAAACACGTTAAGGAAGATACTTACGGTACTTTAGGAGGTGTACTAGAGGTGCATCTCTGCATTTGACTCCTTATTTGTCAGTCCCTCTAATATAGTTGAATGCTTTACCCATTAATAGATTAACATTTGAATGCATTTAAAGCACTAATGATTTTTTGGCTTGACATTGAAATGATTAAGTAAAAATATGCAGCTAGCAACATAATGCTGCTTTACTAGAGTGGAAAATACAGGCATTAGTTTGCCCCTGTAACGAAAATGCATTTACTAAGGATCAGATAGAACATACCTCTCAAAGAATTTAAAGCACCACTCAAGTGTTTTTCTATTTGACCACTGGAGTTGTATCACTAATGCATGTTCCCGTTCTCTTGTAATAAAACACTGACAGAGGGCGCGATGATGTCATTACTTGGTGCCTGGCAATCCTGAGATGAGCCGGTGCTTGGAGCAGTGGAGAGGTGAGTATTGTATTTTTTTTATGGGGAGTGCATTATAGTATATAGAGTCTGCCTATAGGGAGTGCATTATACTATATGGAGGCCTTTGGTGAGTGCATTATACTATATGAATGCCTATGGGGGTGCATTATACTATATGGAGGCCTATGGGGAGTGCATTATACTGTATAGAGTCCACCTTTGGAGGTGCATTATACTATATAAAGGTCTATGGGAAGTACATTGTACTATACAGAGTCTGCCTATGGGGAGTTCATTATCCTATATAGAATCTGCCTATGGGGAGTACATTATAGTGTATGGAGGCCTATGAGAAGTGCATTATACTATACACACCTATGGGAAGTTCCTCATACTATATAGAGTCTGCCTATGAGGAGTGCATTATACTGTATAGAGTCTGCCTATGGAGGTGAATTATACTATATAGAGTCTGCCTGTGGGAGTGCATTATACTATATAGAGTGTGCCTATGGAGAGTGCATTATACTGTTTAGAGGCCTACAGGGAGTGCATTATACTATAGAGACCTATGGGATACTATAGAGACCTATTGTCACGTTGCAGCCAGACTCAGGGCCTGCTGTTCCGGCGTCGGCCACTAGGAGGCGCCGGACGTCACTGCCAGACTCAGGGCCTGCAGTTCCGGTCTCGGCCACTCGGGGGCGCCGGACCGTCACGTCGCCGTCGGACTCGGGGCCTGCTGTTCCAGCGTCTGCCACTAGGAGGCGCCGGACGTCACTGCCAGACTCAGGGCCTGCAGTTCCGGTCTCGGCCACTCGGGGGCGCCGGACCGTCACATCGCCGTCGGACTCGGGGACGGCTATTCCTGCCTCAGCCACTGGGAGGCGCCGTGGTTCGCTCCAGGGTGAGGGTGGTGGCAGAGAGGGGGCTCCTGCACAGGCATCTGGTGGGCGCAGGCTCCGCCCCTCTGTCAGTCATGTAGGGCTTACTGCATGTCCATCTGGCCTGGTCCGGGGGGGGTCCTGGTTACATCATCGGGCCGGGAACCTGTGAGGGAGGACCTGATCCCTCAAATACCTGGGGACTGGTCTTGCAAGCCGCCGGATATATTCTTGGTTCCCCTGCGTGTTACTGTGTGAATTTCTATAGTGTATACTCTGACCTCAGCCTGGATTCTTGACCATTCTATTGCCTGCCGTTTTTGTACCTCCGCCTCTCTTCCGACTTTTTGATGCTGACCTTTGCTTGGATTCCTGACTCTCCTTCTGCCTGCTGATTCTGTACCTCGCTGCCCTCCTGGTTTTACTGACCCTGGCCTGGACTTTTGACTCTCCCTCTGTCTGCTGATTTTGTGCCTCTGCGGCGCCCTGGTCTCAGACTCCTGCATCCTGACCTTGATTACGGGTTTTAGTTTTGACCCCTTGGTGGCCGTCCTGCTCTGGTCCACTGCTAATCTAGACAGCTACCTCCTGGGCCTTGCTACAATTCCAGATCCCTGTATAGGGGTTAAGGGTCTCGGGGTTACTCGGGGTGCTGTCCCCACTGCAGCCCAGATTCGCAGACGGCCGTCACATTATATCCGGCCCAAAAAAGAACTGCTTTTTGTGTATATTTCCATCATATATAAAAGCAGTCTCCTGATTTTTTTTTTTTCCCCTGAGCTGATTACCTGGCCTACACCTGCTCCAGTGCACAGTCTGAAGGAATACTCCCATCTTCCTATACCATCATGCTGCAGCCTGGAGGCTTCAAGGGAAATGCTGAGCATCAGAAATCCACATTCCTGGGACGTCTGCCTCTGGGCAGCTCTGGTCGTGCTGTCCCAGAGGCTCAGGTATTGCCCGCAAATGCGGCTAAACTTTTGTTACCCGTTTCTCTCTTATTTTCAAAGAAATCTTTGTGTGTGAAGGCCTATGTGGATTGTGGTTCCGCAGGCAACTTCATAGATTTTTTGCTTGCAAGGAAACTTGGTGTACCTCTTTTAAGGCTTAATGCTCCTATTCAAACCACGGCGATTAATGGTACATCCATTATCCAGGGTGGAGTGGAATTTGTTACTACAGAGATTGTTATGTCAGTGGGGGCATTACACACAGAACATATCTCATTTTTTGTTATTTCCAATTTATCACATGCAGTTGTGTTAGGTATGCCATGGTTGCGCCAGCATAATCCTATTATTGACTGGCACCAAGGGGATATCGTGCGCTGGAGTCCACAGTGTCAGAATCACTGTATGTCGCTGTCAGTGAACCAAATTAAAATTAAAACACCCTTTATACCTTACGCATTAAGGGACTATGAGGACGTCTTTTCCATAGTGGAGTCTGAGAAATTACCGCCTCATAGAGAGTATGACTGTCCTATAGACTTGGTTCCAAGTGCTCGTCTCCCTAAGGGGAGAATATTTAACCTCTCTGGTCCTGAGCGTGTAGCCATGAAGGACTACATAGCGGACAGCTTGCAAAAAGGTTTTATTAGACCCTCCACTTCACCTGTTGAGGCTGGGTTTTTCTTTGTAGAAAAAAAAGATGGTGGACTCAGACCGTGTATTGATTATCGTGAGCTGAACGCGATTACTGTGAAAAATCAGTATCCGCTTCCACTCATCCCTGATCTGTTTAATCAGCTACTAGGAGCCCGTTGGTTCACTAAGCTTGATCTGCGGGGGGCTTACAATCTGGTTCGCATAAGAAATGGGGATGAGTGGAAAACAGCCTTTAACACACCTCTTGGTCATTTTGAGTACCTTGTGATGCCGTTTGGATTGAGTAACGCGCCCGCCGTGTTCCAACACTTTGTGAATGATATATTCAGGGATATTTGTGGGGTATATGTAGTGGTTTATTTGGATGACATCCTGATTTACTCCGCTGATGTTCTTACACACGTGCAACATGTCCGTGCTGTACTCCAGAGACTTAGAGAACATTCTCTATACGCCAAGTTGGAGAAATGTGTTTTTATGGCTGAGGAGGTACAATTTTTGGGGTACATGATTTCTGCTAAGGGGTTTCGCATGGATCCTGCCAAGATCCGACCCATTAGAGAATGGGTACAACCTAAAACTCTAAAAGCGCTGCAGCGATTCTTGGGATTTACTAATTACTACCGTAAATTCATCAAAGGCTTCTCTGAGATCGCCAAACCGCTCACGGATCTGACCCGGAAGGGGGCTGACGTGGTTAATTGGAAGCCAGAGGCACTTCAGGCATTTTCTGTTTTAAAGGAGTGTTTTTCTGCCAACCCAATATTAATTCAGCCTGATCTAGATCGCCCCTTTGTGGTAGAGGTTGATGCCTCTGAGGTTGGGGTAGGTGCAGTGCTTTCCCAAGGCACTGCCTCTCTCACTCAACTCCGCCCATGTGCCTTCTTTTCCTGAAAATTCTCCCCTACTGAGAAAAATTATGATATAGGGAATCGGGAATTGTTGGCCATAAAGTGGGCCTTCGAAGAATGGCGCCACTTTCTCGAAGGTGCTAAACACAAGGTTACCGTGATCACAGATCACAAGAACCTGACCTACTTGGAGTCTGCTAAAAGACTGAATCCTAGGCAGGCCAGGTGGGCCTTATTTTTCTCAAGGTTTAACTTTGTGATCACGTTTCGTCCAGGGACGAAAAATGTAAGGGCTGACGCCCTCTCTCAAAGTTTCTGCCCCTCACAGGCTGAGGACTCGGAACCAGTCCCAATACTGGCCAATGGGATCGTCGTGTCGGCCGTGTCTCTGGACCTTCTGGAGGAGATCCGTAGATCCTCAGAACAAGTCCCGGACACGACGCCCCCCCAGAAATTGTTCGTTCCGGCCCCGTTGCGTCTACAAGTTATGAAAGAGTCGCATGACTCTGTCCTGGCAGGCCATCCTGGTGTTAATAATACAGCCAGACTAGTGACCAGGAATTTTTGGTGGCTGACGGTGGTTAAGGACTGCAAGGATTACGTACTGGCTTGCGAAACTTGTGCTCGTGCTAAGTCCCCCCATAATCGGCCTGCCGGCTGGCTCCAGTCCTTGCCTGCCCCAGAGAGTCCATGGACCCACATCTCCATGGACTTCATTACTGACCTGCCACCCTCAGAAGGGAAGACATGCATCTGGGTGGTGGTAGACAGGTTCAGTAAGCAGTGCCATTTTGTTCCCCTGTCTGGACTACCTAATGCAGAAACGCTGAGTAAATTGTTCGTTATTCATGTAATACGACTGCATGGCGCCCCGGTGAATATCGTGTCCGACCGAGGAACCCAGTTCGTTTCTAAATTCTGGAGGGCGTTCTGCAAACGGATTGGCGTTGAATTATCCTTCTCCTCCGCTTACCACCCTGAGACCAATGGTCAAACTGAGCGCACTAACCAGGGCCTAGAGCAGTATCTCCGCTGTTATGTTTCGGAACATCAATCTGATTGGGTGGAACATCTCCCGTTAGCCGAATTCGCCCTAAATAACCAATACCAAGAATCCATCAAAACCACCCCGTTCTTCTGTAATCTTGGTTTACACCCACGTTTTGGTTCATTTTCGGCTAAGATGTCGGACCTCCCGGGGGTAGAGAAATCCATACATCACTTAAGGACCATCTGGTCAGAGGTGAACTCAAACTTGAAAGGCTCCCAAGTCAGACAGGCTTCGGCGGCAAATAAACGGCAGTCCAAGGGGCCGCACCTGGGAGTTGGGGACAAAGTTTGGCTGTCTACCAAGAACATTAAACTTAAGGTACCGTCTGCCAAACTAGGCCCCAGATTTATTGGTCCCTATGAGATTTTGGAGGTAATTAACCCGGTAGCCTTTCGCTTAAAGCTCCCTCAGTCCTTCAAAATACCCAACGTTTTCCACAAATCCCTCCTAAAAACGTACCGCTCCCCAATTCAACCTGTCCAGTCCCCTCCTCCTCCAGTTTTGGTCAAGGGTACCTTGGAGTACGAAGTCCAAGGTATCCTTGATTCCCGATTAGTGAGAGGGTCCGTGCAATACTTAGTGCATTGGAAGGGCTACGGCCCAGAGGAGAGGTCCTGGGTCCCCGCTGGTGACATCCATGCCAAGGGGTTAATTAGAAGATTTCACCTCCTTCACCCGGACAAACCGGGTTTTGAGGGTCCAGAGGCCCCTCTTAGAAGGGGGGGTACTGTCACGTCGCAGCCAGACTCAGGGCCTGCTGTTCCGGCGTCGGCCACTAGGAGGCGCCGGACGTCACTGCCAGACTCAGGGCCTGCAGTTCCGGTCTCGGCCACTCGGGGGCGCCGGACCGTCACGTCGCCGTCGGACTCGGGGCCTGCTGTTCCAGCGTCTGCTACTAGGAGGCGCCGGACGTCACTGCCAGACTCAGGGCCTGCAGTTCCGGTCTCGGCCACTCGGGGGCGCCGGACCGTCACATCGCCGTCGGACTCGGGGACGGCTATTCCTGCCTCAGCCACTGGGAGGCGCCGTGGTTCGCTCCAGGGTGAGGGTGGTGGCAGAGAGGGGGCTCCTGCACAGGCATCTGGTGGGCGCAGGCTCCGCCCCTCTGTCAGTCATGTAGGGCTTACTGCATGTCCATCTGGCCTGGTCCGGGGGCGGTCCTGGTTACATCATCGGGCCGGGAACCTGTGAGGGAGGACCTGATCCCTCAAATACCTGGGGACTGGTCTTGCAAGCCGCCGGATATATTCTTGGTTCCCCTGCGTGTTACTGTGTGAATTTCTATAGTGTATACTCTGACCTCAGCCTGGATTCTTGACCATTCTATTGCCTGCCGTTTTTGTACCTCCGCCTCTCTTCCGACTTTTTGATGCTGACCTTTGCTTGGATTCCTGACTCTCCTTCTGCCTGCTGATTCTGTACCTCGCTGCCCTCCTGGTTTTACTGACCCTGGCCTGGACTTTTGACTCTCCCTCTGTCTGCTGATTTTGTGCCTCTGCGGCGCCCTGGTCTCAGACTCCTGCATCCTGACCTTGATTACGGGTTTTAGTTTTGACCCCTTGGTGGCCGTCCTGCTCTGGTCCACTGCTAATCTAGACAGCTACCTCCTGGGCCTTGCTACAATTCCAGATCCCTGTATAGGGGTTAAGGGTCTCGGGGTTACTCGGGGTGCTGTCCCCACTGCAGCCCAGATTCGCAGACGGCCGTCACACCTATGGGACACTATGGCACCACGGGAACGGCACCGGCACGAGAGGTGAGTATAGGCTTTATTATTTCATCGGGGCCGAACATTTAGTTTAAGAAAGGGTTGTCATAGTAGTGGACAACTCCTTTAACTATATTGAGACACGTTATGCAATTTGATATTCTGATTTTGCATATTGTTTAACAAATAGAATTGCAACAGTGAGAAATTTAATTCTTGAACAGTGAGAATCCATGAGATTTCACACGTCACTAAAAGTCCCATATCACATTGTCACTTATCTTTCAGATTCCCCCATGAGTTACATGTTGATAAGTCTCTAACAGACCTTAAATCTTTTAGGTGGATACATTGACTTGAACTAGTAATTTTGATCTATAAATTGGTTTAAATTTAGACATTGTGTCTCCATGTTTTTTTTATTTGTGGACAATTGGTCGACAAAAAAATCAAACGTGAACATGCCCATGAATCATAATGGGAATGTGTTCTATCCGTGAAAAACACAGATACAACGTAGAGTGCAATCAACATTTAACTAGCAAAAGTTAAAGCTATAAGTATGGTATCAAAACAAACTTATAGCTTTAACTTTTGCTGGTTAAATGTTGATTGCACTCTACGTTGTATCTGTGTTTTTTTGGGTGTCCCAGCTCATGAACCCCCTGCAATTACCGTAAGTATTTTGAGGAGCAGCAATGCTTACACTTTTCTTTTACATTTCTACAGATCTTGTGCGTATTATATTACAGAATGTATTCCAGTGCATATAGAGAGTATAGAGCTATATATTTAGCAGAAAATCAAATCGGTACATTTGCTTCTCCAATATAAGTTGTAAATGTAAAATGCCAACTTACACAGCAATATTAAACAATGTCTGGGGAAGGGCAATTAGTATACTGCATCCTAAAATATCAAAAACAAATATTTGTCAAGACATTCATTTTTATATAAATGAGGAGATTAGATTTCAAGTATTCTATATGTCTTAACATTTAAAAAAAAATGAATGCAGAAATCTAAAATTTATAGCATTAAAGTAACTGTCATGTCAACAAATTTTACATTAATAGCACAAGCAAATATAAGAAACTTTATTATTATATATACCATATTTTGTCAGAGAAATATGCTTATTTCTCCACTTACACTATTTGGAAAGAGGTATTAGGACACCTTTACATTACACCTACAGAACTTTTATGACATCTCATTCTAAATCCATAGGTCTTAATTTGGGATTGCTTCCCCCTTTACAGCTGTAACAGCTTCCATTATTCTGGGAACGCTGTCTACAAGATTTTGGAATTTGTATGTGTGAATATCTGATCACTTATCTAGAAGAGGATTTGTGAGGTCACATATTGATGTTGGACGAGATGACGTAGCTCAAAAATTCTGTTCTAGTTCACCATAAACTCTCCCAGCCATGGATCTTGACAGAAGTTACATACTTACATAGCTATACAGGTTAAAAAAAAGACTTAGGTTCATCAAGTTCAACCTTTCTCCACTAGTTACACATTCTCCATCCCTAGATTATTTATAATCCACAATGACATTTGTTGTGAGAAAAACATCCAGCCCTTTTTTAAAAAGCTGTTATAGTGTCTGCCATTACTGCCTCTTGTGGTCGGGCATTCCACCTTCTGACTGCTCTAACTGTTAAGAACCCTTTCCTATTTAGCTGCTGGAATTGCATTCCCTCCATCTGTAATGATTCTCCCATGTTCTTTGTAAGGTCTTTGGAAAGAATAGTAATATGCCAGTCCTTTATACTGAACACACATGTAAATGAGATCTCCCCTGAGACGTGTTGGAACAACAAAAGGGCCTTCCCCAAACTGTCCCCATAAAATTGGACACAATCATGCAAAATGCCTTGGTATGCTGAAGCAATGTCAAATCATGCTAATACTCTCAATAGTTTATTTGACCCCTAAAGCTGGATTCACAGCTACAATGATCATGGCTGTTGAATAATGTTGTCCATGCTGCTGATGGTTTTATGTATGTGGTACATAGAGACAGGAGAGCAATAATCCCTCATGCCTTGATGTATTGTGTATGGGACATAAGGAAAAGCTAGTGATAAATGTCAGATACAAAAATAGTGTTATTATTCATGTACACACACATAAAATATTCTGGAAAGGCATCTCAAACAACAGGTCCATGACAGTTATTCATCTTCTGATTCTAAACAACAGTCATGTACCGTACCATTGTGGGCATTTGTCAAAATCACTATATAAATGAACAACCTCTACAACTTTCTAATTTACTTTGTGTTTTAATTTTTCATTATTATCTAGCTTATTTTGATTGTGTGACAAACAATCACATTGCCTGATCAAATACAACTTTATCGAAGTCTTGGCTGAGAAAAAGACAAGCTATTTACTGCTTTTTGGAATGTAAGTAGAGTTGAGCGACTTTGGTCGGATCGGGTTTCATGAAACAAAATTTGTTTCAGATGAAACTGGTCAGACTAGGGCAAAAAAAAGTCGGAGTTTCGTCCGAAACCCGACCCCAATGCAAGTAAATGGGGAATAAAAGTCGGCATTGAGTGGATGAATGTCATCCGCTCAATGCCGACTTTTATTTCCCATTGACTTGCATTGGGGTCGGGCTTCGGACGAAACTCCGACTTTTTTTGCCCTAGTCAGACCAGTTTCATCTGAAAGAAATTTTGTTTCATGAAACCCGATCCAACCAAAGTCGCTCAACTGTAAATGTAAGACTAATATTATAAATGGCGACAAAGTGAAACATTCAGTGTGTGGGGTGGACACATTGACAATTCTCGAAATAGTGAACTGAACTACAAGAGTTAGGTACTGTCCCGATTGGGTACATCTTGTCTAGGTGGGATCGCTTTTATTTATCAAAATAGTGTTAAAGGGAACCTGTCACCAGAAAAAAAAATGCTATTAACCTGCAGATATAGGATTTATCTGCAAGTTAATAACATTATTATACTGCCTGGCGCCTGTACTTAGCCGAACACTACAGGGAGAAAATGAACTTTATTCTCCCAGGCAACATTCGCGTTTCAGTCACGGGATCGGCGTCGGTGCTGGTTCAGTCACCGCTCTGAGTATACAGCGTATGCTGTTCTCATCAATGGGTTGCAAAAACCTAGCAACAGATTCCCTCTAAGGATTCAAGTACAGTCATTCTTACAACAAAAAGTAAAACAGCATTGTAATCTGTCATTTATGTACTGTATTAATTAAACATATTGTACATACCTACAAGGAATGTAATTAAAAAATCCGTCATATATACATGTGGGAACACTGGTTTATGGAATGTTTCTACTCCAACTATCGCAGTGAGAATGTAAACCAAAGTCATTGACTAAAAAACAAAAGAAATAAATCACGCTTAAAGGTGCATGTACATCAGTCGACTGTGGCCATTAAACCACCTCCAATCAGCTATAAACAAATAGATAACTTAGAAGCCCTTTTGAACAAGTCTATTGTGAAACTTTTAGCAACTTTGATACACACTTCCTTCACACTTGCATCGTTACTCCTACACCAACAATATAATAGATATATGATTGATAATGACTATTGATTGATAAAGTGCTTCGTGAAAAATAACACCTACTTCGAAAATAAGGCCTAGCTTGATTTTCCAGGATTTTTGGAGTATGCTTTAAATACCATACACCGTATACTCCAGAAATAAGCCGTAGATACATTTAGTCTCCTGGCAGTCAGGACTGGGGTTTGGGCGAGGGGGGAGGGGAACTAAGGTACTGTCACACTTAGCGATGTACCAGCGATCCCGACCAGCGATATGACGCGGTCAGGATCGCTGGTACATCGCTAAGTGGTCGCTAGTGAGCTGCCACACAGGCAGATCTCACCAGCGACATCGCTGGGGACGGGGATCGCTACTTACCTGTCACACCAGGCGATCCTGCGTCCTCCCGCCCGGCTCCACGCGTCGCTCGTCCTCACAGCAGGAAGCGCCGCAGGAAGCTGACGACGAGAAACAGTCCTGAACGTTCTCGCGCGATCAGCGATAACCAGCGGGGGAGCCGGTTGTAGGTAAGTATCAGACACAGCGATATCGCTAGCAATATCGCTATAACGTCACTAGTTATAGCGATATTGCTAGCGATATCTCTTAGTGTGACAGGCCCTTTAGGGGCCTCCAGCATTTTTATTCCAAGGTTAAAACTGCTTAAGAACCTTTGGTGACACCACTATCATGTGACCACGATGTCACAAAAAGTCCTTCATTTGCAGAAGTCTAGAGGAACTAAAGAGGAGACAAGCTGGTATGAGGGGCCAGTATTAGGTAGAAAGGCTGGAGCCTGATTAATGTCTCAGGACCCTCACACTCTTAGGGACCCCCAGCTTCCAGCTTTTCTATTCTAAAGTTAAGACTTCTTAAGGACCTTTGGTGATATCACCGTCATGTGACCATAATGTTACCAAAAGGTAACTGCAGGAGTTTGAGGCTATGTGCCCACGTTGCAGAAATGCTGTGGAAATGTCCGCAGCATTTCCGCAACTCCCTGCAGCGGGTAAAAAGCATGCGGAATTCGCATGCGTTTTCCCACAAAACACAAGCGTTTTTAGCTTACAGAAAGCTGGCACTTTTCCAAGCGATTTGAAGCATCACTTGGAAAGGTGATTGACAGGTTGGTCACAGTTGTGACAAACTTTTTACTGTTGATGCTGCCTATGCAGCATCAATAGTAAAAGATAGAATGTGAAAAATAATAAAAAAAAATTAAAAATATGGTACAGGAAAGATGTATATCTTTGTACCGTGTTAGCCAGTAGATAGAAAAATATTCAGGATTGAGAGTCCTCAGTAGTTGATACCTTTTAATGGCTAACTGAAAAGATGGTAATACATTGCAAGCTTTCGAGACTACTCAGGTCTCTTCATCAGGCTAGACTAATACAAAATCTGAAGTCACATATTTATGCACAATACAGCCTAGAAAAAATGCAATAGATAAGACAAGTGACGTCTCCCATATGACTCTCCCATATTGATAGTTCTGCTTCACGTCACTTGTCTTATCTATTGCATTTTTTCTAGGCTGTATTGTGCATAAATATGTGACTTCAGATTTTGTATTAGTCTAGCCTGATGAAGAGACCTGAGTAGTCTCGAAAGCTTGCAATGTATTACCATCTTTTCAGTTAGCCATTAAAAGGTATCAACTACTGAGGACTCTCAATCCTGAATATTTTTCTAAAAATATGGTAATTCTCACCTTCTGACGGCACCCGATCTCCTCAGCGGCGCTCTCGGTACGTTCCGTTCCCAGGGATGCTTTGCACGAAGGACCTTTGTGACGTCACGGTCACATGACCGCGACGTCATCTGGGGTGACTCTCGCAATGCATCCCTGGGAACGGAAGATGCCGCCAGCACCGCTGAGAGCCGGGAGGACTCCGGGGGCCATCAGAGGGTGAGTATATCCCTATTTTTTATTTTAATTCTATTTTTTACAGGAATATGGTACCCAGGGCATGGAGGAGATTCTCCTCTCCTCCAGACCCTGGGTACCATCCACACATGAAGCGCTCACTTTACACAAGGTAGGCATAGTCACATGCGTAAAGTGAGTGTTTCAATACAATCCTATGGTGGCGGAACCGCCGCGATTCTGCAGAAATAATGGACATGCTGTGGATTTTACCGCAATGTGATTCCGCAGCGGTAAAATCTGCAGCATTGACACAGCAACTGCGGAATCCCATAGGATTGCATGGGGATGCAATTGTTAAGTATTTTTTAAGCGTTTCCGCGGCCGCAAAAAGCGGCGGAAACGCTAAAAAAACACAACGTGGGCACACATCCTAAAGGGGCTGAAGAGGAGACAAGCTTGTATATGCCATATGTATCGTGTGTGTATATTTACATGTGTATGTGCAGTCTGTTTACATCAGTATGTGCAGTGAGTGTATATACAGTACATGTGTATGTTGTGTGTGTACATCAGTGTGTGCTGTGTGTAAATATAATGGGTACTGAAAGTATTCTGGAGAGACCTGAAAATGGCTGCCCACCAACGTTCACCATCCAGCCTGAAGGAACTGGAGAGGATCTCCAAAGAAGAATGGCAGAGGATCCCCAAATCCAGGTGTGAAAAATTTGTTGCATCATTCCCAAGAAGACTCATGGCTCTACTAGCTCAAAAGGTGCTTCTACTCAATACTGAGCAAAGGGGCTGAATACTTTTGACCATGTGATATTTCAGTTTGTTTGTTTTTTTAATAGATTTGCAAAAATTTCTACATTTCTGGGTTTTTTTCAGTCAAGATCGGGTGCAGAGTGTACATTAATGAGAAAAAAAATTAACTTTTTTTCATTTACCAAATGGCTGCAATGAAACAAAGAATGAAAAATTTAAAGGTGTCTGAA
Source organism: Dendrobates tinctorius (assembly GCF_039654945.1). Lineage (NCBI taxonomy): Eukaryota > Metazoa > Chordata > Amphibia > Anura > Dendrobatidae > Dendrobates > Dendrobates tinctorius. The sequence goes on from NW_027361749.1 coordinate 12,231,437, forward strand.
TACTTTCCGTACCCACTTTACTTGTGTATGTGTATGTGCAGTGTATTTGTGATTACATGATTGTATTTGAATACAAAAAATTTGCTCAAGAATAAATGTGGATTGTTGTTCATGAAAAAAAATAAAGCCATCCCCTGAAAATAAGCCCTAACCCAGCTTTCGGAGTAAAAAATAATGTAAGACTTTATCTTATTTTCAGAGAAACACTGTATTCATAATTAGCTGATGGTACCATGGGTACAGCAACCCAAAACTATTGGTTCAACTTCCCTTTGAACGTGTTTATTACCACAAGGAATGCGTATGAGAGACTGTCACACACCTCTGGCACTGCCAGTCTCCGAGAGAAACAAGTGGAGCACAGTAAGCACAAAACAATAAATTCAGCATCTACAATTAGAAACTTTATTCTTACCTTGTAGATTGGAAGTCTTTGTAGGTGGCTCCTTCTTTCTATTTATACCAGTTTATTACTCACCCATCATTAAAATTATTTGGATGTATGCATTAACGGTACTTTAAAATAAATGACAATAACTGGCCCCAAATTCTTATGCCCCACTCATTATTGAAATAAATATGCTTCTCATGGGAATATTTTTTAATGTACCTCTTACATATTTTCTTTTGACCAAACTGCCGTGTAATTCTGGAAAGCCAAGAAAGAAAGTAGAAAAAACAAAACAAAAGTATCAGCTCACCAACTGGCTGATATCATATGCCCATGGAAGAAAGAGAATCCCAGTGTTGTATTTTTCCCAGTGTGAGAGCATAAAGGTGAAGAGTACGACACTAGTCACTAAGTACATCCTCATTGGTGGTAATCCAGCTTCTCCTGAAACACATCCAAAAATTGAGAACAAAGAGAGTGGAAAGATAGATGCTGTCCAGCTGTCAAGTCCATGGTCAAATAACTCTCCCAAAGGGCTGCTGGACTGAGTCCTCCTCGCATGTTTCCCATCAATTGAATCTGCAAAAAACGAACAAATAAACTCTGGAAGGTCCATGAAACATGAACACAAATAATACAATGTTAAATACGTAAATGTAACACTTAGGCCAAACATACATAGGAATTTTATATGGGCAAAGGCATATGGTTAGACCACATCTTCTCTCAAAGGACCTGTACTGCAACTATAAAAAGTACTACTTCTACGGGAGAATAACTCTGAAACTTGGCCTGCTAGTCACCCAACATAGTAGAAAAAATGGTATGTCAATGAATATCACCAAAAAAAATATGTGTAAAAGGACATTTAGGGTGTGTGCACACGCTGCGGATTCTGCTGCGGATCCGCAGCGGATTTGGTCCTGCAGATCCGCAGCAGTTTCTGCTGCGGTGTACAGTACCATTATAATCAATGGAAAATTAAATCCGCAGTGCACATGGTGCGGAATTTTCCGCACGGATTTGCTGTGGTTTCAAATCCGCAGCATGTCAATTCTTTGTGCGGATTCCACTGTGGTTTGGCACCTGCTCCATGGCAGGTGTCAAACCGCAGGGGAAACCTGCAGGCTAAACCGCAGAAAATCTGCAGATAAACCGCAGGCCTTTTGACCTGCAGTTTTACCTGCGGATTGAGGGTATGTGCACACGGTGCGGATTCTGCTGCAGTTCCGCAGCACATTTGGCCCTGTGGATCTGCAGCAGAACTGCAAGTGATGTACAGTATCATTTAAGGCTATGTAAGACAAAAAGCGCAGTGCACATGCTGCGGATTTTTCCGTGCAGATTTGGGGCGGATTTAAAACTGCAGCATGTCACTTCTTTTGTGCAGTTCTGCAGCAGTTTTACACCTGCTCCATTATAGAAATACGCAGGTGTAAAACTGCAGGGGAAATCGACACAAAAACTGCAGAAAATCTGCACTAAATCCGCAGGTAAAACACAGGTCATTTTACCTGCGGATTTAGCAAAATCTGTGCAGAAAATTCCACAGCAGAATCTGCAGCGTGTGCACACACCCTTAGGTGTGAATGTAGCCTATTTTTGAAGTATCAGAATCTTTATAGCTAACACTACTGGTAAAAAGCATGAGACATGACTGTTGGGGAAATCAGACATGGAAAAAGACTTAGGCATCTTAGTCAATAAGAAGCTAAATTGGAGTGCCCAGTGTCAGGCAGCTGCCACCAAAGCAAATAGGGTCATGGGATGCATTAGAAGAGGTCTGGGGACACGAGATGAAAACATAATTCTCCCTCTGTACAAATCATTCGGCAGACCACACTTGGAGTACTGTGTGCAATTTTGGACGCCGGTGCTCAAGAAAGACATTACTGAACTTGAAAGGGTTCAAAGGCGGGCTACTAAAATGATAAATGGAGTTGGCTCACTACAATACCCAGAAAGGTTATCAAAATTAGGTCTATTTACTCTAGAAAAGAGAAGACTTAGGGGAGACTTAATATACAGTGGGGCAAAAAAGTATTTAGTCAGTCAGCAATAGTGCAAGTTCCACCACTTAAAAAGATGAGAGGCGTCTGTAATTTACATCATAGGTAGACCTCAACTATGGGAGACAAACTGAGAAAAAAAAATCCAGAAAATCACATTGTCTGTTTTTTTTTCATTTTATTTGCATATTATGGTGGAAAATAAGTATTTGGTCAGAAACAAGCAATCAAGATTTCTGGCTCTCACAGACCTGTAACTTCTTCTTTAAGAGTCTCCTCTTTCCTCCACTCATTACCTGTAGTAATGGCACCTGTTTAAACTTGTTATCAGTATAAAAAGACACCTGTGCACACCCTCAAACAGTCTGACTCCAAACTCCACTATGGTGAAGACCAAAGAGCTGTCAAAGGACACCAGAAACAAAATTGTAGCCCTGCACCAGGCTGGGAAGACTGAATCTGCAATAGCCAACCAGCTTGGAGTGAAGAAATCAACTGTGGGAGCAATAATTAGAAAATGGAAGACATACAAGACCACTGATAATCTCCCTCGATCTGGTGCTCCACGCAAAATCCCACCCCGTGGGGTCAGAATGATCACAAGAACGGTGAGCAAAAATCCCAGAACCACACGGGGGGACCTAGTGAATGAACTGCAGAGAGCTGGGACCAATGTAACAAGGCCTACCATAAGTAACACACTACGCCACCATGGACTCAGATCCTGCAGTGCCAGACGTGTCCCACTGCTTAAGCCTGTACATGTCCGGGCCCGTCTGAAGTTTGCTACAGAGCATTTGGATGATCCAGAGGAGTTTTGGGAGAATGTCCTATGGTCTGATGAAACCAAACTGGAACTGTTTGGTAGAAACACAACTTGTCGTGTTTGGAGGAAAAAGAATACTGAGTTGCATCCATCAAACACATACCTACTGTAAGGCATGGTGGTGGAAACATCATGCTTTGGGGCTGTTTCTCTGCAAAGGGGCCAGGACGACTGATCCGGGTACATGAAAGAATGAATGGGGCCATGTATCGGGAGATTTTGAGTGCAAACCTCCTTCCATCAGCAAGGGCATTGAAGATGAAACGTGGCTGGGTCTTTCAACATGACAATGATTCAAAGCACACTGCCAGGGCAACGAAGGAGTGGCTTCCTAAGAAGCATTTCAAGGTCCTGGAGTGGCCTAGCCAGTCTCCAGATCTCAACCCTATAGAAAACCTTTGGAGGGAGTTGAAAGTCCGTGTTGCCAAGCGAAAAGCCAAAAACATCACTGCTCTAGAGGAGATCTGCATGGAGGAATGGGCCAACATACCAACAACAGTGTGTGGCAACTTTGTGAAGACTTACAGAAAACGTTTGACCTCTGTCATTGCCAGCAAAGGATATATCACAAAGTATTGAGATGAAATTTTGTTTCTGACCAAATACTTATTTTCCACCATAATATGCAAATAAAATGAAAAAAAAAACAGACAATGTGATTTTCTGGATTTTTTTTTCTCAGTTTGTCTCCCATAGTTGAGGTCTACCTATGATGTAAATTACAGACACCTCTCATCTTTTTAAGTGGTGGAACTTGCACTATTGCTGACTGACTAAATACTTTTTTGCCCCACTGTATATGTACAAGTATATCAGAGGGCAATACAGAGATCTCTCCAATGAACTGTTTGTACTAAGGACTGTGACAAGAACAAGGGGGCATTCTCTTCGTTTGGAGGAAAGACAATTTCTGCACCAGCATAGAAGAGGGTTCTTCACAGTAAGAGCAGTGAGGCTCTGGAATTCTCTTCCTGAGGAAGTGGTGATGGCCAACTCACTGAATGAATTTAAGAAAGGAATGGATGCTTTTCTTGTGAGTAACAGTATAGAAGGTTACGAATAACAGAATATTATAGGTAGATGGTTGACCCAGCTTAGGGGAAGGAATTTTTTTCCCTATGGAGAAAATTGGCTTCTTCTCTGTGGGTTTTTTGCCTTCCCCAGGATCAACAATGCAGAACAGCTGCACTAAAAATAGGCTGAACTAGATGGACAAAAGGTCTTCCTTCAGCCTTCAAAACTATGTTACTATTTTATTATTACTCTGTAACGTCTGAATTTGTTTTTACATGTATGCGCTGAAACATAAAAATATTTTGGCACTATACAAATAAAAATTATTATTATTACTATTTACCTGACTGAAGTTTTATTATGGCAAAAATGTTGTTGTTTACACAGACCAGGACCCTGCCCCCCACCATCTACTATACTTGATAGGTAGTACTTATCATTTAAAAAAAAAAACTAACTGATGGGTTCTCCTTTAGTAAACTGCTTAACTAATCGCACCTCATTCAACAATGTCACTATCCTAGCTGTTTCTATGATCATCCTGTGCTTAATGTAAGTCTGCAGGTTAGGATTCCCAACACAAATAATTGTGATTAGATAAGTTATTATACCTAACGCATAAGCCAAAAAGTTTCCTAAAGCAGCAGAGATCCAAATCCAGTTAGGAATATGCTGATTTCCAATGCCTAAAATAATAATAAAAAAAGTTTACAATTAGCACAAAAGACAAAGGACAAAAGCATGGACCAGTGTTCATCAGTCTGGAGGAGTAAATATACCATAAAAACTCTCTGAAAACATTTAAAGCACCACTACAGCATTATTTTATTGCAACACTGGAGTGGTGTAATTTACATACGTTCCCTGCCCCCTAATATTACACTTACCGTCTTCATATCAGCTCGGCTCCGGTCGACCGTCTACAGTTTATGACCTGTCGGATCTCTCCAGTGTTTGCTGTGTGAGCCAGAAGTCACAACTCAATCTAAGTCTATGAGAGCCAGAACAAAGACAGAATGAGGCTCTCATAGATTTATAGAGAGCTTGCAACCATTACCTCTCACTTTTGATAAGTCTGAAGTTGCGGTCACAAGATGGTAGCATGGGACAGATGGGGCAACAGGAAGAGCTGGAGACAGCAGCTGGTAATACAATATGAGAGGGGTCAGGGACCTTACCTTAGTGGCACCACTCCTGCACTACAATTAAAAAAAATATACCGGATTTTTCAGACTATAAGGCGCACTTTTTTCCCAAAATTTTATTGAGTAAAATGGGGATGCGTCTTATAATCGGAATATACTTACAAATGCTGTGGCAGCGGTGCTCTGTGTGGGGCTGTGGCGGCTCTCTGTGCTGGGGCAACGGCTCTTTGTGCTGGGGCGGCAGCAGCTCTCTGTGCTGCGTGGGGGGCTCTGCCAGAATTTTGTCAAAGCCCGAAGGCCCCCGCAGCTCCATTGCTGCGAGGAGGTGGCCTCCAGGAAAATGGCCGCTGGGGGCGGCGCATGCTCAGATTCAGATCTCGGCAACGAGTTCTCATCTAGAGATCCCGTCTCCCGAGATCTCAGTGCCGAGATCTGAATATGAGCATGCGCCGCCCCCAGAGAGCCGCGCCAGCACAGAGCGCTGCCGCCCCAGCACAGAGCATCGCTGCCGCACTAGCCTGTAATGGGATTTCCCAGAGGCCACCGCACCAGTCTGGTCCACCGAACAACCCCTGTGACCACTCCTGCACCTGTACTGATCCCCCCGGCAAGCTGAATTCGGACTGTTAAGACGGACCCCCATTTGACACATTATTTTTTTTTCCCTATTTTCTTTTTGAAAATTTGGGATGCGTATTATGGTCCGGTGCGTCTTATAGTCCGAAAAATACAGTATTATAAAGTTCACAGGAACATTAGTAATTAGATAGGTTGTATGCAACTTAATTGTGCAAAGAACATGGTCCCCTATCAATATCCCAATTTAGGATAATAATTATGGAAGAAACACCTACTCAATTATACTAAAGAACTAAACAATTGCTGTGCTGATTTTATATACTGTACATAATCAAATGACATCACTTTATTAATCACAAAAATATTAATGACAAAAATCAAAGATAACTAGATGGGCATTTCCTGAAGGAAATACATGGTGCTTGAATAGCGCTGCCAGCTTTATAGCAGTGTATCAAGTGTCGACTGTAAGAAAGTAAAGTTAGAATATGAATGTTGTGTATAGCCACTTTGGCACATTTGGCCACTTGGTAGCCACTTTAGCACATTTGGCACCGTGGTAGCCACTTTGGCCACTTGGTAGCCAGTTTGGCACATTCGGCACCTCGGTAGCCACTTTGGCCACTTGGTAGCCACTTTGGCACATTCGGCACCTCGGTAGCCACTTTGGTCACTTGGTAGCCACTTTGGCACATTCGGCATCTCTGCAGCCACTTTGGCCACTTGGTAGCCACTTTGGCACATTCGGCACCTCAGTAGCCACTTTGGCACCTCGGTAGCCACTTTGGCACATTCGGCACCTCGGTAGCCACTTTGGCACATTCGGCACCTCAGTAGCCACTTTGGCACCTCGGTAGCCACTTTGGCACATTCAGCACCTCGGTAGCCACTTTGGCCACTTGGTAGCCACTTTGGCACGTTCGGCACCTCGGTAGCCACTTTGGCCACTTGGAAGCCACTTTGGCACATTCGGCACCTCTGTAGCCACTTTGGCCACTCGGTACCCACTTTGGCCACTTGGTAGCCACTTTGGCACATTCGGCACCTCAGTAGCCACTTTGGCCACTTGGTAGCCACGTTAGCACATTTGGCACCTGGGTAGCCACTTTGGTCACTTGGTAGCCACTTTGGCACATTCGGTCCCTCGGTAGCCACTTTGGCCACTTGGTAGCCACTTTGGCACATTTGGCACCTCAGTAGCCACTTTGGCCACTTGGTAGCCACTTTGGCACATTCGGCACCTGGGTAGCCACTTTGGCCACTTGGTAGCCACTTTAGTCATGTTGACACATGCTGCCACTTTGCCTCAGGGGCCACTTTGGCGCTCCAGGCCCCTCAGGGGCCACTTTGGCACACTGGGCTTCTAAAACCACTTTGGCATCCGACTGCAGTGATGGCGAACCTTGGCACTCCAGCTGTTGGAGAACTACAACTCCCAGCAACTGCTGCCTCAACTGCTGCAGGTTGCAAGGGCATGCTGGAAGTTGTAGTTTTACAACAGCTGGAGTGCCAAGGTTAGCCATCACTGGGTGGGATTTTTCAGAAGCCATTGGCGCGCTGCGCCTTTAAGACCTTGAATCAGCAATCTGTCAGCTTCTATTAGTTAATACGGGTAATGTGTAGAAGCTGCATTTGCATAGCTGCCATCTTTGTAAGGTCACTGCACCTGCGCTGTGGCTTCAATCCATGTAAGTTGGGGGTCATGGAAAGGTCGCCATTAATTCCTATGGGAAAATTTTTGCTTAAAATGCGATATTTTAAAAAGTACAAATCGGATCGACTCCAAAAATACATAGCACACCTGTCCCCACCGAGGGCTTCGAAACACCGCCTTAACGCGGTATCTGCGCCGAGCGGTTCGGGCCGCATTAATTGCAGAAAACGCGGAGAAGAAGTAGAACTAGATGTGTATTTCCTGAAGGAAGTACAGATAGTGCTTTGAAATGGTGCCCCAGCTGCCCCTTTAAGAGACTTGCTTGCTGCTTCGGCAAGACTTTCACACTTGGGCACTTCACTCAGCCTCTGATTGGGAGGCCTCCTATTTGAAGACCAGGGTCGCTCAGCCTCCTATTTGGGGGCCGGGGTCGCTCAGCCTCCTATTTGGGGGCCGGGGTCGCTCAGCCTCCGATTTGGAGGCCGGGGTCGATCAGCTTCCAATTTGGAGGCCGGGGTGGCTCAGCCTCTGATTTGGAGGCCGGGGTGGCTCAGCCTCCGATTTGGAGGCCGGGGTGGCTCAGCCTCCGATTTGGAGGCCGGAGTGGCTCAGCCTCCGATTTGGAGGCCGGGGAGGCTCAGCCTCCGATTGGAGGCCGGAGTGGCTCAGCCTCTGATTTGGAGGCCGGAGTGGCTCAACCTCCGATTTGGAAGCCAGGGTGGCTCAGCCTCTGATTTGTAGGCCAGGGTCGATCAGCCTCTGATTTGAAGGCCGGCGTGGCTCAGCCTCCGATTTGGAGGCCGGGGTCAATCAGCCTCCAATTTGGAGCCTGGGGTCACTCAGCTTTCGATTTGGCGCGCCGGCCCTTTAAGATTCATTTTGGTTCGCCGGCCCTTTAAGAATCACTTTGGCACGTCGGCCCTTTAAGAGCCAGTTTGGCGCACTGGGCTTCTAAATCCACTTTGGCGCACATTCTCTCTCAGGGGCATGCGTCATGTGATGAAGCTAGATTTGCATTTGTGCTGTGGGTTTCGCTTTAAGAGCTGAAATTATCTGGCAGAAACTGTGTCCTGGGGAGGTCATGTAAAGATCATAGGCGTAGGCATAGTAACTGGGTCTGCCTGCGCATATCAATGAGCTTAACTGCCATTTGAATCGCCTCAGAGCATGTTTTCCCTATGGCATAATTTCCCCATTGAAAAGCATTGAAACAATACATTCCAATGATGGGAAAATGTTTTTTCAAATGCAATTTGTGCAAAAACTACAAATCCGATCGATATGAAAAATACTTAGCACACCACTCATGGACGCTGGCTTCGAAACGACACCTCAACAGAGTCTGTGTGTGTAGCGGTTCGGGCCGCATTAATTGCGGAAATCAACTGAATAATAAGAACTAGATGTGTATTTCCTGAAGGAAGTACAGATAGTGCTTTGAAATGGTGCCCGGGCTGCCCCTTTAAGAGAGACTTGACTGCTGCCCCTGCAAGACTTTCAACTCAGGATCCGTTTTAACTGTGGGTGCCTCTCAGGGGTCACTTTGGCCTGTGGGCCCCCGGGTCTGATTTGGTGGGTGGGGCCCCTCAGGATCCGATTCGGCGGCCTGGGCTCCTCAGGGCTTGAGTTGGTGGGCGGGGCCCCTCAGGGTCTGATTTGATGGGCGGGGACCCTCAGAGTCCGATTTGGTGAGCGGGGCTCCTCAGGGTCCGATTTTGTGGTTGGGGCCCCTCAGGGTCCGATTTTGTGGGTGGGGCCCCTCAGGGTCCGATTTTGTGGCCGGGACCCCTCAGGGTCCGAATTTGTGGCCGGGGCCCCTCAAGGTCCTTTTTTGTGGGTAGGGCCCCTTAAGGTCTGATTTTGTGGGCCGAGCCCCTCTGGGTCCAATTTCGTGGGCGGGGCCTCTCAGGGTCCGATTTGGTGGGTGGGGCCCCTTAGGGTCCGATTTGGTGGGTGGGGACACTCTGGGTCCGATTTAGTGGGCGGGGACCCTCAGGGTCCGATTTTGTGGGTGTGGCCCCTCGGGGTCCGATTTTGTGGGTATAGCCCCTCAGGGTCTAATTTTGTGGGTGGGACCCCTCAGGGTCCGATTTTGTGGCCAGGGCCCCTCAGGGTCCGATTTTGTGGCTGGGGCCCCTCAGGGTCCGATTTTGTGGCCGGGGCCCCTCAGGGTCTGATTTTGTGAGTGTGGCCCCTCAGGGTCCGATTTTGTGGGTGGGGCCCCTCAGGGTCCGATTTTGTGGGTGGGGCCCCTCAGGGTCCGATTTTGTGGCCGGGGCCCCTCGGTCCGATTTTGTGGGTGGGGCCGCTTAGGGTCTGATTTTGTGGGTGGATCCCCTCTGGGTCCGATTTGGTGGGCGGGGCCACTCTGGGTCTGATTTGGTGGGCGGGGCCCCTCAGGGTCCGATTTTGTGGGTGGGGCCCCTCAGGGTCTGATTTTGTGGGTGGGGCCCCTCAGGGTCCGATTTTGTGGCCGGGCCCCCTCAGGGTCCGAATTTGTGGCTGGGGCCCCTCAAGGTCCTTTTTTGTGGGTAGGGCCCCTTAAGGTCTGATTTTGTGGGCCGAGCCCCTCTGGGTCCAATTTCGTGGGCGGGGCCCCTTAGGGTCCGATTTGGTGGGTGGGGCCCCTTAGGGTCCGATTTGGTGGGTGGGGCCACTCTGGGTCCGATTTAGTGGGCGGGGACCCTCAGGGTCCGATTTTGTGGGTGTGGCCCCTCAGGGTCCGATTTTGTGGGTATAGCCCCTCAGGGTCTAATTTTGTGGGTGGGGCCCCTCAGGGTCTGATTTTGTGGCCGGGGCCCCTCAGGGTCCGATTTTGTGGCTGGGGCCCCTCAGGGTCCGATTTTGTGGCCGGGGCCCCTCAGGGTCTGATTTTGTGAGTGTGGCCCCTCAGGGTCCGATTTTGTGGGTGGGGCCCCTCAGGGTCCGATTTTGTGGGTGGGGCCCCTCAGGATCTGATTTTGTGGCTGGGGCCCCTCGGTCCGATTTTGTGGGTGGGGCCGCTTAGGGTCTAATTTTGTGGGTGGATCGCCTCTGGGTCCAATTTGGTGGGCGGGGCCACTCTAGGTCTGATTTGGTGGGCGGGGCCCCTCAGGGTCCGATTTTGTGGGTGGGGCCCCTCAGGGTCCGATTTTGTGGGTGGGGCCCCTCAGGGTCTGATTTTGTGGCTGGGGCCCCTCAGGGTCTGATTTTGTGGGTGGGGCCCCTCAGGGTCCGATTTTGTGGTTGGGGCCCCTCAGGGCCCGATTTTGTGGTTGGGGCCCCTCAGGGCCCGATTTGGTGGGCGGGGCACCTCGGGGTCCGATTTGGTGGGCGGGGCCCCTCTGGGTCCGATTCGGTGGGCGGGGCCCCTCTGGGTCCGATTCGGTGGGCGTGTCCACTCTGGGTCCGATTTGTTGGGCAGGCCCCTCAGAGTCCGATTTGGTGGGCGGGGCCACACTGGGTCCTATTTGGTGGGTGGGGCCACTCTGGGTCCGATTTGGTGGCGGGGTCACTCTGGGTCCGATTTGGTGGGCGGGGCCACTCTGGGTCCAATTTGGTGGGTGGGGCCACTCTGGGTCCAATTTGGTGGGTGGAGCCACTCTGGGTCCAATTTGGTGAGCGGGGCCCCACAGAGTCCGATTTGTGGACCGGGGTCAATCGGCCTCCGATTTGGAGTCTGGGGTCACAGCGTTCGATTTGGCGTGCTGGCCCTTTAAGACTCATTTTGGTGCATCGACCCTTTAAGAATCACTTTGGCGCGTCAGCCCTTTAAGAGCCAGTTTGGCGCACTGGGCTTCTAAATCCACCTTGGCGCACATTCTCTCTCAGGGACGTGCGTCATGTGATGAAGCTAGATTTGCATTTGTGCTGTGGGTTTCGCTTTAAGAGCTGATATTATCTGCCAGAATCTGTGTCCTGGGGGCGTCATGTGAAGTTCGTAGGCGTTGGCATAGTAACTGGGTCTGCCTGCACATATCAATGAGCTTAACTGCCATTTCAATCGCCTCAGGGCACGTTTTGTCTGTGGCAACATTTCCCCATTGAAAAGCATTGAGACAATGCATTCCAATGCCGGAAAAAAAAAATTTCTAACGCAAATTCTGCAAAAACTACAAATCCGATCGACACGAAAAATACTTAGCACACCACTCGTGGACGCTGGCTTCGAAACGACACCTCAACGGAGTCTGTGCATGTAGCGGTTCGGGTCGCATTATTTGCGGAAATCAACTGAATAATAAGAATAAGTTAGCAGCGTTCGGATTACAATATAGTGTTTTTTTCAAAGCACTATGATAATAAAATATAAGAAATCGGATTACAATAAGTTGCTTGAACCTAGAGGTTCAAGCACCATAATAAAAGCGAGATTAACATAAAGAAGATACAGAATCACCTTGTTAAGGAAATACAGTTGTGCTCAGAAGTTTAAATACCCAGACAGAATTTTTGTTTTCTTGGCTTTTTTTCAGAGAATATGAATGATAACACCAAAACTTTTGCTCCGCTCATGGTTAGTGCCCCTCATTGGTGTTAGAAGGGGCAATACACGGAATTAAGAAATGGGGTATGTGAACTTCTGATCAGGGTCATTTGGATTTTTTTGGGGTTGTTATTATGATTTAAAAAGAAAAAACACAGTAGTTTGACAATAAATGGCTTCACCCAACCACTAACCATGAGTGGAGAAAAAGTTTTGGTGTTATCATTCATATTTTCTGTAAAAAGGCCAAGAAAGCAAAATTTTTGCCAGGGTATGTAAACGTTTGGGCACAACTGTATATAGGTAAAGAGAAGGCCTCAGTTATAGGGCACAGACCAGCATTAATGGCCAATCAGAGAAAGGGGAATATAATTCAGTATGCCTATTAGCCCAATTCACAACTTATATGAGCCCCACAAATGTATGTGCTGGCCAAGAAACAACAATAAAGTGCATGTACATACAAAGTGACTCACCAACCATATGAATCCCATAATGCTAACAACCATAAGAATATGCCAGCAAAATACATGTTCACAATTCAATCTCAGTCAATGAAGCTTACCCATAAAAAAGTGCAAGTGCAAGATCCCAGGGCACAGCCCCCTGGGAACACAGGGCTATATGACACTGCAGACTTGTGAATACTCATGGTGCGTACAGTGTGTGCTGTCAGGAATTTTCGGTGCTGGAAGCGTGGGGTCATATGACCGCAAATATGTGATTTACATACTTTCAACCACATTCTGACTAGACGTGTCCTGCCTCTCTCAAGTTCCTTTTATTGAACGAGGCTGCGCACGTCTAGTCGGCATGTAACTGCATGTATGCAAATCGCAGTGGTGGTATTGAAGTGATGTCGTTGCACCGCCTGACGCACTCACTGTGATGTCTAACAGGCTACAGACATAAAGATGTTTGCAGCTAGCCAGTAGTAAGTGGAGGAGAAGGGAACGGAGGGAATTGGCAGATGTCGGAGGAGAGGAGGATGTGTGATTGCGTATAGGGAACCCTAAGAAATTTATTTTCCTATCACCTTTTTCACCTTCAATTCTATAATCTCTGCAATGAAACACATACATTACCACTTCTGTGCTGAAAATAAACCTAATACCACAGCTGTATGTATGTATAACTTACTGCCCTATACTGTAACTACCGTACATGCAAATTGCTAATGTAGAGTATATGTGTTAGTATATTGCTAGTGGCCTAGACAACTGTATGGGAAGTACGTTTATCATATTTATGTAATTCAAATTTATATGATATATAACATACATATTTATATATTTTATATTTATATTTAAGTGATTTATATGATGCATGTACAGTGGAGAAAAAAATTATTTCATACACTGCCAATTTTGCAAGTTTTCCAAACTACAAAGAATGGAGAGATCTGTAATTTTTTGACACTTCAAATGTGAGATACAGAATCTAAAAATAAAAACCAGAAAATCACATTGTATGATTTTTAAATAATTAAATTGCATTTTATTGCATGAAATAAGTATTTGATCACCTACCAACCAGCAGGAATCCTGGCTCCCACAGACCTGTTAGTTTTTCTTTAAGAAGTCCTGCTACTCTGCCCTCATTACTTCTATTAATTGTACCTGTTTGAACTCGTTGCCTGTATAGAGTTCACACACTCAATCACACGCCAACCTCTCCACCATGGCCAAAACCAAAGAGCTGTCTAAGGACTCCAGGAACAAAATTATAGACCTGCACAAGGCTGGGATGGGCTATTTGACAATAAGCAAGCAGCTTGGTGAGAAGGCAAAAACTGCTGGCACAATTATTAGAAAATGGAAGAAACACAAGATGACTGTCAATCTTCCTCGGTCTGGGGCTCCATGCAGGATCTCACGTCGTGTGGTAAGGAGGATTCTGAGAAAGGACAGGAATCAGCCCAGAACTACACAAAAGGACCTGGTCAATGACCTGAAGAGAGCTAGGAGCACATTCTCAAACATTACCGTTAGTAACACTATACATTGTCATGGATTAAAATCCTGCTGGGCATGCAAGTTCCCCCTGCTCACACCAGCACATGCCCAGGCCCATTTGAAGTTCACCAATGACCATCTGGATGATCCAGAGGAGGCATGGAAGAATGTCATGTGGTCAGAGGAGACCGAAATAGAACTTTTTGGTATGAACTCCACTTGCCGTGTTTGGAGGAAGAAGAAGGATAAGTACAGCCCCAAGAATACCGTCTCAACCGTGAAACATGGTGGGGGAAACATCACACTTTGGAGGTGATTTACTGCAAAGGGGACAGGACAACTGCACTGTATTGAAGGGAGGATGGATGGGGTCATAAATCACAATATTTTGCCCAATACTTCCCTCAGTAAGAGCAATGAAGATGGGTCGTGGCTGGGTCTTATAGCATGACAATGAACTGAAACACACAGCCAGGGCAACTAAAGAGTGGCCCCGTAAGAAGCATTTCAAGGACACAGAGTGGCCTAGCCAGTCTCCAGACCTGAACCCAATAGAAAATCTTAGGACTCAATGTTGCCCAGCAGCAGTCTAGAAACCTGAAAGATCTGGAGAAGATCTGTATGGAGGAGTGGACCAAAATCTCTGCTTCACTTTATGCAAACTTGGTCAAGAACTACAGGAAATGTTTGACCTCTATAATTGCAAGCAAAGGTTTCTGTACCAAATATTAAGTTATGTTTTTCTATTGTATTAAATACTTATTCCATGCAATAAAATGCAAATTAATTATGTAGAAATCGTAAAATGGGAATTTATGGATTTTTTTTACTTTCTGTCTCTCACAGTTGAAGTATACCTACGATAAAAATTAACCTCTCCATTCTTTATTGGTGGGAACACTTGCAAAATCATCAGTGTATCAAATCCTTATTTTCCCCACTGTATATTCTGTGATTCATCACATTTATATGATGAAAGTTTAAAATGTTGTGCACTAAAAAACCAACATGCTGAAAAATTGCTGTAACATTTAAATGTCGTTAACCTTACCTGATGCTGAATAGTCCCAATCATAACAGGACAATAACAAATAATTTATTACAATGATCAAAAATCCAGAAAAAGTTAACAGATTTGGAGCAATCCAAAGTGGCACTACCTGACAAAAAAAAAGAGAATATTAATGTAGATACTGTTGTACAAGAACAACATATTCATGTACATGAAATGCTGATCTGGTAAGCCTTGTGACAGCAGAAGACATACTGCTTCCGAATAGCAGCTTTCTGTAAAATTTATCTACAGGACATGGTTGGTCATTGTCGTTAGTCTTGATTCAGCACCTCTTCTTGCAATCGCCGTCCCCCTTCTTCCTTCATGTGGAAGTCGCGTCCTGCGTCATCCACGCGGTGTCCATCATCATGCTCCTGTGCAGGTCTACTTCTCTCTGCCCTCATATAATGTGCATGTGCAGGGGAAAGGGCAAAGAGCATTGCATGCACACCACAAGACACATCATTCACATGAAAGAAGAACGGAGATGGCGATCGCAAGAAAAGAGGTGGTGCTGGATCAAGACCAGAGATGCCAATCGGACCGGACCGTGGAGTAGGAGAGAATAATAAAAGGTCTCGTTCGTGTTATGAACAGCGCATTATATACAGCATACTAGAACGCTGTATATAAGGGTGTACAGATGCTGGCAGTACTTTATATGGGAAAAACCTGGTGACAGGTTCCATTTAGGGTATGTTTCCACGTTCAGTATTTGCTGTGGATTGGACGCTGCGTACAGCCGCAGCGTCCAATCCACAGCGTCCATATGTTACAGCATAATGGAGGGGATTTTATGAAATCCCATCTCCACTATGCATGCAAACACGTAGGTGGCAGACCTGCGTAACCGGACATGTGGCGCGTCTTTATAGACTGCAGCATGTCTATTTATCTTGCGGAGACACTCAGGGGCAGCACGTTGGGTGGGGCGAGTATCCGCTGCGTTCAAAGCGTTGCCAATTCGGAACGTGGAGATATACCGTTAAAGCCACACTCCACCTTGGTACTACAAAGTTACAAAATATTTCTTTTGTATTTTTACTCCGCCATCCTTAATTTTACACACACTGCCTCTTCCACTAACATTGGTTCAAAGATGACACCAGCATGAAGAATATATAGGAGTAGTGTATAGTCACCTTTTAGTTCCAGTGAGGAGGTTTAGTATAACACTATTTTGGACACTGGGCGTAGTAAACACATAATTCCCATGTATGCTGATGTATTGAAGCGCCTATTTTGTCAAGATATTAACTATAAAATTTCAACACATTTGCAACAGTTTCTGCACAAATCTATTTAAGAGTGGAGATAAGATCACTGTGACAGATGTTTAACAAACAAATAAAAAAAATGTAATTTATTGGCACGAGTTTGGTCAATATCTTAGCAGTTAACACTAAAAGTCCAGAGAGTAAATATACATAATGAAATGCAGAAGAAAAAGAACAAGCTAACTGAATCTTACCTGTACAACTTTGTTCCATACATGTTGCATGATATATACAGATAAAGGATTTGTGTCCACTGCACTATACTGAAATAAACAAAAAAAAAACAAAACAAACAACTTTCAGATTCCAAATGTCAGGAAATATTAAGAACAATAGAATTTTTTTATATTGTACATAATTGTAAAGGGGATGTTACATAGACAAGAATATAAAAATATACAGTTGTGGCCAAAAGCATTGACACCCCTGCAATTCTGTCAGATAATACTCAGTTTCTTCCTGTAAATGATTGCAAACACAAATTCTTTGGTATTATTATCTTCATTTAATTTGTCTTAAATGAAAAAACACAAAAAGAATTGTCCTAAAGCGAAATTGGATATAATTCCACACCAAACATAAAAAAGAGGGTGGACAAAAGAATTGGCACTGTTCGAAAAATCATGTGATGCTTCTCTAATATGTGTAATTAACAGCACCTGTAACTTACCTGTGGCACCTAACAGGTGTTGGCAATAACTAAATCACACTTGCAGCCAGTTGACATGGATTAAAGTTGACTCAACCTCTGTCCTGTGTCCTTGTGTGTACCACATTGAGCATGGAGAAAAGAAAGAAGACCAAAGAACTGTCTGAGGACTTGAGAAACCAAATTGTGAGAAAGCATGAGCAATCTCAAGGCTACAAGTCCATCTACAAAGATCTGAATGTTCCTGTGTCTACCGTGCGCAGTGTCATCAAGAAGTTTAAAGCCCATGGCACTGTGGCTAAGCTCCCTAGATGTGGACAGAAAAGAAAAATTGACAAGAGATTTCAACGCAAGATTGTGCGGATGTTGGATAAAGAACCTCCACTAACATCCAAACAAGTTCAAGCTGCCCTGCAGTCCGAGGGTACAACAGTGTCAACCCGTACTATCCATCGGCGTCTGAATGAAAAGGGACTGTATCGTAGGAGACCCAGGAAGACCCCACTTCTTACCCCGAGACATAAAAAAGCCAGGCTGGAGTTTGCCAAAACTTACCTGAAAAAGCCTAAAACGTTTTGGAAGAATGTTATCTGGTCAGATGAGACAAAAGCAGAGCTTTTTGGGCAAAGGCATCAACATAGAGTTTACAGGAGAAAAAAAGAGGCATTCAAAGAAAAGAACACAGTCCCTACAGTCAAACATGGCGGAGGTTCCCTAATGTTTTCGGGTTGCTTTGCTGCCTCTGGCACAGGACTGCTTGACCGTGTGCATGGCATTATGAAGTCAGAAGAGTACCAACAAATTTTGTAGCATAATGTAGGGCCCAGTGTGGGAAAGCTGGGTCTCCCTCAGAGGTCATGGGTCTTCCAGCAGGACAATGACCCAAAACACACTTCAAAAAGCACTAGAAAATGGTTTGAGAGAAAGCACTGGAGACTTCTAAGGTGGCCAGCAATGATTCCAGACCTGAATCCCATAGAACACCTGTGGAGATATCTCAAAATGGCAGTTTGGAGAAGGCACCCTTCAAATATCAGGGATCTGGAGCAGTTTGCCAAAGAAGAATGGTCTAAAATCCCAGCAGAGCATTGTAAGAAACTCATTGATGGTTACCGGAAGCGGTTGGTCGCAGTTATTTTGGCTAAAGGTTGTGCACCCAAGTATTAGGCTGAGGGTGCCAATACTTTTGTCTGGACCATTTTTGGAGTATTGTGTGAAATGATCAATGTTTTGCTTTTTGCTTCATTCTCTTTTGTGTTTTTTCATTTAAGACAAATTAAATGAAGATAATAATACCAAAGAATTTGTGTTTGCAATCATTTACAGGAAGAAACTGAGTATTATCTGACAGAATTGCAGGGGTGTCAATACTTTTGGCCACAACTGTATAAACCAGATTCAGTCTCTATGCAATACAAGGACGCACAGCAGAACAGGTGTGGTCAAGGCAGGTATGCGGGATGCAGTGACGTGATGCGAGACGGATAAAACTTTAGGCAGTAACTTTTATAGATAGATGCCGGTAGCGCTATCCTAAGCAACCAAACAAAATAACAGCAATTGTCCTCACAGGGACCAAATACAAGAAAACACTGATTATGAGAACACGACTACTCCAACAAAGGCCGGTCACTATAGGCCAGCGGTATGGCCGTCTACAGGTCCTTAGTTATTATGTGTCACTTAGCCGTCCTGACGTCCCTCGGCATATCGTTCGGTGGTGCTCCGGCGTCGCAGCCGCTGGGCCCAGCTGCTGAGGATCTGGCGTAGTCTTCAGGGACGTTCCAACACCCAGATGAAGCAGGGGCACAACAGGCCCTAGAAGAGTTCTTTGGCGGAATGTCCCCCTAGCGGAGGCAGTGAGATACCGCCTGGGAGTGGGAGAGTGAAGTCCACAGCCCCTGGACAGGGGAGGGCAGCGGCGGTGCTGAGTGGCGGTTGGTAGGCCACCGGTGCAGCCAACGGCTGCACTAGGGGACCCGCAGAGGGTGACTGCCCGGCCCCTACCACGGACTGGAGTGGGGTGGCGGTGGCTGAGGGCGGCAGTGGACAAGCCACAGCCACGGACGGGAGTGGAGGGGCAACTGCCGTGGGTGGCTTCGGGCAGCCCAGGCCTCAGCCGCGGACTGGAGTGAGGTGGCAACAGCCGCGGGTGGCTGCGGGCAGGCCGCAGTCGCGGGCTGGAGCGAGGCGGCAACGGCCGTGGGTGGCTGCAGGCAGGCCGCATCTGCGGACTGGATTGAGGCGGCAACGGCCGCGGGTGGCAGAGAAGCGGCAGTCTTCTGTCAGTCGGCTTGGCGCCGTCTCCCTGCGGTCCACCGAGAGTCTCCCTTCTGTCGTGGTCATCCTCTCTGGTTACTGCTGGAGGCTCTGGCTACCTGGCGTCCCCACGGTCTCCTGCTCCTTCTCTCCTGTTCTGCTGACTCACTCTGACTGGCGTTCCCCGCCCTTTTATATAGGCTGCTCCCCCAACAGTCCTGGAAGTCTCAGCGGTCTGTCCCCTAACTCGGCTCCCGGGAAACAGACCCCCTAGAAACCTAGATGACGGTCCCCTTGGTTCCGGCCCGGACACTCAGCGGTTGACCCTCCTCCTACACTGGCACTATTGTAGGATTGCAATGAGTGTGATGTATCAAAATTATGTCCTTCAAGGATTTCATACAGGATTGTAGTGAAAAGTTTAACCTAATGGGTGTTATTTAGCTTTGGGCCATAAATAAAAGGTAATTAAAGGGAACCTGTCAGCAGTTTTTGCCGATATAAGATATGGTCACTGCTGTACAATGCTGTAGATAAGCCCCCGGTCCGACCTGAAAGATGAGAAAAATAAGTTTTATTATACTCACCTGGGGGGGGCGGTCCGGTGCCGTCCGGTCCGATAAGTGTTGCAGGTCCGGGTCCGGCGCCTCCTTTCTTCTTGAGATGCCGCCCTCCTGCTTGCTACCTCGCTCCCCGGCATTACCCTCCTGCGCAGGCGTACTTATCTGCCCTGTTGAGGGCAGATCAAAGTACTGCAGTGCGCCAGCGCCGGAAAAGGTCAGATAGGTATGTGTGCTGGAAAAACAACAATGAATTTCAGGAAATTAACATTAATCTTCTTTTTTGCAAGCTAAACATTCCCAAATCCTGTAACCGTACTTCATAGTTTGCAGACCGCTCTTCTCTGAACTTGCTCCAGTTTGTTGATGTCTTTTTTTAACCTCTTTACCGCC